>NC_062282.1:0-1200000 GCF_902655055.1 Lutra lutra
TAACCCTAACCCTAACCCTAACCCTAACCCTAACCCTAACCCTAACCCTAACCCTAACCCTAACCCTAACCCTAACCCTAACCCTAACCCTAACCCTAACCCTAACCCTAACCCTAACCCTAACCCTAACCCTAACCCTAACCCTAACCCTAACCCTAACCCTAACCCTAACCCTAACCCTAACCCTAACCCTAACCCTAACCCTAACCCTAACCCTAACCCTAACCCTAACCCTAACCCTAACCCTAACCCTAACCCTAACCCTAACCCTAACCCTAACCCTAACCCTAACCCTAACCCTAACCCTAACCCTAACCCTAACCCTAACCCTAACCCTAACCCTAACCCTAACCCTAACCCTAACCCTAACCCTAACCCTAACCCTAACCCTAACCCTAACCCTAACCCTAACCCTAACCCTAACCCTAACCCTAACCCTAACCCTAACCCTAACCCTAACCCTAACCCTAACCCTAACCCTAACCCTAACCCTAACCCTAACCCTAACCCTAACCCTAACCCTAACCCTAACCCTAACCCTAACCCTAACCCTAACCCTAACCCTAACCCTAACCCTAACCCTAACCCTAACCCTAACCCTAACCCTAACCCTAACCCTAACCCTAACCCTAACCCTAACCCTAACCCTAACCCTAACCCTAACCCTAACCCTAACCCTAACCCTAACCCTAACCCTAACCCTAACCCTAACCCTAACCCTAACCCTAACCCTAACCCTAACCCTAACCCTAACCCTAACCCTAACCCTAACCCTAACCCTAACCCTAACCCTAACCCTAACCCTAACCCTAACCCTAACCCTAACCCTAACCCTAACCCTAACCCTAACCCTAACCCTAACCCTAACCCTAACCCTAACCCTAACCCTAACCCTAACCCTAACCCTAACCCTAACCCTAACCCTAACCCTAACCCTAACCCTAACCCTAACCCTAACCCTAACCCTAACCCTAACCCTAACCCTAACCCTAACCCTAACCCTAACCCTAACCCTAACCCTAACCCTAACCCTAACCCTAACCCTAACCCTAACCCTAACCCTAACCCTAACCCTAACCCTAACCCTAACCCTAACCCTAACCCTAACCCTAACCCTAACCCTAACCCTAACCCTAACCCTAACCCTAACCCTAACCCTAACCCTAACCCTAACCCTAACCCTAACCCTAACCCTAACCCTAACCCTAACCCTAACCCTAACCCTAACCCTAACCCTAACCCTAACCCTAACCCTAACCCTAACCCTAACCCTAACCCTAACCCTAACCCTAACCCTAACCCTAACCCTAACCCTAACCCTAACCCTAACCCTAACCCTAACCCTAACCCTAACCCTAACCCTAACCCTAACCCTAACCCTAACCCTAACCCTAACCCTAACCCTAACCCTAACCCTAACCCTAACCCTAACCCTAACCCTAACCCTAACCCTAACCCTAACCCTAACCCTAACCCTAACCCTAACCCTAACCCTAACCCTAACCCTAACCCTAACCCTAACCCTAACCCTAACCCTAACCCTAACCCTAACCCTAACCCTAACCCTAACCCTAACCCTAACCCTAACCCTAACCCTAACCCTAACCCTAACCCTAACCCTAACCCTAACCCTAACCCTAACCCTAACCCTAACCCTAACCCTAACCCTAACCCTAACCCTAACCCTAACCCTAACCCTAACCCTAACCCTAACCCTAACCCTAACCCTAACCCTAACCCTAACCCTAACCCTAACCCTAACCCTAACCCTAACCCTAACCCTAACCCTAACCCTAACCCTAACCCTAACCCTAACCCTAACCCTAACCCTAACCCTAACCCTAACCCTAACCCTAACCCTAACCCTAACCCTAACCCTAACCCTAACCCTAACCCTAACCCTAACCCTAACCCTAACCCTAACCCTAACCCTAACCCTAACCCTAACCCTAACCCTAACCCTAACCCTAACCCTAACCCTAACCCTAACCCTAACCCTAACCCTAACCCTAACCCTAACCCTAACCCTAACCCTAACCCTAACCCTAACCCTAACCCTAACCCTAACCCTAACCCTAACCCTAACCCTAACCCTAACCCTAACCCTAACCCTAACCCTAACCCTAACCCTAACCCTAACCCTAACCCTAACCCTAACCCTAACCCTAACCCTAACCCTAACCCTAACCCTAACCCTAACCCTAACCCTAACCCTAACCCTAACCCTAACCCTAACCCTAACCCTAACCCTAACCCTAACCCTAACCCTAACCCTAACCCTAACCCTAACCCTAACCCTAACCCTAACCCTAACCCTAACCCTAACCCTAACCCTAACCCTAACCCTAACCCTAACCCTAACCCTAACCCTAACCCTAACCCTAACCCTAACCCTAACCCTAACCCTAACCCTAACCCTAACCCTAACCCTAACCCTAACCCTAACCCTAACCCTAACCCTAACCCTAACCCTAACCCTAACCCTAACCCTAACCCTAACCCTAACCCTAACCCTAACCCTAACCCTAACCCTAACCCTAACCCTAACCCTAACCCTAACCCTAACCCTAACCCTAACCCTAACCCTAACCCTAACCCTAACCCTAACCCTAACCCTAACCCTAACCCTAACCCTAACCCTAACCCTAACCCTAACCCTAACCCTAACCCTAACCCTAACCCTAACCCTAACCCTAACCCTAACCCTAACCCTAACCCTAACCCTAACCCTAACCCTAACCCTAACCCTAACCCTAACCCTAACCCTAACCCTAACCCTAACCCTAACCCTAACCCTAACCCTAACCCTAACCCTAACCCTAACCCTAACCCTAACCCTAACCCTAACCCTAACCCTAACCCTAACCCTAACCCTAACCCTAACCCTAACCCTAACCCTAACCCCTAACCCTAACCCTAACCCTAACCCTAACCCTAACCCTAACCCTAACCCTAACCCCTAACCCTAACCCCTAACCCTAACCCTAACCCTAACCCTAACCCTAACTCTGCAAGTGGAATCCCTCCACAGGTGTCTTTGTGTCTGCACCGATTGTCAGAGGGCACTCGTTTGGTTTGTTTCTCTGTTGGACATAGAATTGCCCTTATTGGGGGGTGCCTGGGTGGCTCAGTGGGTTAGAGCCTCTGCCTTCGGCTCAGGTCATGGTCCCAGGGTCCTGGGATCGAGCCCCGCATCAGGCTCTCTGCTCCGTGAAGAGCCTGCTTCCTCCTCTCTCTCTGCCTGCCTCTCTGCCTACTTGGGATCTCTGTCAAATAAATAAATGTTAAAAAAAAAAAAAAAAAAGAATTGCCCTTATTGGATGTGGAAACGCCCAATGGATTACAGAGGAGATGTCATCCTAGGGACCCCTTTAGGAATTCTGGGCACCATCTTGGGGCCAAGACCCCTGTTCCTGCTGGGACCCCACAGTCGGTCCCCAGACAGGACACGGCTGTTTCCTCCTGTGGCCCCCACAGAAACCAGGCAAATGCAGCAAGCTGGAAGACACACCGCAGAGGGCAAAAGCATCGCTCACAGCCCTAGGCCAAAGAAAGGTTTCCCATGGGTCTGCTCCGATCCATGCTCCAAGTCACTGGGTCCCACAGGGACAGAGACAGGGACAGAGACTAAACACATGCAAGTTCAAGGCGGAGGAGAGGCACACAGGGAGGATGTGTCAGGAGATGCAGGAGCTCCTGGGGAAGGACTCAGGCAAAGGAAGCCCTGGGGAGGCAGTGCTGGTCACCCTCCGACTGGCAGGTGTCTGGTCTGGGGACCAGCAGTCCCGGGGAGGACGTGGGGAAGCAGACGTCCAATGCAGGTCCCCTGGAGAAGAGGGGGACAGGCACCCCTGTCTAGGACAACGGTGAGCGGCACCCATCCCAGGCCACAGGTGCACCTATCACCTAGCAGGGCTCAGCCCGTGACTCACCCCCAGAAACTCTGGCTCGGTTAGTCACAGATGTGTTTTCAGTAGGATTTGGCACAGCAGTGGTGGAGACAGCAGGCAATGGAACAATGTTCATGCCAAAGGAGATGGATGGGATCCGCATCCCAGTCCTCAGGACAGAATGTCCTGTGGCTACTTTCTCAATGTTGTCGGGGCACAGGATCATGGCAGCCCCTCCTGAGACCCCACTCCTGCCACCCTGTTCCTGGGGACATTCATAATTGTTTAAGGAGGAGGTGGAGAGGATCCAGGATGACAGACGTTCGAGGAGAATGAAGGTCAGCACTGGGAGGACAGATGGACCTGCCCTGAGCCACCATCCACGGCCTGAGTTGTGATTCCTTCCTATCTCACCCAAAATAATGGCTCCTGATGTATGGACCAACTTCTGTGGTTTCACTCCCTCCCTTCCGACCTCATTTATTCACTCCATCATTCATTCCCCCCTCTCTCCTTCCCCTCTACCCCTCCCTTCCCTCCCTGACTCCAATCTCCTCCCTCCCTGCCTCCCTCTCTGCCTCCCTCCCTCCCCTCTCATCCTCCTCCTTCCCGCACTCTCATCCTCCCTCCCTCCCTGCCATCCTCCCTCCCTACCATCATCCCTTTCCTCCTCCTTCTCTCCCCTCCCTCTGTCCCATCCTCCCTCCCTCTCTCTTTCCCTCACTCCCATCCTCCCTCATGTCCTCCCTCATTCAGCCGAGGACCTGGGGTCCCTGCTCTCTGTATTGAGCACTAGGGCTTCATCAGTGAGCACCCCTCAACCCATGTGGTCACATCCATTGTGGGAGGTGACAGGGGGTAGTCCTCAGGGCTCGCAGTGGTGATGAGCACCAGGAATCTGCTCCTGAAAACAGAGGCCCATTTCACAAAGAAAAGAATGGAAAGACACATGCTTAGCATTTCCTCAAAAAAATCTAGTCCTGAAAAATGATGAAAAGTAAATATATCCTAGACTTCATGCAATGTGAGTTCTAATGGCCCATACACACTGATTCCTAGAAGCAACAAAGAGTAACTCATTCAATGTTGACTGGGGGTTTGTGACACAACTTTTCTGATCAAATAACATTTCAGCCAACATCTCCAGGGCCTCTGAGTTTACCCAAAGGTCTGTGTGATCCTCTGACTCTTCCATCGACCTCCTGGGGAAGCTCAGTCCTGTTGCCTTCCTTGTCTCCTGCCTCTTCTGGGACACTTCTATGAACCCCTATCCCAGCTAGGGCCTCCCCCACCAGGACTCCCCATGCCCTGTGGCCTGGTACCCAGATCCTGCGCTGGGTCCCTTGAGCCCAGTGCTTTGTGCAAGGCCTGTGCGCTCCCTCTGGGGTCACTTGGCATCTCCCATGTCGTGGCCTGCATCTTCCTGCACTGGGTCTCCTCTGACGAGTCTGTGAGGCCAGCCTACGCCCATGTCATGGGCATGGAAGCACGAGTCCAGAAGGTCCAGATGACCTGCTCCCAATCCCAGCGTGTGGAGCCTGGGCCAAGAATGGTCCCTGAGCAGAGGACGACTTGGGCCTAGGAGCCTAAGGGAGGACGTAGTACACTGAGCCCACAGGAGAGTGAGCACGGTGGGGGCCTGGCACTCAAGCCAACTGGAAGACCACACCCCACCCGCACTGGCTCTGTCCCCAGGGCTGGAGGTCATTGGGGTATCTACCCTCCCATGCTGCAGGCTGGCAGTGACTGGCAGGGGAGGAGACACCACTGGAGCAGGAGAGAGCCCTCTGCAGAGAGGAGGGGGCAGGGGCTCTTCCAGCAGCAGGTGCACTGGGGTGGGCTGAGGGGGCATCAGGAGACAGTAGTGTCTGCAGCTGGGGTCTCCACACAGACCCCCTCCTCAGGCTCGGCACAAGCTTGTCTGGATGGCCTTTGTCCCTCAAACACAAAGTCTGACTCAGGACCTGCCCTCAAGCTCCTACTCCCAATCCTTTGTATCAGCTCAAGTGACAAGAAAGGGCCAATAGTTTAGGTGGTGTTGGGTGCAAGACATGTGATTTTCTGGCCCAACTGTAACACTGCTGGCATTTTAAAGATCTCAGGGCTTTGATGCAAGAACGGTAGGATGCCTGGGACCCTGGAAAGCTTTCTGAAACATGCCTCTGTGCCCTGCAGCCCTCCCATCCCACCAGCTCTGCTTGGAATCCCTCCAGCCACAGACCCACAGTCTTGGGTCCTCAGACAGCCCAGACAATGTGCCTTCAAAAAGGTGGGGCACCAGGACACACTGCGGATTCCAGCAAATCCCCCGCCCGGAAAGTGCAGGTACCGCTGGATGAAGTGTCTGAGAACAGCCAGGTCAGGGTTCCAGGAAGACGCCAGAGGCACAGAAGTAACTGAGGAGCATCTGAAGACAGCCACCTCACTACTGGGAGAGTTGGTGGAAGCGAGAAGTCACAGAGGACTCCAAAGGTCTGGACTTGGTGTTTCCCTCTCCTGAGATGGGGACACCTGTGGGAGGAGCAGGTGGCCAGCTGGTGGGAAGTGCAGGTGCCTGACATGGGCAGATGGGGTAAGTGAGGCCCGAGACCCCCAGGGGATGTTCCTGGCATCTGGACTGAACATGTCTTCAAAGCTACAGATATGTTGGGATCATCTTCAGGCTGAGAAGGAAGATAAGGGGGACAGAGGGACTGAGGAGGCTCGGTGTAGACAGTAAAGGGCTGAGCCACTCCTTTGGGGGGAAAGTGGGTCAGCTCCAGGCTCATGGGGACAGACCTTGAGGCCATGATGTTACATGAAATAGCCAGTCCCCAAAGGACTGAAACTACAGGACCCCACTTGTGAGGGACGGAGAGCACTGATTCATAGAGGTGGAAGGAGCTAGTGGGTGCCAGGCTGGGGAGGGGAAATGGAGGGTTAGGGTAGGGTGAGTAGAGTTCAGTTTGGGGTGATGACAAAGTTGTGGCAGTGGAGGGAGGTGGCAGGTCCAGAAGAGCGAATGTACTTATCGCCACTGAATGGACCCTGAAACGTGTTTAACGGTGTCAGTTATATGTCTGATACACCACAGTAGGAAAGAGTGAGTCAGGAGGTCAGGGCCATCGTGAGTCCCAGGAGGGCCCTGGAGCAGGGATCCTGTATCTTGGTTCTCGCTCTCACGCTCTGCCCCTTGTTGGTGACTGAGCTCACAGCAGGCACTCAGTGAATGCTTGCTAAGACACAGCGCAGGCAGATGGGGGCACAAGTGCAAACCCACCGGTGGGCACTGAGGAATCCCAACAGGATGCACATCCCGGCGGAGCCACTACAAACACCAGCACAGAAATAGCCACTTAAAACCAAGGCAGGAACCACATATAACCCAGAGGATTCCATTCTCCTGAAGGCTGAGCTAGCAGCCACAGCCAAGGCCTCTGGCAGTCAGGAGACAGGGGATCTGACAGGTGGCTCAGCATACCCTTGACCCTGAAGCCCCATGGGACTGGGAGGGAAGACCCAACCAGGCCCATTCTGGCTCCACAGCAGCTGCAGGGCCACTCCCAGCGCCACCAAGATGTGTCTGTTTAGAACCAGGGGGGAAACCTTTTCTCTCACCTGTTCTTTTTAAAGATGGTTGCTCAGCATTGACACAGAAAAACATCTGACATAAAACTGGAGCTGTTCACAGCTGCCAATGACCCAGAAGTTATCAAAATGTAGTGACCACAAAGAGAGAAACTTGTGTCCCCAGGCTGACATCCTGTATGCAGGTGCAACCCCAGATGTTCAGGGGTCCTGGACATCTGGGCTTCACAGTCTCCCTCAAGGGGACAGAAAAAGGAACCTGCTCTGATGGCTCCACTGGCAGCATCTCCTGATGGAAATGCAGGCAGCCCCTCACATGTTCCTGGTGTCCTGGTGATTCTTGGGCACAGCCGTGTATCTCAGCTTCTCCATGATGGGGGAGGGGGGTGGTGGGTAGCCCAGCAGCTTCGGATCCCACAGATCCTCCAGGGACAGCCCAGCATCTGAAGGTCCCACAGGTCCTCCAGGGGAAAGAGTGACAGCCACAGGTCCCACAGGTCCTCCAAGGGACAGCCCAGCAGCTGCGGGTACCACAGGTCCTCCAGGGCACAGCCCAGCCACTGCAGGTCCCACAGGTCTTCAGGGGATAGCATCTTGGTGAGCTTGTGGTTGAGCAGATACCTGCTCAGGTGGCTCTTGTCATGCCATATGGCCTCCATCCCATTGGGCAGGTCAACCCCCATTGCATGGTGATAGTCAGTGAAACTCCACCACCAATACCCTAAAAAAGGCCCCCAGGTAGCAAATGCTGCACTGATCCCTGGGGATGTGGGCCTGGGACTACAGCTGGCACTCATAGCTGAAGTCCTTGCAGGCTACCCAGTAGGAACTGGGGTATAGGGTGCCAAAGATGGGGGACAGTATCTCTATACCCATGTGGTCACAGAACTTCAGGTCTATACCTGCACACCAAGTCATCCACCTCACGGAGGAAGTGCTGCTCGCAGAAGCCGCTGACCATCACCATGTGCTGCATGGACATATCCTGCCAGTGCGGGGCACCGCAGACCTGGAGGACCACTACTCTCCAGCCCTCCTGGTGGGGACACAAGGGCCCAGCAACCAGCCGGTCAGTGAAGATGTAGCAGGTGACCCTGTGTCTCACCATGAAGACCACTATGTTTCAGCCCTCCTGGACAGGAACACGGGCCTGGCAGCCGGCTGGTCGATGAAGACATAGTAGGTAACTCTGTGGCCACCATGAGGACCACCAACATCTGGTTCTCCCAGAGGGACACATGGGCCCGGCAGCCAGCTGGTTGGTGAAGATGTAGTAGGTGACCCTGTGTCCCACCATGAAGGGCTTCTCCACTGTCTGCAAGAACAGGTCCAGGAAGCTATAAGGACAGGGGACAGGGTGTGGGGAGGTTCACTGCCAGAGGGTGGCAGCAGGACCCCAGAGCTGGGGGCTGTGAACATGTACACCTTCTTCTAGGGGGCAGGCTCTGGGCTGTTTTAAGCAACAGCCACTCTCCCAGCCTGTCCTGAGTGACTCCGCCCATGGGGCCTCCCTACCTCCTGCTCCCAGAGATGGGGGCCATCAGCACCCCACCTTACAAAGGGGACTCTGAGGCTTAGAAGGTTGGAAACCCATGCAGCTCTACATTTAAGTGGGGGAAAGCACACACACCCAGCAGGCATGAGCCAGGCCATCAGGGGCAAGTCGAGGCTCAGCCAATGGGGAAACAAACCAGACGTGAAGCAGGAGGAGAGAACCGTGCTCCTGGCAGAGGCACAGCGTATGCAAAGGCTTGGATTCCAGCCTGATAGACACCTGTGGGAAACCACACTGCTGGGTGCCCACAGAAGGGAGGGTCTATTCTATTCTATTTAGAAATCCTTATTTATTGAGGCTCCCAATGTTAAGTTTTCTTTGTCCTGTGATTTCATCACAGTTTTATTTTCTTTGTCTAAAAGGTTTGAAACCTGGCTTCCTTGGTCATTTCTGTAGACATCGGTTTCATTATTGGGCCTCCATGTGCACATCACTACACTTTGGTGTTTTTCCTCCTATTATTCTCTCTCATGTCAATTTCATTCTTAGCCCCGAGGTTAGAACCTTGGACCAAGGAAAATATCTTCCTCCCCTTCAATGGAATACAGAATGCGACACATATCCTCACTGTATTAGAAATGTATATATAAGAAAAACCTCACTGTATGTTGTATGACAAAAGATGCTGACCTAAGTAATTTTGGAAATGAATGGAATATTTTGATTAAGGAGAAATATACTGTATATACACAGTGGACCTACTTGATAAAGTTCTTTCCCATAAGAGTGGTAGCTAACAGTTCTGAAAACACCACATCTGTATTTTGAAACAGGGCAATGAGTTAAATGAATGGCAGGTGGGGAGAGCCAAGTTTGTCACTGTTGGAGTAGGACGTTACAGATCAGCAAAGGGAGAAGATCGTAATATCCATGTGATGATGGGCCAGGTTGGAGATAACAGTATAAACTCATCTTTAGCTTAATACGGACACAGCAGTTCCACATAGAAATCTTTAACTAGGTGTGCTTACAAAGGTTGAAGTACGTGCTGCCTTGCATTATCCGCTGAGCACATTCAGTTCCCACAGGTGAGACTTCGATACCATTCTCTAATAAGAGGAACCAGGGCTCTTTGAAGAAATTGCTGACACTAGGACTAAGTAAATATAGAAGCAGGGATAATCTTGAAGTATCAGAAAGGAAGGAAATAACAAGAAAAACCCCCACAAAGATAGAATGATATCAAAGGGAAAGTGGAGCTAGTGGAAAGCCCTCCCAATAGCCAGGAAGGAATGAACAAGCCAAACCAAACACTGTAGCACTAGAGTATAACCACCGAGTCTCAAATGACTGCTCTGGTGTCCACGCTAGTAAAAATCAGTGATTAGTTAAAAAGGAATCTACAGGCCCCAAAGTGGAGTTATTCATGTTAAGAGACCCAGATCAGCAAACCAAGACTTACTACCTAACTGCAGTTTCACACATACACACTCCATGTAACCCCTAACCACTCAACCTGAGAGATGGTCCCTTCTGGTCCCCTTAGGATAGTGACCTTGCCAAAAACAATGCATCCTTTGCTAATACTTTCCTTTCTTCAATGCCTTCTCTGCCTTTTAAATTACTTGGCTTATTAACAGATTACATAGTTTTGTTTTGTTCTGTTTTTACAAATGGTTTGAATAGACTTCTCTTAATAGAATTCCAAATAACAGATCCAGATATTCTGCTATCCATCAAGGGGGAGAGCTAACTCCCTCTCCCACAGTGTGGCTTCCACATAGTGTCTTCCTGCTCAAGAAGACACACTGTATGCACATGGAAAAGAGGAACTCATAGTGGGGAAGTGCGACCAACACTGCCTCAGCCAGATGACCAATGTTAACAAGGGCAGCGACAAGTGACCTCCAGAGCACATTCCCTTGATATAAAGTGATGAAAGAGCACTTCAGTCTGGTCATGAGGAAAACACCATAAATCTGAATGCAGAACTTTCTACCAAATACCTGATCAGTCTCCACAATACTGCCAAGGCCATCAAAACAAGACAAGTCTGAGAGACTGTCACAGCCCAGAAGAGCCTAAAGAGACATGAGGACCACATGTCACATGGCACATTGTTTTGGGATCCTGGATCAGGAGAAGGCAGAACAGAAGGAAGCTGAATAAAGTATGGTCTTTACTAAATAATAACATATCAATATTTGTTCAGTAATTGTGAAAATTCTGAGGAAAAACAGAGAGTAGAAATTAAAGGTCAAATAAGAAAAACCTATTGCATCAGATTGGAAACCTAGAGGAAATGGGTGATTTCCTAGCAAAAATACACTTTGACAAAATGAACCCCAAAATAAGGAAAAAATAAGCAGACCAATTAACCAACCAGGGCCTCTTCCTCTTGCTGGCTCTCCCCTCACTGCTCTGGGGTTTTCCTCTCCTGGAACAGAGAAAGAACAGGGACAGAACTGTTCTGGAGCTCCCCTGAGACCTGACTCCACCATCTTGTCTCCCCCAGCCATGGCCCTCCTGTGAGTAAAGTGTGCATGGGAAGTCTCAGGGGTTGTCAATCCTGATGTCACCCAGCACTTTGGATAGCAAGGGACTGGACACACTCACTGAAGTAAAATAAATTAACATCTTTTTTTTTTTTAAGATTTTTATTTAATTGACAGAGAGAGATCACAAGTAGGCAGAGAGGCAGGCAGAGAGAGGAGGAAGCAGGCTCCCCGAGGAGCAGAGAGCCCGATGTGGGGCCTGATCCCAAGACTCTGGGATCATGACCTGAGCCAAAGGCAGAGGCTTTAACCCACTGAGCCACCCAGGTGCCCCTAAATTAACATCTTTTAGTGATAGAAATACATTAACACTTGCAAGAGGCAAGTCAAGACTGGGTTTCGACCTGGCAGGCCCAAGGCCTCACAATTTCATAGTGTGACCTGGATCCTCTCCAACCCTCCATCCTGCTAAGTGCTCTGGGGAGGCTCCATTCCCAGGCACAGTCTCTCTCACTGCATATGGGGTCTCCCACAACTCTGGGCTGACATCCACTCATCATCCATTCTACTGGAAAGGGTTTCTCTCTCTCTCTTGGGTTCCATGAAGTCATGGACTTAAGTGTCTTTAGCCTGGCTTGGGTCACGCTCTCATCCTTGAAGCCATCAGAGCACCCAGAGGACAGAGCATGGGGTTGGGTAGACTTGGATCATACATCCATCTTCAGGGTGGGGGGAATGTGGGGTCTGCCCTCTGGAACTGTTTGGGTGGGAGGCAGGTGAGATGATGTGTTTGCCAAAGGGAAGCTTAGGTGCTGGAGTTGGGCGTAAGAACAGATGCTGAGCTGGAAAAGCTGCATAACCCACCTCACTGGCGGTGACTACACGGCTGTGGAATCTGAAGCCCAAGGAATGAAGGGGTGCACTTAGAGTCAGCAGCTCAACCGCCCATCCAGTGCTCTTCCTGTCCTTCCCCATCCAGTGCTCTTCCTGTCCTTCCACGATGGCCAGACACTCTTTCAATGGCTGAAAAAGCAACTTTGCTTTTAGTGGGAAACTCAAGACTCCTGCCTTGGGCACTGGGTCCTCGCATCTCAGAGACTGGAAGGCACACAGACCTCACTCATGTCCCTGGGAGGAGTCACTCCCACCCCCACACACACATTAATCACCCAACTCCAGAGAACAAACTGGCTCATTTTCAGTCTCTTCTCTCTCCTTTACAAAGAGCAGAGACCAAACGTGAGGATGGTCAGGAAATTATTGTTCAGTGAAGCCGTGGGAGACTCAAGGATTTTTCCACAACACAGAATCCACAGTGGGCAGGCTGCCTTCCCTAGGTCATGCTTGTGGATCTCCAAAACAATGCAACCTCAATGAGAAACTGCCCACTGGAAGACACAGTTGCTCCTACATCCTTGCTTCTTAATGAATATGTGTATCAAAGGTTTACATTACAGTCGGGAAGCCAAAGGACTACAAGGCCAGTCAGCTATATGGCTGTTGTGGCCAAGGCCAAATTCATGGGATATAGATTCATGGAATACAGAGAAATAGAAACATCCAATATTAAGAATACAGAGGATAATTGAAGGGAAAATTAAAAATAATAGAACCTAAAGAACCTATGGTATAGTATCAAGAGCTCTAATATATGGACAACTAGATTTCTTGAAGGAGAGGTGAGAGAAAATGAGGCAGGAAGAAAATTTGATTAGTTTATGGTCAAATCATCCCAATTTTGGTAAAGAATTTAAAAAAGAGACTTAACTACCAATATTGCAGGCATTTTAAAATATGAGGGTATTTTTGAATAATTCTATGCTAATAAATTAAAACTTTTAAATGGGGTAGACAAATTCTTAGAAAAAATAAAATAACTCTCTCTTGATATCTTATATGGAAAATCTGAAAGACTCCACCCCCAAACTACAAAAACTCCTACAGCAATTCAGTAATCTGGCAGGATACAAAATCAATGTACAGAAATCAGTTGCTCTCTTATACACTAACAATGAAAATATAGAAAGGGAAATTAGAGAATCGATTCCACTTACTATAGCACCAGAAACCATAAGATACCTTGAAATAAACCTAACCAAAGAGGTAAAGGATCTGTACTCGAGGAACTACAGAACACTCATGAAAGAAATTGAAGAAGACACAAAAAGATGGAAGACCATTCCATGCTCATGAAGCAGAAGAAAAAACATTGCTTAAATGTCTATACTGCCCAGAGCAATCTATACTTTCAATGCCATCCCAATCAAAATTCCACAAGCATTTTTCAAAGTGCTGGAACAAATAATCCCAAAATTTGTATGGAACCAGAAGAGACCCTGAATTGCTAAGGAAATGTTGAAAAAGAAAAACAAAACTGAAGGCATCACGTTGCCCGATTTCAAGCTTTACTACAAAGCTGTGATCACCAAGACAGCATAGTACTGGCACAAAAACAGACATATAGACCAGTGGAACAGAGTAGAGAGCCCAGATATGGACCCACAACTCTATGGTCAAATAATCTTTGACAAAGCAGAAAAAAAACATACAGTGGAGAAAAGACAGTCTCTTCAATAAATGGTGCTGGGAAAATTGGACAGCTATGTGTAGAAGAATGAAGCCTGACCATTCTCCTACACCGTACACAAAGATAAACTCAAAATGGATAAAAGACCTCAACATGAGGCAGGAATCTATCAGAATCCTAGAGGAGAACACAGGCAGTAACCTCTTCAACATCGGCCACAGCAACTTCTTTCAAGATATGTCTCCAAAGGAAAAGGAAAATGATCTTTTGGGACTTCATCAAGATCAAAAGCTTCTGCACAGCAAAGGAAACAGTCCACAAAACAAAGAGGCAACCCATGGAATGGAAGAAGATATTTTCAAATGACAGTACAGACAAGGGGCTGACATCCAAGATCTATAAAGAACTCCTCAAACTCAACACACACAAAATAGATAATCATGTCAAAAAATGGGCAGAAGACATGAATAGACACTTCTCCAATGAAGACATACAAATGGATAACAGACACATGAGAAAATGTTCATAGCAGTCAGGGAGATTCAAATCAAAACCACATTGAGATACCACCTTACACCAGTTAGAATGGCCACAACCAACAAGACAATAAACAACATGTGTTGGAGAGGGTGTGGAGAAAGGGGAATCCTCTTACACTGTTGGTGGGAATGCAAGCTGGTGCAGCCACTCTGGAAAACAGTGTGGAGATTCCTTAAGAAATTAAAAATAGAGCTTCCCTCTGACCCTGCAGTTGCACTACTGGGTTTTTACCCCAAAGATACAGATGTAGAGAAAAGAAGGGCCATTTGTACCCCAACGTTCATAGCATCAATGGTCACAATCGCCAAACTGTGGAAAGAGCCAAGATGCCCTTCAATAGATGAATGGATAAGGAAGATGTGGTCCATATACACAATGGAATATTTTGCCTCCATCAGAAAGGATGAATACCCAACTTTTGTATCAACACGGATGGGACTGGAAGAGATTATGCTGAGTGAAATAAGTCAAGCAGAGAGAGTCAATTATCATATGGTTTCACTTACTTATGGAGCGTAAGGAATAACATGGAGGACATTGGGAGATGGAGAGGAAAAGTGAATTTGGGGAAATCAGAGGGGGAGATGAACCATGAGAGACTGTGGACTCTGAGAAACAAACTGAGGGTTTTGGAGGGGAGGGGTGGGGAGGTTGGGTGAGCCTGGTGGTGGGTTTTAGGGAGGACACATATTGCATGGAGCACTGGGTATGGTGCATAAACAGTGAATTCTGGAACACTGAAAAATAAAATTAAATTTTTTTTAAAAATCCTAAAGAGTTTAAAACAACAAAAAAAAAATAAAATAAAATAACTCAAACACAAATAGCAAATCAAAAAGTCTTATAACCCTAAAAAACAAAACAACAACTAAATCAATCATCAAAAGTCATTTGTCTAGAAAGACTCCCAGCCTCAGATGCTCCCCCAGGAAGTTTATCAAACACCTAAGGGACAAACAATTCCAATGTCACATAAACTCTTCTAAGGAACAGAAAAGGAAAGAATAGGTCTTAACTTATTTTGTAAGATGAGCATAAATGTTGATATTAAAAGTTGACAGTGAGAGACTCGAACAAGAAAAGAATACATGCACGAGCACAGGCACAGAAATTCTCACTTAGTACCCCCGGGCAGGGAACGTGGAACAATGCCAATATATCGTGATCATTAGGGTTTATCCTAGAACGCAGGGCTAGTTTAACATTATAAAATCAGTACTATACTCCACATATCAACAGATTAAAGGAGGGAAAAAACCCTAACTTCATCTCCATGGCAGCAGAAAAAGCATTTGGAATTGGTCATCTTCGGGAAGACTTCGGCCTTGCAGTAGAGCTGGGGGTGCACATACCCACCAGGTCTGCTCCAGGACATGCTCCTTGGTACAAGAGCGCTCATGGCAACACTATTCTCAGTGACCAAGAAGTGCAGATGACACAGGTGTGTACCAGAGGACAGTGAACAGGTGTGGAGTTTCTCACTATGGAGACCTGCACAGAATGACAGGAGGAAGGGACCGAAGCTCTGTGTGTTCACAGACACGTGCGAACCGCATCCATCTGTGAATCTAGAACCGCATCCATCTGTGAATCTCACAAACATGACATAGGAGCTCTCCAGGCCAGGAGACCCAAACTACCGTGCAGCTGTGCGTGTGGGTGGCACGGGGACATCCCCCATCAGGGCAAAGACGGTCTCAGAGTGGGAATGGCGTGAGGGAAAAAAAGGGCTTCAGAGGCATTTCAGACACTCGGTACCCTAACGTGAATGATGGTAAACAGAGGAGATTATGCAGGGATCTATATTTTCCTTTGATCCTATGACAGGTCACAATAGAAGAGAAAAAAATAACTAAGAGGAAACAAAACAGGACCCTCAACTTGAACCCTGGGAGCTGAGTCTGCATAGTCAGGACTTGAGCGCTCTTTGTGTTTCTTCAGGATAGAATCCACTTCCTCTGTTGGACCACCCACCCGGGCCGGACTGCAAAGGCCTCTTGCCACACCACTCTGCGCCTGCACCTGCCAGCCCGAGGTCAGGCCCGGGGAACACAGAGGGCCTGAGGAGGCCCTCGCACCCACAACCGTCCATCTGGGACGTGGCATTTCCACCCGCTACCGGGACCTCAGTTCACTTGCTCAAGTCTCTCTGTCAGAGACGGCATCAGCTGGCCTCCTGCTTAGGCTGAGCTTAGCAGACGGTGTATGTTGGTCTCCATTTCTGCCACACGTCCCGCACTGTGGGTGCTCGTAGGGGACAGAGGATGGGTGCAGCCCTCCTGAAGCCAAAGCCTCATGGGGAAGGCAGACAGGAATGACGTGCAGAGCTGCACAGGACAAGGCTACCTGTGGCTGCAGGGAGAGCCTTTGAAAGGGCCCGATTGGCTAGAGAGGTGGGGTGGAGCGTGCTTGGCAGAGGGAGGGTTTCAGGTGAGATCTGCAGATGAGCAGGAGTTGGGCGAGGGGTGGCCGGGAGTGCAAATTCCCTGTGGGTACAGCGTATGACTGATCTGTGGCTCTAGGAGCATTTTCACTTGTCTCCGGCCCCCCACACTCCACTAAAGGCAACCAAAACCAGCTCAGACCTGACTTAGGGGTGGTGGACAACTTCTGTAGGAGTGGGAGATGGGTCAGCCCTCAACAATGTTCTTGAAGCCCTGACCTGGCTGACATATGGTGGCCAGGACTGAAGGGTCTGAGCCCACACCAGGGTTTGCTTTCTCAGGGGCTCTCCATGTCCTCAGCGGCAGGTTCCCCCAGTGTGCTGTAACACACAGGAGGCCCTCCCTGCTCTGAGATAGCTCACATTCCAAGGCTGACTGGATGTTTGCCTTCACGGGAGGGGAGGGCCTGAGTCTCTCTTTGTCAGAGTAAAATCCTGAGAACAATGGAATGTGTGTGAGCAGACGGTTGCCCACATCTGCCACTGAGTTCCCTGGAGGGGCAAAGGGTTTGCAGGGTCGGAACAGGTGGATTTTCTAAACCCTCTCTTTATATTTGGTTTTCACTACTTCTGAACTGGAAACAATTTGTTTTATTTTTTATTTTTTTAAAGATTTTATTCTTTATTTATTTATGTATTTATGTGTATGTTTATTTATTTGGCAGAGAGCGAGCGAGAGGGAGAGTAAAGCAGGGGGAGGAGCAAAGGGAGAGGGAGTAGGAGAAGCACTCCCAGGACCCCAGGGATCACGACCTGAGCAGATGCTAAACCAAGTGAGCCACCCAGGCGCCCTGAACTGGAAACAATCTTAATTCCTGTGCTCCGTGATTGTTCTGAGGGGTATGGTTCCTCTGGGTTTCTCAGAAAAATTAGCAAATTAACACATTAGAAACTTCCTACATGTCAAAGATTTTTATTTCAATGGTATTTACTTAAATATGAAATGCTGGTTGAAAAAAGGCAGCAAAACCTTCAACAGAAGAGACTCTTTCATCTTTGTTTTCCTGCATTGTCCTCAATGAGCAAAGAGTGGAGAGTTTTCCGAAAAGCAGACTGTGGAGGGCCAGGACATATGGGTTTCTGCTCAGGGTCCCATGTGAGCTGTGAAGGGGCTGTCCAGGATACAAGAGCCGGTGCCCAGCCTGCTCCGTGACCTGTGCATGGGGTCAGCCAGCCAGCACTGCCTGGAGAACCGGGACAGCCTCACAGCAGAAGTCCGGCTCTGGGTGTGAGCTCCCTGCCTCTCTGTGCTGCTGTGTCCTGAGGGTGGTCACAGCCATTTGGCCACTTTCTGATATTTAGGGACTGTGGAAACATTCATCTGGAAAGTTGATATTTTCTGTTACTATATTCCTTTACTGTAACTTATCAGAAAAACAAGGGGTTGAGATAAAAAGAGATGAACTATCCAGACGTTAAATTTAAGTGGTGTCTATAAAATAGAAAATATGAGAAGTTACAGTCTTCTACAGACAAGTGAATGAAGAAGGGCAGAATTCATAACCAGTTTGGATCTTAGAGCATGCTCAGAAATCTCTCTTTATTTGAGACTTCCTAATATTCAAACAACAGAACCTAAATGCTCACAAAGTAAAGGCCAAACCGCAGTGTGGCCCAGAGCCCCCCAAGGCCCTGACCCTTAATGGTGGAGTCTCCTGGTGCTGTCAGCAGGGGAGACCCAGCCCACTCACCAGACACTTCCTCTTCCTGCCATAGAAGGCTAATGTAGAGCCATAGGTCATCTCCCCAAGGACATCCCAAAGCCACACAGGCCATGACCCCAGCCCCCACACTACCCCTTGTAGTCCCAGAATGCACTGCGCTTATCCGGCCTCAGGGCTGCTGTGCCTGCTGCTCCCTCTGTGTGGTGGGCCTGACCACTAACAACTGGGCAGCGAGCCCTTCCTTTAGCCTGACATGTCTACAGCTGGGTCCCAGCCCTGCCCTTCTCTATCTTGTCCCCTCTTGGTGACTCTCAAAAGTCAGTCTGTCCTTCAGGAAACAAATGGAGAGGTGCTGGGGCTGGGGGGGTAGGGAGAGGGTGGTGGGGGATGGACACTGGGGAGCGTGTGTGCTGTGGTGAGTGCTGTGACGTGTGTAAGACTGGGTATTCACAGACCTGTACCCCTGGGGCAAATAATACATTTTATATCAACAAAAAAACCCTTACTCTGTCTTTTGTTTGGTTGGGCATCTCTGTCACTGGGATGTGAGGGCTTGGCGGGCAGGGCTCGCCTCCGGGCGTGTCCAGCTCAGCGTCCAGAGCGCATCAGGTGCACAGAAGAGGGTGCCTCCCTCCTCTCTCTGCTGCTTCCCTGCGAGGCCGACCTCAGGGCCGTCCCGGTGTGGGCTAATGAACGAGCAGCATCCACCCCTCCACAGACACACTTCCTTCAGCTTGCTGCTGTCTGCATGTCCTTTATCTTGGGAGATAAAGGTTAAAAATTCCAAGGACTGTTGAGGCCATCTGGTCCAGCGCACAAGATGCCTAAGGTAGGGGAGGAAGGCCAGCAGTGTGAGAGAGCCTGCAGGAGAATGGAGACCAGGGGGAAGGCACCAAGGGCTGATCCAGGGACCCTCCCAGAGCCTGGCCCTGCCGCAGTGCACACAGGTGCTCCGCAAGCGCACCCAAGCCGGCCCCACGCAGGCTTCCCTCGCTGGCGAACGGGACTCTCACTCAGAGAATTTCCACCATCCCCTGGGCGCACAGCATTCTGCCAAGAGGGGGGCTCCCTGAGCACGGTCCCTGCATGGAGGCCGGCGGTGCGGGCCGCTACTTTATGGGGTTTTCCTTGGATACATGCCCCATCCATCCCGGTCACCGGGACACCCACTCAGAGGTTTCACATGTGATTCTTGCCTGGGACCAGCCTAGTTCCCAAGATAATCTCCGATTAGGGCTTTGACTGAAAGCAGAAGCAAATGTAGAACCCAAGCTGGGAATTGAAACCGGCTTCTGCCATGAACCCAGCCTCTGGCAGCCTCCAGAGCGGGCAGCTCAGCTTCTTGCCTGCGTCTCGGGTCACTGTGCGCAAGACCACACAGAGGAAAGGAGGCACAGGCGCTGAGTGCCCACAGGGAGATCTGACCAGACATTAGACTGTGTGTGACCTCGCACCGCGATTCTATGCTTTCACAGCCTGGGCGTGTGCTAAGAAACAATCCGGAGCCTCTGGGTCTACCGAAGCGACACACACCATCTCACCGTTCTGATCCTTTCCTACTCAACACGGCCTTTGAGGCTTCTCCGTGTTCATTCGTTTCATGTGCTGAGCTCCTTTCTGTAAGTGAGCCATGCGCTCCGCTGTCCCCCCATTGTTGGACACTCAGGGCTGGCCTGACAGTGCTACAGTGAGGGCTTGCTGAACCCCTAGAAACTGCCAGTGTTCCTCTCCGGTGTGTGCCCGCCTTCTCGGGATTTGCTGACCGTGAAGTTTCTTTGCCACTTCCACAGACACTCACCACCACCAACTCTCAGCAGACACCAAACCCTGGGGATTTTTAGGCCACACTATTTAAAAATATTAAATGTTTTAGCTGATATTGTATTTTATAAAAACTATTTTTGGGGCGCCTGGGTGGCTCAGTGGGTTAAAGCCTCTGCCTTCGGCTCAGGTCCTGATCCCGGTGTCCTAGGATCAAGTCCCGCATCAGGCTCTCTGCTCAGCGGGGAGCCTGCTTCCTCCTCTCTCTCTGCCTCTCTGCCTACTTGTGATCTCTGTCTGTCAAATAAATAAATAAAATCTTAAAAAAAAAAAAAAACTATTTTTAACTTTAAATATTTTTAGGCCTTACCTACTTGGGTAAGTGACAGATATGAGAGTCTGTCTTCACTTACATTTCCTAATTACTAGAAAGAATGAATATTTTTTGTTTATTAATCATTACAGTTTAGTGTTTTGAAATGCCAGTTCTCAACCTTTGCCTAATTTCCCATGAGACTGTCTCTCTCTGTCTCACTTTTTTTTTTTTCTTTTTTAGTTTTTAAGAACTCTTTTTGTGTTCTGGGTCCTGATCACTACTTGACTACAACAGATTGAAACATACCCATTTTGTGGATTATCTTTTAAATTCATCCTCCTCATGTCCATGGATAGGAATTTAAATTAATTTAATCTTAACGTAGTCAAGTATGTCAGCATTTTATTCACAGTCCGTGCTTTGTGCATTTATCAAATTATCAAATACTTCCCTATCCCAATTTCACCACAATCTTCTTTTTTTCAGTTTTAAGGTTTTGCTTCTCATAATCTGTTCTTCTATTTGCAATTTATTTTTGTTTTTTATTTTTTTTAAGGTTTTATTTATTTATTTGACAGAGAGAGAGAGAGCACAAACAGGGGGAGCTGCAGGGAGAAAGAGGGAAGCAGGCCCCCACCGAGCAGAGAGTCTGATGAGGGGCTTCATCCCAGGACCCTGAGATCATGACCTGAGCCAAAGGAAGAGGCTTAACCTACTGAGCCACCCAGGCATCCCTGCAATTTATTTTTAGTGAGGTAATACTCACATAGAATTCACCATTTCAGCCATCTTAAAGTGTACAGTTCAATGATATTCAGTAAATTTATGTGTAATGCAACCATCACCACCATCTGGCTCCAGAGCATTGCCCATACAAGACAAATTGTATTCCTGGAAGATTAACCCCCCCCCCCCAACCCCCATCTCTGTGGATTTGTTCACTCCAGATATATCACATACATAGAATCATACAGTAAGTATGTGGCCTTTGTGTCTGGTTTCTTTCCACTCATAAAATGTTTCTAACGCTCATCCATGTTGTAGTATGAATCAATATGTGCTTTCTTTCCACAATTGAAGGATATTCCACTGTATGGATCTACCACCTTTTCTTTATTGATTCATCTGTGGATAGAAATTGGATTGTTTCTACTTTTTGGCAATTGTGAAGAGTGTTGCTACAAACACCTATGTACAAGTATTTCTGCTAATTTATATTTTCATTTCTCTTGGGTATGTACCCAGGAACGGATCCTCGGTCACAGGGCAATCTATGTTTAACTTTTTAGTAAATGCCCAACTTTCCCACAGAGGCTGAAGAATGCTACATTTCCAAGAACAATGTACAAGTGTTCTAATTTCTCTATACCCTCACATATAATTTTTATTCACCCTCCCCTTTTTAAAACAGTCCTGGCGAGGTATCTCACTGTGCTTTTGATTCACACATCCCCAGTGATTAACAGCGCTGAGCGTCTTTTCATGTGCTTCTTGACCCTCTGTTTATCTTCTTTGGAGAAAGGTCTATTTAAGTCCTCTGTCTGTTGTTTACCTGGATTGTTTGTTGAGCTAAGGAATTCTTTATATACTCTGGATACTAATCCCTTATTGAAAATAAGACTCCCAAATATTTTCTCCCATTCTGTGTGTTGTCTTCACTTTCTTGATGTGTGCTTTGATGTACAAAAGTTTCAAATTTTTATGAAGTCCAATTTATGTATTTTTTTCTTATGTAGCTTATGTTCTTTGCAGTCGTAGCTAAGAAACCACTGCCAAATCCAAGATCATGAAGATTTATCCCAATTTTCTTCTAAAAATTTCATAGCCTTAGCTCTTGCATTTAGGTCCTTGATCCTTTTGGGTTAGTTTTTAATATGGCATGAAGTAAGGGTCCAATTTCATTCTTTCATATGTGGATGTCCAGTTTTACCATCACCATTTGTTGAAAATACTGTCTTTTCCCATTGAATGTTCTTGTCATCTTTGTTAAAAATCATTTAATCATATATGTAAATGTTTGTTTCTGGGCTCTCTATTCTGTTCTATTCATCTCTGTCTGTCTTTATATAAGAACCAAGCTATGGGAGTTTTCATTACTGTAGCTTTGCAGGTAATGTGAGTCCTCCAACTATGTTGTGCTTCCAACTTTTTTTTTTTTTCAAAATTGCAGCAATGGCCACAGTCGCCAAACAGTGGAAAGAACCAAGATGCCCTTCAACAGGTGAATGGATAAGGAAGATGTGGTCCATATGTACTATGAAGTATTATGCCTCCATTAAAAAGGATGAATACCCAACTTTTGTATCAACATGGACAGGACTGGAAGAGATTACGCTGAGTGACATAAGTCAATGAAGTTGCAAAGTACAAGATGAATACACACAAATCAATTGTGTTTCTATACACCAGCAATGAATAATTTAAAAGTGAAATTAAGAAAATAATTCTATTTAGAATAGCATCTAGTAGAATTACTTAGGACTAAATCTAATTTAGGAAGTAAAAGACTTGCATGCCAGAAACTACAACACATTGTTGAAAGAAAGTAGAGATGACCTAATAAATGGAAAACATAGCATGTCCATGGATAGGAAGAGTTAACTACATCAAAATGTCAGTGCTACCCAAAGTGATCTACAGATTCAACATGATTCCTATCAAATATCAACAGCGTTTTGTTTTGTTTTGTTTTTCAAAGATGGAAAACTGATCTTCAAATTCATATGAAATTGCAAGTGTCCCCTAATAGCAAAAACAATTGGGGTAAATACCCAGTAGTGCAAATGCAGGGTCATAAGGTAGCTCTATTTTTAATTTCTTAAGGAATCTCCACACTGTTTTCCAAAGTGGCTGCACCAATTTGCATCCCCACCATCAGTGTAAGAGGGTTCCCCTTTCTCCACATCCTCTCCAACACATATTGTTTACTGTCTTGTTGGTTGTGGCCATTCTAACTGGTGTAAGGTGGTATCTCAATGTGGTTTTGATTTGAATCTCCCTGATGGCTAGTGACGATGAACATTTTTTCATGTGTCTGATAGCCATTTGTATGTCTTCATTGGAGAAGTGTCTATTCATGTCTTCTGCCCATTTTTTGACATGATTATCTATTTTGTGTGTGTTGAGTTTGAGGAGTTCTTTATAGATCTTGGATGTCAGCCCCTTGTCTGTACTGTCATTTGAAAATATCTTCTTCCATTCCATGGGTTGCCTCTTTGTTTTGTGGACTGTTTCCTTTGCTGTGCAGAAGCTTTTGATCTTGATGAAGTCCCAAAAGATCATTTTCCTTTTCCTTTGGAGACATATCTTGAAAGAAGTTGCTGTGGCCGATGTTGAAGAGGTTACTGCCTGTGTTCTCCTCTAGGATTCTGATAGATTCCTGCCTCATGTTGAGGTCTTTTATCCATTTCGAGTTTATTTTTGTGTACGGTGTAAGACAATGATCGAGTTTCATTCTCCTACACATAGCTGTCCAATTTTCCCAGCACCATTTATCGAAGAGACTGTCTTTTCTCCACTGTATGTTTTTTCTTGCTTTGTCAAAGATTATTTGACCATAGAGTTGTGGGTCCATATCTGGGCTCTCTACTCTGTTCCACTGGTCTATGTGTCTGTTTTTGTGCCAGTACTATGCTGTCTTGGTGATCACAGCTTTGTAGTAAAGATTGAAATCGGGCATCGTGATGCCCCCAGTTTGTTTTTCTTTTTCAACATTTCCTTAGCAATTCAGGGTCTCTTCTCGTTCTTAGGGAGAAGGTTTTCAGTCTTTCACCATTGTGAATGATGTTATTGGGTTTTCCACAAATACTGTTTCTCGTGTCGAAGAATTTTCTCTCTAATTATCATTTTCTGAGAGCTTTTTTCTTGAGATGGTGTTGGATTTTGTAAAATATCTTTCCTGTGTCAATCAAGATAAACTTCCTGCCCACATTGTTCAGTTATAGTGATGTACTCCACCATGTTTTACCTGTGGAGCCACCTTTGCATTCCTGGGATCAATCTCACTTATTCATGTAACCCTCTAATGTGCTGTTGGATTCTATTGCTAAAATTTTGTTGAAATTATTTCCATCTTCAGACATTTATCAGGGATGTTGCCTGTAGTTTTCTTGTGATGTCTTTATCTGGCTTTGGATCAGAGATGCTGTTCTCATAGAATGAATTAGAAACTATTCCCTCCTCTTCAGTTTTTTGGAAGAATTGAGGAGGCACATCTACTCTTACACCTCTAAATGTGGGCATATTCCCATCTCAGTCGTGGCCCCTCTTCCCTTCTGTCTGCACATTCGGTCTCTCCTTCAAACACACCCATGTGTGGGCATTTCCAGCTCTGTGTTTCAGCCAGACCTCTGACCTCTACTCTCAGTCCAACACAGCTAACAGATGTCTCAGTGTCAACATGCCTTCTCCTCCCTAGCCTGCTTCTTTCTGAATCTCTCCCACTGCAGTAAAGGCGACCAACCTTCTGACCTGCTGATTAGGCCCCAAATCCTTGAATTGCTGTTTTGGTGCTGACTCTTAACTACAGACACCAGAATCTACTGTAGCTAATTTAAGCAGGATGGGATGTACTATAAGATATTAGGGAGATTATAGCATCTGTGTGAGGGTCAGGTAAACAGGAACATCCAGAAATGTTGGAGAAACACTCAACCATACTCGAGGATTGTTTTAGGCAACCTCCCCACAGTCCTGTTTCCTTCCACTCAGAACCACAGCTGCCAGGGATGAGACCCAAACTGCCCCAAATGAACCAAACCCCTTCACTGCCAATCTGCTAGAAAAGTCACTACTCCTGTGGTTCCACATTTCGCTTGGTGCGTGTGTTACCAAAACCAGGCATGTCTGCTCTGACCTACAGGATCTGAGACACGTGGTTTTGTGGTCTCCAGCTTCGACCTACAGGGAGTATGCTACTGGGGGCTGGCACAGGCCACTCTCCCGATCAGCTATGCTTTCCCTGATTCTCCAGGGATCCAGCTGTCAGCTGCTTCTCTCAAATCTCTCTGACTTTCCTGGGGGCTGCTTCTCATAACCTCTGTCACTCCCACCTCAACCCAGCCCATCATTCTCACTGAGACTGTGGCAGTTGCTTACTGAAGGGTCTCCCTGCCTAGACCAGCTGTGGGCTCCACACTGCAGCCAGGGGGACATGTTTTGGAATGTAAATCAGATAATGTCACTTCCTTCCCAAACTCTCTCCACAGTGCTTTCTCACGACACTCAGAATAAAACAAAGTTCATTGCCATGACCTACTTATCCCTGCTGCATTTTCAATCCTGATCGCTCTGCATCTGCCCTTGTCACCATGCTCCCAGGTACAAAAGCCTTCCTCAAGAACACCAGAACCATTCCCACCCCAGGGCAGGCCTTTGCACACATGAAGTAGCAAGCAGATCGCTTCCACACTCTCTTCTGGTCCCTGCATAGTCTTCTCTGTCAGGACCCCCTGCTTTATTGTGCTTTATTCTCTGTTCCTTGGTTTATTTGTCTCCCTCCATTGGAACATCAGACCCCCAGGGGTCTGACCCACTGACCCAAAGTCGGTGACTCATAAGTACTTCTGGAATAAATCAGCCATTTCAGTAGTCCAAATTTTGGGGGAAAATTCTTAGAAAACACTTCTGACTCTATGGATACACAACAAAGAAGGACCTAGACTCTTAAAAACTTCCGCTGTCCCTGTGTAGGCTTTGCTTTCCCCTCTGCACAATGGATGTGACAAGTGGGCTTCACCTGTAGGCCCCAAATCTCCAGTAAGAGTGAGATTCCAGGGCTGCACCCTGACCAGCCATCAGGGGAACTGTTGGCCTCCCCTGAGGTCAGCTCCTGGACCCTGGAGAAGCTGACCTCAGGGACAAAGTCGTCTCCTCTGGAGGTGTGCCAACTTTCCCAAGTTCTGTCCTGGCAGGTGCTTTGGGACCACACAGGTTTGTAAAGAATGGCTCCTTTCCTGGAGCATCATGGGCAGGGACTCCCACAGGGAGAGTAGGTGAGAGGAGGATGAGGCAGGGATGGTGGGGGCTTTGGGACTGAAGGACACCCAGGTCCCCAAGCACTGAGACAGGCCTGGAGGTTTCCAAGAAGCTGAGCTGATGAGAGAGGCAGGGGACAATCAGAAGAATTCAAAAATGCCAGCGTGATGGGTAAAGGAGGCACTCCTCCGTGCCTCCCTCAGCTTTAGTCCTTCTGTGACCTGTGTCCAGGAGCCTTCCGGTTCCAGCGCGGCTTCCTTCTCTGTACAACTGAAGTTTATCCCTAAATGAGCCCGTTTGTCCTGCATTGGATGGGATGAACCAGTGCCCATGTTTCTAGTCAAGACACCGTGCAGGGTGAGAGATCAGCGGGTCCTTCTGTGAGACCCCCTCGCCCCCCACCAAGGAGGCTCTCCTGGCACCCCATCAGCCAATGTGCTCACTTGGACGGAAGAGAAAGCGAGTTCGGCTACGCCAGTGTAAACCAGATACCAGTCTGTTCACACTGGGGGAAACCAGTGGCTGATGGTCTTCCGGAACAGAAATCAGGGTCTGATGGGTCTACACTGGCGGAAATCCGACGCAGCGCCCCAGCCACTGGTCTGAGAATACAATCCCAGGTCCCCCAGGCTTCCTGAGAACAAAAGTAAAAGCAAACGCCGCGCCACCACCAGGCCTCGCTTCGGAGGGAGGAGCCCTGCGCCCCCGCCCCCATGACCGCCCAGGTGAGGGCACCTGCGCGCTGGGTGCGCCTGCGGGAGGTGAGAGCGGCGCCCCCTCCCCGCAGTCTTCCCAGACCCTCCTCCCCCCGCCCAGTGGAGGGGGTCTGCCCCGCGGGGAGGGGGTCTGCCCGGCCGGGAGCGCTCTGCGGGGGGAGGGGCCCTCCGCGGAGGAGGGGCGTTTTCCCGGGCGGGAGGTCCGCCCCTCCGGGGAGGGTCCCGGGCCGCCCGCGGGTCCCCGTTCGCGCCTGGGGTAGGGCGGGGCAGGCGGGCGCCGGGAGCGGGGGCGCGCGGGACAGTGGCCTTTATGGGAAAGTTTTCCTCCAAGGTCGGACAAAGGCGGCGCCACCATGGCTCGCAGCGCAGCGGACAAAGTCTCCGGCACCGAGGTAGGGTCCGGCGGGTGGGGACCGGGGTGGGGGGCACCGAGGTGGGGTCCGGCGGGTGGGGACCGGGGTGGGGGGGCACCGAGGTGGGGTCCGGCGGGTGGGGACTGGGGTGGGGGGGCACCGAGGTGGGGTCCGGCGGGTGGGGACCGGGAGGGGCACCGGAGGGGCCGCCGCCGCACGGCGGGAGGAGCTTGGCTTTCCAGGCGCTTAGAGACCGTTTAGCAAACTCTGGCCTCCACTTCGGGAGTCCTCCGGAGAAAATGGGGTTTCCAGACGGATTGCGTTGCTGGGGTCGGAAGGGAGTGAAGGGGGCGGAGTGCGGGACTCAAGCACTTGTGGAGGCTTCGCCCGGTTCTCTGGTTTACTCATTAGCTGGGAAGCGGGAGGACGAACCCCGTCACCCCCGGCGCTCCGAAGACAAAGAGCTTGTACTCGCGGTTCTCCACAAAGATGGACTTTTATGTTGGAATCGGTTGATTTCAACAGGGAGCGTCGCCCGGGAAAGCGAGACCGCCCTTCCCGGTGTGGAACAGGGGGCCAGGCCCAGGGGGGCAGACGCGGCTTTGTGTCCCTGCGTGCGGAATGCGCCAGCGCCGGGTTTGCCCCCGCTCTCCCCGGGAAGCTGGATTACAGGACGGTTCGGTGCGATAATTACACTCCACTCCTGTTACCGACAGCGCTTTACTTAAAAAGTGTAGCTGGTACTTTCAGGTGTCTAATTAAAAATTAAAACATATAATTAAAAAATTAAGTTAAATGTAGCTGAAACTCTGCATAATGAGTAGCTTAGGAATCTGCTCCTGACACTAGCGGACCTTTAGGCAGGGCCGTGGGTGCTCAGAGGAGGCTGGGCTTGGCAGGTCAGGAGAGATTTCCAGGGGCCCTCCTGAGGTGGCTTCCCTTTCCCTGAACCCGCTTCAGATTCACATTTTTTCCGAGTGAGGAGGATCTGAACGCATCACTCTTTGCTCTCAGGGAAAGCGCACTCGGTTCTGAGACGTTAAACAGCAGCACCAGGTTTCCATTCCTGGCAGAATCGTGTCTGCATTGACCGTGCTGGGCGTCTGACACCCAGGTAGCAATCCCAGTCCTGATTCTGAAGCAGCACCACGTTTTCATCTCACTGTGCTTTGGGGGACAAGTGGGCGGTCCAGGTGGGCCTGGAGAGGACAGCCCTGAGCTTCCCAGTGGGCGGTTGGGCCTGGGTCCCTGCTGACCTGTGACAAGCGGGACAGGCCTCCCCGTTTTATCCCCGTCAGGCAGGCCTGGTCTGAAATGGCCTCTGCAGAACGTGGGCCTGTGTGTCTGTAGCATCCCTGGGTGGTCTCCCAGGAGTACTGTATTCCTTGTGGAGCAGCCCAAAAATGCCAGACTAGGAAATAAAGCCGGCCCGAATTTGTCCTGAGGCTCTCTGAGATGTGTGTTCACTGGTTGTATCGTCCAACCAAACACAGGAAACCCCCAAATCCCAGATCTCAGCATTTTTGATGAGAATAATTTAAGCCAGTTTCACACGCCACCACCTCCCTCCTTCCAAACAGAGCTGATGTACCCTCTCTCTGTGTTTGAACTGAAAACCTACTCTTTACCCATTGTGCAGCCAAGAGGCAGCCCTGAAGCAGTGGTTTCCTCTCCACACACTTGTGCCCTGAAGCAGTGCGCCCCTGTTCAGGATGTGCCCTCCTGCCCCATGGGCTCTGGGCTTCCTCCCCTCCTCTGTCCCTCCAGCCCTGTCAGGGCCCACGACTTGGCAGATGCGCTCCCTGATCAACCAGCAGAGAAAGTGAACCCGGGGAGAGGGTTGGACCAACTGAAGAGCCCAGCACACTTCTGAGGGGGTAGGGAATGAAGTGGAGGAGGCTGGGGTGATGGAGGTGGGGGACAGACAGGTGGGCTGAGCAGGGGCAAGCCCTGTCCTACACATGTGGATCCTAGCGTATCTGAGAACCTGTGGTCCTGAAGCAGAAGGCGTCCTGCCATTGCCATCTACCCTGCAGCGGGGGAAGGGGCTCCGGACCCTGACCTGGTGCCTGGAGAACGGGCCTGGGATCTTGGAGATCGGATGTGGCACCCACACCCACCCTCTGTAGCTGTCGCCCTTTGGGTTTGTAGTTCCGCCTCTCTGAGCTCCAGTCTGTTCCTCACCAGGGTTAGGTCGGGGGTAATGATGGCCCACCCACCTCAGAGCACCATCTGGGTTCACTTTAAAGATGAAGTGTAGTTTGCTTCTTGAGAGGTAATTCCCATCATTCCCAAATTGAAGGCTTCTTCTGTCCCCAAGAACTGGGGTGCTCTTCCAGATGTTTCTAGGCACCCAGTTCAAGCCTGGGCCCAAGTCCTCAGCTCTCAGAGACTGTCTGACCTTACAGAATTTTCCCCAGTATGGAGAAAATCAGATTCTGCAAAAGATACTTTATGGCAGATTTCTCTTATGTGACATTTCTAAGACCTGAGACAGGGATTAAATTTAATACCTACAGCAGTTTGGGACATGAATTAATTTTAAGTTGTTCAGGTCAGCAAGGTAGCAAGTATGTGCATGTCCCCCAAAGAAATATCACCTGTCTGCGGCTTGCAGACCCAGAGACCCCCAACCCTGTTAGGCATCGCCCTCAGAAAGCTCCCCCGGTCATCTGTCTGTACCCGCTCCACAGCCACACACACCCACCCCCACCCAATCCCCTTTCCTGCTTGGCCTCACCTTCAGAGGGCTTCTGTGAGTCTGAGCTGACCTCGTCTTGTGCTGGTCTTTGTGGACTGTCTCCTCAGACAGTAATGGTTTTGCTTTTTTCTCCCTGGTGCTCTGGTGCTTATCATACTGCATTGCACAAAGTAGGTGCTTGACAAGTACTTGTCACGTGCTGATCACCCTCCTCCTCTTCTAAAGCCCACTTTATTCCCCTGCCCAGCCCAACCTTCTGTGGGCCTCACAGACGTAGTGCGTGCCCTGTGGGATGCCTGTGTACTGCTTCCCGCCTGACCCAAGCTAACATCACCACCTGTGACTTTCAAGATAAAAACGACATCCTCAGAAGGGAGCAGCTGGATTACAGCTGAGTCTGGGAACCTTGTTTTTCTAAGGAAAGCATCCAAGCAGGTCTGAAACGGCTTGTAGAGGGAAGTTTGATAAGACCCTGTGTGAGGTGGTGAATGTGCTGTGTGTGTGTGCTTTGGGGTGGGGACAATGGTACACAGAGCAGAAGAGAAGCAACGCCTGAATTAATTGTCAATGAATGGAAAGGACAGGCAGAAGGAAGGCCCGCCCCTTTGCTGTCAAGTGGAGGAATCATGGTTTGGTGGACAGCTCTGACCCAGGCCGTGCACTTTGCCTGCAGAGTGGAGGGCATAGAATGACTCTGGGATCCCTTCGGCTCTTTCCCTTGCCAGGATGAGACATAGGGCAGTGCGGGTACCATGGCTGAGGGCTCAGTGGTTGGGAGGCGTGCTGCGCAGCCCGGGCTCCAACCCTGGTTTCCCCACTGAGTGAGTGGGCAGACGAGCTCCTCCACCATGCCATCTTTAGGGTGGGGATGATAATAGTATATGATGTTCTTAAAACAGTGTCTAGTATGGGCACCTGTGTGGCTCAGTCACTGAAGCGTCTGCCTTCGGCTCAGGTCATGATCTCAGGGTCCTGGGATCGAGCCCCACATCAGGCTCCCTGCTCAACAGGGAGTCTGCTTCTCCCTCTGCCTCTGCCCCCCCCCCACACCCCTATCCCCACTCGTACGCTTGCTCTCTCTCAAGTAAATAAAGTCTTAAAAAAAAAGTTCTGGTATATACTAAGTGCTCAATAAATGTTAGCTATCATTCTGTGATTCAATGACAGGAAGAAAGATTTTCCTACAAGTAAGAGATAAAAAGGATTGAGTTTTAGTTTTTTTTTCTAATCGTTTAAGGAAAAACATCCAATAAAGTTATCTTCAGGGTATTTTGGCACTCAAAGACATCACCGGGAAGAGGAATTACAATTATAATACGTACTGTTTTAACAGTACAATTGTGGAATTTCTTTTATTTCTTTTTAAAGATTTATTTATTTGACAGACAGAGATCACAAGTAGGCAAAGAGGCAGGAACAGAGAGAGAGGGAAGCAGGCTCCCCGCGGAGCAGAGAGCCCGATGCGGGCCTCGATCCCAGAACCCTGAGATCATGACCTGAGCTGAAGGCAGAGGCCTAACCCACTGAGCCACCCAGGCACTCCCTGTGGATTTTCTTAAAGAAATGGTTTTTATGCCAAATCAATAGGCCATGAACTCAACTTGAGTTCAAGGATCCCATAGCTTTCCTTATGGATTATTCAGAGACGAAAGAAAATGTCATTGGGATTCAGCCAGCCTGCACCACCACACTGGGTAACAGAGTGAGCATTTAGTTCTCAAACTGATACTTGTGTGTCTAAAGACTGTGACCTCCTGAGACCCCGACCCAGAGGATCTCAGTGACCAGTGATGTGGGCAGAATATAACCTCCTCTCAAAGCACAATGTTTAAGTAGGAAAGCACATGGAAGAGTTGGTAGGGTTAGGACAACAGGAACGAATGAGGAAATCAGATACTAGCACAGTTTCTGAAAAGTTCTGGAACTAACTTTTAAGATTTATTCTCTTTTTTGGAGAGAGAAAGAACACAAGAGCACAAGCAGAGGGAGGGACAGAGGGAGAGAATTTCCAGCAGACTCCACCTGGGCCACGGAGCCGGACACGGGGCTCAGCTCTATCCCACAACCCCGAGACCATGACCAAAGCTGAAACCAAAAGTCGGACGCTCAACCATCTGAGCCGCCCAGGCACCCCTAGAACTAATTTTTTAAAATAATATTTGAGGTGAAATCCACAATCAGTAAACAGCTTCAGAGCAAACAATGCAATGGCATTTCCCAATGTTGTACAAGCACTACCTCTGCCTAGTTCCAGAACATCTCTGTACCCCAAAGTAAACCCCACATGCATGTCCCGGTGTCTCCCTGTTCCCCCTTCCCAGCCCCTGGATCCACGAGTCCGCTGTCTCGGGGGATTTGTGGGCTCCGAAGACTGCATAGAAGTGGAACTGTGCAGTATGTCACCTTTATTGTGCTGAAATAGAAACAGCATACAGTTTACACGTACAAGCCATCTGCCCTCACAATGCCTTCCGTCCTGTGTCTCTGAAACTCTGTCAACTATTGGACAGTGACTCCCAATGCCCCCAACCCCCAGCCCCTAACTTCTGTCATTTTACATTCCCCCCACCCCGCCTGTAGTTGGGACTATGCTGAGGACCTCATGCAGTTAGAATCAAACCATATTTGTCTTTTTGTAATTGGGTTATTTAACTTATCATAAAGTCCTCAGGATTTTACGTTGAAGTGTGTGTCAGAAATTTCCTTTTTAAGGCCAAATATTATTCCTGTGGATGGATATACCACAATTTGTGTGTCCTTTTCTCTGTTGATGGACATTTATGCGGTTTCCATCTTGGCTTTTGCAAATAGTGCTGTTATAAGCATGTGTTTACAGAGTTTTTTGCAAACGGTATTTTCACTTCTTTGAGTATATGCCTAGGAGTAGAGTTTCAGGTTCATGTGCTACTTCTGTGTTTAACGTTTTGATGAACCACCAAACTGTTTTCTACAGTAGCTGAACCATTTCACACTCGCACCAGTCATGTGTGAGGGTTCCAGTTTTTCCACAACCTACCAACAGTTGTTCTTTTCTTTTTTAAAATTATTGTGGTCATCCTAATGAGTATGAAGTGATATTTCATTGTAGATTTTGTTTGTATTTCCCTAATGACTACTGATGTTGAGAATCTTTTACATATTTGTTGAAGAAAAAAGGTCTATTCAAGTTCTTTGCCCATTTTTAAATTGGGCTGTTTATCTTTTTGTTGATGTGGTTGTTTTTTTTTTTTAAGATTTTTTTATTTATTTGACAAACAGAGATCACAAGTAGGCAGAGGTGGGGGGGTGAAGCAGGCTCCCTGATGAGCAGAGAGCCCGATGTGGGACTCGATCCCAGGACCCTGGGATCATGACCTGAGCTGAAGGCAGAGGCTTAACCCACTGAGCCACCCAGGCGCCCCTCATTGAAGTGTTTTTAAGAGTTCTTTATATATTCTGGATATTAGATATATGATTTGCAAATATTTTGTTCCATCTGTTGGTTGTCCTTTTACTTTCTTTATAATGTCCTTTGATGCACAAAATTTTTATTTTTAATGAGGTCAAACATATATTTTTTTCTTATGTTGCTCATGCTCATATCTAAGCTCATATCTAAGAAAACACTGCCATCTGCAAGCTCATGAAGATTTAACTTTGTTTTCTACTAGGAGTTTTATTATTTTAGTGCTTTAGCTCATTGATCCATTGTAGTTAATTTTTGTGTATGGTGTGAGATAGGGAGCAAACTTTATTTTTTTGTATGGGGATATCCACTTTTTCCAACACCATTTGTTGAAGAAATCATTTTTTCCTTATTGACTAGTCTTGGAACCTGGGTTGGAAGCCAATTGGCTGTAGTTGTGTAGGTTTATTTCCAGATCTTCAGTCCTTTTCTGTTGGTCTGTATGTCTGTCTTTCTACCAGAATCGCACTGTTTTGATTACTGTAGCTTTGTCATGGGTTTTGAAATCAGGGAGTTTGAGCCCTCCAACTTTGTTCTTGTTCCAGATTGCTTTGGCTGTTCAGGGCCCACTGCAATTTCATATGAGGATTGTCTTTTCCATTTCGGGGTGCGGGGAGGCCATGGAAGAGATTGCACTGAATTTGTAGATGGTTTTAGAATAGCATTGACATCTTTTTAATATTAGGTCTTCCAATCTGTAAACCTGAGATATTTTTCCATTTATTTACGTGTCTAATTTCTCCCAGCACTGTTTTGTAGTTTTCACTGTTCAAGTCTTTCACTCCCTTGGTTAAATGTATCCTAACACTCAACCACTGTTATTCAACATAGTACTGTAAGTCTTAGCCACAGCACTCAGAGAACATAAAGAAATAAAAGGCTTCCAAATTGGTAAGGAGTATGAAAAACTCTCATTATTTGCTCACTTGATATTATATATAGAAACTCTAAAGACTCCACCAAAAAATGACTATAACTGATAAATGAATTCAGTAAAGTCACAGGACACGAAAGCAAGGTACAGAAATCTGTTGCATTTCTATACACTAATACTGAAGCAGCAAAAAGCGAAATTAAGAAAACAATTCCATTTAAATTGCACCAAAATTAATAAAATACCTAGGAATAAAGTTAACCAAGGAGGTAAAAGACCTGTACTCTGAAAACTATAAAACACGGATGAAAGGAATTGAAGACAACAGAAAAAAATGGAAAGACATCCTATGCTCATGGATCAGAAAAACAAATACCGTGCAATGTCTGTACTATCCAAAACAATCTACAGATTGAATGCAATCCCTATCAAAATATGAACAGCATTTTTCACAGAACTAGAACAAACAGCCCTAAATTTGTATGGAACCACAAAGACCCTGAATAGCCAAGGCAATGTTGAAAAATGAAAAACAAATCTGGAGATATCACAATTCTGGATTTCAAGCTATATTACAAAGCTGTAATAATTAAAGCTGAATAGTACTGGCATAAAAACAGACACATAGGTCAGTGGAAGGAACAGAAAACCCAGAGATAAGCCCACAATTATATGGTCAACTAATCTTCAACAAAGGAGGAATGAATACACAATGGAAAAAAGACAGTTTCTTCAACAACTGGCTTTGGGAGAACTGGATGGCAGCATGCAGAAGAATCAACAGCACCACCTTCTGTCACCACACACAAACAGAAACTCAAAATGGATTAAAGTCTACATGTGAGACCTGAAACCATAGAAGTCCTAGAAGAGAGCATGGGCAATAATGTCTCTGACGTTGGCCTTAACAACATTATTCTAGATCTGTCTCCTGAGGCAAGGGAAACAGAACCAAAAATAAACTATTGGAATTACCTCAAAATAAGAAGTTTCTGCACAGAGAAGGAAATAGCAAAACTGAAAGGCAAGCAACTGAATGGAAGAAGATACTTGCAAATGTTATATCCAATAAGGATTAGTATCCAAAATATAGAAAGAACTTATACAACAACACCCAAAAACAAAACAAAACAAAAAAACAAGTACTCTGATGACAGTGGGCTGAAGACATGAACAGATATTTCTCTGAAGAAGACCTCCAGACGGCCAGCAGACACATGAGAAGATGCTCAGTATCACTCATCATCAGGGAAATGCAGATCAAAACCACAGGGAGATGCCACCTCACGCTTGTTGGAATGGCTAAAATCAATAACGCAAGAAACAACAAGTGTTGGCAAGGATGCAGAGAAAGAGGAACCCTCTTGCACTATTGGTAGGAATGCAAACTGGTGTGGCCACTGTGGAAAACCGTATGGAGGTTCCTCAAAAAATCAAAAACAGAACTAACCTGGGGCACCTGGGTGGCTCAGTCATTAAACGTCTGCCTTTGGCTCAGGTCATGATCCCAGGGTCCTGGGATAGGGCCCCACATTCAAGCTGTCTGCTGGGCGGGACGCCTGCTTTTCCCTCTCCCACACCCTTGCCTGTATTCCCTCTCTCACTGTGTCTCTCTCTGTTGAAAAAAAAAAAAAAAAAACGAATTAAATCTTTTAAAAATTTTTAAAAAATGAAATAAAAATAGAGCTACCCTACAATCCAGTAAGTGCAGTATTTGGTATTTACCTCCCCAAAATGAAAACATTGATTCAAAGGGATACGTGCACCCCAGTGTTTGTTGCCCCATCATTGACAGTTGCCAGATCGTGGGAGCAGCCCATGCGTCCATCCACTGAGGAATGGCTAAAGAAGAGGTGGTATCTGTGTGGAGTAGTATTCGGCCGTAGAAAAGAATGCAGTCCTGCCATTTGCAATGACATGGAGGGAGCTAGAGAGAATGATGCTAAGTGAAATAAGTCAGTCAGAGAAAGACAAAAACCAGGTGATCTCACTCATGTGGAATTTAAGGAACAAAACAAATGAGCAAAGGAAAAAAAGAGCAAACGAAGACACTCAACTGGAGAGAACGAAGTGATGGTTACCAGAGGGGAGGTGGGGGCAGAGGTGAGAGAAGTAGGGACTAGGAACTGAAGAACACACATCGTGAAGAAAAATAATAATAAAATGAAATGAAAACAATGTATCCAAGGTACTTTATTTCTTTTGAATGCTATTATGTTATTTTTAATTATGTTACTATTCGTTTCCTTTTGGGATTGCTCATTGCTAAGATACAGAAACGCAACTGATTTTTATCTGTTGCTCTTGTACCCTGCAACTTGGCTGAACCCGTTTATTAGCTCTAGGTAGCTTTTTCATTGATAAATAGAGATCACTTTACTTCTTTATTCCTAATTTGCATTCCTTTAATTTCTTTTTCTTGCCTAACTGCTCTGGCTAGAACTTCCAGGACAGTGTCCTATAGCAGTGGGGAAGGGGGTATCCTTGCCTTGATTTTGATCATAAGGGAAAAGTTTTTAGTCTTTCATCATTGCATATGAGTTTAGCTGTGGATTTTTATAAGTGTGTTTGATCATGTTGAGAAAGGTCCTCTCGATTCCCCGTTTTCTGGATGTTTTGATCATGAAAGCGTATTGTCAAGTGTTTTTTCTGTATCATTTGAGATAATCATGGGCCTTTTCCTTTGTTTTATTAGTACGATGTTGTATAATGATTAATTGTTGAACCACCCTTGCATTCCTGCGATGAATTCCGCTTGGTCATGGTGAATTACCCTTTGAATACTGCCATGAGATTTGGTTTCCTAGGATTTTTTTGAGGTTTTAGAATGAGTTTTATAACTCTGCTTTTAAGCGTCCTTATACTGTGTAAGAATACATTTTAAGAACCTAAGTTTTGAAATGAAAGAAAACAGTTTGTATCAAAGGCAAAAATACAAATTAGTAGGAAATCAGAAATTTAAAGCTAATTTTTATGACCTCAGAATGTAGCAGGCCAGAGAACAGTCAGTAGAAGGTCTGTGTGAGGTTCACCCACGAATGGTGCTCCCGTGGTGCCAAGGCTAGAGCCCGTCTGTCAGCGTCCATCACACTGTCCTTGCTGGCTGTATACTTAAGCACCCAAGAGGTGCTGTCTTCCCCTCCTGTAATGCCATTCCCCCTCAGCATTACGTTTTTCTTGTCTTACAGCCTGTGCAGGGCTGGCAGCCAGGACACCAATCTTTTTACCCGTCACAGTGCCTAGAACACAGTAGGTTCTCGGTGAGTGCTTTTTGGTGCTTGGTGTGGAAGGACAGTGGGTGCCTCTGTGTGCAGCTTCTAACAAGAAGGAGCACAGACGAGGAGGGAGGAGACAGCAGAAACAAGGGATCGATTCATCAGCACCACTGGCTGGCCCTATCATATTGTCCAATTGGAACACTTTGAGGGAGAAAAGAGAGGTAATGCCAGGACCACAGGTGAAAACTCCATTGTCTGGGAAGTCCTGGACAGGATCACCAGCCAAACGTGGGCATCACTGCCTCCTGGAAACCGTATTTTAGACAACAGGGTTAGGTCTCCACTGTGAATGGAGGATATTCGTAGACAGGGTGCTCTGATTCCCACTGGGGAGACTTTCGAGCCAGACTGTGTGGGTATGCTGACACAGTGAGCCACTGCCCTGTGGAGTGCAGCAGGGCCCACGGAGCACCAGACCACTTTTTACAGCTTTGCCTGGTCCAGGTGCCTGTGCACTGAGCTGGGCCTTTACCACGGGGCATCATGGCGCTTGTCAGTGGGTTCCCAGTGCATGCCAGCACCTCCTTCCCTCTTTCTGCATTTGTGCTTTGTGCTCCAAGGGCTCCCTTCATCTGGATTCCCAGGAGTCGGTGAGCCACCTGCTGGGCCTATCTGAGTGTGGTGTGGGCTCCAGCCTCCTCCTCAGACCCAAGATCCTCTAGTGTCTTGTCTAATGCACCTTTCTCGGCCACTCTCTTGGGCCCACGCTGGAAACCACAGGGACCTGCTCACATCATGTAGAGTTGTACACGCTAGCCTGCCTGTGCCTAGGGCCACTGTGCTTTGTGGACCAGCTCAGCCGGGACTTTCTGAGGTTGGAGACCGTGAAAAGCACGATTAGGCATTCCAAGCATATTTGTCACAGCTATCTCGTTAGAATAACTCTTTTTTTGTTCTTACCATGTACACAGAGTTTGCATTTTCCCCTAAAATACCTTAAATCGTGCTTGACCAAACTGCCTTCCTGCACTCCAGCACAGCCGCATCAGTGTCCCTTCAGAGCCGTCCCAACCAGAGCTCCTGCAAACCTGAAGGCCCTGCGCTCAGCCTCCCGTGCACCCCCACCGCCACCTAACAGAGGCTGGTACAAAATGTGCCTTCCCAGACTTGCACCGCTCAAGTTAGGGGTCCGTGGTTGTGTGTTAGGCTATTAAATGCAGAAAAGTATAACAAGAACTAGAAATGATTGCTTTTACATGTTCCAAGCACTTAACCACGAGGAGACGTTCATAACCTCTCCCCAGGCCCCCGACACAGAGACGCTGGGGGCCACCCTCCATCACAGGCTTTGACTGCAGGCCCCAAAGCACACATGGAATAAAGCTGTTCTTGAACAAAACCGCGGGCAGTTAGCTGGAGCCTGAGTGTTGAATCAGAAAATGCTGGTGTCAGCGGAGCCTTCACCCAGAAACATCGCTGTGCCAGGGCCGGGGTCTGTGCGTCTCGGGGACAGCACGCAGGGAAGGGGACTGCCTTCGGCCCACCCTCACACCCCTCAGCTGCTTTGCAGGGCTTCCTTCCTCGAGGGAGGGGTCAGCAGACAGTAGGCCTAGAGGCTTTGAAGGACCGTCCGGTCTCAGTCGATACTGAGCTCTGCCTTTGTGGCACCAAAGCTGCCACAGGCAACACAGAGAACAGGGGTGGTTGTGGTCCAGTGAAACTTTATTTATGGCACTGAAACGTGAATTTCATTAAATTCCACATATCTGACCGAGGGCTCCTCTTCTGTGTTTTTCTCCGACCACTGGGGTCATGGTTTGTGGACGCCTGGTACTGCGTGGAGACCAGGAGGGACAGAGGAGCTGGGGTGACACCAGGATGCCCCCACACCGCCAGGTGAAATCCAGGGTGTTCCCTCTTGGTGCTTTGAAGCTGAAGAGGCAGCTTTTCCCAGGAGCACCCGGTGGAAGATCCTGAGTGTGTCTGGTAGAGGGAGAGTCACCAGAAGATAAAACCCCATCAGCTCTAGGCCGCTTCTGAGCTCAGACCCCCACAGATTGGACAGAACGGCTGGTGACGCGAGCGCACGGGCTGGGGGTTTGTGCAAGTTACGGGGGTCACGCATGCACACGCAGCGTAGACCGTGCGGTGCCATCTCCGTCACCACCACTGTGACCGCAGTCACCACCACTGTGGCTGTTGTGGTCTCAGGGGCACATGACAGGCAGCGACGTCCGGGGCCTGCTGAGAAACGGCCCGGCCCGCGTTCAGCCCCAGCCACCGGGGGCCACGACGGCCCTGGTCCTGAGGCAAACTCGGTCTCCTCCTGTCGAGAGGAAGGCACCTTGATGTCCGCGTTGTCTCTGCAGCTCTGGGAGGATTGGGTTGAGAAACACCGGAGAAGTTATGTTTTCACACGTTGTTCACCACACAGGATTGGCTTTCTTGCGATTGTTTCAGGTGAGGCCCTCGATAGAAAATCAGGTGCCTCGCAACAGGAATAAAGTGGGAGAATGAGATCCTGCCGGGAGCGAAGACGGATCGTGCGGACAAAGGGACCGGAGCTTCTGAGGTGGGCGCGTTCCCGCAGGAGGGAAGAGCCCCACAGGCCCTGTGGACACGCGCTTGCCGTGGGCCGGGTCCCCTCCTGGCGTCCCTGCCCTCCGTCCTCACAGCCCCTGAGAGCCCCTCCCGCGTGAGGCCCGAGGAGCAGGAGGCCTGGGCCTGCCCACTTGGCCACAGCAGCCGCCCCTGCCGGGGGCTCCTCGGGAGGGAGGCTCTGGGTTCTTCCTTCAGAGCAGCCTTTCACCGCCGGCACCTGCCGACTCCCTGTCAGCCCGTTCTGGCACACGCCACGTTAGCCTGGGAAGCCGGGACGGGCAGGAAGAGCACAGAATCAGTTGTGAAAGGACGTTGGTGGAGCGTAAGCTGCCCGGAAGGTCTGGCTTCTGGTGGGCGTCCGAGGGGGAGGGAAGGTGGCACGGCAGCCTCAGTCCCCTCCTAAGTCGAGGGAGGCTGTCCTGGCAGCAACCCCAGCGCGCCTCTGAGCACCAAGCTCCAGCGGAGCCGTCCCAGCGCGCCGCCTGCAGAGACAGTGGCCGTGCCCGGTGCGCAGCTCCGTTCAGGGATTTCCACTGCCGCGAGCGCTCGCGCCCGCAAGCCCTGGGACACGAACGAGAGCTTCAGAACAGAAGTCGGGGAACGGTGCATTTCACGGTTCGTGGGTACCTTGTGTGTAACTTCAAAGAAACTGTTTTCAGGGTTGTGTTTGCAACAGACCGGAGAGGCGGCGGACGTTAAGATACAGCACACGCACGTCCCACCCTGCAGCCACAGAGACCGAGCCCCAGGTTTCCGCTCCATCCGCGCCTGTGGGGCTGGGTCTCCCCGGGAGGCCTCGGAGAACGGGCTCCTGCTCGGGGGGCACAGCGGTCTGCAGGCAGCTCCGACCCTCCAAGCACGTTACAGGCTGTCTGTCCGGGGAGCCTGGAGAGAGGCAGTAACCCATGCCCCAGAGTGTGTGCTGTGGCTGCCGTGGGCGGGCTTGGGGGGCAAGGACCCTGAGTCGGGGTAACCCTGGGTCCGTGTGCCGACCTGGGTCCGTGTGTCAGTCAGGATGTGCAGGTCATGCCGCATAACCAGCGGCCCCCCCCGTCTCAGTTCTCAGTGGTCAGCACAGTAATGACCCGCTCGTGCCACGTGCCCATCATGGTCATCCTGTCCGTTTTACTGTGGGTCCAGGCTTGTGGAACAGCCTCTCGGTGGGGGTGCGGGGCGCTCCCCAACTTGGGCCAGAGGGAAAGGTCGTGGGTTGGAGCACATGCTGGCTCGCAGAGCCTCCGTCAGAACCCGTCTCTGCCACTGCCACCATATTTCTTTGTCACGTGGCCTGAGGCCAACGCACGGGGATGTGCCCTCCCGCTCAGGGAGGACAGGACTCCGTGAGAGCAGCCCCATGCAAGAGTTACTCTGTTTTACACCAACTCAGTACCCGACTGGGAAGCAGGCTGGTGTTTCCTCTGCCCAGTGTCGTGGAGAACAGATGTTCCTCACGGGGACCTTTTCCCCATAAATGAAGCATGATTTTAGAGCCCAGATGTTTTCCTGCCTCTCTCTTCTGAAGATCCTGTACACATTCCGTGGTGTAACTCGAGTCCATGAGTGCACTCGGGCGGATCACATGGTGCACAGGCCAGAGGCAGACCCCAGTGCTGGTGACACACCACAGAGGGCAGCGATGTGCCAAGTGAGCAGTTCTGAGCTGAAAGAAGGCTTGCTGGGGACAGGAAGGCCAAGGAGTGTCTGTGGACAGTGTGAGGTGAGCTGCAACGGCCCAGGGCTCAGAGCCTGGGGAGCGCTGGTCCAGGAGAGAAGCCCCAGCCCTCTGGGGGCGGAAGTAGCCACCTGGGCCCAGGAACAGCCCACAGGGGCTGGCCAGGGTCCCCCGCGGGGCCAGGCAGAGGTTAGCTGGAGGTGCTGACCGTATGGAGGTACGTGCAGACCAGGTGAGACAGGCTGGGCGCAGGCTGGCGGGCATAGTGGCTCAGCAGAGGCTTAGGCTTTCTGGATGGGATTTCTCTGATTGAAAGGTGGTTCCTGGGTCTGTGCACACAGGAAACGGGAGATAGCCATCGGCACCTGCAGGAAGGAGGCCCCGATTAACAGGGACTGAGTGGCTGTAACCAGGTCGCTGCTGAGAGCAAACCTCCTGGGAAGCGTGGGTTTCACACCCCGCCCCCACAAGGCTGAGAAAGTAGCTATTGATGGAAAGTGGGGCAGGGATAGGCCTGACATGTGTGCCCTTCCTGTCCCGGGGCCTCAGTTTGGAGGGGCTATAGGAACAGCTCCAGTGTCCCACACTGGGTGCCCACTGCCCATTGTGCATCCTGACTTTTGTTTATAAAATATGGCAAAGGCCACAGTGGTGAGTATGAAGGCCACCCTGACATTCTGGGTGGGGGGCACCCCTGCGTCCCCTCCTCTGTGGGGTCCCACCCTGGCTGCCGTGTCTGGGGCATCGCTGGGAGCTGGTCCTGGGGCTGCAGGATGAGAGGAGGTCCTAGACGAGATGAGGGGTCTTGAGGACCACAGCCCCCACCCACCCACCCGAGCTTTGCCTCCCGGGTGATGTCTGAGCCCTTGTCCTCTGCAACGGCATCAGTGACCCGTCAGTCTTCCAAATGAGATGGCGTGACTGGGTCCCAGAGAAGCTCCCGGTCTGGCCAGGGGTGGGCAGAGAGGACGGTGCTATCTAACCACAGCTGCTCAGTCTTCTACCCCAACTGAGGCCTCATCCCAGGACTCTGCAGTCTCGTCCTCCGACACATGACCCCCCGTCCCCAGGGTGCAGGGGCCCAGATGGAGAGGGGTCACCCACAGGATTGTGCCGTGGGCCCCTTGGGTCATTGGGAGTAATCACAGGGAGGCTGTCTCTGGCATGGCTGTGCTGAAGCCTTCGATGTTCCCGCAGTCTCCGTCCCTGCTGGAACAGGAGGGGGCCAGCCACCAGCTCACAGCTGTGCAGCGAGGATGGGGCGAGGGTCTCGGAGTCCCGTCTGTGCACGGCCTGCTCAGGGATCTCACTATCTCACAGGGTCTCATCTTGGGGAGCCCCCCAGGAAGCAGGGTAGTACCTTGCACACCTTCCAGGCGGGTAGAAGGACCCTGATATCCAGGCCCACCCACCCTGCCAGCAGTCGCCCCAGCCATTCTGTGGCTCTGCCTCCCACCATCTTTTGGGATGTTGTACTTGAGGGAAAATGTGAGTGAGCGTTGATGGTCAGTCTTCGCCAGGCCTCCTGTGGCCCAGCCCCTCCAGTCTGCTGGGCCCAGGACGGGGCCCCTGCTGTTCCCTTGTCGGCATCAGCTACTCTTCTCCTTCCTTGAAACTAGAAGTCGCCCTTGCTCTGATGGGTCACATGTCACCTGTCCCCTGGGAGGAAGGAGCAGGCCGTTTCCAGCTGATGTGTTTTAGAAACAAGCATTCGGTTGTCTTTGTCCCTGAGGCCGGCCCCCCACAGGATGGGCACAGAAGGGCCTGTGGACCCCTAGCCTCTGTCTTCTCACCTCCAGCATGTGTGAGGCCGGGCGGGCTGCCGGTAGGGCCTGCGTGGAGGCCAGGTCAGCTCCTGTGGGCACCAGGAGGGACACCAGTCTTGCAGCTGGCCGAAGGGCGACGCGCTGACTCAGCTCAGCGGCGCGGGGACTAGTGCTCGGCACGGGACCGCGTCTCCCGTCCGCTGAGGTACGTCTGCAGGGAACCGCGTGCCAAGCCACGGGAAGAGTCAGGGCCCAGCAGATAGGCGAGGGTTCCGGTTCCGACGTCAGCCCAAGCCGAGCGTGAGTGCCTTCGGTTGAAGCGAGAGCCCTGAATCACGTGAGGAGAAGAACTCAGGCCTCAACCGTTGACGAAGTGATGGCGTCTGCCTTTGTCTGCTCTCTTCCCTCTCAGCTCCGCGCGTCCTGATGTGCGCGTCACACCTTCCGGAGAGCAGGCCCTGCAGAGCGGGCCGGGGTGCCCCCACGGACGTTCTCGCTCACCCTGCGGCCACTCCCTTCTCCTCCTGGGCAACCAGAGGCCAAGGAACGGTTTTGAGTAATTTAAAGTACTTCCCTTGGCTCACCATCAACCTGCCCCCAGCACACACCTTCGACGTCTTCACACACTGGCATTCAACATCCTTTTTCCCTCACATCCATACTGTTCTTCACACGACCCTTTCCCTCACACACACTTTCTCACACACACTTTGTGTCACACTCATACTTTCCCTGGCTCATGCTCTCCCTGACACGCACTTTTCCTCACATACACTTTCTCACGTATGCACACTTTCCCTCACACACACGCTTGCTCTCTCACACACACTTTCCCTCCCACTTTCTCTCCCACTTTCTCTCTCACACACTCTTTCCCTCACATGCATACTTTCCCTCGCACATACACCCTGCTCTGCGCACACCTTTTCCTTCACACGCACAAGCTGTAACACGTACACAATCATCCCAGGAAACGTCAGGGAAGAAAATGTTACAGAGAGTAAATGTTCAAGATGATCAAACTTTACCCTTTAAGATACCAAGATAATGTTCTCTTTTTAAGCATTTCTTATGCAAATCTTTCTGAAATACACTATACTCTTATCTCTTAAGCCGAATTGAATATATTCAGGTAACTTGATTTTGTCGCAGTGGGGTAATTCTGCCTCTCCGCGCTCAGAGCCATACACATCCACCTCCCCCTCTTGTAATTTGTGTCTCTTCAAAAGACCGAACTGTTCGAGTTGTGCAAGTGGCAACGGTTGGCCTGTACCATGCATCTGCCGCAGCGCCGAGCCTGAGGTGGCCCTTCAAGCCGTGCCCGGCCCTGGGCACCGTCCGCTTGTCCGCCGGACCCTCTTTCCCAGAGCGAGCGCGGCACCATGTGCGGAGTGGCCGGGGAGCTCGCGCGGCAGCAGCCCCGAGTGACGGTTCTGCTCTGCGGTGCCCGGCCGCACAGTGCCCGGAGAAGCAGGGGACCGGCAGGAGGGGCTGTGCAGACGGTGCCTAAGGGAACACCACTGTGGAAGAGGCTAGTGAGCACATCCCTCCGGCTTGCCCAAGGCTTCCTCCCTTCCCTGACCTGGGAGGCGGCCCCTGGGTGCGCAGACAGCGCCCCTTGGACGTCTCGTGCCCGGCCGGGGATCTGGGGACAGAGCCCAGGGAGTAGGAGCTGGTGCGGGGGCGCCCGGCCAAGCGTCGGAGCCTCCGTCAGTCACAGTAGGAATCGGAGGGCAGAGAAGGGGCCAGGGAAGATCCCAGTGATCTCACCGGGCAGTTTTCAGAAGGCGAACGGGTGAGGTGGAGGCTCGGAGACCTGCCAGGAGGCCGCTGGCCAAGCTGGATGCGAGAATCAGGACCTCGTGTGGGTCCCGAGGAGGGGTCCGTCCGGACGGGGGTGTCTGCGCAGCAGGAGGGCATCTCTCCCTGGGGGGACCCACAGTTTGCTTTTCACTTCCTCTGAAACGGGCATTAAAGACATGCCCTTTCAGGTCTGCCGGTCCCTTGTGTCACGACTAAGTGTTTGCTCCAGACCCTCCCCGGCTCAAGACCACCGCTCTTCTCCGGGGCTGGACGTCCGCTGCTGGCTCGGGTGGCATTTGAGTTTTACACACCAGAGCACCGTGGCACTTTCTAGACAAAATCGGTATTTAGATCATTCCTGATGAGTGAGCGGCTCTGTCTGGTGGGCAGACCCAGGCGTATGGAGGGAGGGGAGCAGACCGACGTGGGGAAGCCCTCGTGGGCGTGGGAGCTCCAGAGCCGGGTCTGACCAACGCCTCACCGCACTGACAGCGCCGCGGGAGCACCCACGGGGAGGCTCAGCGCAGCACCCGCAGGACGGATGGCTGGAGGCCTTACCCACCTCAGCCCCGGGGGATTCGCTGTCTTGTTTTCAGTCTCTTTAGAAAATTATCTGTACCCTGAGCTGTTCAGAGGAGTCTCAGATGTAACCGCTGTCCCTTTAAAAATCGATTTCACAATTTTAACCTCTTTGACTTTTAACTGTTATTGTAGCCTTGCGGGGTTTTTCCCTAAACAAATGAACCTGTGGTATTTCCTCGGGAAATGTTACATCTAAAAATAGCATTAAACATCTTTTAACTAAAAGCATTCTGTCTTTACATAAAATTTTGTTGCATGAAAACATGAAGAGCAAATCAAGTACCAAGGGTACTGTTTTCAGAATGACCAAATGGGTACAATTCTGTGGTTTTGATAAAGGATGCCCTAATTGTTTTGTATAAATTTTTAAAAAATTATCAATACAGTCAAAATGTCTTTGCTGTGGATGACGTTTTCTTATTAAGTTACATGTGGACCAGCTCTGTCCTTGGCATGGGGGCCTCCCCCATTCCCTGCAGACCCGGGAGTGCCCCCCTGAGAAATCCCACATGCTCCACGGATAACCCTAAAATACAGCATTTCAGGTGCACATTTCAGAATCTGATGGGGTGGAACTTGATTGTGCCTCCTGTGACAGCAGCAGCACCCCCGCTGACAGAGTGTTATGTAGGGTTCCCCTCATGGGCCTGGGGGCAGACCCACAGTACGCTGCTGCTGTGCGACGATGGAAGGACCAGGAGCTCCAAGAGGAACCCCCACTATGCTGTGGGTTTGCTGGTACCTTCCAATCCCACAAAGACTGCTCAAATATCCAGATAGAAGACAGAGCCCGAAAAGGGGAGGCTTCCATAGCCAGCCTGGGGGAAGTGTCCTCCACACCCGTCTTCATCAATGTCTAAAGTACCTGGTCCTCTCTTCCATTTCAGGATCTGGAATCCCTTGACACCTATATCCAGAACACACTGTCTGCCCTCTACCCACCTTTTGAGGCCACGGCAGCCACAGTTCTCTGGCAGCTGTTCAGCGTGACAGAGAGACTCCACGGTGGGGATGGGCTGCGCTGCCTCACTGACTTCCTCATCCCAGCCAAGAGGGCCCTACAGCACCTGCAGCAGGAAGCCTGTGTGAGTACCAGCCCTGCAGGGGCCAGAACCTGCATGGGACCCTCCTCTCAGGGGACAGAGCCTGTGTGATGGTTTTCCCTACAGAAGGAGACCTGTGAGACCATCCCCCACAGGTGACACCCTCCTGCCCTTGACTGTAGGGAAGAGACAGGCAACGTGTTGCTTGGTACCCAGAAAATATTTAAGCTGAGCACAGGAAAGGACACCAGTGGCGGTGGCAGAGGAGAACAGGAAATTAAACCAGTAATCAAAGCAGAGATAATTCAAATGAGGATTTGTTGTTTTCTTTCTGAAAGAGAGTTGTGAAGTTAACCTCAGCCACTTTTCTTAGAATTTATTCCACAAATGGAGAGATCTTCCCAGTCCACTCTAGTTTTGAGGTCCGTAAGGGTACTGGCTCAACTCTTTTCCTCTGGCGTCTGGCTCCTTTTTTCTTCGTCCCAAATGATGAGTGAAGTAAGGCTCCGTGTTCCACAAATAGGACTTCGGGCCCCCCGGTGGTACAGCCCACTCTGTCCACAGGTGTCCATTCTGGTTCCTCCGGTGAACTTTCACCAGAGTCTTTACACCTAGCCTAACACATTTCTTAGGTGCTTAGTTTGTTTCTGGGTTTTTTTTCTCCTGAGTGGTACCCCATTGTACAGAGTGTACCACAATTTGTTTACTCATTCATGGATTGATAGACATTTAGGTGGCTTCTAGTTTTAGAATATTATGTATAAAATTGCCATAAGCCTTTGCGTACAGGAATCTGTGTGAGCTTGTTTTCTGGGGTAAATAGCGAAAAGTGTGATTGCTGGGCCACTTCGAAACTCTTTTCCAAGTGGCCGCGCCATTGGGCACTCCCATCAGCAGCTGTGGAGAGCTTCAGGTGCGTGGTACCCTCACCCAAACCTGCTCTTGTCAGCCTCTTCAGTTCTACCCGCCCCATCACATGTGCAGTGGTGTCACATGTAACGTCATGGTATGGTTTGTAAGTCTGTAATAGCTGCAGATGTGAAGTATCTCTTCCTGGACTTCTTTGCCTTTCGTATACCCTCCTTGCGATGCATCAATTCTAATCTTTTATCTATCTTAAACACTGGATTGTCATTTTATTCTTTTTCTTCATTAAAATAACTTGTTTTATTTTTTTAATATCCAATCAGATAATTCCAAATATATAAGGTTACAAAAGCAGATTTTTGTCTGTAAGGGCCAGGACTGGGGTAAGGCAAATAAGGTACGTGGCATGAAATTTAAGGAGGGTACTCACTGACAGAATTCTGCAATATCTTCTCGTTGAGTTCTCAGAGTTCTTTACATATTTTGGATACAAGTTCTTTATCATATATATAGTTTGCAAATATTTTCTTCCAATCTGTGGCTTACCTTTTAATTTCCTTAGTATTGTTTTAGGAAGAGTCAAAGTGTTTAATTTTGATGAAGTTCTCTATTTTTTTATTTTGCTTTCTGTGTCCTGTCTAAGGACTTTACTTTTAGGCCCAAGATCCATTTTGAGTTACTTTTTATATATGGTGTGAGGTAAGCATCAAATTTGTTTTTGCCAATGTCTATCCACCTGCTTCAACACCATTTCTTGAAAGGGCCATCTTTTCTCCATTGACACCCAGGTAACTGTGTTGAACATGAACTGTCAGTATAAGTGTGAGTCTGTTCCTAGACTCTGTTCTGTTCCATTGATCTTTCCTCTCTTTCCTCCAGTACCAGGGTTTTGATGACTGACCCTTTATAGTGAGTCCTAAAATCAGCCACTGTAAGGCCTCCAAGGCCAAAAACTTTGTTCTTCCTTTTCAAAATTGTTTAGTTACTCTAATTTCTTTGCATATCTATATAAAATGGAGAATCAGTTGGTTTATGCAAAACATCTTAGGAGTTTTGATTAAGATTGCTTTAAAGCCATAGAGCCGTTTGGAGGAAAAAGGTCTTGGCATATCTTTTTTGTTGGTTGTTTTTGAGGCGGTCTTAAAACTACTGCCAGCCAAGTGGTAGGTATAGTGCAGTGAGCTGCTGGGAAGTGAGGTCTTGAGCTGTGCGCTGGGGTGTGCGGGTCAGTGGCTGCTGCAGCACGCTGGGCTCCCCACACGAGCAGGGGTCCAGTACCCGCAGCACCCTTCAGACGAGCATTGCTTCATGGCACCTGTGAGACCTTCTGGTGTTGGAGTAAATGAACTGAGAAGATAATTCACGGAACTTAATCCTAAACATTTCCAAAGTCCTGCACCACATACTACGTGTTCTAAAAAGAGTCATCAAGTGCAGCGGACATAAGGATCACTGTGTGTCAAAGGAAGCACCAGAAGCGCTCGTGTCTGGTCACAGGATGCTCCCTTGTGGTGAGTACGGAGGCCACCCGTGGGTCAGCCTTGTGGGTGCTGCTCAAACAGTCCACCAGGAAGGAACAATATGTGTCAGGGACATAGAGCCACAAGGTGTTCAGGTAACTCGAACCCACAAACTGAGCCCTGCATCCTAGTTATAAAGCCATCGAACATGAGTTGTAGGAAGCCATCTTGGGAAAAATGCCAAGACCATCGCAGGCTACTTCGTGGACCTGAAGTTCAAGGGTGAAGATCTCCAAAACGTGGAGCATTAGCTCAACAAACGGAGACATGGTTTGGCTAGTGTTTTGATCATGTGATTGTGAATGACACTTGCAAGACGCCTGTGCCCAGCTATCCACAGCTGAGAAGACCCAGGAGCTCTCTCAGTGGGTCCAGCAACATGGGCTTCCCCTGATACCAAGTCTTCGGGAGGCCTCCTGCTCCGTGCCGCAGCTCTGACAATATTCACCGATTACAGAGCTCTGGAAAACAGCTGCAATGTGAAACAGCCCTGTGTGCCCCGTTGTAATATGGGCAACTTTAAAAGTAACACAGTTTATTAATTATCTCATTTGAAAAGTATACAGAGTTACCTCCTACGCTTTCAGGGAGAAAGGATTCCTTTACCTCCTATACCGCATTGGTAAGAGTGCAGACGGTGTTAAGCCACTGAGTATGAGGACCTTCCATAGAGTTAGTAGGTCTTTGTACAGCTCAGATGAAAGAGCTTCCCTAAATTAAATAAGTAGTATTTAATTTCAAAAAAAGTGTAAGATCTTTATTAATCAGTACCTTTTATTACTCCATTGATACTGAAGTAGGGCTTTGAAAAAAACTATCACTGGACTACTTTGATTTATTAAATTCTTTGGAATTTTTTAAAGGTTTTATTTATGTTATTTAACAGAGAGAGAGACAGCATGCAAGCAGGGGGAGCCACAGAGGGAGAAGCAGACTCCCCGCTGAGCAGGGAGCCTGATGCGGGACTCGATCTCAGGACCCTGAGACCATGACCTGACCTGGAGGCAGTTGCTTAACCCACGGAAACACCCAGGCATCTTCTTACAAAGTCTTTACGCTAGAATGACCGTGGTCAAGAAATGACCAAGGATGTCCTAGATTTGTTTCTTCGTATGAAGTAGTCTGTACAGAGGATATTTTCCTTTGAGATTATGTACCTTTTGCATATTTAAAGGATATTGATTGATAAGAAACAGAGATAACCCACAGCACAGGGAACAAAAATGTCTGTCCCCTTTCAAAGCTGTGTTTTGAAACCTATTTTGACCTAATGTTTTGCCTTCTATCTTCTGTTAAGTTTCTTTTTCCTTTCATTTTAATCATAAGTCATCCCCCTTCCCACTTACAAAATTGCTTATTTCTGAAAAACCCGTATGAATAGTACTACTATTTAATATCAGTGCGTACTTCCAAGTACAAATAGCGCAAAATGAAACTTAGTGTTATCTTTACCATTTGAATAGTTATATTGCTTTTTTCTCTTTAATAAAGAAATTAAAATTTGATCCTGTGTATGACAGAGGAGAAAATGAACTTATCTCAACAACTATGAATGTAAACATATTTTAGTTAATATAAATCAAGGCAGTTTTTATCTATTTACCTGCTATTGTCAGAGTATGTGGCTTGGAGAGCATGACTAATCATATTAATTTTAAGATAAGTTGTCATGTTAACCTAATATTCCAACAACTACCATTCTTCCTTCCCTTTATAGATCTAGAGTCACTCGTTACTTTATAGTAACTTTATAGTTACTATATAGTTACTTTATAGATACAGAGTCACTTTAGAGTCACTCGTTAGCTTATTTGTAACTTTCTTTCATCACAGTTTGGCTCAAAAAATGTCTGGGGAAGTTAAAAGTAGTCAGAAAGTTATAAAAATAGAATGTTTGCATGACACAGGGAAGCAGGTGCAGGGGACCACAATAAGGAAAATAAAATTAAATCTTAAAGTATACATCCTTCCAAGTACACATGGGATGGTTTCCAAAATTTGATAAAATTCTGGTCAAATTTTACAATTAGGGGATGCACATGTACTTCAAGGGTGTATAAAACTAGAGAATATTAGAGAACATGCACTTTTATTCAGTGTGCCTGTGCATTTACTGAAATTGACCAGAATCGACCGTTAGTCGTAAGATGGCCACAAATACAGAGGACGGCTATGTAAAGACCGGTGCGATAAAACTGCAGATCAGTAATAACAACAACTCCCTGACATCTGGAAAATTGAACGTGTACTCCTGGAGAGAGGAAGTGTCAGACGATAACAAAGGAAATTGGCTGATCAGCAGGTGAGCCCCGTTTCTAGGTAGGTGTAGAAGTGTGTGAGAATTTTCCTCCTGCTAAAACCAACCAGAAAAATCCTACATAAAAGAAAAGTTATCCTTTCCTTTAAAGCCATCTGACAGCTGTTGATACACAAAGACCTAACTAAATCGTGGAGAGACAATGACTTCCTAAGCTCTGCACGAGAACGCCCAGGGCCAGTTACCGAGACCACAGGGAGAGCAAAGGAAGAGCAGCCGTAACGGGGAAGGACCATCCGTGCTCAGACGGGAAGAAACCGAATGTAAGACATCTCAGGGCTAGTCTCACATTTAGGTCCTCAGCACATCTGGAATTTATGTTCGTGTATGATGAAAGGCAATGGTCCATTTTCCGTTTTGTCCCATTGATCTATGTGTCTGCTTTGGTGCCAGTACCACACTGTTTTGATTATGACAGCTTTGTAATAGAGCTTGAAGTCTGGAACTGCATTACCTGTGCTTTATTTTTCTTTCTCAAGGTTGCTCTGGCTATTCGGGGTCTTTTGTGGTTCCACACACACTTTAGGAGTGTTCCAGCCCCGTGAAAGATGCTGCTGGTGTTTTGGTAGGGACGGCATTGAATGCGTAGATCCCTTTGGGTAGTGTGGACAAATACTTGTTCCTCCAAACCATGAGCATGGGATGTCTCCATCTCTTGGTGTCATCTTCTATTTCTCTCGTCAGTGTTCTGTAGTTCTCACGGTACAGGTCTTCACCTCTTTGGTTAAGTTCATCCCTAGATATTGTTTTTGGTGCAATTGTAAATAGAATTGTTTTCTTAACTTTCTGCTGCTTCATCATTAGTGCATATAAATGCAACAGATTTCTGTCCATTGATTTCATATCCTGCACCCTTACTGAATTCATTTATCGGTTCCAGTCATCTTTCGGTGGAGTCTTTCAGGTTTTCTATATATAGTGTCATGTCGTCTGCAGGTAGTGGAAGTTTTATTTCTACCTCATGGATTTGGATGTCTTTTATTACTTTTCGTTGTCTGACTGCTGTGGCCAGGACTTCCAGTGCTATGTTGAATTACAGCGGTGAGACTGGATTTTCCCTGTCTTGTTCTGACTTTAGGGGGAAAGCTCCCAATCTGTCACCAGTAATGTTAGCTGTGTTCCCTCTACACCTACTCCATGGAGGGTTTTATCATGAACGGATGCTGTACTTACTCCGATGCTTCCTCTGCATCTACTAAAACGTTTGTCTGGTCTTATCCTTGGTCTTGCTGATACAGTGTAGCATGTTGGCTGATTTGCAAATATTGAACCACCCTTGCAACCAGGAATAGGTCCCACTAGATCATGGTGAAAGGTGTTTTTTAATGTATTGTTGGATTTGGTTTGCTCGTGTTTTCTTGAGGATTTTTACATCCGATATCCAAGATATTGGCCTGTAGTTCTCTTTCTGTTGTTGTGTCTTTATCTGGTTTGGGAATCAGCGTAATGCTGGCCTCACAGAATGAATTTGGGAATTTTCCTTCCTCTTCTATACTTGGGACTAATTTGAGAACAATAGGTATTAACTCTTCTTTAAGTGTTTGGTAGAATTTGCCTGTGAAGCTGTCTGGCCCTAACCCTAAATGTGAGACCTGAAACCATGAAAATCCTAGAAAAGGGCACAGGCAGTAATCTCTCTAACATAGGTTATAGCAACATTTTTCTAGGAATGTCTCCTAAGTCAAGGGAAATAAAAGCAAATAAACTATTGGGACTTCATCAAAATAAAAAGCTATCTGCACAGGGAAGCAAACAACCGACAAAACGAAAAGGGAACCTGCTGATGGGAGAGGGCGTTTAGGAGTCATATCTATTAGGAGCTTAATAGCCCAAATATTACTATATACAGAAGTTATACAATGCTGCACCCCAAACAAACAAATCTGATTAAAATAGGCAGAATTCATAAACAGACATTTCTCCAAAGACATGCAGACAGACAACAGACACATGAAAAGATATTCAGCGTCACTCAGCATCAGAGAAATACAAATCAAAACCACAGTGAGACACCGCCTCACACCAGTCAGAATGGCGAAAGTCAGCAACACAAGAACCCGTATTGGCGAGGATGTGGAGAAAGGGGAGCCTCCTGCACTGTTGGTGGGAATGCAAGCTGGTGCAGCCACTCTGGAAAACAGTGTGGAGGGTCCTCAGAAAGCTGAAGATAGAGCTGCCCTACGACCCAGTAATCGATGGCTCGTATTTATCCAAAGAACATGAAAACATTAATTCAGAGACACACATACACCCCTATGTTTATCGCATTATTTATAATAGCCAAACTATGGAAGCAGCCCAAGGGTCCACTGATAGAAGAATGGATAAAGAAGATGTAGAGTACACGCACACGCGCGCGCACACGCTGGGATATCACTCAGCCGTAAAACAAAATGAAATCTTGCCATTTCCAACAACATCAGTGGAGCTAGACAGTATCATGCTGAGCAAAATCAGTCCGAGAAAGACAAATACCATATGATCTCACTCACGTGTGGAAGTTAAGAAGCAAAACAAATGAGCAAAGAAGAAAAAAAGAGAGACCAACTAAGAAACAGATTCCTAACTATGGAGAATGCGCTCACGGCTTCCAGAAAGGAGACGGTGGGAGCATGAGTGAGGCAGCAATGGGATCAAGGATGAGCGCTTGTGACGGGCACCGGCGCTGTAGGTACTAAACTGTAACCCTGAAGCTAGTATCACGCTGTATGTTAACTAACTGGAATGAAAATAAAATTTTTTAAAATATGACAACAGAAACACAAAGTATGGAAGGAAGTAAATTGAACTATACCACTATAGGTTCTTACATTGTTTTTAAGTAACAAGGTGTAACTTGAATAGTATTGTGATGAGCTAGAGACACATGTGGTAATCTTGACAGCGACTACTGAAAACAATAAAAAATCAGCAGAGGAGAGAAATGGATCCAAAACATAGAAGAGAGAATAAAAGGAGAACGAAGGAACGGACGGGCAAATAGAGATTACATGCAAAGGTGACAGATTTAATCCAACCATATTTGTAATTATAGTAAATGTAGTTAAATGAACTAAATTTCCAACTGAAAGGCCGATATTGTCAGACTCAAAAAAAAAGGCAAGACCACCTAAATGCTGGTTATAAGGAATGCTCTGTGAATATAAAGACATGCAAAGGGTGACAGGAAAAGATATTCCATTACACATGGGAAAGTTAGGTGGTGGTCTTACTGTCAGACAAGTCAGCCCAGAGTCTACTGGAGACACTCTCTCTCCCTCTCCCTCTGCCCCTCCCCTTGCTCATGCACATGTGCTCTCTAAATCAATCAATCGATCAATCAATCAATAAAATCTTTCTTTAAAAAAAGTAGGATGCCTGGTCATTTAAGCCTCTGGTTCTTCGTTTTACCTCAAGTCATGATCTCAAGGTTGTGAGGTCAGGCACCCCCCTTAGCCCAGTCTGCTTGTCCCCTTTACCTCCCTGTGCTCACGCATGTGCGCACTCTCTTTCTCTCTCTCATAAATACATAAACTCTTTCAAAAATAAACTAAAAATAATTTGTCGTAGCTTCCAAAGGAGTAAGATACCTAGGAATAAATTTAAACAAAGACATGAAAGACTTGCATCCAGACAACTGCAGAATGTTGCTGAAGGAAAATACAGGAAGGGCTGAGACATTGAAAGACCCTGCGTTCATGGGCTGGAGGGTTCAACACTGTTAGGGTGACAGTAGCACCCAAAGTGATGTGCAGATTCAATGCCATCTCTCTCAAGGTCACAGCAATGTCTTTTGCAGAAATAGAAAACTCTATCCTAAAATTCCTGCGGAATCTCAAGAGAGTCCAAGTAGCCAGTGGGACACAGTAGGGAGCCCAGAAATATATCATTACGTATAGGGTCACATGATGTCTGTGTGGGCGCAGGATCTACTTGCTACGGACTGAACGTTTGTGTCCCCCACGAAACGTGTCTGGTGAAACCTTGCTTCCGCTGCGATGGCGTTACCAAGTGGGGCCTTTGGGAAGTGACTCAGTCAACCCCATTCGTGCCTTGTCCAGAGAGCACCCTTGCTCCTTCTGCCACGTGTGAGGACACGGCAAGACCTGGTCATCTTTGAACCAGGAAGCTGGCCCTGACCAGACAACACACCTGCCAACCCTTGATCCTGGACTCCCAGGCTCCAGGAGAGTGAGAAAGAAATTTCTGTGTTTTCAAAGTTACCCCATCTATGGTATTTTTGTCACAGCAGCTTGAACAGCCTGAGACACCCAGTTGGTGTTCCCGGGCCCGTGTCAAGATGCCGAGAACAAGAACCTCCTGCTACTTGCTTCCTGTGTCAGGAGGATTTGCACCTTGACCCGGCCTGTCTGCACAGCGAAGCCAAGTGGGACAAGGGAGAGAAACAGAGCGCCAGTGACAGCGTTGAGGCCCCTACTTGGACCAGGTCTGAAGCTTCTCTCCTCCAGGCTTCCCAGCAACCAGAGACAAATTCATCTTACAACCCAGAGGGCCATGATCCATCCGTGCACCGTCCCATCCTCCACGTTCACTCATCCCGGGGCCCGCCCTCCCCGTTCCAGTTCCCTTGCACCTGGCTGAAGTCCTGCTACCTCTCACAGGCCAGGATAGCCACCGCTCTGCTCTCCAGCTCCTGCCCCTGACCGAGCCTGCGCAGAATCTCTGTCCTCTGCGACCCCGCAGTAGTCGGCGCTCACCACTCATCAGCCTACACTGGGACTGTCGGGGTGTCTATGCTCAGCAGTCCTGGACAGAGGTAAAGACCACAGGCTCTGGGGGAGGAACGATGCAGGGTCTCAAGCTCTATGAGACCCAGACCAGCCATCGCTCTGATGCTTGATTTTGTTCGTCTGTGGAGGAGGTAGTAACAGTACCTACCTGCAGCAGACACGTATCGGCAGGCAGCTTATGGTCACTCCGGCCTGCGCCTCTTGCTGCCTCCCACAGCAGAGACATCCACCTTCCCAGCATGCCCTGTAACCGGGGGCGATCACTGGCTCCCTTATTGCCAGTGACAGATAAAAAGATGTCTGCTGGGGGTGAGATGCTTATGAAAACATGTTCCTCTCGAAAGGAAGCACACATGAAGCCACTTTTCCCTGCTCGGGTACGGAAACTTGCTAGTGAGGCTAAGGCAGCCACCCCTGTGCCATGACCCTGTACAGTGACCAGCACCGGGATGAAACACGAGTACACAGCGGCTCTGAAACGAGAGCACCTGGTTCTTGAAGGGGTCGCTGAGCCTCTGCTCTGGCCGTGGGACTTGTCTCCTTCCCGTTTTGCTGGGGGAGAGTTCGTCCTCTCCATCGCCGAGAGTCACCAGGCATCTTGTGACCTGAGGCCCAGAGGATCTCATGGGGTCAGGGTTCGATGCCATGATGCGTGCAGAGTGCTGGTTGAAGACGGTCACGTTGTCCCAGTCAGCTGCTCAAGGCCATGGCACGGCATCTGCGTCCCACGGCGGGGACTGACGGTGCCAGCAGCAGACACTGGGCACCCTGCCACCTGATGCAACCACTGCTGGTGGGGCTGCAGCTCCATTTTGGAGTTGCAGCCGGCCGGCAGGCAAGGAGCAGAGCCGAGTGGCCCGGCGGCACCACCCCGGCCTCAAGGCTTCTCCCAGCCATGCCCTGTGGGATCTGGACGGAAGAGAGGCCGGGGTAGGGGGTGCCAGAGCTACACAGCCCTCCCACACTCTCCACGCTGAGTCCACGCAGAACCTCCAGGAAGGGGGCCCCTGCTAGTGACCGTTGGCCTTGGACCCTCTGCTTCCAGAACTTTCTGTCATGAAGCTCGTTCCTGGGCCCCTGCACACCTTTAGACCACAGCTCACGTTGAACTTCTCTCCACAGTGGCCCTTGGGATTCTCGTCGCTGCTAGACCCAGGGAGGGACGATTCCAAGATCTTCGTGTCCAGGATGGGGCAGGCTCTGCTCACACAGCAAGGACACTGGCCACACCTGTGTGCCCAAGGGGGCCTCCCAGGTGCCCCACATGGCCACACCCTTCAACTTCTGTGGCCTCAGATCCTGCAGAAGTATCTGACCCCCAGGTGGGGCTCCAGTCCCAACGATGGGCTTGGTGTTTTAATTAGAGCAAAACTGCGGGGGAGGGGGGGTATGTGTCTAACAACGATCTGTGTGAAGAGTTTCTCACAGCACAGGAAATGCTGTTACCGTAATGCACTGTCGTACGTTTGTGATGCGCTTGCAACCATTAGATATACACGGGAAAATAATGACACGAAACACACATAAATGTCACCAACACTGACCTCTGGGGGTTGATGTTGGGATTGTTACTTTCTTCTGAACCCTCCAGGTTTGCAATACACGGGTATTATTTTGCAGTTTGAAAATTGGAATTTTTAGTTAAGTACGGCCTCAGGTGCCTGTCAAGTAACGAGCTGCGTCTGTGCCGGATCCTGCCCCCCGCCCCCCGCCGTGGGCTCCCAGAAGGCTGGACGGTGGCCCCCTTCCTACAGCCCAGGGTGCGCGGGGCAGGAACCCCGGTAACGAGGCCTTGGCTCTTGGGGACATACAGTTATTCATGGTATGGTTTCCAACTCCAGATGGATGACAACACTGTTTTCTAAACCTCGACTCTGAGGCAAACTAATATAAAATAAATGCAAGAGGCAACCTTTGGTAAGATTTTAAACACTTAAGTTGTAAGGAAAGAAAAGATATCTCAGAATTCAAGAAATTCAACTGTGTAAAACGTAAGCTTCTACAGAAAGGAAAGGAACATGACTACAAAACAAGTAAATGCACAACACAGGCAAACTTTTGCTAATGGTGAGGACAAAAAATTATTGTTTTGTTAAATTTTTTTTAAAAACCTCACAACACGAAAAAGGCAAAAACAAGGCCACAGTCCATAAAAGGAACAAAAATACATACAGAAGCTTTACGGAAAAGAAACACATCAAAATGCAAATTAAAACAACAGTATCCACAGTCTCATTTAAAATGAGACTCCTCAGTGGAGAGCCGCAAGCCAAGGAGCCCTGGTGACGCCGTCACATGGACTCGTCGCCGCTGGCAGCTGGTCTCTGGGCGGCAGAGTGGTCAACACTGCCGAGAAGCCGGAGAGACATTAGTGATCTTTCATCCTTACCCTAAGCCCAGAAATGTTTTCTAAAACAATAATTTAAAGGAAAAAGAGATGGTATCAGGGAAACATTGCTGCATTTAATGTTTAGGGTAGAAAGAGCTAGAAGCACGGTAGATCCCCAACCGCGGAGGACAGGCAAGCCCCAGCAGGACCGCGACGGTGAGGGCGGTTCGCGGGGCCATGTGTGCGTCGTGACCGCGGGTTAGAGGAGTGTGTCGTGCATGCACAAGGGAAAGGGAAGCCACGGAGCTTGAGATGGATCAGAATGAGGCTACTTTTTTCATCTCCTCTATTATAATAACAATAGCTGGTTTGTGCAAGAAGAGTGCTGGAGCGCGGAGATGCAAGCTCTGTGGCGACTGAGTTGGTGCGGGAGAAGGCGGTCCCAGTTGGGACCTGTAGGTGCGGCTCCCGACACGTCAGCGGTCTCACGCCTTGTTCCCCAGACTGCTGGACATTCTCACGCCCCTGTCAGACACTGCCTGTGTCTGCCTTAGCCTTAGTCCTGCAGCCTGAACCTTTTCCACAGCCGGTTCTTTTCAGAGATGCGCTTCACAGCCGCCCCACACGATCCACAGCCGAGCTGCGAAGTTCCTGGGCCCCGTCGCACTAGGTGAAGGACCCCATCGCATTGGGCGGGAGCCTATAGCCAATATTGTTGGTGTCCACACGGGTCCCACCATCCTCTCGTGGTGCCCCCTGACCCTGTGATTCCAGAAGCAGCCCTCCTCCTGGGGGCCTGCCTGTGGTTGCCTGGGAAAGCCGGAAGGGCCGTGGAGATTAGACTGAGGCTGGTGTGGAGAGAGTGCAAGGCCCAGCCCCTCCCCCGGGTTGGGACAGCTCCCAGGAGAGACTCTCACCAGAGCCCCCAGCTGCCTGTGCTGGGACCTCCTGGACGGTCCCCCCATGGCTTTCTCTCTCCTGTCCCGCAGCCCACGTCCCCCCTGCCTCCCACAGGGAGCTCCCACAGAGGTCTAACCTCCTTCCCTCTCTCGTCCCAGGCCAGGTACACAGGCCACATCTTCCTGCACGAAGGCTGGCCGCTGTGCGTCCGTGAGAAGGTGGTGGTGCAGCTCGCATCCCTCCGCGGAGTCAGGCTCAGGCCTGGGGACTTCTACCTGCAGGTCACGTCAGGGCGGAAGCAGTCAGCCAGACTGGTTTTAAAATGCCTCTCCCAGCTTGGACGGGGCTCAGAGGAAGTCACTGTCCCAGAGGCCATGTACAGCTGCGTCTTCACGGGAGAGTTCCTGGAATGGCTGAACGGGGAGCGGACCAGTGTCCCCTTACAAAACTGCTTGCTGACCTCAGGCTCTGCCGTCTTCCGCACCCCATGGAGCAGTGTCACAGACCCCATCTTTGTACCTACATTCAGAACTGCCCTGCCGCACTGCAGCTGTCCGGGCCTGAGTGGCCGCCCCCACAAAGCACCTCCACGGCTCTGGCCCCGGTGTCAGCGGTGGCCAACACCCGTCCCTGGGAGGCCACCCCTTCCAGTAGCACCGCAGCCCTGCCCCACTGCCAAAGGCATCCTGGCGGTGACCAGCCCAGCTTCCAACCTTCTCCAGGAAGAGCTGGGTGGGAAGGCCCTCGGAGGCCCGTTTGGGAGCTCCAACGGAGGCCTTGTAGGGGTTGGGCCCTCAGAGCTGGGCCCACGAGAAGGACCAAGAGGGAGCCTGGACGCCACAGACAAAAGGGACAGCCCCCAGTCCCTCACTGTCTGTGAGGACATGGGTAGCCCAAGCTCCAGAAGGCAGTTGCCCAGGGACCCAGCCAGCGTGGAGAGCAAACGTTGGTTCAGGACGTCCTACATGGAGGCGCTGCGGAACCCCATGCCCCTGGGCTCCAGTTCTGAAGAGTCCCTTGGAGATGAGGCCTGCAGCTCCCAGACCATGGGGGCCAGGACAACAGCCAGTCCAGCCCCAAAGGAAACGCCCAGCCCATGGGGAGACTCCATGGGGATCCCAAGTCAGGAAAATGTCCAGGAGCCACAAGGACCACCCTTCCCAGGAGGTCTCAGTCCTGGGACAGGTCCCTCAGGAGCCGGCGAGATGACACCCGGCGGTCCTCCCACCACTCAGTCGCCTGCAGGCTGGGAGGTCTCTCAGGAGGACAAGCTGAGGGGACCAGAAGCGCACGCTCCTGCCGCTCACCCCACACCGGGGCCCAGAGTCCAGGTAATGTCCAGCCCCCGGCCCTTCCCACTCCTCCCCACCCCTGCCCCCGCACCCCTCCCCCACTGTGTCCCCTCCTGCCTTCTTCCTTGCCATACTGTACCTCTCCTCCGGTCAGTTGACCTGGGAGAAGCCTGTGACCCCATCCACATCGACTGTTGGAAAGGGCGTTCACACGTGCTCCGTGTCTGCAGCTGCCACAGCAAATTCCACAGACCGGGTGACTTCAGATATCTTTCCCATTGGTTCTGGGCCAGCAGTATGAAATCAAGGCCCTGCAGGGCTGTTCTCCCTTCAGAGGCTCTAGGGAAGGGTCCTTCCAGCCGCAGGGCTCCCCCCACCCAAACGTCTTCGGTCCACGTCTCTGTCCACCGAGACTTCCCCTCCTTTCTCTCACGAGGACACCCAGCTTTGGGTTCAGCATCCGCCATCCACTTCATCATGCACACCTGCAAAGACCCTTTTCCAAGTAAGGTGATGCTCATAGGTTCTGGGCAGACCCGGCTTTTTGGGGTCACCGCTCCCCCTGCCACGTTCCATGGCCGCTCCTTTTCTCTGGGTACGTGGATGCTTGTGGTCACCAACACCGGCTCCAAATTGCACAGACCCCGGCGGCCCGCACAGCCTGCCGGACAGTCCCCTTCCTGCTGGAGGTGTCTCCCGTGTCGCTCTGGAGGAAGAACACAGTTGTTTCCAGAAGTGTGGCATCGAGAATGGAAAGGGAGGAACGACCACATATTTCCTAGGTCAGATAGTTCCCATTTTTGACCACAGCAATGTTCTGTGAAGAACGAAAGCAGGGACTTCGGAGGCGGTAAAGAACAGGCCTCAGAGGGTGGGTGAGCCTTGCACCCGGCACGGGGCGGGAGGTGGGCGGCATCCGGCCTGCCGGCCTGGGCCAGCGGGGCACTCGCTCTCGCTCACAGCCCTGGGTGGGCCTGCTGCTCCCGACATGAGGGTGCCGGCCCCCGCCTAAAATTCTGACGGGATCCGTACGGCGCAGAGCACACAGAAACTCACCACAGAAAGTTGTGGTGAAGCTGCTGGCTTGGGGTTAGCACTTCTAAGAACATTCACCCCTGCAGTTGAAGGCAAAGCGATGACCCCTGAACATTGTTTCAAGGCCAAAGCTTTCCTGTTTGCACTGGGGAGAAAACGCCAGTTGACACGTGAGTTTTCCACTCACGTCTGTAGCTGGTGTCAGCGAGGAGACAGCCTGTGTCTTCACTGTGAGCCGCACTCGGAAACGGAGTCGAGTACGAGTCTCTGTAGGGAGAAGCGCCCGCCGTGCAGGCACTGTCCGTGGACATGCAGGCTCTGTGTCCCCGGACAGGGCAGCAGCATGGGACGCGCGGTCGGAAGGCGCCCAAGGTACCTGGCGTCAGGAGGCGGTGGGTTTCACTCGTACAAACCAGTGCCACCGTGGGGAAGCCAGGTTTGGCCTGCTGGCTCCCTGTGTGTCACGGAGTGCCCCTGCAGGTGCCAGTCTTGTCGTCTGAGACGTGGCATTCTCAAGTAGTCATTTCTCTGGGGGCCTGATGGGCTGTGCCTCAGCTCCAGACGCTCCACATGAGTGAGCCCTGCAGGCTGGTGGGAGCGAAGTCTTATCTCCCTCCCCTGGCGTGGGGAGTTCTCCTCCTGGGAGCTTCCATTCTTCCCCCACCGGCCCCTCCTGGCCCCTCCTGCGGATTTCCCGGAGCCATGGAAGAAGGGGGATCCTGTGGATAAGAGGACCGTGCTTCCACCCCTGAGTAGCTGGGCGGCAGCCCCAGAGGCCTGGGCAGATTGGTCACCCAGTGGGTAGCCAGGGGCTTGTGGATACAGACCTTCCCCTCCATCCTTGCTGCCCGGACACACACTTGTCCCTGGAGTGCAGTCTGTGGCGTGGCCCTAGAACTCCTGTCTTCATCAACATAGGAAAATGCCTGGGCTGGAGCATCCTGCCGAAGCCACGGCTGAGCAGGCAACCATTAGTATCCTCACTCCTCTGCAGCACAGACGTTGTTCCTCTGTTCCTGCTGCTGCTGCTGTTCCCTCTGGTTCTCCCCTGTTCCTGCTGCTCCTGCTGCTCCCTCTGGTTCTCCCCTGTTCCTGCTGCTCCTGCTGCTCCCTCTGGTTCTCCCCTGTTCCTGCTGCTCCTGCTCTTCCCTCTGGTTCTCCCCTGTTCCTGCTGCTCCTGCTGTTCCCTCTGGTTCTCCCCTGTTCCTGCTGCTTCTTTCCTGCTCCGACTCGCTTCCCGCTATTCCGATTTGCTCCAGCTCCTGAGGCTTTGCTTTGTCTCTTCTTTGACATAAAATCGATGTAATTTCAAAACACTAAATGTGACATTTCAGTTTATTTCAAGAATATCATCTTCATTCATCCAGTGGCGACTGAACAGCTGTTTCTCGATGAGCCACAGGAGGGCACTGCTGTTCTCCCCGGCCACGTTAAAGCTGTAGCCCGAGGGACCTCAGAGCGCTCCTGTCCTCTCCCAGGGGTCTGCGAGCTGAATTCAGGAAGAGCCCCATGAATCACCTCCCCAGCTAGGAAGCCGTCTAGTAAGAAAAGTCCACATGAATGTGTTGTTTGCTCCCTCATCCAAGTGAGGAAGCTTGAGGTCGGTGCAGAATTAAAACTGTAGAACACTTGGGCACCTCAAAATTTTACCAGTGGTGCTGATGTATTCTAGAAACTACATGAGCATACATGAACATATTCATTCTCAAGGATACTGTGCGGCATAACCAATCAGCTGGTGAAGGGACAGACAAAATGTGGTCCCCTACACTGTGGGGTGAGACCTACGAAAGGAATGATACTCACCCCAGAGACGTCAGGGGTGAACCTCAAAGGCAGTTGTGCTGAGAGAAAGAAATCAGACACGAGAGACGCCGGTACTGTCTGCTTCCGTTTGTATGAATGGTCCAGGACAGAAAGAGCACAGGTGGTCACCAGTGTGGGCGGGGTCCTTCTGGATGGATAGAAATGTTCTAAAACTGACCTGCGGTAGTAGTTGCACCACTTGGTAAAGTTGCTAAAATCCTCTTAATTATATACTTGAAACGAGTGAGTTTAATTATACGTAAAATATACGTAATAAAGTTGCTTTACTTTATTTTTTAAATTATTTTTGGGGGGCACCTGGGTGGCTCCAGTTGGTTAAGCAACTGCCTTTGGCTCAGGTCATAATCCTGGAGTCCCAGGATCAAGTCCCACATCGGGCTCCCTGCTCATCGGGAAGTCTGCTTCTCCCTCTGACCTCTCCACTCTCATGCTCTCTCTCACTCTCGTTCTCTCTCTCTCAAATAAACAAATAAAATCTATTTAAAAATTATTTTTTTTAAAGCAGGCTCCACGCCGGTGTGGGGCCCAAGGTGGGACTTGAACTCATGACCCTGAGATCAAGACCTGAGTTGAGATCAAGAGTCAGATTCTTAACTGACTGAGCCACCCAGACACCCCAAAGTTGTTTTTAAAATAGATATATAGATATAGATAGATTATATCTATATACGGAATGCTGGGGGCTTTTCTAGCTTTTCCAGCTAGAATGAGAAAACTCTTAACAGAGTTGAAAGACCTTAGGACTATAAGTTCAGGAAGAGGCTGAGGGGCAGGAAAGCAAAGCCGGATGGGTTCAGGGTACCCACAGGGTCTCAGGTGCCCTCCAGTTCTGGGCAAGACCATCTCTCCTCTCACTAGGGTGACGCAGGCCCTGGGCACTGCAAGGCTGGGGTTGAATCCGCTCGTTCTTTGTGCCGTGTGGCTCATCCCCCATGAGGTGCAGCGTGGAAACACGGCTGAGCGGCAAGACCACAAGCCTGGGCATCTGCTGTCTCCTCCAAGCTGGTGCACAAACATGAGCCCTCCTCTTCAGGGTGGCGCAGGAGATCCAGGTCCCCCCATCCTGGGTGAGGGCAACACAACCCCAACTGCGGCCTGCCCTCAGGGTGGTCTCAGCCCCTATGGATATATTTTGTGACACTCTGGGAAATCTGTGTGAGAAAATAAATTAGGATGACATTATTCAGTATAAAAATTTTCTCCCTGAAGTGTTTTTACGTAGTGAGCAGTCTTGGTGCCACTGGAATGTTCCATTTTTATGTATTCATTCTTGCCTGACTGCCCAGGAATGCGCCTGTCCTACAGGTGTGACACTGGTGTTTTCCACCAGAGGTGGGACAAGTTCTCATGGGACCCAGTATTTTCACACACGATTTCCTCCTTGTGTTTGTGGCAAGCTGAGTAGCTGCCTTCAAATCAGAGAAACCCTTCGTCTTCGACTAGGTCTCGCTGGTGCCGACGCAGACAGCAGCCCCTACCGTGGGCCCGATCCAGGCTGGGTTCCAGATGTGCCTGAGCCACTGTGCACCGAGGGAGGAGGACAGCCACCCACCATGGGAGACGTGTCCAACCAGATGCCCAGGCAGGTGCTGGAGGTCAGCCGGGAGCTCCTGCAGTCGGGGCTCCTCACCCTCCCCGGTGAGCACGGCCACCCTACGCTGGCGGGAGTGACAAGGGGCCTGAGGCACCTACTAGACAGCAGACGTGTGTTTCTCCAGTTCGGGAAACTGGACGTCCAAGATCAAGGGGGCAGCACAGTCGGGTTCTAGCAAGGGCTCCTCCTCCTGGTTCACATTTGACACCTTTTTACTGTGTCCTCACATGGTGGAAGAAGTGAGGGGGGCCTTCTGGGGTCTTTTCTTAAGAGGCATGGGTCCCGTTCACGGGGCTCCACCCTCGTAACGTAAGCACCTCCCAAGGGCCCAGCTCCTCGTATGACTACACTGCGGGGTAGGGTTCAACGTAAGGATTTGGGGGAAACACAAATATTCAGGCCATAGCAATGCACAGTAGCCCTTTGAGGAGAACACAGCTGTCACCTGCCCAGGTGAGTGCCAGGCCCTCTCTCCTGGCAGATCTCACATCTAAGACCATACCTCAGCAGTCTGCAGACCCTAGCTCAGTACTTCTGAAGCTTGAAGCCATGCACATCCCCATGGGGGCTGCCCCTTTATGACGCCCTCTGTTTCTACAGGGACCCGAGACCACCAAGGGAGGGCTGTGGTGCAGGTCTGCACGAGGGGCCGGCTCTGGTCCAGCAGACACGTCTCCAGCGCCGAGCTGACCCGCCTGCTGCTGTACTTCCATGGCATCCCCAGGTGGGACTGAGCCAGATTCCCACCTTTCAGACCTTTGGGGTAACCCTGTGCGAGCTCATGTCCTCACGCGAGGGTCTCTGTCTGCAACCTTGGGGGCCCCCGTGGCCCGGTCAGCAAGCTCCCACCTGCCTATCAGGCTCCTGCTATCTTTTCCAGGGCCGTCGGCTGCCCTGCATGCCTTCCTCTCCCCCTGCTCACCTTGACCTCTCCCCACTGAATCGAGGTCACACACACTCAAGCCTTGAGGTTCGTGTGGCTCTGCATTGGTTAGCACTTGCTGTAAGCATTACGTTTGTACACCTTTTATGCTCCGCCTCGCTCTGGATAAGACCTAACTGATACAAACAGAATATTTAGAATAAGTGGGTCAAGAAATCACACAAGTGATAGTACCTGGTTCCCAGAAGCAGCAAAGACTGATTGATGCTAAGTGACTCTTACATTTAGCTAGGCGATGCCGCGGGCGAGGAAGAGCACATGCCAGCCCCTTAAGAGGGGCCTGTCCTCCCTGACGTGGGATTCCAGGAAGCCATACCACCTGGCTCGTGCCTGACAACGTGTGGAACAGGTGTGCACCAGAGCACGGGCTCGGATCCCCTCGTGGGCCAAGGACAGAGAAAGGAGAGCAGGAGTTGAGGGCAGCTGAAGTGAGTTCTTTCATACTACTTATGCCGCCCGATGCAGGCGTGCTTGCGACGGCCCTCGTGGCCACCAGACCAAGAGTCCCGAGATGCTGGATGGAGACAGCCCTTAGCGGAGGGAGCATTGCCAGCCGCTGAGCTCGGTTCCAGAGTCACACAGCCTGGCTCAGATCCCAGCTGTACCCTTCCTGGCGGGTAGCTGGTGCTCCCCCGTCAGCCCGCGTCCTCCCCAGAACCAGAGATGGTAGCAGCTGTCCCAAAGCTGTGTCAGAGGGATCGGAGATAGTCTGCGTAAAGCCCAAAGACTGACGTCCAGAGCGCCATCCTCATGGTGCAGCCCATGGTGCCCTCTCAGCGACACAAAGAGCTCACGTGGGAATATGTTTGTGACGCCTCATCTCACGTGACCTCGTGCTACCTATGGCACGTGAACTTGCTGCTGGGATTTCTTCCAAAATAGCGTAGGCAGATTCCATGTGGGAACAATTAGGGAGGAAAAGAAAGTGTGCTCCCTGACACCCCTCTCCCAGAGCAAGGTTCCCAGTTATCTGAGGGCCCTCGTTTCACTGCCTTGGGTGAGCCTGGGGTTTCAAACTTACCTTTCAGCACAGACTTCAAAATATAAAGAAATACCCTGAAAAAAAATACAGATTCATCCTTGCCTCAGCTTATAAGCCTCAAGTAAACGCCAAAGCTCTAAGATAATGGCGTTTTCTGTTTACCAACCGCTTCCTTTCACGGGAGGCTCTAGAATGACCTCAGGGGAGACGTGCAGAGCAGCCCTGATGGACAGGACAGCAGCTTTCTGTAGTTTGTAGAGTTCACATCCTTCTGCCTGCTCGGCCTGGCCGGCCTGCCGGGCTGAGTGCTGTCCTCTGCACCCCACAGCCAAGCACCAATAGTGGAGTTGATCTGTGGGGTTGGAGACCAAGACTTGACCCGGATCTGGAGCCCTCTGCCTTTCCCACAGGAAATTCAGCCCGCCGCCCACCCCGCCCAGAGCAGGAGTCTGGCCAGCCCTCAGGCACTTGGGCACCTCACAGAGGAGCCTCCTGGTCAGCTGCTCATTTCCCCCCGAAACACGGGGGTTTGTTAGTGCCCTGATTGACCGTGGCACCTCATGGGATGGGACAGCTGCCTTCAGCTGCCAGAATGAAGTCCCCCAGGTGTCGGCATTAATTATGAGGGAGCGTGCCCAGCCATGTCTGGTCGCCGGTGACGCCCACTGCGTCACAGGGAACCGTGTGCTCCTGGGAGCCTGCCCGGTACACGGGCTGCCATCAGACTCTCAGATACTCGGAATCTTAAAGTCAGAGTGGGTCTTGGCTGTTATCCGTCCGTCCACCCAGCACTTACAGGAAAGAACAGGCTGTGGCTCCTGCCCTCCAGGGGACACACCTGGAAATCCAAGTTGTTGGATCTCCCAGCATAAGACAAGCCCACAATGCTGGGAGGGGCTGCAGCCGCGGCCAGGGGTGGGGCCTCCCGGGTGTGCTCTGTGTCCTGAGGGACACGCGTGATTGCAGACAAGACAGGAAGAACATTCTGCGCAGGAGGAGGAGCACACACAGAGCCGCAGCCGATCATTTCCCGAGGCAGGAGGCAAGAGGGAAGGGGCCAACCAGGTGGGGGGGCCCGGGCTTGAAGACCACGCAGACCTCCGGTGGTGAAGCCAAGGTGACCCAGGGACACGGCGTGGGATTCTTGCAGAAATGCGGGCCTGGGCCGTCTAGGGCAGATATGACCATGGCCAGGGGCCCCAGTGGAGCCCGGGGAGGCCAGCCAGCTCCATCCCCCACAGGCGACAGGTGGAGAGAAGCAAATTTGGTCTGGGGGGTCATGCTGGGGCATCTCCTCCCGTCTCATCCTATGCTAGCTGAACTCCAGGTCCTGGGCTCCCCCTTCACCCGCCCAGAGGGGTCCACTGTCTCTGAACTTGGGAAGCAGCCCTCACGGAGGGGTGGGCTCGTTCACTCCGCAGCCTTCCCCTTCAGCAAAGCTACCAAGTGGATGGGGCCGGTGGAGGAGGACATGCGGGTCTGGAGCCACCGGGGGTAACGTCCCAAGCTGAACCAGCCAGGGTGGCCATGAGACCACAGGGGAGCAGTGGAAGGAGAGACCAGGACTGGAAGTTAGAAGAGGGAGGTCACGGGGGAGGGGGGTGAGGAGGGACACAGGACCCTCGGAGGAAGTCGCAAATCGTGCCCAGCTCCTGACAGCACCGCCCAGGCCTGCTCCCGGCCACATGGGTCACAGAGCGGCCTCCGTGGCAGGGAGACGTGGGCGCACAGCTGGCCAGTTGAGGGAGGGGGGAGTGGGGACTTTTCCCAGCCTCGCCTTTTCTGTGTCTGGCTTTGACATCAGAACAGTGGCGTCCTCGCTGTCCTTACGACACCAGCTTCCCCAAGACGAACCCCCCTTCTGGAGCAGCCCTGAACGGTCACCCCCGACACTGAACACTCCTGGACCTGGGGGCACACCCACCCTTCTGGTCAGGATAGGGCTTTGGTCTGGCCTGCGGCTCCGTTCGCTTTGTGCGAGCGGGCCAGAGCGCGTGTGCCTGTCTGTTCAAGCCCAGCTCCCACGCACACGGCCAAGGTGGCACACCAGTCCCTCCGGGAAGGTGGGACTGGACACGCCACCTCGCTCCAGCCGATCGCTACAGTTAGAATGGAAGCTTACGATCATGATCACAGTGGGGACAGAGCTGGTATGCAGAGGTGTCACAAGAACCTGGTAGTTTTCTCCCCTTTAGAGGATGTTCTGCTCTCCCACACCAGCTCCGGACATGTGGGGAGCCGAATGACGGGTCTGGGGCCGCAGTCCTGAGACCCACGGCCACGTGTGGTTCTGGTCCACTCCATCAGATTAGGGTCCCTGTGGTGCTCCAGCCCAAACAAGCAGCCCAGCCCAGGACAGCTCCAGGGCCTCCGCTTGCGATGGGGCCTCGAGGGAGGGACAGCAGCCAGCTCCCCTTGTCTGGAGCGGCCACCAGACACGACTGCCCCCAGCATGACCCCAGCTGCCCTGTCCACACCTGGTACGCAGCTCGGTGCCTCGGGAAGCAGCAGACTGATGTGTGTCAGGGACGGGGGAGCCAAGGGCATCTGGGCGAGGGTGCGTCTCACCTGGAGATGACGACCCCACATCATGGAAGAGATTTACCTGCAGTGGCTAACACTGACCGTCTCTCCCCCCAGGAAGGAGGTGCGGGAGCTGGGGCTGGTCGTCGTGGTGGACGCTCGTGAGGGTCCAGCTGCCCCTGCTCTCTTCCAGGCTCTGGCTGTGCTGCAGGTGAGTCCGGGTGACTCCTGTCCTCAGGGCACCGAGCATCTCGGGGCTCCCTCATGACCCAGGAGCAGCTGAGCGCAGCCGTGCCGGGACTCACCCCCAGTGTGACTCTTGGGGTGAGCTGAGGGTCCCGAGCATGGCCGTGGAAGGTAGCAGAGGAAGAGCTGGGCCCTGCACCCATCCACCGTGCCTCCCCTCCACAGCAGTCCTTATCTGGTGCCTGACGAAATCAGCATGCAGCGGTTCACGCTGCGCCTCCTCAAACAGGGATGGAGCTGTGCATGCCGTGGGGAGGAGGGCCTGTGCCGTGGGGCAGGTATGGACCTGCCCCCCTCTGGGGTGAGGTCCAGGGAGGGTGTGGCAGGTTTGCGTCACCCTGGGAAGACCTGACCTGGATCTGGGGACGTGAGTAAAACCAAGAGGGAAGTGGGAGTCCCTGGAACAGGGAGGGAGGCACCACCGGGGATGCTCCAGGGACCCAGGGCCAGGTGGGCGCCCGAGAGGGTTTTCGCTCCCTCAGACATGTGTACACAGGGGCCTTCATAGGCCAAGCGCTGTGCTGGAGTCCAAGCTCCCCCTTCCCCCTCAGTGAACGCCTGTTCCCTCTGTTGGGTCTCTGCTAAAGGTGTCGGCATCCCATCACGGCTTCATCCAGGTTCCTATGTGTAGGGATGCCACGTGGAGGTTCTATCGGGAAGGACTCTGTGGTGCCAGGTCGAGGCCCATCCAGATGGAAGTGCGGGTCAATACACCAGAGAGCGGCATGTGGGGAAAGGAGAGAAGAGCCCCGGCAGGCAGGCCGTGCACAGGGCAGGGGCTGGGGGGGGGCAGGTGGAGGTGGGGGCGCGGGGGGCGGGACGGGCTGGCAGGAGCAGGCATCCCGGTCAGGGCACCTGGCAGGGGGGCAGCTCCTGTCGGACGCAGAGGCGAAGGGGCGGACTCCGAGGAGGAGGGACCGACCCAGCGGTGCCGTCGCGGCCCTCGGAGCGGACCTCCGTGCGGAAGTCTGCGTTTCAGAGGCAGAACCAGGCTCTCAGCGGGAGGAAAGCCCGAGGTTAGCGCCTCTAACACGGCACGACAGGTTTGACCTGCCGAAACTCAGTTTCCACAGAACACCTGGAAGGTGCATAAACCCCTTAGTGCTCCTCCCCTGCTCTCAACCGGCCGCTGGGCTGGACATCGGTCATCCGGTTTGATGTTCATATCTGCGTGGGCTTTGACGCCTGCTGAGATTCTGGTTTCTCTTAACCACGTGCAGTTTCATAGAGCAGCAAAGACAGAAGTTACCGGAAGCCTTCTGGGAAAGACGGCTTTTCAGATGATTCTGAAGGACGCTCTGCTCCAAGGGGGAAGGGCTGCGTGGGCGATGGCAGGGCTCCTCAGAGTCCTGTGACTGCGGAGGAAGGTCTCCATCTGGAGCCTGGTCACAGCGTCCATAGGGGACAGAGGAGAAGGGCCGTTAGGGTCTCAGACGCACACTCTTGGGAGCAGATGTTTGATCCGGCCACCGCACACCGGTCGGCTCGGCACCCTCGAAATAGCAGCTTGTGGAAACACGGAGAAAAAGAGCTTGTTTCTGCCTTCGAAGCTAAACTAAATTGTTGCTGTTGCTGAAGTGGTTTTGAAGCTTGCCACCAGACTTGTGACCAGATTCTGGAAACATTCCACCTGCCTTACGTGCCTGCTGGGAGCAGCGTGTGGGCCAATCAGCCGGGCTTGAGCATCCCAGCTCCAGACCCTCCGGGCCGCGCCCCACGGACCCTGCCCAGGAGCAGCCCCTCCTCGGCCTCCCCCCGGCCTCCCCGCTGCTCTGCTCTCCTCGCTCCTTCCGCCTTCAGCCCCCCGGTGCCGGCTGGCGGTGGGCAGACTCCCTGCACTCCCTCCTCCCCAGACCCTTTGCCAGCCCCGGATGGCGCTCCTGCCAGTCCCCGTGGCCACTGTGACCATTGCCGCCCTGGACAAGTTTCAGATGACGGGGGGACAGCCGGGAATGCAAGTGACTCGCTGCTGGGCCCAGGACGAGGTGCTCCTGGGTTAGCAGGTGGCGCTGGTGCCTCGGGCTCCGCGGGCTCTCACTGGGCCCCTCGGTCTGTGGTCTGCGCTGCATGGCCGGGGTACGGGGAGGCCACGGAGGCCGGGCTGGGGCTGCTCTCCTGGTGCGGGGCTCGAGGACCACGGCAGACACCCAGGCAGACGCACGACAATGTCCCGCATGGGGCTGGTGTGGAGGTCCGGGTCACCACCACCACCCCCCGACAAGCGCCCCATGTGGCCCTGGCCTCGTGCGAGGTCACGTGGGGGCCAGGAAGAAAGCTGAGCCTGCAGCTGCCTGTGGGCTCCTCACCGTGCCGTGCTGTGTGTGTCGTGTGCGGGACCAAGAGCAAACAGGTCACAGACCCAGGGCACTGAGGCCACGTCTGCGGCTTTGCAGGAATCCAGGAGCCAGAGGACTGGGGTGGCCTTGACTTCTTGGGATCATAAAACTGAAAATAAGTGTCCAGCCTCAAAGAGCGGACACCTGACGCCTCCCTGTTGATGCACATGCTTAGCAGCCACTCATGCCAGTGTGTACGAGACCCCGGCCCACCGCACGCGTGGGCCCCCCGAGCCCTGCGGCTCGCCACGAGAACCAACTACCTTTGTCCTGGGTGAGAACACCCAGCCCGTCTGTTTCTTCGGGCTTCCCTTAAGTCCTGTGCCGCTCGGGTCCCCAGCGGCTGGAATGAGCCGTGAGTAGGACGGTCCCCCTCTGCCCACACTTCTCCCAGAGCAGAAGCTGGAGAGGCGTCTGCTGCATCTTTAAGTTTCTGTTGCAAGTGGATCTTCGAAGGAACGCCAGGAAATCCACTCTTCTCCCTCCTCCGCGTGCGACGTTCAGACTGCCCTGAGGTCGGGGGGCCCCTCCTTCAGGTGGTGGCCTCCCACCACCCCGGCTGTGGCTCAGGCAATACAGGAGCTGTAACCCAAGCCAGGTGACTGGAGATAAGCCGAATTTAAGGGTCATGCTTCCATTTTCAGTTTTATTTCTGAGGAATATACAGAAGTAGTGAAATTTTTCTATACAGGGCAAAAAGTAGAGTCTCCTAACTGCCTCCAGTGACGATACTTCAAATTTATTAAATCATTAAAGTTCTAATACATAAGATTTCCATCTTGAAAAGGAAATGATGGTTTTTTTCATTTCATGGTGGAAGAAAATGCTAAGAATTACTTATCCCTACCCCGCCCACAGCACGTAACTTCTACACGCTGATACGGACACTCGTCCTAAGGCACAGACTGTGTTCTCACCTGTCTGAAAATTCACACCCGTCTTCTCCACGGTAGCAACAAGTCCTAACCGTACAAATCACTCAAGTAGGGATGTATGAGAAGTACGAGACACTTCACAAAACCGTGTAGTCTTAATTCATAATAACTGAAGAGTTGACCTAAACTGAGTGAGAGAAATAGAAAATGACTCAAATAAAAAAGCAGGAATGTTTTTTTCTATGGTTTTCTACGGCTTTTACTCATCGACTGAATGTTTATGACTCATGAAATGAATGTTTATGGAATGTCATTCACAAGAAGCCACATAACAAAAATGTGAATAGATTAGATTAATACAAATTAAGTACTCGTTATTTTGGAGGCCTATCCAGTCAAATAGGGGATCGATATTGGGGGTTACCAAAAGTCTAAAGTCTGTTTATCCCTACAAGAAACTTAAAAATTAAAGCTTTAGAAAATACGAGTGAAGAAGCAAGCACTATGAAAATAAAATAATTTTATTGTTGAGTGATCTGACCTCAGTGTAATCTAGCAAACAGAAGTCAAGGAGGTTTGTTTAAAGTTAAAAAACATGTCCAAACAAAACAAAACAAAACAGGGTTGGAACCCCAGGACGGAACACATGCCTCATTCCATGCACAAAAATCACGAGTGGGTCCCAGACCCATGTGCACAACTAAGAACCACCAGAAGGAAACAGGAGAAGGTCTTCAGGACCTTCGTCTGGCCAAGATGCCTCAGCTGTGACAGCAGCACCGTGACCCATAAAGAAAACTATGATACGGTAGACTTCATCAAAATTTTGAAAACTTTTCTTCAAAAGACACTGTCACTAAAATGAAAATACAAGCCAGGAGTTGGGATCAACGTATGCAAAACACAGATCTGATAAAGAACTTGTGTCTGAAGTATACAAAATCCCAGAACTCGGCAGCAAGGTTAACAACCCAGTGAAATACGGCCAAGAGTTGAACACACTTGACCCAAGAAGATATACGAACAGCAGAGAAGCACGTAAACGTATGTTCAACACCAGTAATCACTGGAGAAACACAACTTGTAACCAAAATGAGGTAACACAGCAGACTTGCCAGCAGCGAGGGCTCGGTATTGCTCGTGGAAATGCAAATGGCGCAACCACTCCAGTTTCTTCAGAAGTTAGAACACACTTGCCACGAGACCCCGCAATCCTACCGCTAGATGTTTACCCAGGAGAAATGAAAACTTACCTTCACATGCAGTTTATAGGGGCTTTGTCTACAGTTGCCACAAACTGGAGACAAGCCAGACGTCCTCTAGCTAGCGAGTGGTGGGGGAGCTGTAACACCTGCGGGCCGGGGACTTCTTCTGTAGAAAGGAACGGACCAGGAGCCCCCACGGCTCGGCCGAGTGGCAGGTGCTCTGTGCTAAGTGAAAGCAGCCAGTGCTGCGTGAGGCCGTGTGTATGATATCTGAACAAGGCAAATTTACGGATGCAGGAAACAGATCAGTAACTGCCAGAGGCCAGGGGGCTTGCCAGAGGAGCTTCGGGAAATTGGGGGCTGCTAAACCGCTGTATATGTCTTGACCGTGATGGTGGTTCCATGACTGTAAGTTCTGTCAAAATTAAGAGAACTCTATATTTGAGGGGGTGCATTTTATTATCTATAAATTATAACCAACAAACTTGATCACTAAAAATTTATAAGGTCAAATAATGTCCATTTAGAGCAAAGGCAGTTACGTTTTATACCTTCTAGGTACTTGGGGAAAATATCAAAGCAGAAGTAGCAGCCATCAAGTTAGACAATTTCATGACATCAGTTAAATGTTACAAAGCTAATCGGTATTTCTTTCTTATTTCAGAGCACGTCTCCTCCCGTAATTCATAGTATTGTGCTGTTGGTGAATAAAGCATCGGGGTTTAGGCCTGACAAGGATGGAACAACTCAGGTAGCGGCTTTAGACCCTCAGGATTAGATATGACTCTGGGTGATACATAAACTTAAGTGTTAGGACACGTAGATGAGATAAAACATACTAAAAACTTTATGTGAACTCGGGCTGCATCCGTATAAGTAAGAGCCTGAAAACCCATCACTGGTCCCTTCAGTTTCTGCAGGGCCCTAAAGAGTGTGAAAACAGAAAACTTGTAAAAATCTGATTTTTCTTCTCCACCTCATTTGTTCTCTCTCCTCTTCTTTCTCTTTTATCTAAAAACGATTTTGCCTTCATTCTTAAAGATTTCTTTGCTGGATACAGAATTCTGGCTTGCAGAAGGCCTTTGTTTGTTTTCCCAGCCCTTTAAAGGTGTCTTCTGTCGTCTTCTGGTCTCCACAGTTTCTGATGGAAAGTTTGTTGTAATTCACATAATTGTTCATCTGTAGAAAATGTGTCATTTTCCTTTGGTTACTTCCAAGATTTTCTCTTTCTTTTCACCAAATTGAAAGGAATGTGACTAGGCATGGTTTTCTTTATCTTTATCCTCTTAGGTTGGGCTGAACTTGAATGTTTAAATTTATGTCTATCACCAAATTCAGGAAGTTTTCATTTATTATTTCTTGAAATTTTTTATTCTGCCTCATTCTCTCCCCTTGTTCTAGGATTTTGATTACACACACTGATGTTGCCCCGTAGGTCTTTTTTCGTTCTTCACTCTTCATTGCACTTTTACTTTTTGGAATTTCAAGAAGTGATAATCTAGATGTTTTCTTTCTCTTTCTTTCTTTCAAAAGCAACTTTACTGAGACATAGTTAATATCCCATACAAATCATTTATCAAACCGTGTCAATGATTTTTAGTATATGCATGGAATTATGCAACTCTTCCCACAATCTAATTTTATCTATTTTTAGTTTTTCCCAGTGCTCATCCCAAGTGCCCTAACCATCCCCCATCTGGCCCACCGTCCACCCACCTTCTGCCAGCGACCCTCAGTGTGTTCTCTGTTGCTAAGAGACTCTTATGGTTTGGGTCCCTCTCTCTGTTTCTCCCACTTGCCCTATGTGCATCTTAAATTCCAGAAATGAGTGAAATCATGTGGTATTTGTCTTTCTCGGATTTATTGTGCTCCATCCACATGATTGCAGATGGCAGGCGGCCAGATCTCATGACAAGGTCTCATGGTTTTTGGGTGTTGTACGTAAGTGATGAATCACTAAATTCTCTGACAGCTGCATAGGATTCCACTGCATGCAAGCAGCGCGCCTTCTTTTTGCGTTCTTCTGTTGATGGACACCTGGGCTCTTTCCACAGTTTGCTGTTGATAACACCACTACAAGCATCCAAGGTGTATGTATCCCTTTAATTGGGGTTTTCGTGTCCCATTGGGTAAATACCCAGTAGTGCAGCTGCTGGGTGGGAGGGCAGTTGTACTTTTAACCATCTGAGGGACCTCTGCAGAGTTCTCCAGAGAGGCTGCACTCCCACCCATGGTCCAAGAGGGCTGCCCTTTCTCCACATGCTCACCAGCATGCATCGTCTCTGGTGGTGTCGGCCGCTCTGTCAGGTGCGATGGGACCGGCGGGTCAGAGGTGATGTTGAGCATCTCTTGGCCACTGGGATGTCTACTTTGAAAAAATGTCTGTCTGTCACTTCTGCCCACTTTTCAATTGGATTTTTCTTGGGGGGAGGATGTTGAGTTTTAGAAGTTCTTTACATATTTGGATACAAACCCTTTAATCAAAGATGTTATTTGCAAATATCTTCTACTCCATAGCTGCCTTTTAGTTTTGTTGGTTGTTTCCTTCCCCGTGCAGAAGGTTTTATTTTGGTGAAGACTTGATAATTTATATTGGGTTTTGTTTCCCTTGCCTCAGGAGACAGATCTAGAAACAGGTTGTGATGGCCGATGTCAGAGAAATTATCCCCTGTGCTCTCTTCTAGGATTTTTATGGTTTCAGGTCTCACATTTAGGTCTTTGTTTTTGAGGCTAGGTTTGTGTGTGGTGAAAGAAAGCGGTCCAGTTCATTCTTCTGCATGTGGCTGTCCAGTTTTCCCAACGCTGTTTGTTGAAGAGACCGTCTTTTTTCCATTAACATTCTTTCCTGCTCTGAGGAAGATTAGTTGACCTTATAGTTGTGGGTCCATTTCTGGGTTTTCTATTCTGTTCCATTTAGCCCATGTTTCCATTTTTGTACCAGTACCATACTGTTTTGATTACTACAGCTTTGTAATATAACTTGAAGTCCAGAATTATGATGCTTACAGCTTTGTTTTTCTTTTTCAAAGTTGCTTTGGCTATTAGGGGTCTTCTGTGGTTCCATATGATGTTTTTAAAATTTTTTTCTAATTTTTTATTTTTTTATTAACCTGTAATGTATTATTAGCCCCACGGGTACAGGTCTGTGAACCGTCAGGCTTACACACTTCAAGGCACTCACCATAGCACATACCTTCCCCAATGTCCGTCACCCCACCACCCTCTCCCTACCCCCCTCCTCCCAACAACCCTCAGTTTGTTTTGTGAGATTAAGAGTCTCTTATGGTTTGTCTCCCTCCCGATCCCATCTTGTTTCATTTATTCCTTTCCTACCCCCCAAGCCCCCCACATTGCCTCTCAACTTCCTCATATCATATTCCTCATATAATAATTGTCTTTCTCTGATGGACTTATTTCACTCAGCATAATACAGTCTAGTTCCATCCATGTCATCGCAAATGGCAAGATTTCATTTTTCTTTTGATGGCTGCATAGTATTTCTATATATATATATATATATATATATATATATATATATATACCACATCTTCTTTATCCATTCATCTGTTGATGGACATCTAGGTTCTTTCCATAGTTTGGCTATTGTAGACATTGCTGCTATAAACATTCGGGTGCACATGCCCCTTCGGATCACTACGTTTGTATCTTTAGGGTAAATACCCAGTAGTGCGATTGCTGGGTCGTAGAGTAGCTCTATTTTCAACTTTTTGAGGAACCTCCATGCTGTTTTCCAGAGTGGCTGCACCAGCTTGCATTCCCACCAACAGTGTAGGAGGGTTCCCCTTTCTCTGCGTCCTCGCCAACATCTGTCATTTCCTGACTTGTTAATTTTCGCCACTCTGACTGGTGTGAGGCGGTATCTCACTGTGGTTTTGATGTGTATTTCCCTGATGCCGAGTGGCGTGGAGCACTTTTTCATGTGTCTGTTGGCCATCTGGATGTCTTCTTTGAAGAAATGTCTGTTCATGTCCTCTGCCCATTTCTTGATTGGATTATTTGTTCTTTGGGTGTTGAATTTGCTAAGTTCTTTATAGATTTTGGATACTAGCCCTTCATCTGATATGTTGTTTGCAAGTATCTTCCCCCATTCTGTCAGTTGTCTTTTGGTTTTGTTAACTGTTTCCTTTGCTGTGCAAAAGCTTTTGATCTTGATGAAGTCCCAGTAGTTCACTTTTGCACTTGCTTCCCTTGCCTTTGGTGATGTTTCTAGGAAGACGTTGCCGAGGCTGAGGTCAAAGAGGTTGCTGCCTGTGTTCTCCTCAAGGATTCCTTTCTCACATTGGTCTCCAGAGGTCCTTCATCCATTTTGAGTCTGTTTTCATATGTGGTGTCAGGAAATGGTCCAGTTTCATTTTTCTGCATGTGGCTGTCCAGTTTTCCCAACACCATTTGTTGAAGAGACTGTCATTTTTCCATTGGACATTCTTTCCTGCTTTATCAAAGATTAGTTGACCATAGAGTTGAGGGTCTATTTCTGGGCTTTCTATTCTGTTCCATTGATCTATGTGTCTGTGTGCCAGTACCATACCGTCTTGATGATGACAGCTTTGTAATAGAGCTTGAAGTCTGGAATTGTGATGCCATCAACTTTGGCTTTCTTTTTCAACATTCCTCTGGCTATTCGAGGTCTTTTCTGGTTCCATATAAATTTTAGGATTATTTATTCCATTTCTTTGGAAAAAATGGATGGGATTTTGATAGGTATTGCATTAAACGTGTAGATTGCTTTAGGTAGCATAGACATTTTCACAATATTTGTTCTTCCAATCCATGAGCATGGAATGTTTTTCCATTTCTTTGTGTATTCCTCAATTTCTTTCATGAGTACTTTATAGTTTTCTGAGTACAGATTCTTTGCCTCTTTGGTTAGGTTTATTCCTAGGTTATCTTATGGTTTTGGGTGCAATTATAAGTAGGATTGACTCCTTAATTTCTCTTTCTTCTGTCTTGTTTTTGGTGGATAGAAATGCAACTGATTTCTGTGCATTGATTTTATATCCTGACACTTTACTGAATTCCTATACAAGTTCTAGCAGATTTGGAGTGGAGTCTTTTGGGTTTCCACATAAAGTATCATATCATCTGCAAAGAGGAATAGTTTGACTTCTTCTTTGATGATTTGGATGCCTTTAATTTCTTTTTGTTGTCTGATTGCTGAGGCTAGGACTTCTAATACTATGTTGACTAGCAGTGGTGATAATGGACATCCCTGCCGTTTTCCTGACCTTAGGGGGAAAGCTCTCAGTTTTTCTCCATTGAGAATGGTATTCATGGTGGGTTTTTCATAGATGGCTTTGATGATATTGAAGTATGTACCTCTATCCCTACACTTTGAAGAGTTTTGATCAAGAGAGGGTGCTGTAGGGGCGCCTGGGTGGTTCAGTGGGTTAAGCCGCTGCCTTCGACTCAGGTCATGATCTCAGGGTCCTGGGATCGAATCCCACATCAGGCTCTCTGCTCAGCGGGGAGCCTGCTTCCCTTCCTCTCTCTCTGCCTACTTGTGATCTCTCTCTGGCAAATAAATAAATAAAATCTTAAAAAAAAAAGATTTTATAAAAAAAAAAAGAAAGGGTGCTGTACTTTGTCAAATGGTTTTTCAGCATCTATTGAGAGTATCATATGCTTCTTGTTCTTTCTTTTATTAATGTTTTGTGTCACATTGATTGATTTGCAGTTGTTGAACCAAACTTGCAGCCCTGGAATAAATCCCACTTGGTCGTGGTGAATAATCCTTTTAAAGTACTGTTGGATCCTATTGGCTAGTATTTTGGTGAGAATTTTTGCATCTGTGTTCATCAAGGGTATTGGTCTGTAATTGTCTTTTTTGATGGGATCTTTGTTTGGTTTTGGGATCAAGATAATGCTCATAAAATGAGTTTGGAAGTTTTCCTTCCATTTCTATTTTTTGGAACAGTTTCAGGAGAATAGGAATTAATTCTTCTTTAAATGTTTGGTAGAATTCCCCTGGGAAGGCGTCTGCCCCTGGGCTCTTGTTTGTTGGCAGATTTTTGATGACTGTTTCAATCTCCTTACTGGTTTTCTATTTCTTCCTGATTCAGTTGTGGTGTTTACATGTCTTTAGGAATGCATCCATTTCTTCCAGATTGTCAAATTTGCTGGTGTATAGTTGCTCATAATATGTTCTTATAATTGTTTGTATTTCTTTGGTGTTGGTTGTGATCTCTCCTCTTTCATTCATGATTGTTTATTTGGGTCCTTTCTCTTTTCTTTTGGATAAGTCTGGCCAGGGGTTTATCAACCTTATTAATTCTCTCAAGGAACCAGCTCCTAGTTTTATTGATTTGTTCTATTTTTGTTTGTTTGTTTCTATTTCATTGATTTCTGCTCTGATCTTTATTATCTGTCTTCTCCTGCTGGGTTTAGGCTTTCTTTGTTGTTCTTTCTCCAGCTCCTTTAGGCGTAGGGTTAGGTTGTGTATTTGAGACCTTTCTTGTTTCTTGAGAAAGGCTTGTATTGCTATATACTTTCCTCTCAGGACCGCCTTTGTGGTGTCCCACAGGTTTTAAACCATTGTGTTTTCATTATCATTTGTCTCCATGAATTTTTTCAATTCTTCTTCAGTTTCCTGGTTGACCCATTCATTCTTTAGAAGGATGCTTTTTAGTCTCCATGTATTTGGGTTATTTCCAAATTTCCTCTTGTGAATGCTCTTCAGAGCATTGTGGTCTGAAAATATGCAGGGAATGATCCCAGTCTTTTGGTACTGGTTGAGACCTGATTTGTGACCCGGGATATGATCTATTCTGGAGGAGTTCCATGGGCACTAGAGAAGAATGTGTATTCTGTTGCTTTGGGATGGAATGTTCTGAATAGATCTGTGATGTCCATCTGGTCCAGTGTATCATTTAAGACCTTTATTTCCTTGTCCATCTTTTGCTTGGATGATCTGTCCATTTCAGTGAGGGGAGTGTTAAAGTCCCCTACTATTATTGTATTATTGTCGATGTGTTTCTTTGATTGTGTTATTGGTTTATATAGTTGGCTGCTCCCATGTTAGGGGCATAGATATTTAAAATTGTTAGATCTTCTTGTTGGACAGACCCCTTGAGTATGATATAGTGTCCTTCCTCATCTCTTATTATAGTCTTTGAAAATCTAATGTATCTGATATAAGGATTGCCACTCCTGCTTTCTTTTGCTGTCCATTAGCATGGTAAATCATTTTCCACCCCCTCACTCTAAATCTGGAGGTGTCTTTGGGTCTAAAATGAGTTTCTTGTAGACAGCATATTGATGGGTTTTGTTTTTTTATCTGATAACCTGTGTCTTTTGATTGAGGCATTTAGCCCATTTACATTCGGGGTAACTATTGAGAAATATGAATTCAATGCCATTGTATTGCCTGTAAGGTGACTGTTACTGTATGTTGTCTCTGTTCCTTTCTGGTCTACTACTTTTAGACTCTCTCTTTGCTTAGAGGACCCCTTTCAATATTTCCTGTAGAGCTGGTTTGGTGTTTACAAATTCTTTTAGTTTTTGTTTGTCCTGGAAGCTTTTTATCTCTCCTTCTATTTTCAATGATAGCCTAGCTGGATATAGTATTCTTGGCTGCATGTTTTTCTCATTTGGTGCTCTGAATATATCATGCCAGTTCTTTCTGGCCTTCCAGGTCTCTGTATAAGTCTGCTGTATAAGTCTGCTGCCAATCTAATATTTTCACCATTGTATGTTACAGACTTCTTTTCCTGGGCTGCTTTCAGGATTTTCTCTTTGTCACTAAGACTTGCAAGTTTTACTATTAAATGATGGGGTGTGGACCTATTCTTATTGATTTTGACGGGTTCTCTGTGCCTCCTGGATTTTGATGCTTGTTCCCTTTGCCATATTAGGGAAATTCTCTATAATAATCCACTCCAATATACTTTCTGCTCCCCTCTCTCTTCTTCTTCTGGAATCCCAATTATTCTAATGTTGTTTTGTCTTATGGTATCACTTACCTCTCAAATTCTCCCCTCATGGTCCAATAGTTGTTTGTCTCTCTTCTGCTCAGCTTCTTTATTCTGCAACATTTGGTCTTCTATATCACTAATTCTCTCTTCTGTCTCATTTATCCTAGCAATAAGAGCCTCCATTTTTTTATTGCACCTCATTAATAGCTTTTTTGATTTCAGCTTGGTTAGATTTTAGTTCTTTTATTTCTCCAGAAAGGGCTTTTATTTCTCCAGACAGCATTTCTCTAATATCTTCCATGCCTTTTTCAAGCCCAGCTAGCACCTTGTGAATCATCATTCTGAACTCTAGATCTGACATATTACCAATGTCCGTATTGATTAGGTCCCTAGCCTTCAGTACTGCTTCTTATTCTTTTTTTTGTGGTGAGTTTTTCCACCTTGTCATTTTATCCAGATAGGAATATATGAAGGAGAGAATAAAATACTAAACGGGTGGCAAAGACCCCAGAAAAAAATGTGTATTAACAAAATCAGAAGAGACCCCAAATTGTGGGGTAAAGAAAGGGGGTAAAAAGAAGTTCCAAAAAAATTCAAGAAAAAAAAGAAAATATATATATTAGACTGGTGAATAGAACAGAGCCACCCACTTAATTCTGGGAGTATTTTGGTCTCTTAAAATAAATTACCTCCCAAAATTTTAAAGAAAGAAAAACCTTTATATGTGTGTGTGTGTGTGTGTGTGTGTGTGTGTGTGTATATATACACATATATATGTGTGTGTGTGTGTGTGTGTGTGTGTGTATACACAAATAAGGGTAAACACAATGAAGGGATGGAATATGGCTGTAAAGATGAAAATTTTTAAAAAATTCTTAAAAAGGAGTTGATAAGTTGGTTGGAAAAAGAAAGAAAAAGAAAGTGGAGAGAATTTGCTCAGGCTGGAGACTAGAACAAAGCCCTGTACTAGATTTAGGGTATATTTTGATCTATTAGAAGTTGTATCCCAAAATTTTTTAGAAGAAAAAACCCTATGTGTATACAAAAAAATAGTTCGATACAATGAAGGATAAAATATGACTCTAATAATGAAAGTTCTAAAAGATTTTTTAATGAAAGGTATTGTTAAGATAAACTAGTTAAAAAGCATTAAAAGAGGAAAGAGTAAAAGTTTAAAAAATTAGAATAAGAAAAAAATAAAAATAAAACAAATTAACTTTGCAAGACTAAAGAATCATGGGGAGAAAGCCATGAATTCCATGCTTTGCTTTCTCCTCCTCTGGAATTCCACTGTTCTCCTGTTGAACTTGGTCTTGGCTGGATTTCTTGTTGATCTTCTGGGGAGGGGCCTGTTGTAGTGATTCTCAGGTGTCTTTGCCTGAGGCAGAATTGCACCTCCTTACCAGGGGCCGGGCTAAGTAATCTGCTTGGGTTCGCTTTCGGGAGCTTTTGTTCCCTGAGCGCTTTCCATAGAGTTCCGGGGGATGGGAATGAAGATGGTGGCCTCCCAAGCTCTGGCCTGGAGGAGCCGAGAGCTCAGGGCCCCACTCCTCATTGCGCCCTCGGAGAAAAGCTGTCAATCCCTCCTGTCTCCCTGGCCTCCAGATTCGTGCTGAGCTCACCCGGCCTGTGACCAAGCATCTCTGTCTCTGGCTCACAACCCCGCCTGGAATCTCCAAGCCCATCAGATCCCTGCTGCTCTTCCAAGGGGGTCTCCCTGGATCTGCCACTTGTGGGGTTCCTGCTCAAAGAGCATTGGCCCGACTGTGCCTCAGATTACAGTTTAAGGTAACCCCGAGCTGAGAGCTCACTCCTCAGCTCTGTCTCTATAGCTGGCTTCCCTGCTCTGATACCTGTGAGCCATGCCACACTCAAACACCCCTGATCCTTCTGTGACCCCGTGGGACCAGAGACCATGCTGTCCCCGTGTGGGCTTCACTCTGGCTAGCATCTGGAGCGATGTCCCTCAGCAGAGCAGACTTTTAAAGGTTCTGATTTTGTGATCTATTGCTCCACTGCTTGCCGGGAGCCAGCCCCTCCCCACGCGGTCTATCTTCCTGTGGCTTTGGATTCAGTTCTCCGCCCGTCCTGCCTTCCCGAAAGTGGTCGACTTTCTGTTTCTGGAATTGCTGCTCTTCTTCTCTTCAATCTCCTGTTGGATTTGTTTTTCCAATCCATGAGCATAGAATGTCTTTCCATTTCTTTGTGTCATCTTTAATTTCTTTCATCCATGTTTTATAGTTTTCAGAGTACAGGTCTTTTACCTCCTTGGTTAAGTTTATCCTTAAGTGTCTTATTACTTTTGATGCAATTGTGAATGGGATTGATTCCTTAATTTCTCCTTCTGCTACTTCATTATTTATGTATAGAAATAGAAGATTTCAGTTCATTGATTTTGTATCCTGTGACTTTACTGAACTTGTCTATCAGTTCTAGCAGTTTTTCGATGGAGACTTTTGGGTTTTCTGTATAGAGTATCATGTCATCTGCAAACAGTGAGAGTTTGACTCCTTCCTTGCTGATTTGGATGCCTTTCATCACTTTCTGTTGTCTGACTGCTGTGGCTAGGACTTCCAGATGATGTTGAATTACAGTGGCGAGACAGGATATCCCTGTCTTCTTCCTCACTGTAGAGGAAAAGCTCTCAGTTCTTCCCCATTGAGGATGATGTTAACTGTGGGTTTCTCATCTATGGCCTTTATTATATTAAGGTGTGTTCCCTCTAAACCTACTCTGTGGAAAAATTTATCATGAATGGATGTTGTACTTTGTCAGATGCTCTTCCTGCTTCTATTGATCACATAGTTCTTATCCTTTCTCTTATTGATGTGCTATCTCATGCTGATTGATTTGCAAATAATGAACCATTCTTTATATTGAATAAATCCCACTTGATCATGGTGAATGATTTTTTTTAATGTATTGTTGGGTTCAGTTTGCTAGTATTTTTTTAAGAATTATTGCATCCATGTTCATCAGGGATATTGGCCTGTAGTTCTCTTTTTTAGTGGGGTCTATATCTGGTTTTGGTATCAGGGTAATACTGGCCTCTCGGAATGGATTTGGAAGTTTTCTGCCCTTTTTTAATTTTTGAAATAGTTTGGAAAGAATAGGTATTAACTCTTCTTTAAATGCCTGTAGAATTCACCTGTGTAGCCATCTGGTCCTGGACTTTTGTTGGATGGGAGATTTTTATTACTGGTTCAATTTCTTTGCTGGTTATGGGTCTGTTCAAATTTTCTATTTCTTCCTGTTTCAGTTTTGGTAGGTTTGGTAGGTTTTTAAGAATTTATCCATTTCTTCTAGGTTGTTAATTTGTTACCATATAGTTTTTTCATAATGTTCTCTTATAATTGTTTGTGGTTTTGTGTGGTTTGTTGTTATTTTTCCTCTCTCGTTTGTGCTTTTATTTTTTGGGTTCCTTTTTCTCTTTTTATGAGTCTGACTAGGGATTTATCAATTTTATTGATTTTTTTCCAAAGAACCAGCTCCTGGTTTCCTTGATCTGTTTCACTGTTTGGTTTGTTTCTGTATCATTTATTTTTGCCTGTGTCTTTATCATTGCCATTCTCCACTGGCTTTAGGCTTCATTTGTTGTTCCCTTCCTAGCTTTTTCAGGTGTAAGCTTAGGTCATATATTTGAGATATTTTTTGCTTCTTGAGGAGGCCTGCATAGCTATATGCTTCCCTCTTAGAACCACTTTTGCTGCGTCCCAAAGGTTTTGGACCATCACGATTTCATTTTCATTTGTTTCCATGTATTTTTTAATTTCTTCTTTGATTTCCTAGTTTACCCATTCATTGCTTAGTAGAATGTTCTTTAACCTCCATGTATCTGTGGTCTTTCCAGACTTTTTCTTGTGATTGACTTCAAGTTTCATAATGTTGTGGTCAGAAAATACACATAGTGTGATATCGATCTTTTGGTACTTGTTGAGGACTGATTTGTGACCCAGTATGTGATCTTTTCTGGAGAATATCCCATGTGTACTCAAAAAGTATGTGCATTCTGCTGCTTGAGGATGAAATGTTCTAAATATATCTCTTAAGCCCATCTGCTCCCGTGTGTCATTCAAGCCATTTGTTGTTCCTTGTTGATTTCTGCTTAGATGAGCTGTCCGTTGCTGTCAGTGGGCTGCTAAAGTCCCCCTACTATTATTGGGTCATTATCAATGAGTTCCTTTATGTTTGTTGTTAATTATTGTATATGTTTAGCTGCTTCCAAGTTGGGGGTATAAATATTTACAGTGTTGGGACTTCTGATCTTCTGGTTGCATTGTCCCCTTTATTAAGATACAGCACCCTTCTTCATCTCGTGTTATAGTCTCTAGTTCAAAATCTAGTTTGTCCAATTTAAGTCTGGCTACTCTGGCTTTTTTTTTGATGTCCATTAGCGTGCTAGATGATTCTCCACCCCCTCACTTTCAATCTGGAGATGTCTTTAGGCCTAAAATGAGTCTCTTCTAGACAACATATAGATAGGTCTTGTTTGTGGTTTTTTTTTTTTTTTAATCCATTCTGACACCCTACATTTTTTGGTTGGAGCATTTAGTCCATTTACATTCAGAGTGTATTATTGATTGATTATTGGTAAGTATGAATTTAGAACTATTGTATTACTTGTGAAGTTGTTGGATCTAGAGATTTTCTCTTTCCTCTCTTTTCTTTGTTGCCTTTGGTCCCTCCCACTCAGAGTCCCCTTTAATATTTCTTGCAGGACTGGTTTAGTGGTCATGAACTCCTTTAGTTTTTGTTTGCCTGGGAAATTTTTTTTTTATCTCTCCTTCTATTCTGAATGACAGCCCTGCTGGATAAAGTACTCTTGGCTGCATATTTTTCCCACCCAGCATGTGAAATACATCATGCCACTTTTTTCCTGGCCTGCCAGGTTTCTTTGGATAGACCTGCTGCTAACATGATTTGTCTTCCCTTGTAATTTAGGGACTTCTTTTCTCTTGCTGCTCTCAGGATTCTTTCCTTCCTTATTTCTGCATTTTACATAAATAGAGTATGGTCTGTCCCACTAGTTGTGTGGTTTGTTCTCTCAGTCCTCAGGTTGATATCCTGGGTTTTCAAAATGATTTGATAGTTATCTAGCTGTGTTCGAGGGATGAGGTAAGCATAAGGTCATCCCATTCTTTCGCCATCTTAACTCCTCCCCAAGTGATCTTGCCCCAGAGGTCTTTGAGAAGCACTTTTTTTCCCACTTATTTTCTCCCTCTTCTTCAGATCGGATTGTTTCTAGCACTCTATCTTCAGGGTTACTGACTCCATACTCTATTCATTTCCATTAAGCTATGAAGCCCTTCTAGTGACATTGTTTAGTTCAGATATTATATTTTTCAGCTATAAACATCCAGTGGGTTTAAACATATTTTCTCTGTCTCTGCTAAGATTTCCTATTCTCTCAATAATTGCAAGCATTTTTTCCTTTACATCATCAAGCATAGTTATGACCACTACTTTAAAGTCCTTGTCTAATAATTCCAACATTCAGCTCTTTTCTGGGTTGACCTCTGTTAACTGTCATGTCCCTTGAGAATGCATCACATGTTCCTGATTCCTCACATGTCTGGTAATTTTGGATTGTATTCTGGATATGTGAACATTCTGTTGAATAATGTTGAACTTGCTGACTGTGGATTCTGTCATAGACATCCATGGCAGACTGTTTTGAAATGCATGTAACTTGGTTGGACTCAAACTGAAAACTGTCCCCTGTGTAGGTCTAGTTCAGTTCTTTTTGCCTTTAGCCACCCAGAGTCTTCTTGTGTATACATGGCTCATGGTCAGTGGGAGTCCTGGGCACAGTTTACACATAACTGGAGCTCCCTTTCTCCCTTGTAGGATTTAATGTCTGCATTCCAACCCAGCTCTGTTTTCTGGTTCTTCAGGCCAGAAAGATGCCTGTTTCTGTCAGAGCCTCAGTCAATCCAGTCTCCCATGTTGGCATCCTGCCTTCAGGCCAAAGTCATGCAAATGGAGAGCTCACCCCCTGCCGCTCCCTTCATCCATCTTTCAGCAGCCCTCCTCAGTGAGTCGGACCTTGTTTGCCACTCTGCAGCATCTCAGGTTGTCTGGGAAGGACCAGCTCTGCCATCTCAGAGTCGCTTCATTCATTCTTCTCCTTCCCTTCCCCCCATCATCTTGCCTTCTCTTACTTTTCAAGTTTTCCCTTTTTTTTTGGGGGGGGGGGTCTTATTTGGAATCTTTCTGTCATTTCTCTTTGCTACCTTTTCCTTTCACCCCTCCGTACCTTCATTCCTGGACCCAACTACATTCAGCCCATTAATGCCACCAGCAAAGCAGGGTCACTGGACCCTAAACCTGCCTCTCAATCCTGTCAGTGGTAGTCTTCCCCAGAGTGAGCTATCACAGTGGTCCTTCTGATGAATGCATCTGTGGCCATAACCAGTGACTGCTTCTCCTTGGCAGTGTGAGGTAGTGGGCTCCCTGAAGGCCTTGCACAAGCTGGTTGACAGCTCGCAGCTGACCGCAGACCTTGATGGCTCCTTTCCCTACAGCCACAGTGCCTGGATCTGCTTCCGTAGGGTAAGGTCACAGCCACAGCACCTGCCAGTGTCCTGGGACTTCTCCTCATGCAGATGTTTTCACTCACACCTGAAACAGGTGGCCCTACCCCATGTGTTGTGCCCACCACGCTGCACTCATGGGCTGTGGAGAGTCACACTGTGGTGGGCTTGGAAGTCCCACAAGGGGCAGGGCGGGTGCTGCCCCCAGTGCTTCTGTGGACACTAACACTGTGTCTGTCCTCTCCTGCTTCTCCCACCACAATAGAAGCTGGAGCCTTTCACCACAAATTGCGAGGATGCCATTGTCTTCCTACAGAATTCAGTCCTCTCCCTGAATACCCCCCGGACCCTGAGCACAGCACAGGTAAGTTCTCCTGGATTTTATTTTATTTCACAAGCATGTGGGTGGGACCATCAAGGTTTAGCCAAATCTATTATCCAGAGCAGGGATTTTCAAGCCTTTTTAAACTTGTAAATTCCTTTCAATTTGCAAAGGACTTCCAAAAGACCACTTCTTTCTGTCACCAAAATAAATAAATAAATAAATAAAATCCCCCCATGCCCGAATAAGAAATCCCCACACAGCCACCGCGTGTGCTGGTGTGCCACTGAGGCCTGAGTACGTACCACTGGGACACCGAGGCAGACTGGCTGGAGGATAATCAGCAGCCTAGAGACCTGGGCTGGAGACACCTCAGGGTACAGGGCATATGGGCAAGGTCCACACAAACCTGTCCAAATGCCAGGCTCTCCTCCTGCGCCAAGTTTCCCACTTCCCTCCTTTCTCCTCTCCTTAGTCTTGCCTGCCCCTCGGGTGAGCACCTCCGGGACTCACGGCCTCCCTGCTGGGGTGGGAGTCCAGTGTGCATTCCACCATCCCGCCCAACTTTCAGCTTGTTGATAAACCCAGGAACGCAGGTCACACCTGGCGCTCCCCGTGGAGGACAGGGTTCTAGGCATGCTTCTCCCACCCCATGTAGGAAGTCACAGACCTAATTGGCAAGCACAAAGCAATGATGAAGTGTGTGCTAGAAGATGCCCTCCTGGTGGCCCTCCGACTAGAGGGTGGCGCCGTGCTGGCGCGGCTGAGAACGGAGCAGCTGGGCACCAGCCAAGACTGCCGGTGAGTGCCATGCTGGGGCTGCCCGTCCAGAGTAATGTCTGTTCCTGTCACCTGCAGCATCGCCCAGGGGTCCAAACCTCTGTTCTTGCTAACGGGCACACTTTGAACGGGAGCCTATGGACATTTGTATCTTCCAAACAAAAGGAGCAGCTTCCTGGGACTGCTCAAGTGGAAGGCAAAACTCATCACCACGGAATTCAGCAGAGGTCCTGGGGGAAGGCTTCTTTGTCTATTTCTGTCCTGGGGAGCCATGCCCGCCCACTCACTTTTCGCCACACCCCTGCACCTGTCACTCCCAGCACATCCTGTTCCTGCTCTGGCTGTGGACCTCCTTGGAGCGTTCCATCTGTGTCCGACGGAAGGGAGGCCAAGAGCGCAGCTGTGCTTTCTTCGCTAGGTTGTCGCCAACAACGTATGTCTCTGAACAACTTGGCTTTCTGACACTTTCTTTCCCAGGGATGCCATCGAGGCCGCCTCCAGGCTATACAACCAAGTGGACGAAGAGGTACATCGGCTTGTCCTCGCCTCCAACAGATGTCTGCAGGAGCTGGAGAGGCTGCAGGGAGTGAGGGCACTCCAGGAGCGGCAAGGCCAGGTAAGCGCCCTGGTCAGAGAAGCCGGAAGAGGAGAACATTTTGAGACTCTGCTCCTGAAATAACGACTGTCACCATGTACTACATTATCATCCACTTTCCTCTGGGAACGTATGCATGGAAGAACTTCTCAAAAGCTTGCACATATTTCTAGTTAAATCCTTGTGCTTTTATCAATCACTATTCCCATATGAGTGAGTGAAGCAGGAGCCCCGGCACAGCCAGCGGACAGTGTAGAGCAAGGTCAAGTGTGGCTGGAGGCCTTCTCTGGAGGCCTGTGTGTCCCTTGGGGCAGTCAGGGTGGGGGATGGCCACAGCCAGGGCATCCCAAGGCTGAGTCCCAGGACGGCCAGCACGCTCAGGGCCGTGTGGAGGCCTGGACCTCCGCGCACTTGTTCGGTTCCAGCCCAGGTCCCTGGCTCTCCCGTCTCCCACCCTTGTACACGTCACTGCGCCTGCATCGTTCGCACTTTCTGATTGTTTGCTTTGGACAGGCGCCTAGACTTGGGGTGGCTGGGGTGGGGGCCTGCCGTCTTCGAGGTTTTGACACGTTTGCCAGATGGGCCTGCAGGCAGCCTGCCTGGTTCGGCCGCCTCGGCAGTGTCCCTTGCTCACCGACGTGAAAACAAGTCCCTCACCCCTGCACTGGGATTTTTATACCACAGTCGACCTTCTTCCTCTCTCTGTGGGTTGTTTTCTTCTCTACAAAAACCCAGCAGCCGCTTCCCCAGCTCGAAGCTTCACGCTTACAGGCACGACTCACGCAGACACTCTGGTCATGCGACAGATACTTGCCCCAGTGTGTCACCGCCCTTTGCTATGATGGAAATGGCCTTTCCTACCTGAAGGTTTCAGAACAACTGAGGTAGTCCGTCCTAAGGCTTGTACAGTTGGGATTTTTCCATTCACTCTTGAAGCCAACCAGGACTTTTCCCGGAGGTTGGAAGAGGGGCTGCGCGTCTGAGGGTCTCTGCTCCTTGACCGGCTCCTGCTCTTCTGCTCTCAAGCTGCTGGTGTTTGTGAAAACCCAGACACGACGTTCTCCTCCATGGCCCCGTCCACAGAGAGCGTGTGCTCAGCTCCCCTCTGCCTGAGCGCGGGGCCACCCAGCACAGCTCTGCAGCCATAGCTCCAGGCCCGTCGCCGCACCGCTGGAAACCTCTCCCTGGGCCCCTCACAACCAGCATCGCTGGCATCACTAGCCCACGGGAACACGCACGGACGTGACGTCTTAACCCCCGACGCGTGTGCCGTGAAGGACTGCCGTCCCCCCCGTGGTGCAGGTGGGGGCTGACCGCTGGCCCCTCCCGCTCTCCCAGATAGCCCCAGGTACCCTAGTGCCATCCTCCAGAAAAGACGTCTGGGTACGTTCAGCATAGTAACAAGTTTCAAAACGGAAAGTTCTGCGCACAGCCTGTCCACTTGTGCACTTGAGCCCCAGAGACGCCATAGGCTGAAAGCGACCTGAGGTAGAGACGGCAGTGAAAACCTCTAGGCGGGTGTGCCGTCAGGGTGTTTGCCAGCCACAGCTTGCTGGGCTCTGGCAGCTGTGCGGGCCTGTGGCAACCAGCTGAGCCGGCCCCTCAGCAGTGTCTGCGGCTTTCCTTTGGTCCCCACGAGCATAGAGCCAGACTCCTTCACCACGTTGAAAATTATTAAAGCCTTCCTTTCCGATGTAGATCATGTCGTGGTTGGAAAGAGGAGGGAAGTTCCTGGCCCCTTGGAGCTGCTGTGTCTTGAGAACACGCGGCAGCAAGGGCGGGGTCCCAGACCTTCCACGACGGTGACGGCGTGTCCACACGGGAAGACTCACACAGAGAAACAGAGCAGGTGCCAGGCTTGTGTTGGCCCTTTGCTCCTTGGACTGCAGCAGTCCTTGTCAGCTGATGGAGGAGAGCAGCTCCCAGGATCCAGAGGACACGATCTGGGACTTCACGACGGTGCCTGAGCACCATGGCCGCCAAGCTGAGTGGAGGGAGGGAGCACTGGCCAGGGGGCTCAGCTGTCTGACTTCCATGAGGCAGTGAGAGACCCTGTGGAATGGCCTCCAGAGACCTTCATGTGCTGTGGACATTTAGGGAGCCAGGTCCCCGCGGGGCCTGAGGAGCTGAGCCCTGGGACAGCTGGCCAGCACCCCCCGACACTGTGCCCTGGGCTCCCAGCCACCGTGTGAGGAATGTACTCATTGTCCCAAAAGGACAAGCAAAAAGGAACACATGAACTTTCCTGTGTTTACCAGCTCAGCTCTAAGAGTCCACTTGTGGTCAGACCCCAGGACAGTCCAATATGGCACACACTTGCAAACTCACCAGCACCCCGAATTGTCTGTACCCTGGAGCCCCCAGCAGCACAGCTCCTCCTGATGGGACCCAGGGGGTTGGGGAAGACCAGAGCAGGGTGGGACCTGTCCTCGCAGCCTGGCATCCATCCCATGGCCCTGGGACAGCCCTACCTCCTGTTCTTGGGGTGCCGTGGAGGAGTCAGACCTCACTGGCTCAGGCGCAACCTCATCGTCGCTGCCCTCAGTGCAAGTCTGGCTGACTGCTGCACCTGTGGGCGGAGGGGTCCTCCTCTTGCTCTGGCCACCTGGCTCACCACTGGTCCTTGATGCGGGGCACCTAGAGAGCAGGAGGAGCGTGACCAGTTTACTGGAGCTGCGGCGTGGCTGCATGAGGTGGGATGGGGTGCCAAGGCCGCGGTGGCCGTGACAGCCCTCCACAGCCCTGACGGGCACCGTCCTTTGCCATGCAGGTGGATGGAGTGGAGGCAGTGGAGCCATGAGCGCCTGGAGCTCCGGGCCCAGAGCCAGGCATGGAATGTGTGCAGAGCTGTCCCCATGAGGCTGCAGAGCTGATGGTGCAGAGCTTCCCCGAGGCCAGCACGGCAGCGGTGCCCTGGTGTGGCCCACGGGTGATGCGGCAGCAGCCACCCCTTAGAGCTGCAGACCCAACTCCTGCTTCCAAGAGGCCCTGTCTGGGGTTGGCCCAGACCCTGGCACTCCGCCTCTAGACCAGAGAGCCCTGGAGCCTGAGCTGGCCCCGGAAGCTGAGAGGAGGCAACCGTGAGCTGTCCCGGGCCCACCCCCTGACCCAGACAGCCGCACTGGGCAGCAGGCCCAGCTGCTGTCTGGCCTCCCTAGACGAGCCCCTCCGTGCAGGCAGGAGACCGAGCCCCTGGCCCCAGCCATGCCTTCCCCACAGGACAGCACCCCCTGCTCCTCCGAGCCCATCCAGACACCCACCACCCACCCCGGAAACAGCCCCTGAAGAAAATGAGGAAAACACGAAGCTTTGAGATCGCACAGCTTGACAGTGGGCCCAGGGACGCCCCCTGGCCAGGGCCACACCGGGGTCTTCATCGGGGGCCTAGAGGTGACCAGCACCGTGGCCTCTGAGAAGAAGCCCCCACCGAGGCCACATGCCGAGGGCCCCCTGGTCACTCGGAACTGGAGTCTGTCCTCTCCCTCCAGGACCCACCCCTCTGAGGAGGACGGAAGGAGGCGAGCAGGAAGGTGAGGTGCGCCCCCCTCCAGCCCTTGGCCTGGTGGTCCCTGTGGTGCCAGAGAGTCAAAGCCTTGGGCCAAATAGAAAACCACAAACTTCCCTCGAGCTGCACTGTGTCCGGTCTAGGCAGTACACTCTCGTGTGAGCTCAGACGAGACGCTGCTGGCCCCGCCGCCTTCGGCAGGCTCCCTGCAAACTGCTTCCTTTTCCGTGGCTTGGGGCACCGGGCTCACCCGCTCTGTGGCTGAACAACCGCTCTCGTCTGGGGCCCGTTATAGACAATCACAATAAGCAAGTCACACCTGGGATATGAGAAGTAATTTAAAGTAATTTAAAAACTTTAAAGAAAAAATGTCTCTCAGCCCTGAGGTCAGAAGTGTGTGTGTTGCCCGAATGGAGATGTCCGTATGAATTTGTTTAATCTGTAAGAAGATATGTGTAAAGAGATATATTTTATTGACTGTTGGGGTGGAAACAGTGGGCAGGGACTGTGCCCAGCCCTAATGACGGGGAGTGCAGGCAGCTGGAATCCCAGCCTGGCCCTTGGGCCGTTGGTCCGTCTATATAGTGAGCTGGGCGGGCTGCCGGTAGGGCGTCGTCCGAGCTTTCTTTGCTCGTTTGGTGGTGGACACGTTTCCTCCTCATACAGAGACCATACTCCCCTGAAACACACCTTCACGTTTCAGGTTCCAGGTGGTTATGGTGCAGCTTGTTTGGGGCGGAAACTTGAGGTGGAACAGGAAGGGTTCATTGGGGAGTCCCTGGGTGGCTTTTCCTGGGGTTTGGAATCCCTCGGAAGGCCCTGGGAGGAAGCACTCTCCCAGTCCCCCAGCTCCTCCTGAAAGTTTTAAAGGCACGGACCACAGGGATGGGGGCCTTCCACTTGCTGGGAGGCCCAGTGCTCCGCCGTGGGCATCCTCAGTCTGGAGCAAGCAGGTTTAGGAAGGCGACCTGCCTTTGTCCCCGGGGACAGGTCCCCCCTTCCACCTTTCACAGGCCATGGACCTGTCAACCCAGGGTCTGGTAGTGGGACCCCACAGCACAGCAGAGAGGGAGCACGTCCTGCTCAGGTGCCGGGGCCCAGAGTCAAGAGCGTTAAACTAACCCAGTCTTCCGTGAAAACCCAGGCCTTCGGCCAGTTGCCCGGAGAGAGTCCCTGTCACTCGGCCAGCAGTCATTTCCGCAGACATTTCTAGCCATTATGCCAAGTGTCCATTTCCAAATGGCCAGACCATCCTAGTTTTGTTTTTAAATATTTAAGGCTGCCTGTTTTCAGCAACTGTTGATAGGAGGGGTGCTGTGGGTCCTGGGACCCCGGGTTTACTGGGGGGACGTCCAGGCCTCCTGTGCCAGCACTGCCGGGAGCGCTGCCGCCACAGGAGCCACAGGTATTTGTTAAGTCTGTTATGGGAGTGTGGAAAGGAACCAGCTCTCCGGCTGCAAGTGGGCAGCAGCCTCTCCGGCCACAGGTGTATTTCCTGTCAGTGGTTGCTTCTGATTGCTTTCCAGCTTTAAAAGAAAAAAGGCAGATACAAGTAATGGCAGAAAAATGTCAGCGAGCCCCCTGCTATCCTGCGGATTAATTCAGGAGCGTTCTGGCAGAGCGCTGTCCCACGGGAGGGCGGTGCACCCTGATGCTAGCAGGTTGGGCTCTCCTCGGTGCCTCCAAAAGTGCCTTCTGCCGCAGACACATCCCTGGCTGGACGCCACACCAGCAGGGCCCGGGAGCCCTCTGCATGGCAGGAAGGAGCTGCCTTCCCCTGCTCCCCACGTCTGCTCCGTCCTGGGCCCCGAGGCCCTGCTCTGCCATTTCAGCCCCAGCCGCTGCTCCTCGGTCTCCAGGTCAGACGTCTCTGCCACGTAAAGCTGGGTTTCCAGAAGCGCCTTCCCATAGGTTAGCAGTCCGTGGGCGTTGGAAAACATCTCCCTGTACGTCCCCAGCACAGGCTTCTTTGCCGTGTTTAAATCTTCCCACTGCCAGAGCCGTCCCTGCAGAGGGTGCCGGCATCAAGCCATCTGGAGATGAGACCACAGGGCCCGGGTTCAAGTTCGGGGTCCTGGGAGTCTCTCTTGTTCACTTTCCAGAAGAATCTTTTACCCTAGACAGCCGTGACCAATAGTATAGAGACATTTCACACAACTGGTTTCTACTACGCCTTCCTCCCCGTGTTTCTCTTCTTACTCGTTTATGTCAAAGGATCCCACGAGACAGCGTTTGCCGCTGACAGATCACGTAGGAAGTGCTTACGTTCTGTGCACATGCGGCCCACATCTAATCACACGCACTCCTCTGGGCCTGCAGAGCACCTCGTCTCCGTGTGAGGCAGGAATGACGCTGGCCGAGGGTGTCCGAGGCCCGAAGTGAGGCCAGGCCTGCAGGGGTCCGCCCTCAGGGTCCACCCACCCCCTGTCTTCCAGCAGCCGCCGGCAGCACATAATGGCTGAGATGGTCTCCACGGAGAGGGAGTACGTTAGGTCCCTAGGGTACGTCATCGACAACTACTTTCCAGAAATGGAAAGAACAGACCTGCCCCAGGCCCTTCGAGGGAAGCGCAGCGTTGTTTTTGGGAACCTGGAGAAGCTCTATGACTTCCACGGCCAGCGTTTCCTGGCAGAGCTGGAGCGCTGCCAGCCCTGCCCACTAGCAGCGGGCCGCGGGTTCCTGAGACACGTGAGTCCCTCCCTCCGGGCGCTGGGCTGCGTGGCAGCTGGCTGTGTGGTCAGCTGAGGGGACATCAGCCCAGGGTGCCCTCGGAGAGCCCGGCTCTGGCAGTTCCCACGGTTCAGGGGATTTGGATCACTGCAAACCAGGCCTAGGAGATGTGTCCCTAACAGGACGCAAGACCCGTCAATCAACAGACACCAAAATAGACGAGAAGCCTGTGGGTCTGATCACTCTGGCCGTGTCACTCGGTGCCACCCGAAGGCACCCTTGGCTCCCCAGAGCCACATGCCCCTGAGAGTTCACTGCACGGTCACACACACATCCCTCTCCTCACTACTCGAGGTAATCGGCCCAAAGCAGCTCCCCAAATCAGTTTGCTCCCTGTCCCTGGGAGCCCACCTGGTGCCCTCCACAGTCCCTTGGCGTGCAGCCCCGTCGGGGTCTCGACGGAGGCTCATGGAGGATGCACCAGCTGGGGGGCTGCTCTCTCCTTAATGAGTGAGTGTTTTCCCAGCTGCGGACATGAGCCTCTTCCCTCCCAGGTCTTCGTGAAATTCTGAATTCAGTCTGTAGAGAACATGCTCTCACCAAGTCAGTGCTCCAGGCAGTGGGGACGCAGTGGCCTCTGGGCTGCGGGCAGACGTGGCTCTGGGCCCAGCGTTATGAAATGTAGATTACAACAGACATGTCAAAGAAAGCCCATGTTGCGTCTTTTCAGCTATTTCTAAGAAGGTGCTTTTAGCCATAAGGCAAACTCTGTGTTGCTTTACATTGACAACAATGGTGAGAATTTTAAATGTTGACACAACTTTGGTTCTTGACCATTAAGGGGCAAACCCTTCCCATGCTCCTTCCCAGGCCGGCCTCCGCCTCTTCCCCAAACCCTGTATTGTAAAGACCGATTCTGGAACTCTGGCATCAACCCGAGTTGCCCCCACATGCTGGGAAGCCAAGAGGGTCTTAATGCAACCTTGAGCCTCCTCATCGCGTGCCCGTGGGGCTCTGCAAGCAGAGGGTGGGGCAGAGGCACAGACACTGCCCCGGCCCCAGCTCAGGTGCTCGGCGCCCTCCCCTGTTGCAGGAGGAAGAGTTCAGCATGTACGCGCTCTACAGCAAGAACAAGCCCCAGTCGGACGCCCTGCTCTGCAGCCACGGAAACGCCTTCTTCAAGGTCACCCCCCACCCCACAAGCCGCTCTGCCCCCCCGCCCCGGCCCAGGCTGACCCTCTCGCCCCGGCCCTTGCAGGACAAGCAGCAGCAGCTGGGCGACAAGATGGACTTGGCCTCCTACTTGCTGAAGCCCGTGCAGCGTATGGGCAAGTACTTGCTGCTGCTACAGGACCTGGTGCGGGAGGCTGGCGGCTGCCCCGCCGGGGAGCAGGAGCTGCGCGAGCTCCAGGCCGCCGCGGACATGGTCCGTTTCCAGCTGCGTCACGGCAACGACCTGCTGGCCATGGACGCCGTCCGAGGCTGTGACGTAAGTGCCCCGAGGCCCGGACGGGCTCTCCTGAGATGGGGAAGGATGAGGCCTGGGGTCAGAGCGCGTGCTCTCCTTTGGGGGTCTCCTGAAGCTTGAGGCCTCCCGAGGGGCCAGCGGACCAGGGCGGTAGGGATGGCTGCCGTGTCCAGGCAACTGTGCCTGGCTCTAAATGGCTCACCGTCCGCTTGTTGGGGCGACTTCAGAACAAGGGGATGCATGGCTTGGGGCCGACCAGCGTCGGCTCACCCCATGCCACCAGCCTCTCTGCTGGGGCGCCAAGGCCCGGCGCCCGTGCCCCCCACACGGTGGCATGACGGGCCTTGCATAGACAGAAGAAGAGCCCTTTCTCCAGCAGAGCCCCATGCCTCGGACAGCTGGAGGGACAGTCACAGAATTCCTAGCACAAAATGAAACTGCATGTGCCCCGCTGCAGACAGTAAGAGTTTCATGAGCAGCCGGTCTGAGCGCAGGCCCTCTGGTTGCCGTGATGTGGCCCGGCTCCCGGGTGGACTGTCCTCCTGCTGACCGACCCTGGGACCCTTGCAAGGTGAACTGGCCAATGTGTGGGTATGGTTGGAGCTGTGCTGACACCCTGCCCCCTGACCCCACCTGGGCTGGACGGGGGACCCCCGGCGCCAGCTAGGAAAGGTAGAGCTGTGGCTGCAACTGCTGCCACAGATGGAGTCCAGCACAGAGTGTATTTCTCCGTGGACGGCCGTGGAGGACACAGGGCACCCCAAGTGTGGTCACCCCCAGGACCCCTTCATTCAGCAGGCCCAGCTATTTGGGACAGGGCTGGCCATGGGCTGGGAGGTCACAAGAGAGCTTGCATGGGTTTCTGTGGTTTGGAATGCACACCACAAAGGGAGCCGTGGCTTGGCCAGGGTGTGGAGCCCACGTCCTCCCAGATAGCCACCAGCCCGGACTGCAGCTTGTGGGGACGTCTGGCGGCAAGGGGCGCTCGGGTGCAGAACTCGTGATAGGGTCCCTGTCGGGTGTTTACATGGTAACGAGTGAGACTAGCCCTGTGTCAGCAACGGGGCTTCCGTTCCAATGGACACCAGGGCTTTCGAGTGGAAGGTGTGGTAAAACTGAGCTGCGACCGTCGTGCAGACGAGCGCGGCCCTTCCTGGCCTCCTGGCTTCAGCCCCAGTTCCAATGTGTGGAGCCGTCCCCATACCTCCGAGCACATCTCAGACACCAGCTGGGCTTCCAATAACTCAGCTCAATCCCGCTACCATCCCCCTAGACATAGGGCAAGACCCCACGGGGAGGGGCTCCGTCCTACGAGACGCCCCCGACACACCATACACAGACGTCATGGCAACCACAGCCCAGAGAAACAGCTCACTTCCAGCATCCCTGATTTGTTGTAAGGGGCCTTTCTCGGGAATAGGCAGCCAGAATAGAGGCATGGGGCCCGGTGTGGGGAGAGGGCCATGCCCCCACCCCAGGAAGCCACACTTGTTCATCCCAGAAGCTCCTGAGCTGTGTCCTTTGGGTCTGACGGAGGCTTCCTTACACAGGCATCACTGGGGAGGCACCGGCCATTGGAGGTCAGTTTACCCCCAGCCCCTGGCCTCTCCGTGGGGGTCAGGGTGGGGTCGGGGCAGGTCCGAGTGTCCCTGAGGGAGGCTTGCTCCGTGTGCAGGTGAGTCTGAAGGAGCAGGGGCCACTGGAGATGCCAGGACGAGTTCATCGTGTGCTGCGGGAGGAGGAAGCACCTGAGGCACGTGTTCCTCTTCGAAGACCTCATCCGTTTAGCAGGACCAGGAAGGTGGAAGGGGGTTATGACACCTACACGTACAGCAGTCCTTCAAGGTAACGTGGCTGCCTCACATCTGATGCTTCAGGGTATCAGGTCCTGGTCTGCTGGGCACGAGCAGGGACGGGTGACACTCATTTTCTGGGCTTCTGTGTCTGAGCTCTGAAAGCTGCAGAGACACATTTGTCCTTTACGGTTCCCAGGGCTGTTTCAGTGGCTGGAAAACTCAGTGTCTCAACTGGTAACTTAATTTCCGATTTTGGTGAAGGCAGACACTGGAGATGGCCTTCCCCTGGGCCAGTCACCAAGTGTGACCCCCACCCTCTGGAGGTTCTGAGCTCCTGAGCCCCCAGGAGGAGCCCACACCTGTAACCCCTTACCTGCCAACGCAGAGGAGAACACCAGAGGGGGTCCTTTGGCCCCGTCCCGTGCAACAGCCTCAGGACACCATAGAGCCTGCCAGTCCAGCCTCCCTTTCTCCAGTGGGGAAACTGAGGCTCCAAGACGGAGCCAGTGCACATGGGCGGGACCCCCGTTCATCCTGCACCGTTCAGTGTCGGGTGAAGGAGCTCCATTCCTGAGGTGCTGCGGTCAGCTGTCTGCTGGAGGGGTCGTGTGCTCAAGTGCGGATCGGTGTTTGCTGACACTGCTGACACTCGCGGCTTCTGGTGCAGACGGCGGAAATTGGGATGACGGAGAATATTGGAGACAGCGGCTTGAGGTTTGAGATCTGGTTCCGCAGGCGGCGGAAGTCCCGGGACACCTACATTCTCCAAGCCAGCTCTGCAGAGGTCAAGTCAGCCTGGACCCACGTGATAGGGCAGATCCTGTGGCGGCAGGCTCTGCGGAACAGAGGTGGGCAGAAGAGGGCCACCCAGGGCCAGCTCTATGTTTAGGGGGCCAGTCTCGGGGTAGAGATTTAGGTCCGGGGTGAGGGGCTGAGTTCAGGGCAGGGCATTGGGGTCAGGGGTGTGGGGCTTGGACCTGGGTAGGTGTTTGGGGTCAGTACGGAGCAGGTGGCCCTTGGAGAGCTCCTCCATCCATGTGGAAATGGATGACCCTCCCATCACTGCGCAGATAAACCTACCCTTTACAAGACCTCCATCCCCACAGGGAACTCCAGAGATGTTGTCATAATCTGCTCCGGGACAGCTTAGGCCCACTGCTCTCTGCCTCACCCTTCGTCAAAGTGTCCTGCCCCTCTGGACATGGGGCTGATGGCCCGCTCGTGGCCTCCCTGGAGGAGAGGGCCATCCCCATCAGGTGCTGCGCTCCTAGTGCCAGGATTCCCCTAGGTTTCCTGCTCCTGGAAGTTGGCCCCCTTGGTTGGTCCTCTCCTCTGCCCCCCCAATTTCATCCCTGGAGCCCCCCCCATTCACACCCGCCGGGCGGTGTTTCACCCAGTCCAGCTGCTACAGATGCCATCTGCATGGCCGCCCCTCTAAGCCGGCCCTTTGCTCCGACTGCCCAGGCGGGAGAAACCCTAAGGGCCCCAGTGTCCTAACATGGAAGCACGATCTCCTGACCTTTCTCAGCGGCCACCTGGCCAGCGTCCTGGCCTGTCGTCAGAGACGCAGCACGGCCTCCCCCAGCAGCTTCCTCCAGAGGGCAGAGCACCCCATGCACACGCGCATACACGCATGTCCACACTCGCACATGCGTACGTGTGCCCTGCAACTCGGCTCAGACACTCACTGGCTCCCAGTCCCCATAGAGTGGACCCGGCCCTTCCACGGAGCAGGAATCCCCCCCGGCCTGACCCCCACTGCCCTCCGCAGTCTCCTCCCTTCCTGCCCCTCCCTCTCCACTGCCCCCAACTGGAATAATATCTTTGGTTTTCTTTGCTTGGTTTTACCCAGGAGTAACTCATTGTCAGACCCTCACGCTATGCTCTGTAGTCAAAGCCATGTAAATGTCTGTCAGCTTGTCTGTCTTGTAGCCGTGTGCCCCTGCAGGTTTGGCTGACTGACCCACCGTCCTTTATGCTGAGAGAGGACCCCTCCCTTCTCTGGCGCCCAGTCGGACACCAGTCCCTGAGTCCCGTGTCCCCCTTCTTCTGGTTTGCTCCTTGAGCTCCCTGAGAAAGGCCACGGTGAGGCCAGACCAGAAGCACATACCAGCACAGGAGCCCCAGCCCCTCGGGGGCCCTGTAACACTTGGGGAGGGCGCTGGGCCAGGCCCTGCCGTGCTTCTGGTCTGGATGGTTGGGTACAGTGTCATCAGCAGTGGTATCAAAGCCAAGCAGCTGCTTGGAGAGTTGTCCTGCGTTACTCCATTTTAGAACTCAGAATGCAAGAAATGGTGTCCCTGGGGACAGGCGACAAGCCGTTCGTGGACATCCAGCCCAGCGATGCAGCCATAAGTGGCCCGGCTGTCAAGAAGGGAGCAGGTAACGTGGCTTCAGCCCTCCCCCCGTTCTGTCCCATGGACTCAGACTCAGGCCCCTGGTACTCAAATTGGACCCCAAGAGCCGGCACAGCAGGCTGGATGGGTGGTGGCCACGTCACGCCTGACAGGACTGAGCAGGAGGGACCTGGTCAGTTTCCCAGACGACTACTCCATCTTCGGATCTGGGCTGCACTTGGAGAGCAAGTGCCAGGCTGACCTGCTTTCTGTCCCGTTCCAGAGTTACGGACCGGAGCATCCGTGGTTGTGCCCCTCTGTGACCATGCTATCCCCTTTAAGAGACCACATTCCACCATCTCAGACAGCAGTACCTCCTCCTCAGGCAGCCAGTCATCCTTGGCCCTGGGGCCACTGAGCCCGAAGTCACTGGCCAGCCCAGCCCTGCTGAGCTCCACCCACTGCCCCTGGTCCGCTGACTTGCACGCCTGCTTCCAGGAGGAGGAGGAGCTGGAACAGGAGCCCGGCAGCCCGCCTTCCCTGCGTGAGTGCGCCCAGGCACAGACCGTGCCCACTCCAGCCTCCAACAGCTGGTTCCAGGGGTGGGGGGGTTCACTCGGTCATCTAAGTCACTTGCTTTTACAGACTTCCAAGAGTCTTCAAACACATTACGGTTTTTCTTTAATTAAAAAAAAAACAAACAAAAACTGTCACTTCCACCTACGACGAGGTAACAGGGAATAGGTTTAAAACAGCAAGCAAACCAGAACCAGACACAAGCAAACAGGAACAGATGAAATATGTGAAAGGCGATTTCAAAACCTACGACATCCCGCTCCAAAGGTAGTGCTGTGAGAGACAGGACTGTGATGGGGGCTCTGTGACTGCTCTGATTTCTGCCTTGAGAGCCCCCAGGTGTGGGACAGAGAGCCTGCAGACCCCCGGTGGAGGACAGAGCGGGGGAGTCCCGTGCCAGGACAGGCCTCCATGGTCTGGGTACAGCAGAGAGCACCACACCTGGGAAGGCTGTCTAGGCCAGATCCCTGGACCACGAGAGAGTACCCTCCACACACACACACACACCTGTTCCCAGCAGCTGATGGCAGCATCCCATCCCCAGGGAGGTGGTGGGTCCTGAGCGGGGCCTGCAAGGGGGGAGGAGGGTGTTGGACTGAGCGTCCCTGCTGACCTGCCACCATGTCGTGAACACAGGACATCTGTAGGGAATCCAGCCACGTCCTGGAACAAAGCTTAAGGAGATTTATGGGGTCACAGAAATCCCCAGCAGCCGACAGGGTAGGTACACAGGCTGGTACCAGGCGAGCAGGGAGGCAGGAAACAGGCTGTAACAAGGGCAATGATCAGTCAGCCAGAACCGAGGTGGTCGCTAGAATTCCCAGTCCCGGCACTCACACCAGCGTTCCACATCCCTGATGTCCAGAATGCTGGGTCACAACCAGGAAGATAGGATGGACGAAACTTGGCACGAACAAAGGCCACAGTACTTAGGGTGGACATATCCTCAGGTAACAGAAAGGTAACAGAAAGCATAACTTATTGGAGACAAATCGGTAGACACTGTCCAAAATGACACACAGAGAATCAAGGCAGAAAATCGATGACATGTGGGACAATTTCGAGAGGCTTCATAAACACCTAAAAGCCCCAAAATGGAGGGACAACAAAACTTTGAAGGCATGGATATCTCCCTGATTTGGTGAAGGTGTAAACCCGCAGGTAGGAAGCCCAATGAGCCCCAGCACCCGTAAGTGCACATCATCCGCGGGGAAGCCAGTGACACATGGAACACCCTGAGAGCAGCTAGAGAGTGGCCTGCTCTGTGCCGGGGACAGGGACGGTGGCGGCAGGGTTCTCATCGAAGACAGCACAAGGGAGGGACAGTCCAAACACTCTGAAAGAGAAGACTGTGAAACTAGAGCTCAGTGTGACAGGTACGCCTTTCAGTAACGGTGAGACCAGGACGAGTTCATGCCTGCGGAAGCCGAGACGGCTCACCAGCAGACCCGAAGTGTCCAAGGACGATCTGCAGGGAGAAGGGCAGGGACGCTCGGAGCGGCAGAATGAAGACTCTAGTGAAATTTCTGTGAGGACAGCACAGAGGAAAGGGAACACGGCAGGAACATCCTTGAGGCCGATGGGACATGCGCGTGCAGGACATCTGGAAATGTGGCCATTCTGTGCCATGGCCAAGGTGTACAGTATCACGGGAGGCATCTGATTCATTAGATAGACATTTTAAACCCCAAATGACCCCTCAAATAACAAAACACTTAGAGCTAATATGCCAGCAGGGGAGATAGAATGGAAGTGTAGGAACAGCTCAGTCTAGAGAAGGCAGGAGAGCAGAACAGAAGGACTAACGAGGCAGCAGAGACGAAGGCTGAGCACACAGTGACCACAGGGGGGAGGAGTGGAGCCTCTCATGAGCGACTGAGTGTGCCTGTGTGGATGAGTCCCTGTGCCAGGGCCCGCAGCCAGGCTCTACCTGCACCCTAGCCAGCCACGCACCGACGACCTGGCAGGGCCAGACTCAGTGCCGGCCTGCCCTCGGCTCCACACCGAGGGAACGGGTGTGCGGCGGCACTCCAGTCGTTGGTTTCCTCTGCCTCCTGCCTGAGGGACCCCACAGGCGTCTGGGTTCCCAGAACAAGTCTTCCCACGGTACCACAGCCCTAGGGAGGCCCCTGCTCAGGGCAGCACTGCCCGGGACCCACGTCCTTCCAAGCCCCCATGTTCCTCCGCTGCCATGACAGGACAGCGGCTCGGAGAGCACCCCCGACCACAAGCGCGTCTCTGCGCAGATGGAGGCATCGTGCCGGAGCCCTGCTGGGGTGCCTGGGTGCACAGAGCAGTGGCCCCTCAGTCGGGCTTGTCCCGTGCCGGCCCACGCGGGGCATGGCTGGGGGTCTAACCCACCTTCCCGGCGGCGGCCTCCCAAGCCCCCACATGGGCCAGAGCAGCCCCCGCGCCCTGAGTCTGTGGGTGCGGCTGCCTCTTCTCCCGTGGAGGGCAAGGCTGCCTGCGGGAGGGCTCTGTTCAGCCAGGCTCAGCCCCGCGCAGAAACTGCACGGTGATCCCAGCATCGTGATCCCTGCGCAGAAGCTCGAGGCAAAGCCCCCACGGCCGCCAGGAGGTCATGCCCACACCACAGGGCCACGGGCTGCGTGCATGCAGAACATGTGGCGATGTACGGCTTCGCTGGCGGGGACGCGAACAGGCCCGCGAACAGGCCCCCTGCAGCCCTTTGGGGCGGAGACCTCGTCCCCCTCCCTTCCCGCTCTGCGTTGAAGCCACGCAGACTTTCTTTGGCCTCATTTTCTGTGTTTCCCCTTGGAGTTGCCCGGTGTGAGCCCGAGGCTTCCCGCTGGAGGAGAGAGCCCCGTCCCCCCATCCTCTGATTCCAGAAAAGCTGGGTCTGGAGACACTTGCTCCTAAGGGTGCCTGGCCCCCAGCAGCGTCGTCCTGCCTGCACAGACCCAGCCTCACAGTCGCCCTGCGATAAGTCTGCATGCGCAGGACATGCCTTGTTCTCTGCTTACACGCTTCGGGGGGCCTTGAGTGCTGAGCACTGAGATGGGGGGGCGGCCAGCCCTGACCCAGCCCCCCTTTGCAGTGACTGAGGGCACGTCATCGGGGGACAATGGCCTCGGGCTCCCAGAGCTGTTCTCTGAGGAGGGCCCCAGGAGGGGTGCACAGGTGCCCACGCTCAGCCAGCACACCACGATGGTGAGTCCCCACTCCTGAGACCCCCCCCCCTGCCACCCCAAGAGAGGCTCAGGACCTGCTCAAGGATCCTGGTGGGTCTTCCTACCTGAAAACCGGCCATTCCCTGTCCACAGTCAGCAGGGGAGAGCCCAGACACAGCCTTGCATGTGCACACAGACGTGTCCTCCCCAACAGAGGGATGGGGCGACCAGGGAAAGGGGCCCCCAAGGAGGAAGCCCCTAGTCTCGCTCAGCTGACCTTCACCCAGCCTCGGGTCACACCCATATCCACTTTGGCAAACACGGTCCTGGTTGTGGGGAGGCACCCCCATTCCCCCCAGTTCCGGGCAGACACTCGCGTCCATCTTCTGGGCCGCATCAGAGGGAAGGGTTGGGTCTGAGGGTGTGCTGAGCATCTAGTGTGCGCGACGGGTGACATGGTCTCCGATCAGTGGTCTCCTGTCCTTCTGCCAGAGCAAAGCCTTCTGGACAGTGGTCTGCCTGGCAGGCCGTCCCTGCTCCCCTGAAATAACAGGAGGGTTCTCGCATCCACGGCCACCCTAAGGTGCTGGGCGCATGCCACCAGCAGCCAGACTACCTGGCCACGTCTCCACCCCGTTCCAGATGCTCCCACGCACAGTCACGCAGCTAGACGTGAACAGCCCCCCAGGAGGGGCACCCTGGCCTGCAAGGCTGTCCCCTGTTCTCCAGTGCCCAGATCAACCTCCCGGGGTCTTGCTGCCTAAACCCCCCGGAAACTGCACACCCAAGAGAGTGTGTGGAGTGATTTCTGAGAGCTCAAGTTTTCCTGCAACACGAAGGGGCCCTTGGCCCGTGGTGCAGTCACTCCCCAGAGGCCTGGCCACAGGAGCCAGTGGGGACCACCTCCGCCTGTCCTGAGAACAGGGACCTCCCTGACATGGACTCCTAGCCCACTCCCTGGGCCCCACCGGAGTTGCTGGGAGGTGCACGCGCTTGTGTTCTAGGATCAGAACGGCAAACATGGAACCGACCATTTCGGGGCCAGAAAGTTTTTTACCTCCAGAAGCACTGTGATGCCAGACAAGATAGCCACCCCGCAGGCTCCTCTGGGCCTAGAGCCGGGGCAGACCCGCCTTGAGAGCAGCCAGCCTTGCGGAGAACACTCTGGTCTCTGCTGCCCTGACCTTGTCTGCACTGGCCCCAAGTGCTTCTTGCAAACCTGCGTGTCCATGAGTCCGAGAGCACCTTGCAGGGAGCAAGGCCTTCCCAGTGCCTCCCAGACAAGGACCCTGTGCTGTGCACGCCCAGGGCGCCGAGTGGCCGTGAGTAACGACCTCCTTCCTTTCACAGCTGTGACATGTTGGGAAGAGGCTCAGCCCCTCCAGGGAGAATCCCCAGTACAGGGACCACAGGAGCCTCCACCCAGGCCTGTGCCCGAGGTCAGGAAAGGAGGCACTCCTGCTGGGGGCTCCTGACGCACCCCCCACTCCAGCCGCCGGCCACGCAGACAGCGCGCCATGGGCCCCGCCAGCCTGGGCACCATCCAGCCTTCCTCCAGCCATCTACACAGCTCCTCCACCCCAGCTCTGGGGCCCAGAGGCCCTGGTGGCTCCGACCTCCACACCCGGAGTGTCCCCCGTGCTCTGAAGGCTGCAGCGAGATTGGGGTGGGAGCCCGTGGAACCCTGGACCTGGTCCAGGGAGGGTGAACCCTCTGGGAACACGTCTCACTGTCCTTCCAGGCAACGCAGGCGCATGGGCAGTGGTTCCCCCAGAGCGGCATGCACTGTGGTATGTCCGAGGTGCAAGGGTGCCTCTGAGGGGGCTTGGAATCTCAGGGTTTTTTTGTTTTTAACAAGACCTGTGTAGATAGTGGGAACCGGTCACCACCTGTGGGTCTGGGATCCCGGCTGGGGCAAGGGCACAGCTGCCGGGCCTGAGGTCTGGGGTGTGGACAGTGCCCCAAGAGGGCCACCCCTCGCCAAATGGAGGCACAGAATAGTGATATGCAGGGAAAGCCTGAGTACACGCCAGACCCTGAGTGAGGTTCCTGCTGGGAGGTCTTCCCCACGAACCCTGTCCCCCAGGTGGCAGCCAGGGGCAAAGGCCGGGTCCACACCACAGTGACTTGGTGACTCCAGCTGCTGCAAGCCGGTTTCTTTGTTTCTCTGCTCCAGCGCTGACTTGTTCCAAACTTTAGGAACATAAATAAATGAGATGTGTCTTTCTAAGACATGGTCGAGTTTCTCTTACTTGGTTCTGTCGTATTTGGGGACGTCACCAGCGGGCCTCACCCAGGGAGCCTGACGCCCGTGACTTTGAGGCGACGTGGCCCTGGTCAGAGGGGCCTTCATCTGGGGTCTCCCAGGTCTGCGCTCAGGCCCGTGCAGCCCATGGCAGCTCCCAACCACAGGCCATCCCTGCAGTGGGCAGGAGCAGCACTTGTCAGGGGCCTAGTGGCCCTGAGCCATGCCCTCGGACAGCTCTGTTTTCAACAGTTAAGCACCAGGACCGGCTGGCCACTGTCCACGCCTCCACGGCCAGAGCCCAACATAGACCAAAATAGCCGTCAGGTGACCAGAGGGCCTGCTCACGACCTTCCGCCCTAAGGCAAACCGCTCACAGCAGCCGCAGCTAAAGATGAACAGGAAGGGCTTACAACTTCGGGAGACTCACAAGGGGAGAGCTCGGCACAATGAGATCGCTGCGCTTCATTTCTGCCAAGGCCCTGGTGTCTCATCCCCAGGTGGCCCAGCAGAGCCTGGACGGTGTGGCCCACAACCTCTACCCTCTCCTCTTCAAAGCCGGCTACTTGCTGGAGCAGGCGGCGCTGATCCGCGTCCTGCTGGAGCACTGGCCCCTGGAGGAGTTCCGGCTGAGTGCGCTGCTCGGGCCGGGCTCCGAAGCCTCGGAGGACCTGCGGGACCGCACCTGCAGGGCCTGCCTGGAGGCCTGTGTGCAGGGCCTCGCAGACCACGTGCTCCGGGCCGGGGGTCCGCGGCGGCTGCGCGTGGCTGACCTCACAGGCGTCCGAGACGTACAGGTGCAGCGGTGCCCGTGTGGGAGGGCGCTGGGCAGGTGGGGCCGCACCGAGCTGCTGGCCAGGACATGCTGCCGGCTGCAGGGGGAGGCCCCCGCGGCCCAGCGCCCCGTCCGGGTCCTCGCCGACCTCTTCGTCACCGATGGAAACTTCGAGGTGGTGGTACGGGCCCTGGGGCCAGCGGGCCCTGCCCCACTGCGTGTGCACTGCCTGTCCTTCCGGGCGGACAGCCTGCACCCCAGCCAGCTCTCACAGGTGCTGCGTCTGGCCGGGCCAGGGGAGCTGCGCCGGCTGGAGGTGGTGCACAACATACGGCTGCACGCCGGCCACGTGCAGGAGATGCTGGCCGAGGTGCGCTTCCCCCAGCTGGCCGCGCTCACCCTGCCCGCCAGGGCCTTCGACGCGCCCCCCACCGGCACCCGCAGCCCCGATGGCGAGGACCCCCTCCTCTCCTCCATCGCCTGGGAGCTCAGCCGGATGAGCCAGCTCACGGAGCTGAGCGTGGCCTTCTCCACGCTGACCGGGAAGATCCCGAAACTGCTCGGGTAAGTCACATGATGGCCCAGAGGGCCGGGCGGGGGCGGGGGGGGGGATAAGGGGGGGTGCAGCTCCCAGCCTCGTGGCGTAGGTCTGCCGACAGGGGGCCCCCGGGGGCCAGGCCGAAGATGCACGATGGATCATCGGGCGGGACCCGGCTGCCTAAAAGGCCACGGGGTCCCCAATACCCTCTGCCTTAACCCCGGGAGGGCCCAGGGCGGCAGGAGGCCCCAGACAGTGGGGCTGTGCGTAGCCCGGTGGGGAGCTCGAGGAGGACTGTTTTCTGTTGGTGAACAGACGGGAGCACTGCTAATTAGTGAAGCAGACGCCACGGGAGTGACTAATCGTGTTCTTGGGACAGATCATCTCAACGCTGGGTGCGCAGCGACAAGTCTGTCGAGAGCTGGCTCAGCTTGGGTCTGCTGCCAGTGGTCTCCCTGAAGGCTGGGTGGGCTGGGAGGGGGAGGCAATCAGCTTCCAAGTTCAGCCTGTGGCCGTTGGTGGGCAGCCTCTGCACCGTGGCTGCTGGGCGTTCTCACAGCGGAGCTGAGAACCAGAGATCCCGGGGTAGAAGCCCCAGCCTGCTCTTGAGACGGATCTGTCCTGCTTCTGTGGACCGTGTCGGTGTGTGGCCAGTCAGCGGGCTTGCCCGCGTGAGGGGAGGACCCCACACAGGGGTGGGAGCACCAGCAGGGCCAGGGGACCGGAGAGGGCTGGGTGATCAGGGAAGGCTGATCCGCTCTGACGTCACAGCCCCGAAGCCGCAGACAAATGAGTGAGCCTAGTTCTCACCGGCACTTTATTTACGCTAAGAATGGAATTTCGTGTTATTTCTGCACGTCCCAGAGTATCATCCTTCTTTTGACTGTTCTACCGTTTAAAGATGTAAAAACCATTTTATTGTCAGGCTGAGTCAGACCAGGCAGTCATGGGTTTGGCCTTGAGGCTGCAGTCGGGTGGCCCTTGCGAGACAATTCAACTCAGTTCCTCCCAGAGGTCCTCGCCGGGACCGCCCCTCACTGGTGCTGTTTTCTGCCCTGCCCTAGGCCCCTACGGACGCTGCTGAGGACCCTGGACCTGGCCAACTGCTCCCTGAACCACACAGACATGGCCTTCTTGGCAGACTGTCCCCACGCCACATGCCTGGAGGTGCTGGACCTCAGCGGCCACAACCTGTTCAGCCTGTTCCCTTCCACCTTCTCCAGGCTGCTGAGCCGGGCGGCCCGGACACTGAGGGTGCTCACCGTGGAGGAGTGCGGCATCGAAGACCGGCACGTGGGCATGCTGATCCTGGCCCTGAGCCCTTGCCACGAGCTCCGTGAGCTCCGCTTCCTGGGGAACCCGCTGTCAGCCCGGGCCCTGAGGCGCCTCTTCGTGGCTCTCTGTGAGCTGGGCAGGCTCCGGACTGTCGAGTTCCCGGTGCCCAAAGACTGCTACCCTGAGGGCACGGCCTACCCCCAGGACGAGCTGGCCATGTCCAAGTTTGACCAGCAGAAGTATGATGTGATCGCCGAGGAGCTCCGTGCGGTGCTGCTTCGCGCTGGCCGTGGTGACGTCCAGGTCTGCACGCCCCTCTTCGGAAGTTTCGACCCAGACATCCAAGAGACAAGCAACGAACTTGGAGCTTTCTTGCTGCAAGCTTTCAAAGCTGCTCTAGAAAACTTCTCCAGAGCCCTGGAGCAAATGCAGTAGGCCCTCGAGCAGACGGGGGGTGGTGTGTGGTTCGGCCGGACGGGAGCCTGGACGTCCTGAGTCAGCAGGCTTGAGCATCCATGCCCCTGGCCCCCTGCAGCAGACATGTCTCTTAGGGACACTCGCACGGGGCATGAGTTAGGTGCTGCGTGGCTCCAGAAGAGTGGACGAGGCCACGCTGGCAACGGACCGGGTGTCGGTTCTGGACTGCACAGGAGGGAAGGGGAGGCCAGACGTCCGGCCAGGGCCGAAAGAACGTGAGAACTGTCACAGAACTCATCACTCCCTGTGCCGCGTCTGGGTTCTCTGCCGTGCTGACTTGGGCTTATGTACTCACAGACTCCTGCCCGGCATGGAATATGGGATTCGTTGTTAAGTGCTTGAGCCCGAGGACACAGAAGGCTTCCCGGAGGGCCTCTGTCCCTGCAAGAAAGCCCCACCGGTGATGACACATCCCTACCCCTGTTTCCTGCCTCCCTTTGGACCCTGACCCCAGAGGACCCTCTGCTCAAGCCTAAGGGAACTCCTCTGTGCGGCTGAATCCAGGAGTGTAAGTTTCACTGACAACATTTGGACTTGGTTTCTACCTGGATCTGATTCCTGTGAAGGGCCCAGTGTTAGGATCATTAGATACCAATAAAACAGAAGTGTGCCTTCTTCACATGTGGCTTTCATTTCAATGCAATTCAGGATTTTTTAAAGTACCCAAGAGTATGAAAGTGAAACATTTTCTCAAGACGGAGGCTACTGCTTGAGGGGCCCAACCTCCTCACACTAGAACCCCCAAGTTCTTGATGTGGGTTTGAATCCTGTGTGAGCAGGCCCCGCCCTCTGTCTGGCTCCGGGCCCTGCATCCAGGTAACCACATTCTGCCCCTGACAGGTATGTCTACACCCTACATGCTCCCCGCTCCTCAGCTACGTCCCCATCCAGATAACCCCATGTCCCCCCACCCCGAGCTATGTCTACACCCTACATGCTCCCCCCTCCCCAGCTAAGTCCCCATCCAGGTAACCCCATGTCCCCCCTCCCCTGAGCTATGTCTACACCCTACATGCTCCCCCTCCCCAGCTAAGTCCCCATCCAGGTAACCCCATGTCCCCCCACCCCGAGCTATGTCTACACCCCACATGCTCCCCCCTCCCCAGCTAAGTCCCCATCCAGGTAACCCCATGTCCCCCCTCCCCTGAGCTATGTCTACACCCTACATGCTCCCCCTCCCCAGCTAAGTCCCCATCCAGGTAACCCCATGTCCCCCCACCCCGAGCTATGTCTACACCCTACATGCTCCCCCCTCCCCAGCTAAGTCCCCATCCAGGTAACCCCATGCTGCCCCTGACGGGTATGTCCCATGCCTTTCTTCCCACAACCAAGTGGGTTTGCCTAAGGTACAGGCTCCCAGAGTGGCAGCTGTCTCAGGAGTCTGCTTGCCTTATTGAAGGTAGTAATGTTCCTCCTGCGTCTCAGGAAAGGAGGATGCCCAGAAAGTGGGCAGGGAAAGAGATGACCTCTCTGTCTCCGTGCCCCTCAGATCTGCTTTCTGGGCCACCTCTCGGACCGCTCGCTTGCCCTCTGCTGTCCTGCTGGCAAAGTCTCTGAACCCTATTACAGGCACATGGAGTTTGCTACTGCGAGAAGCTCTGAAAAGAGAGTAGAATGGGCACAGGGCAAAGTTTTGCGATGATTTGGCTCTAACTCTAAAGAGTGCTCATGTCTGTGCCCAGCAGGGCGGGCCCCCAACGTGTGCGTGGCTGAGCCGGGCAGCTATGGAGAAGGGCCCGGGACGCTGCAGGGACTGGGGCGGGAGGTGGGCACTCCGGTGTCCGCTGGTGGTGAATGTTCCCAACGGCCCCTGCCCCCAGGGGTGCCTGAGGAACCGCCGCAGAGGAAAGTCAGTGAGGCAGGGGAGGCACATGTGGAGCAGTTCTGAAGCCTGTGGAGCAGTCCCAGCAGAGCCGGCCTCCTGCACCATCCCGTGCCCGTCATTTACTTGTTCCCACGGACCCACTGGGCCCCAGCCCTGAAAGTACCGTCGCTGGCCACGATGGGTTTTCGCCGCACCCGTGCTGCCTGGGATTCAGAGGCTCTGACCATGCCAGGCGTCCATCCCAGGCATCTGCCAGGACCCAGGCGAAGGCATGGATCCAACCCAAAGGCAAACTGTAGGGACAGGAAAACCCACCACCTAGGTGGAGAGAGGGTGGGAGGGTACCACAGTGCAGCTGGGCAGCGCTCCTCCTGACGAAGCTTAGGGCCTAGCCATGCCCAAACGCACCTGGACTTCATGGGGCCGGAAAGCTGAACTGAATGGGGGCAGGGTGAGGACCAGGAGGCACACTGGGAAACCACCTTCCAGGACAGCAAGGACACAGTCTCTGCCTCCCCCAAGTCCTCTATGGTGGATTCAGCGTGGCACTTCCTCCATGAAGTCCATCCTCCTTCCTGGTCCCCATCCTGCAAAGAGGGAGTGCAGGTTCAGGGGCCTCTCACTCTGCTCTTGTTCCAGATGGTTCTTTCTAGCTCTGCGCCCCAGACTCAGAGAGACCCACAGACTCAGGGGACCCTCTGTGCAGGGACACGAGCCTGTGGCTCTTCCATCACAGGTGTTGTCCTTTTCCTTCTCCTTGTGTGGCTTGAGCTACCCCAATGAGCTGTCACCCGCACATCCGCAGGATCCCACTTTCTGTCCTTGGCCAGGGCGGCAGCTCCCTCTGAGTGGAAGAGCGAGCCTTCTCCTGGGTCGCGATGCCCATCATGTGACTCGCCCCACCCACGCTGCCCGGCGGAGTCCCCTCTGCCGTGGCATCCCCCACAAGAGCCAGCCCAGGCTGTGGGCAGAGCCTCTCCCAGGCCCTCAGCACATTGGCCGGGGCTGCAGCCTCTGCCCCCCGACGCTGAGAAACCCTTCCAACACCCCCGTCCATTCCTCCCTGACCTTCTGGGCCCCTGGCTCCGGACAGCCTGAACTCACCCCCGCCCACCGCAGGCCCCCACGAGGAGCCAGTGTCCGTGCGGGGACACCAGACAAAGGGACGCGGTGAGTGCGCCCCACCTCACCCGTAGGTCCGCCCGGCACAGCGCGCCAGCCCGGCACAGGACTTCAGGGGCAGCGGGCGCTGGGCGCCGCGGGGCGGGGGCGGGACGTGGGAGGGCCCAGAACCCAGGGCGTCTCTGAGGTGGTCTGCACCTGCCGAGCCCCCGACTTGCCAGCAGGTCTGCAGGAGACGCGCTTCCTCCCGAGCCACCACGGTGGCCGCCAATGAGCCTCCTCGTCTTTTTTCAAGATTTCCTGCGCGGCTGACAAAGGCTACACACGCCACGGCAGCGCCCGAACCGCCACGCGTGGGAGCCGACAGGTAAGACGCGAGCTCAGAAGACGCAGGAGGAGAAAGATGGAAGCGGATGCGCAGACACGAGCCTGCGAGACCACAGCTCCGAGGGTCCCGGCCGGTGTCGGCCATTCTGGTCCCTCTCTGAGGACCCGGCCTGCCGGCTCCATTCCTGCCCTCGAGGTTCCACGACGGGGTCTCGAATACACCCCGCTCGAAGCTGTCCCGGGCAGCCTGATCGCTCTCGGTCGCTCGCAGCCCGCGTCCTGCTGCAGAGAGAAACGCAGCCGTTTCTGTTGCCGGCGGAAGACAGCAGCGTCCGCTCACCAGGGGCTGGGCAGTTCCGACCGCAGGGCCTGGGCTGTCCCAGGAGGCCCAGGGGCGTCTCTCTGGCCTCCACCATCCAGCACTCTGCAGGGCTCGGGAGGTCCCCTGTGCCGGGCGCCGTCCCCTGCGCTCCATCACGGGGTCCCCAGAGAGCACGCGAACCTTCTCCCCTCCCCCAGTGTTTAGGGCACACTGGCTTCCAGAAAGCGAGACAGAGACGGCGGAAGCCAAGACAAAGAGGTCTCCTCCGTCTATTCAGAGAGGTCATCTGGGCAAACTGCTCCTCAATCAGACTTTGAACCATCATCCCATACAGAAATACTCTTACGGGGGCACCTGGGTGGCTCAGTGGGTTAAGCCTCTGCCTTTGGCTCAGGTCATGATCTCAGGGTCCTGGGTCCTGAGCATCAGGCTCTCTGCACAGGGAGCCTGCTTCCTCCTCTCTCTCTGCCTGCCTCTCTGCCTCCTTGTGATCTCTCTCTGTCAAATAAATAAATAAAATATTAAAAAAAATACTCTTACATAGTTTAGTTAGATGCAACTCCCCCCCCCTTTTTAAAGATTTTATTTATTTGTCAGAGAGAGAGAGAGCACGCAAGCAAGGGGAGCAGCAGGCAGAGGGAGAGGGAGAAGCAGGGAGCCCCATGTGGGGCTCGATCCTGGGACCCTGGGACCATGACCTGGGCTGAAGGCAGACGCTTCACCGACTGAGCCCCCCAGGCATCCATAACTTCCCTTTTCAAAAACACACAGGTTCTTTGGTGGAGTCCCTTCCCTGTCATAACATCGCGTCACTGGTGTGGTGTTCGTAGGGTTACTTTGTCACCATGAAATCAAACACTTATCTGTCAGTCCACACGCGCACTACACACACACACAAGAAATACATATGAGAACTCTCTGCATCTATGAACTTTTACAAGGGGGAAAAGCATATTTAACAAAAAAATTGAGTGGGATTAATTTACAGAATCACTGCTAGCTTCCTGTTTTATTTTGGGGACATCCAGGTCAATCCCTGTGTCTTCCAACCATTTTCCAAAGTAAAACACCCTGAAATAGGTGCTTTCACAGTAAGCACGGTTAGAAAGCAGAGAGTGACTCCCCCTCAAAGCCCTTCCTGCGTAAGTCACTACAACCCCACCCACAGGGTCCCCAGATCAATTAAAATCACAGGCCATGAAATGCCCCCTTCTCTTGACCGACGCACACAGGCTCCCTCAAGACAGGCCTCGCCTCAGCCCTGGCCCCTTTTACCCTGGAACGTCTCCTTGCCTTGCGGGCTCAAGGTTTCAGTTACTCAGACCATCCAGAAAGCAGCCTGGACAACGGCGTCCGCCTCCCGGGTCCCCACAGACCCCACACACACACACCGAACAGATCCCGGGTCCTGTTCCTCTCCTCAAGTCAAATGCTTTTAGTTCAATGACGCTCCACTGTCGTCCAGACCTCCGTTGTGATGTCATCACAAATGACTCGATGGAGGCGATGTCATCTGTGAAGTCATCACATTTCCAGTCTAACAAAATCAATGTTAAAAAGATGGATGGCATCAAATTACCCTCAATTCAACTTGGTCGTAGAAGGCAGAGGTGCTGTGCAAAGGCAAACATAGCCCACCATAATTTCCTGTAGCAAGTTTCCAATTCTGCAGTATCCAACCAGTGTCTAAACAGACTTGAATTCTCAGGACGTAGTCCCCACGCTGCTCAAGGCTAGACTCACAGCCTGCGGGACCTTAGAAACTAGGGCGAGGAGTAATAATTCACCTTGAAATTAACTGAGTCAATGACTGGCTGAATTTCCTCTTTTTTAAAAATTTTATTTATTTATTTGACAGAGACACACAGCAAGAGAGGGAACGCAAGCAGGGGTAGTGGGAGAGGGAGAAGCAGGCTTCCTGCTGAGCGGGGAGCCCAACGTGGGGCTCGACCCCAGGACCGAGATCATGACCTGAGCTGATAGCAACCACCCAACTACTGAGTCACCCAGGTGCCCCTTTGCCCCCCACTTTTTTTTTTTAAAGATTTACTTATTTATTTTTCAGAGAAAGAGAGACACAGAGCATGAGGGAGAGGGGGCAGAGAGGGAGAGAGAGAATCCATGACACAGGGCTTGGTCCCACAACCCTGAGCTCATGACCGGAGCCAAAACCAAGAGTCAGCTGCTCAACCCACTGTGCCACCCAGGGGCCTCCGAATGTCCCTCCTTTTCCAGACAAAACCAAGGGCAAAGCATTAGGTGGTTTATCCAAGGGTCCCTGGAGAGTCCGTGGAGTGCCAGAGACCAGACGGACACCACTCTACATGGTACAAACAACCAGAAACTTGTCAGTTCAGAGTGACCTGAGTGAGTTTTGTTTGGATCAAGTGGGGACAGGGACAGTAGAGCGGAAAGGTAACCCAAGGAGCCGTTGCAGGAGAAAAGCATGACACTGTCTTGTGCAGAGCACGGGGGCTAAGAGCAGACTCTGGGGCGCGGACCCCAGCCCCACGGGGGCCTTACGGTCATTGAGCCACTTCCTCGTCTCTGAAATTGCTCCAAACATTAAAAGCCACACGTGCACCTAAACCACACGGACCCACTGGCCCAAGTCCTCAGCATTTTGGGCCCCAGACCGAACCCGGCTCTGACACCCCCACAATTAGGAAGTTTTCGGTCACCTTAGTATTTCTAAGTTTGTCCCCCTGCCACTGGCAGGCGGCCCGGGCAGAGACTGGGTTCCGAAGCTGGCGGGCCTCCGTGCAGCTGCTGCTGGGCCACTCGGTCCCAAGCAGCTGAGTGACCGGGAGCTCTGGGGCGGTGCACTGCCCAGCCTCTCCGGACTGCAGGCCTGCTGCCTCCCCTGCACCAAAGGCCGTGGGCCTCCTGCAAGCCTGCTGCAAGGCTGGTCCCTGGGTGGCATGGGGAACCTGGATTTGGGGAGGATCCCCCAGCCACGGGCCAGTAAGGGCAGCCCACTGTCTAAATGTGCAGTTTGAGGGGACGCCGGCTTTCCTTCTGGGAGTCTGCAGAGGATACCCACATGGCCAGCCGTCCACACCAGCCCCGGGCGGTCTCTGGGGGTCCCAGGTTGGGGACAGTTCACATTCCTTGCTGGTGGTGGGGGCGGTGGGAGGGAGCACTCCAGTCCCGTGACCCCTGGGAGAGGATTCTGGAAGCTGCACAGGGTCCTCACTCAGCCCTGCATGCCTTTCCCTCTGCTGATTTTCTCTTTGAAGATTTTACTGATTTATTTGAGAGCAAGCGAGCATTAACAGGGGCAGGAGCAGAGGCAGAGGAACAAGATTTTCTGCAGAGAGCAGAGCTCCCCAGGGGGCTCGATCCCGGGACCCTGAGATCATGAACTGAACCAAAGTCAGAGCCACCGAGGTGTCCCGTTCTCTGCTGATTTTGCTGCACATTCTCCCCACTGGGCCTGCAGGGGTGATATGTGAGAGGCTGATCCGCCACAGCTTTGTGAAAAATGGGCGAGTGCCTACCTTTGATCAGTTTGGGATAGAATGGAAATAATCTATGCAAAAACATTTTATAAAGAGTAAAGTAAATTGCACACGGAGGTGGCACTGTTGCTTTTAAATTCAAGAATTTTTTATTATAGATCACTGCTGGTAAATAATGTATGTTGACTAAATACAGACACAAGCCAAGTCCCAAACACGTCCCAGGTGCCGACCGGATACAAGAAGCACTTTCTCTGCCTTGGTGGGAGAGATGCTCATGCCCGCAGGAAACCTTGATAATGTTACTATTTTCTGTCGTCCTTAGGCCGTTCCAGCCACTACCTGACAACGTCTATTTATAATTCTAGGAGAGAGAGAAGTCACTGGAGGAGAAAACAGAATTTATTTAGGGAGTGACAAAAACAGACTGAAAACTACTTACAGAGAGGATCGATACTCTATTTGACTTTCTCAAAAACAGTCTTACCTACAGCAAAGGCAGGAGGGTGTGTAATACTGCTCAGCCTCATACAATGGCACAGCTTCAAAAAAGTCCTCCGGGAACCTGCATCCTCAGTGGCTGAAGAGGGCTAAGAAGGAGACCCGGCGCCCCGCGTGGACGCGGCAGGAGAGGACGCAGCCCCTGTGTGAAGGCAGCCGCAGGCGCCCGCGCCAGAAGGACCCAGCGCGGTGGCACCTGGGGCCTCAGGGTGTCGCCGGCGGCGTGCGGGGCTCTGGCCAGTCCCCCAGGATGGCGGCCTCAACCCGCTGACGCTTCCTCAGCTCGGCGCTCAGCTCCCAGTACCTGAGATACAGCCACATGAGTCTGCCGTTCCGGCGCCGGCTGGTGTTCCAGACGCCGCCACAGTGAGTGTCGTGCTGGAATATGTCGGTCAGGCCGGCCGCCACCTGCAGCTCTGCGGCGACCGGGTCTGTGGACGCTCGGACCAGTAAGTTCTTCTCGATTTCCAGCCGCCTGCCACGGGGGAGGACCAGGCTGCAGTAGATGTTCTGTCTCTCCGTCAGGGCATCCTCGAACTCCTTCAGCACAAGCCTGGCCCTCCTCTGCCAGTCATCCTCCTTCTCCAGGAAGCTCAGATACGCACTTCTCAGAGGCTGCAACTGTCTCTTTTCTTGCATGACCTGAGCCCGCTCCTGTTCCAGAAGCTTCCTTTCTTCTACCAACTTGCGCCCCTGAGAGATAAGTGCTTCTCGGTAACTAGTCGTTCTGTTCTGTTCCTTCTCGAGTTCCAAAGACAAGTGAGCCAGGGCGCGCCGGTTTTCTGAGATCACGGCGTGGTACTTGGCTTCGAGATCCCGCTGGAAAGCGGCTGTTCTCTGACGGTACGCTTCTCTCTCCTTTTCTATTTCTTTCTGGGACTCCCTGGACCAAATCCAACCTGACAGGAATAAATTGGGGGAGAAAACACACTTAACAGAAAGTCAGAGGTGAGGTTTTGTAATCCTGATTTTGAAAAAATACACAGCAGCTAAGAACGGCATTTCAATAAAATCTTAAGCCCTGAAAAGTATGGATAACATTTTGTAGGAAACCATATATTAATCAAAATTCTTAGCTTAAAACCAGGTAAGGGCTCCCAAAGGACAGCAGGGCTGCTGACTTTTCCCCTTCCGGCCTCCTCATCTTCTACGGCTGAAATAATCCAGCACCACTTTCTTTTGCTCTCAAACTCACCGCAATGCCTGCTCTGGCCACAGTGCCCCGCGTCCTTGTGCCAGGGTCTAAAGGGCCACCTGCTGTGCTTCTGGAAGGTCAGCTGGTGATTACAGAACTGAGTGATTGCAAAGTGCATGCAGACTTGCCTGCTCATCCTGCTTCCAGTCTGACAGGGCACATAAAAATCAGGGGAGGAGACGTTCGCGCTCCAGACACGGTCAGGCTCCCGTTCCCCAAACCAGGGACACTTGACTCTCAGAAACGTGGGACGGACTGAGGAGCAGCTGGGCCTCTGTCCACTGCTACATGGAGAAATCCAGTGCCGGGGAGGCTCCTTTTCCCTCCCCAACGCTCAAGGTGGTGTCCTAGCCATTCAGACTCCCCCACCCATGTCCCCCCGGAGTCGCCCTCTGAGGCATATCTGCGTGTGCCCGAAAGTCCTTTCCACTTGAGTGCTGGTACCGCCCCAACTCTGTAAGCTAAGACCAAACGCATCCCTTCCTCAACGGAAAACAGCGTCCAGTCCTACGGGTAATGGAAACTCGAAAGCATCTCCAGCCTCCATCTCCTCCCCATCCCGAAGCGCACAGACAGGGGAACTGGCCACGCGGGCAGCCATCGCAGTAGCATCTGCTAAGGACTGAGAGGTCTGTGAGAAGCGGGGGAGAGAAGGACGAATTCGGTCTGGGGTGCGGTCGGGTGGGGTTCATGAAAGAGGTGAATGGGAACCAGCCCAGCAAAACAAGCAGCAGCTGGTGGGAAGGTCCCTCTAGGCAGAAGGAACAGGGACGAAGTGGGCATCATGTGTCCTGAGCACACTGCTTCCTGGACTCGGCGCAGGGCTTCCAGCAAGGAGCGGGGGCACATTCTGGAAGTGAGCAGGTGCGGAACAGCAGAAGTCCTCATCGGCTCTGGGAGGAAGTGGACGATCAGAGGTGGCGGCAGGGGCAGAGGAGGCCACTCCCACCTTAACCCAGGAAGGATCTAACGGAGGTGCCACGGCGACACGCGGAACATGTGGCGACTGATACAGGACACACAGAACTGCACGCCAGACCACACAGCCCAGGCTGTGTTTACGGGAAGTCCACTGAATCAGGAAGGCCTCCAGGAAGAGGTGGGACAGACACAGGGGAGATTACCGCAGAGGTATGCAGAGGAAAGTGTGGAAGCAGAAGGGAAAAACCTGAAGTTTGGGTCTGATCCTGGAGAACGCTGCCTTAGGACTCCGGGCAGACACAACTGTGCACAGCCCCAGTTTCCAAAGGCAGAGAAGAGAGGGGGCTCCTGCTTTCAGGGGAATGGAACAGAAGTACTCTTTCCCATTCTTTCCGCCCTGCAAACCCTACACTGTAAGTAGGACCAACACAAAGGGGCTCTTAAAGGGGGAGAACCTTGGGCAGGCCGGCAAGGGAGCTGGAGGCCTGAGGAACACTATGGTGAGGGAATCACCTGGGGGTTCAGTTTCCCTCATACTTTCCCCACCTGGAGCTGAAATGCCAATGGTGAAGACGTTCGTTCAAAAAGCCCCAGCACAGGTCTGCTCTCTCTGGCCAAGGGGCTACTAGGGTGGCCTAGCAAGACAGGGAACTTCAACAGTAACTACACTGTTCAGGCCAAACAGCACAGTCCCTGTGGCCCCATTCCCCAGCCAGTGGGCAAAGGCCGATGGGAGCCCCTCCTGTTCCCCTGAGCGTGGTGTCAGAGGTGGCCAAGTGGGGAGCAGAAACCAGACCCTCCTACCTCTCCCTGCTAGGGAGCATCAGTGGAAACCTGCGGGAGCTGCACCCCCACTCCTGCCGAGAGGTGATGAGGGGACCCTTCCTCTTGGTGTCTGGGGACCAGAGGCTGACTGGGGAGCCTGGGCTTCCATCCCCACCTGGGAGTGAGGCCTCAACACCACCCTCCCCTGCCAGAGCCCCAGCCACAAAGCTAGTCACAGAATGTCCCAATAAAGGTCAGTCTCATAACATAATGCCCAAAACACAGAGATTTCAGTCGAAGATCACTCGTCATAGCAAGATCTCCAACAGAACTTAAAAAGATAATCAGTAGATGCCAATACTGAGGGGCCAGAGATGTTAGTGTTACCTGACAAAGAGTTTATTATTTTTTTTTAAAAGATTTTATTATTTGAGAGAGAGAATGAGAGAGAGAGAGAGAGAGTATGTGAGGTGGGGAGGGTCAGAGGGAGAAGCAGACTCCCCGCTGAGCAGGAAGCTAGACTCAGGACTCGATCCCGGGACTCCAGGATCATGACCTGAGCCAAAGGCAGTCGCCAACCAACGGACAGAGTGAAAAGCAGACATGATGACACTAGCCTGAGCACAGAAAAAGGAGATTCAAAACAAGCAAATGAAGGTTTTGAACTGAAAAAATACAGTAACTGACGTAGAAAACGTGACGCCGAGGTAAATGTGGAGGGGAGCAACCGTGCGGAAGGGCTGCAGTAACAACCCACGTGAGCAGACCTAACACCCTGGGCGGGCGCGAGCACAGTAGCTCCACAACACCTAACACGGGTTATATGCCATTACCAAGTGGAGATCAGTTTTTATTTTTATTTTTTTATTAAGTTTTTTTAAATTTATTCATTTGATAGAGAGAGAGAGAGTGCACAAGCAGGCAGAGAGGCAGGCAGAGAGAGGGGGAAGCAGGCTCCCCGCTGAGCAGAGAGCCCGATGCAGGGCCTGATCCCAGGACCCCGAGATCATGACCTGAGCCGAAGGCAGAGGCTTTAACCCACCGAGCCACCCAGGCACCCCTGGAGATTAGTTTAAAGATTGATTTATTTATATTAGAGCAAGACCAAGCGCATGGGAGCAGGGGAGGGGCAGAGGGAGAGAATCTTCCAGGAGACTCCCTGCTGAGCTCAAAGCCAGAGATGGGGCTGGATCCCACGACCCATGAGATCATGCGCGACCTAAGCTCCCCACCCCCACAAAGCAGAGATTATTCCAAAAACGTAAGATTGGTTCAACAGTCAAAAATCAGTCAACAGGGGCGCCTGGGTGGCTCAGTGGGTTAAGCCGCTGCCTTCGGCTCAGGTCATGATCTCAGGGTCCTGGGATCGAGTCCCACATCGGGCTCTCTGCTCAGCGGGGAGCCTGCTTCCCTCTCTCTCTCTCTCTCTCTCTCTCTGCCTGCCTCTCTGTCTACTTGTGATCTCTCTCTGTCAAATAATAAATAAATAAAATCTTTAAAAAAAAAAATCAGTCAACATACGTATAGTCTGAGGAAGAAAAAATCACATGGTCCCGTCAACGGATACAGAAAAACATGTGATAAAATTCAGCACCCACAGGGGAAAAAACTCAAAAAATAAAATAACACTGAGGGGAGCTTCCGTGCCTTCAAAGAACAGCTATGAAAGCCCACAGCTAACACCGCCCTTACTGGTGAAGACGGAAAGTTTCTCCCATCCGACGGGAACTTCTCAGTGGAGGCCTGGAGGCGTTAGCCAGTGCACGAAAGCAAGAACAGACTAGGAAATAGAAGGCAAACAGCCTGGAAAGGAAAAAGAAAACCCAAGTCCCTTATGTTATACTGAAAAAAAAAAGAAAAAAAAGCCAAAAACCAAAAACCTCAAAATGGATCATGGACTTACGTGTGAAACATAAAACTAAACTTTCAAGAAACAATGTGGGACAGAACGTTCAGGGTCTAGGGCTAGGCAAAATGCTCTCAGGAGGAGAAGCATGACCCATGAAAGAAAAAACCAAGACTGGACTTCATCAAAATTGAAACCTTCGCTCTGTGAGAGCCTCCATTTAGAGAATAAAACAAAACAAAACAAAACAAAAAGACAATCTACAGAGCAGAAAAAGATACTGGCAAACTAGATAGCCAAAAAAATACTAGAATCTAATAAAAATCTCTCAAAACTCAACCCAAAAACACAATGCAATTAGGCAATGGCCGGAAGGCAGGAACAGACATGCCGTGGAGGAGGCTATACGAGAAACAGGAACGTGAAAGATGGTCAACGTTAGCCACGCTCAGGGAAACGGAACAGAAACCAGAATGGGCCCAATTCCAAGACAACAGTGAGCTCACACGGTGCTGATGAGGCTGCAAAATGGTCCCAGCACTCTGGAAACCGTTTGGGCACGTTCTTAAAAAGCTAAACGCCGACTCCCATGGAGGCTGAGAAGAGCGTGTGCTTTTTACGATTCCGTGATGTGCACAGTGCCTGCTCCTAGGTCAGAGACCGGACAGATCCAAACCCAGCCGCACGGGTCATGCCACTTAGAAGCTCAGCAGCCTGCCGTCTCCCAAAGCTCTCCCTACCCTTCGCTGCCCTCGCCTGTGGCCAGGGTGATGAACCTGGTGAGGGAACTGGGAGGCTTAACAGGACTGACTAACAATGACTAATTAGTCGTGAGGCTGGGACAGGCCCTGGGGCGACTCCCATGTTCCCTTTGTTTTCCAGACTCTAACTTGTATGGCCTTTCCTAACAGCCTTCACTTTTGAAGTTTTTGCCTTCTTGGATTTCTGAAACGTTGCTTTCTGTCCCTGAGAAGAATCAGTGAATATTTTGTATTTTCTTCTTCGTTGTCTTGCTTAGCTAGCATGATCACAGAAACTTTAATCTCTGCATTCTTGTAAGGATTCTCCAAAAATGTCTTACTGCACAGTTTAGAAATTACATTGCCAAGCGGCACTTGGATGGCTATTGGCTTTGGCTCGGGTCATGATCCCGGAGTTGTGAGATCGAGCCCTGCATCAGGCTCCACACTCACTGGCGAGCCTGCTTGAGATTCTCTCTCTCCCTCTGCCCCTCTCCACAGGTCGCCCCTCCAATAGATAAGTAAATAAACAAAGAGAAATTATATTGCCAAACATGGGTGTGAACCAGCCTCCCCGCCCAGCGGACAGTAACCGCAGATAAACCAACAGTTGATATACGCTCTTCTCCCTAGCCTTCACCGCCTCTAAGGAAGTCTGCTGACCTGAGAAATCCAAGCACATAAAATAAGTCTCCACAAAAGTATCGCTGCAAACTGAGGACAGTTGTGCTTTTCTTCCATTCTCTTACTCAGTTTCTCATACTCTTTGGTGCACCCAAAACTGTGGGATATGACAAAACATAAAACCAACTCCTGGATGTCAGAAAACTATCATGAAGTGGAAAATAAAAGCTTAGGGCTGGAATAACTATAACTGACCGGAAACTGGTGACTTCCCCAAAGTGGTATGCAGACCGGAGAGAAGCTGGCCAGGCTGAGCAGAGGTTTTAAGACTGACTCCCTAAACATGAAACAGAGGACCACACTGGTTTGTTTACACCTATTTTCTTCTTCCCTGTCGGTCCTGATGAGGACGACTGAACCGAGAGCCCCCTCCAGAGTGGGAAGTGGAGTGGAGCCTGGGCCAGTTACGAAAGCCCGCCCCAGCAAGCCCCTTGTTTTGTTCAGCGCTCACAGCGCTTCAGTGGATGGGGACCCGAGGCTCAGGGGATTAAGTAATTTGCTTCAGACTCACCACACAGGATAACACTAGGACGTACACTTGCATCTGTCAGGGTCCAAAGCCCAAGGTCTTTGGGATCCACAGTTCCAGCCCCCCCAAATGCAAATGTGAGGAAAACCATGACTTACGAAAAGCAGCCAATCCCAGCATTGGAACCAACAGGGCATAATTCCATCTGCTTCCATCACCCCCGTCAGCCCTGGAATTAGGTCGGATATTCCAATTTGGGGGGTCATTTAAGTTATTCATGGAGATGTACCTTGAAGTAAATAATAAAACCATTAACCACATAAAACGATAGGACACATCTGTCACAACTGTTACCATGTACCTGGCTCAGGTCCACCCACGAGCTGCGTAGCACTGAGCCTTACAGGATGAAAGAGGAAAACACAAGGCCTCAGACAGCATCGGGATACAGTAGGCGGGAGAGAGAGGTCTCAAGTGACACAGGAGGCCCGTGAGGGAAGATCTGCGCTACACAGAGCTTCGCAGCGCGGCTGGACACAGGACATGTCAGCAGGAAGGTGTGAAAGCAAACACTGGCCGCTTCAGGAAATGATGACCCACGAGGCCACGGAGAGGTGTGTCGCCAGGATGGGGTCAGTGCTAGGAAGGCTCTCACGCCTCCTGACTTTGGTGGCATTTTCACCGTAATGACAGATGTTTCTGCTTAAAGCTCTGCTGCCTCTCAGTAACCGGGCCGGGGTCTCCAGCTAACACGGACCTACCGATTTACTAAGAACCCACACTAGGTCGGACACTTTCACAAAACAGAGCAATGAGACGTTCAACTTACTTCTACGTGACTGCGACGAACAATACACACTGATTAGGAAAGAAACGATGGAGGCTTACTAACAAAAAAGGAACCCAATCCATTCTGAAAAATTTTAAGAGCGTTTTCAATAAAGACTTAACACCTAAAAATATAAAATTCTAATTGGCAATAAAGAAATGCCAAAAAAAAAAAAAAAAAAAAGAAATGCCAAAAATACCGGGTTAAGGAGTTTGCGGCAACTATGCAATGAGAACTTAGTTATCTGAAAGTGCACGACCGCACAACCCCGCACGGAGTCTACGCAGACTCGCCCTCATTTCCTGCGGGCCCACAAAGTCAACCTAACCCTAAGTAAGACGAAGATCCTGGAAACAACCTAAAAGGGAATAAAATAGGGCGCCTGGGGGGCTCGGTGGTTAAGCTCTGCCCTCAGCTCAGGTCACGATCCAGTCCTGGGATGGAGCGGGGGTGCGGGGACTGCTCGGGGGCGCCTGCTGCTCCCCCGCTGCGCTCATTCCGTCAGATCCTGGGAAAAGTCACGGAACCAGGAGCGCACCGGCCCCCCGCCGTGCAGGGTCCTCACGACGCAAAGCGAAACACCGGCCTGAGGACAGTCTACCTCCCGCCGGGCCCCCCGGGAGATTCCGGGCCGGGGTCGGGGTCGGGGTCACGTCACGCTCAGCTCACACACACACACGCGGCGCGCACCCTTCACGGCCGGGGGCGCGATCAGGCGAGTCCGCGAAGACCCTTGGGCCGGGGAGCTGACCCAGACCCGGCCCGGCGCCCCCGCTGCGGCTCCCGGTGTCACCCGGGCGCCCGCCCCCACCCCGACACCCGGCCCGGCGGCCCGACCTATCCCAGAGCCACCCCCAGCCCCCGCGACCCCCGACCACCCCCGGAGCCCCTCAACATGGCCCGGCGCCCCGACCTGCTCCGACCTCCGACCCACCCCGGAGGTCTCCCGACCCCGAACTACACACATTCCCCCCAACTTCTCCCTGGGCCGCCGACCTACGCCGGGCCCCCACACCGACCCCCGGCCCCTCCCGAACACCGCCCGGCCCTCCACCTACCCCCGGGCGGGGAGCCCCGGACCCGCTCAGCGCCACCGTCCGCGGTTCCTGTGCGCAGGCGCAATGCCCCCCACGCCCGGGGTCGAGGTGTGGTGCGCAGGCGCGGTGTCCCCTCGTCCCCGGCCCGGGCGCGGCTAGATGCGCAGGCGCAGTCAGGCGCGGGGGTGCTGGTGGGACCGCGCTCTGGAGGACCGACATGTCGGGGGTCCGGGCGGTGTCTCGGCTGTTGGGCGCCCGGCGCCTGGCGCTGTGCAGGGCGGTGAGTTGGCGTCGCGGGGCGGGCGGGCGCGGGGCCGAGGTCCCCGGGGCAGGACGGTGCCCGCGGGGCGAAGCGGTTGCCGAATTCCCCTGGCCCCGGTACGGCCTGAGGCGGGTCTGCGGGCCGGCGCGGAGGTCGCCGGAGGGGTGGGGCCGACCCCGAGGGCGGCCGGACGTTTTCAGAGGCCCGCGGGGCTGCGTCGCGGTGAAGGTCGCGACCCCGCGTGCCGCCCCGGGGCCGCTTTCCCCGCCTGAGGTTCGGGGGCTCAAGGGTTAGCGTCGCCCCGCCCGAGCCTTCCGCTCACGGGGAGGCGTGTTCGGCCAAGGTCACTCGGACGCTGAGCGGCCGCGGGTGCCCCGGGCCTCGGGGTCCGGAAGCGCCCTCAGACCTGGGGCGGGTCGGCGGGAGGCGCGTGCCCCTCGCGATGGGGCTGTCGGCGGAAGCGGCTGCTTCGGGGAGCGCGTGGACCGGCGCGGGTCGGGCCCGGCTCCGGGTGTTGCGGGTCCGCGCTGGGACGAGCGCGCCAGGAGCCGGCTTCCCGCGCGCCGGCTTCCCGCGGGGCTGCGGCGGCGCAGGGGACTCAGAGCGCTTGGTCTCGGGGTGTGCGGGGCGGAGGCCGCCGGCGCTGCGGGCCGGGCTGGTGCGGGTGCGCGGGGCTGTGCCGGCTGCGCCCTGAGCGTAGGTCGCCGCCTCCCGGCCCGTCGTGGTCTCCGGGAACGCTCGGAGGGCGCCGGCGGGCGGGCCGTGGAGGCCGCGGGTAGCGCGGCGCGTTCCGTCCGCGGGGCTCCCTGCCCGGAGCGGTGCCTGCCGGCCGTCGTCCTTCCCGCTGGGCTTGCAGCGCCGCAGGGCGGCTCCGAACCCCGCGTCGGCTTCGTTTCCACGCGGTCCTGGTCGGGCCGCCGGTCGCTGCAGCCGCTTTCCCTTCGCGACCAGGGCCCGGATCTGCGCCGCAGCCCTTGGCTCGGGGACGTGTGCTCCTGAGGGCAAGACCGACCAGCCAGACGGAGCCCCCCGGGGCCTGCTGGAAGCCGGCCTTGGGCGTCGAAAGTCTTTTTCTTTCTTTTTCTTTTTTAAGTTTTTAAAAATCCACTTATTTGTTTATCTGACAGACAGATCGCAAGTGTGCAGAGAGGCGGGGCGCGGGGGGGCAGGCTCCCCGCTGAGTAGGGAGCCCGACGCGGGGCTCGATCCGGGACCCCGGGATCTTGACCTGAGCCGAAGGCAGAGGCTTAACCCACTGAGCCTGCCGGGCGCCCCGAACGTCCTCCTCGTGACGCGGAGAGCTTTTCCCGGCCCAGGCGGTCTGCTCTGCTCTGTGGCGTTAGGGTCGGCAGAAGCAGAAGCATCCGTCGCCACAACAAAAACGAGGCGTCTGATCACCGTCCGAGATCTGTGCCTGGTCAGGACGCGCTGAGGACAGCTTGAACAAAATCCACGGAGAATTTTTCTTCATCTCTTGTTCAAGTCTGTGGTGTTTCCAGGTCGTTTCATACTGAAGCTGCTTTCACGTTGCAACATTCTCCGACGTCTTTTGCCTTTGTTTGTGGTTACCCCAAGCGCGGATGGAGTTTGCAGACGGTTTAAACTAGTGCGGGGGAGGCAGAAGTGCAACCGAGGATCTGAGGTGGTGCCGGTTGACGCCTCGGGTGAGATTTCTCAGACTCCAGTGGGAATCCAGGGCGCGGGTCTAGAGTAAGCCCGTTTCTTTTCTTTGAACGTTCTGTTCTGAATTCGTTTGAGCAGTGCATCCAGAATTACGTTATTTAGGCCATGGTAGTAACCTTTCGTTTTGCTTCTTGGGGTAATCATACCGCAGTGGCGTTCAGTTCTGCGTTCTGTGTGTTTTTCCTGCTTTGCTTGAAAAACCGTGGCTTGGTTCTGATATGTGATCAGGTTATGCATCTGATTTTGGAGTCGCAGGGATTTTCCCAAAGGCTCCTTATCTGGGGGAATGTACAAAACCTGGTGCCAGCCGGGGAGACCGGAGTCCAGACCCCGGGTAGACTCCCTTTCCTGCAGGTTTAACGAGGATTCTGTGAGAGGCCCCGTGAAACCCTGGCGTGAGGCTCCTCCGAGCCCCAGCCTGCAGCTGGCAGCCTGCGCGTGGTCATCTTGGGAACTGTGTTTTAAGCATCCCTGCTTTAGAAACTTTTATTTTTTTGATAAAAAGAATTACACTTAGTTGTGGGGGGGGGGGGTCAAGGAGTGCAGAAGGCTAAAGGAGTAAGACCCGTCTCCTTCCCCAGACCTGTTCCCCGGTGGAATCAGTTCTGAATTATTTCTGTTATTGGCCCCTGGTGTTTACCTCCATTTTTCTAGCTAATACGCAAGTGTATTTTTACCCATTTCAGACATAGACTTATGTCCTAGACATAAGACACACTGTACCTAAAATGAGGATTTAGTTCACTCAAACCGTCTTACTTCCCACATCCTCCGTCCTTCCAATGTGGTCACGCAACCACTTTCAGACCCTTTATGGGCTGCTTTTCTGACTGTAGAGATGAGTTTCTTCTTCGTGATTGCAGGTGTATGTTACTAGATGAGGACACCCCACTTTGCTAGACTCCACACTTTCCACTTTTTTCTTCCTTTCACTGTCTCATTAATTCACCTGTGCTTTCCTGCCTTTCTCCCTTTCTGCTTTTCTACCCCTGAGGGAGAGTTCCTTATTCTTCTCTGTGTTGTCCTGTTTGATAGTTTTACTTCAAAAAATGTTAGTGGCACAGAAAGAGTTTAAAGACAAATTGGGTTAATATTGGGCTCTCGAAATTGTAAAATTGCTCCTCAAATCTGATTCAGGTGAAAAGCTAGTACTCTGTTTTCCACAGAGAGATGGTGTGGTAATTTGTGGAAGATTTCGTCATAACAGCTGCCACGTGTGTATGTGTGTCTGTCCTTATTCAACGTGAACATTCTAGAAAGAAGAAACACAGAATCTCACTGTCTCTATTTTATTGATTTTATAGTTCAGCTGAAGTGGGTAAGTTTAATGATCAGAACAAAATGGGATCGATTAGGAAAACCTGTACGTAAGAGATGCTCTACAGTATGACACACCCTTCCGCGTTGCTTATCGTCACGGGATTTGATACATAGGAGTGTTCTTCAGTTTTCTGAATTAAGACTGTACGGGTGGCCGTAAAGGTCTGGAAACAGACGAATGTAATAGTTTACTGATCCTCCCAACAAATGTTCAATGATTGTGCTGTTCCTCACTAGCAGGCTGTGCAAAAGTGCACCGAGCGATGTGCACAGGAGTGGTGTGTCCCTCAGTCCTTGTACATCCGCCTCCAGCACATGGCCAGGGCGATTGGTGTGTCTTGTTTCACTGAGTGAATCCTCGAAACGTCATCAAGGAAGAAGTGAATGTTGTCTTTGTCTCCAGACTGTGCCATCACATGTATATGTATTTTAAGTTTCATCTACTGTAAGTCTTACAAACGTGTTTGCTTTTCGTATTATGCCAAGAAAAACATAATACTACAAACGAGAGAATGGAAGGACAAAAATGGATTTATTTTGCCTTTAAATTCCATACCACATTTTACTGAAAATGAAGTGATTTTTAATCTGTTGATAAAAGACTCTAAATGATGCTCGGGATGTTCTACAAGTTTGGTTTTATAGATTTGAATTCACAACAGGTCTTACGTACAATGATTTCAATCCATCAGGCACTCCGGAATACAGTGTGGAAGTATAACAGTTACATGAAGACTTCTTGATAGTCCAAGAGGATAAAGACCTTTTTCAAGGGGCGCCTGGGTGGTTCAGTCAGTTAAGCCTCTGACTCTCGGTTTCAGCTCAGGTCCTGGTCTCAGGGTCCTGGGATCGAGCCCCACATGAGGCTCCGCACTCAACGCACACTCTCTCTCTCTAAAATAAGTAAATAAACCAACCTACCTACCCACCCACCAACCTTTTTCAAATATGGAAAGAAATTATTCTTTCTACAGTATTAACCCCTAAAAGCTATTCTCTTTTATAGATGACCATATTATTGTCAGTTTTGTATACTTTTACTTGATGAAGAATGCCCAGAGGAAGAAATTTCTGGCAGTTTTCCCAGATACATACGGCTACATTTTCTGCTGTGCTTACAGCAGCTGCAAACATGGCCCATCCACATGCAGATTCTTAGGGTCACCGGTCTTCATAATTGCCTCCTCCAGACACACGTGAGGTTGGCCAGGTTCGTCGTCGTTCCTGTAGCAGGATCGGTCTCTCCCTGTACCGTCGCAGCCTTACAACTGCACCCGTGGCCATTCAGATCGTTGCAGTTCCCAGACAGTTTCAAGTTGTCTTCATTTATGGGGTTCAAGCCGGTGGGTCTCCGGAGAAGATGAGGGGGGACAGGTGTGCCGCATTCATGGCCTCACCTCCCCACTCACCTGTGGGGGGGTGCTCACTGTTTCTGTTTTAATTTTAGTTTGGTATTGCAAAAGGTACTGTTCTTTCTGGAACTGTTACCTTTATATTGTACTTCATAAAATTTTCAAGAACATTTGTATTAAAATTCTTTGACTTAACTTCTTTAAGATGTGATTTTACCAATTTTAAAATTATTCTAAAACAAGAATATTCTTTGTAGTTTTTAAATTTTCTGAATGAAAAAATTGGCTTATGTCAATAAAAGCAGATGTATTTAAAGTTGAAATTGGGGAATTCAAGAATATTGCTTTTATCAGTTCAGATCTACTTAGAAATCCAACAGATTCTTTGTAATGGAGAGTTAGCATTAAGTCAACTGTGTCAATCATTTCACTCAGAGCTGGAGGAAGCCTAGAGGTTGGAGGCACCTGCGCGTTGCAAGTGGCCAAGCCCTCCAGCCTTGGCCTCAGTCCCTTAATCTCGGAAGGAAGTCTTTCAGTTCAAAACTGCTCAGGGTTCGTTTTGCATTCTGCTGTTCTCCTTCGTGTATTCCCCACGTGTTTGTCCTATGGAATAAATTTTTTTTTTTTTTTACCCCACAGAATAAATACCGTCTCTTCCAAATGGCAGAATACTTAAAACATCTCTCGCATCCCTTCTGTCACTGTTAAATGTACAACTGTTCTTTATGAGATGGCTAAAATTTTATTTGTAGTTTTCTAAGATTGCAGTCAGCAGAGTGGAAAGACAGGACTCATAAATTGGTTCATGTATGTAGAATGTGGCCTCATGTTGGGCTTTGATTTCATTAATATCACTTTTCTTGAGTGAGTGTTGATAGGGTGGGGCATTTAAGCCCAAACTTCGAGAGTTGTAAGGTTTAGCCAGGGAAAGGCCAGAGATACGTGTCAAAGACAGAGAGACACCACCATGGAGTTGGGACAGATGAGAGGGGACGTCGCTTGAGCCCAGCAGGGATGTGGAGAGTGGGGAAGCAAGACTGTGAGCGTCTCTAGCCGTCGGGTCCTGGCGTTAACAGTGAAGGGCTGATCCCATTGGTGCCCAGGTGTCGCACAACCAGACAGTGTCTTCTAGAAAAGGCGTTTCCGACAGCTGTCTAGCACCCGTTCCAGTGAACTGCATGGCCTTGAAGCTGTGTCGTGCTCTAGGGTGAAGAGAGTCGCCGACGCATCTAGTAAAAGTGCTTCATTGTTCGCAAACTGCCACTTGAGCAAAAATAGATACCTTTCCCATTCTCTATGAAGAACCCTAAATTAAGAAATTAATGTGAAATTGTTCCTCTTCCTCTCTGAGTCTGTGAGTGTCCTCTTTGGAAACAAACTTCGTTCAGGAGGGCTTTTCCTGGGGTGCCAAGTCCGTGCCAGTTAGGCCTGCCCTGGGTCCTGAGTCCTTCCGTACCCATCATGGTTAATTAAGTAGAGGACCCCAGCTAAGCTGTCTAGGTGAAGAAGGAGCACCTGGGTGCTGAAAGGGTTAATGACTTCAGGGGAGATTTTGATGGCCGATCCTTCTTGTTCAAGACACTTAATGCTCTCCATCTGTGTCTCAGCAGTGGCCAGCGACATGGCAGACCGGCACCCGCGGTTTTCACTTCACTATTGACGGGAATAAAAGGTCTTCTGCTAAAGTTTCCGATTCAGTAAGTTCACAACTTTTGTTCCCTTAAAAATGACATCCTTGTGTTAGAAAGTAATGATCTATACCAGTTTTCAGTACATTGGAATAATACACAGTTCCTGTTCAAAGGAAAAAATTCTCATTCCAGTGGTGCTCAAATTATTGTTAGTGTATAGCACCTAGTTGTGGTACAGGCGTAAGAACAGGTCACCAGCACTTTCTGCTTGTAGTTCCTAGGCATCTGTGAGCCAGAGTAAGGGTTAAGTCACAGCAGCAAAATAATAAAACACAAGTAACGGATGAGCCCTTTTTACTGTGACAGACGACACAGGACCGTGAAGCCACTTGAGTGCAGCCTCTTTGTGTTCGCTGGTCCCGTCCCTTCTCTGCTGGGGACACATTTTGTTCACAGGTCTTTCTCATTAGCTCCAGTAGTTACTGACTGCTGGTGGGCCCCATCTCAAGCAAGCACAAGCATGGTCCTGAGACAGGGCTCTGGTCCTCAGTGCTGAGGTGGTTGCCCAGGTGGACCGGAAATGTGCTTACCTGGGGGAAACACCACGTTAACATCCTCACGGGAATCTTGCCGATCGCAGGTCGGAAATCATGGTCTACACTGCACTGTGAGCTTAGAGTCACATAAACACGTGTGTATATATTGCTACAAACATGTAAAGATAATTGAATAGAAAAGCCATATTTAGAACTAATACTTGGATTTGTGTTGTTTGTTCTTTGCATCTACAGTTCCTTGCTGAGGCTGTCCACCCGCTTTTTTTTTTTTTTTAATTTTATTTATTTATTTGACAGAGATCACAAGTAGGCAGAGAGGCAGGCAGAGAGAGAGGGGGAAGCAGACTCCCTGAGCAGGGAGCCTGATGCCGGGCTCGATCCCAGGACCCCGAGATCATGACCTGAGCTGAAGGCAGAGGCTTAACCCACTGAGCCAACAGGCGCCCCAAGGCTGTCCCTCTTAAGTTTCCCGGGTGCTAGGACGAGTGCTGTCCTTTTGGCTACTCTGTGTGTTGGCCCTGTCCGTTGGGCTGTCCCCGTCACACTCTGTGGGGCCTCACAGGGTGGAGGTCCCTCTTCGCCGAAGCTGTTCTCATTGCCTGTTCTGTTTTCTCCAAGCTCTTGTGCTGCACCCACGGTCCTTGGTTGATAGGTGAATTGTTCCTTCCCAGATTTCTACGCAGTATCCAGTGGTGGACCATGAATTTGATGCAGTGGTGGTTGGTGCTGGAGGGGCAGGCTTGCGAGCTGCGTTTGGCCTTTCCGAGGCTGGGTTTAACACGGCCTGCGTCACAAAGCTCTTTCCTACCAGATCACACACCGTTGCAGCCCAGGTAAGAGGAGGGGGCTCCATTCATGGTTTGGGCACTATAGCCGAGCACAGTCTCTTGCCACAGTCCTCCTTCCTGCCACGCTCTAGCCCCGTTTGTCTCTCCTTGCACCCATTTGGCTCACTCACCTCTGAGGGTCTGTGCTCACACCGCTCACACTGCCTTTACCTCCAGCCAGAGCTGCTTCTGGGGCCTCTTGCACTCTTTCCTGCTCCAGTTACACTCAGGTCTTCTTCGAGCACCTGCCTAGACCCCTCCCCACATCACGGTTGTCTTCACCCCACTCCCCCCATCTGAAACGAGCTCGTCTCCAGTCTTGCTGCCGTTGGCCCTGAGTCTTGTGTTTATTGCCGTAGCCTTGGTGCAGGCCCCGGTAAATATGGTGCTGAGGAGCTCTGGTGATGGCACAAATGCGTAGGTTGGAAGAGCATTGGCCTTTAAATGCTCGGAACTTAGGGAGGAGGATAAAAGTAAGGTGAACTGTTACACAGTGATTTTGTAATTTCGTTTTCTTTCTTGGCACACTGTAGGTGGTATCCCAGTTGAGTATTCCAAAATCATACTGGACTATTTTTTCCAGTATTTGAAACACATTTCCTTATAGAGATAGCAGAGTACATAGTGACTTCCCAGGAGCCAATAAAAGCCGCCCTAATTACTGCTGTAGCCTGTATTCAGTGCCCAGCAACATTCTTCAGGCACTTAACTGCCCGAGTAACTTGGTCCTGAAGTGATGTTTTGTAAACTGAAAAATAAATAACATACACCTTTGGAGAATATATTATCTAAAAAAAAAAAAATGGATGTAAACATAAATAATGCAAAATAATAGGGTGTTCCAATAATGCAATATTAATATAATAAAAAGAGTAAGAAATGGATAACTTGGATATTGGTTCTGGAGAAAATAGGTGTAACTGGGGGAAGGGTGCGATCGGCGGCCTGGAGAGCCTGGAGTGCACTCCCGCAGGGCGCCTGGGTGGCTTTGGCCGGAGCGCACAGCTCCTGATCCTGGACTTGAGACTTTGAGCCCCACGTTGGATGCAGGGATTACTTTAAGAAAACAAAATTGTGCAGTTGGGATTCCAGGAAGACTAGCTGTCTGTGGCCCTGATTTTTCCTAATAGTAGCAGTAAAATAACAGCCCCTGTGCGTGCACCGGGCCGAGTACTTCTGTGTTATTTTGAACTAGGTTTTCTCCGTTCTGCTACTCTGGTACTTCACATTTCTCACCGGAATTGAGTTTGGGCTTACAGTTGAAGGGGGTGGAGAAGGAGGAGGAAGTAATGTCTTTTACAGCTGCATGTCTTTTACAGCATTCCTGGCTCTGTGCTAGGGACTGTTTTCCTGGGAACTAAACATAATGGGAAATCAAGGCCCAGTAGCGCCAAGTGGGAAAAGGGTTCAAGTGTGGGTTGCTTAACTCAGAAGCTGGGACTGAGGAACGATTGGAAAACAGCGGGGGAGGTTCTTTGTGCCTTAGTTGTGAAAAAGAGAGGGTACTGCAGTTTTAAGTTGGAGAGGAAAAGTGCAGGCATTACGTCTGTCCTGTACTGCCGTTTTCTCTGACTCTGACTTGAAGTAAACACTCCTTTACCATATGCCCATAGATACCGTTGCGAACATTTCGTCATAAAATTATCCCAGATAGATTTGTTGAGTACCTTCTGTGTGCCAGGTTGGAAAGTGATGAGTGTCGCACACGGAACCTCACTTAACCCTCCAGACAGCTTGAAGGTGAGGAGACTGAGGCGGAGGGAGGCCCTGTGACCGGACTGCATTCAGGACCCTTACAGACTGTTAAGTCAAAGCGGTTGGCTTTCTCTGAACCCAGTTCTGGGGCAGGAGGCAAAGGACGAGCCTGGAAAATGCCACCGGGGCTCCTTCTTGCAGCTTGTAAGGGTGCTCTCTGTTTGCAGGGAGGGATCAATGCTGCCCTGGGGAACATGGAGGAGGACAACTGGAGGTGGCACTTCTACGACACTGTGAAGGGCTCCGACTGGCTGGGGGACCAGGACGCCATCCACTACATGACAGAGCAGGCCCCTGCTTCTGTGGTAGAGGTAGTGTCCTCACGTGGTCTGTTCCTAATACAGAAGAGAATTTGCGGCCGATGGGGTCCGCCCAAAGAAGGGTAACGAGTGGATGGAACAAGGGAAATCTTTTCTGTCATTAACCATTCAGTTCATTTTATATCGGAGTTTTTCTCTTTTCCAAAGTGTTGAAGTTTTCATAGAATGTATTGGTTGGGGATTTGCAGGTTTATGTTGAAATTGTTTCATGTAAAGTAGCCGTGAATGTCCTGATTCCTACAAGGTACGAGGTGTCTGTTTTATATTTTCCAGCTGGAGAATTACGGCATGCCGTTTAGCAGAACTGAAGATGGGAAGATTTATCAGCGTGCTTTTGGCGGACAGAGCCTCAAGTTTGGGAAAGGCGGGCAGGCCCACCGGTGCTGCTGCGTGGCTGACCGCACGGGCCACTCCCTGCTGCACACGTTGTATGGGAGGGTGAGGCTGCCTTGGGTGTGCGGGTTGACGGGATACAGTCTAGTTAGGCCTGGCGTGTGGGGATGAGCCGGAAACGGGCCACCCGGGGGACAGGTCGGAATGTCAGAGTGTCAGGCCCGGGGTCACTTCATAAACATCCGAGGAACGTGGTAGATGTGTATAGTAATTGTGTGATTGTTAATGAGGAGGTGTCTGCTTTAGAAAATGGAACTGACAGTCGTTACGTGCTGTGTTTGAGCTGGCGGTCTGCGGCCTGCCACACTTGAGGTGTAGGAAGCGAATGAGTACTTTCTGCCTCAGCAGCTCTGAGTTCCTGAACTGGGTGTTTGCATACTTACCTGCTCAGACTGGACTAAGCTTTGGGGGCAGTAGTTACTGGATAATCAGGGCCTCCTTGGGCACAGCCAGATAATCCGCATTCTGAAGTATCAGAACACTGAGAATAATCCGTTTTCGGAACTGTTGCTTCCAGATGGCGACAGAGTATTGACTTACAAATGTTAGGGCACCGGTGGCTTCTCTGGCTGAGTGCACTGACAGATGTGTGACAGGATCTGCCCATCCGGCGGAATTGTGTGTCACGTGGGGGAGCCGACAGTTTCGCGAGGGCCCTTTCACGGAGCAGCTGCGTGGTCTTCTGTGGTATGCGTGACACGTGTGTGTCCTCACGTTCCGGTCATACAGCTGAGAGCAGGCTGCCCGTTGGTGGTTACACAGCAGCATCAGTGCTGTGGTTGATGGGACGCGAGCTGGTGCTCTCCTAGCGTTTACGCTGTCCATTCGTTACACACCGGATCAGGGCCTCGGACTGCTCACGTGAGCAGTATTGCTGAGGTGTCAACAGCGTAAATGCAATTGAAACTGGGGGAACCTTGTTTTTCTCTCGTGTTTTTTAGTCTCTGCGATATGATACCAGCTATTTTGTAGAGTACTTTGCCTTGGATCTCCTGATGGAAAATGGGGAATGTCGTGGTGTTATTGCACTGTGCATAGAAGATGGGTCCATCCATCGCATAAGAGCCAAGAACACTGTTGTGGCTACCGGGTAGGAGTCTGACTTGTATTTAATTTCTCTGTAGGGAAGTTGGGTCTCAGTTTCTTCAAATAAAGGTGGAGGCACTATGGAATAGTGGTTTAATCCCAGGTATCACAGGTAGTGACCTAACCCAGCAGCACAGTAAGCTTCGCCAGCCTCCGGTCTCTATCTTTGGAGGGGCCAGTCACGGCAGCTGCCTCAGGTGGGCAGGGACGTATCCTCCATTCACACCTGGGAGGACCCTTGAAGAAAGGGGTCTGGGGAGGCACATGACACTTTCTGGACCAACTTCTTTTGCTTTAGTGGGTACTGTGTACTGATTTTCTGGGGTAGTTTGTTCACATGATGAAAATAAGTAAATTCCATTTCGTACACCGTCAGTTTGTTATCTTAAACCTTTAAAAGTGGATCCATAGACCTTAAACATTTTAGTGTTAACGTGGCACGTGCTTATCAGGAAGTCGCTCGGCACCAAAGCATACTGAGGTACAAATGAGAGTGCCTTCTCTGTCGCTCGGGCTCCCAGCCCGGTTGCCCAGCGGGGCGCGGACCACAGCACCTGCAACTGCTGCTGGCCCGCTCTGTCCACTCTGGCGCCGTCAGAAGGGCAGACCCGAGGGTTCCCTGTGCATCACCGTTCTCTCTCTGCTGCCCGTCTGTTTCCCAGAGGCTACGGCCGCACCTACTTCAGCTGCACGTCTGCCCACACCAGCACCGGTGACGGCACAGCCATGGTCACCAGGGCAGGCCTTCCCTGCCAGGACTTGGAGTTCGTGCAGTTCCACCCCACAGGTAGGACGGGACCGCTTCAGTGCGGCCCGGGCTCTTCGTGTCTTCTGAGCTCCCCCATGTCTCTTGATGCTCCTCTGCACTTCCCTGTGCGGACCGGTTCCCAGAGGGTTCCCAGAGCCCAGCTCGTCCTTTGCTCAAGGAGGTTTTTCCCTGCTTCCCCCAAGTCAGTTTAGGGCACCAGCTTGATTAACTCTGCCTCTTGCCTTGATGGTACCTGCTCCAGTCCTATAGCCATAAAGGCCGGGGCAGGTATGGCTGTGTTCACAGTGCCTGGCACACAGTAGGACCTTGGCAGTGTTTACTGAGTGGGTGTCCTGATAGCTGGGAGGGACACTGGTGACCAGAGTTGTGGCGTGGGCAGGTTTCAGGGTTGTAGGGAGAACAGCAGGCTGTCACAGTAGGAGAGTATAAAGTTGGGGTGAGCTGTGGCAGACGGGACCCCTGAGGTGTTGACTGACTGCCCATCATGGCAGATTGAGCTCGTCTCGGGTCCTCAGACAGTTGAGTGTGTGAATGTGGGGTTCAAAAGGGAGGTCTGTGCAGGGGTGCAGGTTTGAGAGAGCCCCTTACCCAGAAGTGACTGCCTCTTGAGAGAGACGAGTCTCACTCTGGACTTGGTTTCTTGTTGCTTTTCTAGCCTGTCAGTTGAGGGAGCACCACATGTAGCTCCCCACCTTGCTAAAGAACCTGAGCTGGTTTTTTTCTCTTTGCTCTGTCAGTCTGTTTTTTCCGATCCCTGGCAGGGATGAAAAATAAAAAAATGTTTTAGGTCGTTTAGTTTTGTTTTTAAAATTTTTTAAAATATTTATTTATTTTTTTATTTTAAAGATTTTATTTATTTATTTGACAGATCACAAGCAGGCAGAGAGGCAGACAGAGAGTTGGGGGAAACAGGCTCCCCACTGAGCAGAGAGCCCGATGCGGGGCTCGATCCCAGGACCCTGGGATCATGACCTGGGTGGGCCGAAGGCAGAGGCTTAACCCAGTGAGCCACCCGGACTTGGTTTTGTTTTGTTTTGTTTTGTTTAAGATTTATTTATTTATCTGAGAGTGACAAGGTGCACGAGTGGGGGGAGGGGCCGAGGAGGAGGGAGACTCTCAAGCCCTCTCCTCGATGAGCGCACAGAGCGAGATGAGATTGGGGGCTCTACCAAGAGTCAGACGCTCAACCAACTGAGCCACCTTAGGTAGTTTTTTTAATTACTGTTTTTAACTAAAAAAATGTCTGAAGATTCTGAATTCCACTTGTAAGCGTGAAGCGCCCCGTTACCAGTGAGTTTTAGATAGGAACTTTCCAAGCTGGTTTTCCTACCTTGTCACAATTTTGTGGCACAAGGCGGTGCTCTAAAATGAAAACAGGGGCACCCGGGTGGCACAGTTGTTCAGCCTCTGCCTTCTGCTCCGGTCCTGCTCCCAGGTCCTGGGATCGACCCCACATCGGGCTCCCTGCTCGGTGGGGAGTCTTCTTCTCCCTCTTCCACTCCTTCTGTTTGTGTTCCTTCTCTTACTATGTCTCTGTCAAATAAATAAAATCTTAAAAAAAAAAAAGAAAACAAAACATGAATTTAACCAGTGCTTGCTTGTGTTGGAAGTTTAAACGGTGGAATTCTCAGGTCAGCGGGGCAGTTCTGCTGCTTTGTGCTTTTCCTTATCGGAACTTCTTAATCTTATCTACTATATCTACTATAATCTTATCGACTCTTCTTAATCTTTCTTTTGTCTTACTCTCTTGAGAGCACAATGCCCTTTGCATACCCTTTTCCTTTCCCCAAAAACATCTTGAAAAAAATTTGCGTTTGAAATCTAGACCTAGCAGTTGTTCAGTTAGAAAGAGCTAATTAATTGGGTTCTTTGCAGGCATATATGGCGCTGGTTGTCTCATTACGGAAGGGTGTCGTGGAGAGGGAGGCATTCTCATTAACAGTCAAGGCGAAAGGTTCATGGAGCGCTATGCCCCGGTGGCAAAGGATTTGGCGTCCAGAGACGTTGTATCTCGGTCCATGACTCTGGAAATCCGGGAAGGAAGGTCTGTGTGATTATCTCCAAAGGTGTCTGAGCGCACACCCACACCCATACCCACACCCCTGCTTTCTCTTTTGGTGGCTGCTGTTCGTGTCCGCATCTTAACATGGGCTGGTGTGACTGTGTGTGACTTTGGGCGCCTCCTCCCAGCTCTGTAGCTTGCGAGCAGCCACCTGCTGCCCTCTGACTGACTGTCGCTCTGTGATGTCGCCCTAGAGACCAGCATTTTGGGGAGTTGGGCTGGTCTGACCTAAATCTCAAGTCTGTGGAACATTGTTTGTGTGCGTGTGAGTGAGTGCTGTGACAGAGACCGACATGCCGGCAGTCTGAAGCTAGCGTGTGGGCCGCGGATGCGGCTTGGGGACCTGCTGTGCGCGAGCCCGCGGTGTTCCCCGAAGCAGCGTCGGCTCTTCCGTGTCCGCGCTGCCTTACTGCGCTGCTTCTTGTCAGAGTTCTCAGGTTACAGCCTCTAGACACGTTATATTTGCAGTATTTGCATTCGAAGGACTTCCTAACCCATTTATCAAGGAAAACACACTGACTTCCCAAGACCGGAGTGTGAGCCCGGTGAGGGCAGAGTGTCTGTCCACGTTCTGGCTGTGTCCCAGCATGTGGAGTCCCCTCCGCCAGGGTGGGTGCTCGGAAAAGACGTGAAGAATGGATGACCCCATGTGAGGGGACATTCCGTACAGCCTGAAAAAGGGGAACCTGATATGCTTCAGTGACTTTGTGGTCTCACATCCTCTGTATTTACTGCTCTCCCCCCCATGATGTCCTCCTCCACCAGAGGCTGCGGCCCGGAGAAGGACCACGTCTACCTGCAGCTGCACCACCTGCCCCCGGAGCAGCTGGCCATACGCCTGCCGGGCATCTCGGAGACGGCCATGATCTTCGCGGGCGTGGATGTCACTAAGGAGCCGATCCCCGTCCTTCCCACTGTGCATTACAACATGGGTGGCATTCCCACCAACTACAAGGGGCAGGTGACCAAGCTGGGACCCTTCCACAGGGGGGAGCAGGGCAGGAATGACAGGCCCACCTCACAGTTGTCCCTCTGGACCCAGAAAATACAGAAACATCATACAGATGTTTCCCTCAGCACAGTCGCTGCTGGAGGGCAGAGCAGGGCCCGGGGACACGCTAGCGTTTGCCCTCACTCTGCAAGGACGAGCAGTCACCGGTGACTCAGCGACCCCTCCAGAGCACACGGTCATGGACACAGTATCATTTGCAGCTTTTCCCAGTTTATAGTTTATTTTCCTGTCTGATCTCTTGTTACTTTTACTGTGACCTTGTAAATCATATTCTCCTCACATCACATACTTGTGGGTGGCTTGCAGTCCACCCAGGGATTTTTGGTTTGTGATTTTTTTTTGCCTCTCCTCCGATGAGGTGGCTGGGGCGCTCCTCCCCACTTTGTAGACAAGCAATGCGCCATACTCCCTTCCCTTCATCAGAATCCAGAGCTGGGGTGTGGAAGTGGGGGGGGGGGTCAGTCGGGTGGGGAACGAGGTTTGTAATGAGCAGTAGATGTGGGAGTGAAGTGACAGGTTTTGCCAATGTGGGATCCTTTGACCTGACTGCCTGGGGTAGCTGAGTGTCCGGGTGCAGACTCAGAGGGCTCCCTGTAGACGACGCAGGTCTGGTCCTTACCTGCCGTCCTTCCTCCGAGCCTGCAGGCAGACGCCCCCGTCCTGGGAAGGAGGGCTCTGCAGACCATGCTCCTGAAGTCTGAAGTCTTCCTTCCACAGGTCCTCAGGCATGTGAACGGCCGGGATCAGATCGTGCCCGGCCTGTATGCCTGTGGGGAGGCCGCCTGTGCCTCTGTGCACGGTGCCAACCGCCTCGGGGCGAACTCGCTCTTGGACCTGGTAGTCTTCGGCAGGGCGTGTGCCCTGAGTATCGCAGAGTCCTGCAGACCCGGTAGGTGTTTTCTTTAGGGACTTGGGCTGTTTCGGGAAGTGATAGGTTACCATGTCTTGATTTGTTGGAAATCTGCTGAGTGATCATGGGGGGTGGTCTGGTTTTTCTGCCTGTAAGTGAAGAGACCGTGATTCAGAGATTTATATTGTGACAGACGAGACTGGACACGGGCTGGGTGAGGGTCTTAACAATTTAGAGGATAACCTGGTTTTGGTCAGATCTTGTTTTGTGGTTGTTAATGTTCTCTTTAGAAAAGCCCCTGTGAGGGGGTTGTTTCGAGAGGACGTGTGTCCCACGGTGCTGGGTTGTTACAGATCACTACTCGCAAGGGAATATTTTACACAGTCCGTGTGACTATATGTAAGTTCTCAGTACTTAGGAAAAGTAACTTTGGTTTTTCTGGAAAAAGAAAAAAATGTAAATGGTCTGTTAAAGCAGAGCGTAATGCACACAAAGGATTGGGCACAGGTGTCCCTGCGGCGTCACAGTGGTTTTCAGTCCGTTTGTCTGGTCACCTAATAACCTGAGGGAACAGCGCCCCATGCTGGAAGCGCGAGTCCTGCCGGGGGCAGGACATGCACTGTCACAGGGATCTCCCAGAGGTCTCTGTGTGGGTTCCCGTGGCCCCTTCGCTCAGGACTGCAGGTGACATGAAGACACTGTTCCCAAGAGTAGGACGATGGGATCCCTGGGCTCTGCCCATTAGGCATCACTGGTGGTGACCGTGCAGTCTCAGTTCTGCTGTTTCTATTGAACAAAAGCTTTTTGTATGGATTCTAAGTTGGGGGAAGTCTTACTGTCCTGCTAGTTGAACACAGCCCTCAACATCACGTGCCACACTCGCAGTCCCGCCTGCAGTCAGCAGATACGTGTGACAGTTACACTTTCAGACGCCATCTCCCTTACTCCGACCAAGTCGCTGATGGGCAGAGGTGGGGCCCTGTCCCCGTCTTTGCTGCAAAGGCGACAGTCAGATCCCCCTAGTCTGGCAGAGAATCAGTGCTCACTGCACCGCAGTGGTGAAGCCTGAAATCAGATCTCCGAGCAAAGCAGAAAGTTCGAGCTTCCTTTGTTCGAAAATGAGAAAAAGGAAGTTTTATTAAAATATTTTGTACTTTTATATCTGAAGGATCGATACACACTTCAAAAAAATTTTTTTAAGCTAGTGATTAAAAACAGAATAAGGTACTCGTCCATGCAGTAGCACGAATGGACCCCAGACGTATTGGGTCATATGATCTGGGCTCCAGAGGCCACGCACCTCAGGTTTTACTTGTATAACATAATGGAAGAGACAAAATTGGGAATAAGATGGCTCAGTGGCTGCCATTCTATCGCGGTGGGCCTTCCCACTGAGCAGGGAGCCTGACGCGGGCCTCCTTCCCAGTGTCCTGGGATCGCGACCTGAGCCAAAGGCAGACGCCCAGCAACTGAGCCATCAGGCGCCCCGTACTTTACAACTTTTAAAACCAGAAAGGGAAGGAAAAACGTTGCTACATCCTCCCAAACATGAGAATTTTAAACGTTCTGTACCCTGATTATGTATCTTATTCAGTACCTGAATTGTGATGGTTACGGGAACCCATACCTGTGTTGAAATTTGTAGAATTGTGCACCTAGAGAAAAACAATTTTGGTAAATGATCACTTTTCAATTTTAATTTTTTTTAATTTTCATTTTTTGATATATTTATTTTTAAGTAGGCTCCATGCCCACTGTGGCACCCAGCACAGGGCTTGAACTCACAACCATGAGATCAGACCTGAGCTGAGACCAAGGGTCAGGTGCTTAACTGTCTGAGCCATCTGGAGCCCCAGATGATCACCATTTTTTTTTTTTAAAGATTTTATTTATTTATTTGTCAGGGACAGAGGGAGAGAGAGCGAGCGAGCACAGGCAGACAGAGAGGCAGGCAGAGGCAAAGGGAGAAGCAGGTTCCCCGCCGAGCAAGGAGCCCGATATGGGACTCGATCCCAGGACGCTGGGATCATGACCTGAGCCGAAGGCAGTCGCTTAACCAACTGAGCCACCCAGGCGTCCCGATGATCACCATTTTTAAAGAAACATTACAAATAAAAGCAGAGACCGCAGCTGGCCTGGAAGAGCTGGGGTGGGTCACACGAGAGACTGGTGCCGCCTCGCTCCTTGTGGAACGCGGCTATGAGCAACCCTGCTTTACCCGCAGACCTTTGCTTCCTCATTTCATACCCTCTCCCATATTACCCACTGAAGAAAATACATTTCCAAATGTCATTTAAAGAAAAAAACTTTGAAAAATTTTAAAACATTTTAAGTTTTCGGGGGCACCTGGGCGGCTCATTCGGTTGAGTGGCTGCCTTCAGCTCAGGTCATGATCCCAGGGTCCTGAGATCGAGCCCCACATTGGGCTCCCTGCTCGGTGGCAAGCCTGCTTCTCTCTCTCCTTCTGCCTGCCTCTCTGTCCACTTGAGCTCTTTCTCTCTCTGTGTCAAATAAAAAAAAAAAACAAACTTTAAAATATTTTAAATTTTCAAAACATTTATCTTTTTAGAAAAGTCAGAGAAACATATCGTGAGGTTTAGGTAAGCAGATACAGAGGTCCGAATCAGCAGGAGAGTTTTTTAAACATGCCTGGCCAGGCCCTCCCTCATCCCTGAGTGAGGACCATCATTGGAGGGGGTGGGGCACATTGGCAGAATTTTCGGAAGCTGCTCGCTCTCGTGAAGGTGCCAGTTTTCCATACAGTAGAGTAATAATGCATAAATCTAATTTTTAAACTTAGGAATGGTTTCTCTTTTGTTCAGAGATTTCTTACTGGATACCTACTCCTTGCCAGAGATTTGACTTCATGTTTACCCTTTGGCTCCATCAGTATGTGGTCCCTTAGGGCTCAGGTGGTCCAGGCGGAATATCAGCTCAGATTATGTGTACATCTTCCCAACTCCATTAAATTCTAGCTTTTTGTCTGTGTTTCTTAAGGAGATAAAGTTCCCCCGATCAAACCAAATGCCGGGGAAGAGTCTGTCATGAATCTTGACAAGCTGAGGTTTGCTGACGGAAGCATAAGAACATCAGAACTGCGGCTGAGCATGCAGAAGGTGAGCGCCCGCACACACCCGGGCGTGGGGCAGACCGTGTGCCCACAGCCCTGTGCCAGGCTCGGGGCCAACAGCAAAGGGACACATTCCACCTGAAGGCTGGAGGTAGCTGCGCAGGACAGAGACACAGTCCTGTCGTGTGCCCCGGGGGCTTGCATGTGGCTCTCCCCTTCTCCGACCCTCTCAGCTGTCAGGTGTGTGTCAGAGCCTAAAAGGGGAGGGACAGTGCAAGGTCTGAGGAGCTGTTCCCAGCTGGGGGCTCCTTAAAGCCCTGCAAAAGTGTCCCATTGCCAAGAGGTTAATGCCCCGTCACACCCAGCCTCCAGCAGCCCTGCGGAGTCTCTGAACTGGGCCCACGAAGCCACTGAGTAACAGCAGGACGAGAAGGGACTTCAGGGTGGGGGGGTGGGCTGGGAGTGGTGATCTGATCTGTGCACTGGTGGTCGTCAGGGCGTTTTCCTTCTAGATCAGCATGTCTGATGGGATCTTCTCTGAGGACCGGGTCACGGCCCTGTGACCTTGGAGCCTGTTGTCTGACTAAAGAACTTAATTTTACTCAACTTCAGTTGACCCTAAAGCACTGCTGTGGCTGCTGCATTGGAGAGCGGAGGGTTAGATAAACACAGCCCGTAAGCTGCTAGGCATCCTCCAGAGTCTTCAAATACAGGGATTCCTGGTCCATGAATGGGATCTCTGTCCAGTTAAAATCATGTTCAAGGATTTCTTTGTGGAGGCGCATTCTGAAAAGAAGCCCCTTGCTTTTAGTCATATGCTGAAGGGTCTTTTGAGGTCACCATCCAAAGAAAAATGTCGCATACTGCTACTTTTGTAGGACTGTGGTTCTGTGTTTGGGCAGGCTGGGCTCCAGGGAGGCTTCCAGGGAAGGTGAGGCAGATGGCGCCAGTGAAGGACAGAGTATGTTGAAGGAAAGCAGACGAGGTGCTGTGCAGGACTTCCACAGGGTACTGACCCAGGAGTTGGATGCCAGCTACGACAGATGTAATCATTGCCCTGGGTCTTAGGAACCTCTGATTGGGGGTGGAAATGGTAAATTCATGAGGTATTTTGAAATAGGAAGTCCTAGGGGCGGGGTGTTCCCACCAAATAAGGCGTGTACAGATCTTTGACTTGCGGTGGTGTTACTGGTGTTACGTGCCTGTGACAGTTGAAAATGTTCTAAGTCATAAATGCATTTAAAACACCTCTAACTTACTGAATCTGCTCCGCCGACCTCCGTCGTCAGCCGGCAGTAGGGAAAACTCATCTGCAAAGCCTGTTTCATAGTGCGGTGTCGACTGCCTCGTGTGGCTTATTGAATACTGAAAGTGAGAAGACGGCTGTGTGTGTGTGGACGGTTGTTTACCCTCCGCATCAGTGGGGCTGAGTGGTGGCTGCAGCTGCTGCCAGTGCCCAGGGACGCCTACGGCAGGCACATGGCTAGCCTGGGCAAAGAGGAGGATCCAAACTACGGTGTCTCTGAATGCAGACCGCTTCTGCATCACTGTGAGGGTGAGGAACAGTAAGTCAAGCTGTCATGGGTTAGGGACCATGGGAATTGTTACCTGCCGGGCCAGGCAGTGTTCTAGATGCTCCAGTTGTCGGAACAAAATCCTCCCTGCTGGGAGTGCACGCTTGCGTTGGAGGACTTGACTGTTCTGCTGAGTTCAGCTGATAACAGTAAGAGAAACGAAACAAGGTATGTATTGAGAAGGAGTAGACAAAAGTATCATCATTTACAGACACAGTTAAAAATCTCAAGATAATAAGTAAAAAATTAGTAAAAACAAGAATGAACTAAGATATCTGTATAAAAGATTCCTCAGTAGCTTTCCAGGATGCTTGCAGTAATCCATTTGAAAATTAACCTCATTCACAATACAACCAGAAGTTTACAATGTCCTAACCCTGAAGAGTATGAAAACGTGGGCACTGAAGAACATAAAAGAATGTTTTAACTAACACCTACTAGATTCTAAGATAGTTTTTTTCCGTTTGCTTGTCCCGAGAGGCCAGGACATTTGATGTTAGGCGTTACAGTTTTGAAATGATGTATTGTTCTGGGGCTCCTGAGGGGCTCAGTGAGTTAAGCATCTGACTTGGGCTCAGGTCACGATATCAGGGTCCTGGGATCGAGCCCCACGGCAGGGATCCGGTTCTTCATCCTCACTTGTGGTCTCGGTCTCTCAATAAAATTTTTAAAAATAAAACAAAAATAAAATTATGTATCATTCTAAAGAAAGAGATGACATTCCTGTTAAATAGAACTAAATCAGCAAGCTTTATTAGCTTGTGGTAGAGGTGTGTGCACAAAGTGGAGTCCAGAAGTAGGCCCAGGCACACACTGTGATTGAGCATGGGGTAGAGGGGTTTTTCAAGAGCGATGAAAGGCCATTCAGTAGGTGATAGGAAACAAATGTAGATCTGAAAATAAATGTCAGGTTCATTTCATGTCATATTTCTTAAGAGCATAAACCATAAAGCCATAGAGGAATTTGATATATGAGTGGTTTCCTGCAAAATTAACCAGAAGACGGGCAGGGAGGATTCCCAAGGCTCTGACTTCTCACTCTTCTTCATGACCGCCCACGCCACGCTCTCTGCTGACCACCTCAACCTCAACACTCCTTAGTTTGTGTCACCAAGGGGCCGTCTGCTGGCTCCTAGAACATTTGCCACCAGATCTCGAGAGTGGAGCTAGTGTCTCCTTGGGACTTTGAAGGTCGAGCCCTTATGCCCTTTGTGCCACCATTCAGTACAGCGTGCCTCGAGTAAGTCTGCTTGCGATCACAGATCCTGGCTGAGTTCCACAGATGACCTCCCCAAAATGCAAACTGTTCAGCTTTAATGTATGTGGATTTAAGACACATACTTAATGGGAACGTAGATGATGTGGATTTAAGACACATACTTAATGGGAACGTAGAAGCATTTTTTAAAAGCTTTCATCAAAACTGCATTTTAACATCAATTTATGATATAACCGTCAACGAGCCAAGTATAGAGGGAGTGTACCCCAGTGTAATGAAGGCCGTATATGATGAGTCCACAGCTAGTGTCAGACTCAGTGGTGAAAAGCCGAACGCTTTTCTCATCCCGGAGACACGACAGAGATGTTCACTCGCACCACTTGATTCAGCCCAGCCCTGGAAGTCCTGGCTGGAGCAGTCAGGCAGGAAAGAAAGCAAGGCGTCTACAACGGGAAGGAGGAAGTAAAATTCACTGTTTACAGACATGCAGATCACATGACAGACTCCACCAAAAAACTTAGAACTAGTAAGTGAATTCAGTAAAGTTGACAGATACAAAATCAATACATAAAAATCTGTTGTTTCTGTTACACAAATAATGAACATTCTGAAAGAGAAATTAAGGAAATAATTCTGTTTACAATTGCATCAGAAACAGTAATTTTGACCAAGGACGGGGAGAAATCTGTACACTGAAAATTGTATAAAGCATTAATGAATACAGTTGAGGACATAAATAAGTGGGAAGATATTCTGTCTCATGGACTGGAAGAAGAATACTATAAAATTTCCATATTACCCAAAGCTGTTCACAGACTCGGTAGTCTTTATTAGAATTCCAGTGGCATTTTTTACAAAAATAGAACAAACAAACCTAAAATGTGTATGGAACCACAAAAGACCCTGAATAGCCAAAGCAATCCCGAGAGAAAAAAAAAGCTGGAGGCATCTCTCTCCCTGATTTCAAACTATATTACAAAGGAATAGTAATCAAAACAGTAAGGTATTGGCCTAAAAACAGACCTCTGTAGATCAATGGAATAGAAACAAGCTCATTAATAAACCAGTGTATATGGCTAATAATTTACAACGGAAGAGCCAACAATATCCAGTGGGAAAAGAACGGTCTCTTTAATGGTGCTGGAAAACTGAAGAGCCACATGCAAAAAACTGACTCAAAATGGATTAAAGACTTGAATGTCAGACCTGAGACCATAAAACTCCTAGAAGAAAACACAAGCAGTAAGCTTCTGAATGGCGGTCTTGGTGGTGACTTTTTGGATTTGACATCAAGAGCAGAGGCAAGAAAAGTAAAAGTAAACTGTTGGGACCACAGCAAACTTAAGCTTCAGCACAGCAAAGGAGACCAACGAAATGAAAAGGCAGCCTATAGAATGGGAGGAAATACGTGCAAGTCTTGTATCTGATAAGGGACTCACATCCCAAAACACATAAAATACGCCTAGATCTCGGTAGAATAAAACAACCTGAGAAATGGGCAGAGCGTCGGAACAGACGTTTTTCCAAAGAAAACATACAGTTGGCAAACAGACATGAAGAGCTGCTCAGCATCACTCATCGTGGGGGAAATGCTAATCAGAATCACATCACTTCATCTCACACCTTCAGAAATGGTTAGTATCAAAAAGACAAGAAACACGAATGTTGGCAAGGATTCAGAGAGAGGGGAGCCCTCACGCGCTGTTGGTGGGAATGCAGGCTGGTGCAGCCGCTGTGGAGAGCTGTGTGGAGCCCCCCCCCCCAATTAAAAATAGAACTACTCTGTGATCCAGCAATCCCAGCTCTGTTTATGTATTCAGAGGGAATGAAAGCGCTAATTCCAGAAGATGTCTGTGCCCCATGTCTATTTCAGTGTTGTTCACAGTAGCCAAGAAAATCGGTGTCTGATGGTGGATGAATGGTTACTAACGATGGGCGTGTGTGTTCTGTGTACTGTGTATGTGCTGTATATACATGTACACATATAGGGTTGTGAGTTTGAGTCCCACATTGGGTTTAGAGATTATTTCAAAATAAAATCTTTAAAAGTAAAAATGAAACGCATAAGAAAAAGTCTGAAGGGTTTACCAGTTTTAGACCTGGCTTCACGCCAACTGGAGAATTACAGATGATATTTTGTTTTACAGTCGATGCAAAATCACGCTGCAGTGTTCCGTGTGGGAAGTGTGTTACAAGAAGGCTGTGAGAAGATCAGTCAGCTCTATGGAGACCTGAAACATCTGAAGACGTTTGACCGAGGTGAGCAGTTTGTGGGGCCCTGGGTGTACTTGGGGTGCCGGGTATCTGCTAGGCTGCCTCAGGGCCCTGTGTGTCCCATGTAGTGCTGACTTAACTCTGTCCTTGCTGTGTGAGTGGATGCTGGCAACCCACAGCCACAGCCCTGAGGACACATCAGACTGGATCCTGTCTCTAACGGGTGCCTTGTGTGTCCCCAGGAATGGTCTGGAACACCGACCTGGTGGAGACCCTGGAGCTACAGAACCTGATGCTCTGTGCACTTCAGACCATTTATGGAGCAGAGGCCCGGAAGGAGTCGCGTGGCGCTCACGCCCGGGAAGATTACAAGGTGCGTCCTCACAGCACATCCCAGGTGCACATCATGTCCTCCGGCCACGGGCCTTGCTCAGTCCCTCACCGTGCACTTTCTGTACATTTTACTCCATGTTCCCAAAAGTAAATTGAAAAAATGCTTTTTTTCCGCCTCTGATAACTTTCATACTTTGGTGTCACTGGGTTTGGTACCAGCATGACTTTTTCTTGCCTCCATCGGCCTCTGCTCCTGCCAGGGGCGTCTCTGAGAGCCCACCCGGCTTTTACCAGGTCCGAGATTAGTCTGCGGTCTGAGTACTGTGGCCAGAAAACGTTAAAAATGAGTAAATGATTGAGGCCTGACCTCATCTTTGTCTGATTTCTTTTTCTTTTTTTTAGATTTTATTGATTTGAGAGAGAGTGCACACGCATGAACAGAAGCGGGCGGGCCGGGGGTGAGGGGAAGAGTGAGAGAGAGAAGCAGACTCCTTGCCAAGCAGGGAGCCCGATGCGGGGCTCGATCCCTGAGATCATGACCTGAGCCAAAGGGGGATGCTTAACCAGCTGAGCCACCCAGGTGCCCCTGAATGACCTGATTTTTATGCAGAGTACAGCTCAAATTCTTCCAGACAGAGCGCTCAGCCTATGATGGGAAAACATTGCGGACATGGGCACTTGAGGGCAAACACCGCTTTCCGGACATATTAGGCTTTGGCCCGGGACAGTGTGGTGGAGCTGGGAGCAGCCACACCAGTCAGCTGGGCACAGGCGAGTGGGAAAATTGGCCCCAGCAAGGGGCTTACATTCTGAGTCACTGTGAAATTTTATTAATTTACCTGCCAGCCACTGAAGCTGGATTAGATTCAGCCTGATGAAGCACATTCGTCACATGTACTGCGAAGTAGACGCCGCCCCAGCTGTGGGTCGCTTGGCAGTTCGTGTGGCCGCGGTGAACGAGTTTCTGTTCAGTCACAGCAGTCGGGCAGGTGGAGGCTGCTGGCCCCGGAGAACTCACCCCTGCTGTGTGTTCAGAAAGAAGGGAGGGTGCTGCAGCCCTGCTTGCTCCCGGGTTTGGGTTTTATTTTATTTATTCATTTATTTTTATAGAAAGCTGCTTTGGTACACTTTTGTGTTTTAATTTTTATTCTGTTGACTTTTTTCAAATTTAAATTTTAGGTAGTTGACACATGTGCAGTATTGGGTTCTGGATTAGAATTCACCGATTCATCACTTACATACAACACTCAGTGCTCATCACAACAAATGTCCTCCTCCCCCCACCCACCTCCCTCTGTCAGCCGTCAGTTCGTTATTATTTTTAAATTTTATCTTTAAGGGGCGCCTGGGTGGCTCAGTGGGTTAAGCCGCTGCCTTCGGCTCAGGTCATGATCTCAGGGTCCTGGGATCGAGTCCCGCATCGGGTTCTCTGCTCGGCGGAGATCCTGCTTCCCTCTCTCTCTCTCTCTCTGCCTGCCTCTCCATCTACTTGTGATCTCTCTCTGTCAAATAAATAAATAAAAAATCTTTAAAAAAAAAAAAAAAATAAAAATAAATTTTATCTTTAAGTAATCTGTACCCCCAACACGGCGCTGAAACTCCCAACCCCGTGCTTCACTGGCTGAGCCAGCCTGGTGCCCCTGGCTTTCATTTAAAGCAGCTCTTGTATGTCTTTCCCGTTACCGTGTGTACGATATGCCTTAATAGTATTCAGCTTCTTTTTAAGAGTTTTTGAACAAAATTTTAATATACTTGCTTAAAGTGAAACATTTCAATGAAAAAAGCTAAAAGAAGAAATCGAAATCTCCCAGTATATGAGCAAAAAGACAAAGTATTTGATGAACTTTTTTTTTTTTTAAAGATGTTATTTATTTGACAGAGATCACAAGTAGGCAGAGAGGCAGGCAGAGAGAGGGGGGGGGGGAAGCAGGCCCCCCGCTGAGCAGAGAGCCCGATGCGGGGCTCAATCCCAGGACCCTGAGACCATGACTTGAGCCGAAGGCAGAGGCTTAACCCACTGAGCCACCCAGGCGCCCCTATTTGATGAACTTTTAATTGCATGAAAGATCAGGCTAATTTGTGCTGTGGAGGCACCGGGATAAGCGAACGGTTTGCCCCACGCTGCAGGGTGGACGGGTGCTCCAGGAGTCTGGCTGCTGGCAAACGTGTGACGATCGTCTCTCTCCGTCCCACTTGGAGTTGGGACTTACTTGCACTTCTTTTGTACTCTGTGTTCTTCTAGGTCAGATATACACAAAATGGGTTTTCACTAGGAATTGTAGAAGGGAAGGGACATGGGTTGAAAAATGGACCGGGGATGTCCTGCTCTCTGTGACCAAGGTCTGCTTGGGACAGTGGATACCTCCTTGTTGAGTGGGATCTAGGGGGATTCGTATCAGACGAGTCTCTGATGTATCATTTTAATGAGTTTGCCCTGGTTTCCAGTTACATTGCCTTGTTAGAGAAATAAGACATTTGAAGTATAATTGTTACTGGCATTTTCTGAAATAAAGTTCCTTTCTCTGGCCTCAGGAGCGGATTGACGAGTATGATTACTCCAAGCCCATCCAGGGGCAGCAGAAGAAGCCGTTTGAGGCGCACTGGAGGAAGCACACCCTTTCCTATGTTGATGTCAAGACTGGGAAGGTGTGTAGGGAGCGTCTTCTGCTCACGCGTGTGCTGATGAGTATGCAGTCCCACACGTTCTGCAGTTCAGCATATGATGGGCTGGGAGAACCAATGTGGTTTTAGTTGATGGGTGACAGATTTGAGACACTCCTGGAAAGGACACTCAGGCTTCTGCCTGGAAACAGAATCCAGTGTAGGCGGGTGGTTTAAGGGCTGGCCTTCCACAGCTTTAGCCCCCAGCAGGGAGTGAGCACCCAAGCCTTGGTGTGAGGGGAAGGGACAATGATTCTGGAGCCCCTTGAGCGTGAGGACAGGGGACAGGAGTGGGACAGGAAAATACTCCTTTTCTCCCATTGGCCGGACCACCTGGGAACAGCCTCCGGTCGCCCTGGGGTATTCTGTGCAGCCAGTAGCATCGGCCTGGGCGCAGAGCAGGCAGAGGAGGGGGTGAGGTGGGCAGAGTCCTAGGAACAGCCAGTGTCAGTACAGTGGAGGCTCCTAGTCTGACTGCAGCAAAGCATAGTTCACCCATTTGGCATTTCTGCTGGGCATTAAGAATCGGAAATAAGACATAAAGTGTTTACCCGTACGCCCTTCAGGCTTGTAAGGGATAGTCTGCAGAAACGATGTTGTGCTCTCTTGCCATCGCTTAATACCGAGAGCCTCAGGTGTCTGTTGTTTTCAGGTAGGCAGTAACTTCCTTAATTTTGCATGAAGGCTCTTTCCTGACAGTGTATAGAAAGAAATCAGACTTCCCTCTCGGTACAGTCCTGCTCTTAGTAATGTTCAGGGCTTTTTACAATTACAATAGAAAGTATAGAAAGTACAAAAATAGAATGAATTTTTGTAAGCTGCCCAGTCAGAGATAGCCTTCATTGCCGTTCTGAAATATTTCCTTCAGGTTTTGCATGTATGTGTGTACACGTTTCCTTACGTGTATGTATATAAATACAAGTAGGAAAACGATTTGCAAATACATAGTTTAAACATAATTAAAGAATGATGGTTGTATGCAGGGTTTCACTTCTTGACCATTTGTGTAAAGTATCAAGAATTTAATACATTGTTTAATTGCTGTATTTCATTACATGAATTTACCATAAGTTACGTGGCTGGTTCCCTGTTGTGCATTTAGATCATCTTTTACTTTGTTACTGAAAAATACTCCATTGAGTCCTTGTGTTTTTAAGTTCCTGAAATATGTCTGCAAATAACTTTTATAGCTAATTTTTCAGAAAGGCACAAGAGAATGCTATTTGTATGTTTTTGTTTTATTGTCGATTTTTTTTTTAAGGTTTCTTTGGAATACAGACCAGTGATCGACAGAACTTTAAACGAGGCTGACTGTGCCACAGTCCCTCCGGCCATTCGCTCCTACTGACGAGACCAGAGGTGACCAGCTTTTGTAATTATGTATAATAGCTCGTGCGTGTCTTCATATCCTGATTACCTTTTTAAAATCCCATTACTCAAGTGAGTAAGGAAGGCCATTGGACTAGGGGTCATCTACCCGGTAGCCAGAAGCTTGCTGGTAATCAACAGCCAGAAGTGTGAATGAAGCCTACCTTTATCCTTTGCTTCCTTCTTGTGAAATCATAAAACTGGGCCTGATTCTTCAATAAAGCATAAATTGCACACTTCTATCTCCAAGTTCATTTAAAGCTTATACTGTTTAATTTGAGGCATGTTTGTCGACCTAAAATACCGAAATCCAGAAATCTTATATATATTAAGTAAAAATGAATTTTGGTGTTGACAGCACATGAAGAAAAACATTTCCTTCTTGTTCTTCGTAAGCAAATTGTTTAATGGATGACCATGTGTCCTAAAGAATTTAAATAGCCAGATACCAAAGGAAACAGATGTCAGTGGGTTTCTTCCTTCCCGGCTTGCTTGCTCTGGGTCCCTTTCCTACTTAGTGCTCGTGCGGGGCTGGCTTCTGTATGATCCGGCCCGTAACAGTCAGGGTCATTGATTTTACTGTTTCTCAATTTTAGGGATTGTCTGGTAATTACGTAAAACATTCACGTTTTCAGAGCTAACCTCAATTGTCCCTGAATCCTCTCCCCTCTCTCCCCCATAGCAACCACTTTAGTTATCTTCTTAGTGTTTTAAGAGAAAAAGAAAGCAAATCTGTATGTGCATTATTATGCACACCTTGTCTGCATATCTGGAGATCATTTCTTCTCATCAGCGAGTCTTCCCTTTTTTGGCTGCATGAATGCACCTTACCCTCCAGTGGTAAGAGTTTGTGTTCTTTCCAGTATTACGGATGCCACCGTGAGTAATTTCATGTGTGAAGTTCTTTTCTTTGAGATAGAATCCTAGAAGTAGAATTGCTGGGTCCACGGGTAAATGCACATGTTCTTTTAGATGATCTCAGATTCTCTTCCCCAAATTCTCTGGGATGCAGAGCCCCTACAACTTTGCAAAAAAAGAATGATAGCAAGTGTTTGGAGATGTTCAGCAATCATATAATGAGAAATTTTACCTTAAGTATAGCATTTTTCTTTTTCTTTCTTTGGGAGGTGGATAGCATGAGGTATGATTGGCATAAGCCAATAAACGTTCACCAGCCCAGGTTTCTTCTTGCCCCTTTGTAATCTCCGCCCCTTATCTCCAGTGGTGCTGTCAGGAGAGATGGGCTTGCATGCTCCAAAACTACATATGAATGGGACCATACAGATGCAGTCTTTTTATTTGGTTTCTCTTAATCAGCATCATGATTTGTGGTTCATTCACACTGCTGCACAAGCAAGGGGACGGATGTGTTTCGTGGCTTGAGGGCTACATCAGCTCCTGGCCCCGTTCCCTGCCACACTTCTACCACAGAGAAAGACCCCAGGCAGAGCCGCAGGTGCGTGAGGCAAGAAGCTGAAGGTCTGGTGGGTACCGGGGAGGCGCCGGGCCACACAGCATCGAGTGTCTGCAACCGAGCTGCAAATCCAGCTATGACGGTCACAAGAGGAAAGTGTCATTGCAAGTGGCAGAACATAGAACTTTGGAGTTTACAGTTTCAGTGAACTTTAAGGATAAATGGGTCCACTAAGAAACCCTGTGCTTCATCAGCAGTCTCCCTGCTAGTGGGAATATTGGTGTTCACACTTTGAAATTGTGTAGTAGTAAACTAGTTAAAGCTAGTAACTAGTTATGTTAATGCTAAAACAGATTTTTTCTGAGAAAGAGAAATAGAGGTAATCCTGCAATACTAAATTTGGAATAGAAATGTAAGTGTAAATTCTTTTTTTTGTTCTTTTTAAAATCATTTTTAAAAGATTTTATTTATATATTTGAGAAAAAGAGATCATGAGTGGAGGGAGGGAGGGGCAGAGGGAGAGGGAGAAGCAGACTCCCCACCAAGCAGGGGCTTGGCCCCAGAACCCTGAGATCATGATCTGAGCAAAATCAGATGACCAACCAACTAAGCCACCCAGAGGCACCCCTTTGTTCTTTTTTAAGGTTTACTCATTTATTCATCAGCACTAGCAGGAGGAATAGTTAGGAGAGGGAGAAGCAGATTCCCCGCTGAGCTGGGAGCTTGACTTGGGGCTCTAGCCAAGAACCCTGGGATCATGACCTGAGCCAAAGGCAGAGACTTAACCACACTTAACCGACTGAGCCTCCCAAGCACCCCTTTTCTTTGCTCTTTAGGGGACACACACACACACACACATTTCCCAGCTCTGTCCCAATACCAGTGGGTTCTAAGCACCTGGATTGTGGTGTCTGCTTGCCACTCCCCTCTCCTCCCAGCCCTGATAGCCATGGAGTCACTCTATTAAAAACATCAGTATGGGGCGCCTGGGTGGCTCAGTGGGTTAAGCCGCTGCCTTCGGCTCAGGTCATGATCTCAGGGTCCTGGGATCGAGTCCCACATCGGGCTCTCTGCTCAGCAGGGAGCCTGCTTCCCTCTCTCTCTCTCTGCCTGCCTCTCTACTTGTGATCTCTCTCTGTCAAATAAATAAATAAAATCTTTAAAAAAAAACCATCAGTATGTTAATTTATAATGATAGTTTAAAACTCAGCCAACACTGAGCAAAAACATAGGCAGTCATTCTTGGAAGTAACGAGGGCACTAACTACTAACATTGAAAATGCATAATTAAAGGAGAATGAAATGGTTACCCTCCCTTTTATCCAGAAATTGTCATTCAGGGTAACTTCTTTGATTGGAAAAAGTTTCACAGAGGAATCCCTTCAGATAAATGAGTAAGGAATGACAGAATTTAAAGACCCCCTTTTTGCTCTCCCTAAGGTTGTTCTGGAACTTGCATGTGGATCAGCATCACCTGGAGGGATTGTTGAATAATTCCTGACCCCACCCAGGACTTCTGGTTCAGTAGGTCCTGGGGGTGGTTCTGAGAATCTGCATTTGTAGTATGTTCAGGGACCACAGTTTGAAAACCACCTGCATGGGATGCTGTGGTTCAACAAACATGAAAGAGGATTTTCAGAAGAAAATAATAGGTGGAAAGATGACAACCTCAGACCTCCATCCGAACCAGCAGATGAAACAAAGCTTGGCCAAAGAATTTTACAGAAGCGGAAGTATAAATATGGGCATTAGAGCATCATTTAAGTGTTAGGACAATGAATGAAAAGCTGGCAAAGGCAGGTATGTGAAGCATGACAAGATGACAGAAGGGCTGATTGGTTTCAAAGAAGTAATTGAGGGCAGTGGCCTTACATCTGCTACTTCTCAACCAAAAATCAACCTGCAGACCATTTTCATGAACATGCTGAAACCAAGAAAACCACTGGGGAGTAGGTGGTCTGGAAATGCAAGTTTCTATGGGACAATATTTCATACTGGAAATTTTTATACAATGTGTGTTCAAGGTTTCTAAGAGAACCCATGTACTAGAGTAATTGACAGACCAGGTAATTTTTTTTCTTTTTGATGTGCATCAAGATTACTGACCAGAGAAATGTGGATAATTTTTAATATGGACCAAAAGAACCAGAAAAGATACAGTACAATACTCTTAAAACAGTCCATGGCATTAGCCATAACCACATAGCTATTCAAGGTCACTAAAATTACATAAAACTCAAGATCATATTCCCCAGTCCTCTTGATCCATTTCATGTGCTGGTAGCACACGTGGTGCGCGGCTCTCACACTGGACAGCGGAGCAGCTGCATCGTTGCAGAAATTTGGTTGGCTGACACCAGTGAAGACCCTCGCTGGTACCCTATTAAGCAGCACATAGGATAAGTTAGGCACCACTAATAGGACACCTGAGTTAAGTAAAAAGTGGCAAGTCATTCTCTTTCCTACTGAAGTCTGACAAAACAATGCTTGGAAAGGAGGGGGAAGGCCTGGGCACAGTTGGGTCTCTCTCCCAGATTTCTGCACCGGAGTGTGTAAGAGGGAAAGTGACAGTGAAGGTGTCTAGCATGTAAGTGTCCCAGGGCAAGCCATTGGTGGTCCTGATGACAAGGCACAAGTAACGAACGAATCAAAGTGGCTTCAGAGGGAAAGCTGTTAGTGTGGATACATACAAGATGTGTGTGTGTGTGTGTGTGTGTACATACATAACTTCCTTGGTCATCCATTTGACGATTATTGAAGGTTTACCAAATGCCAAAGACGTGAGATGAACAAGAGGGTGGACTGTCAAGTGCGGGGATACCAGCGCCCAGGAAGAGCCAACGTCTAGAAAAATTCTAAGGATAATAAAAGGCATTTTCCGCCTGGCCCGCCACTAGACACATCACGTGCTAATATTCACGGGAGGAAGAGCGCGGTGTTGTCGTTCCGTCTCCCCGCCATGCGCGCGCCATCCGCTTGGAATGCTGACGACAGACCTGGGGAGAGGGAGCGGAGTCCCAAAGCAGGCGAGGGGACAGCGGCCAGTGCTGGAGTCCGCAGAACTCGGCAGGGCACGATCTGCCTCTTTCCGATGGAAGCAGGCGGTCTCCCCGGAGGCCGTCCAGGCGACAGGCCTCCAGCCACACCCTCCCCTCCCCTCCCCTGGCAGCGGCTCGGGGCCGGCCTCCAAGGCTCAGTCCTGCCCTAACGGCGAGGCGCAGGAGCTGGGACCTACCCGCCGCGCTCCCTCCAGACGCCCCGAGCCACAGGCGCGTGTCAGAAATGAGGGCCGAGGGGGAGGGAGGGAGGCCCGAGTTTCCGACGGAGCCTTCCCGACGGTCCGTACATCTGCAGACAGACGCTGCCGGGGGAGGGGCAGGACCTTCTTCAACCCTTGTTTCCCAGCGACACTCTTCCACTCTTCCTTCGAGGAGCCGGAAGGGAAGGGCAGCACAGGTCGGCCTGGGCTGGCACGTCCTGGCCCGTGTGGCCTCGGGCGCCCGGCTCGCCCATCAGGAAGGCGTGACCTCTGCAGCTGGCCGTGAGCCGGGCCTGAGACCGCGCGCGGTCACCCGCGCGCAGGGTGCGGATGCTCCTCGCGGGCACGCCCGGCGCCACAGGCCGGCAGCTGCTCCTGCTCCGCGCGGGTGGCCGGCCGTGGCTGTCCAGGGGTACCGTCCAGGGGCACAGCGGCGGGAGCGCGTGGCCCGGGGCCCGAGGCCGCGGGGGACGCGTCTGGTCCCCTGCAAGCAGCGTCGCAAGCGCCTGTTCGTGTTGGGGAGCCGGAGCAGCCGCGGAGCCGGGGTCGGGAGCCGGTCCGCGGACGGGCCTGGAAGCCCCCAGCGCAGCTGCGGAAAATTCCAGAAAAGACTGCTGGGGGACTCTTTGGGGAGGAGGGACTCCGAAACCGTCCGAGTTCTCGCGGGCGCGGGGATCCTCGTCTCCCCGACGGCGGCCAGCGGGCGGCCGGCGCGTGCTCGGGGGCGCCCCCGCGGGGCCCTCCACCGCCGTGCCCCGGCCCCGAGGGCCGCCCGGACGCCGCAGGGGCTCGCCAGCGGGCCGGGCCGCTGGTGAGGGGCAGCGCGTTCTTCCCTCCGGCCACGCTCGCTCCCAGGGCCTTTAGGTGCAAAAATTAAACACGGGGGAGGGCAGCGCCTTCTGCACGCAGGTCCGCTGGTCCGCGAATCTGGAGGCGGCCGCCGCGCGCACGCGCACAGCCGCGGCCCCAGTGTCGCCTAGCAACCGGCCCGCGAGGGCCTCCGCGGCGCGGAAGGAGCCCGCGGGGAGACACCGCCTTCCGGCGCCCCCGGAAGTGACGTAGCGCCGCGCCCCGCCCCGCCCCGCGGAGGCGGAAGTGGAGCAGCCCCGGTACTCCTGCGTTCCTGGGGAGCCTCAGCCCAGCGGAGCGTCTGGGTCCATGGCCGCCTACTCCTACCGCCCGGGCCCCGGGGCCGGCCCGCCTGGAGGTGCGGCGCTGCCGGACCAGAGCTTCCTGTGGAACGTCTTCCAGAGGTGAGGCTTGGAGCCCCCCGGACGCTTACGGGGCTCCCTGGCCTCCGCTCCTCCCTCCCCGGCCTCCCCCGGCCTCCTTCCCGGTTTCCTTCCCGGCCTCTCCCGGCCTCCTTCTCGGCTTCCCTCCGGCCTCCCCCGGCCTCCCATCGCCCTGGCCTTCTTCCCGGCTCCCTTAGATCTCTCCCCGGCCTCCTGCCCGACGCCCCCAGCCCTGGGCTGCCGCCCCCCACTCCCGCGCCTCCCTCCCGCCGGGGCCCTGCGGAGGTGCCCAGTGGCCTCAGTCGCTCAGGGGTCGCGGCCTCCACCCCTCGCCCCGCCGCGGCCAGGAGCCCGCAGCTCAGGGGCTGCTCCGGGAGGGCCTCGGGACGCTGGCGTGAGGCGGACGGAGACGCAGACGCATCCCCGCTCCTAGCGGCAGGGAAAGAAGCGACGGTTTCAGCAGCGCCTTCTGTCCGGCCGCCCTGCACGCGAGCGAGTGACCGAGGCTCGAACGACTCACGGCCAGGAAAGGGCTTGTCTGGGGCAGGAGAGAAGCTGGTGTGGGCGGACTTCAGGCCCGGGAAAACCGAGGAGCAAGGCCCGAGAAGTGGGAGGAGGGAGACGATGGTTCTCCCCGGGCGGCGGAGTGCTCAGGACGGAGAAGCGCCCGACCGTCCTTTGTTCCCCAGCAGAAGGGGGGTGAGGCGTCCCCGCTGAGCCCAGGGGACGGTCGTGGGAAGGAGCTGCCTCGGCCGCGCAGGGTTGACGCAGTTAAGTGCGGGCGCCGGCTCTGCTCCCTCGGTCCGCAGCTAACCCGGCTCGGCTTTGCAGGGTGGACAAGGACCGGAGCGGGGTGATCTCGGACAGCGAGCTGCAGCAGGCGCTCTCCAACGGTGAGTGGGGCGGCCGCCGGACTCTGCCGGGCGTGGGGCCTGACCCGCCCTAGCGAGCGACTTCCTGTTCCACGCGCGCAGGAGTGACAAGACCTGCTCCCCCGGCGTGGCGGCTGCTGCTGAGCGTTTCCCCAAGCGCGTCGGGCTCCGCGTGCTCTGCTGCGGCTCCGCGTGCTCTGCTGCGGCTCCGCGTGCTCTGCTGCGGCTCCGCGTGCTCTGCTGCGGCTCCGCGTGCTCTGCTGCGGCTCCGCGTGCTCTGCTGCGGCTCCGCGTGCTCTGCTGCGGCTCCGCGTGCTCTGCTGCGGCTCCGCGTGCTCTGCTGCGGCTCCGCGTGCTCTGCTGCGGCTCCGCGTGCTCTGCTGCGGCTCCGCGTGCTCTGCTGCGCCGGGACTCGTGCGGGAGGCACTTCCGGAGGAGCGAGCTTGGGTGCAGGTTGCCAGTTCTAGGAATATGACCTTGGGCAAGGACTTGACCTTTCTGGGTGGAGGATGGAGAAAAAGCGCACAGAGTCCTAATACAGTGCCTGGCACGTAGCAGGGCTCAGTGTCGTCAGCTAAGCATGTAGTAGTGACTGGCCTGTGACCCCAGGACGCCAGCTCCGGGGGTGGTGGTGACGGTAGTTCCACTTACTAAAGCGCCCATTGAGGTGGGCCCTGTGCTGGGCACTTGACGAACCTCGTCTCGCGTCAGCATTGCTGTTGGAGCCCTGGGGTGTGGAGTCTGACCTGTCGGGTCAGGCTTCTGGGTTTTCACTCGAGCGTGTCGGTGCTGCCCTTAGTTCTGCAGCTGGTGGTGAAAGCGAATGGGTCTTGACTCCGTCAGAACATAATCTTGAGCTCAGCTCCTACTAAATATCCAGCAGGAACCTGTTGGAAAGAGGGAATGTTGACAGTTGCCAAGAGATGTTCTGTTCCCCGGAGCTGAGATACTTGGAAGTCAGTGCCTGGTTGATGCAACCGGCCAGTTGGTCGGACTGTCTCAGTGGCCTCTGCAGACGCCTGTGTCGAGGGGCCCAGTGGGACTCCCCCGGCTGTTGTTGGAGGCGTGGGAACTGGCCTGAAGCAGGCGGCCCCGCTAACCTGAGCGAGAGGCGGCGCCGCGGCCAGCACGCCCTCTGCCCGGGCCGCGGTCCTCTCGCTTCTCCCGGGGAGCACGAGGCCTTTCCTGTTCCAGGCATCGTGGTGGCCGTTTTGACGTGTTTTGTTTGTATGTCTTCTTAACCCTGAATCTTTTAACAGTTACCTTTTCCTCTTCAGATTAGCTGCTAAGAAATTTAAATCGGTGGCCGCTCGCATGACTATGGGAGTTTGAGAGGTCAAGTTCACCGACCTGGTCTTAGCGCTCTTAGTTTCTTATCCTCCTGGTCTTCTTTTCCCATCCAGCGTAATTAAAATTTACTTCATTTTGCTCTACTTTATAAATTTCACCATGTTCTCTCTGCAGTAAAGCATGTCCTCAGGGCTGCAGATTCGCAGAGTGGGTGGTCATGCTGGCCGCGCTACCCCTCTGGCTCCTGAGCTGTGGGGCCGGGATCCAAACGCAGACGTGTGTTGCTGGCACCCTCAGCCCTTTCGCTCGCGTCGTGCTGGGGGCTGGCTTCTCCCAGGCTCTCGGAGCGCGCTGAGCCCGTGTCTTCCCACCTGTGTTCATGGGGTGTCCACCCCTTGCATGGGTTCTCTACTCCCTCCGCGCAGAGGGCCTGCCTTTTGTTGGTGTGAGCTGGAGCCGTGTCCATCCCGAGTTCCAGATTTTCTGCCTGCAGGCATGTGCCTGCCCCTGCTGCTGAACCGCTCTGGCATCGTGCCTTGTCCCTGACACTCCGCGGTCTGCTCCGTGTGGCCACCGCTGTAGCTGCCTCTGGCCACTAGACTGTCCGCTTCCAGACAGAAGGCCAGGCCGGGCTCCTGTGTGCAGGTGTGGTAACCAGCCACCAGATGGGCCCGTCTTTGTCCTCTTCACTCCGGGAGCTGATGCAATTGACGTATTTTTGACTTCGGATTTTCCTCCCAGGAATGGGCTTCTGTTTTCGTATTCGCCCTGGGATATTAGGCTACTTCAGGACGTTGCTTTACTTCATGTGTTACTGGTGGCAAAACTGAAGATTCAGACCTCCATGGTTTCTCACTTGAATTAAGCCTGTGCTGGTGTGCTCTCTGCTGAAATGTAGTTGAAACCGCTCCGAAAGGGGCCTTGTGGATCCCGCACACAGAGTCCTTTATGAGACTTGCTTCATAGGAAAGCTTCCGAAACTGCTCTCGGGGGTGTGTGGTTAATAGGTGTGAAGAAAGACAGAAGAAGACTGTTCTCTTGCCTTCTGTTGGAAGCACATGCCATAAACTATCTCAGTTTGGTACCTTTTTTTTTTTTTTTTTAAACCTTGCATGCTCTTTTTTGGAATTGCAGGAATTTAATTTTGCTCAAGCTTCTTTTTTTGTTCCTCTGCAGGTTTGCCCTCATATAACCGATGTAGGTATTTTTTTCTTTTTTTTAGATTTTATTTATTTATTTGACAGAGATCACAAGTAGGCAGAGAGGCAGACAGAGAGGGCGGGGAAGCAGGCTCCCCGCAGAGCCCAGAGCCCGATGTGGGGCTCGACCCCAGGACACTGGGACCATGACCTAAGCCGAAGGCAGAGGCTTTAACCCACTGAGCCACCCAGGTGCCCCCGATGTAGGTACTTTTGTGGAGACATTCTTTATACCTGTACTTTAAAAGATAATAGTTCATATATTGTTTTTAAGATATTTTTATCAGAATAGAGTTCCAGCTGTCCTGGGGATTCTGTATTAAGAAGTGGTGGGATATCAGACCGTATAAGCAGACAGTTCCCTGCAGACCGGCCTTCCGGTCCCGGCACTGCTCCCGCCCCACAGGCCCGGTGTTGCGGCCGAGGGTGCTTGCTGCTGCGTGTGCCGCTGGGGCAGTTAGCGATGCCTGCTCAGCTCCCTTCTGCCTGCGCGTGGGGAAGGGCCACTCAGCAGGCCCACGTTGTTCACAACCTGCTGCTTCCCAGGAGGGACTTTGAGGGCTGGCTGCGTCCTGGACGCGCACACCGAGAAGCGTGTTTTGTCCACCCGTGGCCTGGAGCTGAGCGACAGCCACTTGCCCGGGAGTCGATACTAACAGTCTGACTTACGGCAAACACCTGCTCTCCCTCTGGGTCTCTGGAGCTTCCACGACGAACTCCCACGAGGAACTCCCACGAGAGAGCCTGGACTCCAGACTCGGGAGCTTCCCTGGTGGCCGTGACTGGGCATGTGTCCTTACAACTCGGAGCTGGCGGAGGAAGCACTTCCTGGACAGCACTGGTGACCACGGGACTCCTCCCGGTGCCTTTTCCCTGTGGAGTTTACTGTGTCCTTTCTCTGTAACAGCCTGAGCGCTGGAGTCCTCGCGAGTCATGGAGCTGAGGGTGTTGTCGACGCCGAGGACAGCCTGACCTCTCTGCTCTCTCCAGAAACACGCCCCGCCGGACTTCCAGATGGAAACAAGAGAGTTAGGACTTGGTGGACTTGGCTTTGCTGACAGGTTGCTCTGTAACCTTGGGTGCATTGCACTTCTGGCCCCAGTTTCTTTGGGTGTAGAGACTGGAAGACTGGAGGTCTAGATCCTTTTCCCCCTTGAGCCAAGCCCCAGTCCACTGGGTCCCACAACTGCCACGTACAGAACTGGGAGGCAGTGTGTCCGCCCGGACTGAGCTTACGGTGTTTCGCTAATCGTCCCTAGGATTGTTTCTGTTTTCATTAATGTAAATACTGTAGCGATTTGACCCCAGATTTCACAGAGCCAGTTTCTAGAGCTCACACATATCACATCCAGGGTACGGGCATCTTTAATGCTGATGGTCAGGATTTAGATTGCTTTTCGGAAAGGCCATGTTTCTAGTCGTGCTCTTTGAAGCTGTAGTTGAAGAAAACTGGAGAAGTGTGGAGTTTGCTGAACCAGAGTCTTGGAGATTCTGTGCACCGAGTGCCAGTGCCCTGTGCCCAAGCCTGCAGCACTTGCCACACCTCTGTTGGCAGAAAAGCCCAGCAAGGCTAGGAGTTCCTGGTCTGATGAAGTAAAGTGGAAAGACATCACCAGTGATGATGTTTTAAAAAGTCTGATTTTTATTTATTTATTTATTTATTTGTCCCGAAAGATTTCAAGTAGTTCGGTATCTCAGTTGTGGAAATGTTGGGTGTCATGAAGTCGTAACCCTCAGCCACTCACTGAACCCACCGTTTACGCTTGTGGTTAACAGGACATAATTTCAAGAACAAACTCTTTGGAGGGTGGAAGACTACGTTACCACAGAGCAGAATGGGCTTTTCCCTTTGAGAATGGGGAGTCCGGCAGGCATTTGTGTGCTTGAGGGTAAAGAGGGGAAGCGGTAGTGCTTTCTGGTGGGGACGGTCTCCTCCTCAGCAGCTACAGATGGTTCCCTCGGCGGTCGCCATTTGCTTAGCGTGGCCCCTTAGAGCTGCGGCACCGTTCTCAGGGCGTGGGCGAAAACAGTGTACGAGATTTACACGGACAGGCAGTCCTCTGTTTTCTTTAGCTCTTGAGATGAAATTAAAGCAGGACTTGTCGGTACAGGGATCACGTATTCCTAAGTAGAAATCTGACGAGAACTTTCTCCAAATGAGCGGTTCTGACATCCAACCATGTTCGTGTCTGGGAAGAGCAGACAGGAATGTTTGAAACTAGGGATGGTCCAGAAAATCCGGGCTAGAGGGTCACTGGGGGTGCAGGGCTTGTGGAAAACGTCTCCGTGTGTAGTGTGCCCTGTTCTCAGGGAGCTGTGTTAGCACTGTGCCGTGCTTTCTTCCAGAACACTCTTCTCCAGAAGACTCGGGTTCCCCGCCTGACTCAGGCGCGTCTGAGGCGCACTGCACGGGACATACGATGTGTCCCCACGCTGCGGTGTATCCGCGTCACTGCGAGTCGTTGGGCTCCCATGAGAACGGGCCGCAGGACCTGCCCGTGATAGCCAGTCCTTAACTGTTGGCTCTTGTCACCCCTTGGTTTCCCTGGAGAGTCCAGCCTTGTGTGGGTGACAAGAAGGGTGCGCGGAGGAGCCGGCCTCCACGAGCCTCGCAGGGCAGCCCTGCAGCACACCTGTGGGTGTCGTGCTAGAGGGCATCCTCTCCGCGTCCGGACGTGGCACGGGATGACCTGCTGCTCTCCTGAGCCCGGGACCCCTGCCGTCCTCAGAATCCTCCGGCGCGGGCGCCGGTTCCCCTGGGTCACCTCAGGGATGCCCCTTCTCTGGGTACTCCCGTGGGCCTGTCGAGGTGGCACCGGGCCCTCGGCACCACATGCTCGGGTATGCGCGGTACTGGACTGTGGCGCTCGTGTCGCTTTTGTTTCAAACGTCTCCGGCCGTGGCGTTCGCAGACACGACCCCTGATGCCTCTGCTCGCAGTCGGGCGGGCTGCGGGGCGTCCCTCGCTTCCCCTCACCGAGGGATTGGCAGCCCGTGTCGGGCAGAGGGGAGATGGGGGCGGAGGGCCAGGGAGAGCCTCCAGCAGGTGCTCCGGGCTCCTGAGGCTCAGCGCCGGGCTGCGTCCTGCGGAGTCGCGGTTTGGTGCTCGCAGGGCTCGGGGGAAGGAGCAAAAAGCAAACAGCGAAGAAGGGGCCCTCTGCGTGCTTAGGATTTTCCTGCCCGTTGGGTTCTGTGTCACGCGGTCGTCGGTGGCAGCTGTCCTGGGAGCTTCACGTGCGGGCCAGTGCCCCGGCGAGCCGCACAGCGGGTGTGAGCCTGCGGACGCCGCTCCTCCCCGCGGGTGTGCCGGGCACGGCGCAGGGGTGGCCCTGCCCTTGGGGACAGCAGTCCTCACCGGGGGCGCTGGGGGAATGTGGGGCGCTCGGGGAAGGTCCCAGGGCCACGGCGCTCCTGCGGCTGGCGGGGAGCTAAGGGGTGCACGCATGCCGGGAGGCACATTCGAGGAGCAGAGAAGCCCCAAGTGGAGCGGGCGCGGCCGCGGCGGGAAGCCCCATGTGGTGGGCGCCAGGGGCCGCCCCGCAGACCTGCCCGCCCGCCCGTACCCGGGGGAGGCCACACGCCGGAGCCGAAGACCGCTTCAGGCGCGGTTAGGGGATGTGTCTCTGTTGGGGGCGAGGGGAGGGGGCACGGAAACTGTTCGATATGTGGAAGGAAACATGAGCGTTTACGTCAGTGGACGTGGGGAGAGACACTGCTTTCCCCCCACATTTTTTTTTTAAGATTTTATTTATTTATTTGACAGACAGAGATCACAAGTAGGCAGAGAGGCAGACAGAGAGAGGAAGGGAAGCAGGCTCCCAGCTGAGCAGAGAGCCCGATGCGGGGTTCGATCCCCGAACCCTGGGATCGTGACCTGAGCCGAAAGCAGAGGCTTAACCCACTGAGCCACCCAGGCGCCCCGCTTTCCCCCCACATTAAAAAATATTTCTGTACTTTGTTTTTAGTCTAGAAATTGGTGATGGTATGACTCGCTCTGAAAACAGATTTGGGGGCATAAAGGTATCTGCTGAACATTTCGTTGTCCGTCGGGACGTGGTTCCGTCAGACTCTGCAGGCCCCTCGCAACGGGCACCTGACGACATCTCCGCTGTCACGCTGAGGTGACTCGTGCTGTCGGCGGACACCACGTGCTCGTTTCAGGAGACCGTTTTTAAGGCGTTTTATGGTGGGTTTTTGAGAAAGCTGCTCACCTACGTGCCGGCCGCAGTCCTGGAAGACCGCGTGCGTGTTAAAGTGCAGTAAAACCGGGGCGCCTGGTGGTTCGGTCGCTTGTGTCCGACGCTTGAGCTCAGCTCTGGTCTTGATCTTCAGGGTCGCGAGTTCAGGCCTCTTGTTGGGATCTGCGCTGGGAAAAATAAATACTGTACAACCGGATCTTGTTCATGTAGCAAACAAGAGCGAGCCTCTGGCCTCGTATCATTATCAGCAGCTCTGCGTGTATGTCTTTTGGGGCCTGAGGGACCCCTGCGCAGTGCCGGATGGGACGCCAGCGACAATACGCTTACAGCCCCCAGTGGTCATGGCGACCAGAGACGTCCCCTGGGGACAGCGTCCCTGCTGAGAACCGTGTGCCCAGGTCTCCCTGAGTAGCAGGTGACTGTCGGTAGCTGCTGCCGTTCCGGGTTGGAATCTTAGAGATTGCTGTGAAAACGGTTTTCGCTGACTGTCTTTCCTGTCATTTATTTTCAGGCACATGGACTCCATTTAATCCTGTGACTGTCAGGTCAATCATCTGTAAGTAAAGGTGCAGGCAGACCCCTGTCCTGCCATGGCCCCTTGCCCTGCCCTCCCAGCCGAGCGCTTGAGCTCCCGGTTCTGAAGGGCCCGTGTTCACACTGCACCAGCACGTGTCATACACCGTCCCTATCTTGCACGGTGGTCGACTGGCGGAAACACCGGTGCTCGGTTTCCCACCGGAGTTTCCCTTATGTGAGCCTTCACGGAATTACGGTGTGCTTCTGAGCAGCCGGGACCGCTCCTGTTTCGTTCTTCTGCTGGCTTCCCCCGTGAAGAGACCAAGTGATTTGTCACTTTCTTGGTAGCAGGAGTACAGATGGAATTTTTACATATGTTTAAGCCATTTTGCCGTTATATATAAATGCAGTTACAGGTTCTTTCATATTTGGACCTGGTTTAGGCTCATTTTTTTTCTTTTTCAAAATGTATTTATTTATGTACGTATATGTGTATGTATTTGGGAGAGAGCGAGAAGGAGAGAAGGAGACTCCCTGCCAGGCACAGAGCCCAGCACGGTTGGATCCCACGACCCTGAGATCATGACCCGGGATGGAGTCAGGAGTTGGAGGCTTAACCGACCGAGCCATCCAGGCGCCCCTAGGGTGATCTTTTTAATGAAAAGCGGGTCTTACTGAAAAAAAAACCAAGAATGTAAAGCCAGTGGAGTCTCTTTCTCGGTGGAGTGGGCCTGCCCGGGTGGTTGTAGGTCCTCTTGGAGAAGGGAAGGAGCTGAACAAGGCGCTGGGAGAGCAGAGCTGCCCGCTTCACTCCGAAGCTCCAGTTCCTCTGACAAAGCAAGAGTGCCCTCTGGGCATCGCGTGTCGGGGGAGGCCACTTCCCTGTCGAGCATTTTGTGTCTCGGGGCTCTGCCACTGTGTTCCTCTTGACCGTGTGCCTCGCCGCTATGTGACGCGAGTTGGGGGCTGCGGCTGGGTAACCACCTGGCAGAGGAGGCCCGGCCCTCCCGTTGGGCAGGGGAGCGTTCTTAGCAGCACACAGGCGTCCGCTGGCTGAGCACGGGGCTGGCCCGAGGGAAGCGTGGGGGAGGCCGTGCGGGCACTGAGCTCCCGGCCCACCAACCTTGAGAGGCTGGCGGCTGCGAACCACTCACGTTCTTTCTGTCTCAGCCATGTTTGACCGGGAGAACAAGGCCGGCGTGAACTTCAGTGAGTTCACGGGCGTCTGGAAGTACATCACAGATTGGCAGAACGTCTTCCGCACCTATGACAGGGACAACTCCGGGATGATCGACAAGAACGAGCTCAAGCAAGCACTCTCAGGTTTTGGTAATTCACTTGTCTTGATTGTGTAGCAGATTTCATTTTGGAGGTCATTTGGTGCCATTACTATTTTTGTACTTTGTCCAGTTTACTCATTCTTTTTTTGAAAGTCGGGGGAGGGCAGAGGGAGAGGGAGAGAGACTCTTCGGCAGGCTCCATGCCCAGTGCGGAGACTGACTTGGGGATCCAGCCCAGCACCCTGAGATCCTGAAATCAAGATCTGAGCTGAAATCAAGAGTCGGAGGCTTAACCCTCTGAGCCACCCAGGCGCCCAATTTACTGGTTTTTTTAACTGGGAAATTTTTGTTCACATTCAGATTTATACTTTGATATTGTTTGTATCATGAAGGCTTATATTTGACATGGAGACCTTATGTGCTTTTTTTTTCCCATCCAAAATGAGATACGAGCTATGCAGTCATTTATCGTTTGTGAAATGGAGTGATGGGACACGTACATTGAGAATGTGGTGGCTTTGGAAACACTGTCACGTGAATAAGTGACAATAAACTCAGGCAGCTTATTGTGACACGTCACGAGACACGGCAAGACCGTCCGTACGTGTGAGACATGATCAGCTCCTGCCTCGGGCACAGCGTTGGTGGGCGTGCCAGCTCCCGTTCTCAAGTGCGTGTGCCCCCACGTGTGCCGTGTCACCAGCAGTGTCTGCATAGCCTTTCCAGAGTGGGTCAGCGGGCCTCTGATGCTGGTGCGTGGGTCCGAGAGAAGGCTGGGGTTCTCTGTGTGGAGAGGAAGCAGACTTGGAGGACTTGTCCGAGGCCCGTGGGAATTACACCCCAATTCTGGCGTGTTTGGGATGATCTCACTCAGCCCTCTTTACCGGGGCCCTATTATAAAACTCCTGCTACATTTGTTTAAAGACTGCTTAGGGATACCTTTTAGAAAAACCAGGCAAGTTAGTTTATAGGGTCCTATTTTTTTCTCTAACATACTACGCTGTTATTATAATGTACTAATGAACTTCTAGGTATTTTGAGTTGTAATAATGCGAAGTACATCTTAGTTCTTCTGTTAACGTGTTGTTAACTTCTGCCCTTCTCCCATTTTTCCGTGGGGCATGCAGTCTGTAGTCTTCTCTTTCTCTTTCCTTTCCTGCCTCAGGAATCCTCTGGTGTTCAGTGAGTGGCTCTGGCACTCCATAGGAAGCTTATGTTCTCACATCGCACACTAGCTGGGGGTCAGGGTTAGGGCAGGACTTGACCTCAGGTTCTCTGCGCTGGGACTGGGAACGCAGCTGACTTTGCTCTGCCCTTAGGCTGGGGGACGATAGGGCTGTACAGAAGGGATGGAAGGAGCTGGAGGCCTGGCCGGGCCGAGAACAGCTTGGGCGGAACCTGGGTCCTGTGAATTACACAGACAAGTGACCTCAGGTTTCAGGGAACACGGATGGCACTAACATTGTCAGGCCCAGAGCCCTCTCTTTCCTTTGTGCCAGTGGCCCACTGGGTCCTTAGAGCTCCTGGTGGGAGCTCTGAGGTGGGCAGTGCCCCGGCCTCTCTGGCCTCCTGAGTCCCTGCTGTGGCTTCAGGGCCGTGGAGGTCATGGGGCAGTCCCTCGTGGTCAGGAGCTGGCCAGCCTCCCCGGGCTGGTTGACGGCTCTTCCCTGACTTCCAGACATTTTCTGGAGAAAGTAAATACTCTGCTATCGCATTCCATCCGTTCTAACCAGTCTCTTCCTGGGACTGGTTCTCGGTCTCTGAGGCCTTCTGTCAAAAAGGGACATTGTTATCCTTTCCACGCTAGTAATGGGAGCAGATTTTCAGTAGGAACTGAAGCGAAGATTCCTGCTCAGCCCTGGCCGCACCGGGTGACTCTCACAGGCCACACGCTGGCTGCGGGAGCTCCGGTATCCCTTCTCTAAACTCAGGGCGCGTAGGCACCGTGGGCCAGGTGCAGAGAGCTGAAGGAAGGAAGTGCGTGAGGCGTTTGCCCCCACGCAGCGCAGTCCCCGCTGTGGGAAGGTGAGGCCCGGGCAGCCCCCCTCCTCCGTGTAAGCTCTGGCAACCGCTAGGCCAGCGCGGTGTGTTCGGATGGAAACGTTACCAAAGTGGACGGCCCTGCATCCAGTCGCCTCGCCTCGCAGCCGTTACCAGCCTGGTGCTACGTTTGCTTTGTCCTCCGTTGTGGACCAAGGAGTGCGAAGCCCGGGCGGTGTCCCCCCAACATGCTTTACTCGCGTCCCTGCCATGTGTGGTTGTTTGCTCACCACATCAGTGCCTCAGACCCACCTTAAAAATGAGCCGTCCGTCTGCACCAGGTCCCAGCAGGCCCACGGGCAGCCCCCAGCCTTTTCATGCCGCCGGCTGCTTATAGACGTGGGCTGATGCCCCGTTCCAGGTCTGCCCCTTGCTGCAGAGAGGTCACTGGTTAGCATCTGGGCTTGGGAAGGTGTGCCGTCATTTCGGGGTGCTGGGAGTAGGCGGTTGGTGACTCGCGGGATCATCAGGGCCGCTCTGATGTCTCCCCTTCCTAGGCTTGTTAGTTGTCAGGAGAGAACCTTGCTCTCCTAAGCTCAGGGTGTGGCCCTGTGCCTGCACATCCAGGCTGGCAGGGCCAGTCCCGCCCGGGGTCACAGGCTGGGGGAGCAGCATATGGGGGGCACTGCCTTTTTTTTTTTTTTTCCATTTAACTGAAGCGCAGTTGACGTAAGTTATGTCAGTCTCAGGTGCATGACTCAGCCCTCGCTGCGGCTTATGCCGCCGCCGTCTGTCACCGTGCAGCTCCCGCAGCGTTACCGAGTCTGTCCCTGGGCTGTACTTTTCCTCCCGGACTTATCTCACAGTCTGAAACTGGCGCTTCTCGGCCCTTCACCTGCTTCACCTGCCCCTGCCCTCCTCTCTGGCCACTGGGGGTTCTCTGTACTTACGAGTCTGGTTCTGTCTCATTTGCTCTTTTATTTTTAGGTTCCGCACATACGTGACATCATCTGGTATTTGTCTCTCTCTTAGTTCATTTAGCATAACGCACTCAGGTCCTTCCATATTGCCGCCAGCGGCAAGGTCTCCGTCCCTCAGGCCGTCGTGCCGCGGGCTGCGTCTGTACCCTGGCTGCTGGAGGCAGTGCTGCGGTGAACGAGGGGCGCAGATGCCTTTTCAAGTCAGTGTGTTCGTTTTCTTGGGGTAAATCCCAGTAGCGGGATTACTGGAACCGTGGTGGCTCTGTTGCTAGCTTTCTGAGGAGTGCCCGTACTGTGTCCAGGGCTGGCTGTGCCCATCTGGGTTCCCACCGTGCATGGGGCTCTCTCTTCTCCACACTCTTGCCAGCGTGTGGTGTTTCAGTCTTTCCGATCACAGCCATCCTGACACGTGAGCCACCTTCTTGGGGTTCTGATTTGCATTTCCAGAGGGCACCTCCTCTTAATTTATGAGGGTTAGGGTTATCGTGACATGGATTCTCACTGATGGAAACTCTTAGAGAAGATTTTGCTTCTCATGTAAATGTCTCTCTTCATCGTTCATTTTTCTAGTCTGACTTGTGTTGGTCTGGTTCTCGCTACAGTGATACTGAGGACCAGGGGAGTCGGAAGCTGATCCCAGGGATAGTAGAAGTTGCTTCTGTGGTCTGCAGGGATTGTGAGGTCCATCCTGTAGGGTTAGGTCTGGGCCGGAGACGCCGCAGCGATGGCTGGTGTCTGCTCTCTCCACCCGGATGAGCTCCGCCCTTACCAGCCTGGGCTGCTTCCTTACCTGTCCACAGGGGACCCCCGTCCCAGACCTACTGCCTTTCTTTTTTTTGAGTCAGAGATCCTGTCTTCTCACTGGCAGGGAGGATGGATTTAAGTCACAGATGCACAGGGTATGCTGACCACTCCGGAAGGGACTGTCCTGTGTGTGCATGTTTGAGTCTCTTTCTTAGAAAAATAAGTATTTCTGCAATCATTAACTGTGAAATTCACTCAGTAATAGGTGTACATGTGTCCTCGCAAAGATTCCAACAGGATGGAAAAGCAGTAAAAATATTTTGGCCCCAGGATCTTGTCTCCTGAATAAGTAAGGACACCACAGTCACACAGGTAGTGGGATTAGGAGGGAAGGAAGTAGGTGTCCTTGTTTAGAGTGGCCCCGAGGGGTGTCCCACAGGTGAGTGGCCGCTGTGTCCCCGTGTCTTCAGAACCACCTCCCTGCTGGAGACCTTTTCAAGACACTCAGTAAGTTGAAGGTGGAATCAGTGACTCTTTGTCATAACATTCGATGGCCCTTGAGTGGTTGTGAACTTCGGGAGGCTGCCTGGCTCCTGGTGGTCTTTCCCTCCCGGATGCCCCTGCTGATTCGTAGAGGGCGTGCGGGCCGGTGGGTCAGCAACTTCCCTGAGTTTACGTTGTGTTTATTTGGAAGCCTTCAGCGATACATTCTTTACACGTAAAACGAAACTGTCTATAAAATGAAAACCTCACAAGGAAACCGGGCTGCCCTGTGGGACAGTGTTTGGGGTGCAGCGCTGTGGGGTGAGTATATGGGACGCAAACGAGTGAGCTCACAGCTGTGACCTGCGGCGCCTGCAAGCGCTGGCCCCCGGGGAGCACTCCGCCCTCCAGGAAGAGGGGGTGTCTTCCTGCCGGCCGTCCACGGGACTGCGGATGGGGACCACGGTTCCAGAGGGCATGTGAACGAGTTTGCGCCTCACGTCTCCCACCCCTGCCTCGATCGTTTGTCGTCTGCTGATGTCAGAGGCTGTGGGGCCTGTCGGAAGGATGGGGCTGACGGGAGCATCCACTCTCCTGGCCCTCCATTCATCCTCATTCTCCTCTTCAAGGGTACCGGCTGTCCGACCAGTTTCACGACATCCTCATTCGCAAGTTTGACAGACAAGGACGGGGGCAGATCGCCTTTGACGACTTCATCCAGGGCTGCATCGTCTTGCAGGTAACGGGGCTCCGTGGGGGCTCACCGTGCGCTGGCCGGTGCGGCAGGCGGGGCGTAGCCACGGAAGCAGAGGGAGAGGGCAGAGTGCCATTCTGCGGTAGCAACTGAAGGGAGTGGCGTCTGCTACCGGAGGGTGTGCAGGTTAGTCCCGTCGGTGGAGGAGTTGCTAGTCTGTTCCCGGGGCTGTGGCCAGTAGTGTTCTTTCTCCCCGTGGAAGTGCCGCTGACCCTGAACAACGTACGGCCCAACCACACAGTCGTTCATAGGCAGACTTTTTCTGATAAGTGTGGCATAGTGCCGACCATGTGTTTTCCTTACAATTTTCTGAATAACATTTTCTTTTCTCTAGCTTACTTTATTGTGAGAATCCGTACATAATACACATAACGCACAAAACAAGTGTTAATTGACGTTAGTCTGTCATCAATAAGGCTCCTGGTCCACGGAAAGCTGTTAGTAGTTACGTGGGTTTCGACTGCTCCAGGGATCATCTCCCAACCCTGTGTTCAAGGTCCCTTCCAATGAGGTCACGTTTTCTAAATCGAGTGGGTTATTTGCGTGTATACTCTGGTATTTTGCTGTGTTTTCATTCCAAGGAAATGGGTCAATTTTCTGTCGAAATGTTGACTGTGCCCTGCCTTTTTGTGTGAGGGGAGCCCCAAGGATGGGAGATCACGGGTCCCACTGACCCCAGCACCGCCATTTCCCTCCCGCAGTCTTGCTTCTGTACCTGCGGGAGCTCGGTGCACTTGCTGGCACGAGCACCCCTCCCAGAGACGAGGGCAGGGGTGATCGAACCTGCGCCGCTGGGCCCACGTAGGCCCCCTGCTCCTGTGTCTGGGTCAGGATCCGGGTTACACAGAGTTAGGCTTAGAAATGCAGTGAACTGGGGCGCCTGGGTGGCTCAGTGGGTTAAGCCGCTGCCTTCGGCTCAGGTCATGATCTCAGTGTCCTGGGATCGAGTCCCGCATCAGGCTCTCTGTTCAGCAGGGAGCCTGCTTCCCTTTCTCTCTCTCTGCCTGCCTCTCTGCCTGCTTGTGATCTCTCTCTGTCAAATAAATAAATAAAATCTTTAAAAAAAAAAAAAAAGAAATGCAGTGAACTGATAAGCTCTTAGATGGCTTTCCAGGTTTTTATTGTGACGGATTTTTATTGTGACAGATTGTTAAAAAAAACACACTGAAGTAGGATGAACTGGTGTGCCCGTCCCTCAGACTCAGCAGTTACCCGCTGGCGGGCAGTTTGATGTCATCCCTCTGTGACCCTAACACCCCAAGCCCTTACGGTCACACAGATTCCATCTTCGAATCCAGGTTGGGGTGATATCTTGTCAGCTTTCGAGTCCCCGGAGAGATGTGAATAGCCTGAGATTTTTTAATATAATTTGGAATTCTGAGAAACTTCCTCGGGATTTTTTCCCATGAGAGTGAAAGTGAAATAGGTCAGTGAAAGTGAACTTTCTGTGGCCGGCTAAGTACCGTGAGTCTGGGAACAGCCCGGCCCCTGCTGTTCGAGGCCTCGCCGGAGAGCCAGGTCTGTTAACATCCGAGCTTCGGCTCCAGAAATGGGGAGAACCTTGCCCGTCTCATCCCACCCCACTGGCAGTGGGGTCTGAACACTCGAGGAGAAGCTGCGGCGTGGAAGTCTCGTTGCCTGCGTCGGAGGTGCGCTCGGGTTAGAGTTTTCATTTGAGGTTGTGTCCCGTGAGGAAACACCTGAGCCTTACATTTCTTCTCAAGCCGAGGTCGTCGAGTGTAGACTTTCGGTAACTGAGGTAAGCCGATCTGAGTCCCACGAGAAGCTTGCCTGGTGCCTGCGCACACCTCAAGGTGGAGGATCGGCCCCTCCAGGAGGGTGTCTGTCAGGCAGCAGCCACCGCCGGGGGGTTCCGTGCTGAGCCGGAGGCCTGCCTGCCGGTCCCTGGTCCACCCACCCTTCCCGAGTGACCCTCAACACAAGACAGAGAAAAGCTGCAGGCCACAATAAAGCACCCCCAAAATATTTCCTTCATCTGTCTTTCTACAAAAAGAAACGACATTTTGCAAAAGAACATGAAAATCTGTAGAAACTGTGGGAAAATGCAACTGAAGTGCGAAGAAGAATTGCCCGTCGTTCTTTGAGCTGGAGTTCCCGCCGCCGCGCCGGGGAGTTCCCTGCCGCGGGTGTTTTTGTAGTCGGTGCGACGGGAGTGTCTCACGTGCGCTGGGAGGGCCCGGCTGACGCCCGGGCAGACGGTCGGCTGGGGCAGGCACCCCGTCTCACCTGCTGCTGGAGGGCCGCGCTCCAGCCTGCTCTCACCATGAACTGGGCACTGTTGTCCGCTCCTGTCCTGAGGAATTGTATTCTGCTGCCTTTTGTCACGCAGGAGTCTCGGGCCTGCTGTGCTTGCCTGGTGCCCCTCACCTGGGGCGGCCCTCATCTGGCTGTCCCTGCTGTTGGGTGCAGGGTTCTTCCCTCTGCCCCTGACCTGCTGTGGGGGGATCGAGCTTGTGAACGGACTAAAGCAGAGCCTTCTGGATGGGTGTGGTGGCTGGGAGGGACCCTGAGGCCGGTACAAGGAGACCTACCTCCTACGGTCTGTGTCTGGGCCTTCACCTCATATGTGTAAGGGAGGGGCCCAAGTCCGGGCTGGTTTCCCTGTGTCCTTGGTGACAAGTGGCCAGAGCGGTGGTGAGCATTCGAGGAAGAGCCCCCACGAGGTTGGTCTTAGAGTAGGAAGGGAGGGCCCAGGCTCCGCATTGGACCACTTGGGAAACCAGGACCAGGGCTGTGGTGTGTTGTTGAGTTGGGGCTACAGCCCACCCCCTGATCTCTTACCCAGCTTCCTGCGTTCATCCTCCCTCCCCCTGCTGTCCCACCAGGCGGCAGCGCCCTCCTGATGGACAGGCCTGAGGCTGCTCAGGGTTACCCACCCATGCCTCCCTGCCCAGTTCTCCATCAGGGCTTGGGGGTCTGGAGACATGGGTGACTTTCGTTCCTAAACGTCTTCTTGCTAGGTACATTTCGTTCGTTTTGTTTCATACATATCGCGATCTAACTGCCTGTCTCTCTCTCCCAGAGGCTGACCGATATATTCCGGCGCTACGATACGGATCAGGACGGCTGGATTCAGGTGTCCTATGAGCAGTATCTGTCCATGGTCTTCAGCATCGTATAACACTGGCCTTCGCAGACAGCGGCGGGACTTGTGGAAGGAAGACTAAAAATGCCAAATCTCCCTTGAAGGAAACAGGACACAGATGCAGCAAGATACTGTTCTTCTTCCTTTAGATTTTATATAATTAACATTTGGGGACCCAACTGTACATATGTGGATAAGCTGGGAAGGTTTTGCAAATGTAACAATGGTTGTAATCATTATTCACATACAGACATTTGATTGAGGCTGTTCAGCTGTGCCATGAGGTAAGACACGATAATGTTTCAGGGATCCTGCATGCGAAAACTTCATCATGGTCATTTCCAGATGGCTCCAGGTCTATAGGGGAAATACTGTCATTAGCCAATAGGAATTTAAAACTAATCCGGAATTGCACAAAGGCTTTCATGTGCCTTACGTTTTTAAGACGGGGTTTATTGTATTTGTTTGAATATGCAGCATAAGCAATAAAGCAGATGTGCCCCCGTCCCGGTCTGCCTCAGATGCGCGCACGTGGGAGCTCACGGGGGCCCAGGACGCCCTCTGGGTGCCCACCTGACTCCTCTGAAGGGAAACCCAAGGGTACCGTATCCTTTGTGACAGGAGCTAGATTAAATTTCATGAAGACTTCTTTGAACGTAGAAATCCAGATTTGGTCTGGAAGTGTGTGTGTTTCTGTCATTTACGATGATCGAGGCCTGTCCTGCAATGATCTGTCAGTTGTGGTTTCCCAGCGTGAAGGTGGGGTACAGGCAGCTGGAAGGGTCATCCGCTTCGCAGGTCGCACACAGCCAGCCGCTTCACCCTCTCCCTCATGGGCATCGCTTTCAGCTGTTTTCTGCCTCTTTCCTCTCCTAAGTGTGCTTCCCCAAACCAGAATTTGGGTTAGCAGTTGTGAAGACATTTGGATGGGCGTTTAGGGATTTATAAGTGGGTCTGGGACTTCTGAAATCGGTCCCCCACAGGGGTCTCGTTGGGGGCCTGTGCTGGTTAGGAGGCGGCCATGTCTGGGTTTACCTGGGATCTGATTAGAGAGGTCAGGACACCACTGACGACAGTATGTAGGGTGGGGGTAAAGGCTCTGTGAATCTGTGAGGCTCGTGGGCCAGCTTTGTGAGCTCAGCGGGGGATGGCCCACAGGGAGGTGTCTTTGGGGATTTCTGCCCCTGTTCGGTGCGTCTCCAGGCATCAACGTGCTCCTGACACAGCACCAGCACGTGACCCCAAGCTGTACTTCAGTGAACACCATCTGACCCCACATCCCCAATTCTGACTCCCAAGAGGCTGTCAGACCCAAGACACACACATTCAGGTGCTCAGGTGGCTTCTCTCTGGGTTCCCCTAGACATCTTGGGCTCAGTGTCTCGCAGCTAATGTCCTCACCCCCAAGCCATGCACCCCTCTGCTGCCCACCCGCTCCCCTTCCCTACGTCGTGGCTACAAGAGGTGCCTTTGGAAGATGCTGCACTCCTTTCTCCCTTGACCCAGGCCTGCAAAGACCTCAAGCTTGGAGTGCGGATGGCCTGTAGGGCAGCCCATCAGCCTTGCCGCGTTCCGCCCTGTGCACGCGGGAGCCCCTCCCTTCTCTCTGCACCCAGACACCGTCCCAAGCTGGCCTCAGAGCAGCTCTCAGCCTTGGCGAGGCACCTGCCCCCGGTGCACGGCTGTGCTTAAGCTCCATGGAGGCCACACAGTGGACTCGGAGAGACCTGTTCCCTCGCTGTGTCAGCCACAGAGAGGGAACTGTGTAAATGTGTGATGAGCCCTGCGCTCCTGGGTCCGGGCGGGGAAGGAAAAGCATGCAGAATTTTAGCAAATGATCTGAGTGGGGATGGGTAAGGGTCCCATGTTCTCTGGTTAGGAAGGAGGGGCTCTTCCTCTAATGAAAGTGTGGCTTCTCAGAGCCTCACAGCATGGGGAAGAGAAACCCAAGTGCACGGTAGAGATGCACTCAGGCATGTGGTGTAGACAGGTACACTACCGACATTCTCTGGTGTGCAGTACAGATACGCTCAGGTTTGTGAGCAGGATGCACTCAGGTGTGTGCTGCGGGTGCCCAGGTGCTCAGGTATGGGACGTGTATGTGTGTGTGTATGTGTGTGTACTTTTTAAGATACATCTTACTGCAATATATTTTATTAGAATTCTAAATACTTAGAATTATTTTATTAGGATTTATCAGTATCTATTTGTAGTATTTACATATTAGATTATGGGAGAAAGAGAACACGGCGGGAGGGGCAGAGGGAGAGAAAGGTTCATGCAGGCTCGTGCTCAGCGCAGAGCTGGAGCAGGACTTGATCCCATAACCCTGAGATCATAAGCTGGATTCCTAACCAGCTGCTCCACCGAGGTACCCCAAGTGTGTGGTGTAGACATACTCAGGTGTGGGATATAGATGCCCTCAGGTGTGTGGTACGGGTGCACTCAGGTATGTGCTATATGTAGACTCAGGTGTGTCATACAGGTGCACTCAGGTGTGGTACAGGTGCACTCAGGTGTGTGGTTCAGGTACAGTCAAGTGTGTGTCATGGGTATACTCAGGTGTGTCATACAGGTGCACTCGGGTGTGGTACAGATACACTTGAGTGGTACCGGTGCACTCAGGTGTGCGGCACCAGCCCTCCCCGTGGGAGCCAAGGGTCTGGTCAGTGGAGGTGCGGTGAGGAGCGGGTAGTTTGGGAGGTGGTGGTCAGTGGGGAACCTGGGCGGCAAGTCACAGCTGTGGTGTCTTGCGGTGGTGGGTATGTGGCTGTGTTTCTGGAAGACCCGGGAGGCAGGTGGGCTTAAGAGGTTTGGGGGCTCCAGTGGGGAGCCAGGCCACTTGAAGTTCGGGAGAAAACCTTCCCACCTGGATGTCTGCACTGGGAGCCACATGCAGCCCCGCAAGCTCCCGTTCGGCCACACGGGGGCAGTGCAGTCACACCATGGAGGGACACCTGCCCTGGGTGCCTCCCCTAGCGCCTGACCCCGGGGGCACACCAGTATGGAATGGACGTGGTACACTCAGGTGTACCAGAGCAGGCAGCTCACAGTCTGAGGGCAGGACAGGAGCGAAGACTGACCTGGGCAGCTCTCTGTTGGTCACTTTGCTCAAGCCGAGCGCTGGGTCCACTTAGACACAGGCTTTGGGGATGGAGCAGGCAGAGCACCTCTGGGGAAGCCTCATGAGGGACGCAGGCCAGCTGCCCCGCAGCCCACAGTACCTGGTCCCTCGTGCCCTGTCCCCGTGTGCCGTTCCTCACCCTTCAGCACATCTGCCCCACGTCCTTGCCAGAAGCCACTGTCTGGGGCGTAATCATCCTGGGTGTGAGGTGGGATCTCACCGTGGCTTTGGCTTCCGTATCCCTGATGACATGAAGCCCCTTTTCGGATGCTACTGGCCATTCACATGTCGTCCTCGGAGAAATGTCAGTGTCCCGAGGCTTTTCCCCTGTGTTTTCTTCTCAGCGTTTTCTCTCTCCTTTCAGGTCTTTGATCTATTTAATTTTTGCACATGGTGTTAGGTCGGGGTTCAGCGTTCTTCTCCTGCATGTGCGTATCCGTTTTTCCCACCACCTTTTGCTGGCAAGACTGTCCTTCCCGCATGGAATGGTCTTGGCACCTTTGTCAAACATCGTTAGTCATATATGTGAGGGTTAATTTCTGGGCTCTCTGTTCCATTTGTCTGTAGTTCTCTGTTTTCTGGGTAAGAAAATGAAGACCTGTAGAGGGCCCATAATTTGGCCAAGGTTGCATGATAAGTGGTGGTTGGGCTTTAGTTCGGACACAGGGCACCCTGGACCTCGCCCCGTTCATGCAGGGGCGCGAGGGAGCACAGAGGGCACATCTGACCCATCCAGCCTTCCCACTGGGTGACACTCCAGGCCAGGCAGACTGGGCCTCACCTTGTTTAAAAAAGGATCAGACTAGCTGCTCACAATTCAGAGAGTTTTCAGAGAGCAAAGTTCCTCTTGAAATTGCCTTCAAAGCTTCAGGGTCACGTGGCTCAGGAGACGCCTGGCCCCAGGTTCCAGGGAGAAGCTGCCAGAGTGCGGGGTGGTGCAGGAGGACATGGGCAGGGGGTAAGGGAGGGCTTCCTGCAGGCAGGCCCCCCACCTCCCGGGCAGGAAGCCAGAGAAACCCACCCCCCGAGAATAGGTCCATTGAGGGCAGTGCCTCATTCGGGTGGGTGCAGCTAAGCTCATGTCACGGTTGTGAAATAGCAACTCAGGAACCAGGAGAAACATCTTCGAGCCCGAACGACTTCCAGCCCATAACTCCAAGGCCACCAAAAGTACTGCATCAGTTTAAAAAAGACCCAATTCTGTAAGAATCCAGAATAAGAAATAATTCTTGGAAATTAAAAATAGAATATCTAGATGGGAGAAAAGCTAAAGAACAGAGAAAACTCTAGGGAAGAAAATTTCCAAAAGGGGGCATTTTCCAGACCTCAAGGGAGTAGGGCTAGTTTGGAAGGGCCCTGCAGAGGAACAAGGCTGTGCCGAGGGGCATTAGAGCCCAGGGTCAAGGAGAGGCCCCCCTTCCCAGGGAAGCACAGGTGCCCTGAGACTCGGGGAGGGGGCAGTCCTGTGGCAGGAGACGGGCCCCTCCCCAGATGTGTGGAGGGAAGGTTGTTTCCACCTCGAATTCTGTCACTAGCTGTAGAGGTTGACAAAGATTTCAAGACACGTAGGAAGCTCCTGGAGGATACGGCCAGGAAGCGAGCGAGAACACCAAGAGGAAAGGCAGAGATTCTGGACAGAACTAGCAGGAGGACGGGTCCAGGGAAGCAGGGGTGAGTGGGCAGCGAGTGGCACGTCGGCGCGACCTCACTTGGGGAGCCCTGCAGAAGGCTCATTTTTGGAGCTGCTGAAGGATGTGGAGGACAACCATAGTTCAAAGAAAACCAAGCAAATGAGTCATGTTTAGTTGTGGCTGGCAGGGCTGGGTGGGGGCGTGGGGAGAGATTGTAGGAGAAAGGAAATAAATTACAGGAAATAGGTCAGGAAATAAATGGTGACAAACTAGCTCTCTTCTTCCCTCCTCCTCTTTTCTGCCCCCATAGCGGAGCCTGGATGGTGTTTGCGCTTCACAAGCACGGACTGCCTGGGGAGGTGGGTGGCTCAGGTCATCAGGGGCAGTTTCAGGGAAGGAGGGGAAGCTGGATGTTGCTTTTCTTCTACACCAAGGACCATGCAGCATCACCTGTGCTGTCCTGCTCCAGGAAGTAGCAGTAAATTGTCTCACTCCTGCAGTCCTGGCAGGTGGGTGGGTGTGCCAGGTGCCTGAACAGAGAGGGGTCCCTGGGATGTGGGGGTGCCGTCTTCCCGTGCAGGGGAAGTGCCAACTCTTACTAGAGGGCTCCAGACCTGGGGTGCAGGGACCCAACAGGTGTCCTGCCCACATTCCTGGGTCCCAGGGCCCCCCCACCTTACCTCTGCAAGATGTGTCCCCCCCCCCCGGAAATCATACACATGCTTACTTATTTTATTTCACAACCAAAAGAATTACAAAAAAAGTACAAAAGTACTACATACTTTTTGCAAATATGTGCAGGGATTGTAGAAATTTTAAACAGTAATTAAAGAGGCGCTTGGGTGCCTCAGTCCGTTAAGTGTCTGCCTTTGGCTCAGGTCACAATCTCAGGGTCCTGGGATCGAGCCCCACATCAGGCTCCCTGCTCAGTGGGGAGTCTGCTTGTCCCTCCCCCTCTGTCCCCCACCTCCCCACTAATGCTTGCTCACTCTCTCAAGTAAGTAAATTAAAATCTTTTTAAAAAAAATTTTAAAAAGTAAAAAGAAATTGACTTTCTCCTATAACCTCAGTTATTCACCCAAAGCTTTTCTGTCCATGATGTACGTTACAAAAGTTGCATCAGGACGCAACTACTGATTTAGCTTCTGAAGACATAAGAGATACCGCAATACAGCTGCAAGCGGCTCTGTGTCAAAAATGACACGACACCATTCACTCAACGAACGTTGTTATTTTATTTTTTTAAAAGATTTTATTTATTTGACAGAGCACAAGTAGGCAGAGAGGCAGGCAGAGAGAGAGGAGGAAGCAGGCTCCCCGCTGAGCAGGGAGCCCGATGTGGGCCTCGAGAGATCATGACCCCAGTGGAAGGCAGCCAGCTAACGAACTGAGCCCTGCAGCGCCCCAAGGCCCACAAGTTTGAGTGCCTTCTCCTCAGTAGGCACCGTATTCTTCCTGGGTAGAGGTGAACAGACCTGGGGAGTTTACCTGGTCCCCGGCGGTGATTTCAGGTGCGGTGTGCACCAGGGAGACAGAGCAGGCAGAGGAGATGGACGCTGGTGGCCTTGGTTTGCTGTAGGTCTTCTCTCTGACAGAAACAGTTTGCTCCCCTGTGAGTATCCAGAGAAGAGCATTTCCCTGAGGGGACAGTGAGTGCAAAGGTCCTGAGGCACTCATGCTTGCTCATTCAGAGGACATCAGTGACTCCAGGAAGAGAAAGATATTGGGGGCTTCTGAGGAGACAGGATTTTGCTCAGAGCCTGGTGGGTGCCCTGGAGGAATGCCCTTGGCTGCGATTGTGGGGGCGGGCGCAGGAGGCCCTACAGGACTAGCTGCAGGGATGCCCGGTGGGGCTTGCATGAGGGGCTGATCCCAGAGACCACCCGGGGCCTGCACGTGGGATGGGGGTCAGGCGACCCCATGGCGGCCCGGGTGAGGACTGGCGCTGGAGTGGGCCGGGGTCGCTCAGGCGTCGGGCGGAGACCTCAGGTTGTGAGGCCAAGATCACCGGGTGTCGGGGTGGTTCCAGGTCAGGACGCCTGCTGGAGCAGGGGCGGGCCCTACGACCCTCCGCGCCTTAGAGGACAGGGAGCAGCCGCCAGAGGTCCAGGGAGGAGGACTGCGCCTCTCTCCGTGGGTGGGCCCGGCAGGGCGTGCGCTCCGCGCGCCCGTCTGGTGGACCCTGAGAGTCCCGGGAAGCTCCAGGTCAGCGTGTTATAGCATCTTCGAGCCCGTACAACCTCGCGCTCCTTTTGATTCCCGCAACGGGCCCACTGGAGCCGGCGGGGCGGGAGACGCTCTCCTCGCATCACCTACTGGGTCGGGCCGCGGGCCCCCGGCGAGGGGAGCCTGCGCCCCGCGTCTCCGCCCCGCGGGAAGGTGCGCGCTCGGCCTGGGCCGGCTCAGGTGGGTGGGGCGCATGCCGGGGGGCCCAGGACCTCGAGGGGCACCAGGCGGCCGGGGCCGGACAGACCGTCGGAGAGCCCTCGGGGCCCCGACGGGCCACGGCGCGACCCGCGCGAGGCGCACGCAGAGCCGGAGGGCGGCCCGGAGCGCGAGGCGGGGATGCGCGCGCGCCCTGCCGCCTCCCGCGCTCGGTCGGCCCCGGGGCGGGGCGGGCTCGCGTGCCGGGGTGGGGCGGTCCGTGCGCGGCGGCCGCGGATGCCCGTCCCGGAGATGCGAGCGCCGGCAGCCGCGCCGCCACAGCTCCCGGCCCGGGCGGGCTCCTCCCGCGGGTGCGCCTGAGCCTCCGCGCCCCGCCGGCCCGGGTAAGTGTCCCCGGAGCGCCCCGCCGGCCCCCGCTCCGCCGAGGGGCTCCAGCCAGCCGCCCTCCCGCGGGGCGCCGGCGTCGGGCGGGGGTGGGTGCGCACCTAAGAACCAGAAGGGGAAGAGGGAAGCTTGTCGGCCTCGACTGCTCTTGGCCCCGCGGTGTCTCCCTTCCCCACCAGCCCCTGCCTGTGACCCACCGCCCTGGGCCCGCTGGGCTAGTTCTGCCCTCCGTCCGGTGTCCTTCAGAAACTTCGTGGGCAGATGCTGCCCAGGGCTCGGCCCGGGCCCCCGAGCCTTCCGCAGGGCGGCCAGTGGAGGAGGGCCTGGCCGGGGCTGGGGGCCTGGGGCTGGGGCTCCCTCCTTCCCGGGGCGGGGGGAGCACCAGGTTTGGTTCTCACACTCGGGAAGGGCAGAAGGGCCCGTGTTCCAGGAATTCGCTGGGTTTCAGTTAGCGGCACCAAGAAACTTTCTTTTTTTTATCTCCCCGCGCCCCCACAAAGTCTTAATTTGAGTGGCCCCATATCCCCGCTCGTGGCGACTCTGTCAGTGGCCCCGGCCATCCGTGACTTGCTGGCCAGTGTTCCCACTGTGACTCAGCTGGGGAAGGGGCTGCTCACAGGGCTGATGACCGGTCAGGGTCAGAGATCAAAGGCCTGGGGCAGCTCTTTCCTGGGGACCTTCCTCCTGACTCTTTCCAGGACGCTGGAGGCTTCTTCCCTCTTTGGGAGTGTACAGTGGACTTTCAGTGTCATCATGGCATGGGGTGCAGGGGGGTAGCCCTGTGACCTACACATGGCCTCTGACCAGCCACAGCCCGTCCTTGAGGGGTTCAGAACGTGAGTGTGTGCCCAGGACATCTGTGTCCAAGCTCTGGGTCCTTGAAAGTTGTGTACCTGGATTTCTGGCCTGGACAGCAGCTGACTCACCCTGGGGACGCTCCAGGCGGTCTCTGGTAGAGGCGGGCCCTTGAGCCTGGAGAACCTCCACCCAGTGTCCGCCATTAGGCTTCTGCAGGCCCCTGGAAGGGAGCCCCGTCCCGGTGGCAGTCCTGGCACCAGCCATTAGGTGGAGACCCCGTGGTGATGAGCTGGCCGCCCCCCTCATGGTGAGTGGTGAGCAGGCAGTGCAGCCCTCCCATGGGAAGCCGCAGCAGCCCTCTGGCAGCCCGTGGCTGGCCTTCCCCTCATTTAGGCACAAGGACTCTGAGGCAGAGTTGAAGTTTGGACTCAGACCCCTGGTGTGGCCCCACAGCATTGCGTGCCCATTAAAGACGCTCCACGCCCAGCACGGAGCCCCACGGGGGCCTTAGGCTCATGACCTTGAAGTCAAGACCTGAGCAAGATCCAGAGTCAGACGCTTAACCAGCTGAGCCACCCAGGAGCCCCTGGAGAAAGATTCCTAAGTAAAAGCTCAGGTTTCTCTGAGAAGCCCAGTCAGCTTAGAGCTTAGGGGGGGAAGGGAGAGCCACCAGTCCCCCTGCTGGGCCCCTCGAATGCCTGCAGGTCCCCGTCTGCCTCCTCCCCAGCACCGTCCGTGGTTGCAGGGGAGACCCTGGCCCAGGCCAGCCGCAGGCCGCGGGAGCCCTGCGCAGAGGGTCTTCTGCCCCCACTTCCCAATGGGGCTTCTGCCACCTGCACCTGAGGTGGAGACCTGTGTCCTGGGGGGCATTGCTTCCAGGAATTCCATCTGTTCCGATGGAGGCGTCATCCTTTTGAGGAGAATGCATAGGTATTTGGTAAAATGGAGCAACCCGAATGCCATAATGTCCACCTGTCTGTAGGATTCCCAGGGCAGAAACCTCAGCACACATGGAACCCAGACTGGTTTTCCAGCGAGGCCTTGTGGTGGTGTGTGTGCGGGTCGGTGCACAGCCCCTTTGATCTCTTCCACATACACCACGTGGGGGTACCTGGGACTATTTACCTGCCTTTGGTGCTTCTGACCATAAACTGTGTCTAGGGTTGTACTGATCACTGAGATGGAGACACCAAGGGACTTCTTGGTTTTGTGGGGTAGAAGGTGCGAGGCTGTGGAATGGGCACACGGTGCAGCCTCCTGTCCCAGCTCCTGCGTGGAGGAGAGAGCTTTGGGTGAAGGGGTCAGGGTCAGCTGGTACAGCAATGGCACTGGCCCCTCCTCATCTTCTCTGTCATCTGCCCACCCCCACATCACCCCTACTCCAGGCTCAGGGCTCATCCAGGGAACGGTGGTGCTGGGGACGGGGTCCCCTTCACCTTTGACCTCACGGGTGACTCTAGGTTGCTGTGTGCCTGGCCCCTCCTGGGGCCTAAGCTGGGGCCAGGCCTGGGATGGCTTTGCTCCCTGGCCTCCAGCCACCGAGGGTCTGACCTAGCTGCCCAGAGCAGGGCAGGTGTGGCGGCCATGGCGCAGGTCGAGGCTGCGAAGGCAGAAGCGTTTCTCCATCCATTCCTGCTCCCACCTGCAGCCGCCGCTCACCTCCCTGCGCGCGCCCCAGAGCTCTCGTGCTCCCCACTCCTGCTGCGTGCCCGGGGAGCCGGAAACATGCATTCAGACAGTCTGGCCGACACAGCGTCAGTATTCACAGCATCCCCGTCTGCTCGGAACCCCCTCCTCCCACCGCGCCCCTGCAGCTGCCGCCCACGTCTGTTCCCCACGTGTAGATGCCCTCAGAGGGGCTGCAGTCCGCTCCCGCCGCTGCTCCCCCCCGCCGCTAGTCCCTTTCTCAGCCCCCCAGAAACTTCATCCGGCGTTTATATGTGAATTTGTGTCCTGGGTTTACCCTCAGATGGAAGTCACGTCAGCTCCAGTTAGCCTTTTAAAAGTGTAGCATTCGGTGCGTTCGTTTAGTATATCCCAGAGTTGGGCACCTCCCGCCCCCGTCTACGTCCAGAACTTTTCCTTCACCCCAGACAGACGCTCTCTGCCGGTGAGACGGTCGTTCCCGTTCCTTCCTCCCCGGCCCTGGCGACCCCCGACCTTTCCGTTTTCTGGTTCCCGCCGATGGTGAACCAGTGCCGGCGCCGTCGGCCGGGCCCCGCAGTGCCACTCACCCGCGGGCAGCCTTTGGGTCGTCGACGTGCGCGGCTGCTGTGAACCACGATGCCGGGTGTGTTTTCAGTTCTCCTGGGCGCACAGCCAGGAGCGGAACTGCTGGGCTGCCTCTGTCTGCCTCGGGGGCTCTGCCACGCCGTCCCTTCACGTCCCTTCACGTCCTCACCAGCACCTGTCCTTGGCCTTCGCTCTGTCCTGAGCCGGCCTGGGGGGCAGCGGCTGCTCTCTCGCTGCAGGTTTGATCGCGTCTCCGCGGCGCTTGAGGACCCGAGGCCCTCCCGGGCGTCTGGTCACCGTTCGCATGTTTTCTGTGGGGAAATGTCTGTTCAGGTCCTTTGCCCATTTTCCATTGGGCCGTTTCTCTTTTTGTTGTTGTTGGGTTGTCAGAATTCTTTATATGTCTTGGACAGTAGACTTAGCAGATGCATCATTTGCAAATGTTTTCTCCTGTTCTGTGACTGGATGGTGTCCTCTGAAGCACAGGTTTTAAAATTTGATGAAGTCCGATTTTTTTTTAAAGTCTTTTATTTGTGCCTTTAGTGACACATCTAAGAATCTTTTGCCAAATTTAAGGTCATGAAGATATAGCCCCAGGTTTTACCATTTTACCTCTCACACAAAGGTCTTTAACTAATTTTGGTTAATTTTTCATACGGTGTGAGGCAGGGACGTCCGTTCACCCGTCTGGGGACAACATTCTTCTTCCCCATCGAATGGCCTCGGCATGATAGGGTCTCTGTTCTAAGGCCACATTTTGCTTCTTTTTCATGCTTTTTAAAAGAACTTGTTATTATGGAAAATTTCACTTCTTTACCAAAAGTGAAGAGAAGGTTATAATGAGCCCAGCCTGTTCATCGAGTGGCACAGACACAGTATCGCTATCAAACAGTCCAGTTTCATGTAGACCCCACTCTGCTCCCAGATGGCGCAGGGGTGTCCCCAACGTGACATTTCTTAGTACGTAACCCTGACACTGGTCGGCTTAAAAAAAATCAGCTTTTTGTATTTTTAGCTTAATTTTTTGTTTGAATTGAGGGACTTCTATAAGGAAGTATTAACCCAACAGCGGACGGACCGTAAAGGTGAGAAGACTGTGGAGGACGCCCCAGGGTGGCAGAACAACCCAGAAGAGTGCACTTAGAAATGGGGATCCCTCTCCAAGGCTGGGGTTCCGGGCTCTTTGGAGAGGGTGTGGTCAACCCCCTGGGGGTGAGGGGGTAGAAGGTCACTGAGTTTGTCAGCCTCTGGCGGTGGGGAGCAGGAAAAAAGACACATTTGAGCCCTGGGATTGGAAGCTTCGTACTCCTGGATACTTGGCAGGAGTTTTGAGAATCATCACAGCACTCAGTGAACAGGGAGGAACCTTCCACCGGGCCCTTGCGTGTCCCCCCTCCTGGCCTAGGTGCCACAGTTTCCATACCCCTCACCTCTACACACGCTACAAACCCCACAACACGTGGTCATCGTTGTTTGAACAACTGTCTTTCAAAGACAGTTAAACAGTAAGAGCAGACCCTGGGTTTGTACCCAGCAGCTCTGTTTCCTGTGCCTCCTCTTCCCTTTGGTGGACCCGTGTTACCATCTGGTATCGCTTTCCTCTGGCCTGAAGACACCCCTTCGCATGTCTTACAGCGTAGGTCAGCTGGTGAGCCAGTCTTTCAGTTTTTGTGTGTTTGGAAAACTCTCCAGCCCTTCAGTTTTGAAAGCTGTGTTCCCAGGGTGTGGAATTTTAAGACGTGGCTCTGCCGTCTCTGTGCTTCTCCGACGAGGCGGCTGCCGTCATACTACCCGTGTCCCTTCGCACCCGCTGGCTGTTTTCTGTGGTGGCTTTTACGATTGTTCTGGAGGTCCCGGTTATGAGCAATTTGATTGTGACTGACTTCGCTGTAATTTAATGTTTCTGTGCTGAGACTTTACTGATCTTGAATCTGTAAGTTTACAGTTTTCATTGTTTTTTCTATCCAATTTTTTTTCTGCCACCTCCATTGTTTGGAGCCCCAGTTACACACATAGTATACTGAAATACTGAAGAATTTCGGTTTTATTTTGGTGCTACTGTAAATGGTACTACTTCTTAAAACCCTTTGTTCTGGTTGCTCACGGCTGGTCTCCAGAAACACACTTGACTTTTGTATATTGTCCTTTTACCCTTCGACCTTGCTGAACTCAATTACTGTAAGAGATTTGTCTTAGTAAACTTCCAGGGATTTTCTGTAGGTACAATCACGTTGTCTGTAAGCAGGGTTCTGTCTCCCCTCCCCAACGTTACGGCGCTGCTTTTCCTCATCTCGCTGCCCTGTCGAGGACGTGCTCATGGTGCTAAGTGGGAAGTGGGATGAAGGGTCTGTGGGCTCCGGGAGGAGCTCGGTTTTCGTGGTCAGGTGTGACGCTTGAGTAGGCATTGCTGTAGAAGCCCTGAAAGGGGGTAATTAAGCTCCCTTCAAATCCTTTTCTTTGTCAAATACTTTTTTGCATGTAGGAGATGATCATATGTATTTTTTCATTAGTTTATTAAAGTAGAGAATTGCAATGACCAATTGTTGGATGTTGAAGTGGCCTTGAATTCTTGGATAACCTTCGCTCGCCATACTATTTGGCCCTATTTGTATTGCTGGTTACATTTGCTAAGATCTGATTGAGTTCATGGTAGATATCAGTCTGTAGTTTTCCTGAAATTTACTATTTCAAGTAATTTTTACTATTTCAAAAATTTACAAAAATTATTACTATTTCAAAAATTTACTGATTCAAATTTTTGGATCAGGGTGATGCAGAACTTATAAACGAATTATCAATTTTCGACTTTATTTTCAATTTTCTACCAGAGGTTGCAGAAAATTGGTATTATTTTTTTTTTCTAAAAGTGGTAGAATTTACCAGTGAAACCTTCAGGACCTGAGTGTTTTTTGTTTTGTTTTGTTTTTTATTGTTGAAATAGAAATAGGATCAAACAGTTGTGGTTTTTTTCTTGAGTAAATTGGGTAGTTTGTGTCTTTCGAGGAATTGGTCCATTTCACCTAAATTATTGGATTTGTGGGGTTAGTATTTGCCTCTGTGTTTGGGCTACCACAACAAAGGCTCATACTGGGGGCTTAAACAACACACATTTATTCCTCATAGTTCCGGAGGCTGCAAGTCCAAGACCCAGGTACTTGCTGGTTGGTTTTGCAAGCTTCTTAGGTGCTTTCCCAGGTGTGATCTGAAATTGGTCTCTGTTTGTGGAGGGCGGGAGAGACCAAGAACGAGGCAGCCACTCCAGGTTGGAAGGTGACAGTTTTAGTACACCAAGAGAAATTACATGCAAGGCTTGCTTGTCTTAGGTGGCAGAAAGATGAGTTGGGTCCAGTATCCACTGGCCATCTCTTAAAAGTCATCTCTATAAAGAGGCCTCGACTAGGCTCAGTCACACGTATCATGTACATCTCAAGACTGTGTCCTTGCAGCTACTGGGAGCAGGAAAGGCGAGTGGAGCCCACATCCAAGGAGAGGGGAGGGGGGATGAAGAGCTTCGTAGTACCCAGGTCCGGCTCACAGGTCAAGTGGTGGTCACGTCTTCCCAACACTGCTGATTTGGTTTCCAGCAAGAGCTCTCTTCTTGGTTTGCAGTGACTCCGTATGCATAGTGAAGAGACAGCCCTGGTGTCCCTTCCTCTTCTTATAAAGGCAACAGTTCTAATAGATCAGGGCTCTGCTTTTATGACCTCATTCAACTTTAGTCACTTCCTTCAAGGCCCTGCCTCCACTGGAGGATTAGGCTTCAACATATGGATTTGGGGGTGGGGGAAACAGGTAAGTTCATAGTTGTATACTCTTATTTTCATTCTAATGTCTGTGAGATCTGTAGTGATGACCCCTCTTTCATTCCTGATACTGGTTATTTTGTGTCTTCTCTATTTCTTGACCTGGCTGGAGGTTTATCCATTCCATTAATCTTTTCATAGAACTAACTTTTGGTTCATCGAGATTTTTCTACTTTTCTGTTTTAAGTTTCATCGATTTTTTCTTCTTTATTACTTCCATCCTTCTGCTTTATTTGGATTTATTTTCTCTTTTCCTAGTTATTTAAAGTAAAAGCTTACATTATTTGAGATCTCTTTTTCTCATATAAATATTTAATAATATCACTTTCATCAAAGTATTGCTCAGCTGTGTCCCACAAAATCTGATATGTTGTATTTTCATTTTCATTCAGTTCAAAGTGCTTTAAATTTCTTTGAGATGTTCTCTTTTACCTGTGGTTGTTTAGGAGTGGATTGCTTTCCAAATATCTGGGCATCTTCCATATATCTTTCTAGTATAATCACATCATTGTCACAAAATATACTTTGTATGATTTCTATTCTTTTGAGTTTGTTGAGGATTGTCCAAAGTCCCAGCATTTGGTCTATCCTGATGAATGTTCCATGTGCAAAGAATGCATGGTCTGCTGCCGCTGGGTGGGTGTTCCGTGATGTCCGTCAGTTCAAGTCTGTGACTGTTTACATATTCTAAAGCCTTCCTGATTTTTGGTTTACTTGTTCTATTGATTACTGAGAAAGGAATGTTGTTGTCCCTGGTTATATTCCTTTTTCTTAAGCCTACTATGTCTCATATGCTCATAAGGACCCCAGCTTTTTTTTTTTTTTTAATTTTATTTATTTATTTGACAGAGAGAGAGAGAGAGAGAGAGGCCATAAGCGGGCAGAGAGGCAGACAGAGAGAGAAGGGGAAGCAGGTCTCCTGCCGAGCAGAGGGCCTTACTCGAGGCTCGATCCCAGAACCCTGAGATTATGACCTGGGCCGTAGGCAGAGGCCCAACCCACTGAGCCACCCAGGTGCCCCCCCCCAGCTTCTTTTGATTACTGATTACATGGCGCATGTTTTCCTATCCACTTACTTTACCTACTTAGGTCTTTATATTCAAGGTGTGTTTCTTATATTTAAAGCACATTCGTGACCTACTTCGGATATTCTCGTGGCTCTTCGCACTCAGGGTGGACATTCTGTGTTGACGCCCCCTCTTCCTGAGGCCAGGTGAGGGCTCTTAAGCTCCAGTGCAAGTCCGTTGGCCCGGTGACAGGCCGCAAGTGGTCACTGCACGCTGGTCCGTAGGATGTTTGGGAGGGCTCGTATACCCTCCCTGCATGGGAAAATCAAGATTTTGGTGCCCTCCCCAAGGTGATGGGTGAGCCTACCAGCCTCAGGGCACAGATTCTGGGCTGGTCCTTGGGGACCTCCTCTTGGATCCCGGCGCCATGTGCAGCCCTGCTGGTGGAGGCCGGAGGGTGTGTTCAGCTGGGCTCGGGGCAGCTGTGGGCAAAGTCCAGGGCCGTGGAGTTGAGTGGGAGATTTTACACACAAAAGAGGAAGCCTGTTGGCTCCAAAGTATAGGGCCTGCCGGGGAGGGCTGAGAAGAGGAAGAAGACCCACCACAAACGCCACTGAGCGAGGACGCACGCAGCCCCTTGCCTGAGGAACAGCCCCCTCAGAACCCTGATGCAGCAGCTGGTCCGTGGCCTGGCAGCCGTGCGTCTGGCTCGTGGGCGCCCGTGGAACGGCATCTGGCTCCTGAGGACAGGGTCAGGCCGTTTCTCTACCGAAAGCTCTTTCGGAACCGACTGTGGGAGCCCAGCGCTGATCCCCAGACGGGCGCAGTGACTCGGGTCCTCAGGTCGGGCTTGGACACCGGGGTGCTGCCGTCATGGCCAGGGCCGTGCATGCTCCCCGCGCCCTGTGGCATCTTCCCGCTGAGGGAAACAGGGTGTGCAGGGTTCAACGGCGGGCTCTGCGGGTCACCTGGTTCGGTTGCTGATGCGGGCGGGGGACCCCGGTGGGTCTGTGGGGTACCCCGGTGAGCACAGCAGGCCGGGGCTGACGCCGTGGCATGTGCGGGTCTGGGGATGGTGCGGGCCGGGGCCTCCTGGACGTAACCCGTGTGCGCTCGTCTCCTCCCCAGGGCCAGAGACGATGATCCCGCCGGGGGAGTGCCTGTACGCCGGCCGCAAGAGACGGAAGCCGGTTCAGAAACAGTAAAGTATCCCATCTTCTGCTTTTGCTGCGGGTCGCGTGGAGGGGCTGGTCTCTGCTCCTTGCGAGGAGCGCCTGACAGGCCGAGAGCGAGGGCAGGTCGCCTGACAGGCCGAGAGCGAGGGCAGGTCGCCTGACAGGACGCCGAGAGCGAGGGCAGGTCGCCTGACAGGACGCCGAGAGCGAGGGCAGGTCGCCTGACAGGACGCCGAGAGCGAGGGCAGGTCGCCTGACAGGCCGAGAGCGAGGGCAGGTCGCCTGACAGGCCGCCGAGAGCGAGGGCAGGTCGCCTGACAGGCCGAGAGCGAGGGCAGGTCTTGCCAGGCGTCGGGGCGCGCGAGGGGCCGGGACCACAGCAGCGGAGCCGGGTCTGCGGCCGCAGGCTCCCTGCACACCCGCAAGCCCGTGGCGCCTCTCCGGATGGCTCTGGGCCGCTTTCTCCACTTGGACTGGATGGCGAGGTCAGCGTGGAGGGACGCGTCTGGCCAGAAGCGCCCATGAGGGCCGGAGACGTCCGCATGGTTTTCAGCGAACGCCACATCCCTCTCGGCCCAGGGGAAGCCTGTCCTCAAGGACTGGTGAGCTCTGCCACACGTGACGGACACAGTGTGCAGCTTTGACCCCTGCCCCGGGGCCTCCAGGAGGCTTGCAGAGTAGGGAGGGGGACCGGTGGCCCTCACTCCCCAGACAGGATCCCGCAGCTGGCCCAGGGGCGCGCGGGACACTCGGTCGTGCGGTCTGCCGTGGGAGCGGGATGGGGTTTGGAGCCGCCCCGCTGTGCCCCCGCTGTTCCCCCGCTGTGCCCCGGTGCTGCCCCTGGCTCCTGGCTCCTCTGGCTGGGGTCCCGCAGCAAGTCCTACTGTCGGCCTCTGTGCGCGTGTGAGACGCAGCTCCCCCCGGTGAGCGCACGCACGTGACTGCTAGGCCCCGCGCGCGTGGGCTGCACCCTCCAGGGGCAACTGAAGCCAGGCCTGCGTCTCTGCGGACCCGGGCTGCCCTCCCCGCCCCTGGGGAGCGTGGCTCTGCGAGAGGTCCTGGACAGCGGCCACCACCTGATGACGGCGGGGAGGGCTCGAGAGGCGGGACTCGGAAAGTGGGCATGTCCCTGAGTGGGTCATGCGGCCGCTGTGGGCCTGCCCGGTGGTGCCCCTGAGACTGGGGCGGGAGGTGGAGGGCGGCGGGTATCTGTGCCGGGTGCAGGGAGTGCCACACGTGCGTGCGGGACAGGGTCCCTGCTGGCGACCACGCGGGCCTCAGGACACACCATGCTCTGTGTGCGGGACCCTCTGGGGCGAGCGAGCTAACATTCCTGCTTTCATTGTGTTTGTTCCAAGAACAGGGTCTGAGATAATGAGTTTTTGAGGCATTTATTATGGAGTAATTCATCTGAGTTATTGATGCTCGTCTGGTTCAAAACTCAGAGCCCCAGCAGGCCCCTCCCGCCCGTCACTGCCAGCCACCCCAGCGGTGTCTTGGGAGCCTGTCCTGAGAGGCTCCTGCGGAAAGCAGCAGGTCTGGACACACGGTGTCCACTCAGGAACGGCGTCCGGCCCGCTGTCCTTTGGTCCGCGGCACCCGGTGAGACCGTTTCGCAGACGCCCAGAGCCGCGGCTGATCCTCCCCCGGGGCAGCGGTCCACCGTGAGCGCCACGCATGCTGGCCTGTTTGTGTGGGGACCACCCTTCCCTGCGCCACCTCTCCAGCTGTGTCTGGATGAGCAACTTGGGGGAAGAGGGGCCTCTCTGTTGCCAGTGGGGGGCTGGGACTCCTGGGCTGCAGACCCTGCATGGCCGCACCTGCCCGGGGCTATCTGGATCAGTCCCCTGGGACTCGGGGACACAGTGAATGACACAGACACGCAGAGGGGCACACCGCCTGCCATGGGGTGAGTGATGAGCCCTGGTCTCTGACCTGGGAGACTTGTGCCTCCTGCCAATGCCCACAGAGCCGCGGCCGGCCCTTCCTTGCCTTGCAAGAGGCTGAACACAGCCCTGCCCGGGCCCCAGACTTTCCTGCACGCAGGGCTGCTCTGTCCAGGGGTGCGCGCACTGGGCACTGTGAGGGCGCCACCAGCTCTGGACATTCCGAGTGTGCTTGGCTCTGCTGGAACACGCCTCCTTCCTGCCCTGTGCCCGCGCTGCATTTCAGACTTGGGTCATTTTAGTTTGCGCTCTTCCCGTAAGTCAGGTTAAAACCCTATCTGGATTTCCTTTCCTGCGAACTGTGTTGGTCCCTTTTGCTCATTTCTCTATTGGATTGTTTGTGTTTTTGTGCTCCTTGAGTCTTAGGGCTGGTTCTATACTAGAGACACTAGCTCTGGAATCTGTTTCAAACACTTTCCTCCAGTTTTGATTTTACTTATCTTGGTCTTTGCTGTGTGGAAAAATTAATTTTTATGAGGTTGATTTGTTCATCGTTTCCCTTGTAGCTAATTAATCTTATATCGAAATTTGGAAGCTCTCCCTGGTCTAAGCTTATGAAGGAACTTCCAGTATATTCTCTAAATTTTTTTGGGTCCCTAATACATATTTTAAACTTTCAAGCACTTGGAATATTCCTGGTTTGTGGTTAGGGTCTGAGTCTGTGTCTTCTTTTCCCACGGCCACTGCTTGTCCCTAACACTGTTGACAATCGCTTTCTTCCTCGCTGGTTGGGGAGGGTCTTGGACCGTTCAGCCTGGGGACTGGGTCGGGGGGGGTGTCACCGACGAGAGACCAGGGGTCACTTGGACAGTCGCTGGGTGTTTGCAGATGGACCTGCCCGCACGTGCACTCAGATGGGCTCTATGTACCGGGAGCAGGAAGCGGCATCTGGCATGTCTGTGTGTCCTGACGGCTGCCGTGTCCGTCTGCACCAGGGCAGCTGGTGTGCGCTTGGGAGCAGAACCTCTCTCAGGACATGTTTTAGGGAAACTGGAGGCCAGACGAGTTGGTTTTGATGTCTGTGTGCAGGGCACCTGGGACATGAGCCTGCGCCCCGCCAGCTCTGGCTGCACTGGCTGCTCTGTGGCCCATGTTTCTGGCCACGCCAGACAGCCATGGGGCTGCGGTTGGCCCGTCCTCTTCTGGGGATGGTCATGGTGGGTCTGTGCGTGCCTGTCTTCTCTCCTGGAAGGGGTCAGCGATGGAAGCTGTCGAGTGTGGGATGGACAGAGGAGACGCACAAGTGCCTGGTCCTGGCTGGGAGCCCTTCTCCTGAGAGGCCCGTTCGGGCCGGGGGCTGGGGAGCTGGGTACAGAGACCGTGGGGAGACCCCATGGGGGTCTCCCTGCTCTCCCCAGGAGCTCCTAGAGGGGTGTGTGGCTCGCAGTTTTCTCCTTGCTGGAACTGGGCGTGCATACATGCACAGTCTGGTGTGACACATGCAAGCCCCATGGACATCACCGACCCCGAATCGCACCTCCAGGGTCCTGCATGCCGTTCCTGCCTCCACCTCTGTCCATGAGCCCTGGTATGCTCTGTCCTGTAGCCCGCTTCATGTTTCTGGAATTTTCTATAAATGGAATCATGCACCATGGTCTCGAGATTCACTGGCAGCTGGCGCGCCCCCAGTGTGCCCCCATTACCCGCCAAGCAGGGCGGCCGTGTCCAGATGCCCCGCCTCACTCGGTCACCTGCGGGCCGACACTCCAGGCCTCCCAGGTTTGGGCCATTACCAGTGAAGGTGCTGTGAACGTTTATGGACAAGGCTTTGTGTGCAGTGGGATTTTCGACTTCGACAGCACAGGCCAGTTACTTTTGGGGAACCACTGCGCTGCTCTCCAAGCCTCTGTGCCGTCTGTGTCTCCGTGGGCTGCAGCCCGGCCTCCCGAGGCTCCCGTCCGCCCTTCCCGAGCCCCAAGCGGAGCTGGGTGTCCTTCATGGGCTGATTCATCACCCACATTTCTTCTCTGGTGAAGTGTTTGTTTAAATAACTTGCTTTTCTTCATATTGGATTTTTTGTTTTCTTATTGGATTGTAGAACTTCTTTATGTGTTCTGGATATAAGCTATTAGGGACACTTCCCCCAGTCTGTGGTCTCCCTTCTCATTTTGCTGTCTATCTTGTTTTTTTTTTTAAAGTAATCTCCATGCGGAAGCTGCGGCTGGAGCTCCCAGCTGTGAGATCAAATCCTGCACACCCGTGGACAAGCACCCAGGAGTCCCCTTTTCATGTTCTCAATGGGGATTTTCAAAAGACATTAAAAATATTGATGAGGATCAACTTACCAATTTTTTCTTTTATGACTTTGAGCATGGCTGTGTCTTCTGAGGGTCCTGGGACTATCCCGAAGTCCCAAATATGCTGTCTTGTGTTTTCCTGTCAAGTTTTAGAGGAGGCTATAGATTTAGGTCTATGGCCCTCTTTGAGTTGATTTTGGGGAGTCGTGTGAGGTGAGGGCTGGTGCTCACCTACGTTCACGGGCGCCCGGTTCACCAGCCCCATTTCCTGAAAGGACTTTCTTTCCCTATTGAACTCCATAATATCTTTGTCAAATGAGTCAGCCAAAGATAAGTGGGTTTGTTTCTAGATTCCCTGCTCTGGTCCCTTGCTGTAGACTTCTGTCTTTCCTGTAACATGAAGCCGTCTTGAATGTTGTGGATTTAGAGAAAGCTTAAAATCAAAAGGACAGGGGCGCCTGGGTGGCTCAGTGGGTTAAAGCCTCTGCCTTCGGCTCAGGTCATGATCCCAGGGTCCTGGGATCGAGCCCCGCATAGGGCTCTCTGCTCGGCAGGGAGCCTGCTTCCTCCTCTCTCTCTGCCTGCCTCTCTGCCTACTTGTGATCTCTCTCTGTCAAATAAATAAAATCTTTAAAAAAAAAAAAATGTTTAAAAAAAAAAAATCAAAAGGACAGTCCTCTAATTGTTCTTCTTTAATTGGCTTTCCTGGTCCTTTGTGTTTCCATGAACGTTTTAGGATGAGTCTGTCAGTTTCTGGAAAAAAGCCCTGCTGGCGTTTTAACTGAATGCGTTGAGCCTGTACGGGAGGTCGGTTTGGGGAGCTTCCCCCCCGTTCTTCCAGGTCATCTCTTTTGCTTCCATCGGAGACAGCGGTGGCTGTCTCATGCTGCTGATGGCACTGGTGTCTCGTCCCCCGTCCCCTCCTGCTGAGTCTCTGCCCAGGGACTTGGCGCTTCCTCCTTGGGCCCCTAGGCCTGTGCCTGAGGCCAGCCTGGCAGGGCGCTCCCCCTACATGTGGGCCTGGGGTAGGAGGGTTCCTGGTCTGGCCCCCGGGGCCAGGGAGAGGGCTGGTAGAGATGCGTCGGGGACAGCCGGGGCCATGAGACACTCTGAAGGTGCCCTTCCAGCACCCGTCCGTCCAGCAGGCGCCCCATGGGAGTGGGGTCAGGGTGGGGAGCAGTCACCACTCAGCTCATTCTTGGGCAAGGCTGAATGGGAGGTTCCCCCCACCCCCAGCCCTCCACAGACGTGACATTTCAGCGGGGGCCGTCTGCCCATCTCCCATGGCCTCCCCTCTCCGAGCCCCGCACCTGCCCTGGGTACAGCCCTGTCTCTGGGGAGACCTTGGGTGTCTTTCACTGACGGTGGTGGGGTGGGGGGCTCTCCTTCCACCAGCAGGTGCCGGCCCTGCTGGAGATGCTCTTGGTCCCCAGGTCTCCTGCCAGTTTACGCGGAGGCCGGCTACATGAGGGATTTGGGGCAAGTGCCTCATTAAGGAAGAAAACCAGCAGAAAGTGAAAAGACAATCAAAGACATGGGCAAATACCTGTAAGTAGCACACCGGTCGAAGACTTGCATCTGGAACGTAAAGGACCCCATAACCGGACACTAAGAAGACAACCCACAGTGGCCCAGGGCTCAGTGGTTGAGCGTCTGCCTTTGGCTCAGGTCACGGTCCCAGGGTCCTGGGACAGAGCCCCGCATCGGGCTCTCTGCTCCGCGGGGAGCCTGCTCCTCCCTCTCCCACTCCCCCTGCTGTGTTCCCTCTCTTGCTGTGTCTCTCTGTCTGCTAAATGAATCTTTAAAAGAAAGAAGGAAGGAAGGAAGGAAGGAAGAAAAGAGAAGAGAAGAAGAGAAGAGAAGAAAAAAGAAAAGAAAAGAAAAGAAAAGAAAAGAAAAGAAAAGAAAAGAAAAAGACAACCCCATGAGAAAATGGGCAGAGGACTCGGGTAAACATTTATCCAGAGACACCTGTGGAAAGACACTCTGCACTGCTGGTCGTCAGAGGAACCCAGATGAGGCTGCAGTGAGATGCTCTCCCTCCTGTGCAAGCAGCCGTTCTGTGGGAGAAGGAAAACGACGTGTCATGGAGGAGCCGGACCATGGGGGTGTCGGTGGGGCAGCTGCTGCAGCCTGAGAGCGGAATGGGGTAGGCACCCTGACCCAGCTGTCCTCCCAGGGCTTGTGCCCGAGAGAACTGGAATGGGGTTCACACACAGTCTTTGTTTGAGCGTCTCTGCAGCATTCTGGACAGTGCCCGGCGCCCGTCCTCTGGGGAGCAGGGACATGCAGTGCGGTCCGTCCATGCAGCCAAGAGGGGGACCCATGTCCCAGTCAGTGTCACACCACAAGTGGAGCCAGAAACATAATGTACATGGAAGATGCCGGACACAAACGGTCTCCCACTCTGGGATTCCAGGTGCACGAAAGGTCTGGGACTGCAAACCATGGAGACGTTCGGCCGCTGGTGGTCGCCAGGGGCTGGTGGAGGGAAAATGGGGAGACACCGGTGAGTGGGTGTAGGAGTTTATGTGGGCGATGGAATGGTTTGGACCTTCCTAGAGTTGTGACTACGCAGCACTGGGAATGTCCATTTTGAAATGGTTAGTGTTGTGTGAATTATACCTCAAAAAAACAAAACCAAGGGGCACCTGGGTGGCTCAGTGGGTTAAAGCCTCTGCCTTCAGCTCGGTCATGATCTCAGGGTCGTAGATCAAGCCCCGTGTCGGGCTCTCTGCTCAGCAGGGAGCCTGCTTCCCCCTCTCTCTCTCTGCCTGCCTCTCTGCCTACTTGTGATCTCTGTCTGTCAAGTAAATAAAATCTTTAAAAAACAAAAAACAACAACAAAAAACAAGAACAGAAATGAAAAGAGGGACAAAGATGTGGCCTCTGGGGCTGGAGCAGCAGACTTTCATGTGTTTTCTGTGGTCTGGGCCCTCAGACTCTGCAAAGCAGGTTTGTGCTTGGGGTCTCCTGACAGACAGACTGTTCGACCTCTCCATCCTTGTGAAAAGTAGGAACTTTCAGCCAGAAGACACTCCAGCCCCTAAAAGCAGCAGGAGCCCTCATGCCAGCCAGGTGCCCTGGGAGCCAGGCCACCCCGTTCCCGAGCCTGCCGGCGGCCCCTCCCCATGCCAGCTACTGGACCTGACTCATTTGGCTTCAGATGCTTTTGTGTGCGTGATGTTTATGAAGGGCCTGTAGACGCTGCTTCTGTGAGGCGGGAAATAGGGTCAGACGAAGGGGACTGTCATCCCGGGGCCTCAGACAGGCAGATGAGGGAGGTCACTGGGAAGCGGCTGGGGTCTGGGGTCAGCTCTGTTCCGTGAGGGGGTGGTGGGCAGGGAAACCAGGGCCAGGGGAATTCCCTCGTGGGGGAGAGCAGCTCTGTCGTGGGACCCAGGGCTCCAGCCACCCCGGAGGCACAGCCGTGACCTCACGGCCTCCGATGGGCAAGTGGGGCGGGCAGGATGTCTCCCAGGCGTCCTCCGCGATGACTCTCCTCCGACCCTTTCCGCCCTGTGGCCGGAGGGGCTGCTCATACCAGCAGGTCCTGACAAGGTCGTTTGTTGAAGCTGAGCACGTGCAGCTGGGGCCAGGGGTCCTCCTCCCGCTTGGGGGAAAGTGTGCACAGAGAGGTCAGGAAGTTTGTGGGAGCCACACAGCTGGCTCGCAGCCGTGCTCCCGAGAGGCCTGCTCACTCTGGGAGCGCCCCTCTCGGTGATGGGGCCCCCGCAACCTTGTGGGCACAAGGCCAGGAGACTTTTTTTTTTTTTTTTAAAGATTTTATTTATTTATTTGACAGAGAGAAATCACAAGTAAGCAGAGAGGCAGGCAGAGAGAGAGGAGGAAGCAGGCTCCCTGCTGAGCAGAAAGCCCGATGTGGGGCTCGAACCCAGGACCTGGGATCATGACCTGAGCCGAAGGCAGCGGCTTAACCCACTGAGCCACCCAGGCGCCCCCAGGAGACTTTTTTTAAAGTTTGTATTTATTTATTTGTCAGAGACAGAGAGAGGACAAGCGGGATCTTGGGGCGGGAGAGGGAGAAGCAGGCTTCCCGCTGAGCAGGGAGCCCGACTCGGGGCTTGATCCCAGGACCCTAGGACCATCACCTGAGCTGAAGGCAGACGCCCAACCCACCAAGCCACCAGGCGTCCCAGCATCAGGAGACTTTTGTCCTTCTCAGTACCTTTTTCATTTAGAAGCTGATTGCACTGTAAGGTCACTTCTGGGGACGGGTTTGCAGCTCACGGGTGACAGGCGCTGGTGGGGGCCCCGAGTCTGACTATGCGTGCCTCCCCACAGGAGGCCGGCCACGGGGGCGGAGAAGTCAAACCCTTCCAAGCGGCACCGGGACCGCCTCAACGCCGAGCTGGACCATCTGGCCAGCCTGCTGCCGCTCCCTCCCGACATCGTGTCGAAGCTGGACAAGCTCTCTGTCCTGCGCCTCAGCGTCAGCTACCTTCGCGTGAAGAGCTTCTTCCAAGGTGGGTCTCTCGCCTGTGCCCACATGTGCCTGTCTGGGTGTCTCCTGTGTCCATGTGCGTGTGTCTGGGAGTCACCTGTACCCTCTCCTGTGCCCGCATGCTCCCAGCTGGGTGTCACTCACCTGGGTCCCCCCCACTTTGCTGGGACAGGCCAGTTTGCACCCCTGTCTTCGGGGGTCAGTCAGAGGAGCAGTCACTGAAGGCTGAGGAGCCAGAGCAGCCCTGCAGAAGGGGCTTCGGAGGGCCAAGCAGGTCTGCTTCGTGGGGCAGCAGGACGGCACTGAGCTCAGGAGGCCACGTTCCCCTATTAGCCGGAGTAGCTGTCGGGCGGCCAACCTCCCGTGTTGTTGCTTCGCGTGTCCTGGGGCTGCTGTGACCCTGGCTGGCCACCAGCCCCTCTGCTAAGGGGTGCCAGGCGTGTCAGACTCTCGCCGCCACTGTGTGTGGGGAGCTCTCCTCCATCAGATGCTCTCGGCTGGGCCTTCTTCTCCCTATGGCCTGGCTCAGGTCCTGGGGGAGAAAAGGAACTGTCCCCACCCTACTTCAGAGCCTGTGACTGTCACCATCATCTCGAATTAAGTCTGAACTTCTTATAAAATCATGACTTACTCCGTGTCTTTGGGAGTCAGGAAAATGAATGAGTGAAGCGGGGGTGCTGGGGAGGGGCGGGGGCTGCGGCCAAGCCGAGTCCGGTCTCTGCCAGGGTCGACCTCTGCACAGCTTTGCGTCGCTACACAAGATGCCTGGGGCTGCAGTGAGGACGGCTGGCCGAGGCCCTGGGCCGACATGAACCCCGGTCTGCCCCACCTCCCACACGTTGGGGAGCGGCTTGCAATGTGACGGGCCAGGCCCGGACTCCTTGTAAACCCAGACGTGTCTGAGGGGTGACTCAGCTGCTCTGTGTTGCCGGCCTTCTCCAGGCCCCCAGGAGAGGGAGGGCGGTTTTCCTGAGGACTCTGCCTGTCCTCAACCCTGACTTCCTCCGGAGACCCGTTGTGAGGGAGGGCGAGGGGTCTGTGGAGAACTCTGCCTAGTGCGTACAGCTGGGCCCCCCACCGTGGCCTTCATTTCTCTTATAGAGTGGGAATCCCAGATCCTCTGACCACGGCTGGCCTCAGAGAGCCTGCTCTGTGAGTGAGGGCTCTACACGGGGCTCCCTCCCACCCTCCCACTGATGTCCCAGATCTGGGAGCCCACTCATGTATGCCCTTGCTCTGCTCTGGGCTGGTCGCCAGCCGTGATGAAAAGGCCACCTGCCCTGGAGGGGAGGCCACCCACACGAGGCTGGGTGGCCATCGGGTCTGCTGGGACAGGGGTGGTCCTGGGGGCTGGGAGCCAAGACATCAGCCGTGCCCAGGACCCCTCTAGGGCAGCCTCATTCCCCTGGGCCCCCATGCTTCCCTGTGCTACCTCATCTTTCATCCCTGACACGGGTCTGTGGGACTTCCCACAGCCCAGGCCTGGGGTTCACCCAGCTCTCAGCCCAGGTCAGTCCTCCTCACTAAACCACACACTTTTTCTTTGGGTTAAAAGGGTGCCAACCAGGTGTCCATCACCCAGACGTCCATGGCCAACAGCGAAAACGTAGCCTGGAGGGTGGCAGACAACGGTGGGTGCCACGGGGTAGGGGTGGCCCTCAGGGGAGGTCACTAGGAGGCTCTTGTGGGCTGGAGGACTTCTCAGAGGAGGTGAGGGGCAGTTATTAATCTGCAGGCTGCGCTGAGGCAGCCCCCACCCCAGGCTGTCAAATGTTGGGCCCCTCACTGCCAAGGTCCTGCATCTGGGTGGAGACTCCTGGGTCAGGGCCCCTTCCCGGGGGACAGAGGGATTCTGTTCCCCTTCCCCAGTGGTGCTGGGGGATCCCCAGGCCCTCAGGCAACAGTGCCTGGTGCCCTCCCCTGGCCTGCACCAAGACCCCCTCGTGGCTTTCTTTCCTCTGTGGGGAGCTGTAGGCCGGGCAGATTGCTGTCCCACAGCCTCCATACCCACAGCGTCCTCCTGCCGGTCACGTTCACCACCGCGTGTGAGTGCTGTCAGCACTGTCCCATGCAGTGTCCCCACGTCTGGCTCCTGCCTCTCTCTGGAAGCTCTGGTGTCTAGGGTTTGGGGTTCTCGGTTGCTCTTGGCCTTAGGTCTCTGATGGGCCGAGAACACCTGTATATCAGAAGGTGGTACCACACTGCACTTTAAGGTGGGATGGTGTCCTTCCCAGCTTCTGTGTTCTGAGCAGAAGTTGAGAGTAACTGCTCCTCAGGGATTTTGAATTACTTTTTAAAATTAAAAATCAGCAGTCACCCTGCCAGTGGGACCTCCAAGTGCGGCTGAGCCAGCTGTGGGCTCAGTGCTGGTGACTGGTCCTGGGGGCTTCCAGGAGACTAGGGGCTGTGCCCAGGTTTCTGTACCGGGGTGGGGGCACTGTCCAGACGTCCCACGGGCCCCTCCTCGTGTTCCCTTGGGGAGGCCTCGTCCCCATGCCCAGGGCTTTTTGACAGTCCCTCTAAGGTCAGTTTGCTGGAGAAAAAAAAAAAAAGTCAGTTTGCTGGGTGACTCGGGACATTTTAGCAGTTGTGCAGCATAAGAAGGTCTGTGATGTGATGAGGGAGAGAGGCGTGCAAAGTGTGGTGGAGAGCTGTGGTCCCCAGACCAGCCTTGGTGAGGTGCTTCTGGCACTACTGGTGACCCCAGCTCCCACTGGCCCATTTGGACAGGTGGGGCCAGGTTTGGGGCCACCCGGGGTGGGGCTAGTGGCTTGCCTTCTCCCACTGGCACAGCCTCGCCGACCTAACCTCCTGCCCGGGCGGTTGGGTGGGGACTGGTCACCTCTTCTCTGGACAGATCTAGCTGTGCCAGCCAGGCCAGGCTTTGTGGGCTCAGAAAGACCCCGGCCCAGCATTCCCAAGAGTCTAGGCAGCTGTCCCAGTACCCGCCTGAAGGCCTCACTCTTCTTAACCAGATGCTACCCCCCACCTCCCACTGATGCAGGCGGACGGCCTCCAGGTCATCTGAGCCCACAGGGGCCCATTGAGGTCCTGTGGCAGGCCCATGAGGCCCAGCTCACTGCTATGTGGCCACCGTCCTGGCTGGCTGTTGAAACAAACTTGATTTCTCCACCATGCCTTTTCCATCAAGAATTCTAAAGATTCTAAAGGACTTAAAGGGGATCTAAAGATCCCCTCAAGCTGTGCATTGTAGAGGAAATTCTAGAAACTTTCTGGGTTCATTTCCACTGTGCAGTGAGAAAAAAGTCAGGCTACAAAAATTGGATCTTAATCTGTGCTTCCTGACTGAGAAATGGGTGAGTTAATTTCATTAAAGCTTCCCTAAAACCTTACCTTTGGGAAGGACGGGACCTGGAGCGTTTCAGTGTCCAGGGGTAACGAGGCCTCAAAATCCGTCTGTAATGTTGACTCTCATGCTGGCGTTTGAGGGTTTGTGGAAGCAGCAGGGTCTTTATATGTTACTTATCTGGTTTCTGCACGGGCGGTGGGCCAGTGCTTCCATTAACCCCTCTGCTCCTGCACAAGACTGGGATTTTCCACTATTGTGAATGTCACTGTTCGCAAAATAGGAAACTGAGAGCTGACAGACGGGGGGGCAGGCGAGGCAAGAGGAGAAGCAGAAAGGGCCCTTGTGGTGGGGCCTGACCAAAGCTGGTTCCTCCAGGATGGAGAGTCCCAGGAGCCCCAGCACCCCCTCCCTTATGCCCAGGGGTCCATCAGGGCCCTTCTCCCCAGGTAGAAGCCCAGCAGCGTGGGCTCCTCTGGGGACTCGCTGGCCAGAGGGATAAGCTCCTGTGGTGGAGAAGCACTGCTCATGGGTGACAGAGAGCCCGAGGTCTGCCTGCTTCATCCAGCCCGTGCGTCTTGCTGACAGGAGCATCTAATGCAGACAAGTGTCAGAGAGGGGACAGCATCAACAAACAGAGCCCAGTGAGAAGGGGAAAGGGGAGAAGGAGTCCTGGCTCTCGGTGGGAATGTGGAGCTCTCTCGCCCTGGGACAGGGCAGCCTGTGGACCTTGGCTGGGCCTCCCTGCCATTCATGTGCTCTGTGCTCAGCCCGTGGGGTCCGGTCCTGCACACACACCGTGGAGCCTGGCAGGGGTGGGTCTGAGCCCTGTCCCTCCAGGGGAGGCTGTGTCTCCAGAGCCTCAAGGGAGGCTGGGCTGGTGAAGCAGGTCCGGGGGCAGCGCTTCTTCATAGTCTTGTCACGCAAGACGGGGTGTGTGCTCACTGCATCTGCTTGCGGCTGTCCCTGGGCGTGCCCTGCTCCTGGTGAGCCCTGTCACAGACTGGGTGTTCACACCCCCGGACGCACACCCTGAGCCCCTTACCCCGTGTGGCTGCGTTCAGAGATGTTGCCTCTGGGAGTATTAAGGGTTAATCAGGCCGAGCGTGGACCCAACCCCACAGTGTCTGTCTGAGCAGAGTCACCAGAGGGCTCTCCCCGGGTGCAAGCCGGGAAAGGAGCTTTCAGAAGACACGGAGTCTCCTGGTGCCCTCACCGGGAGCCCCAGCCTCCAGACCTGTGAGGAGAACCTGTCTGCTGTTCAGACACCAGGCATGATGTCGCCCGACGGCAGCCCCAGCTGACTGAGGGGGGCCAGGCGGGGGCAGCAGGGCCAGGACCTGCCTCCTCTCCTCTCACAGGAAGTGTCCCCTGGATTCACCCCCAGGGACGTGGATATGCTCACTGCCGCCTCCTCCATGCTTGTCTGCTCCTAGAGCCGCCTTGCCTCGCCCCTTCCTCTGCATCGGCTGCTTTTCTGGAAGATGGCTCCCTGAGCATTTCCAGCAAAGACGCCGTCGCTCCGAGCCATTCGGGATGGGGCCCTAACACCTGTGCCACCGGCTTCTGACCCCCGCGCCCAGCAGGCTCCCGCAGTAGTCGTCGGATCATGCTGGATGGTTCTATGAGCCATTTTACGTCTCCCGTTGTACCTAAGTTCCTTCCAGGAAGAGGAGCCAGCATCACTGGTCGGTGCCTGCGCCGATGCCCTCCCTCCCTCCTGGTTCCCGCGGCAGCTCAGGACTGAGATGGAGCCAGAACTTGGGTCAACACAAGACAGCTTTGGTTTTTTTCTTCCCTGCCCCAGCAAACTTCCCTGGTGGCTGCCCACCTCCACCCCGCCCCGCTCCCCACTGCCAGCCTGGGAAGAACCGGGACAACCCCGATGTTTCTGGTCCCTTCCAAAGATTTCAGTGTCTCTCCCCTCAACCCCCAGCACCCGTCCTCACGTTGGCTCCCTGAGCAGGCTGAGCTTGGTGTTAGCAGGATCTGTCTTTCCAGTGGGAGCCTTCTCCCCACCCTCGTCTAGGGCTGCAGCAGACAGGAGGGCTGGCGCTCGGGTCGGGTCGGGTCGGCTGCTTCTCCTCTTGGTCCTGCGCCCGTCGTAGCTGTGGTTTCCTACTCTTCTGGTTCAGAGAAGCCGTGGGCAGAGAGGCGGGGGTCCAGTAGGGTCCCGTGTGGTCAGCATTGCCAGCAGGCAGGGCTCAGCGGGGAGCCGGGGGTCTCCTACACCTGGTGCTCCGTCCTCTCCAGCTGGTGCCTGGCACCCGATTTCTTAGCCTCAGGTGTCATTTGGGGCCTCTAGCCTCTTCTGTTGAGGCCTCTGCTCATGTCTCCAGGAGGATTTGGAGGATTTGAGACGTTCCAGGCCAGTTCTGGGGCACTGTGGCCCTCCCTGCTCTCCAGGAAGTGCGCACTTTGGATACCCCCCAGGTCGGCAGGTGGCACTGACCACAATGGTGCCGCCTGGGTGCCTGCCAGGAGCTTCTGGCATGGCCTTTGTCCTTTGCATTTCTTTTTTTTTTTTTTTTAAGATTTTATGTATTTATTTGACAGACAGAGATCACAAACAGGCAGAGAGGCAGGCAGAAAGGGAGGAGGAAGCAGACTCCCTGCTGAGCAGAGAGCCCGATGCGGGGCTCGATCCCAGGACCCTGAGATCATGACCTGAGCCGAAGGCAGAGGCTTTAACCCATGTCCTTTGCATTTCTTGAGTGTAGAGAGATAGCAGCTCCCAGGGCCCCCACCAGCCCCAGCAGCCACATGGCAGGCCTCTATAGAGGTCCTCAGGAAGCCCCTCTTACGGGGCACCAGCTGAGGAGAGAGAGCCCTCACCAGCCTCCTGGGGCAGGGGGGGGCATTGGACTCACAGCACAGCCCCTCCAAGGAGACCCTCCTCCCAGCCTCGAGCATCTCTCACCTCTGACAGCTCCCTGGCAACCCTGCCCAAGGCCCCTGGAATCTCATTTTGGGACTTGGGTGTACTTGGCGCCCTGTTCTTTTGGGGCCTCAGCTCTTACAGACGGAATGAGTTCCGAATTAACAACCTGTTACAAGGAAGACAACAGAAGAGCCACCGTGGTCCCTGTCCCCTTGGCATTTAGAGTCTAGTGGGGAATTCTGTACCAAATGACTGGTTTCTTCTGTTTCCAAAAATACAATAGACCAGTAACCAATCAGTCTTTCTGCTACTGACAGACAATAATGTGAAGGTAAGTGGTCTGAAACCTGTTACCACGTGTCAGTGAGACAGCAGGAAATTAAGGAATACTGAGAGACCCAAAACTACATGAAGCCAAGGGGTTTTATAAGAGGAAATTTAAAGGACTTCATGCGGAAGGATGGAAATTGCAGGTGGGGACTGGCCGGGGGAGATGGGAGGAAGAACAGAGACGGTGGGGACTGTGTAGGCAGGCTGAAGCACACGCTGTACAAAACAGTAGTAGTGATGTATCGTAGGAACAAAGCCAGAGAGAGAGAATGAATTCCTAACCACAATAGCACATAAAAGTGGAGAGAGACTTGAGGCACAGACGTCAGTGGTCCATGTGTTAATTTCCTGGGAAAGTTGATGAGCTAATTCATCACACAGTGTCCAGGATAGTCATCAGGACGAGGGAAATGGGGTTTCCTCTCAAGGTAGCGTAGAGAGAAAGTAGAATGAGAAAATGCAACCAATCAAAGAAAAAAGAAAGAAAGGAGAAGACAGATATGGAAGCATGGAGTAGAAAACACAAAATCCCAGTTATGCCACAAATTGCGGTAAACGTGGACACACTGAACAGGCGACTACAGGACCAGGGCCTTGGAGTGCATCGCCGTGTCAGCTTACAAATGGCATGGAAAGGTGCTAACTGAAAGAAATCTGATGAATCCATTTTAATGTAAAAAATTTGAATTTTGGTTAAAAATATTACTGGAGGTCATGAGGGAGTCACTAGATAATGATTTTAAAAATTTAAATCAATTAAAATTTTAAATTGAAAAAATCTTATCAAGCAATAAAATGTTTAAAATTTGTGGGCTTCTAGTAACGTGACCTTAGAAATACAAAACAGAAATTGACAGAACTATTCAGAAAAATACATGAATTCATCATCACAAAAGATTTTAAGTAATTCTTCCAGTATTTAATAGATCAAATAAATACAAATCAGTAAAGGTCCCAGGAGATTTCGACAATGCAAAAAAGTGAATCTAAAGGACACACTTAAAACACTGAAACTACAGAGTTCACGTCTTTTCAAACCCACATGACATTTGTAAATATACTGAAAACGTATCAGTCAATAAAGCAGGTCTCAATAAATTTCAAAAGACAAAATTATGACAACTTCATGTTAAGACCTCAGTATAATTGGGCTGGAAGTCAGTAATAGAAAGATGACTTGAAAACCTTTGTATTTGGAAATAAATGCACTTGTAGAGAACTCATAAAATAAAGAAGAAAACATTATGGAAGGAAGAAAATATTCACAAATCAAAATGTATAGGATGCAGCTAAGGTAGCCCTCAGATATAAATGACCTTATGAGTTTGTATATAAAAGTAAAAGTGGAAAGTTAATGAACTACTTGGTGTAGTAGTTCTGATAAAGAAAAGTAAAATAAAGAGAGAGTCAAAGAAAGAAAATAATGAAGGGGAAGGTACTGGTGAAACGGGAGAGAAACATAAAAGAGAATCCGTCCTCAGTGATAAAACTTGTAAAGATCTGGTGAGACTGAATAGGGAGGAAAGAATCAGCAGTGCGGGGCGCCTGGGGGCTCGGGGGTTAGCCTCTGCCTTCGGCTCAGGTCATGGTCCCAGGGTGCTGGGATCGAGCCCCGCGTCGGGCTCTCTGCTTCCGCCTCCCCCTCTGCCTGCCTCTCTGCCTGCTTGCGACCTCTCTCTGTCTCTCTCTCTCTGGGTCAAATAAATAAATAAATAAATAAATCTTAAAAAAGAAAAGAATCAGCAGCATGAGGATGTAGAGAGAACATGCTTCGAGATACCACAGATACTTAAAAGGTAACTCGGAGGGCATCTGGGTGGCTCAATCAGTTAAGCATCTGACTTTGGCTTAGGTCGTGATCGTAGGGTCCTGGGATCGAGCCACACATCAGGCTCCCTGCTCAGTGGGGAGTCTCTTTGGCCCTCTGCCTCTCCCCTATTCATGCTTTCTCTCAAACAAATGAATAAAATCTTTAAGAAAAGATAATTTAAGGCTATTAAGAACAAATTTATGCCAATAAATTTGAAAACACAAGTGAACCCATGGCTGAAAATGTAGCTCATTAAAATTAACTCAAGAGGAAATAAAAACCCCAAATAGTCATATGACTGATAAGGAAGTTGAATCAGGGGCACCTGGGTGACTCGTCCATTAAGCGTCTGACCCTTGGTTTCTGCTCAGGTCCTGATCTCACTCACAGTCGTGAGATGGAGCCCTGTGTCGGGCTCCACACTCAGCACAGAGTCTGTCCCCCACCTTCTCCCTCCCCTCTGGTCCTCCCCCTGCTTGTGCATGTGCACATGCTCTCTCATAAACAAACAAACAAATTAATTAAATCTTCTTTAAAAAATTGAGTCAATAGTTAAAATCTAGGCCAGATGGTTTTAAAGCAATTTCTACCAAATATTAAAGGAAAAATCATTCCACTCTATACTGAATTCCTGTGGTGTTGCATTGGAATTAGAGGTCGTGGTGTAAGCTCGTGGTTTTCAAAAAATATAGACAGATATAGACATAGATGTGTGTGTGCGTGTGTGTGTGTGTGTGTGTGTGTGTGCGTGTGTTTGCTCTGCCCTCTGGCAAAGGCCAGGGGAGCAGTGAGCACAGCTCACATTCTGCTCTTGGTTTCTAGATGCTGTTCACAGACAAAGGAGCTCGGGCTTCCTGTTGGAGTCGGAGCAGGGAGGGCACAGGTCAGCTGGGAGCACAGGTCTGGCTCAGGGTCAACCCAAGGGTCCTGGGGCTCTGTGCTGTGTGCCAACTCTTGTTCTGGGTGGCACCCACAGCACGTCTCATCTGGGTCATCTCCTCCTCCAGCCCTGGTCTAGCGTCGTGCCGCCCCAGGCCCTGCTGGTCAGAGCCAACCTCCAGCCTTGCCTGCGCGTACCTATGGAGGCAGATGGCGTGACCTCAGCTCTGCTCTTCCCCATGCTACGCCCAGAGGTCAGGGGCAGAGGGGAAGCAAGGGAGCTCGAAGCTCCTTGAATGGGGGAAAAGAATCAACAGTATGAAGGACGTGACAAGAGCAGATGCTTATAGATGCCACAGATACTTAAAGACCCAGGACCCTTGGCTCGACCTTGAGCCAGAAAGTGACCACAGTGCTCAGAGAGGGTAAGAGAGAAGCCACGGGACACAGCCATCCCAAAAGGGCTCCCACTGGCCAAGCCTGGACCAGTTCATCATTAAAATGAAAAAGGAGAGTAATAGTTCATAACCCAGTGAATAAAATAGGGTTCCATAAACCCACCTTGATATGAATGAATGAGTGAGTGATAGGGCAGACTGCTGATATAGGATAGGCAGGAGGAAGGGCTGTGGATAGGGGATTGGAGACAGAGGGGCATCATAAAGTTAGTGGTCACTAACCATTGTAGCAATAACTCAGGCAGGAAATGTCTGTGCTAAAATCAGTGCATCAAAGTGGGGTCAGAAGTGGGATTACCGTGGGCTTAAAACTGTCTCCCGGCAAGGTACGCATTCATGCCTAAGGGAAGAGCTTAGAATGGAGAAATCGGCTGTCCCAGGCGACCAGCTCTGACCCCGCTGATGGTGGTATGCACTGGTGTCACGTGCCACGCACCAGGAGGCAGAGAAAAACACGTTTTCTCTTGGGTCATGTTCCCGCTGAGGAGGGCTAGACCTTGGTCTAACCAGGAGGCAACAAACACACCCAAACGGTTTGCAGAGTAATTGGCGATGGTCTTCAGGGTCAGGGTGGTGGAAGTTGAGGCAGACCAAGGACACTGGGGAGGGAGGGGCCCCAGCTGAGAGGGTGTTTGTGGCACAGTCAGTGCAATCTCCAGGCAAACGGAATTTGTGCCCTTTGTGCTGTTCTCGGAGTGTCTCCGTAAGCTGGACATTGTCTCAGAATGCCGCAGAAGCTGTGAGAGAAAACTAACCCTGGCAAGTTGCTCTGAGGTGTGCATCGTGGCCGCTCAGGAGCGGGGCCAGGAGCGAGTCCCTGGGAGACTCGGGGGTGCTGGCGGGCAGGCGAGAGGGCCGGGGGGCCGCAGCACACGCCTGCATTTCTCAGGCAGGTCGTGTCAGCACTTGGCATCTTCGGGCGCCCAGTCCTTTGGTCAGGAGAGACGAGCCAGCACTTCGCACAGACCGGGTCTGACCGTGGGACGGGGACATCGTGCGGCGGGATGGGTGCCGTAGGGCACGAGGTGGGGCCGTGGGGGCTTCCCTGACAGCCCCGCGCACCTGCTGGGCTCCCTGTCTCGCAGCCGAGCCCCCCGCCGAGGCCCTCAGGCTCTTCAGGTCCTTCCTCGGTGTGGCCCCCAGGCTGCGCCCCCCCCCACACCCATCCCGTCCCGCCTCCCCACACTGCTGGCACAGCCTCCCCAGGAGGGCAGCCCCCAGGACGGGCAGGGATGCCCGTGCGAGCCCGTGAATGAGCCCGACCTGCGGAGGCCCCCGCGCATGTGGCCTCCACCTCCGTCCAGTCCCCAGCGCTGGCCGCGAGTGACGCCCGCTTAGTAGGAACCGCTCACTTCACGGTGACGCTGAGGGTGACTCGAGCTAACTTCAAGTCGGTTATTTGCAAAGTTGAGGTCGTGTAACTGGAGGGTTCTTTATATATTTATTATAAATCCATTCTTTATCCATGAATCAGATGTTCTCCAGCAGCTCTGCTCCTCCCGGTCTTGGACCCTGGGGGCCTGTAGATGCAGCGTGGGGGCTGCTGGCCGAGAGGCTGCTGGACGTGCCCCTGAGGCTGGCGCTGCGGGGTCGCAGCCCTCCCCCCTCCCGCCCCCCGTCCCCGCCCCGGGGCTGTAGGCACGGGGTCTTCCCCTGCACACCGTGCGCTTAGTCCCCCGAAGGAGCTCTGACTTGAGAAGCAGCAGCTCCTTTCAGGGCTTGTCTGGTCGGGTTTCACGCTTTCTGGAGCGCATTCCTCCAGCCGTGCGGAGACTGAACCGCTGCCCGGAGGCTCGCTGTTCAGACCCTTCGCCCGGGAGAGAGCCTGGGTCTGCCGCGGGCAGCGTTCCCTTTTCTGTTTCTTCCCGAAGACCTCTTTTTGGTTGAGTCCTGCTCTGGGGATTGGAGGGAAAGAGCGCCTTTTCTCTGCATTTTCTCCGCAGAACGTGGGCCCATTAGGCCGCGTGGCTCAGAAAGTGGTCGCACGTGTTGTTTCGGTGGAAACGGTGGGGGGCCACGGGCTGTCCGCGGCGGCTCCGAGGAAACCTGCCTCGGCGCTGCTTGTTGACATCTCCCCCCGGCCTGCTGCATTTTGGAAAGCGGGAAATCTCTGTAGAGAATCACAACGTGACACGCGTGCGTCTCGTACTTCTCTTATTTTCCAAACGCGGTGCCTGCGAGAAACGTGCGTTTGTTCGTACTCCTGACCGTTTTCTTGTGTCCAGAACTGAGCCTTTCGATGGCTGCTCTGGTCCCTTCCCCCCACCTTGCGGGCCCCCACCTGCCGGAACATTTGCCCAGGGCTGTGGGCTCCCCTCTCCCGCGCAGAGCCGTCAAGACGCACCCACACCGTGGGTCAGGGAAGGCCACGGAAAGGAACCCGCTTCTCCCTCCCTTCCTCAGACTCACGCTGTCCAGGCCCCAGCACAGAGCATCCTCACACGGGACACGCTGTGTCCACTCCTCCTCCATCCGTCCCCTGGGCCTGGGTCTCACATGCTGGGTCTACCTGGTTGGCTGGCCTGATGCGGGGATGAGAGAGGTGAGTGTCGGCCCAGTGGGCCCTGCCTCTGGGGGCCCCTGTGTGTAATCATGAAATCATTTTGTCCCTCACAGAAGGGGGCACTGCCTGGGAGGTCCTCACTGGTGTGGGAGACATTCAGGCTCAGATGGAGAGACCCCTTGGGGAGGGGAGGCCGGGAGACTTGTCCCCTGCCCCCAGCCCCGTGCTGCCCATTGGGGGTCTCTTCTGGCCATGCCCGCAACCCCGGTGAAATGCCGTGGGAGGGTCCTGTGACCCTCCCCAGAAAGCCCATCTGTCTGCAGAGTCGGAGCAGATCATGGATGGGGGCCCTTCACGTGGGGCAGGCGGGAAGAGAGCGCAGGAGAGCGGCACGCCAAGCCCTGCATGTCTTCATGGGAGCCATGAGAAAGTTTTGTGTGCCCCCCTCCCGGGGACAGGGCCAGCCCTCCTCGCTCTGTGGGTATAGATGCCCCCAGGAGGGGAGAGCCCCCGCCCCCAGGAGCAGTCTGACAGGCCCTCTCCCCTGTGCAGCCGGGGCTGCCTGTCTTCTGGGGGGCTGGGGGGTACTCCAGGATCCTTATCATCCAGGTCCCTCCCCAGACACCTGCCCTGACCAGGCGCCTTTCCCAGCACATGCTGGGTGCCCCTGCTCTGCCCACTGTCCTCCCAAGGGCCTTCCCAGAGCCACCCTGTGCCCTGCGGCCCTCCCAGCCCACCACAACCTGACTGCTCCCCACGGCTCACCTCTCCTCCAGGGCTGGAGGAGGCTGGGCTTGTCGGGAGAACCCGGTGGTGTTCCAGCTCCCTCTGACCCTCCCTGGGCAGGAGCAGGCGGGCCCCTGACCCAGAGCAGCAAGACCAAAGGCTCGGAGGGAGGGAGGTGAGTGGATCTGTCCTGGCCTCGGTGCAAGGGTAGCCTGTGCCGCAGGTAGCGGGGCAGCCAGCACTCACCTGTGTGAGCAGTTCAAGGCGCTTGAGGGTCACTGTACCCCTTTCTTCCAGCACAGATGCCCTTCCCCCCTGCCAAAGGCCAAATGAGGAAGGAGTTCGTTGTTCAGTCCTTGGAAAGTGAAGGAAGGGAGGGTTTTGAAAGTTTGAAAAACTGTGAGGTGTTGGCCGGTTCATTTGCTCTAGAAACAGCAGAGGGGTCTATAGACCCTGTTAGGGCAGACCTGTGCCCTCCAGGAGGGGCAGCGCCACACCCACCACGGCCCCACCCCTGGGAAGTGTGCACTCCCCGCTGACTCTCTCTGCCGGGGCCTTAGTCTAGTTGGGGAGACTCAGTGTTGCGAGAGGCAGGCCAGCGCTCCACAGGGCACCGTCTGCTTCTGGACACATGTGGGCCTGGGAGAAGAAGCCTCGTGTTTGGCCCCAGAAGGGAGCCTGGTGGTGGGTGGAACTGCTGACCTCCCCTCATGGTGGGCCCCCACATCCTGTACCTGTCGGTCTGCAGGTGGGTGCCGTGACCCCCAGGGGCCTGCACGCAGCATATCGGGTGTTGGACCTGCGTTACAGGGGAGCGGTGGCTCCCCGGGGCCCCTGCTCTAAGTCGTCTGCCCCCCTTGGCTAAGCACGCCTCCTGAGGGGCCTGGATGGAAGTTAGCTTCTGATGAGATGTAGCTAGAAATAGGAGAGTGCCCCTACTCCTCAGGGCCCCGGGGAGCTTCGAGCTCCCTTCCTTCCCCTCTGCCCCTGACCTCTGGGCATAGCATGGAGAAGAGCAGAGCTGAGGTCACGCCATCTGCCTCCATAGGTACGCGCAGGCAAGGCTGGTGGTCGGCTCTGATCAGCAGGGCCTAGGGCAGCACGACGCTAGACCAGGGCTGGAGGAGGAGATGACTCAGATGAGAAGTGCCATGGGTGCCACCCAGAACGAGAGTTGGTGCACAGCACAGAGCCCCAGGACCCTTGGCTCGACCCTAAAGTAGGGCCAGGCTTTACCAGGCATGTGCTCCATTCAGCTGGTCTGTGGACATGGACCTGCCCACCCAGGACCTGCATGTGGTCAGAACTGGGGTTTCAGTCCAGCCTGCAGCGGGGCCCCTGGCTTTTCTGTCCATCACCTGGGTGGCAGGAGTCCAGCCCCCTACCCCTAGACAACTTCCTGCCTCCCACATTCAGTGCCCCTTCCGTCCTGGAGTACTTGTCCTGCTCACCTGTCCTGTCTGCCAAGGACCTGGCTTCACCCGAGCTGGGAACAAAGTGGCTGCTACCTTCTTAGCGTCACAGCACTGTCCAGAGGCAGAGGCAGCGGCGTCTCCGAGCTTCTCCTCCACCGAGAACACTTGGCATCTCTCACCGGCCAGCCCCAGCCACACGACCTCAGAGCAGACCCTGTGGTGGAACGCTGGGCCCCAGGGGCTGGTGGTTTGGCCCATGCTGTGAGGGAAATGTCCCATGTGTGAGGGAAATGGAGGTCTCTTAGCGAGGAGGTGGGTGTGCTGGGTAGGGGCTGGCCAGGTGCAGGTAGACCCCATCCAAGCCTAAAGGGAAGCCGCCCTGCTTCTTAAGCTCCCCCCTGCCTCCCACCTGTGTGTATCCACGAATGGCCCTGTCCCCACATGTCTCCAATCCTCTCTGCCCCAAATGGACTTTCTCAGGGATGTAAAAGATGGTTGAAGTGAGACACGCTGGGGTCCTGGGGGGGCTCAGAGTTGGGGAGGAGCTTGGAGGACAGAGCGGAGCTGCTTCCGTCAGGATTCAAGCCGAACTGTGAGCCTCAGGGAGTCCATGCGTTTCTGGGAGTGGGGGCCGGGCCCGTGCCCGCCTCCCTGCCGTGTGGCCCTGAGCTCCGTGTGACAGCCCAGGTGCTGAAAAGCTGGACTCTGGAGGATCTCCGGCTGCTCTCCGGAGTCCAGGCAGGGCAGAAGGCCTGGCTGCCCACAGGGTGGGGCCGGTGGGATGTGGTCTGGTGGGAGCCAGCGCCCGCAACCCGGCCTCCTTTCTGTGCACAGGACAGCGTCAGAGGCTCCCAAGGGCCACTGGGCACGGATGGGCCTCCTGACCCCCGGCTGGGCCCTGGGGGCTCTTACACCCTCGGCCCTGGCGTGCCTCTCCTCCCTGGAATTTCCTCCTCGACAAGCCTGGCCTTTGAGGGGCCCATGGCAAACCCCTGCCCACACTTCCACTGGCTCCCCAGAAAGACACCCTGTACCCCCACCCGTTCACCAAGAGCCCCTCTTCTCGACCCTTCACTCTGGGCGATCAGGTACACATGCAGGGCTGACAGGGACCGGGTGGTGGGCTGGGCATGGAGAGGGTGGGACCCCTGTGGGGACCTCCCAGGGCACACCCAGCAGAGGGGCTGGGGTCTGTCTGCAGAGGCTTCCGGGGGGTACGGGTAGACCCTCTGCACAGCCCGAGCCCCCTTTCAGGCCCAGCTCAGGCCAACAGGTAAAACGTGGGGTCACATGGGAGAAAGAAAGAAGGACCCAGGAGAGAAAGTCCGATCCAGGGCAGAGTGGAGCTGAGAGGGGTCGGAGGGACAGCCACAGCCTGCTCGCTGCCCCCATCCCCCAGGCCACCCCCCCCCCCCGGCGGAGCTGCTAGGCCATCCGTGAATGCTGGGTATTCACGGATAAGGGGGATGGCGGGGTGCTGGCCGGGACCCTAACACCCATGGGACGTCGCTACCCTGTCTCAGTTCCCGGAGGGCCCCTGGATGGGGTGGGGGGGGCTGGGAAGTGAGGGGCAGATGCTGTCAGCTCACAGGGACTTCCGGGAATGCTGGCCCCCACCCCCGGCTCCGGCTCCGCATTCGGTTTCTTTCTGTCTTGCCACAGGCCTGGGGGTGGAGAGCGTTGGCGGCTCTGCTCGCACGCGAGGCCCTGGCTGGGGTCCAGGTGGCTGTCACTGCAGTGCTGACGCTGACGGCCCCATCGCGTGACAAGAGCCCAGAGGAGGCCCCGCCGGGCGTGCCCCTCCGGGATGTGGCTGCGGAGGAGGGGAAGTGGGGGTGCCCAGATGGGGGGACACGCCATGCTGGGGGCTGGTGTCCTTATGCAGGATGTGGTGGGGAGGGGAGCAGTTAGAGGGGGCCCCCTAGGTGGGGGCACATATGCCGGAGGCCTGGTGTCCTTGACCAGGGACATGGTGGGGAGATGAGAGAACTGGGGGTTTGCCCCACACTGCGCCTCTAGTGGGCATGGGATGGGGCATAGCCCAGTGAGTGTGTTTGGGGGTGAGCATCCCACAGCATCCCCGTCATTGTGCCGGGGCTCCCCCCACCCCAGCCTCACAGCTGTGGGAATCCTCGGTCCCCAAACAGGATCTGCAGGGGCAAAGAGTAGGCAGGCAAGGGTTAGCCCAACCCCCACCTCTGGTTCCTTAATCTGAGGGCCATTTGGGGAAAGCTGGGGGCAGGGAGCTGCTTCGAGCTGAGGTGAGGTGGGAAGGACCCCTGCAATGGAGTTTGCTTTGCGGGCGGCTTGGCAGCCTGGGTGTGTGGGGGGGGGTCCAGGGGACCCTGAGGTGTGGGTCCTGTCCCTGTTCCACCTTCACTAAGGCCCAGATCCGCCCCAGGTGCTGTGCGGGCTCTGCCCTGGCCGGGAGCTGTGGCCTCCCTGGTGTGGCAGCAGGACAGGACCCTCTGGGTGGTCTGGGAAGCCAGGCCTGGCTCCAGTGATGTCATCTAGGGGCTGTGGAGGGGTCGGAAGGGATGGGACCGTTCCTCCATTCTCCCTCCATTGGCTTTCTTGGCCTTGGAGTCCATGGGGTCATGTACACGGCGCTGGGGGCGGAGCCGTGTGGGTTCACTGTCCGCAGCACAAAGGGAGTAGGTCTCGGGCCGTCCCTGGACCTCACAGCTCAGTGCGTCGCTGCCTTGGAGACAAGGGTGTGGGGGGCTTGCTGGCTGCCAAGGGTTTCTGTTGCAGGGAGAGGCCTGGGCTGCCCGTGCACCCGCCATCTCTGCACACTTGCCCGGGGAGCCCAGGTGTGACCGTTCACTTCACCGAGATACCCCACTTTCCGGCCATGGAAATGGGTTCATTTCAGGGAATGTTTAATGCAGGGAACAAAGCTCTAGTGCTTATCAGCTGTGGGAATGGGAGGGAGTCGATGGCCTGCTGGCCTCGGAGAGGGCGAAACAGGGAGGCTGGAGACCAGAGCCACAATGTGGCCGCCGCCTGTGGGGCTGTCCTGAGGGCCGCCTCTCTGCATCTGCCCCTTTGCCCCTTTGGACACAGGGTGGACATCACGCTTGCACCTGGCCACACAGAGCTGCGGGGCCGGCCGTGTGGCTGGTGTGGGCCAAGGGCCGGGGGTCTCCGGCAGCCGCAGTCTGGTTCCTACTGAGCCGAGGGGATTAGATGGGTCTTCTCACCTGGGCGTGAGAGGCACGCATCGGGGGCCTGCAGTCCCAGAGCTCTGGGGGCCTTGTGTGCGGCCCTTTGACCCCGAGTTGCACCGACGTCCCCTGCAGCTCTGGTGTGGAAAGCACATGAGGAGCAGCTGGGAGGCACTCCCGGCCCTGCCATGCCCTCCACGGAGGCTCCAGGCCCCTTTCCCTACCCCAGGGGAGCCTCCGTAATTGCTCAGGCCCAGGGGGACCCCACAACAGGGGCTGGTGAGCTGGGATATCACCGACATCTGTCTGTGCGACCTGCATGTCTGTATGTCTGAGCTCTTCACCCCATGATGGAGATAAGGCTGCACTGTGGGTGGGAGTCGGGGGACCTGGAAACTGTCAACCTGGGGGCTCCTGAGTCGCTCCAGGCCAGCCTTCATGGGGCTTCCTGTCCCAGCTGGAAAGCCCATGCCAGGTGGGCTGCTCCACACCAGGTGGGGGGTGGGAGGGAGGGGCTGGGGGAGCTGGAGGTGTGATGAGGTCTTGCGGGACCTTCAAGGGTGGTCCAAGTCATGTAGACCAGCACTGCTGAGTTAGGGCACCTGCTGGAGGTTGGGTCTCCAGAGAGGGGCTTTGAGGACCCCGGGGACAGGTTGGGGGTCCCTAAGCAGGACGGGACTCTGAGCAGTTTCTGGGGAGCCGAATGGGGGTGGGGTCCCCGGGGTCAGCCCCAGCCCTGAAGGCCTGATCTCCTGATTATGACGCTGGTGCTCCCCTCAGCTGCCCCCAACAGGAGGACAGGCTGCCCCAGGGCGACCTGCCGAGGACAGCCCGGGTCAGCTGAGGAGTGTGGCTTTGCCTGCAGAAGGCGGTAGCCGGGAGCTGGGGAAACACAAGGAGGTCAGCAGGTCGGGGCGCAGGAAGGGTGCTGACGGCCTCACTTGGTTCTTCTCCAGCAGCTGTCCAGAAGGGCCCGCCGCAGCCGGCGGCCAGTGTCCCTGCTCCCGAAGACCGCAGTCCAAGTGCGAGGTCCGCTGTGCTGGAGGGAAGGCTGCTGCTGGAGGTGAGCCCCTTTGCCATGCGAGCGCACGCCTGGCCGTCCATGCCACCCCCTGCCCTGGCAGGTTGGACCGCTGACAATGCAGTACAAGTGTTTCTGGATGGAGCTCCAGGACGGCCCTGGGAGCCATGGAGGTCAGGCACAGGTGCCCGTGTGGGGGTCCGGCAGCTCAGGACAGAGAAAACAGGGGTGACCTTGGTCCATGCGTCTCTAGCCTGAAAATCGTTTCCCGAACCAGGTTCTCTTGTCACTTGTCAGTGGAAGAACCTGTTACAAGCTAAGCTGAATCACTGACAGTGGAGGGCACGCCGAGCCCCCAGGACCCGCCAGGGGTGCCTGGCTGGTCCATGTATCGGTGTCACCCCAGGACATCAGTGGCCCAGGGCGGCCTTTTCCCCGAGATGGGGCCTCTGACTGCTGGTGAAGGGCTATGCCCTTCCCGACCCTGTCACGAGGCCTGCCTTGTGTGGGGCTGGGGAGCGCCAGGGCTCGGTTTCTCCGGTGAGCTGGGGCTGCGAGGCAGAGCTCTCTGGGTTGGTTCAGGTCCTGTGCGGAGTGGGGCCCACGGCTCAGGTCACTGCGCGGAGCGGAGCGGGGCCCACGGCTCAGGTCACTGCGCAGAGCGGGGCCCACGGCTCAGGTCACTGCGTGGAGTGGGGCTCACTGCCGGCACCTACAGCCTGGAGCCCAGGGCCTGGGTTCGCCCCATCTCAGGAAGGCCTGGAGGACACAGGCGGCCCATAACCAGCTGCTCAGGTGCCCCCAAGCCCACGCCTCCCTGGCGGTCCCTAAGGGGCTGGGGCCCATGTCCCCTGCGTGTCTCTCAGAACCCCGGCGCCCAGTCCTTGCCTCCAGCCCTGTGTGGTGGGTGGTTCTGTCTCTCCCGGTGAGTGTCCTTGGTGGCACGTGCCTGCCCGTCTGTCAGGCCGACGCACTGAGGGGCAGAAATGGTGGCTCATTGGCGCCTTTCACACTGATGACCTTGAGTCTGCTTGGAGCCAATCAGGCTCTTTCCTGGGTGCTGGCAGCAGCCTCGCTTGGGTCCTGCCTGACCCCAGCTGTCCCGCGGCAGCCAGGGTGACCTGTGGGTCCTGTGGGGGAGCCCTGGCTCCTCGCCCTCCAGCCTGTGGCCGGGCTGCCGTCCTGGCACCTTCACCACGGGGACGATCTCAGTGGTTTGCTGTTCACCGTGTCCTCTGCACATGATGCCGGCGCCCCTCATGGACAGCAGGGAACCAGGACTGTCCCCAGGCTCGCCCTCCTGCATCTTGCTCACATCCTTCCGTCCACCTCCCACCTCGATACCGTCCCTGACCACGTCAGCAGCCTCCCGCGGTCTGTGCATGAGCTCCTGGGTACTCCGGTGCTTGCCACGGGGGCTGTGGTGGCGGGCATGTACCCCTGAGGCCCCTCAGCCTCAGATGACCTCACTTGGCCTCACCTGAAGGGAGGGCACAGTGCAGGGCACGACTATCTGCCACTGACAGATGGACAGATGGAAAACGTCTGTGCTGACCGGAGGGGAGCCAGAGAGGCTTGTGCCTAGAATCTGGGGCTTCCCACCTGCCCACTGTAACCCATGATTCCCCATGGTCCCCACAGGAACCCCCATGGTCCCCTAGGATTTTCTACAGCCTCCCACAGTCCCCAAAGGGCCCCCCCTTACCTCTATGGCCGCCACGACCCCATGATTTTCCATGACTCTCCATGGCCCCCATGACCCCCCATGGCCCCCAGTGGTCCCCCAGGGAGCTCCCAAACCCACATACCTTCCACCTCCCCCCAAGGGCCTTCAACCCTGCTGACGTGATTGTTCTCATGAAGATCAAGAAACTTATAGGTCACTTCCTTTAAAAAAAAAATGAGCAAGTATATATTTATGTTTAATCTCCATGAAAACTTCAGTATGGTGGATGCCTGGGGACCCCCTTCTTAGAGCCCCTGCAGGTTTCAGTGCTGTCTGGAGCAGAGCATGGCTTCTGGCAACGCAGGAGCTTTTAGAAATATTGTGGTTTCCATAGGAGATGTATTTTCATACTTCATTATTTATCATGTTTTTCTGAATCTGGTTCTTAAATATTAATTTTTCCTCTAAAGTTGGATTTTTCTGTCAGTGCTGGTAAGCTTGGGCTGGAAAACATTGTGCAGGCTTGAGTTTTATTCCTGGTGAAAGATGACTGGCATTGCTCTTTTTCTAATTCATGTTCAAAATTAAGATAAAATCTTAAACATGAAATCTTTAAACTTTGTCCGGACTGCAAATATGGGAGCATGAGCCCACAGCACCCCAATCTCCTTTTGGAGCCCAGGGGACTGCTGTGTCTGCACCACTCATGTCCACACCGCCACCCTCTGGCCCCTCTGTGGGTCCCCAGCAGTTGTCCTACCCTCCACACAGGGACTGGGTCTCCCCAAGGGCCTCAGGACGTGGAGGGGACACTGAGGTCCTTGTACAGCTGAAGCCCAGAAAGTGGCCAGGCCTGTGCCTGAGGGAGCACAGCAGCTCCCTCAGAGCTGGGAGGGCGGGAAGGGTGGTGCCTTGCCCCAGACCTGCCTCTGGCCCAGGGTGTATGGGTCTGGGGAGTGACCCTCTGGGACAGGACCCAAGGCTGCAGGTCAGTTTGCCCGGGCACAGGGGCTCTTCCGCTGGCCCCCCACCCCCCTCCATCCCGTAGACTGAAGTCTCCTTCTGCCGCCTCTTGTAGCATGCTCTCTGTGACCACAGAAGTTTCTGGAAGTTCCCTTGGGTTGGAAATGAGCTAGGTTGTATAGTGAGTGTTCTCCTCACTGCATTTCTATTGTGGGGGTTCTCCAACTTGAGAATGAGAGAATCTTTTTGAAGTTTAAAAATATTCCCTAACAGCAAAACAAACAAATCCAGCCACAAAGAAAGAGAAAAGAAACAAGAAAATGCAGCTCTTCTTCCCAATCTTTAGTCTCTTAGAGACAAACTGGAAAATGAGAGGCTTATGGCAGTCATCATAAATTCATAAGATTTAAAAGGCCTGTGGTCTGATGTCTGCTAATTTTAGATGAAAAAGACAAGATTTGGAGCTGTTGGGGGCCCGGGTCTCTGAGGGGTTGGGCCAGGGCTTGGTGTTTCTTTGTCCATGGTTAGTCCTCTTGGGCTCATGGTCCCTCAAGAAGCCAGGACCTTGGTAAAGGCACGGGGCAGGGGAGACGGGAGGTGTGGGATGGGATAGGCAGGTTCTGGAAACATACACATTCGGTCACAAAGAGCAACATCCTGGGTTTCTAGTCCCACTTCTAAGATGGGCTGTAGTGTTTAGTGTGGACATGGCAGTGTGCTAGCGGGAACTGTGGACTACTGGCCACCTGGCACTAGCTAGAGTTCAAGCATACCAAGGGTACATTTTCTAACACTTACCTATAAGTTCACGCATGCTGAAATTTGTTCTTATTGGTGGTGTGGTGTGGCCACCATCATAATGAAGACACACAACAATTCCGTTGTGCCCAATTTTCCCCAGGGTACCCATGTGCGGCTCCCCAGCCACCACACCCGTGCTCTTCAGCCCTTGTGGCCTTCTCCAGGTGCCATGCTCAGGACGCCTGGGGTGGCTTCCTTCAACAGGGAACTCGGGCAGCAGTGACCCAGCCCCGTGGTGGCAGGGAGCACAGTTGGTTTTTGTCACTCCATGGTGTGCTCACATCTCGGTGTACTTGTCCTCTAACTGGGGAGGGACGTTTGAGTTTCCAGGATTTGGTGTTATGAATAAAGCTGTAACACACACACATGCAGGTTTCTCTGTGAACCTTGGTTTGGGTTTTGTTCAGGCAATACCCACATGTGAGGTTGCTGGGTTTTGTGGTAAGTGTGGACGGGAGTGTCCTCACCCTCATGACCAGCAATGCTGAACACCTTCTCGTGAGCTCACTTGCCACCGAGAGAGGCCCCTTGTACGCAGTCTGTGCAGATATTTGCCCACTTAAAAAATCAGGCTGTTTGCTTCCTTACTTTTGACTTTGGACTTCTTTATGTATTCTGGACTCACAATCTTTGTTGAATGTATGATTTGTAAGTAATTGCTTCTAGTCTGCCTTTTCTTTTCATTATCTTGACAGCATCTTGCAGAGAATGAATGTACCTAATTTTGACAAAGCACAATCTATCGATTTTTTAAATAGATCATTGTATTGGTATCACATTTGAGAACACTTTATCTAGGTTGAAAAGATTTTTATGTTTGCCTCCAAAGTTTTCTAGTTTCCTGTTTTTACCTTAGGTTTATGGCTCCCTTTAAGTTAACTTTGGGCTCATGGTGTGAGGTTTGGGCTAAGGTTTGGGCTGAGATATACTTGTTTTGCATGTTAATATCCTTGTGTTTGCCCTAGTTTTATGAGTCTGTTTCTGGACACTCTTCTGCTGGACACTCTTCTGCTGTTGACTGTGTGCATGAACTTTCACAAAGAGGCACTAGCCTGCCTTGGTCACAGCCTTGGTCACAACATGTCTTGAAATTGGGTAGTGTGACTTTTCCAATTTGTGTTCTTTTTTAGGAATTGTTTTGGCTTTTCTAGGTTTCTCTGTTTTTCCATATAAATTTTAGAGTTAGCTTGTTGCTACCTACTAAAGTTACTGCCAGGATTTGGACTGGGATTGTGTTAAATCAGTAGGTCAGGTTGGGAAGAACCAACACCTACCAGTGCTAACCCTAGGGCGCAGGTACACCATTTGGTCTCTTGCTGCTTTCCTCCCTGTCTGTCGTGTGTGGCATGGAGATCCTACGTATATTGTTAGGGTTAGATCTAAGTGTTTTCTGTCTCCATTGCTATTATACCAGAACTTTTCTTAATTTCAACTTCATTATTATATGGAAATACTATATTCCAATATTATATAGAAATCCTTTACTATTTAGAAATAGAACACCATAGAAATGACTTATTTTTCTAGGTTGACTTTGTAGCTTGCTGAATTCATTAGTAATTCTCAGAGTTTTGTTTTTTGTGGGTTTTTTTTGGTAGATTCTGTGGGAATTTTTAACATATATTTTCATGTTGTCTGAAAATAGAGACAGTTTTTATCTACTTGTTCAGTCTACACACTTTATTTTTCTTGTCTTACTGCCCTTCCGGGGCTTCCTGACCAGCATAGAGGAGGAGAGGGGACATCTCTGTCAGGCTTGTTCCCAGTTGTGAGGGGAAACCTAGAGGCTTTCAGTGGTAAGTATTAGCTTAGATTTGTTTTTCAGGTTTTGTTTGTTCTGTTTTCGGTACATGCCTTATATCAGATTAAGAAATTGCCCTCTCGTCCCTGTTTTCGGAGTGTTCTTATTACAGACGGGAATTAAGTGTTGTCAAATACTTTGTCTGCATCCATTGACATACACGATCATGGCTGTTTCCTCCAGTCTGTTAAGATTATAGTGTCATTGATTCATTTTCCAACGTTGGCCCAAACTTGCTAGCTTAGGATAGATCTTATTTATATGTTGCTGGATAAAATTTGGTTGTATTTTGTGGGGATTTTTATGTTTGTGTTCGTGAGAACTATTTTTGTAGCTTTGTTGTAGTGTCTTTGGTTCAGAAGCGTGCTGGGGCAGGCTTCAGGAAGTTTCTTGAGAGTGCTTCCTTCTCTTCTGTTATTTTCCCCTGAAATGTTTGTTAGAACTCACCAGTTTATTGGGGAATATTGGGAGTTTTCTTTGTTAGATTGCGGGGAAGGAGTGGAGAGAGAGAGAGTGTGTGTGCTTGAGCCATGGGGGAGGCGCAGGGGAGAGGGAGAGGGAGAAGCTCAAGCAGACCCCCCCACTGAGTGTGGAGCCCAACTCGGGCTTGATCCCATGGCCCTGAGGTCAGGATGGGAGCTGACGTCAAGAGTCGGATGCTCAACCAGCTGAGCCGCCCAGATGCCCCCTTTGTGAGAAGATTTAACCATGGATCCAACTGCTTGAGCCGCTGTGGGACCGTTGAGTCATCTGTTCCAGCGTGAATTTTCGTAGTTTGCGTCTCTCAGGGAGTCGGTCCATGTCCTCTGCTTTACCGAATTTGTGGGTACACAGCTGTCAAGGTTTTCACATGTTGTCCTGTCAGTGTCTGCAGCTTCTACAGCTTTGTCTCCTTTCTGATTCTGTTGGTAATTTGTGACTCATTTTTGTCTTAGGTTAGAGGTTTATTCATTTTACAGATATTTCTCAAAGACATGGCTGTTGGTTTCATTGATTGTTGCTATAGACAGAATGTTTGCATTCCTCCCCTGCCCAATTAACATAATTTACATTCGTATTAGACCAAAAGCCCAGTGTGAAGGTGTTAGGAGGCGGGGCTTAGGTCCTGTTTGGGGGGGTGCTGAGGTCATGAGGGTGGTGCGTCATGGACAGGATTTACGCCTCAGAAGAAGGACCCCAGAGAGCTCCCTTGCCCCTTCTGCCCTGTGGGGTTAGTGAAAAGCCATCCATGAGCCAGAAAGTAGGCCCCCACTTGACCTCTGTCACCGGGTGAGGTGTTCTGTAAACACCAGTGACATCAAGCTGGTTGGCAGGGTTCAAGTCTTTTATGTCCTTGTCGGCTTTCTGCCTCGTCTCAACCCGAGAGACAAGTGTGTTAACGTCTTCTGGTGTCATCGTGGAGTTTTGTCTTTTTCCTTTCAGCTCCGCAGTTTTGCCTCGCGTGCCAGCAGTTCTGTGGAGGACGTTCGCGTCTGGGGTTTCCGTGCTCTCGTCGCGAACTGCCCTTCTCCACTGCGTCACGCAAAGCGCCTCTTTGTTCCTGGCGGTTTCCCTTGCTCGGGGGTCTGCTTCATCTGACCTAATCCAGTCTGATTGCTGTTCGCTGGGCATATCTCGTCCGTCCTTCTCTTTCTAACTCGTTTGTAGTGATATGCGTGAAGCGTGTGGTTTCCAGCCACGAGGCGGGCCTCGGTTTGTGGTTTGTTCGGCGGCAGGGGAGCGCGTTCAGACGGAGCCACAGAGCCCCGGACGTCCTCCGCGGGGGCCTGAGGCCTCACCGGCTCAGGCGGCGCTTCTCTTCCCTGCGGGGTGGCAGCGGCCGTGGGGCTCAGCCAGCGAGATCTCTCCCAGAGAGCGCCCTGCCCTTGCGGCTGGGGTCCCCGCACGGCACCGTGGGGTCGGGGCCCTGCTTCCTGGCGCAGCCCCTCTCAGAGCCCCCGCCCTGCCTTCCTGGGCCGGTCCCGCACGCACCCCCCGGACTGAGCATGGACCAGCGCGGGTCACACACAGGGGCTGGGGCTCCTTCCCCCACACCTGCTCCCTCCTGGGCCCCTCTTCCTGGTCCTTGGGCTAGGTTCCCCCCAACCCCGTTTCTCTTGGAGCTTAGCCTCCATGGCCCTGTGGTGGTTCTGTGCGTGGACCCAGTCAGGGGACCGAGGACCCCGGCCCTGACCTTCCCGAGGGGCAGCTTTCCCTCGGGCACTTGCACGCACACACGCCTGCTCGCCTGCCGGTCGAGCTTGTGGGTTGGTGGAGGGTGGTCTGTCCTCAGAGAGGGCACGGGGCGGGGGCACCGGCCTCTGAGCACCTGGCCTCTAGCTCCGGAGGACAGCAGCGGCCTGGGCCGTGCACACTGGTGACGGCAGCGCAAGTTCATGTTGTTTGAATGTGGCTCAGACATGGAAATGTCCTCCTCACAGCTGTGGAGCCCGAAATCCGTGTCACTGGGCCAAAAGCCTGGTGTGGGTGGGTGGGTCCCTCCGGGTGGCTTTAGGGGAGAGTGTGTCCCATCCCCCCCATCTGCCGACAGCCGGTCCTCCCGTGTTTCTGTGTCCTCAGAAGGACACCCGTCCTGTGGGCGTCGGGCCGCCCTAATCCAGAGTGACCTCGGCTTGGTGCAACCACAGGCGCTGAGATTCCTTCCCTAATCAGGTCACTGTCCCAGGTTCCAAGCGCATGTGACTTTGGGGGCCGCTGTTGAGCCCCGTACACTGTTCACTTTGCAGGGCGGGAGCCTTAGGCTAAAGCACAGGCTGGGGCAGAAACTCGGGCTTCCTCACCTCCAGGGTCCCGGTGCTGACCTGCTCCTGATGCTAGAGCTCGGCCCCCCGGGTGCTGGGGCTGTTCCGGACCATGGGGACTCACCTGGTCCTCAGTATCCTGGAGGGGCAGATGCTGTCATTGTGACCATTTTACAGATGGGGAAATGGAGGCAAAGAGAGCTTCTCTAGGTTGCCCCCCTGCCACATACCAGCAAAGGCAGAGCTGGAACTGGCCCCCCACCACTCCCTGTGGGCCTCCCTCCAAGCTGGCGTCCGGGGGGCCCTGTGGGCTCACTGGTGAAGGGCTGCTGTCTGAGCCTGAGGCCTGGCTCGGCTCACTCTACACCCGCAGAGCATTTCCAGGCCTTGCTTCCAGCCCTTTGGGGCTGGCTGGCTGGGGTGTCATGTGTCAGACTCGGGGGCACAGTCACAGAGGCCCTCCGTCCCCACTGGCCAGACCAAAAAAGGAAGGAGGCGGGAGGGTGCTGTGGCTGGTGGGGCTGAGTGCCGGAAGGACACTGGTACTCGTGGTGAAACCGGCATCATAGAGGACTTCCCCAGCATTTCATGGAGAAGGTAAGTCAGAGCCCCGTCAGAAAGTGGAGGGCAAAGGGCTCCAAGCCTCTGACACTTCCAAGGGAAGGCTGGCCGGGCAGACCCAGGGAGCGAGGGCCAGGGTGCCCCGGGTCCTATGGTGTGCTGTGGGGCTTCACAGAGGAACCAGCCCTCACGAGGGCCTAGAGACACGCAGGCAGGGGTCCTGGAGAAGCCCAGGTGTAGGGGCGTAGGGTGGGCTGAGGGTGGTGGAGGCTGAGAGGCAGGTGGGATGGCTGCTTGGGGAATGAGTGGGTCTCCAGCAGACCAGCCTCACTGGGGGAATTTAAAAGGAAGAGCTATGAATCAAGGAGTCAGTGGTTCCTTCATAATTTCGCAAAGTCCTTGGGAACTACTGTGGAAATCATTTGGGACAGTGGTGACCGGGTGTGGGCCCCTAGGCCCCTTTCCACAGACATGACTGCAAGCTAGACACAGAGCACAGCCAGCACCAGGGTGCCCGGGTCCAAGAGAGACCCTGCACGGGCACATGGCCCTGCGGCCATGGAGGTAGAGCCGCCAGCCCCTCCCACGCTGCAGAAGAGGGCTGGGATCCGGGGGCATGGTCAGGGTGGGTGGTGGTACCGCAGGCCAGCTGCTGACCCAACCTCGGCCCACAGCACGAGGACGGGCCCAGCGCCTCTGCGGAGCCCGACAGCCAGGACAGACCCAAAGATGCCCACATCAGGCTTGTCCCCACCAGAGCTCGTGGCTCCATCGTGTCTGTAGGGCTTCCTGGGGGCTGACCCCACCCATTCCTAAACTCCAGCACACAGGAGGGGCACAGACCCTTCCCAGGAGGGAAGGCAGCTCAGGCAAACAAGGGAAACCAACCAACCGGCTGGTGGCGGGCGTCTCCTCACAGCGTCCATGAAATGAAAACAGGTGCCACGAAAGGCAATAATCAGAGGTTTTGAAAAAGCTCAAGAGTTAAAAGCATGAGAGCAAACTTAGGAACCGTGGGAAGACCCAGGGTTGATGCTGAAGGGTCACTTCAGCTTCTCCAAGAGGGAAAGGAAGCTAGGTGGAGAATATAGGCCCCAAGAGGCCCACACGTTCCAATTCCAGAAAGATCGGGGGCGGAAACCAGCCAGGAGGGTTTCCCAGAACCGAGGGCTGGGTTTCCGGCCCGAAGGTCCTCCTGCATGGCCAGCAGAGTGGACGGAAAGGACCAGGGTGTTCTCCTTTCTGGAGTTCCAGCTCCGCCACCTCCTACCCGGTGGCAGTGAGAAGTGAGAACATCCCAGATGCTCCCAGAGGGAAGGGGCAGGTTTCAGGGAAAGCGCTGAGCCTCAGGGTTTGGGCCTCACGTGGGAGGCTGGAGGCTGGAAGGCCACGGGAAAGTGCCTGCCGGTGAGGGAAGAAGGTGTTGTCTTCCGCAGGGGACCCCCACGCCTGCCTGCTCAGAGAGTGAGGCCTAGAAGAGCAAGTGTGAGGCCCCAGCAGCAGGGGAAGGAGGTTCTCTTCGCACCCGAGATCTGGGTACTGCCCCGCCTGTGTCAGCTGTGGAAACCTGTGGTCGTAGAGGCTCCGCTCGTGGATTCACGCGGCGCTGTGAGGCAGCCGTGTGAGGACGGCGGGCAGGTGCACACAGCCCCAGGCCGACAGCGGTCCTCTGAAAATGTCTGAAACCCAGGGAGGCCTGAGAGCGGCTGTCCGTGAGCCTGGGGGCGCCGGGCCGGTTCTGACAGGATCTAAGGTCTTGCTCGCCCGGCTGTTACCCTTCGTCTCACTGCCAGACGTTTCGTCGGAGCTGCAGTCGCCCCAGTGTCCTTGTGCGTCCTTGCTACTTGGCAGATCTCTTCCAATCTGGGATTTTCGGTTCCTGGGTCTCTTCCCGAGCCTGCCTCCTGCAGACGTGCACAGACGGTCCCGTCCCCGCGGCCCGTCGAGGGCACACGGGGCCCCTGGGAGCCGACTGTACTCACACTCCCCTGGGGCGGTTTCTGCTGTCATCTTTGGTGTTTCCGACTCACGGCACTTTCTCTGGCTTCTCACCTCTCCACAGTTTTCCAGTGAATAGACCGAGCCTCCTTACTCTAGTTTTTGAACCTGCTTCTGTCCTCACGGGGACGGCCTGGAGAGCCCACGCGCCCTCCCAGGCCTCTGCTCTCCCGGACCCGGCCCGCCTACGCCATCTCGCAGCTGAATCCTGTGCTGCGCCGGTTCTAGCCTTTGGTCCTCACGTTGTCCGGGACGCCCCCCCTTTGCCGTGGGGACGGCCTGGGTGTGTTTCTCTCCTGAGAACTTCCTCCCAGGGTGGGGGGTCTGCAGGGGTCGCGGTGGGACGTCTCCGTGGGTCTCAGGCTGGAGCATGTTAGGTCTTCACACTTGGGAAGAATTTGGCTGAATGTACAGTCTGGGGTCCGAGCTTCTTCCCTTCCGCCGTCAGAGACAGGCTCCGTCGTGGGCAGTCCCGGAGCGGCTGCGGCCGAGGGTCCGGGACATGGGGCGCCGCCCGCTGCGGGCTCAGACTGGCCCCACCACCTCTGCGCTCCTTCTTCTGTCTTCGGAGCTGCTCTGACCCAGGTGTCCGCGCCTCCCCGCGGGTTTTCTTCCACCTTCTGCCGGGCTCCTCCCCGCCGAGGCCCTGCGCGCGTGCGGCACACCGGAGCTGGCGCTGTTTTATCTCCGTGCTTGCAGGGCCGCACCTCCCACTGCCGCTGGATTCATCCATCACGTTTCTTCTTCTTTGTTTTGCTAATTTAGTCTTTTCTTACCTCCTGAAATAAAATTTTCACACTCGTCTTTCTGTTCGGATCCCCCCCCCCTCCCCCCCGCCCCCGGCTGCTCCTGAGCTCCTGTCCCTGATCCTCTGAGGACCTGTGTGCCTGGGCAGGCGGGGCTCAAGGAGGGGAGGGAGCCCCGGCCGGCCGCTCCCTGCAGCCCACCCTCTTGCCATCCCACCAGGGCTGGCAATCCCTGGGCAGCAGCAGAACAAGACTTCCTCCTCCCACCATTCTCTGGCTGCCCCCCACGCCCCAGCCCCCACCTCACCTTCCCTCTCCAGCCCCGGATAACTTTCATGGGCTCTTCCCATTATCCTCCTGGGCCCGATTTGGGGGAGGAGGAGCCAGAGCTGGTGCGGGCCAGGAAGCCCCGAGTCCATGTTTGATGGGACAAACTGCGGGGAGGGAATGTGGATGCAGGCTGGTTGCGTCCAGTGTGCTGAGCTGTGGGCCGCCCCAGGATCCTCAGGGGAGGGGTCCCAGCAGTTCCCAGGCACTCCTGGGCTGGGGGATGGAGACTCATGTGGGCACTGTCTGGGGGGCCTGGAGGGAGGAGCAGGGAGCCGAGAGCCACAGTGGTGTGGTTTCTGGACTAGTTCTCAGGACCCTAGAATACAACAAGCACAGAGAGTTCCCACCTTCAGACCATGGCTCTTCTAAAGAAACACCTAGAAACCCAACCTCCCACTGGACCTCATGAGATAAAATTGGCCCGGAGCCTGTCACCTTCGGTGGCTCCTCCACATGGTACTTGGCCAAATTAAGAGACCAGTCCCCAGAAACACAGGGTGAGAAGAGCAGACACAAAACCCCAGCAAAGTCATGACCAAAACTTGGGGCTGCCTGATACAGAAAGGGGGACACAGTAGGGATCCACCTGAAGGACAGGGCAGGGCTGTCAGGCACAGGGGAACAGTGTAGGAGTGGGGGAGGGAGCATCCCAGCCCACCAAGAGGGGACTGGACTTGGACAGAGGGGCCTTGGGGTTGGGGCCTAACTCCCTGGTTAGGAGCAAGTGCAGGGGCCACTCCCCACCCCCAACCTGCTGAGGTCGACTGGCTGCAGGAGGGGCATCCTGTGACCCCCTCTGTCCCGATTTCTGAAGGATGGGAGTGGGGGGAACAGGGAAGTGCTGGTGTGTTTCTGGGGACCCGTGGCTGGTGACAGGCCATGGATGCTGCGACCGTCCAGAGGGTCTCCCTCCTCCTGGTCCCCAGGCTCCTGCTTTGGTCTTTCTGCTCTGAGGAATCTGCCTTTGGTTATCTTCTGTTGTACCTGCTGGACCCAGTCTTCTTGCGCCCCTTGCAGTTTCTTACAGGGGTTCAACAGAAGCCTTAGGCCAGGAAGGCAAGTCCCCCACCTCACCTCCTTGGCCCACTGCCAGCCTGACGACGGGCATGGGGCATCCCAGGCTGACCTGAGTGCCCTGCCCACTGGCTCGTGCTGCTTCTGAACCTTGTCTTGCCCTGGCCTAAGAGGTTGTGCCCTCTGCCCATCCAGTGGCCTCCCTTTGGGGTCAGAAGTGCATGGCTCCTGGCCCCATCTCTGTGGCTGGATCAGGTGTCTGGGACCTGACCAGGCTTGGCCTCTTTCTGGCTTTTAGATCATTAGGACTCTCTACAACGAACCACCCCCCCCCCATCTATTAACCTCTGATGATCTACCATGAACCCTGACCTTCCACTGTGAATCCCTGACTATCTACCACCATCTACCAGGGACCCTAGACATCCCATTGTGAGCCCCCAGTCACCTACCATGAATGTGCCACCAACCACCATGAGCTCCTGACCACCCCTGCGAGCCCCTGAGCACCCTGAGGTGCTGAGCTGGGCTCACCGGGTCGCCCTCACTGCTTAGCGATCAGTGCGTTCGTTCCCTTTGGCCCTGCTCTGTTGGGGGCCTCCTAGGCCTAGACACCTGTGTCACAGGTCCTGCCCCCACTGAGAAGGTCCCCAGCCAAGGTGAGGGTCCTGGGCCAGCCCCTGTTAGGGAAGCCCCGTAGGAGGCGCACAAAAGGGCCACATGATGTAACTTGTTCACTTCACCGTTTTAGTGTGTTCATCTGTGATCACTGAGTAACGGCAAACTGCGTCATCATGTGAAGGGTTCGTTTCTGGGAGAAGAGCCGGCATGGCACTTGTGAGGAACTTTGGGCCATTCTGGATCATCCTTTGTTCACAGGGGAGCAGCTGAGCCCCTGACCTGCCTGTCGCCTGGGCTCTGGAGTGCCTGTTGGACCCCCCACCCCTGACTTGTTCCGTCCTAGAGCAAGCTACCCTGGGCTGTTGGGGATTGCCCACCAGCACCCCAGGCTCTCACCCCAACTCCTTCTTAGAAGGAGGCGGCCAGCACCCTCCCAGGTCTACAGGGTTGGCCCTGGCAGCCCTCCTTCCTGACAGTGGTTTTCTGGGGGGGGGTATCCCCAAGCCACCCCAGCCCCCAGCACCCCCTTTCCTGCTGCTTCAAAGTGGCAGGGAACAGGGGACAAAGGAAGCTCGGGCTCTCCTGGGGGTGGAGCTGCCCACGTGTGGAGAGAAGGTCCAGAACTTGTCCAGAGGCAGGCTCTAACCCAGAAGGTCTGGAGTGACCCCCAATAGCCAGACTGAGGCTGATGTTCCAGGATGTGGTCAGAAAGCAAGGCCAGACATTTTGGGGGTCAGCCGGGTTCGTTCAGCCCTCCAAAGGTCAGGAGCCCCGCAGGCTGGGCCTGTGTCCTCCAGATGGACTGTCGGCATCCCCAACAGTATTGACTTCTCGACTGTCCCTCACTGGCCTGACTTTTCAGGAACTAAACTTCACTCTAAGACTTTTGTGCTTAGGAAGTAGATCCCAGTTCTCAAATACAGGCTTTGTTCTCACTTCAGGAAATGATTTCAGCGTTGCTGGTATCAAAGTCCCACGTTGGGCACAGAGTCTTGCGTTCCGGTTGTACCTCGACCGGACTAGGAGCAGGAAGCGCCGGGGTGGTTCTGTGCTCGCTCCGTGCGGGGGGGGGCGGACGCGCCCTCCCAGGTGCTCACAGCTGTCACTCCCGATTCTCACATGAGGAGACTGAGGCCCAGAGAGGTCACTTCACTTGCCCAAGGCCACAGAGCTGAAAAGGCAGCACACGGTTGAAGTGTCCTTGAAGTAGCAGCGTGGGACGAGGGACGGGAAGTAGACATTTGACACCACAGCCTGCTCCCAGTGCTGGGCTCCATGCCCGCCGGGCCCCGCGAGGCCAGGGGGGCTCCAGAGCTCTTGTTTCCACCGATGGCCCAGGAACTCCCCTACCCTGGAGTCTGCCTCAGGGAAGTGGCTCCTGGGGCAGAGAAGGCCCTGGGGACCCCAGGGGCCCCGGGTTAACCAGAGCGGGGGCCTGAGGGTCCGCACCTGCCTCCGGCTCTGTGGTCCCGCCGCGGTCGGCCAACTGCATCTTTCCAGAACCATTTCAAGTGCCGTTGCAGCTCCGTGGCAGAGATTCAAGGCTGAGTGTGCTGTTTGTGGCTCTATAAACAGCCGGTCATGCCGCTCCCTGAGCAGGAACGGGCCTCGCACGCACATGGGCCCCACGGAGAGGCCGCGAGGGATGTGGCTCCAGCAGCTGCCCGGTGCCCACTCGCTCGCGTGACGAGTGCCTGGCCGCCTGGGCCTTGTGTTGTGGCTCCGTAACCGTGGCGATGGCTCTCGAGGGACCCCCCCCCATCCCTTTATTCCAGGGAGGAGCCGTGAGGGGCCCTTTAGAATTCTTGTTTCTCTGCTGTGACCTTGACAAAATGATCTTTGAAGTACTTGCTGTTTTTTCTGCCACGGGACTGGACGAGGTCAGGATATTCAAAGTTTGCCAAAGGAAGTCCCGGGTTTTCCAAACATTTGCCTTTGGCCCCACAGAGGAGCTGCGGGGGCCAGCTGCATCTGGTGGGGCCCTCACCCCTCACCTGCGGTGACCCCCGCTCCCTGCTTTGAGCAGCAGGTGCACGTTTCGTGACTTTCAGTAACTGAACAGAGATGTGATTTTTTTTTTTCCCTCCATTAAAAAAAAAGTTCAGTGTTCAGTTTGGGACCGAATCCTTTTTTCCACTTGGAAAAGTGACCTCATTTTCCATGTACCATGTTTAAAAAAAAACACACAACTCTTGTAGGATTAAAAAGAGACCGGGGGAAAACAGACGCTGGTGATGCGTGTTTGAAGGACGGTCCCACATGTGTAAGAGTCTTTGGCGTGATGGTTCTGGCGCGGAGTGTCAGTGTGATATTGAATCCATATGACGTGGCAAATAGCGTCTTATGGTCTTTTTCCTCTTTTTTTTTTTTTTTTAATTTCTGCCTTGCGAGTTAAAATTAAGGTTGTTTTTGGTTGTGACTAATCTCATAAAATCTTTTTTAAGAAGACATTTTATATGCTCCAGCCTCGAGCTGTCCTTTGGTCTCTGAGCTGTGACCAGCAGACTCCGTCCTGTGCGGCAGCCTCTGCTCTGGCACGAGCCGTGCAGGGAGCTGAACCGGGGCCCCTCCTCCCTTCTGGCTGCCCTGCTGCGGGGTTTGCGGTGGCCGAGGACCGTGCACCGAAAACCCGCTGCCTGGCCAGAGTCGCCATCGCCAGCATCGTGTGGCCGTTGGTCTGACTGCGCACCCATTGCAATGTCACCTGACCCTCGCGGCCTGCTGATGACTTAGGTTCACCTTGTTAGTCTGTTAGCACAACTGACGCCCTTCTTCTCACAGCCCCTCCGTGGACGCCAGTGTGTCCCCACCCGCGTCTGTCCAAATCCCACGGGTGGGGCTGCACAGGCATCCGTGGTTGGGGACTCCCCTCCGGGATGCTGTGTCGCCATCAGTGAAGTGTGAACCGCCATAGTGACATTGCCCTGGTTTGTCCACGTGTCTCTGTCACTGCATGGGAAGAGGATGGTACCAGCCTTTTCTCCCTGCTGCTGCCAGGAGCCCACCATGGGCACCCATCCCAGAGGCTTCAGCCCTGCCTGTCCTGCTGAGCGCGGGGGAGGAGGGAGGCCGGATCATACCCAGGAGGTTGGCTGCTGGCATGGGAACAGTGGGGGCCAGGTGCCCTCTTTCCTCTTAGCAAGACTCCCACCCCAGCAGGGCGACAGCTGGTCTAAATGTCATCACATGCCTCCATGTCTCTTTGGCCTCAGGCAGAGAAGGCAGGACTTCTGATAAAGGATATAAACAAAACCCAAATATTTATAGGTGCTCCTGCCAAATACTGTGGGTCTGAGAACAGAGGCACCGGGGCAGGGCAGGGTTAGGGCACATGTACAACTCTCAGCTGGCCCCCCAGGGTGAGATCTGGGCAAATACTGGACTTGGCATTCACCACTCGGAGGTGTTAGGACAGGGGGACCAGACGCTTTCTCTGCAGCTTCCCGGGTATTAAATGACAGCACAGTTTGTTTGACTCCTGGAGACCGTTTGCCTGACACCTATGTTGTATGAGGTCAGTTTCCTCCTCCAGAAGTACAGTGGGTTCCAGGGTGGGAGGCATTGCAAGGAGATGGGCCCTTTCAATCCACGGCCACAGCTGGAGGGCTGCGTGAGACTGGGATTTCTTGGCCAGAAAACTCAGCACAAACTCGGAGTCCTGTCCTGAAGCCACTGCCCTGGTGTTGGCACCTCTACATCAGAAAACTGTCCTCAACTTTGAAACTGTCAAGTCAGGGAGGAGCCACGCCACTCGGGGGTTACCAGAAAGGGTAGTTTTGCGTCAGAAATCTTATCCTGACGGCCTGCGAACAGCTAGCTCCTCCAGTGCCTTTTGGACTGGTTTTGAATCTTACTTCTTCCCTCTTTAGGAAGACCTTTGGCGAGAGTTTATTTTATATTTTCATGAGTGCTGTGACTTTTCCTTTTTGAATTCTACTTCAGCAGCTGAATGTGTGTCTCTGCATGAAACTGCCCCGAGGCTCTCCCGGGAACCCTGTGGGGGCCATGCGGTACCGTCTGTGGGAAGAGCACGCCGGCTCTGGTCAGCAGGTGCATGCTTCCCACACCTCTAGCCCCAACACAGAGAACACACCCCCGAAACTACAGTTGTCTCGTGCCTTGAAAGGAAGAAGGCAGAAAATCTACAACACGGTTGTATGGAAACAAAGAAGGGAGCAAACAGAAAAGACAAGGTGTCACCCAGAAGAAGACACGTTCACCATGGACAGGGTCAGTGTGGCTCCGTGAGACGGAGGTCTGACCACAGCACCATGGAATCTGGCAGCTCGGAACCCATAGGGTTCATGGTACTGGGGGTCTCTGGCCCTTCCACGGTCGTCCTATCCTTCTGCTGTCCAGCTAGCTACATTCGTGCGGGAGCGTGAGGGTGCAGAGCAGGGGAGCTCCCCAGAACCCAGCCTCCGCCCTGCGGCATCTAGAATGGAGCTGTTTGTGCATTAGGTTGATGTTACTCTGAACAAAGTCACATCACACTGCCAAGCAGGAGCAGAGCTAGGAGTTGGGGTGTGTGTGCTCCCCTTATTTCAACAAGTGAATTTTAGAAAACCTGTAAGGAACAGAAAATACCAAGTTCCCCAAGCAACTGCAGAGCACAGAATGGGAGGAGAGGGTAGACAGCTAATTCTGCAAGGTCAGGAGACCCTGCACGGAAGGCTGATGAATGTGTCGTGAAAGAATGAGCCCGGTGGCCACGGGTTGTAAGGCAGCACTCCACGTCAGCTCGTCAACCCGGTAAACTGAAGGCACAAAATCACCCTGTGGCTGGCTCTCCGGCCCTGATCAGACCGATGAACAAAAGCAGTGCTGACAAACGGCTGACAGAGCCTCATTTACTGAAAAGCCTGTCTTTGGGGTCCCTGGGGGCTCCGTTGGTGAAGCGGTGGCCTTCAGCTCGCAGCATGGTCCCAGGGTCCTGGAATCGAGTGAGCCCCACATTGGGCTCCCTGCTCAGCAAGGAGCCTGCTTCTCCCTCTGCCCTGCTGTGCTCTCTTGAATTCTCTTTCTCTCGCAAATAATAAAGAAAATCTTCAAAAAAAGAAAGAAAGGAAGGAAGGAAAAGAAAAGCCCGTGTTTGTCCTAGCGGTTGGCATGATGCCTGCTTCCTATGCCACACTCCTGCTTGAACTGGGTCTGTTTCTGGACTCCCTGCAACAGCCATGACCTGCCTGGACCCAGGAGCACAGCGCCAGCCTGTGTGGCTCCAGAGGTCGGCCCTCCCTCCCCGCGTCTCCTGTGTTTTGTAGCGCTTAGGGCGTGTTTATCTCCCGTGCTTAGGCTCAGCTCACTCCGTCCAGACACGGGGCACAGACAGAGCTGCATCAGCTGACGGGTTCACCTGGGCACAGCGGGCATCGCACGGTACCGAATCAGCCCCAGGGACAAAGGATGTCTTTGCATTTGTTCAAATACAATTTTGTGTCTCGAGATGTTTAAAAGTTCTCTTCCCATAGGTTTTACACATTTCTTGCTAAGTTTATTTATAAAGTACTTGGATTTTCTTTGAGATGTTTGTAAATGAGGTTTGATCTATCATCACATCCTCTAATTTGTTCATTTTTCTAATATAAAGTATATAAAGATTATTGAATATATGTATTTAATTTTATATCTTGCCTCCTTGAGTTCTTTCTTTCTTTTTTTTTTTTTTGAGTTATTTTATCATTGGCTTTCTAAGGTTTTCCAGGAAAACTGTGATATCATCTGCAAACAGAGACCATTTTCCTTTTCCTGTTCTCCCGCCTCCTGTTGGTTCCTCCTGACTCACAGCAACAGCTCCCTCCCACGGTGCTCACTGCGGGACAGGAGTCAGCCTGCCTCTTCTTTAAAAGGCCAGACAGTAAATATTTTCAGCGCCGCGGGCCATACGTTGCAACTATTCGGCTCTGCTGTTGTGGTGCACGAGTTGCCACGAACGATCAGTAACGGTCAGGCGTGGCTGTGTTCCAGGAAAATTTTCTTTACAAAATCTAGCGGCCGGCCAAATTTGGGGCCGCAGTTTGCACACACTGGAATGGGAGATCATGGGTATCTGCCTTGCTTCTTGATCTAACTGGATACAGACTATTTCCTCACTAAGTAAGTTGGTTCCCTAGGAATAATACACACACACTCACACACTATCATGTTAAGAAGGTACCTATAGGGGCACCTGGGTGGCTCAGTGGGTTAAGCTTCTGCCTTCCGCTCAGGTCATGATCCCCTCAGGGTCCTGGGATCGAGCCCCGCATCGGGCTCTCTGCTCAGCAGGGAACCTGTTCCTCCTCTCTCTCTGCCTGCCTCTCTGCCTACTTGTGATCTTTGTCTGCCAAATAAATTTTAAAAATCTTAAAAAAAAAAAAAAGAATGTACCTATAATGCCAATAATGTACAGGAATTATAGGAATTTATAGGAATAAATTCTTTATACATTTATAGGAATAAATTCTTTATTATAAAGAATAAGTGTTGAATTTTGTGGAAAGCTTTTTTTTTTTTTTTTTTACCATCTATGGAGATAATTATAAGGCTTTTACCCTTAGATCTGTACATGTGGTGTGTCATGCTAACGGATTTCCTAATGTTGAGTCAGCCTTGCATCCCTGGAATACATCTACTTGGTCATGGCCATCATATTTCCTTGATACGAAACTGGAGTCTGTGTGCTAATATTTCATTTGCACGTTCTCATTAATAACGAAAGGTCTGTAATTTTATTTTTATTATATTTTCCTTATCAGAGTTAAGTGCCAATGATATAGTTCTAAAAATAATTAGAATATTTCCCTCATTTTCTACGCTCTTGGCCAATTTATGGGCAGTGATGTGATCCGATCTTTAACACTTGGTGGAATTAGCTCTCAAAGCCATCCGGGCCTGGTGCATTCTTGTGGGCTGGCTCCTTGGTAACTTCTCCTGTTTCTTCTACAGAAGTCAATTGTTTAAGGTTCTGTCTTTCATGAGTCCCTTCTGGTAAATCATATTTTCCTAGGAAAACATATACTTATTTAGGTTTTCAAACGTATTTGTATAGACATCTTTCCCAACTTCCATTTAATTTGTTCCCATCGGCCACTGTCAAGGAACCGCTTTCCGGTATTTGTCCCATCGGTTTGTCAGGCTCGCTCTTGGCTCCATGTAAGCAGATGCCCAGGCCCCGAGATCAGCTGGGTGCTCGCCTCTGTGCTAATTCCTGCACTTGGGTTACTCCGGTGTTCGTTCCCTGGTTGGTAGGTGCTGGGTTATTTCCAGAGTTTGGCTACTGTGCATAAGGCCACCATGAACATTCTTGTTTGCGTGTTTCTGGGAACACACCCATTTCACTTGGGTAAGCACTAAGAGTGGAATTTCGCTCACAGGAGAGATGCACGTTTGTTTTTATGAGGAATCACACAACAGTTTCCCAAAACGAGATTGCCGCCTTTTATGTTCTTACCGGTGATGCTTCGTATCTTTACCAACGTGTAGTGCTGTCTGTTTTCTTGACTGTGAACATACCAGTGTGTATGAAATGGTGTCTTCATGTGATTTCCATTCTGCTTCCCTGATGACTAGTGATGCTGACGAATTTCCATCTGTAGACAGGCCGTTCTTCCATCTCTGTAGTAAAGGGTTTGTTCACGACTTTTGCCTATTTAAAAAAAAAATTGGGTTGTTCACCTTTTTACGATTGATTTATAGACATTCTTTATGTATTCTGGATAGAGTCCTTTGTCTATATACTATGAATACTGTTTTCTTGGTTTGTAGCTTGTCCTTTTTCATTTTTAAATAGTGTCTTTTCATAAAGCCCAACTCATCGGGTTTTCCCATGAAGGCCTAGTGTTTTTGTGTCCTATCCAAATCTGCCTATCCCCAACTTAGGAAGACAATTTGTTTTCTTCTAGAAACCTTATGATTATGGGGTTTTATCTTTGGGCCTAAGCTATGTCTTGAATTAACTTTTGTGGAATTAGATAGGAGTCAGTGTCGATTTCTTCCATGTAGACAACCAGCTGTCCCAGACACAATGCCATGTTGACCTGGTTACCACAGCTTTACACTAAGTCACAAAGTCAGCATAAGTTCTAACATTTTGTTCTTCTTTAACATGGTTGCTTTAGTAAAATGGGCCCTTTATGCATACCAACTTTAGAATCAGCTTGACAGTTTCTGCTGAGAGAAGAAACCCTCCTGAGATTGGGATTGGGCATCACATCCACAGACTGACTTAGGGAACTTGGCTCTCTACCTGCATGGGGTCTTTCAATCTAAGAACACTGCATATCTCTTGGATTATTTGGGTCCTGAATGTCTTTTATTGGATTTATTCTTAGGCATTTTGTGTTTTCTGATCTGTGACTAGAGTTTTCTTTGTGGGAAGGTTTTTATTACAAATTCAGTTTGTTTAGGGATGACTGGGTGGCTCAGTCAGTTAAGTGTCTAATGTCAGCTCTGGTCATGATCCCAGGGTCCTGGTTTCAAGCCCCTCATCAAATTCTCCACTCAGCAGGGAGTCTTATTCTCCCTCTCCCTCTGCTCCTCCCAATTTTCATGTTTCCATGCTCTCTTTCTCTCAAATAAGTAAATAAAATCTTTAAAAAAAACAAATTCAATTTGTCTAATAGATATTGGGCTATTTGGTTTTTCTAGTTGTTCCTTTTTTTTTTTTTTTTGAAGGAGAGATGAGTGAGCACACGTGGGGGTGGGGGGCAGAGGCAGAGAGAAGGAGAAAGAATCTCAAGCAGGGTCCATGCCTAGTGCTGCGCCCAATGCAGGACTCAGTCTCCTGGCCCTGAGATCATGACCTGAGCCAAAACCAAGAGTTGGATGCTTAACTGCCTGAGCCAACCACGTGCCCCTTCTAGTCATTCTTGTATCACTTTTGTTAGTGTGTTTTAGAGAATTTGTCCATTTCACTTAAATTGCTTAATTTATTGAATTTCATTCTTAATATTTTTTACTAACCTTTTAATGTCTGAAGGACCTGTAATGATTTTAAATCTCTGGGGTAATTTGTTTATTTCTTGACCAAATTTGCTAGGGGGTTATCTATTTATCAATCTTTCCAAAGAACCAAATTGACTGTTGATGATGTTCATTATTTGGCAGTTTTAAACAATATCATTGTGGGTTTTTTCACTTTTTTAAAATCGTTTTTCTTCCACTTACATTGGATTTAATTCGCTCTTTCCTCGAGTTTCATGAGGAGAACACACACTTTCTCCCTTCCATAGCTCACTGGGCACTGGCTTCTCTGCTCATCTGTGCTTGGGAGTTACTAGCTCCCTGTGTTCTCATCGTGACTCATGACAAGGGCATAGATGTGTGTAATTACACACGGTCATGCTGTTTTCCATCATTTAGAGGTGAGGGTATTTGGGTTTAAGTGGTTGCCATTTTCCTAGAATGTCTAGAAACCTTCAATATCAGTAATTTAAAAACTCTCAGAAATTGATATTTATAAAGCTTAACAGAATAATTAGCACATGATATTCATGGGCAGTTTGCCGAAGAACTACAGATTAACAGTAAATGTATAAGGTCTCATTAATATCCATTGCATTAGTAGTCAAAGAAAGGAAAATGATAATAATGGTAAAAAATTTACCACTTAACAAAATGGCAAAAATTTAAAAAGAAAGAAAGAAAAAAGAAAAACTATCCCACATGGTCCATAATTAAGGGAAATGAGTATTGGGATACATTGCTAGTAACCGCAAACTTACAGAAGTTAATTTAGAGTCTCTAAATGTCTATATTTTAAAGACACAAATTGAAATATTTATGAACTCCACTGCCAGGTGCCTCCCTCCCCTCCAGCTTCTGCACTGACCGAGTAGCATCGCCACCTCCTGCCCCATGGAGGTGACATGGAATTGAATGAGGTACCCCACGTAGGGCACGTGACACTCATGAGGACCTACGCAGCGTGAACTGTCATTTTATATATCATGACAGTGATGATGGTGAGGAGGAGGAAGAAGAGAATAGACGGGTGGATAGAGAGAGAGATGGTTGGAGTGCTCACTAACCATGCAGTCCAGCGGCTGCTCCCCTGTGCACCCTCACTACCGGTGGTTCTGGAAGCTCCTGCAGGACGGGGCTGCCAAGCTTGCTTTTCAAATAAAGACTTGAAGTCAGCCACAGCACAGCCATGTACCCTAATTTTCTACACACATGCACCCAAAAATTATGGGTACAACTGAGATTTAATAATCATAAAAATATTGTGAATAACATATGGTAGCAAATCTAAAATCAAGAGGAAATGGATGCACTGATGGAAAACATTTTAAGAAGCTATAACTGATATACAAAAAATTAAAAACCTGGATACACTAATAACCATTACATAAATTGATGGTGCTAAAGTCTGCCCCTTTTCACTTGCCCTCTCCTCAAAATGTGCCCAAGCCGGGGCGCCTGGGTGGCTCAGTGGGTTAAGCCGCTGCCTTCGGCTCAGGTCATGGTCTCAGGGTCCTGGGGTCGAGCCCCGCATCGGGCTCTCTGCTCAGCAGGGAGCCTGCTTCCCTCTCTCTCTCTCTGCCTGCTCTCTGCCTACTTGTGATCTCTCTCTGTCAAATAAATAAATAAAAATCTTTAAAAAAAATAAAAAAAAAATGTGCCCAAGCCGGATGCTTATGGAAGTGGAAACTTTCAAAGAGAAAACTTTCAGAGAGAAGGCTAACCTTGCCAAAAAAATGGGAAAGAGGGGGGCGCCTGGGTGGCTCAGCGGGTTAAGCCGCTGCCTTCGGCTCAGGTCATGATCTCAGGGTCCTGGGATCGAGCCCCGCATCGGGCTCTCTGCTCGGCGGAGAGCCTGCTTCCTCCTCTCTCTCTGTCTGCCTCTCTGCCTGCTTGTGATCTCTCTCTGCCAAATAAATAAATAAAAAATCTTTAAAAAAAAAAAATGGGAAAGAGGAAGGGGGGGGTCTGACTCATTTATGGTGATCTCCCACGAAAATAAGCAGAGATGCTCATAGGCTAGCTTTTCCTTAAATATAGATGGGTATCTCCTAAGTGAAATTTATCAGTCCCAAGAACATATTTAAAATTATGATAAGGCTAACCCCATAACACATAAGAACGATTCATCATCAGAAACCTATCACCAAAGTCACCATATTAATAGACTAAAGAAATTTTATGTGATTATTTCAGTAGATGTAGAAATAGTACTTGATGGAGTTCAACATTTTTTCATGATAAAAACTCTTGGGAAAACCAGAACATAGGCTGGAAGAAAGTGTGTGAGCAGGGAAAGTCTGCATTGGGGAAGTGAGGTTTCTCTTCTGTCCCAGATACTGGTGGAGTATCATCTCATCATGAAGATTTTTGTATTTTATAAAACAAGAGTTTTCTATCACTAGAAAACGAAGAACAGTCTTGTGGCTTATAAACCATGACCAAGATCCCCTGTCGTCTGCTAACTTGGGACCTGTTGCAAAATACTCATAATTTAAAAGTGGGTATTTCTGGAGGTTATGAATATGGACCTCAAAACAAGAGAAATGGTTGAAAATGCAGCAAAAATAATGCTTGCACTTTCTCATTGTGAGGATTTTGAGAATGTATGCAGGAGCCAATTCGAGTTCTTGTCTCTTCTAGTCTCTCGATGGCTTTGCCCTGGTCGTGAGTGCGGAAGGCATGATATTTTATGCTTCAGCAACAATCGTGGACTATCTGGGCTTCCACCAGGTAAACACAGCTCTTTGACCTGCCATGTGGCGGGTCCCACTGTCTTGCACGTGCTTACTGTCTTCCAGCCTTAAACATCTGCAAAATTGGGCTTTTCTTACCACAGAGCTTTTAGCAGGTAAGGATTTTTACGTCCCAGTGTTATCTGGGGCGTGGGGTTGTGCAAGAGATGTGACGGTGTGCAGGGTGTCACAAGTGCACAGAACAGTGAATTTTGCTGGCTGTGCCCCCAACTGTGCATCTCACATTTGGATGAGGGCCGGCGAGCACCTTTGCTTGCCGCAGCATCACTGTCTGGGACCCCAGATTTGGGGCACATTCAGGAAATAGTGTGTTCTGGAAATGCCCTTATTGATCCACAGAGGATTTTTGGTCCATTGCCCCAGGCCTGCCCAGGCTGGGTGATTCCAGACATTGGGACAGGGCTCTGGGGTTGAGACCCATCAAACACTGAGATCCTCCTTCAAGAAAAGGGTGCACTAAAACACCCCCTCATGACCCAGGGAGGGCAAAGGAAACTTCTCTGCCGGGGCTCTGGGAAGGAAAGAAGTTGCTCATGAGAAATCCAAGGCTTGAGTTTGAAGTCCGAATCCAAATTTACACTCTTACACAGTGCAGGCCCCTGAGTCCAGAGCTAGTGGTGGACAGATGAGATCGCGGGGCCCCAGGGAAACACAAAGGTGACCCTTCAGCAGCAGGGCCACAGCCATTCCCATAAAGATACTCTGAAGAGGGGCTCACCGTGCAAAATTATGAACACACTCCATGCAATGTACAAGTAGGCAGTTAGAGAAAGAACAGAATACAACTTTGGAAAATCAAGTGTACAGTGTGTCTGTCAGTCAGGGTCCTGCTCGGAAGCAGAAACTGTGAAAGGATTTGAATGGCTTAATATAAAAATTGATGCGAATTTAGCGTAAGCATTATTTAGTAACACGGGGGCACAGAGGGCGGAGCCCGCAGGAGGCTGGGCACATTCTGGAGACACCCTCATGGGGGAGGGGGAGGCCATGGCCCCTGGGTGGTGGCGAGGTCACTGAGGTGCCCAGGCCAGGGCTAGCCAGCAGAAAACTGCCCGCTGAGACGCTGGCCAGACTCTCGGGGCCACCCACGGCAGGCAGTCCCAGGCTGGGCGTGGCCAGCGCTCCAGGGGCCCGGTCTCCCACCTCCAGTGGTGGGGGCACCTTCCAGCAGAGAGGAAATGTGTGTGGGATCCGGGATCAGAGCCCAGTGATGAACGAAGCTGGGAGGCGGTACGTGGAGTCAATAACGGAAATCTCGCTGGACGGGTGGAAGACCCAGAGGGTGCCCAGGAGCCAAGGCGGTGGGAGCCAAGATCAGAGAATGTGGGTCCCCAACATGTGAAAATTCAAGTTGTCCTGAGGCCCCTGAAGCTGACTGAACATTTGACCTGATTTCCATGAAAACCGTCACTTTGAGCCATCTCCGAAACTGAAGTGGCTGTCACTGTACAGATGACTCTGAGTCGCAACTCCTCTACATCCACCTCCACATCCACTTTTCTCCCACCCGAACCCGGGACCGAATGGCTGACACACCGCCCAGACCGGCCTCTTCCCTGCCGCTGGCTCGTCTACAGGCCAACCCCACGGCGGGCCTACCGCATGGCCTGGATCAGCCCCTGCAGCGCAGGGAGGCGTGGCCCCAGCAGGGACCCTACAGGCAGGGCCAGCAGTGTGGCCAGCAGAGGAAGTGCGGTGGGCCTGACCTCCAAGAGGCACTGCAGGGGCTGCCCTGCAAGACCGGTGGGTAGAGCCTCAGCTCAGAGCCTCCTGTTCCTCCTCCACGTGCTGAGCACTGGGCAGAGCCTCAGCCGCCTGGGGACAGTCAGGGGGAGGCGTCGCCACCACCAGCCCGGCTGCAGGGGAGACTGCCCACTGGCTGCTCCTGGCAGGTGACAATAGGGGTCTGTCACTGTGTCCTTGTGTCCATCTCCACCTCCTGAAGACTGTGGGGCAGATGTCAGGAGATCTGAAGTGGTGAGGAAGGCCTCGGCTACCCCAGACAGATGAGCAGCGGGAGCGGCGGCTGGAGGCCCTTCCTCCCCACTTTGGCCTTCTGCACGTGCTCTCAGGGGGGCCGAGCTTGCCCGGCTCTCTGGCTGTAGAGCCCCCTCACACAGCACAGAGCTCAGGGACCCCCTGATAGCCGAGCCAGGCTATGGACACAATAGGATTCCAGCCCCCAAATGATAAAGGCTTGTTTTTGTCTCCCTAATTGCTTGTGCAAGGTCTAAATCTAGGAAAACATGGTCTGGTCTCCCTTTTCCCTGCTCAGAATTCTCTTCAGCTCCTGTCACTGCTGAACTGCCCTTTGTATTCTCCACATACACCCAGAGCTGCCTGCCTTCAGCCAGAATCTGGGGGGTTGGCTTCGGGGATAAATGCACGTGTCCTGAGGGGCAGCTCCAGACCCAGGTCTAAACTTACACCCTGGATTCTTGGTTTTCTTGGAGCTTGGTGATTTTCCAGCAAGTGTTACATGTAAAATAAAGTTTTGTCTTTTATTATAAGGAAATTGTATCCAAATGCCAGTAAATCAGGCATTGTCTCTATGCAAAATACTTTGGGAAAATATTAGAATAGATTTGTGCTGTTGTGAGCTTCTTGTGCATAATACTTAACAAAAGTTGGGACCCGATTACTACAGTGTGTTCCAGATTCAGGAGTCTTTGCGATGAGCAAGTGGGATTCAGATGCCATCGATATTTACCAATCCAAGAGGTGGTCCATTCTCTCAAAGGCCAGCAGTTGGGGGAAAGCTGTGCCCGTGTGAACCGGGGGGGAGGGCACTTGGAGCAGGTACAAGTCCCACAGGCTAGTTGACAGATGTGTACACAATTTGCACAAAAAGTAAAGATGACAACTGCTGGAATGAGGTTTGTAAAAATTGGTAATGATTTTGTTCTTACCTCCATAAATGATGGTTTAGAGCTAAAATGAAGGCTGGTTTGACTTGGTCAAAGCTGTGTCTGTTTTCCCACTATTTGCTTTTTGCTATTATTTTATAATAAAATTGGGACAATGGCTATTACTTTCTCCACTCTGTCACATTTCCCCACTGTTTGTTTTGCTTGACCTTGCTTTGTAGGGAGCAGACTCTGGGAAATTAAGGGAGACCAAAGGCAGCCAGACATGCCACACTAATTATTATGCCCTTATTCCCCAACCTAAAAAGTATTCACATTTGATATGTCTTCAAATTTGTCTGAGTCAGAATGATCTTTTCCAGTTTTATTATACCCCCCGCCCCTGGCTGGTCTGTCTCCTGTTTTGGTTAAGCCACAGACCCCCTCTTGCATGTTCATCTGCTAATTAACTAAGGTGTGGGAAGACACGACCAGGGCATCCAGGGACACCCACCTTCTGGGATTCTACCAAGTGTGGGATCACCCACTAAAGCTCACAAGAGAATAACTGAATGACGGTGCCTGTTTATTGACTTGCCGTGGGAACTATGACTATCCAGTGCTCAGAGGTCAGCATGGTCATTTCCTTTCATCAAAACTATACAGGGGGAAAATACTATCCATCTACGGCAGGATAGAAGAACACTGAATTCCCGCTAACGAGCCCGTCAAGTGGTATGCAGTACAGTACCTCACACAGAAAACAGAAAACATTATTTATAGAATTTAAAGAAGGACCAAACAGAAGGGTATACCATATTTGTGAACTGGAGAGCTCCATTATCACTACGAAGATATCAGATCATGTATAGAGGTAATGACATAAAAACTGAGCAGCTTTTCTAGGTGGAAAGAGCTGGGACCACCCAGAGAGGGCAAGGGGGCAGGAGCGGTGATTACTCGGGACTTACATGCTGGACATAAGACTTCCTATAAAACCCAGTTGCTGGGAGAGCATGAGCTGGGCACAGAAGTTGATGAACTGATTCACAGGACAGAACTGAAAGCTCCGGGCAGACACGTGTGCACGGGTGCGAGATTTATAATAAAAGGGACACTGCCTGGTGGTAGGGAACTGGTGGCCTTGTCAACAAAAGGAGTTGGGTGAACCGGATCCACATGGAAAAGAAGTGAATCCTCTTACTTCACACCATGCATAGTGAATATCAGGTGATGGGAGAAGTTTCTAGAAGCTTCAAGACTAAGTTAGGAGATCGGTGAGGAATGATGAGGGCAAAACCCTACCCATGAGGAAAGACTGATGAATCAGCTGCATTAGATCCACTAAGAGAGCAGGAAGGCAAGCCAAGGAGTGATGACATTGGTAGCAGAGCCCACCCAGTAGGGGACCCATGTCCAGAGCAGATGAAAAACAAGAAAGTCAGCAAGATTGCTCAGTGGAACTGGGGGAAGGACAAAAAAGAAAAAAGTAACATGCGTACATCAACATGACATATACACACGTGCACACTTACACCTGAAGACCGATAATTATGTGAGAAGACGCACGGTTTCCTTGGGCTTTATGACAGTGACAAAAAACCCACAGTGAGAACTGGTGACACTTGTGCCACAGCAGCTCAGAGAAAGAAGGCTGGGAATGCTATGTGTCAGCCAGAACATGAAGCGACTGGACTGGGGGGCAACGCCGCAGTGGCCCACTTAGGCACTACCTCTGGAAAGTTGCTTGGTGTTGTCTACTAGCGCTGACCCTCTGCCATCCCGACCCAGGAATCCCACCGCCAGGTGTGCACCCAACAGAGACGCAGTCGGACGCAGAGGTGGCATGGGGAAGGGGCCAAGTGGGTTAATCAGGTGGAAACACCCTGTGGGCCTGAGAAACCACGGCCGCACACTGCGCGGCACGGTGAACGTTACAACTGTGGTGATGACAAGAGGACAGACATGGAAGAGCAGCGTGCCATTTACAAACAAGCAGCCTACAGCACGCCTCATCTGCACCATGGCCACCCACAGGGGGCTGGAAGGAAGGGGGCTCTGGGAAGCTTTTGTGTTTCCTGATCTGGGTGGGGGTTCCACTGAGAACTCACTCCCAACTGCATGCTTTTCACTCAGGCACTTTTCCACCCATATGCTGTACTGAATTGCAGAAGTTTCTTAGGAAGTGTCCCTGTGGGAAGGACACTCAGGACCATAGGAGCCGCCAAGTGAGGTTAGAGCTGGCAGGGGAGTGGGAGCCCCCAAGTCTTGAACTGGAGGGAAAGCCCGATGCATCCGCTTCTACCATGAGTTGGTTTCTGCCTGTTGGCCTCAAGTTCACGTCCAGAGCCTCTGACCCTGGATGACAGCGACCAAGGACAAGAAGCATTCTGACCTCTCTGTGACCACTTCTTTCTCTGAAAACATAGTCTCTTTGGACTAAGAAATACACGGGTGATTGTAGTACAGCTTTCAAGTTAGGATTATGTTCCTTTTCTGCCTCCCTGCATTTGTATCTTGCTTGACATTTGGGGGTCCCAGTGAACCCTAGCCCTGGAGTTACGGGCAAGAGTACAGCCCCTTGAAAAGATGGTGGGTCTCATCCAGTCTGGGTGAGTTTACTAGTGACTTTCTTTCAAAGTAACCTAATTTCTGGTCTTAATCCTTCAGGAACTTTCTCTCCATCTAATTATCATAACGATCCTGTTGGGAAATGACACAGACTTAGAAATGGCCCATTCCGAAGAGATCATCAAGGGCACCCGGCCGGTTGTTCTGGTGTTGGGCCAGGCTCTCGGTGTGGATGACGGGTGACACCCTTCAGTTAAGGGAAGGGAGGGGGCAATTTGCTCTGCCCTCTGAGAACACTCGTGCTGACAGTCGCATAGTCGTGTTCCTCGGAAACCAGTCTTTGTAGCCCGCAGCTGTGGCGGCTACGTCCTGAACTGCAGCTTCCCAGTGTAGACCTGGTGCCTCTGAGGGTCGGCCTCTGTGTTCAGGGCTCAAGCAGGTGAGAGGACAAGGGACTAGAGAGAGGGCGGGAAGCCGGCGGGTCCTCGCGGCATCGTGGAAGGAAGCAGCCGCGGGGCCTGGAGGTGCTGGGACGAAGGAGGTCACTGGCCGGGAGGCCTGGCAAGGCTCTCCTGTGCTCGGAGGGTTCCCTGCGCCGCTGGCCGCTCCCACCTCAGTCCTCAGCGATGCTTCCCCAATGACCTTCTGTTCGTCGGGCCTCGTGAACGCACGGCCTGGGGAGCTCTCCGAGTCCTGGGGGAAAGCGGGTGCCCCGGACCCCCAAGGTGTTCGGCCTCTGAGCCTCCTGCTCCGCCCCGAGAGCACGGCCTGCGCGAGGGGGCGGGGGCGGGGGCCCTCGCAGGAGTCAGACGCCGAAGGCTGCCTTTCCCCCGCGACGCGTCTTCGCAGCCGCCGGCGGGGTCGCGGTTCCCACTCACGGGCACGCAGACGCCCGCCCTGAAGCGGTGTTGCCTGTTGCAGACGGACGTGATGCACCAGAACGTCTACGACTACATCCACGTGGACGACCGCCAGGACTTCTGCCGCCAGCTGCACTGGGCCATGGACCCCCCCCGGGCGGCGTGCGGGCAGCCGCCGCCCGCGGACACAGGTGGGTCTCTGGGCCTCCGCGGGCAGGGCCCAGGCCGAGCTGCGCGAGGCGTGCGCGTGCCCCCGGGAGACGTCGGCGTGCGCGCTCCAGAGCGTAGCGCGGGGCCTTGTCGGCTTCCGGGGAGAAGCCGTAGCGCCGCGGGGCGCCCACGCCGCTGTCCGGCTCCCGCGCACCACCTCAGAGCAGCCGCAGTACTGGGCTCCCCTTTTGCGAATTCCCCTCCAGACGCACGTCTTCCCGCAAACTCCTCTGGGCCGTAGCAGGTTTACCTGAAGAAAGGCCGACAGGTTACTGTCTGCTCGGAGACCTCGCCCCTTGCGGGCAAGCCCCCCGCGAAGCGGTTCCTCCAAGCCCACGGCCCTTGCGCCGTCCCGACAGCTGCGGCCGGCGTCCCTGTCCCTGAGCGGTCGTGGCGCAGGCGGGCGACGGAGGGGCGGGCAGTGTGCCCCGGGGGCTCCCGGCTCTCCCGCACGCCCCCCGAAGTTGTAAGCAGGTCAAGAAGAGCTTCTAGCACAGTCTCGGGCGATGCCTGATTTCCCTCAAAAGCCGAGCGCGAGAGAAAAGCCGGGGCCCGCGTGCGGTACCTTCCTGAGACCCAAGCGGGGAGGGACGGCCGGGCCGCAGCCCTGCACGCGCGCGCTGCGGTGGCGCGCTTCCGGGCGGAGGACCGCGGCGGCAGACTCTGTCCGGGCCGCGCGCGCGCTCTCGGGGTGAGGGCCGCGGGGAGCCCCGGGAGAGACGCCGGCGTGGGCGTGTGCGCGTGCGACGCCGGGCAGGCGTGTGTGGAGGGAGTGGGTGTGGGGGATGTGGTAGCAGGTGTGGCGTGCTCGGTGGGATGTACGTGTGTGAGTGCAGCATGGGTGTGTGAGGTCGTGTGTGAGGTGGCGTGCGAGTCAGGGCGTGGGGGGTGGGGTGTGTGTCATTTTGGAAGCGTGGGGGAGGCTCTGGGTCAGGGTGCGTGTGAGGCTGTGCGTGGCGATGGCGGCGCGCGGACGGGAGTGGCGTGGGAAAGCCCCGTGTGTGGCCGCGCGCGCCCCCGTGTGGCCGTGAGCGCGCGCGCCCCCACCCGGCCCCGGGCGCGCGGGCGAGCCGGTCGGAGCGGAGCGCGCTCACCGCGGGTCTCTCCGCCGGGCCGCAGAGGACGCCGTCCTGGGGAGGCTGCTGCGCGCGCAGGAGGGAGGCGCGGACGCGCCCGTGGACTTCTCGGCCTTCCTGACGCGCTGCTTCGTGTGCCGCGTGCGCTGCCTGCTGGACAGCACCTCGGGCTTCCTGGTGAGTGCGCGCCCCCTGGCGGCCCGATCCGCGCGGGGTCTCCCGGCCGCGGAGCCCCTCCCTCGGGGCTCCTCCCTCGCGGCCCCTTGAGGGACGCTTGCGCTGCGCGCCCCGCGGCCTGGCGTGCGCCCTCGCCCCTGCGCGGCCTGCGGCTTTCAGCCTCTCGTCTTGCCCGCGGGCCCCTGGGCTTTCCCTCTGCCCGACTCCTCCGGCCCCCGGGGGCACGGGGGAGGGGCGCGTCCCAGCCCACCTGACCGCCTGGGGGGTCCGCTCGACGGGGCCCCGCTGCGCCCCGCTGCGCCCTCAGCCCCCCCCGGGGCCCCTCCCGCAGACCCACACCACGACCTCCGGCCCCCCCTCCCGGACTCTGGGCCCCTCCGGCGTCGCTGTCACCCTGAGCCGGGTCCTGCTGCCCCCTCCGTGCTCTGCTGCGCCGGGCCGGGCTGCGGGTGTCCCGAAGGGGCTCGGCCGGAGCCGGAGGGCGGTGGGCGCCGCTCTGGACGGTCTTCGAGCGGCTCTGGAGGCCCCGCGGGCCCGCGTGGCCGGAGGGGGCCCTCCGCTGCCCGCGCCGCCCGTGGCCATGCTGCCCGCTGCGGTCGCCCGCGCTTCCCCGTCGTCTGGCTCCGGGCCGGCCTTCTCCGGGCTGCGGAGCCCCAACCCTAACCCGCGGCGGCCGTCGGAAGCGCGCGCCCGAGTCAGGCCCCGCAGACCAGGGTCCCGCGGGGTGGGTTCGGGGAAGGCCTCGGCGGCCGCCCGGCCGTGCTTTCCCCGGACCCGCTCCTCTCGCCTTTTGTCTTAAATAAAAGCGGCGCGCGCAGGTGGTGCGTATCGTCACCTCAGCAGCGGAGAGCGAGAGGCACAGTGTCCTTCCCTTGCGCACCCGCCCCAGACGTCCGCGCCCTCGCTGTCCCTGCTGCGCGTCCTCGCGCGGCCTCCCCGGGCTTCTGCCCCGCTGACCGCGGGAGTGGGCGGCCGTGCGGACCTTCCCCAGGACTCAAGACCCCTCCGCCTCCAGTGTGCTCGTCCCTGGGCCTCGTGGCCGACCCCTCCCCACACTAGAGGTCGTCGGTGGACCCGCTGCTCTTCCAGAGTCCCGGGTCACCCGCTGAGGCCAGGCGGCCCGCCAGGTTTCTCTGCACTTGGCCAGAGTGGCGGCCACTCAGGAAGTCGCTCCAGGCTGCCTTGGCGGTGGCCCCTGATGGCCGTCTCGCGCCTCAGCCATCCGGCAGTACACGGGCCGCTTCATGATCCCTGCGCTTATTCTCCTGATCCGAGGGGACAGTGAAGAAGGTCGCTGGGGGGTGACAGTGGCGATGTCTCTGGGGCCCCCGGGAAGGCTCAGCCCTACAGCAGAGGCCCGAACACCGTCCACTTCTGCAGGCCTTTCCGTGCACACCAGGGCCTTCGCCAGACGAGCAGCTTTTCCCCTGCTCTGTGCTCCCGGGCCTGCTGCCTCCGTGCACACAGGGACTGCTCGTCTCTTCTTTAGGGGATTGCTGACCTTAAGGTCTTTTATTTTGCTAGTATTTTGTTCTGAATTTTGTAGAAACTAGTATAGTTACTATTTACTGCATTAGAAGGGATGTGCACTTTTTAAAATTGGATATCCCATTCCTGGTACATTGGCAATTCTTATCTCCAGAGGAATGAAATTGGAGAGATTTTTCTATACAATCAAGAAAAAATTAGAATATAGAGTAAAATGAAACTAAAAAACAATGCACTGAATAGAGGAAACAAAAGAAATTTGTCTGAAAATGTGCAACGATACTAATCCATGAAATCCGTTACTGCACACACTTGCAAAGGGCTCAGGCGTTCACAAGGGACGCACTGAGAACAGGCCAGTGTGCATGACCCACAGCTCCTCCTGGCGTTCCTCTGTGACTATGGAAGCCACCCTCTTGCCACAGTTGGGTGACAGTGGTACAACCACCCAGACTGGCTCAGGCTGCCCGTGAGAGCCCACCGGTACTCAGGAATTTAGAGGTCCAGTTGACGTTTACTTGATGGCTTAAAATCAGCCATGATAGGAATATTTCCCCCAAAGAAACTGGCAGACATTCCACGTCAGGTCTTTTTTCTCTGGTGAGCATGTCCCAGCGCACAGCTTGCATTCTCGCCGCAAGCACGTGACTGGCAAGCAGTAGGTGCTCTGCAAATGTTTGTTCATTCAGTAAATCCATATACAAGTGGGCAGATGGACAAGGATAATGGGAGGTTGGGGATGGATGGGGGTAAGTGGATGGATGGAGGGATGGACGGGTAGATGCAGGGACGGAGAGAGGGAGGGAGGGTTGGAGGGCTGGACGGATGGGGGGGCACATTGTGGGGTCATTCTTCCATCACGGGCAGAAATGCCCTGAAGGCACTTAGTAATTTAGATTAACTTTTCCACTGTGGAAAGAGCTTTTATTTTCTTTTATCACAAACCCCTAAATTACTTGTTGGCTGTTTAACTCACTCTGTATACTCCAGATAAAATCAAGTTGTCCCTAAGCTCCATCGTCATTGGAGGGGTGACAGTCTGAAATGGAGAGTTAAAGCTGGAAGAGCTGGTGGCTGGCTCTGGGGGGGCCAGTGACCGCTCATGGCCACGCACACTAGTGCTCGCTGGGCAAGGTTCCCACTCCTGCACACCCAGGAGTGCATACACGAGCACACACTTCTCCGTTAAAGGATATTCCCAAGACCGCAGAGAAACTGTGACTCGCTCTGAAGGCCCTGGGACATTCCCATCCCCCGCAGGCCAACCATGGAGGAATCCTTGGTTTGTGTCTCCTTAGTGACTCAGGATAAGATTCTTCACGTTTCTGTCCTGAGAGTGTGCGTCCTGCGTTCTCAGGCAGTGTCGCTAATTGGCCCTGTGGACACACCTTCGTTTCTGTCTTTCAAACGCCAGACAATGCAGTTTCAAGGAAAACTAAAATTCCTGTTCGGACAGAAGAGGAAAGCGCCGTCAGGGACAGTCCTGCCCCCTCGGCTCTCGCTGTTCTGCGTTGTGGTGCCTGTCCTCCTACCTCCTGTGGCAGAGACGAAAGTGAAGAACACGTCCCTGAGGGCGAGGCACAGGGTGGACGTCTCGGCCGCGACGGACGCAAAGTGAGTGTGAGTCCCCTGGGGCGGCAGCCGGACCCGTTGCTGGGGGCAAGGCCACGTGGAGTATTTTCTGCCCAGTCTCTCTTCATTTCTGACCAGCAATAACACCACGAGGCTGGGGTTTCTAGAGCCAGTACCTTGTGTAGAAAACACAGAAATGCTGTGTAACGAATGAGCTGCTACGAATTGCCTGCGTCACCGTGTCCCTAACCCACTTAGTCACGGTCTCAAAGCCGACGCCCTGGGTCCTGTCCTCACGGCTGGGAGGCTGGGGGCCGCAGCCTTGTTTCCTATGCTCTGGTCCTCCCTCCCCACACCAGGCTCAGCACAGGGATGGATGCAGGGGACCGGTGTCCCCGCAGGGGACAAACGCCCCTTGTGCCTGCCCCAGACTTCTCTCAGATTTCCAGTGTAGGAAATACTTTGTATCAAGTTTTCTTGGCAATTCGCTTTATGGAACAAATTTGGTCCGTGTTGTGTGGACCAGTGTCCTGGGAGTAATTCAAAATGTGCCTCTGTAGGGGCGCCTGGGAGGCTCAGCTGGTAAGTGACGACTCCTGGTTTCAGCTCAGATCCTGATCTCAGCAATGCCGGGTGCGGAGCCTGCTGGAGGTTCTCTCTCTCTCTCTCCCTCTGCCCCTCCTCCCACCCCACGCACGCTCTCTCTCTAAAAAAATCCATGTGTGTCTGTGTTTTCCACACCTCAGTGAGCAAGACCAAGGGCTGGGGCAGGAGGTCTGACATCTGACCACACCAGCTCCCGGGACAAGACGTCAAGGCCCTCCGAGTCCCCGACCCAGTCTTTATCCCTCAGCGGTGGTCCCTGGAGTGGGGCTCAGTCGGGCCAGCTGCTCACGGGCTGCGGGGGCACCTCATCCAACTCCCACCAGGGCTTAGGACCAGCCCTCGAAGTAGGGCTGTGCTCTCAGGCTGATTTAAATCGACTGGTAGAGCTTTCCAGCGGCACTTGCCAAGTCCCCTCCGCCAGGGCCCCGGACGCTCGTCCCAGGGGAAAGGCTTTCTCAGCAGTGGGTATCTGCCTGCCTTTGACACCGCACATGGTGACCTGTCCAAGGAACTCCCAGCCCTGGCATCTCCTCCTCTGGGAAGCCCCTGCCCCCCCCTACCTCCCACCACCAGGGAAACCCTTGGGCTCAGATGCTGCCCCATTAATGCCGTGTTGAGACCTTTCGGGAGGTGGGGGCACAGTCCTCCCCTTCTCCCTTCCCCTACCAGAGATGTCGGCTTCATAGCTCCAGGTGCCTCCTCTGGGAGGTGCTGGCCCCTTAACCCACTGCCTGATGGGGAGGGGTCTGAGCCCCTCAGCTCTCAGGTCTGTGATGCCAGATGAGGGTTAGCTCTGATTCAGCCTCTCTGCCTGTCGCTTTCAGTGTCGTGAGTGTAACTATGTGCTCACGGCCACATCACAGCAGAAACATCATGCCCACCAGGGTCCCCTTTGTAGCCCTGAGTCCTGCAGGAGGGTCCTGCTCATGACGTCTGGCGTGAGCCTCCCCCACACCTGGGTCCCATCCAGAGGGAGCCCAGGGCCCTGTGGCCCCATCAGGGGATTCCTGCTCAACCCCCCCCCCTCCCCCGCTCCGCCCCACCATGTGGCCCCGGGATGGGAGGGCCTCCCCAGGAGGCCACATTTGTGAGCCTCCCTCTGTGGGTGTGACTGTCCATCCCTCCTCAGAGTCCACCTTCCCCCTTTGGCTTATTCAGGCCGACCTTTAGACGCTGAGAAAACCTGGTGCATCTGCTGTGGCGGGAGGAGGGCTCCCACGGCCGGCTTTCCCCTCACCCCCTCTGCCGACGGTGAGCCCCCCTCACCTGCTGCTGGGAAGAGTGCAGGGTGAGGGGTGGCCTCCAGGGACAGAGCCCCCCTCCAGCCCCCATGCCGGCTGGCTGAGATGGTGTGTGCCCTCTTATTTTTAAAGATACGACACATCCTAAACGCGAGGGAGGAAAACCAGGATACCCAAGGGCCGAGCTTGTAAAAACAGGCGAGGGACCAAGCTGACCCTTGAAGCACGGAAGCACCCCCCTCCAGGACCTGCTCACACAGAGCCCACGGTCACTGCCCCTGCTTTCTCACCCCTCCCGCACCCCGGGACCAGCCCTGCACTCTGAAGTACTCTCACCTTCATTTACGGTCCCAGAGTTTTCCGTTTTCAGCCTGGTTTTGGCTTGATTATCATAATTGAAACTCACATTCAGCTTGCTCTTTTCCATATGTTTTCCCCCATAAAACCAAGGAAGAGGGGGAACCCTAACCTCTCCTGGCTTTTCACACAGGTTGAGGTGCGAAGTGGGCTCCCGCTGCCCCAGGTGCCCGAACGGGTAAGTGCCCCACCGTCTGCACAGAACCGCGCTCACCTGGGGTGGGGCGGGACAGGTGTGGCTCAGCAGGTCGCCCAGCACCCCTGTCAGGGACCTCCCTGAGGGCGTGTGAAGCTTGCACACAGGACGGTTCAATCAGTACTGGACATCATATCCTACAGAGTATCGTCCAAACCTAGAAAGCGGAGGACAGAGGCTCCCACCCAACATTTTAAGAGGGAAGCAAATAATGTTTCTACTACTTTGGTTTTTCAGAATTCCTACCTGCTCCCTTGTCCCTCCTCCCCTGTCCCTGCTCTCCCATTCCTGCCTCCATCCCTGCTCTCCATCCCTGCTCCCCTGTCCCTGCTCTCCATCCCTGCTCCCCTGTCCCTGCTCTCCCATTCCTGCCTCCATCCCTGCTCCCCTATCCCTGCTCTCCATCCCTGCTCCCCTATCCCTGCTCTCCATCCCTGCTCCCCTGTTCCTGCTCTCCCAGCCCTACTCCCCTGTCCCTGCTCCCCCATCCCTGCTCTCCATCCCTGCTCCCCTATTCCTGCTCCCCTGTCCCTGCTCCCCTGTCCCTGCTCTCCATCCCTGCTCCCCTGTCCCTGCTCTCCCAGCCCTACTCCCCGTCCCTGCTCCCCCGTCCCTGCTCTCCATCCCTGCTCCCCTGTCCCTGCTCTCCCAGCCCTGCTCCCCTGTCCCTGCTCCCCCATCCCTGCTCTCCATCCCTGCTCCCCTATTCCTGTTCCCCGTCCTTGCTCCACCCCAAGTCTGTGCTCCCCCATCTCTGGTCTCTTTACAGATATGACCAGAGGATGGGTAGGGAGCAGCATGCACTGTGGGGAGCTCTGACTCTGAGGTCTTTTGGCCTGGATTTGAGTCTCAGCACTGACATCTGCTGGAGAGGTGGCGTAAAGGCAGTCACTTAAGCCTTGTTTTTTTCTTCTGAAAATAATGAAATAGCATCTATGAGGATGAGATTGCTTAGAATTTAATATCATGAGCTCCGTGATTTCTGTGTGTGTGTATACGTGCTGCCCTATGAAGGATGGTTTACTATTCACTGACTTAGTGTTCTTGGTGAGTTTATGGAATGTCACTACTGGAAATCATAAAAATTGACTGTGTATTCATTGTGGTCATCCAGAAAAACACAAAAGCACGTTGTATGTGTGTGTCTGCTTTCGAAGCAAATTCATTAGCCCTTTTTTGGCTTGAGAAATTATGTGAATTGGAGTTTTCAGCAGACCTGCAGCTGAGGAAAGACAGAAGAAATTAGAGAGCATCTTGTCTCCTAGACACAGCCGTGACACCAGCACGGCGCCCGTCCCCGCAGCCGCACAAACTGACCCACGTGTATTCTCCTGTTATCTGTGCTCTACAGGGCGAGAGTGGCCGCACATCGGTGTGAGCTAGAACTCCACGGGCAGCCCAGCCCCTTCGCAGGTACTTCTCCAGATTCACCATCTCATGTGTTTTAAAAGGCTGAAATGTGTCTGTGCCCCTCTGGAGGCACTCGCTGCCCCAGTGCTGTGGTACCTTGCTCCAAAACCCAGGCCGGAGGGCATCCGTGCTGAGCACCCTCTCTGAATCCTGACAGGGAGAAGCAACGGAGAAAACATTCCAGTGCTCAGGACACAAGCGGACGCGGGACGCTGGGCCCGGGTTCCAGCCAGGGCACCATGCCTGTGCCTCAGAAGTGGCCCCGACCTCGTTTCTGACCCCGAGGGGGCTGCAGGGTAAGTGGTGCTGAGGTCCACCTGGGCCTTAAGGAGGAGAAGAGACGCTGGCTGCCGGTCTGGTGGCCTTGACCGTGACAGGTGAGCCTCACTTTTAGGGTAACGCGCAGATACACCTGGAGAACACCCTGACATGCTTCCCACCCCAGGAGTTGTCCTTCCACATCTGAGGTGTGGCCAAGGCTGCTGGGACCCTCGCCTGAAGCCTGGACCCTGGGTGGCCACCCTGTCCTCTGCCCTCACCTGCACTCAGAAACCCCCTCCGCTCCCTCTTCCCACAGGCCCCTGCCGCCACGCCACCAGGAGGGCTCCTCTTGCTTGGAGGACTGGCCTGGCTCTGCGGCAGGGCTGCACCCCGTCCTCCTGGCCACTCAGGTGATGCGGGAGCCGCAGCGTGCATGCCAGCAACAGGGCCCAGCTCATGGAAGCTGCGGGGAGAGGGCGTCTGTCTGCATCTGCATCTGGGCGTGTGTCTGACCCTTGACCCATGGTGCAGGCCTCCTGGAGATGCTTCCCTGGGGATGCGTGGGAGGCACACGCCACTCCCTGCACCCCCATGTCACGCCTGGGCTCACAGAGCCCTGCGTGGGTGTCCAGCCAGCCGGCCGTGGAAGGGTCGTCACAGGAGAGGAGGGTGCTGGCACCAAGGTCCTAGGGCCACTGGTGGTGCTGGACCGCAGGTGTAGCGGGTATAACGGTGGGGGCGCGTAGCCCTTGCAGGCCCAGCCGGGATCAACAAATTCAGTGCTTTCCCTTAGAGACCCCACCCAAGGGTGTCAGATGATGGCTCTCCCTGCTCTGTCTGATGGGCCATCTCCTCTCCTCAGGGACAGAGGAGGAGACGAGCACGGGAGAGTGCCCAGTGGCTGCTCAGGAGCCAAGGGACGGAGGGAAATGCACGCCTACAGCTGCTGCTTCGAGGCGCCTGGACCCGTGAAGCCTCTGAGCTGGATGCCAGGGAAGCACGGCCAGGACGGGGGCACCAAGCTGAAGCCAGGGCCCAGCGAGAGTGTCCCGTTCTCTGGGCGCGCCACATCCCGAGGCTCCTGCGTGCCCTGCCCAGGCGTTCAGGGCCCCAGCCACGCCAGCGGCGTGACTACTTTCAGAAATTCACCCAGCTGCCACCCAGGAGGCCATTCTCCCAGTGCCTACGTCAGCTGCACCAGCAGAGCTCTGCAGGACAGCGATCAGGGCCAGGTGCGCCCTCCACCCAGCTGCCCCTTCCCCCAGGGGAGCCTGGACAGTGGACTCCCTCAGCCCAGAGGGCAGCGTCTCACAGTGGCAGGCTATTCCATTGAGGACACCAAGCCTCGAGGTGGGCCTGTGCCCTCGGGAGCCTCGTGCAACCCCATCTTGTCACTTGATGTGCCCATCAAAATGGAGAGTGACTCTGGGTCTGACACAGCAGACGGCTACTCCATGTCCCCAAGCCAGGTGTGGCTGGGAGCCAGTGGCATGGCCAAGAGACAGACGGTCACTTTCCCTACCAGGATGCACCTGAAAACAGAGCTGGAAGCCAGGCCCCACCTGTACGCTCCGCACCTGGGGCGCAGCTTGCTGGAGGCTCCCCTGAGCGGCAGGGGTCCCCTCAGAGCTGGGCGGGAGCTGGTCCCCTCCCGCCCCGCACACTGCTCCTGCCTGGGGCGCGCGCACAGCCTTCCTGAGCCAGATCCTCCCCCCCACTTCTGTGCACAGGGACACCAGCCCCCTGCACTGGGCTGTGACTGCAGAGCTGCGGGGACCGTGCCCATCGTCAAACGAGAACCCCTGGACTCACCACCATGGGCCAGTCACAGCCAGGGCAGGGTGCCTGGAATGTTCCCCAAAAGCGCTGTGGCAACGCTGATGCCTCCCAAGGCCCCCGAGGGTGTTTTCCTGCCGTAGAGTGGGCTGCTCCCAGAGCCGGCCTCTGTCCACACTCAGACCCGCCCCTCAGCTGGGGCGGCGCGCACGGGATCCGAGCCTTTCTGAAGGGACACTCTGCGAGGCTGCCCAGTTCAGTCCTCTGTTAGGTGTGGGCAGCGTGTGAGAAGGCATAATCTGTTTTTGGTAAAATGCCACACAGGTACTTAAATGCAAAGTTCTAAAGTCTGTTCAAGTAGGACAGTATTTCTCTTTCAAGGATTAAGGTTTTCACAAAGGGGCCCAAGGGAGACAAGTCGGCCCGGAGGGCATCCGCCGCTCTCTGGGGGGCAGTGGGCTCCTGGCCGAGCGGCATCACGCAGTAGCTTCCAGTGCTCCCCACGCCCGCTTCCCAGCTCACCTGCGCTGCCACGGCGGGCCACCCCCTCTGTGCGGGGCACGGCAGAGGGTGGCCGTGACCCTCGGTGTAAGTGACGGATGTAATTCTCTCGAGCCATAGGTGACTGTGCCACCATTCATGGTAGGAATCTGGAAGGTTCCAGGCGAAAGAGCATGTTTGGGCTGGGTCCCACCCTCTGTGCTATGTGCAGCCTGGTCCCCCTGACCCCACAGCCGAGTCTGAGGCCTCGCCCAGAGTGGAGACGGGCAGGGCAATGTCCCGTTCCTCCCACAAGTCTGTCCGGCATCATCAGGGGCCTCCATAGGTGGTCGTGCTACTCGGTGTCTGGTACGTGGCAAAGCTCAAGTTTACAGAGTCCAGGTTTGGAAGCAGAGAGAAGGACAAAGTGTAGAGAAAAGAGGCAGAAGTCAAGTTGTTCGTGGAGGTTGTGTATCGGTTTTCAAACGAGAGTTCCAATCGCCACCTAAGGAAGACTCACTAGAGATAAGATGGACGGGGATGTTTTCTAGAAAAACCGTGAAGATCATATGCTCTGACCACAGGGGACCTGATGCAAAGGCTGACTCAGAAAGCGGCGTCTCCCGTGATCAGCACCAGCAACGGCCCCTTGTCCCCAGCAGGGCTTTTGGCACCGGCTGTCCTGTCCCAGCGTGCAGCCCACCGCCAAGCCCGCCTGCGCCATGGTGGACACACTCCTGCCCCTTGGGAACAAGGGCATCTGTCCCTAAGGTCGCCTTCTGCCAGGAGTCTCAGGAGACGGCAGGAGTCCCCGGGGAAGGACTTGCCTCTCCACCATTGGTACTTCTGCTCTCCGCGGGGGGCCTTTCGCTCCAGCATCCATGGCTTTGGCTCTAAGTCCACAACTGAGCTCATACACGGTCCCCTTGTCAGAACTCGGGGCTCAGCTGGGAGGACCGGGTCTTGTGGACACTTGGGCACCACCCAGGGTGCCCCTGAACAGGTTGCCAGCTTTGCGGAAGGGTCCCCCTTATGGGATGGCAGGAGCTGAAGGCATCCTCCTGGCACTGGTAGAGATGGTCACCCTCTGGAGCCCGGGGTTGGGAGTGGTCAGCATGTGGCCCCCCCAGAGCCAGCCCAGCAGCCTCTCCCTAACTCACCTCCCTGAGGCCTCGCCAAAGGTGACATTGGTGCTGTACTATCCCCACTATCCCCACCAGAGTCTCCCCCACCTGTCATGAGGGACACCTGCCAGCGACCTCCGGCTGGCCCGGACCCGCCTCACGCAGTTCTTAGGCTGAGCACAGCTACCCCGGCTCTCCGAGACACGGGGCAGAATCCCAGACTCCTCTTCCTTCCTTCCTAGTCAAAGCCGGCACTTAAGCCCTGGCCCTGTCTCGCAGGGGACCATGCACCTCCCTGGGCTCCCCATCTGTGAGGGCAGCGAGCCTCACCCTTCCTCCGTGGAAGAGCCACCCAGTGGGCCCCGGCTGGCTGCAGAACTGTGTCCTGAGATGCACGGGGTCTCCCCCAAGAGGGATGCCTGCCTTCCCCACCTCAGGATACAGCAGATGGGGAGAATTGCACGCGTGTATCGCGCGACCCAGAAAACACAGGACTGAAAAGGTGAGATTCAGACGCCATTCCGAGTTTGCACGCCATAGCCAGGCCACGCGTGACCACAGATGAGCTCCAGATGAGAGCCCCAGGGAGAAGTCTCTTGACGCCCACAGTCGCCGCTGCCCTCGAGGCCCCTGGTCCCCGGGCGCCCCTCCCTGCGGGCAGTCGGATGCGTGGGCCTCATCCTCTCCCCTGCAGTCGGCAGGCAGATGGGTCCTGCTGTGCTAACGGAGAATTCGACACCTGGAAGTCAGCTCTGGGGTCTTGTGTTCTGGAGATGCCCGCCATCCCCCTGGGCCCCTTGAACACTCTGGGTCAGCACCCCAAAATGTCCTTGAGTCAGCACATGCCCCTCCTAAAAGGGGTTCTGTGGGAAAATGATGGAATGTAGAAGCTGCAAAGTGGTCACTTTCACTCTAAAATGTCATTATCAGTACTAATGCTAGGCTTACGTTTTTCTTTTGTCTCGTAGCTTTTGCTTATATGCTAAAAAGTATCAAAATCAAACGTAGTGTGGGCATGGATGGACAGGAGGACATGTACACAAGTTACGGTTTATACTTTTACAGCTTCTACTAGAGGAAAAAAGTTTCCAATATCAGACTGACCTGTTGAATTTTTTTAAGAAGTGGATATATTTTAATGAAACTTTTAACACTGTTTTAATACTTGCCTTTGGAAAGAGCCTTCAAATATATTTCTGATACTGAGGTATGTATTAAATATGCAATATTGATATAAAATAAATCCCAGGTTAAATCATGTTTACCATAAACAGAAATGTCTACTTGATTTTCCAAATGAAGCAACTGTATTTCCTCTAGTGTGTGTTGGTTAATTTACATTGAGACAGTCCTTTACTTCTGGATAGAAGGCGAAAATAAACAGGCTGGCACCAACAGTTTCGAGGAGGACGGCGGAGGCCACTTCCTCCTCCACGTGCCAGTCCTTCTTCTCCCCATCACTGAGGGTTAGGCGACCCTCCCAGGCGCCATTAGGATATCCCAGACTTGTCCTGTCCTGTAGGGAACGAACACCTGGTCCCCGTGACTAAGCGTGCGCATGTATGCTGCGCGTGTGTGCACACGCACGTGTGTCCGTGTGCATGCGCGTGAGCTGTGTATGTTGCGTGCACGTGTGTGCGTGCAGCTATGGGATCAGGTGGCCAGTGTGGCCCGGTGGAGGGTGGTGAATTCCTCGCTGTGAGCTCACATGGGTAAGCGGGTGAGGGAGCTGTGGAGTCTCTTGTTTTCAGGGCGCTGATCCGATTCTCACGGCCTAGCGGGAAGATTCAGCACATGAAATCTGAGGGACACCCGGGCCACAGCAGCAGTCCACTAGCCCCCACCGGGTCTCACGCCCTCCAGTACTCGGTACGGTCAGGCTCCTGGGTCTTGTCCACCTGGGGGTGAGATGGTCACGAGTTGTCTTATGTGTGTGTCCTTCTTTCTGTCGTCCATCAGCAGTGTTGTTGGGCTCGTGCTGAATGCCAGGGCTGTGACAGTGCTAAGGACACAGTAAGGAGACAGAGCTCAATGGTGCATGTGCACAGGGACACGTGAGCCCAGAGCCACCCCGCTCTGCAACGCACAGGAAGGGGCAGATGTGACACAGACCGAGCGGGGGAGCATAGTCGGGTGGAAGTCTGTGGGCAAGGCCGCCCTGAGCGTCACAGAACAGCAGCGTGCAGGGCTGCAGCTGGGCCGTGGGCCGGAGCCAGAGGACAAGGAGAGGGTGGGGTTGAGGTCCTGGAGGGCCTGCCTGTCACAGACCCGCCTGAGAGGGGTTAGAGGTGGGCTCCGTGTGGGAACAGCCCTGGGCTCAGTCTGAGGGGCGTATGGGCTGCAGGTCAGCAGGGGCCCCCACGGCCTTCCTGGGGATGCAGGGAGCCCCCCGCCTGGAGTCCCACTTGCCCCCGTTCTGGTCTCTCGCACTTGTCGGCCCACCTGGTTGACTTGTCCACGTTCTTTTTATCAGGAGAGCAGCATCTCCTCAGTTACAGATTTTCTGTCTGTGGCTTGTCTTTTCATGTGAAGATTTTATAAAATACGCGAGAATTTAACATTTCAGCACTGCAGCCTTTTTCTTTATGGCCCATGCATTTCGCGCCTTCAGAAAAAACGGACAGTACCTTTGACAGAAAGCCCGTGTTGTCGGCTACTACCGCGGCCCTACCGTGTTCTGGGGCCCGGGCCACCCCGTTCCTTCACGCGTTCCGCCTTCTCACAGCCGCCAGCCTGCTTTTGAATGCACTCGCTGGCGCTCTGCTAGGTGCTGTGTTTGCATGTGCGGCCACACTGCGCACACATCCGTCCTCTGGGGTTTCTCTCCCGCCCTCTGCCCCCACGAGATTGCAGCCCTTTTCTGTTCCCTCCCCTGTTGGTTTGGCAGTTGTGACTCTGGTTCGGTCCTTCGTCAGAGCTAATCCAGAGCTCTGTCCTCCCAGGACACAGGGCTCTCAGGGCCTTTAGGACGTGCACTCCTGCACTCCACTCTTTCTGCAAGGCTGGGGGGAGTCCCCAGAAATATTCCTGGGGTTGCTTCTGTCAAAGGGCTTCAGTGAGAGCTGCTAGGCTGAAGAGGGGGTTAGACCCAAGTGGAGTGCAGGCTCCCAGCTGCGAGTTCTTGGGTGGGGGCTTCCCCGATTCAGGAGGCCTGCGACCTGGGAGAAACTGCTTTTAGGGGCTTTACTGTCTGTCTTCCCTGGTCAGCCTTGCCACTGACGCACCCTTGAGCATCCTGGCTCCATGGAGAAGCCCCGACCCCACAGGGGTGCGAAAGCCAGCCCTGGCCATCAGCCCCTCCCACCCTCACCCATCCCTGCTCCAGGGCTGTTTTTGTGCATGCTTCCCTGAGCTTGCTTGGGCTCAGGAAAATGGTGATTTACAAGGGAGCTCACTATTTTCACCCAGTGTTTTATAGGAGCCTTTCAGTTATTTGGTCTGCCAAAAAGAGAAGTCAAAATTTTTTTCATCAAATTTTGTTTTTCTAGTTTTAAGGAGAAAAAAGGCCTTTAATAGCCATCCCAATATTAATATTATATTAAGAATTAATTTAAACTATTATAATTATTATAATTATATATGTAATATACAATATATAGTTCTAATAATTAATAATTACGATGAACATTCGGCACACCCCTGGCTGAGGGGGCTATTGGGGAGTCCTACGTCCAAACACAAGTGCCAGCAGCACACGGCTCCATGTGCAGAATGTTAAATGTTGTTGTATTTTGAATTAAGTCCTAAAAGCTTTGATAATTTTGGCAAATTTTTTTATTAATTTCAAAATGCCTTTACAGTCACAATTTCAAACATAATGTGAACTTTTTATTTACACTCATTGCTCAATTTAGTAATATATTTTTGTAAGTTCCTAGGTATGGGTGGGATGACAAAAGGGTTGGCCGTCACGGTACACAGAGGTACTGGCCCTTGTCCGCTGCTCAGCGGACGGCAGATCTGGGGGGTGCTGAGTCTTCCTCCCCCCACCCCGCTGTGTGCACCCCACTCCACTTTCCTCCCGGCTGGCTCCGGTTCCTGCCGTGCGCCTCTCCTCCCTGTTTGTATGAACTCCCCTGACATTCAGGAGGTGCTTGTCCCCGCAGTCTACCGAGGTAACTGCGGAAGGTCCCTTCTCCACGGTGTGAAGGCAGGTGGTGCTTCTGACCACAGGCTAACCCTGAAATCGGGGGCTGAGCTCCTGTTCTTCCTCGCTGGGGCCTGGGGCCGGGCTCTGACCAGGGGGCCTCTCCTCCACACAACTCAGGGCCTGCTCCTTGCCCTGCCCGCCGCTCTGTCCCCCTGCACTCCTCATCCCCAGGCCGTGCCCGGTGTCAGCTGCGGCCGTCCCGGGGGCTTCTGTCTGGACTCAGTACAGCGCTGACCTGACAAGTGCAGGGCCTGACGGCCGAGCTCACGTCTGACCCCAGGGTGGAACAGCCACTCACCGCCAAGCTGCCCAGGAACACGGGGGTGTCGCCCCCGACGGTCAGACGTGCCTGGTCACCAACTGTTACCCATGTGTTCAGAATTTACTCAGTGTCCGCCCGCCCGGCACCAGTCCCTGGTCTGGGGAGGAGCCGCGGCGGCAGCCCAGAGGCCAGGGTGCTGCCGCAGGAAGGAAGTAGGAGCTGAAAAGCAGAAGGTCAGTCGTGGAAACCACGCGGACAACCAAGTGAGGCGGAGGGAGGGAAAGGCGCGACGGCTCCCACCCAGGAGGCGGCCAGAGGGTGACCGAGGACGCGTGAGAAAGACACCGGGGTGACAAGAAGCCCAGGAGGAGGCCAGCCTGGGGACACTGAGAGGAGAAGGCGGGAAGGAACAAGGCAGGCCCCTCCCCACCCCAGCATCACTCCACCCCCTAGAAGCAGTCCCGACGCACATCCCCCCGCGAGAGCCCCGGCGGGGACCCCGACCCGACGCCACACACGCCCCCGCGGGGACCCCGCCCCGACGGCCACACACGCCCCCGCGGGAGCCCAGGCGAGGACCCCGTCCAGGTCCGCCCCCTGACGCTCAGGCCCCGCCTTTCCGGCGTGCGGCGGAAGCGGAAGTGGCCGCGGGCAGCTCACTTCCGGCCGGGCTCCGGTGGGCGGCGGCGGGAGGTGAGTGTGTGGCGGCGGCCGCGACGGAGGGCGGTGTCCGGGGGCGGTCGCGGACGTGCGCGGATTGGGGGCGGTGCGCGCGGCCCCGGGCGGTGGGCAGCACTGGGGCGCGCTCTCCACGGACGCGGCCGGGGCGCGCGCGGCCCCGAAGGTGGGGCGGAGGCCTTTCCGTCCTCCCCCTGGGAGGTCCTCCCCCGGGGAGCGCCGGGTGCTCGCGGCTGGGGGACGGGACCGCGGACTGCGAGAGCCTCGCCGGCTGGACAGCTGCGGGGGCAGAGCGCTGGGGCGGCGGAGGGACGCGCGGCGCGTCGGGTCGGGGAGGAAGCGAGCGGGGCGGGAGCGTGCGGGTTCAGAGGCACCGGCGCGAGTGGGGCTGGGCGTCCTGGGAGCGCTGGCCTCCGGCCCAGGGCTGCGGTTCGCGCCCCTGGCTTTGGCGTCTCCCGGCGAGACGGTGCAAGGGGCGGTCTCCGGCCGGCCGGACAGTGCGGCGGGGAGGAGGAGAGGGAAGGCAGGCCCCACGGGGACAGTAGTTGACACGGGCTCGTGGAACCGTCCGTGGAGGCCGGGGCTCTGCTGTAGGCGTGCGGGAGCTTAGGGAGAGCGCGGTCTCCATCATCGGAGAAGCTGGATGCGGAAGCCGTGCGTGGGGGCAGTGGACTGAGCTCAGGGGACACGTCCACGAAACCCTCCATTGCCAGGCGCTCCCGGATGCCCGGTCTGGCGCCAGGACCGGGGCACTGGAGCTGGAAGGGAGGTTTGCTGTGGCGCGCGGGCGTCTGTCCGCTTTCTCGTCGTGCCTGAGCGGATCCCTTTGGCCGTCGCCTCTGTGTTAGGGTTGTTAAATGTACAGAGTAGAATTTCCGATATTGCGGACAGTACTGTGGTTTTAATGTTTTTTTTTAAGTTTTTAAAGATTTATTTGAGAGAGCGAGACCGAGCAAACACGCATGCCAGCAGACAGGGTGGGGGGAGCGAATCTCAAGCAGACTCGGTGCTGAGGGCAGAGCCCCCAGCCCCAACAGGACCCTGAGATCACAACCTGAGCTGAAATCAGAGTCAGGGGCTTAACCGACGGAGCTACTCAGATGCCCAGTGGTGGCTCTTGAGGGGCACGTGCTGGGACTTGAGCTGGGGTGGGTGAGGCACGTGGAGGAGTGTGCTGTCCCTTTGCCTCTGTGTCCTCGCCGAGGCCTCCTGGCACGGCTGCCCCACCAGTGTGGCCGAAGGGTGCCATGAAGGATCCAGAAATGGGCTGTGTCTGGGGGAGAGAAGTACCTCGGAGACTGGCATCCGATAGGGTGAGGGGCCCGTGTCTCCACAGAGACACCCTCTGTTCGTAGTTTATAACTGGAAGTGCTTCTGCTTTACCTAAAGGTGAAAGTGCCTTTGTATCTGAGTCCTGAACGCTCCTGTCTGGTGTCGAGGCGCTCCTAGTCCTGGTTCAGCGCTCCGATCTACTGGATTAGTCATCTCACGTGTTATAGCTTATAGCTCCATTGTGAACTGCAGAGACTTTTGGGGGAAGGAGTTTTGTTTTTTTTTTTTTTTAAAGATTTTATTTATTAATTTGACAGACAGAGATCACCGGTAGGCAGAGAGAGAGAGAGAGAGAGAGGAGGAAGCAGGCTCCCTGCTGAGCAGAGAGCCCGATGTGGGGCCCGATCCCAGGACCCTGGGATCGTGACCCGAGCTAAAGGCAGAGGCTTAACCCACTGAGCCACCCAGGCGCCCCCAGGAGTTTTGTACCTGTTCTACCTTCCTAACACATCTTCCCCGGCTGCTGCCTCTCTCCCTGTTCACACAGGATGCCTCTAGTATGACTCGTGCTGAGAGCCCAGCTGCTTTGTAGCCATGAAGGAGACCGACCGGGAGGCTGTAGCAACAGCTGTTCAGAGGGTTGCGGGGATGCTCCAGCGCCCGGACCAGCTGGACAAAGTGGAGCAGTACCGGAGAAGAGAGGCCCGGAAAAAGGCCTCGGTGGAGGCCAGACTGAAGGTACGAGACCACGGGGCCACAGACATCCGCTTTACTCCGTCGGGATGGATCCGTCTGTCTCGAGTGCGGGGTTGCTGCGTGACGTCACCATTGTAGTTCTGCTAAAGGAGATTTTGTGATGATCTGCAGAGAGGCGGAGCAGACCATCACCTTTACTGAACACATTCCTTACCAGAGGGTATTACCAGGCAGCAGATTTATAGAGCCAACTGGGGAGTGTTGGAAACACCAAAGGAACAACCTTTGAAGCGCACAGAAGTGTCCGTTTAAATGTTACACAATACTGGAAGACTAGCAGCTACCCTTATTTCTTAAGAAGGCTTCTGCAGGGGCCCCATAGAGCATTTTGTTTAGAACTTTCTAGCACACTCTTGGCTGGCTGGCTGTGTGCCAGGCACTCTGCTGGCCCTGGGAGGAAGGAGAGGAGAGTGAGGCACATTTATTAACGATGTGAGAGTGGGGCAAGAAAGAAAATTATTCTTTTTTGAGGTATTTTATGATTGGTTTGGTTTTCAACCTAATTTGTATTGGGAAGTGAGTTTTTTCAAAAAATACTTATATCCCGTGTAGTTACATAGATGTTAAGACCGCGGTCTGCCATGACGGACAGGCAGCAGAGCGGTCTTGGGGGTCCAAGAGAACGCCTCTGAGGAAAGTTCATTTTCACACTCACATGGCACTTGAAACGCTGTCAGCGTCTGGGTAGTGGCAGGCTTGGTAAGACAGGATGAGGGTCGTTTGTTTGTCCCACACGAAAGATCCAGAGACTGGTGGGACTTGCTTAAAACACCAGTTTTACTTTAATTTAAAAAATAGCTTGGGGCGCCTGGGTGGCTCAGTGGGTTAAAGCCACTGCCTTCGGCTCAGGTCATGATCTCAGGGTCCTGGGATCGAGCCCCACATCGGGCTCTCTGCTCGGCAGGGAACCTGCTTCCCCCTCTCTCTCTGTCTGCCTCTCCGCCTGCTTGTGATCTCTGTCTGTCAAATAAATAAATAAAATTTAAAAAAAATAATAAATAAAATAAAAATAAAAAATAAAATAAAAAAAAGCTTGGACCCGCTGCATTTTTAGTCAGCATTTCAGTCTGTTCCAGTAACTTATGGGATTAACTGATAATCATCCCTAGTGGCCTAGAAACCTTGTGCAGTTTGTTACCATCATCGTTAACAATTTCTACGTGCCACGCATGGTTCCTGGGTCGAATGTGTTCCTGGCTTTGCTGGTGCCACCTTCCCTTCCCTTCCCTTCCCTTCCCCTCTGCTGGCTGCCCCTTCTTCACATCCCCTCCCTTTTGGCTGTGCCACTTGCTGCTGGCATTTTGGCGAGCCGGTGGAGTGAGTCTGGATCCCAGATGAGCAGCTCTCCGCAGTGGGCCAGCCATCCTAGAGCTGAGTCCGGTCCCGGCTGAGCGGCAGGAGGCCCTGTACCTCAGAGCTGATGAGCGAGTCCTGACAGTCTGGGATGAGGCCTGAGGGAGCTGCGGAGGCCTGGGGCAGCCCTGGGACCAGAGGGAGGCCTGGGGAGACCACATGTGGCGTCCTCCTGGGGCAGTCCTGGGAGGCGTGCCCATCATGGTATCCAGAACCTTCAGGCTGAGGGCCTGGTTGAGGAGTTTGGGAGGTGTTCTCAGGCAACAATGAAAAAAAAGAAGCTATTTTGTGACTCGGTTAAGTCCTTGCTGAATTTTATTCTCTTTTTTCTGAGTATTGGCTGTTCTCAGCTATTGAAATTTCTCTCCTGTGACCTTGAACTTTCTGAAGAAGATTTGTCTGTGCCTGTCCTAGCTCCGCTGACCACCCCCTCACCCCTGGATGTGTCCCCCAGGCTGCGATCCAGTCCCAGTTGGATGGTGTGCGCACAGGCCTGAGCCAGCTGCACAACGCACTGAACGACGTCAAAGACGTCCAGCGGTCCCTGGCCGACGTCAGCAAGGACTGGAGGCAGAGCATCAACACCATCGAGAGCCTCAAGGACGTGAAGGATGCTGTCGTGCGGCACAGCCAGCTTGCCGCAGCTGTGGAGAACCTCAAGAACATCTTCTCAGGTGGCTGGTGGGGACAGCTGGGGATGGCGGGTCCTGGGGCGTCAGGGCCGGAGTGCTGTCTCTTTTCTTTCCCTCGACTCACTTTTCCTTGCCGTACGGGGGGTGCAGAGCCGGGCCCAGTTTTTGTGCTGTGTATTTACAGCCCTTCCTTGCGGTGGACAGTGAGTTTGATTCCCCCCTGTGTGGCCAGCTTCTTGTTTGCACTAAGGGTGGAAGGGACCAGCTGAGCAAGCAGAGACAGGTAGAATACTTGTAGTTCTGTGTGGACGGAGGCACTGAAGTGGGTTGACAGCATAAGCGCTTGTGAGCTGCATTCCCTGGGCTGCAGGGTGGCGTCAGGTCAGGAGACCAGATGGGACTCCAACAGGTGACCGAGAAAAGTGTCCCGGAGATAGGACAGGGCGGGGGGGGGGGCAGTTCCCAGCTGGAGAGGTGATGCCAGCGAATGGCATTTCCTAAGAGGAGAAGAGTGTGCCCATGCCCAGGGTTGGGGAGAGCAAAGAAGGGACACATTCTACAGCCTTGGTCAGCACTGGGCAGGATCTGGTGGGGGCCTTGGGGCTGGTTGGGGTGGTGTGGGGACAGGAGGTGTGGGGTGGCCCTTTCAGAGCCATGTCCCAGTACCTCACCAGTGAGAGGCTCTGCAGCCTATCTGGGAACAGTGTCATTTGTCATGTGGGTGGGGCTCCATGTCTGCTCAGCACAGTCCAGAGCCCGTCCCACCCCTCATCCCCTCACCTCTGTCAGGGTCACCAGCATCCCAGCAAGAGACCTTGGGATGGTCTGACCCCTTCCCTTCCTTTATTCCGTGTCTGGTCTCAGTGAATTTTTTTCTGTCCTTCTCTAAACTTTGCTCGACCCCGGAGCGTAATCTGCCACAGTTCTTCACACCACTGTACAGCCACATCATGGCCCTGCTCCAGCCGCATCGTACCTTGGTAATTTGTGTCCTGTTCAGCTCCTGCTCCTCGGACTCCTCTAATGCTCTTGTCTGGTGGCAGCATCGTTGAGTACCTGGCCCCCTTGCTCATCTTCCCAGGATCTGAGACTTAAGGCCATGTTCTAAGTTGCTTCTCACATCCTGCCCCCACGAATACCTTGGCATTACCGACTCCACAGTGGGTGCTAAGGAAGCCTTCGTGTTGGTGACTGTTGGCTGCCCGGAATTGGAATGTAGTCCCCAAGCCCGAATGTCCTTTATGACTGTGAGCCAGAACCTTGCTTGTTAATTTTCCTCCTTATGATTTCCTGTTGACTGGTAACATTTCCTTCCGGTCTTGTAAAACTAATGCCAAATAACCAAAAAGTTACTTTTCTGGAAGAAGTTCATCCACAGGAGTTGAAAATAATTTTCTTCCCTTGAAGAGCAAATGAGGCTACGTTATATACGTGTTTTTGTTAGCCTCATACTGTATCGGGAAGATGTGCTGGTTTGACCCCCTTTAGACGTTTCTCATTGCCGGTCATTTGGTAGTACTGTGCGCCCAGCCTTTTCCCCCCACTTTGTTTTAACATGAGATGCACTTAATATAAAATTTACCATCTTGATTGTTTTTGAGTATACAGTTCTCTGGTGTTAGGTACTTCCGCATTGTGCAGCTGTCACCACCATCTGCCACCAGAACTCTTTCCATCTCGTCAAACAGACTGTACAGTGCTGTGTGTCAGTGACGTGCAAGTGACACTGAGAGAAAACCACCAAATTCTGCGCCATTGAACGATGGCTCCCCGTTTCCTCTCCCCTTACCAGTTGCGGGTCTGTTTAGATTTTCTGTTTCTTCCTAAGTTAGTCTCTAGGTTTTTGCCTGGGTATCTGGGTCATCCAGTTGGTTGCTGTACCATTGGCCATAGTACTCTCAGGAGCCTTTCTGTTTCTGTAGAATCGGCAGTAATGCCCCTGCTTTCATTTCCGGTTTTAGTGTTCGAGTCTTCTCTTTTATTTTTTCCTTTAAGTTCATTAGCTAAAGATTTGTTAATCATTGGTCTTTTCAAAGAATTGCCTTTTGCTTTCGTCAGTTTTCCCTATTGTTTTCCTGTTCTCTATTCCGTTTCTTTCTGCTCTGCTCTTTGTTATTTCCTTCCTGCTGGTAGCTTTGTGTTCAGCTTATTCTTCTTTTTCTGGTTCCCTGAATTATAAAGTCAGGTTGTTGATTTGATAGTTTCTCTCTCTCTCTCTCTCTCTCTTTTAGCATAAGCGTTGCTGGCTGTGCACTCGTCCTTAAACATTGCTCTGCTGGAGCCCGCAAGTCCAGTTTGTTGGGTTCTATTTTTGTTTCCGTATTTTCTAATTTCTCCTGTGATTTCTTTGAGCCAGTGATTGTGTTATTTAATTTCTACTAATTTGTGAGTTTTTCATCTGTTATGGATTTCTAACTTCATCCCATCCTGGTTGGAAAAGATACATCGTATAATATCTACTTTTTAAAATGTATTGAGATTTAATTTGTGATTTTACATAAGGTCTGTCCTGGAAAATGTGCTCTCGGGAAGGATGTGTGTGGCTGCTGGGGAGAAGGACATGTGTGGCTGTTGGGCGTGTGTCTGTTAGATGGAGCTGGTTGATTGCGTTGTTCAGGTCCTGTATGTCCTTATTCATCTCCTGGTGGTTGTCCTGTCCGCCACCAAGAGTGACGTGGAACTGCCTGTTTTCCAGTTTGTGAATTTCTTCTCTGTGTATTCTGATGGTCTCTCCTGGGGTGTGTAATTGTTTGTAATTCATCTTCTTGCTGTAGAGAGCGTTTTGTTAACACGGATCGTCTTCTTTGTCTCTTGTAAACTTGCTGATTTCAAGTCCGTCTTGTGCAGCATTAGTGGGGCCACCTGCTCTATTTTGGTCACCGTTCGCCTGGCGTGTCTTCTCCCACCTTTCATGTGAGCCTGTTTGTGTCTTTGCATCACGGTGAGTCTCTTACAGATAGCATATGGCTGGATCTTGTGTTTTTATCCATTCTACCAGTCTCTGTTTTTTAACTGAGGATTTAATCCATTTACATTTGAAGCAATCACTGAAAATGGCTGACACATTTCTGCATTTTGCTATTTGATTTCTATGTGACTTACAGTCTTTGATCCTCGTTTCCTGCTGTTTCTGTCTTCTTTTGTGTTTAGTTGATTTTTTTTCTGTGGTGAAATGTTTAATTCCTTTCTCATTCCTTTTTTATGTATTCAAAATTTGTTTTCTTTGTAGTTACTGTGTGGATTACATTTAACCTCTAAAGTTAAAAATAGTCTTGAATTTATGCTAGCTTAACTTCAGTAACAGACAAAAACTCTGCTCTTACACAATGTTGTCTCACCCTTTCAGTTACTGATGTCACAAAATTATGCTTTTATATGTTATCCGAAAACATAGACGAGTTGTTTCTTATTCATTAGTCTCTCAAATTATGTGGAAAACACCATGTAGAATTATAAATCAGTTATAGCAATACTAGCTTTGGACAAAGAATTTTTTTTCCCTAAATGTATTAGTCTTTTCAATTACGTAGGACAAAAAGTAAAGTTACAAACTGAAGTTACCATAACACTAGCTTATGTGGCTGCCCTTTATTTCCCTTTGTTGCCATCTTTATTCCCCCATCACGCTCTACATTACCATCCGGCACCCTTTCAGCCACAGGACTCACTGAGGCAGTTCTCCAGGGCTGCGAGTGCTCAGCCTTGTCTGGAAGTGTCTTTGTAAAAAGACAAAAGTGTCTTTTGTTCACTTTTGAAGGACAGTTTTGCCAGGTGTAGGGCTCTGGGGTGACTGTTGTTTTCTTTTAGACTTCAACAATCTTAGCCCACTGTCCTTGGGCCTCCAAGTTCCTGATGAAAAATCTGCTTGTTGTCTTACTGAGGCTCCCTCATAGGCGACCAGCTGCTTCCCCCTCCCTGCTTTCCAGGTTCTCTCTGTCTTTGGTTTTCAGCAGTTTGTTTGTAATGTGTCTTGTTCTTGGTCTCTGAGTTTGTTCTCCTTGGAGTTGATTGAGCTTTTAGATGTTTATATTCCTGTCTTTCATCAAGTTAAGTAAGTTTGATTATTATTCAGATAATTTCTCTGTCTTCTTTCCTCTCTTCTCATCTTCGGGGATGTCCAGAGTATGCACAGTGCCCCAGCGTCCTGTAGGCCTGTCTACTCTCCTTCAGTCTTTGTTCCTTCTGTCCTTCCTACTTAGTCATTTTTGTTACCTCATCTTTGCTGATTCTTTCTTCTGTCAGGTCTGTCTTTAATTCCCTGAGGCAGGTTTTTCTGTTTCAGTTACTGCACTTTTTACCTCCAGAATTCTTTTTGGTTTCTTTTTAGGTTTCCCGTGTCTTCATTGATGTTTGCATTTTGTTCGTGTATCATTTTCTGGACTTACCCACGTCTTCCTTTAGTCCCTGGAGCGCATTTAGGACTTGTTTTAAAGTCTTCATCCAGTAGAGGGCGCCTGTGGTTCAAATTGTGATCCCAGGGTCCTCGGATCGAGCCCTGTGTCAGGCTCCTTGCTCAGAGAGGAACTCACTTCTCCCTCTGCTGCTACCCTGCTTGTGCCCACTTACGTGCACGCACTCTCTCTGTCTTTCTGACAAATAAGTAAATAAAATCTTTAAATAAAAGTAAAGTCTTCATCCAGTAGATCGACCACCTAGTGTCTCTCAGGGATGGTTATCTTTTCCCCTTGACTCTCCTACTACTTTCTGCGTCTCTTTATGTCTTGTGATTTTTGTTGTTGAGTGTTGGACATGTGAATCTGGTAACATAGGAACTGAAAATCAGATTCTCCTCTTCTGCAGGGCGTGCTGATTCTTGTTTGTTGTTCGGGAGGCGGTCTCTGTGCTGAGGGTCAGACTATGATGTAAACTGAAGGTCTTCCCAGGTCTTTTCTGAGCCGGACCTTTCCCTGGGCATGTGCAGGCGCTTTTTAATTCTCCCACATGAGATTGTGCTTGAACATCGTAGTCTTTAATGTCTGGAAGGGGACGGGAGTGAAAATGGAGGGGGAAAGGGGGCACTGGCTGTTTAAATCATCCGGAAGTCACCTGACTCTAGGGCAAGGGGTCTGCAACAGTGGTGGCCTGAGTGCAGTAACTGGGTTCCAACCACTGTGTGTGCCTGTCCCTGATTGGAGGCAGCGACCAGCAGCTGGAGCACAGATCCCGGGTTTTGGAGGACGTGGTCCTTTCTGCTCAGCCTGGTTCCCTAAAGCTCTGTGCAGGCTGCTTTGGGAATGAGTGTCAGGCTGGGCTGGGGCTGGGAAGGTGCTCCTGTGCTAAGAGCTGAGGTGGACCAAAATGAACCACAGTTCACTGCCAGGCCATCTGCTGGAAGGTGCCAGCCTTCCTCAGACCCAACACTTCCAAAATAGTTGCTCAGATTCTGCCAGTGCAGTTGCTGTCTGGGTGCGGAGACAGATCCCTGGCGCTCCCTCCTCTGCCATGTCCCAGGCTCCTCCACAACCTTTTATGTGGTTTTTCACACTTTCATCTTGTGCCTTTTTCCCTAGTGCCCGAAATTGTGCGGGAGACCCAGGACCTCATAGAACAAGGGGCGCTTCTCCAGGCCCACCGGAAGCTGATGGACCTGGAGTGCTCCCGGGACGGGCTGATGTATGAGCAGTACCGCATGGACAGTGGGAATACTCGCGACATGACCCTCATCCACAGCTACTTCGGGAGCACACAGGGGCTCTCGGACGAGCTGGCCAAGCAGCTGTGGATGGTGCTGCAGAGGTCACTGGTTACTGTTCGCCGTGACCCCACCTTGCTGGTCTCAGTTGTTAGAATTATCGAAAGGGAAGAAAAAATTGACAGGCGCATACTTGACCGAAAGAAACAAACTAGTTTTGTTCCTCCCGGGAGGCCCAAGAATTGGAAGGAGAAAATGTTTGAGATCTTGGACAGAACAGTGACTACTCGGATTGAGGGCACACAGGCAGACACCAGGGAGTCCGACAAGATGTGGCTCGTCCGCCACCTGGAAATCATAAGGAAGTACGTCCTGGATGACCTCATTGTTGCCAAAAACCTGATGGTTCAGTGCTTCCCTCCGCATTACGAGATCTTCAGGAACCTTCTGAGCATGTACCACCAGGCCCTGAGAACGCGGATGCAGGAGCTCGCGGCCGAAGACCTGGAAGCCAATGAGATTGTGAGCCTGTTGACGTGGGTCCTAAACACCTACACGAGGTAACTCCGAAGTCACTCCTGTATTTTCTCTTACATAGAGTTGAGTTGCTTTGCTGCATGTGCTCAGCTCCCTCAGACTTCGTTTTCTGCTGATGAAAGTCTCCCCTCGGGTCCGTCTGCGGGCTTAGCCTTGAGGTCAGGGCCCAGCCTCTGGCTGTGTGAACGCTCTTGTGTTTGGGTGGTGCTTCCGCTCTTGACTTCCCATCCCTAGTGAGCAGTTCAGCCTTGGGCTTTTCTGTGACACTGAGTGCCCGCTGTGCACTAGGCCCCTTCCGCCTCGGGGTGGCCTCCTGAGCGTCTGGTTCCACCCAGCAGACGGGTGAGGACACGTGGGCACAGGAGGTCCCGGGACCGGCACGGATCGCAGGAGGCACCAGCTCCCTCCTCCTGGCTGCCAGTGCCCCCCACTTTGGTTTCTTCTCACCAGTATCCTAGAAAAATCCATTCTTTTTGTGTTTCAGCCTTAAGGTTTTGTCACTTTGCAAAAGGTACATGAGCCGTTTGGTGCTTGTCCTCGTCTGACGCACGGTTGGGAATTGTGGCCGCGGTGCGGCATGTTGACGTTCTTTAAGATTAGCTAGCTGAGGGGAAGATCCGTTTTTGGATTTTGCTGGGTTTTGTGAATCGAGAACAGTATAAAATTCTGTGCTGTAATTATTTTTAGTCTTTTTGCTCGTGTGCAGGAATTTGTTAAACCTCTTGCTTATCAGGAAGGGTTCGGATGTTTGTGTGGATGTTGGTAACCGGTTGTAGTAGAGAACGCGTACGTCTTCGTGTAAAAACATAGGAGAGACGCTTTCTCACCCACGATGACGATGGCCACTCTGGCGTGTCTGTGGCTTCGTTGTGCCAGGCCTGGGTACTGTCCCCCGGACGCTGCCCTCTCCCAGCCCACAGGTCCGGGGCGATCACCATTCTCTCCAGCCTGTGGCCTTCTCTGTTCAGGCCTTGAGTTCTCGTTACCCCACGAGGAAAGCACTGTGAGGGTCCTCTTCATTTTGTGCGTGAGGAGACTGAGGCACGGGGCTCCCGTGCCCAGCATGGACGTGGCCAGCCCTCGGAGAGCAGTAGGATCTGGGCCCTGCGCCCTCGTCGCTGCTCCAGCTGCCAGGCTGGGCACTCATTTGCTCATGTGCAGTTGTGTGTCTTGGTTTCGTGCGTTTTTGTGTGTGCGCAGCCGCGTACCGGCCGCCTTCTCAGCATTTGGGCTTCCGGTGGGAAAAACGGAGCTGCTTTCACGTTTCACACTGCAGAGAGGCTCTTGGGTGAAGGTCTCGGCTGAGCGAACCGTCTCTGGACACTCGCAGGGTTTCCCGAAGCGCCTTTCGCTGGGGGAGAGCTCGTGTCTCTGACGGAGAGCCGGTGCTTCTGCTCCGCTCCGCGTTTGCCTGTAAATGTGTATTGCGGGAATTCGGCACAGGGCGTGTGATTTTATTTGAACGTCGAGACCTTGGACTTCTAAGAACCCAACTGCACCAGGATGAGAACTGTCGCCTAACGGGAACTCTTCTGAAATTCCGTCCACGTCCTGCCTCTTTACGCCCGGTCGTCGGAACGCGCTGGTCCTCCCTGCCGACGCGTCTCTCGTCAGGAAGCGCAGCGACCGGCACCGCTGACTTCAGCGCTTAGGCTTCTGCGTCCCTGTGCTTGCTTGTCCCTCCGTGGGTGACAGGACCTGCCCGCCCAGCACCTCCGCTTCGCCGGGCCCTGGCCTTCCCCGGGGCAGGCGCTGGGCGTCAGCCACACATCTCCGCTCCCGGGCTTGCTTTCCTGCGTGACGCGGGGGCTGCGGGCTGAGGCCAGGGACAGAGGGGCCTCGTGTGACCACTCCCGGCCCAGCGCTCGCCCAGGGCCTGCCCCTCCTCCCCGACACGGTCTCGGGGATGCTCGGGCGTTTGCGTGTCGGAAGCGAGAGCGACGCTTAGCTGAGCGCCCTGTCTCCCCGCTAACTCTTCTTTCTCACACCCGGCTTTGCCGCAGTGCGGAGATGATGGGGAACGCGGAGCTGGCCCCAGAAGTGGACGTCAGCATCCTGGAGCCTTTGCTCTCTCCAGACGTGGTCTCTGAGCTGCTGGACACGTACATGTCAACCCTCACTGTGAGTAGAGCGGAGCCTCCGAGCCAGGCCGTGTGGCGCGCTCGGTCACGCTCTGAGGCCGCGGGCGGAAGGAGGCGGGGAGCGACCTGTTTGGGTGTCGGCTTCCGAAGGGCTGTGGGCTGGTTCTGGGACGGCGCATCTTCTAGCGTGTGTTGCCCAGGTAGGTGAGGAGGGCGGCGCGCTGTCCCACAGGACAGAAACCTTCTCTGGCTGGAGCAGTGAGCCCGTCTGGCCCCGGGAGCGGGATGGGCAGTGGTGACTGCCAGCCTCCTCCAGCTGAGCCTGGGAGGGGAGGGTGGCAGTTGGCGCCAGGTGTCCCCCCGACACTCGCGTGACCCCAGGTGGTCTGCGAGGAGCATGGGAAGGTCAGGGCCTGCTTCCCTGGCCGAGGGGAGCCCGAGCGGCTGACAGCATCCTGACTGAGATGCTGAGCCCCACCCAGGGAAGCAGGGAGGGGTCCGCGCTCCCAACGTGGTGGCGCTGGTGTGTGGTCTTTTGGGGACAAGCCTGCTGGGGGCACGTCCGCCTCGTGCTTCCGTGTGCAGCTGACCGGCCTGCCCTGGCCTGCAGCATGGTGCTCGTCCAGATGGTGGCTGGTGGAGGCAGCACCTGGCACAGAGGTGGCTTGGGAGTGGCTTCTCTGGTGTCCCCTTGTTTGGGAATAGTGACTCCCAGGGCCCTGAGTTTGGTTTTTGCCGCTGCGTGGCTGAGGAAAGGCCGTGTGCGTTGCCTTAGAGGGGCATGTTCTGTTCTTCCTTTTTCTGTGATGCCAAATTTCTTTAGTCGAACATCATTGCCTGGCTGCGGAAAGCACTGGAAACGGACAAGAAGGACTGGATAAAAGAGACCGAGCCCGAAGCCGACCAGGATGGGTACTACCAGACGACGCTCCCTGCCATCGTCTTCCAGGTACCATCGTGCGCTTCGAGGTTCACTGCTGGACGGCCCCTGGGGTCTGTGGGGTCTACAAATGCACGTAAAGTGCCTCCCTCCCTAAAGACACAGGGAGCCCTTCCCGGTGCCTCAGGCCCCTCTCTCTCCGGAGCAGAAGGTGCCAAGGGTTACCCGTCCCAACAGTTTTGCCCAGAGTTACTCTAGTTTTCCTGAAGCGTTTGAGTTTGCGCTGGAACCGAACTGCATGTTACTTGCACGTGACGCTCAGATTTGAGTTTGCTGGTTTGATGTTCTCTGATGTTGAAAATGGCTGAGATTCGTCTTCTAAAATGCCACCTGACTGAGTACGACCCCGTGGGTTTGGGGAAGTGTCCTTTATGTTATAACCATAATTGCGCCATCTTCTTGTGGTTCCTTTGCTTTTTGATGCCCAGCACCTGCTGGCGTCCCCCAGCTTCCCTACTGTCCTTTTCTTCTGGCCTCTCAGTGTTTCTTCCTGGAGGAAGGTTTCTGGCAGGAGGAGGGCTGAGTCATGTTCTAACCCTTGTGTGGGACCACATCGGTGGCATGTGCTTGGATGCCAGCCGGGCGCAATGAGCACTGCGGGCATCTGTCTCTGGATGACACCGTGAGCCGCACAGGGATCTCCCCATCTTTATTTTGGAAACCGGTGTCATGACAGACTATATGCACCGCAGGCCTGGGCTGAGCTTGGCCTCCCCGCCCTCTCTGCCTCTCCACGTGTAGCTCCCCTCAGCTCCAGGGTGTACCCTCCCGGTTCTTCGTAAGGAATTCACATCACAAGTCGCAGCCCAGCCCCTGGCACCCATGTGACCCCGGCTGCACCTGTCCCCCTTAGGCCCCCCATCTCCCCATCAGCTCACTGAGAACACGTATTTCCCTCCGTGTGGAGATCAGCCTGTCTGCAGATAATTAGGAAGTGATTCACTTGGTGTTTTTTTTTTTTCATCTGATGAGAAAGTTGTTCATTTAACTGACTTACTATTTTTTGAGTGGCTCCCCCCCATCCCTGATTTAGACTAGAACTACCAGTTGGCAGATAGGGGTTTATATAATGGGAAATTGCACCCTTGTGAGCTTATATTAGAATTCATAAACTCTCCAATTTTTAGATGTTCGAACAGAATCTTCAAGTTGCTGCTCAGATAAGTGAAGATTTGAAAACAAAGGTACTTGTTTTGTGTCTTCAGCAAATGAACTCTTTCCTGAGTAGGTATGTATTTTGCCAGTGCGCTCACTTAGAAAAAGTGTATGTTTTTAAAACTTAAAAGCAAAATTTTGATCTTAATATGCCTGATATTAAAAAGTACTTTAGGCCTGGATTTGTTGTCGTGACCTTTGTTATTTTGAAACAAGCCTTTGGAACAGATGACACTGTTTTCCCGAGAGCCCAGATGGGCCTGATTCTCCTCCAAATGCTTCCTTTCACTTGTCTGCACTGCCCAGAGCCTGGGAGGGACTCCTGTCACGTGGGGCTCCAGTTCCAGTCACTGGGAGTCGCCACCCCTCCCCCTCAATGGGGCTGGGGAATGTGTCTCCAGGACTCCTCTTTTTGACTCGCTCGGGAAGATTTTCAAACCTATTTGGAAGCAGAAAGAATGGTGTAAAAAAAACTTGACCCATCGTCCACCTTCAAAAGCTGCCCCTTTAAAGCCCCTCTCCCCCAAGCATTTTAAAGCAAGTCCCATTTTGGCATTTCGTCCTGTGTACCCTCACTCTGGCTGAGGGCCAGCTCACACCAAGTTTGTATTGGGTTTCCCCAGTGGTTTCAGACGTGCCTCCTTCTAGTTGTGTATGGAGACTGAGCTAGTAGCCGGTCTGGGCTCCCGGGTCTTGGGGAGAGTAGCGTGGCCTTGCCCCTCTGTGAGCCACTGGCCTGTGGACACGTGCAGGTTATGTCCTAGAGCCCAGCACCTTCTTATCTGGCCCTGACTGCGGCCTTGGGAGCCACATGTTGGCTCTAAAGGCTTGTGAGATTCCTCTTTATTTTCTTGCTGTTTCACAAGAACCCGGTGTAGCTGGGGTATGCTCCACTTTGTGGCACACCGTGGTGTGGGGTCCGCCTGTCCTGCCCTACAGACTGAGAGTCCCCGTCAGCCGTACCCATGAGGGTCATGGCCCCAGTTGTTTTGTTAGCAGAAAGAGGAAATTTTCCTCATCGGCCTCAGAAGTTTGCTTATCTGAACCACACGTTAGACAGAAAGGTGGATAAATGCATAATTGTTTCTCTTTAATTGCCAACTTTGCTCCTTTTTTAAGGTCTTTTAAACATATGTACAGTGTGTTGTAGTGTTGTGTTCTGGTGTGTGAGCCTAATAATTTCAGAAATAAAATATGTAGTGATCTCAGTTGCTTGTTTTCTTGACCTCAAATGAGTAAGTTATTTATTTTTGAGTAATTTCTTAATTTGACTTTTTCAGGGAAAGTTTCAGAAAGTGACATTTTATCTAATATTTGATAATGCTCCCAACACTATAGTATGAATTTCTAGGCAAATTGTGTGTTAGATAAAATAGTAATTTTCCCCTCACAAATACTTGTATACTCAGAATACTGAATCATATTTCAGAGCCTGACACAAAGTATATTTTTAGTAATCCATTTAAAAGGATCAGCTTCCTTGATTTTTCATTAGTATATAGATCATCCAGAAATTTATTTTGTTTTTCAAGACTTACCTGGTCAGGTGTTAACGAAGCCAGATGTGTTCATCAGGTGCGATTTCCTTGTGAAGTCCGGCACCCCCCCGCCAAGCCCCCCCTTACCAGTGGTCCTGCTGGGGGCTGTGTGTTCGCAGATACAAAGAGGAGGCCCAGTCGTATAAAGAGGAGCACCTCCGGGACCGGCAGCACCCACACTGCTACGTGCAGTACGTGATCGCCGCCATCAACAACTGTCAGACCTTTAAGTGAGTGACCGTGCGGCACGGGGCGACGCCAGCATGGAAGGGCAGAAGGGAAGTGTTCTCAGTTGCCTCACTGAGCCTGTTTCCTTACAGAGAATCCATCGTCAGTTTGAAAAGGAAGTACTTGAGAAGTGAAACGGAAGAGGGCGTGTCTCTGAGCCAGCCCAGCGTGGATGGGATTCTGGACGCCATTGCCCAGGAAGGCTGCAGCAGCCTGCTGGAGGAGGTCTTCCTGGACCTGGAGGTGGGAGCCGGTTCTTTGCTGCTTGTTTCCAGGCTGAAAATCTCGTTTCCGTCCAGCGTGGGTCTGTGACCCACCCTGCGACTGCACCCTGTGACCCAGATGGAGCCGATATTCCGGTTCACCTTTCTCCCTGTGAAAGGGCCTTTGCTTTTCTGTGAGGTGCGCCTCGTATGACGTGGGTGCAGAGTAGAGGTCCTTCCGGTGTACAGTTGAACAGAATACCATTAGATAATAAAGAGACTGATCTCGGTGGATTATAAAATGGAACCAAGGACGTAGAAGGAAGACGGACTATGTTCATTAGCAAATTCTTGATACCAGAACCAAATTGAGAATTTGTCCATGTTTGCACACCCACCACGGTGGACCAGTCTCAGCTTTGAATAAAAGTACAACACAGAGTCGTTGACCAAATGCACTTAGCATCGTGTCAGAGGCATAAATCACCAAGAACAAGTAGGGATTATTTAAAAAACACAGGCGTTGCATGGATGTGTAGGCAGAAACCAGAGTATATTTAAAAAGTAAAACTCTGATCATCTCGGGTCCTCCTGGGAAGGAAGGAGCTGGCGAGGATCTTCTGGGGCAATTGGTGGGATCATTTTGTGATGTCGTATGCTTTCTCGAAAATGGTTTAGTACATGGATAGATGATTATGGATTATAATCTAAATGGATTAGATGAAATGGATACATTTGAAATTATTTCCAAGTAAAAAAACTGTAACAAAAAATGAGATAAAGGACACAAGTAAACCCTTTTACAGAAAAGGTGTTACAGATGTCCGAAATGTGAAAACAAAATGCCCGGTCTTCCCAGTCCAGAGATACGCACACTCAAACCTAGTGTTCTCTGTGGCGTTGCGGGCTGGCAGGTAGCGCCGTAGGCACGGGAGAGGGCGTGCTCTCATGTGTTCTCTGCAGGACCAGTGCTGTAGCTTTTGGAAGGCCCTGTGGAAAGTTTCCGGGGTTTAGTTTGCACACTTGTTGGCCAAACAGTTCTGCTTTTGGGGTTTCACCTGCAGAAAAGCACAGGTTCATTGCACTGTTCTTTGTAACTGCAAAACGTGAGCAGTTTTAAATGTCCGTTGGGGACGAGTAAGTGCGGAATAGCCACATGACATGCGTGAACAGTAGAGGCGACCTGTGTGTGGACAGACCTCCACGTCCCCAAAGTCGTGTAGCCAGTGTCTCACATGGTTACGGGATGTGTTTGCGGATCCCGTGGCAGTAGGGTTTTTACGTGTGTATTTCTGTCACAGAACATCACCGAGGCTCTACAGCACCTTCCTCTGGATACGTGTGACTCGGGGACAGTGTCCAGGTGACATTTTCTGTGCTCTTTTCAGCAACATCTCAGTGAGCTGATGACAAGGAAGTGGCTGTTAGGCTCCAATGCCGTGGACATTATTTGTGTTACTGTGGAAGATTATTTCAGTGATTTTGCCAAAATTAAAAAGCCGTACAAAAAGGTAAGAGTGTGGACACAGTGACATGGTGTGAGCTCACCTACAGGCCGGAGCCAACCTGCCGTCTTGTGTGGAGCTCCGTGTCCACTTGGTTCTGTGAATGCACGTTCGCGGGTGGTTTCATGAACCTGAGGCAGGAGACGTCCGTGTCAGGAGACAGGCCAGGTGGAGGCAATGGTGCTTCTGTTCATTTAACCTTCCTGCCTCCTGACACCCCACCAAACCCTCCTTGACACAACGGCTACAGACGCCGGCTGTGCTCGTGATAGGGACCTCCTCAGCAGCCCCAAAAGCCCTGGAAGGGGGTGGGGGGGGCAGCAGCTGTGGATCGGGGCTAAGCGGCAGCTTCCTCTGCAGGAGCCCCGTCCAGGGCACAAGCCGGCTGCCGGCTTTCCCACTCCGGTGGAGGCCCCAGGGCCGTGTCTGTGTGGCCGGGCTCTGGAGAACCCAGGAGCCCTGCCCCAGACGTGGAGAGCCCCCATGTGCCCCAGCCGCGTGCCTGTCCTCTGGGGTGTCCCCGAGCTAGCCTGTTTCCTCCTGCAGGGCCTGGGCTTCTCTCCTCGTGGATTCTCAGGGTCTCAGGCAGTGTTTGCTGCTGTTGCTGTAACGAGCCGATAGGATTTCAGAAGTCGGGCTTCCCGTATGTTTTTTCCTGGCTCATAGGAGATGGTTTGCATATACCGACCTCGTGCTCAGCAGCTTTGGAAAACTGATTGTTTCTGGGTTCCGTGTCAGGACCCTACCCAGATCTCTGTGGAGATGTTTGTGTTGACTGAGCAGTGACACTGTTGTCATTTCTGCTTCTCACACTTTCATGTCTCTTTGTCCTACTGTGGTGACTGGGACCCAGCGTCCTCCTTGTCTATGTGCTCAGTTTAAAGGAAATTCTTGTGACTCTGCCAGTAAGAGTGATGCTTGTCAGGAGACCCGGTGACCGGAGCCCTGACTGGTTCCCTCACCTGCGCTGTGCAGAAGCCTCTGGCTGGCCAGAAGGCCGGGTGCTGCTCTCTCGTTGCTTGCCTGGCTTTTAGGTCCCCCATTTATTTCAACATTCGGTATGTTGATTTAGTAGTTGGTGCCTCAGGAGCCCAAGTGTGTGTGCTGCCCTCCGGGGGCGGCTTCCCTGGAGGGTTCATCGGCTGGCGCCACTGGGCACGGGCTTCCTTTCACCACGTACTTGAGTGAATGCACGTATGTGCTCTTTCAGGTCCTGGCATCTGTCGACGGGCGGGAGGGTGGGTGTCCTGCACAGCTGCCTGGCCAGCCTGGGTCTCAGCAGGCACCTGCGGGGGGTGGGGTGTCTCAGCGGGGAGCCCGTTGGGGGGTGTCTCAGCAGGGAGCCCGGGGGGTCTCAGTGGGAAGCCTCAGGGGGTTAATCTGGGGGCGTGTCTCAGTGGGAGCCTGGGGGATCCTTAGCAAGGAGTGGGGGTCTCTGGGGGGTGCCCGGGGGAGTCTCAGCAGGGTCTGGGGGGTATCTCAACAGGGAGCCTGGGGATCTTTAGGAAGGGGTGTGGGTCTCACTGGGGTGCCTGGGAGTATCTCAGCAGGGGGTGGGGGCCCCATTGGGATGCCTGGAGGGGTCTCTGGGGAGCCTGGGGTTCTCAGTGGGGTGGTGTCTCAGTGGGAGGGGCGTGGGCATCTGAGCAGGAGCCCCAGGGCTGCCTGGCTGACCCCGCGTGTGCCGGCAGAGGATGACCGCGGAGGCGCAGCGGCGAGTGGTGCTGGAGTACCTGCGGGCCGTCATGCAGAAGCGCATCTCCTTCCGCAGTGCCGAGGAGCGCAAGGAGGGCGCTGAGAGGATGGTTCGGGAGGCCGCGCAGCTCCGCCTCCTGTTCCGGAAACTGGCCGCCGTGAGTGCCACTCTGGTTCTGTGTCCCCTTCCTCTCCCCCCCCCCCAGGGCTGTTGAGGCCCGCTGGTCTGGGCCAGTCCCATTAGGGACCAGATGACCAGTCGGTCCTCCTTGTGAGCATGGGAAGGTCTGTTGGGCCTTGTGGCTGGGATGGCTTCTAGGGCATTACCGCGAGCCCCGTGGGAGTGGTGCTGGCCAGACTGGTCTCACCTCTTGGGCTGCGGGCCCCCTTGCCTGCAACGTCCCTGCTGAGGGCACACAGGACAGCTCCCCTGTGGGCCAATCCTGAGCCTCGGTGGCCACCTGGGCCACAGAGTTCCACGGACACTCGGCCTGTGTCCCCTCATGGCACTTGGCAGCTGCACACACATTGTCTTCCAGGGCTTTGGTGAGGATGCGGACGGGCACTGTGACATCATCGTGGCCATCGCAGAAGTTATTAAGCTGACAGACCCGTCACTGCTCTACCTGGAAGTTTCTACACTGGTCAGCAAATACCCAGACATTAGGTAAGAGCCCATGGGCTGTCTGTTTCAGCTAGAAATCGTGGAACAGAGCAGTAAGCTCATTCCTAGGGTCACTGACAAGATGGAGAGGCCCGACCGTCAGGTGTGAGCACCATTGGGGGGCCCAATTCCTGGGAGGACAAGCTGTGTGGATGATAGCCAGGAGCAGAGTGGGCACATCTGTGTGCCTCTGCGTCCCCTAGCCCTGCTACTGGACCTGGAGCCCATGGGTTCCCAGCATTGGGTCACACACCTTCTAGGTGTCAGAGCACAGGTGGCCTGAGTGCAGTTGGGACATCACCACACTTTGCACTGGGGGAAGGTGGCAGAGCAGAGTGGTTTCTGGAAGCTCGTCTTGTGCTCGTGGGTTCAGGGAAGGAAGCATAGGTGCCTGTCACATGTGACCAAGACCCCCCCCCAACCTTCCTGTCTCAGCCAGCGTCTTTCCGTCAGCGCTGTGGGTTTGCTTGAAGCAGGACGAAGTGGTGTTCCTGGGCTCGCCAGCGTCTCTCACTCTAGTTAGGTGGTCTGTCAGAGGGTTAAGAGAGCAGTTTAAGAGACTTCGTGATTGTGGGCCAGGGCAAGGGAAGGGGCACGGTGAGGGGAGAACTCTGGTTTCTCTCCCGTCCTGACGCGGGGCATGTGCCGCTGTCGACCCTGCTCTGGGGCCTCCGTGTTGGCCGAGCCAGGCCAGGGGAGTGCTGGGGGCAGATGGAGTTGGATGTGGGGGGCGAGCGGTGGGAAGCACACCCCGACGTGCCTGTGTTCCCCGCACCTGCAGGGACGAGCACATCGGCGCACTCCTGGCCATGCGAGGGGATACAAGCCGGGACCTGAAGCAGACCATCATCGAGACGCTGGAGCAGGGCCCGACACAGGCCAACCCGAACTACGTGCCCATCTTCAAGGAGATCATGGTTCCCAGTCTGAACGTGGCAAAGCTCCTCAAGTAGCCTACCAGGCCCCAGCCCTGGAGATGTGTGGCCGCCAGAAAACCCTGAGATGCCCGGGACCCGCGGGCCTGCATCTCCCACTGCCGCACTCATGGCGCCTTAAAGAACAAGTACTCTGGTGGCCCTGGTACTTCCGGCTTTCTCGTGCTTTGTAACGTCCTTTGTGAGGCAGGCTCCGGTGTGAGGGGCCTCGTGGTGCCTGTTCCTCTTGACCCCTGGGTCTTCATTTCTACACAGTGTAAACACTTACAAACTCTGCTGCTCAGTAAAGTCTGACCTCCTGCAGGGTCTGAGGGTGTCCTGGATGTGAAGGTGTTCTTGCTAGGGGGTGTGGTGAGCGGCCAGGGCCTACAGGCAGTGGAGCCCAGAGATGCACCCAGCAGGGTGTCGGCTTGGGATTCTCTCCCTCCCTCCACCCCTTCCCCATCCCGTGGGGAAAAAAAGTGCCTGTGACACACGAACTCAAGGATCTTGGGGGGCAGGATCCATCCTGGGTGGACGAGATTCACCTGGGGGTGGGATCTGCCTCAGGGGGACAGGATTCACCTGGGGGTGGGATCTGCCTCAGGGGGACAGGATTCACCTGGGGGTGGGATCTACCTCGGAGGGGACAGAATTCACCTGGGAGTGGGATCCACCTCAGGGGGACAGGATTCACCTGGACATTTGGGGGCAGATGCAATTCTGCCTCCTCCATCAGTCTCATCTTGGCCTTCAGACTGTCCTTGCGTATCTCTTTTAAGCGCTGCGCCCCACCCCCTTAGGTGTCTCGGCCTCTTCCTCCTCCCGCTCTGGCCGGGTGGGTGCTGCTCTGCCCTTTCTGGGCACCTGTTTGCTGTGTGCAGTGATGAGTCTGAGTCAGTGAGCGAGCACAGGTGCCCACCTGTCTGTGCCTGGGAAGATCCAGGTCTCAGGCCCCAGGATGCACCAGCAGTCGTGTCCCCACAATCTCCCTGCACCACCCGAAGGGGCTGCCTCGGACACATGTGTGCACACACAGACGTCAATGTTAACTTTAGAGCCAGAGCACGGTTCGCCTACAGCAGACCGCGTCTTACATTCTCCTGATGTGATTGCTCACAGTTACCACCCAAAGTGCCCTGAAACATCTTTTTTTTTTAAGATTTTTTTATTTGTTTATTTGACAGACAGAGATCACAAGTAGGCAGAGAGGCAGGCAGAGAGAGGGGGGAGGCAGGCTCCTTGCTGAGCAGAGAGCCTGTTGTGGGCTCAATCCCAGGACCCTGAAACCATGACCCAAGCTGAAGGCAGAGGCTTTAACCCACTGACCCACCCAGGCGCTCCGCCTTAAAACATCTTTAATAGACCAGATCATGTGGGTGTGACAGGGTCTGGGCGGGGCCCCTGCCCAGCATGCCCAACGCTGTAAGGCACATTGTTCTGTGATCACAATTACACAAAATTTGACAAAGATTACATTCACAAAATTTGACGAAGATTACATTCATAAAATTAACATATGCAATTTACACCACTCCTAACTTAACATATCAAGTTCCAATGAAATTCTTTAAATCTCCTTTCACGACAGATGACGACTCACTGGCACACAGTATATAAGCACTGTGACAAAATCATTCTCAAGAAAACACAAGTGAAAGAGCAACTCCTATCTTTGTGTTCTTTACAGTCTACCAGAAAGTAGGCCAAAGTTCAGCGTTAAATAAATAGGAATTCTTTTATAATAAAAAGTTTTACAACAGTTTTCCTAAGGAAATACATTCATGAGACTTTGTTTACATTCTGTTTTACAATGACAAGAGTAGCTAGGGTTCTCATTTATGAAGTGTGTCCACATCACAAGCCTGTGTAAGGCTGTCCACGGAGGAAACACCACAGCTCTCAGGAGCACTGGCATGTGGGGCTCTGCTGGGAGCTTTCCCACCTGGAACTGCAGCTCCTCTAGGGCTGCACTCGGCCCTGGGCCCATCCAGGACAGAAAACACCAGCTGAGAGCTGAGCCTCAAGACCCTGGGTTTACTCTTTCTGGGGTTGAAGGACATGCCTGTGAGCCGCTCTCCCTGGCTCAGCCTCTAGCTCTGCAGTGGGGCATGGGGTCCAGGTCCAGTGATCCAGGTGAGTGGTTAAGGCAGCGAGATGCCGGACCAGCTGGGCTGCGGACTCTTCCTGGGGCGCCCTAGGCGGCGGGCCCTAGTCTGACCTGGCTGCAGTGGACGCCTTCCTGGAGGTGTGCTTGGATGCTGTGGCTTGGTGACCAGGCTGGCCTGGGGGCAGTCTGTCGGGTCACTAACCGGCAGGTTTTGTGGCCCCGATAATGGCTGGATTCTGTGCTCACGGAGTGGGTCAGAATGGTTGCACAGTGTGGGGAAGAACTACGAAACCCGCCCCCCTCCCCACCTGTGTGTGTGACTTAGGCGATGGGCAGATCTGCTCTCAGGGTCAAGAGCTTTGTGCTGCTGAGCAGATGCCCCAGTGACTGTCCCTTGTATTTCTCAACAGCAAAGGTATGAACAGCAGATCGCACACTTTCTCGCCAGGGTCTCAGTGTGCACTATGAAAACACTGGAGAGCTATCAGGCCTCGCCCGTGATGGCTGTGACAATTTGCATCAACAGAACTCAGTCACAGTGCAGCACTCTCTCTCCTGAGCAGGGCTGAGCTGGGCTTCTTTAGAAGAGCTTCTAGGAGTGTCCGTCTGAAGGCCCTCATCCCTCTGATCTTTATTACCTCTTCCTCCCACAAAACCCTGTCTGAGCAACAGGCAAGGACGGATGAGGGCCTCTCCTGGATCACTGTGGCAGCCACCTCACCGCACCCTCTCATCTGCTCCCCCCACAGGACAGCCAGACAGTGGTCTCCCTCCAGAGGATCGGGGGGCGGGGGAGGGTGCAGCTCTGCCCAAGGCCATGTCCCTGAGACCCTGGAGGGGTTGAGAAGGGGTCTGTGCTACAGCATTCTCAGGGTAGGCCCAGAGGTCCTATGAAGGTCTGAGCCCTGCTCCAAGTCCCTTGGCTCTCCATGAAACAGCAGGTCCCCGCCCCACCTGGCCCTGGCCCCAGTAAGCTGCTTGCTATGTGAAGGCTCCCTGCATTCAGCTGGAGCTGTGTAGACCTGCCCACATGGCCAGTGCAACCTTCGGACGGCCCGGCCATCTCCTTGCAGCAGGTGGGACAACTAAGGCCAGAGACCAGGTGTTTGGGCATGGGGTAACACCTGGAACCCAGGGGCTGCCACACTGATGCCTGGGCCAGAGTCAGGCCCGTGCTGAGCTCTGGAAGTTACAACACAAAAAGGACAAACGTGTCTGCAGTTGTACCTAAGGTGTCCCTAAGGTGACAGGTAGTTCAGAGAACCAGAAAGTGTACGCTAGGACAGCACACAGGGCCGGCCCCTCGGCCGCAGATTGCTCCTGGAACCTGGGCTCCTGCCTCCCTGGGGGTGAGAGCCAGGAATCCTGGGCGGGCACCCAGTCTCCGTGTCCCTGGCAGTGCAGATGAGAGCGTGGACACAAAACGGCAAGACCTCGAACACGGAGCCCACTTCTGGGGACCCAGGGCCCTTCCTGAGGCTAAGTCAGGGCTGACAGTAACACACAAGGGCCGGCTGGGTTCAAAACCGGGGCAGGCGCCCAGTAGGACCCACGGCCGAGTGTCCGGGCAAAGGCACGGGCCCAGACCGCGCGGCAGCAGGAAGAGGCTCTGCCACGGTCCCCTCCGTCGCCCACAGGGGCCTCTCTGCAGGTGGCTCCCGGGAATTCCGAGGGTCAGGCCCGGTGGCACACGCGGTCCCCCGGGACGGATTCTAAACCCTCACCTAGACCCCGGCCGCGGGAGACCCCGGGGCCAGGGCGTCACAGCGGCGTCTCCTCCTGCTCCAGCGCGTGCGGTGGCGCGTGGCACGAGGGCTGCAGGGACGCGAGCTTCAGTAGCGCGGGGCGGCGGCGCGCGCGGGGCCGCTGGAAAGAGCGACGGCTGTGCACGCGGCGCGCCGCCGCCGACCGCGCATGCGCGCCCGGGAGCCCGCGGCGCTCCGGCCCGGCGCCGGGCTCGCGGTCGGGCGGGGCGGTGGGCGGGGCGCCGGTGGGCGGGGCCTCGGCGGGCGGGCCGTCGGCGGGCGCGGCCGGGCTCAGGGCGCGCGGGCGCGGGGACCGCGCGGGGAGCGGGGGCTTCTCGGCGGCGGGAGGGGACGAGCGTCCGGTCAGCGGCACGTCGGAGCCCGTGTCACCTGCGGGAGAGGACGGCGTGAGCGCAGAGGGCACCTGGCGGGGGGCCCGGGGTGCAGGGGAGACCCAGGCGGCGGCGCTGGTGAGGCTCCCGGGCCGAGCCGGACTGTCAGGCCTTCCGCACAAATCGCACGGAGGTCATGACTTCCTGGGTTGGCCAAAAGCCGGAGCAGGCCTGCGGGCCGGGGGCATCACCGGCCTTCCCAGGTGACTGCTGGCGGCCCCGCCTCTGGAGACCACCACCGCCCCTGCGCAGGTACAGGACTCACAGGGACAGTCCAGGCCCTGGAACCTTCCCGCTAATCTTCCAGGGCGGCTGCGCAGCCTGGAGGGGCCCAACACACCCAGCCTGCGCCCCGCCCCCACTACCTGGAATGCTGCGGGACACTCAAAGGCCATGCCCTGGCCATGTGGCCAGCAAGGTCCACAGTGACAGGGTCGGCTGAAGACCTGCCTCTGCAGCCCCCCCCCCCCCCCCCCCCCCCCCCCCCCCGCGACGGGCTCCCCTACCACAGGCTGCTGCTCCGTGTCAGGCCCGCGGGATACAGCCCCCCTGCGCAGGAATGGTCATGGCCACAGGGCCTCTCCAGACTCACAGTGCCCCGCTCTAGGACAAGCAGGGTTCAAAGAAGAGAGTGGTTCGAGGTTCAAGGAGGTTCAAGGAAGAGTAGGTTAGGGGGTTCAGAGGCAGAAGCCAGGAAGAGGCAGAGGAGCAGCGGAAGCACCAGACAGACGCCCCGCCCACAGGTGTTTCCCGCAAACTCTCAGTCCCTGGAACATCCCGAGAAAGTCGAGAAAGTCGGCTTCAAGCATAAAGAGAATGCCGCCCCAGGCAGCCCACCCTGCAGGCCTGGACCGCCTCTCCTCAGCCGGACTGGTGGACACCCTCTCCAAGCAACCACAGGAGAGAAGAACAAGGAGGTCCTGCTTCGGTTGAAATGCATGGGAAAGTGCCTTTGTGAGAGCCCCTCCTGGGCTGGGGGGTAAGGTCTGCTTCCTGTTTCCTCCCAAGTGCACCCAAACACCCAAAGGAAACGTGAAATGAACCCAAAACTTTGCACAAAGGTGTGAACCCTCTTCCCTACGGAAGGTAAAGTGGGGACAGCAGCTTCTAGGGACCCAGCAAGAAGGCCTGGAAGCCCCTGCTGAACAGGTGCCTCCCCACTACCTCCCAACCCTGCCTTGCCCCTCACTACCCCCTGCCTCTACCCCTGCCTTACCCCCTCACCCCCACCCCCACCCCCTGACTTCTCTCCTGAGAGAGATGCTGGCCTGCTTGGCTGGCTACTGGCCTGCCCTCCACTTCCCTGTACCCTTGCTCTGAGCTCCTCTCTGTATGAGGTTGAAAGGGACCTGTTGCTCTTCTGGATTCACTTCTGTCACATGGACTTTTCACAAAGCCCCAGGGCTTTTAGGGACAGAAACAGTTGTTCCCCTTCCCATGCAGCCCCCACCCAGCCCTGCGCTCAGTTCCCTCTGAGCTCAAGACTTAGATTCACGGGCTTAGCACAGGGGCTAAAGAGATCCTCAAACAGCTCTGGGTCCCGACATCTCGGGGACAGGCTGCGACTCAGACCGACGTCCTAGGGAATGCGCAGCTGGAAAAGAGGCTGAGAAGGAGTAAGAGTTGCTGGAGAGAGTCTGCAGAAGTTCAGGTCCAGAGCCAGAGAGGCAGCTGGCTAGGGGAGGAGCTGAGGAGAGAGCGCGTGTCAGGTGGGTGGGCGGGGTCAGGAGTTACATGTGCGTGGACTCAGGGAGGGTCGTGTGGGGCTGCTCCTCGGGGCCATCAGCCTGCAGAAAGGAGTCCACGGACTTGTTGCTGAGGCGGAAGGGCCCCAGGCGGCGGAAGTTGCCTGGAGAGCAGGGGATCTGCACACGCGCCCTCTGGGAGGGCACCACCGTCTCCCCAGGGGACAGCCAGGGTGGCACCCTGGAGAGGATGCTCAGGTCCTCATCCGGGGAGAACACGGGGTTGTCAATTCCTAGGAGAAAGGGCAGCGGCTGATCAGATTCCCAGCTGAACCTGGGACGGCAGGGAGGGAGGGCGCTGCCCTCGGTGTCTGACGTCAGCTGGTCCTGCCCCCGACACCCAGAAGGTCACCTGGAAGGTCTCTGGGGTTCCAGGCCTTGCACCCCATTCTGTCTCTCTCTGCGCAGCAGGCAGGACACTCAACCGCTTCCTTCTCTGGAGCAGAGACCCTGTGCCCCGCCCCCCCAGAACTCACACCCACATGGACCCAGCACTAGGCCTCCCAGGTCCCGCGGTGCCCATCAGCGACCAATGACCATGCTCACATCTGCGGCCCAGGGAGGGCTGACCCCACCTCTCACCTGACGGGGAGTCTGTGGCCGTGGTGTCTTGTGTGATGTTTGCCAGGAACTCGATCCCCCCACCCATTTCAGCACCATAGTCCGGGGCCTCCTCGGGGTCTGAAAGTTCCAAATCTGGTGGCAAGGGAGGGCAGCATGAGGGAAGGGGACTGGGCACACAGCCACCAGTGTCGTGCCCCTGACTCCCTTGCAGAGCACCCCGAGGGCTGTCACCAGGCCACAATGTCATCACACACACAGTGCTCCCTACACTCTTCTGGGCCGCTTGCTGGCTGGCAGTGCCCGGATGGCCATGTCAGCACAGGGCGGGCAGAGTGAAGCTGCCGCGGCTGGTCTTCCCCCCGACATGGGAGCCAGGGTGCGTGTCCAGCCCTGCAGTCCCCGCTCCTCCTGCAGCAGCCCTCTGCCCAGGGTGGGACCGGGGGACCCCATGGAGGGTCCTGGCTGCCAGGGGGAAGGGTCTCTGGCAGGACAGCACTCTGGGCCCCTCCTGCCCCATCGCCTGTGTCTCTGGGCCCTGCTGGTGAGCACTCCACTGTGCTTCCCCCAGTACCTTTCTCCTTAATGGTGAAATTGTTCATGGGGCTCTCCAGGGGCAGTTTCCCATTGGGAATGCTGCTGTTTCTCTGAGAAACAAAAGGAAACTATTAAAGGGGCACAGCGACACCCAGACCCCGACCGCCCCAGCCGGTCCCAGACGAGCCCCTGCTGCGCTGCCCGGAGCCCTCCGGGGCCCGTCCTGCCCTGTGAGTGGTTCCAGTGCAGAGCGCCCACCGGGCCTGTCCCTCGGGTGCCCTGGGGTGACCCCAAGCCCCAGGGCACCCCAAGTCCCTCTGCCAACAGCCGCGTGCCCCCTGCCCTCACCCGTTTCTGGGCGCGCTCCCTCTTGTAGAGCTTTGCCGCCTTCTTGTTCGGGTTGATGCCCAGCTTGGCGGACTTGAAGGACTCCAGGCGCTTCCGCATGGTCCTGTGGAAGATCTCCTTGTCCTGCTTCTCGTCTTCATTTGGGGTCAGCTCGTGCCGACTGTAGAGATGCTTGTACTGGGGGAGAGGCCGCCGGACGGTCACAGTAGGGGCACCTCGCACGGGCCGCTCCCAGCCTCATGGCCCCACTAGTGTCCCCAGCCAGATGGACGCAGGGGCGAGAGCACCCAGGCACCCAGTGGCGAGGCTGAGCCCCCTCCTCCTGCCAGCCCTTGAGGCCGTCCCGGCGGAGGAGGGCCCGGGCTCTGTACCCCCCCACCCACCCCATGCGCCCACCTCCTGCCGAGGCTTGTACAGGTACTGCTGCAGGGTGTGGTGCGCGACCGTGTCCTCCGTGTCACGGATGCTCCTCCTCCTCTGTTCCAGCGACTGCATGTCCAGGCACACCGCACTCACGTTCTCCCTCCTGCATGGGGGCCGCTGTGATCGCCCACCTGCCCTGCCCTTGACCCCTGAGCCTGGGCGCCACCAACCCTAGGAGGCTGGTCCTGGGACTGACCCCGCGGGAGCCCCACACATACCCAGTGCCCCCTGCCCTCCGCATGCCTCCCCCAGCTGGCCCAGCCCCCGCTGTGCAGCATGACAGAGCAGGAGGCCCATGGCCTGGGCCCCACGGAGGGAGGGGTGGCTAGGGTGAGGCCTCGGCCCCAGATCTCTGTCTGGTCCTGCCAGCACCCTCTCCTCTCTGTCTCCCATCAGACAGATGCTGACATTTCCTACAGGTGCGTTTGTAGCAGGAAACACCTAGATCCTGGGGTCCAGTCCAGGGCCTCGACTCCACCTGCTTATGACTCTCAGGGGCCCCCAGAGGCCCACAGGCTACTGACTGTCCACAGGGGCCCTGCTGCCTGTGACCGGGAGGGCCTGGGATGTGTGGGTCAGGTGAGACCCCTGCCCAGAGCAGCCTCCCGGGTCATGGCGGAAGGGGCCAGGCCGGTGGGGGGGGCCTCTTCTGGCGGAACCCCAGGGGAACGGGAGCACGTACAGGAGGTAGGAGACAGAGGCCTCCACGGTTGAGGGCCGTGGTGTGCTGAAGTCCACGTTGACCATGTTGTCGGTGCTGGGGGAACGGATGAAGGCCAGGGACCCACGGCGCTCTCCCTGTGGGGAGGACAGAGCTGATCAGCCCGCACCGTGGAGTGCCTTGATGCTGGGCGACCGCTGGCCCTTGGAGAGAGCTGGTAAGGCCATGCTGAGTTGGCAGCTGGTGGGTGGAAGGGGAAAATGAAGACAGGACCATGGATCATTCATCCCAGACCCTCAGTAGGCATAGGGTATCGGGAAACATTGCCACTCCCCCCAGACTGGGGAGGTGTCCCCTGTCCCCAATGGGGACTCCCACCCGGCTGCCCTGAGAGGGGAACCCCCAGGCCTCTGTCCAGAACTGAATGAGACTAAGGTTACATAGAGCCAAGCCCAACGTGAACAAAAGTTGAAAACAGCCACTCTCCTTGGGTGGGAGTATGGGGCCAAAGGGGCCACTGGAAGAGAGCAGGGACTCCTCAGGGTGGGCATGGGGCTGGGAGGGCACCAGGGTCAGGGCCCGATGTGGCAGGGCAGGAGGCCCAGAGGTCCAGCCCAGGAGCACATGCCATCCTGGCTGTAGGCAGAGCCAGTCCTGAGCAGGGAGGAGCCCGTGTCGTTGGAGGGGGGCAGTCAGTGTGCTGCTCGATGGGGACACTGCCCGCAGCCTGCATCTCTCACGTGGGGGAGGGGCATCTGGGCGCCCACAAGAGACAGGGCTCGCCAGCAGAAGGGGACGTCACTGTGCACACTGGCAGGACAGCCCTCCTGCCCGTCCATCCAGGCTCAGAGGACACAGAAGCCTCTGCAGAGCCAAAGAGCAGAGATCTGAGCACAGCACCGCCCAGCCCAGGGCCAGAGGTGCAGACAGCAGAGGACCTCGTCCCTCCCAGTGCCTGGGGCTTGTGGGCTGGGGCTCCAGGGGGAGCACACGGACATTAGCTTGGCCGATGGTATAGAGGCCCCTTCCCCTGCGTCCGTCTGTCTTGGAGGGACCCCTGGTTGTGTTGGGGCATCAGGCTGTACGTTTGGTGTGGACAAGCCCACTGGAGACAGGACTCACGCTCCCCTTTGAAGGAACAGATGCTTCCAGGGCCCTGGCTGTGCCCCCTGGATGAGGTCCGTGAGGTTTGCTGGGATGGACGTGCAAGTCCCTAGCTCCCCAGGCTGAGTAGGCCCAGGCTGGTGAGGCGCCAGGTGACCTCGGGGCCCACGGCATACATATGGGGCAAAGGCAGCCGGCTGATCAAGGCAAAGGGCAGGTCACTGTCACACGTGTGCACTGCCTGGAGGCGTGTGGCCCCTGGGGAGGGGCCAGCTGGACTGTGTGTCACAGGAGGAGTCCTGACACCTGCTAGGACGCCTCCCGAGTCCTGACTGAGTGGCTGTGGGCTGGTGCAGCCTCTGAGACAGTGAGGTCCGGAGTGTCACCGTGCAGCCTGTGGGGCAGGCTGGTCCCTCATCCTCATCGGCCGTAGGCTCCCCGAGCCCCTCACTGACCCCACGCTGCTGCTTAGTGGGGAGACCCCTCTGGCCCCTCAGCCCCGAACACGTGAGGTGGATTCGTTTACCTACAGAAGGCAGGTGTTCTGTCTGTGCTCACCTGCAGGGGCCTTAGAACCACAGCCTGTTCGCAGGTGTGTCCCCTGTGACCCCACAGGATGCACGACCTCCTTCCTGCTTTCTCCGTGTCCGTGGCAGTGCGTGCGTGGACATGTGTGAACGTGTGTGCGCCTACATGTCGAGGGGCTCGACTCCGTACGCCCTGCTTGCTCTCCGTCTCAGACCCACCAGACCACAAGCGTCCCGAGGGCCACAGGGAGGCCTCTGTGCCTCAGCTCCCATGGCCGTCCTCCGGTGCTGGAGGACCCAGGAGCTTCACGTGGTGAACTTTGGCAGTCCCAGCGCGCTCCTGCCTGGGCCTCGGGGTGCAGGGCCTTCCCTCCCTGGCCCGCTGCCCCAGACCCCAGCGGCTGTCCGCACCCATGGCGGGGTGTTGCCTCAGCCAGAGACTCTGACAGGAGAGCAGACGGAATGTTCCGGTACCTCAGCCACATAGCTGATAGCGTCTTTCAAGTTGAGCTCGTGGAAAACATTCAGGATCCGATCTCGAGACTTCTGTGCCGACCGTCTCATGAGGATTTTGCTGAGGAATTTCCTATCAAAGTTGGACCACCTGTGGGGGCAAACCAACACGATGTCAGCACGTGGACTGGCTGTGGGCAAGGCCCCAGGAAGGACGAGGACCCTGGCGGCATGTGGGGGGCGTGCCCCTCCCACTGTCCAGACTCGCAGGGACATGGTCTCCCAGGGACTGAGACACAGGAGACAACCCCCCCCCCAACCCTGATTTTCACTTACTGTAACAAGTAAACTCACAAAGGTGACTTTTAAAATAAAAGGAATAACCCTCAGGGGTGTTATTTCTTCATCTGTGCTCTGGTTCTCCCTTCCTATCTGAAGGCGTGTGCCACGAGAATGTACGTCCAATTCTGGATTCTGTTTTCTCATTTAATACAACATGGCTAAGCTTTCCAACTGATTACCTGGCCTTCTGGAAAGGCCGAGGCTGGGTGAGGGCAGGGCCCTGGGGGCCTGGCTACAGAGAAGGGGGCACACATTTTGCCTGCAGAGGCATGGGCTGGGGGAGGAGGAAGCCCTGAGCCCCCACACTAGGAGAGACCCAGGCTGGTGGGAAGGAGGCTTTACATCCAACCCAGTTAGGATACGGCCGGTCCTGTGGGTCAGAAGAGGGGGTGGGGAAGGGGAAAGAGAGGGATCCACTGGGAGGAGGAGCCTGGGGGAGTCCTGAGGGGAGGGGCGCCCCAGGGAAAGGAGGGGATCCAGGATGACGGGCTCTTGAGGGAGAGGGGTCCCAGAGGCAGAGGGTCCCCAGGGGGGTCCTGGGAGAGGAGGGGTCCCAGAGGAAGGACGGGGTCCAGAGGGAGGGGGTCTCCTAGAGGAGAGTGTCCAGGAAGAGAGATTCCAGGGGCAGTAGGGGGACCAGGGGAGGGGCAGTCCCAGGGAGAGGAGGGAGTGTAGGGGAACAGGAATCCTGAGGGCTGGGAGTCTCGGACAGTTAGGCAAGCAACTTTCTGGCTCCTGCTGAAGGCAGAGTTCTTCAGTTAGCGAGTGCTCTGCGAGGCTGCTTTGCGGGGAAGATCAGCGGCTCTTTCTACCCTGTGGTCCTCCCATGAAAGGCAGAGGGAGGGAAGCTGACAGTGGCGAGACACGCCTCCAAATGTCCCCATTTCAGCCCAGCCAGGGGCACCTGCGGCCACGTACTTATCGCGGAGGTAGTTGTGTCCAATTTGCCCCGATATGTCCTCGATGGCTGAGAGGATGTGGTCGAAAGCCTTCCGCAGGAGAGAGAAGTGGGTGAGCATCCCTGGGAGGGACACAGGTGCCCCACCCCCACCCACCCCTGGCCCACTACCCGGCCGTGCAGCTTCTCGTTGAGTTTGGGCTCCCGATGTTCGCTCCTCTTCACCTTCAGCCACTGCACCAGGGGCTTGATGGTCAGGCCCTGGAAGATGGGGGTCCGCCCTGTAGGCAGGCAGGCTCCAACCCGGGGGCCCACCCAGCCCACAGAGCCCCCAGAGCGTGAGTCCACAGCCACCCGCCGGTGCTCACGGACCTGACCCTGCTCAGAGGGCCCCCAGTCAGCTCCCTTAGATTGTCCAAGAGCAAGGGGGGAAGTGGGACATGCCCCTGTGTGCGTCTGGTCCACGAAATATTAACTGGGGCTTCGTCAGCCGGGGCAGCACAGGAAGGACATTTTTAGACCAAATCGTGCTGCATCCCCTGTGGGGCCACATGAAAACCTACAAAACGGCTCCTAGTTACTAAAATAGTAAAAAGCAATTAGGGCCTGGAGGCTGGAGAGGCTGGTCCCTGCATAGGGCCGGCCTGGCCTGGTCGGGGGGATGGGCGGGGCGGGAACCCAGGTACCTGGAAGATAACCGTGAAGAAGACCACAATGAGGGTCGTGCTGACAAACAGGTCCCTCTCCTTCACCTTCTTCTCATCCAGGAGGACGACCAGAGCGAAGGCCACGGCCCCACGCAGGCCGCCGTAGGACATGACCACCTGGTCTATGATCTCCAGCTGCACCATCCGGTACCGGTTCAGGACCCAGGTCTGCAGGACGACACCTGCCGGCAGGGATGCACTGAGCGCCCCCCCCCCCACGCCCCCACTCTCCGGGAGCTGCCTCACCCCCTCCTCGAATCCCCTGCTCGGGCAGTGGCAGTGAGGGTGCCGGCTCCTGCTGAGCATGTCAGGAGAACGCGCCCCACGGCCCTGCTCTCCACACAACCCCCTCCCTGCATACCTGCTCTCTCCCGGCCGCGGGTCCGACCTGCCCTGTGACCCAGGTGGCAAAGGAGGCCTCGTGTCCTAGGACCACTGACCCTGTCTCACTCTGGTGGCCCCCACTGAGGACAGGCTGAGAGCAGGTTGTGGTCCCACCCCAGCCCGTACCCCAATAGTGGGCCACAAGGGTCACAGCTGGCAGCAGGCCCCCTAACTCACGGGAGCCTCCATCGGCTTCCTCAACGATGACATCCAGAGTGAGTCAAGGGGAAACCAAACGGGTTCCCCTAGGTTCTAGAACCTTCCACCCTGCCCTCCACCTATGCTATCACCATCTCAAGGTGACAAGACCAGGAAGCAAGCCTGAAACTTCACTGCAGATACCCATGACCTGGCCATGCTGCGGCTCCCCAGGGACCCCCAAACCCTCCACAGCCTCCCCACAGCCGGTCCCCACTGTCCACCTTCCACTGTCCTCTCCATCCCCACTGCCCCTCCATCGACCCTCACCCTCCAACACACGGATCCCCCTAGCATCCCTGTCATGGTGCCTCCTCCCCCTCCTCCCCATCCCCCATTGTGTCCCCTCCTCCCCGTCCTCCCCACTCCCCTCTACTCCCCATCTCCCCGGCATCCCTGTCATCGTCCCCCACGCCCCCTCGTCCCCACCATCCCCCAGCACCCTCACCAACAGCCCGGTACACAGAGATGAAGACCAGGGTCAGGAGCACAAAGGCCGTGTTCCACTTCCAGATGAGGGGGTTCACGGCCGAGATGCCCAGGAACATGAAGATGATGGTCTCGGCCCCGCTGGCCAGCATCTTCATGGTGTAGCGCACGGTGGTGGCCGACTGCTCTGAGATGTTGGCCTTCACGTACTTCTGGCAGCAGATGCCGCAGAAGGTGATGCTGGGGATGGGATGAGCGCGCTGTGATCCTGGGGGCCGAGACTCCGTCTGCATGGGGCCGTGGCCTGGGTCTTGGGCATGCACCCCCCCGCACTGACCGACCCTTGGCTCGGAGCTGGGCCTCCCCACACCCCAAGACCTGAGCCCTGAGCCACCCAGTGGGCTGCCCCAGTGTCTTCCACACTCCCCTGGCCGCTGGCTCTTGAGTGGGAGGGGCTGCTGGGGCAGATTTGGGTCACAGGGTGTTGGCCAGCCTCCTGCCTGGGGCACCCAGAAGAGGCTGTGTGTAGGCAGAACTCAAGGACAGCTCTGTGAAAACGCCAACTCCTGGTTTAAAACCTGAATAGACCAGATTCTTCACCCCCAGAGTGAGTGCTCGCCCCTCACAGGGAAGTGGGCCGGGCGGACGGGGCCTGAGAGGACCGGGAGGGCAGTGCCCTGGGAAGGGAGGGGCCGTCCCCCTCCTCCCTCCCCTCGCTCACCCCCCATACCAGCAAGTGGCAGGGTGGACAGGGACAGCCCCTCCCTCCCCCCTTTACCCCTCCCCCTCCCTCCTCCCTCCCCCCCCCGCCCCCGCACGCCAGCCCTGCGGCGCCGGACACCGTGCAGCTGTGGTGGCCTGGGCCGTGGGCGTGTGGAGAACTCACGCCAGGATGGCGGACAGCGACAGCATCTCGGATGTGAGGTAGGACAGGTAGGAGATGACAAACACGAAGCCCGGCTCGATGATGCGCACGTGCTTGGTGAAGCGCGTCACCAGCGAGAGCAGGAAGGCGAAGACAACCCCCACCAGCGTGCCGCCCAGGCTCACCACGAAGAAGGACACTGCGGGCGAGGGCGCCGGCTGAACCGCCTGAAAGGCCCTTTGTGGCCGGGTGCGGCTGGCCCGCGTGGGCGCGGCCGGCCGGCTGTCCTTCCAGACCATTCCTCACCGTGGGTTGCCTGGTAACCCCACAGAGGCGCCAACAACTCGGCAAACAAGAGGCCAGTCCTCCCCTGAGAGGCCGGCAGGCACGTGGAGAGCAGGGAGGCCGGGCCCCCTCACCCATCTTGGAGAAAGCCCGAGAAGGCAGCCGTGGGCGGGCTTGTCCCTGGACAGCCAGACTGCCATTGTCCCTGCCCAGAGAAATGTTCACTCAGGGCCACGGAGGACACCAGGTCCGCATCCTCCAACCAGACATTCTGGTCTCATGGGACAGCAGCCCTTGCCTCCCCAGGACCCAATGAAATTGTGTGCCTGAATCACACTGGGGACAGGAGGGAACTCTCACTGAAGCTTCCAAGTGGAAATGCCTTTTCCTACACAGGCTGTGGGTCCCAGAGGCAGGCCTGGTGCCAAAGCCTGGAGGTCGTCCCCATGTTGGAGAGGAGACATGGCCCCCACAGTCCCCAGATGCATGGACCCACCAGCCACACACCTATGCCTTTCACGCAATCCACGCCAGTCACCTTGTCACCACCCAGCGTCACGAAAGATTCAAACACGTTGTAGAGGACCTGGGGGTGACAGAGAGACAAGCATGACATCGGGTCAGCCCTCCCTGACTCGGGCCCCAGGCCTTGAGGACTTGGGCTGGATGGAGCAGCCTGGGGCAGCCACCAAAATTCAGTGAGAGGAAACCGTCATGGGGCAACATGGTCAATAAGACGAAGGCCAGAGATGAGCCAACAGGTGGGATGGGAGAGGCAGAAGAACCTTCCAGAAGGAACCAGAACCTTCAGAAGCAAACCTGGCCTTTTCTGGCACTCAGCAAAGCACAAAGCCCCCCACCAAAAACTCTGTTTTGTTTTCCTAGATGAAGCCAGAATTTCGTTTTTCGTGACTTCACGACTGCTCTGACTCCTGGTTGTGGGACAGGACGTGCATGTCCTCATTTAAACTGTAACCCATCAAGGGGCACCTGGGTGGCTCAGTGGTTAAAGCCTCTGCCTTCAGCTCAGGTCATGATCTCAGGGTCCTGGGATGGAGTCCTGCATCTGCTCAGCGGGGAGCCTGCTTCCTCCTCCTCTCTCTCTCTGCCTGCCTCTCTGCCTATTCATGATCTGTCAAAAAAAAAAAAAAAAAATCTTTAAACTGTAACCCATCAAGATATTCGAGATGAAAAGCTCAACAACCATATGCCAGGCTCAGCCTGGCACTGCTGTGTTGCCCGGGCCTCCTGACGACGTGCCACTCCACACGCCAGGCCGAGGGGCTGCTGTGGGCCACAAGCCCGCCTTGCCAGGTCTGCTTCAGGGGGCCAAGGACCCCAAAAGGCAGGGTGTGCAGCAGGAGGGATGGCGGGCTTGAGGATGTACTGGTGGGGGGGCAGGGCCTGGGCCTCCAGGGCCCTTGAGGGCTGGACCCCGGCTCTGGTGTCTCCACGGAAATGCAGCGGGGGGAGAGGGAGCCTCCAGTAGGCTGTGTGGGGAGCTCCAGGGCTCGGCCAGCGTTCGTGCTTCCACAGAGAAGCGAGGCCAGGGCACAGAACAGCACAAGGTCTGAGGGGCTGTGGGTTACATTTCTGATTAAGTTCCAAATTAATCCCCCATCCCCCTGAGAACCTCTTCTCTGCTGCATTAGAAATCAGGTGCAGCACAGCCTTAGGACTTCCCAGTCTCCTGAACCCTGATGGGACCGGAGAGGGGGTTCCTTGGAGACGCCACTGCTACAGACAGATCTTCGTAGCCTGCTGTGCGTGCAAAGCCCCGGCACGGGGCGAGGGGCTGGTGGGGCCACGCCCCCGGGCCCAGAGCAGCTGCGGGAGACACAGCGCAGCGCGGCTGGCCTGCGTGGGGAGGGCACTCCGTCACCCAGAGCTCACTCGCACGGAGGAGCGCGTGGCCCAGATCAGGGCTGGATTTCGAGAATTCCGAGCCTTGGGCTGCTGAGATGCACCCCCACGTTCTGTGACGCTTCTGCTCCGACTGCGGTGCCTGCAGCCTCGCACCCAAGCCAAGCGAGGGTCCTCCAGTCCCTGCCCACCCGCAGGGGACCCGCCACACTCCCTCCTGAAGAGAGAGCGGCCTTCGCGCGCACACGACCCATGCTCGCCCATCTTCCTTCCTTCGTTCTGAGGAGATCTTGCCGTTCGCCTCTTCGTCGGCTCCCTCCGGGGACTCGGGAATGGGCGGCATCGAGTCTGGACCCAGAGAGGCGTCCTGCTCTGGGACCCGGGCGGTGGGGCTGACAGATGGCTGCCGCGAAGGTGGGAGAATGGATGAGGCGGGAGAGGGACGAGTCCCTCTCTGTGAGGCAAGGGAGGTCGTGGGCCAGGGCCTGGCATGGGAGAACCTGTGGTGGGAGCTGCGAGCAGATCCAGGCCCTCACACAGGCCCGGCCTCTGTGTGTCCTCCAGGCCGCTTCCTCAGCCCTCTCCACCAAGGGCCACTGTGGTCACAGAGTGCCAAGCCCCAGAGCCCGCCCGGCACCCGCTCACCACAGTGACGGCGTCGTTCAGCAGCGACTCCCCGAAGACGATGATGAACAGGACCTCGTTGACGTGCACCTCCTCGAACACGGCCAGGACAGCCACCGGGTCCACGGCGGCGATCAGGCTGCCGAACAGGAGGAAGTCCAGCAGTCCGACGTTCAGGTCCCCTGCGAGACAGCGGCGCCGTCAGCGAGAGCCCTTCGGGGCCTGGAAAGAATGAGGACCTCGGAGCCATGGACACTTCCTCCCCTCGGCCTTGGGGCCTGCCTCGGACCGCTGCCCTGCTGACGGCTCGGTTGGAGGCGTCTCAGGACGGGGACTTGGATTCTCTTAGCTCTGGGGTCGGCCGGCTCTGATAACCTGGGTCACGCTGCCTGCTGCCCTCCCATGGGCTCCCACAGCCTTCCGGAACAGTGGGTCTCACCCCAGTGGGGACTGGCCGCCCCTCTTCTTCCCTCCCCTCCCCTGGGCCGTCTGCCGTCCGGGGCCACAGGGGTGTAAGTGCTGGGGAGGCAGTTGGGGCTTGACGGGGGGCGGGGGGACGGCCTCCCTGTGAAGTGGCTTCTCAGACCGGATCAGAGCCACCAGGACACGCCTGAGGGGAGGAGAAGGATGGAGGCCAGGGAGGGTCAGGCCTCACAGGGTCTGGGGAAACCCTGGGGCCTCCAACAGGAGGGGTTTCCAGGTGTGTCTGAGGAAGAAGAAGGGAGAGGAGGGAGGGAGAGGAAGGGACCGGGGAGGGCAGGTCCTCAGAGCTCAGCCTGACTCGCTTCTCACAGTGGTCCCAGGGTCATGCCGAGAGGCACTTTCCAACTTCTCTGTCCTTCCAGGTCCAACTCAGTCTCCACAGCCGCTCTGGGTGACAGGCACACCCCAGCAGCTGTCCTCCCTGGACAAAAGTTCAGGGAACTGCCTATGGTTGCCTGTACCAGCTCTGTTCGAGACACACACCTGCGCTCAGGGGGCTGGTTGGAGGAAGACCTCCTCTCCGGGCTGAGTGGGCTTAAACAGACCCCAGGGGGCAGTCAGGCCTAGGCCGTGGCAGAGGCCCTCCGGGTTGGGGAAGGTGGAAACCGTGCGGGCGGGACGCCTGCCTTTCAGGGCCAAGGGCTGCCTCCAGGTCCAGGACGGCGGGCTTCCGCAGGAACCTGGCTCCACCTCAGGGCCAGCAGGGCCCCTGAGAGAAGGCTGAGTCTATGGAGAGGGAGGACCCTGGAGCGGGGGTTCCTGTGAGCTCTGAAAACCCCACAGCCTAGTGCCACAGTCTGGGTGTTGAAGTGGTGACAGAGGTTAGAACCAGCTTCCAGTGACTTTAAAATGTCCGTTTTGGAATGGGACTCTCAGGTTTCACTCTCCCACCACCAGATGCTGTGGGTGAGGCGGAGGCGGGAACAGTCCTTTCTGCCTTCAGATGCCAGGGGCTCCCAGAGGCACATCCCCCTTTGAGGTGTTCCTTCCTTAAACGCCTCCCGGCTTGATGGCCTCTCAGCGTCCACAGGCCCTGACAGACCGGTGGTCCATTCTAGAAGCCAGCCGTCCAGGCAACAAGTGCCCCAGCTCTAGGAGCAGCCTGCTCTCCTCCCGGGTGGGAGTCCATCACCCACAGACTCTTCCGGGGCCGGACTGGACTGTGGGCTCCCGACAACCAGCTGTGGGCTCCAGGACCCTGTCTCTACCCCAGCCAAGAAGACCTCAGCTCACACCCCTCTGATGGGGCCTCTCTGACTGACGGCCTGGAGCCTCTGCAGGACCAACCCCCTGCGGGCCCGTCCAGAGGTCCACCCAAGATCCCCACTGCCGGGTCCACCCGTAGCCTGGGCTAGGCTGACCTTTCCTCGGCGGGTGCTCCCTGGCCTTGAGCCGCACCTCAGAGCCCGCCTGCTGGTCTATAGAAACAGCCCAAGCTCCCCAGCCCCAGCAGGCTCCGGCTCCGGGAGTCTGGCGGCAGGACAGACTTGCTGGCCCCTGGGTGCTGTTCTGCTCCAAGACGTTGCCGGATGCCCTCCCTCGGCCAGCTGCGTCCCGAGAGCTGAGCACAGGCCCCCTCGGGGCCTCCTGGTCCAAACCCTGGGACTTTCCCCTGGGCCCAGGGGCCGGAGGGGTCCTGTCGTCTTAGCTACGGCCCAGCTATCTAAAGGCGTCGCCGATAGACGCAACCGAAAGCACCGGAGGCTTCCTCGCCCACGAGGTCTGGCCGGGCGCGTTCAGCCCCGTGTCACCCTGGGGAGTTCTCCGGGTCAGGCCTAGGGAAGGTGCCAAACAGCCTCGGAGACTCAAAGGGGCGTGCAAGTTCCCACGGGCTGAGGACAAAGTCCTGCGATGGCATGTGGGCCAGGCGAGGCGACAATTCCCACCCGGGTCCTTTGGCCTCTTTTTCTCTGCGCATGTCCTTTGTCACCAAGGCCCCAAGGCCCTGACCCCCACGGGGATCGATGTACAGACTTCCTTCAGTCACATGGAAACCACTGTCCGGGCCCACCCCTAGGAGTCTGGTCCACGCAGGTAGGATGTTTGGGGCCAAGGCTGAGCGCACAGACGGGCGTCCAGATGCCGACACCCACTTCTCCATGGTCGCCACCAACGCCAGGAGCTCGTGCTGCAGACCCACGTCACCGATGGGCAGCAGCCCCAGCGTGGGCCGTGCTCTCCCGTGCAGGCCTGGGGGGAGCCCCGGCCTCAACTGCTCTAGTTTCCCAGGTGGATAATGGCTCACGCCCTGGTGGGTGGGGTGCTGCTCGGCTCTTGGCCAGGGCTAAGAACATGGATGGCAGGAGACACGGGCTGGGGAAGCTGCCGTGGACGCACAGACCCCGTGACCCAGCGGCCACCGGCGAGGCTTCTCCTGCAGGCTTGGGGGGAACGACCCAATCTTTGTGCTCAGGTGTGTGTCTACCAGAGACCCTCAACCTGGCCTCTGCCAGAGGGCCATCCCCACCCCGGGTGCTGGTGCAGGGAAGTGAGCCCCAACCCCACCTGCGGGGAGGGGCAGCTGCTCAGCCGTCCCACCCACCCTGCCCACCTGCTAACCTGGTTGGACAGGATTTCATTCCCAAGCAGGACACGAGCCTCGGCCCAGAGATGCCCAGACACCTTGTTGTTTACTAATTAAACCTTCTTTTTAACATACCAAGGCAGTAAGTGAACCCACCAGTGAGGTTCGTCACCCCAAACACTCACCCTCTCCTGGTCTGGACTGTGTGTATCTGAGTTTCCTTCAGCAGGGCTGGCCACACCCTGCTCCTGCAGAGCCCACCCCAAGAACACCCCCCAGGACCCCGCCCCGAGGACCCCACCCCGAGGATGACCCTGTCCCAAGCATCCACCACCCCAGAACACCCCCGTGGACACCGTGGCCGCTCACCCATCAGGCCGCTGAGGAAGACGCCGTAGAGGGACAGTCCGGTGGTCGCCGCGTTCCACACGGTGCCGACGACGGCATACAGCAGGATGGTGCCCAGGTTCCCAAAGAAGAGCCGATTGGGCATGAAGTAGCCGGCGTCCAGCACGATGGGGGGCAGCAGGTAGAAGAAGAAGACGGTGGGCGTCAGCGTGAAGGAGGCGATGTGGTCAGCGGCCCAGACGATGCCGCCCAGCACCAGGCCCAAGACGATGAGCAGCGCGCTCTCGGGGACGACGCTGGTGACCTTGTGCGACAGATGGAAACCTGTGGGGGAGGGGGCGGTCAGGGCACGGGGACCCCTCCACGTGGCACTGGGCCGGTCCAGGGCCCCTGCAGGCCCCTCCCCCACAGGCGGGTTTCCTTCTGGAAACGCAGTAGCTACAGGCCCTCAGGGCTGGAAGGCTCTGCTGGGGACGGACCCACCTCCTGGGCCTCCCTGCTCACACCTGGGAGGGGTCGAGCCAGCCACCTCTCCGGGGTCTGCTGGGGGGATCTGTGGACGCACAGGCCAGCAGCCTGGCAGGAGCTCTGCCAGCTCACAGCACAGACATCTGGGTCTGTGGATGCTTCCCCCTGGCCCCAGTCAGCAGTGCCCTCGGGGCCAGGGCCCAGGGACACCTGCCCTGGGGTCTCACCACTCCCCTGGGCAGCCCAGGAGACTGGTGAGGAGGTGGGCTCAGGGGGAAGGGACGGCCTCCTGTGACACAGTCAGTCCAGAGGGGCAGCTCCAGGTCCTGAGAACAGGAGGCCTGAGGTGGGGGTCAGAGCCCAGGGCACCCACAGCCCCCAGGCCCCACATGACCCCTTCTGGCCCTCTGAACAGGGCTGCCCGCTGCAACCATCGTCCCTCCGACCTCATCCAGCTCGTCTAGAGGTGCTGGAGCCCGTGCCTGGCTTGAGGCCTGGTGGCATTTCCCTGCCTTGGGGGGACCAGCCCCTTCCTGGCTCTCCGGAGGACACAGGCCCCTGGGAACAGAGCTTCGGGGTCAGGGTCTCGCGGGACCCCCACAGACACTAGCTCCATGGCTGCTGTGTGAGCTTGCAGGGGTGGAGGAGACAGCGGGGCCCCAGGGTTGAGCAAGCCAGCCCCAGAGGCCTACGGGGGGCCATTTCTTCTGTTTGGAGACTCAGGGGAGCAGTGAGAAGAACCCTGATGTTGACCCTGACATCACCACGACCGGGATGTGGACCAGAAAGCCTGGCTCCAGCGGCCTCTGGGACACTTAGGGTAATTCCCTTCCCATTCGCCAAGGTTCTGTGCATGGAGAAGCCTTCTTGGAAAGTCAAAGGAGGGCTGTCCTCTGAGGGGTCCCAGCTGCTGACCCGGCCTATCTTGGGGGGCTGGCCCACTGGGCCCGGGGGATTCTGGTCTCACCCGCCCTTCCCCCAGGCTGCCTGCCTGAGCGCTGCTCTCCCTCCCTGACCTGTTGAACGATGGGGTCATCATGGGGGTCGGATGCTGGCTCTGGAGGAGACTCCCTGAGGGCTTGTTCTGTCCCTCCTGCATGGTCCCCCACATCTGCTGAAGCAGAGTGCCAGCGGCCCACACAGACCCTTCTCAGTGTGCCCCAGTGTAACCGACACGCTTGGTCATTGTGCTCTGGGAAGGACCGGGCCTCTGCGTGTGGAGGCAGAAGGGGTTAATGCTTCTGGGATCTGAGAATCTGCTGGGCATTCCGCCCCCCCCATGTCCTGAAGGCTCTTGGCTCTCCTGGATCCCCGCCATGGCCGCACTCCCTGTATTCCCGTCAACTTCTGTTCTTCCTTCTGAAAGTTTTCACACTGCTCAGGTGAAGACAGCGTCCCCAAGACAGAGCCTCCCAGGAGGCCAGCGGGGGAGGCCCCAGGAAGCCAGCACCTTGACACTGCCACGTGACTGACGATGACCAAACCACACCGGGGCAAGTGTGACAAATGGCATGAGGCAGTGGCTGCCCAGAGTGACGGATGGCAGGTTCCTTAGAAGCCCTCAGGGCCGCCAGCTGGTCGCAGGAAAACATCCTGAGGCTTTGGCCTCACTGGGGCGTCCTGGCTCTGCCTGCCTGAAGGCAGAGTGGGCTCTGAGCCGGGAAGGGGCACGGGGTGGGCTGGGGAGGACAGGTCTCCAGCACTGGGCTCCCCGGGCCTGGCTCTCCTCACACACAGCCGGCAAAGACCCCAGTCCTTGACGGCACATGGCGCCCCAGGGGTGGGCTCAAGGGGCTGACAGCCAGCAAGCCTGTTGGGGGGGACTCTTCGATGCTTTGGGAGGAGAGGGAGCAGCACCAGAAGCCCTTGCCAGTCTGGGCCCTGCTGCAGACCCCAGGCTGCAAGGGCTCTGCTTTCTAACAGACCCCAGCACGGGGCTGTCACAGCAAGGTCTGGGGTACGGGTCCCCTCTGTTGGGAACCTCTGTTCATTTGATCATGTCCAGAGACAGCCGGGTTCATAACTCCCCCGTCCCAGTGGGCTTGGTGTCCAGAAGCTGTGTTAACGAAGCCCCTGGTCCCTGTCCAGAGCCGGTGGTCCTGCAGGCGGGGCCCTCTTGGGGTCACGCTCAGCTTTGGCCTGCATCTCTGTCCTCGGCAGGGCGGCTGGCAGGGGTGCCCTTCTCTGGGGTGGACGCCATGCCCTCTCCTGCCCCCATGACTGTCAGCAAACCCAAGGCCACGGGGGCTCCTTGTACTGCCTGCCACGCTTCTGCTTTCTAGAAGGTGTGCCCCCTGGCCGGGCTGCGCAAGGGGTCACACTTGTGACAAGCTCCTGAATGCCCCTCTCGCCTCTCCAGGGTCAGGACGTTGCCTCTCCGGGCTGGCTACCGAGCAGCACTGGTGTGTGGGCCTCTCTGAGGATGGGGTCCACAGCGTGTCCTCACGAGCTCAGAGCACCATGGGTGGCATCAGGCTGGGGGCACCAAATGCACTCGGACTGCTGGAAAGCCCCAGAGCCAGCTCGGGTCACGCTGCTGAGGATTTGGGCTTTAGTCACAGTCTCTCCCCAAGGTAGAGATTCACATGGGATCCTGATTTGGTCAGTTCGCTGCTGGTGCCCGGGACCCGGCTTGTCTAACAGGAGGACACGGCGTGGACAGCAGGGCCCAGCCCTTAGGCGCGTCCTTATGTGGCAGCTGTCACCTGACAATCTCGTTAACTTGGGAAACGGGCGGATGAGAGACAAGCTGACTTCAGACCCGGCGCTCCCGCTCCAAAGTCAGCCCTGGAAGTGGATGGAGAGAGAGCCGGAGCTTTGTACTCACCGAGAACCCTAAGCACGCACACGGTACGGCAGACAGGCGTGGAGGTCCAACCTCCGGCGCCCCGCCCGATGCTGGACACACCGCATGAGCGTGGGCTGCTGGGTGGCTGGCAGGCCTGCGCGATTCAGTCCAGAGCATGTCCGAGACCGAGACATGCACCTGTGACAGCTGCCCACGTGGGGGACACAGCTGCCCGTGTGCCGGGCAGGCGAGCAGTGGCGTCTGCTGGCGGCTTTGGTGTAACTGTCCTGTTCTGAGGGAGCTGTGAGCATCTCCCCACACCTGGGGGACAGTCCGTCCCTTCTCTTCGAGCTGCTTGTTCCCAGCACGCGCTGCTCCTTCGCCCGGGGGCGAGGCCTGTCGTGCCTGGGGCTAGTCCCCTCACTGTCGAGGTCGAGGTGCTGTTGCTCACGTCCTCCCTTCCTGCGCGGTTTCGGTGGCGCAGACGTCCGTGTAGGGAAACCTGCCGGCCTTGCTTTCATGGCTTCTGAGTTCAGTGCTCTAGAATAAGCCATTCGTACGTCCGGGTTTCCTAACCCACTTGTAACGTTCCACTTGGCGTTAGCAAAGAAAATCTTTAAAAATCGTTGTGAAACGGAAGGACTCGCCTAACCGCAGAGTCTCCCGCACCGACGTCAGCTTCCGAATTCCCTCGCTTCTCTGCGATCACACCGCCCTTCCAGCTCCTTCTCTGCCCCCGCCGGCTCGCGTCTTCCTGAGGCGGCCCGTGTCAGGACCAGCCCGCCAGGTGGGGTCCTGGGTCGCACACGCTGGGGCTCTGAGCGAGCACAGAGCAGGGAACGGGGTGGCCCGGTTTTTCTGTAGCTCACCCCGACGGGCACCAGTCGGCTTGTCTGGTCCGTCTGTCGGGAGAACCTTTCCACCCGGGAGGACCTCCCCGCAGCAAGGACAGGTCTTCACGCTGACCCCCGTCTCCCTTAGTGCTGGGGTGTCTCTTTGGTCCCTCCATGTGGGGCAACTTCCTGTGGGTTCCCCACCGCCCGCCGTGGCGGCCCGTCTCAGGTGTGCGTCCACAGCCCACACCCAGTGCAGTCCTTGACCCCGGGGCAGAAGGCGGCACGCGCCTGGCCGACAAGGGAAGCTCCCCTCTGGGGTCGGTGGCCCCCAGACCGTACCGCTCATTCTCCAGACTGCCCACCCCGGCCCCACCTGTCGTCTGGCCCCTGTGGCCCCCACACCCGTGGCAATCTCTCAGACCTTCCCGTGGGCAGCTGCTCACACTAAGTGCTCCTGCTCCCGCGCTTGCGCAGTCACGCCTCTGATCTCACACCACGTGTTTCCCCATGAAAACACTCCTGAACCATTTCCCTGTTCCATCCCCCCTGGAATGTCTGCGTTTGCGCTGACACTTTCCCAGGATGTAAGCTCTGTGGGGACTTTCCTTCTGTTTCATGGTCACATTTTCGGCCCGGTGGGGTCCCTTCCCCTTCCTGCACCATCGGCACAGCCGCCAGGCGCTTCTCTGTCCTATTGGGACCCGGCCTCACTTGCCCTGCATTCGCTGATGCGGAGTCAGCCTTCTGCCTCGGATGGGCCCACAAGAGCTACTGATCGGGGTGGGATGATGCTGTCCTTGTCCTGTGGGCCGAGAGCGTGGCAGGGGGCAGTGGGGGGAGCCCCGGGACCCTTGTTCGGGGATCCCAGCTGGCAGGTGTGCAGCTTGGCCCCCCGTGGAAGCTGTTCCTTCCAGGCTTGGCACACGGCTGCCACCCAGCCCTGTCAGGAGGGAGGGGGACAGTGTCGAGTGGCTGGGGTCTCTGGTTGGGATTCTTCAAGAGCGAGTCTGGCTGGCCAGAGACTGGCCGGGCCTGTGGGCGGCTCTCCCCGTCACCTGTGACCCCTTCTGATGGCAGCTGCATTGTAATGAGCTAATTAAATGGAAGACTTGATTGATTCCAAGTGGCAATTTGCTGGTGGTTCAGCCATTAAGCACATAACGGGCATTTTAGGAGCTGGTAAGCCGAGTTCTGCTGGAGGTGCCCTGTGGCTCCTGTTGCGGGCTGGGAACCTGGATGGACCCAGCAGGGACGCGGCTCCCAGCTGGGGCGAATCCTTCCCACAATGCTGTACATCACTGGGTCACCACGGAAATCCCTGACGCAGGGTGGGGGCTGTGGATCTCTGTCTACAGCCCGGCCCCCTGACTCTGCAGCCCTGCTGGCTGGTCTGGGCCTCTGGGGAGCGGGGAGGGCAAGGGTTCGGAGAGCAGGAATGGGGTGCCAGGCACCTCACCACGGTCCCTGTCAGCAGAACACCAGTACCTCGGTCCACGTTGCAGGAGCCACGGGCTCCGGTGCGCTTGGCCATCAAGACTACAACAGTGGCTGGAAAGATCCCAATTCCCTCCCAAACCTTGTTGGCTCCACCTCCAAAGACAGAAGGACCCAGCAAAGGCAACCCTGAGAGGAAACTTGGAGCTCTGGGGCCTCCGCATCTGGCCTGCCCCAGAACCTAAGCTGCACACGCAGAGAGAGGCCACGCGCCCTCAGGGCGGCCATGACCTTGGGAAGCTATCAAGTGGTGCAGCCTTCCAAGTCAAGATCCCTTTGCTGGGGAGAAGCCAACCCTGGCGGCTGGAAGGGCAGAGGGCGCGCGAGGCTTCGAGGAGCCACGACCTCGAGGAGCCGCTGACCTCTCCCTCCGTGTGTCTCACCAAGGGGGAGGGGAGCCAGTGGTCCCGCACACGCACCCGCTGTGCTGTGAGGTGCGCTGGGCCCGGCGGCGGCAGGGCTAGAACGAGGACGGAGACCGCAGAACAGTGGCGGCTCCCCACACGCTCGAGGGGCAGCAGCTGACCGGTGTCCACGCCCGCTCAGCAAATATTTGAGGTGCTAATGCAGGAAAGCACGTGTGCACAGTCCCAGGACGGACATGGCAGAGTGACAAGGACAGGAGAGGACAACGCCAAAGTGGGCCAAGGGAGCGCAGACCACGGCAGGGACAGGGAGTGAGGTGGGGTCCCCCCCCGCCCCACCACCGTGGCCGGTGCCTTCCAGCAAGGGCACATTAACCCGCAGCTAACTGATGGCTGAGGCCGGGAGAGTTACACCTAATTAAGCACAGATGCCCGGCTGAGGAAGGCAGCGACGCGGGAACACTCAGATTTAGCTGTAATTACGGAGCCCGGGACGGGTGTGGAAGGTCAAGAGGTGCCCACCGGCCAGCCGGCCGCTGCTGGAGCACGCCCGGACCAAGTGGGTGCTAGGGGCTCCACAAGGTCATTGCCGACGGCATCCTACCCCCTCGGGACGCAGCTGGGCCCCCAGGGTCAAGCCCTACCATGGCCACCGCCTCCAGGGATCTTAACAAACTTCAGCTGAGTCCGCGCAAGTTCGACAGCACAGCAGACCCTCTGGCTTTACTGTAACGGGTCCGAGCCGAGCCGGATGAACGCAGCCTGACGGGGTGACCAGACCGAGCAGGGCAGACCTTCCCGAGAGGAGTGCAGAGCGCTTAGGCACACCCAGGGGACCCCTTCACTCAGTAATACAAGCAGGTCAGGGCTGGACCTGAAATGTCACACACCAAGGTCCACAGACACACGCGCACACACGGAGACACACGCACACAGACGCACGCACAGACACATGCACAGAGACATAGAGACACACGCAGAGACAGACACAGACACAGACACGCACCCCCGCAGGTGGGTCCCAGGACCCGCTCTACAGACCAGTGTGGGGTTCCTCCAGCACTTTCCCAGGATGGGGCTGCCTCTAGGCCCCCTCCCCGCTCCACGAGGAGAGGCGCAGACCCCCCTCGCTCTGACCCCCATGCCCCTCACGAGGCAGCAGGAGGGGGTTACAGTAAGTGTGTCGGCTGCCTAGCCTGGGCAGGAGGTGAAGACATTGACAGTGTCCTTAAGTACTACCTCGCTGACCCACAGGCCGTGGCCGCAAGGGTGTCGCAGACGAGTGCTCCAAGTTGTCGTCCGACGAGCCAGCCCGGCCACTCCCCGGGAGGGGCCTGCTTCCGGGACCCTGAGCCGAGCTCTGAGAGCAATGGGGTCCTTTCAGGACTGGCCCTGCTGCTCACAAACCAAAAAACACTTTAAATGTTGCAGACTCACAAAACTCAAGCAGACTTTGTCCATTTTTTTAATTAAAAAATGGAAATTGGGGGCGCCTGGGTGGCTCAGTGGGTTAAAGCCTCTGCCTTCAGCTCAGGTCATGATCCCAAGGGTCCTGGGATTGAGCCCCGCATCGGGCTCCCTGCTCAGCGGGGAGCCTGCTTCTCTCTCTCTCTGTCTACCTCTCTGCCTACTTGTGATCTCTCTCTCTGTCAAATAAATAAATAAAATCTTAAAAACAAATGGAAATTGTTAATAGCTCTCTGGGAAGAAGCAGTTTCTTCCGTTCTGAGCTACCGTGAACAACAGAAGTGAAGACAGGAGGAAGGCTGGGCCCCAGCCAGCTTCAAGCACTAAGGAGAGACCCAGAGCAGCGCTTTGATTTACAGAAAAGCCTCCTCCTGTGTTCAGAGGTGTCCACCCCACAGGCCATCCCTCGTAGGGTGGGCAAGACAGGCCACACAGCAGAAGTTATCGATAACCTCACATGTAACTGCAGACGCGCACAGCAACGAACAGTAAGTGCCATCAAGTGGGCCACGAACGTCCAGGCCGACAGCTTGTCAGGCCGTCCACCCTGGTGTCATTCTCCGTGACCGCCCTCCCCTTCTTCTCAACCCTTCTGGGTCAGGCTGCTTCTAGAGCGTTCCGAGTATAAAGGATCACGTGCTTTAGGCTTTGCTTTCTTATGATTTCATGGTGGCTCTAACTTAAATAAAGATTTGAAAGCAGGATCTCTGACAATTATAAGTTTGGGGCCAGACACCGGTAGGGTGGACCCACTATACCATCCATCCCTGGAGAACAGCCAGCTAAACACAGTGGAGAGATGGAAAGAGACACCGGAGGGCTCCAGACCTCGAAGGAAGGGGCGGCCTGTTTTCTTTTTGTGTTTGTTTTTCTAACTTCCCTGTTCTCTAGGGCTTTTTCCCAAGGAAACCCCAGCCAGGGTCTTGCGGAGCAGTTAAAACTCAAACAGAATCCTGTAGTCTCATTGGATCAACAGAGTGAGGACAGGGACAGGCACGGCTGCGGCAGCTGGGCAGCGTGAGGCCAAATCCCACATTCTCTGCAGGAACTCTGGCTGAGCCCTGAATTGCACACGAGAGGGACAAGCCCCCGCCTCCCGTCACTACAGTTTTGGTCCATACCTCATCAAATGGCATTGCGACAAACAGCTCTGCACAAATTAGAACTCTCCAGAGGAACATAGCCAAACACAGAGTCACCACAATGTCTGAGCCGTGGTGTCCTGGGAACACCCCCAAATTACCACATGATCTGAAGAAGCAGGAAAATGGGACCCACACATCCACGGAGATCTCGAGACGATCAAAACGTTGGATTTAGCAGACACGGGTTTCAAAGGAGCTACTGTAACCATGCTCAAGGATGTAAAGGAAAATATACTTCTACGGAATTAAAAAATGGTAAAGCTCGGTAGCAAAACAGAACAGGAGTTGGCAGATTTCTTCCCTAAGAGCCAGCCAGCAAATTGCATAGGCTTCAGGCTTCCCCGTGTGCCTGCGGTGGCTCAGCCGTCGCGAAAACCGTCACGATACAGGGAGCGGTGGGCACAGCTCTGCCCCAGAAACTTCCTCTACAGAAACACGTGGCCGGCCCACGTGCTGCAGTGTGCTGCGCCCCAAAACAGAAGAAATTTAAAAGAAGCAAGTGAAAATTCTAGTGTTGAAGAGTTTGATCTCTGAAATAAGAGATCCAACAGAGAAGCTGAACAGCCGAGATGGGAGCAGAGATCGGGCTCTCCGAGTCAGACGGCTGGAGGTGGTCCCACCTCAGGAACAAGGACAAAGAAGGTACAGAGTGAGGAGAGCCTCAGGGCCCAGTGGGACAGTGTTGAAAGGTCCAATGTGTGTGTCAATGGAGTCCCAGAGGTGAGGCAAGGGGGGACGGGGTGGAAATCTGAGAAAGTCATGGTCCCAAATGTCCCCAGTTTGAGAAAGACATGAACTCATAGATTTGAGAAATCCTTCAGGCTGGATTTCTGTTGGATCAGTTCCTACGGATCGGTCTTCCGGGGAACCTGGAGCAGGTCTGAGCAGAACTGAGGGTCCAGGGCAAGAAGTGGGGTTGGGGCAGGGGCTGGGCTGGGCCGGGACCGCGGGGGACGGCCGGCAGAGGACCAAGCCCCTCGGGTCAAGCTGACTGTACTGAGGGCAGTGCCCACTGGGCAGGGCTGCTGAGCAAAGCCGGGGCTCGGCTCGTGGGGACCCCATGGGACAAAACCATTCCCTGGACTCCAGCCGCGACAGGCACGGGAGCCAGCGGGGAGAAGGTGGCAGGAAAGTTGTCCCCGCCGGAGTCACACGTCCCGTCCTCCACTCGGGATGTGGGGAAGGCCGCAGAACCACGGGGACCCTGTGACTCTGCTTCCCAGGAGGAGGGCCCCGTGCCCCGGAGGCTGGACGGACCAGAAACGGCGTTCTTCTCCGGGGTTTAAGCTAATCTTGGCCTGGCGGTTGGCTGGGGCTCGGGACACCGAGCGGGCGGGTCCTCCAGGAAAGCCGAGGACTCTAGGATCCGAAGCCGCTTAACTCTGGGGCGGGGCCGCAGACAGGCGACAGGGCTCTTGTGAACAGATTCTCCATGGGTGGGGGGGGCAAGTTCAGGTCTTAGCAACCTTTGCACCTTCCGGTGAGAATTCTAGTAAGGCCGTTTTCTCCGAGGACACCTGCGCAGATACTGGGTGGGTAAGGTCCCAGGGTGCCGTGAAGGGAGCCCGTGGGCACTCGTGCGGGCTGCCGTGGCCCTGCGGTCTCCGCTGTCAGGGTGTTCCTAGCACCCGCCCCCGAAGCCGAGACTTTGTCATAGGCTGCTGCCCCGGCGCAGAGCAGCAGGAAATGCTGGGGACTGTTGACTCGGTATGGATGCGGCCTTGCAGGAGGACAAAGGACTCCCTGAGCTGGGAAGACCACAGGCCAGCCGCCAGCCCCGGAGCCCGGCACAGTGCCACGTCCTGAGAGAAGCTGGGCTGACGGATGTGGGCAGACAGCGCCGCTGGGACACTCCTCACGGCCATGGCTCTTGTGTCCCCCGCCTCCCGCCATCCGCACCAGATGCAGGAGCGTCAGCTGCGAGGGCACAGCCTGCAGGGTGGGCTGGCTGGGAGCTGCCCCCGAGGCCTCGCCCTCAGGCCCACCCGAGAGCTGGGGGCCCCCCTGGGAGTGGCTCCTTCCTGGCTTCTGCTCCCAGGGACCAGCAAGCTATCATCATTTTATGCCTCCGGACTTGGCTTCCCTGTGATAAGAGGATCATCAAGTCCTTTCTGGGATGTTGTAAAATGAAAGTCAGGATCTCGCAAGGGACGTGGATCACGAGCCTCTGCCCCAAGCCCGATGAGAACAAAAGGCGGAGATATCACTTACGTTCTGTATTTCAGTTTTCTGGTCAGGCCAACAGGAAGGAGGGATATGAGGGTAGTGGACATGGGTGCCCTGGGGTCTGCATACCTCAGGCATCCTGCTCCCATGCACATGGGCCCGGGCACGAAATTTGAGTGGAAAATGCGAGGACATAGACAGCGTGCATGCGGGGGTAGGGCAGGCTTTCTGTGTCATCTCCTCTGGCCAGAGACCCCCAGCTGGCAAGTGCACGTCGCAACTCCTTCCCACCTTGGGTATCCATGCGCATGGTCCCAGACAAGGTAGCTCAACCTGGGCCAGCAAAGCCAGGGGCACAGGGCACGCATGCTGGCCTCGCTGGGCCTCTGCGCAGAGAATCCAGTGAGCGAGCGTAGCAAGGCTGCGGGATGTGCGAAATTGATCCGTTTCCTATAAACCAGCAATGAAGGCACAGAATTTGAAATTTAAAACACAATGCCATTTATATCAGCACCCAAAAACAAACAAAAAATTTTTAAGAAACACCTTAGCTATGAATTTAACAGAGTATGTCCAAGACCCACAAGAGGAAAATTTCTAGACTTGGATGAAGACTTCCAGTAAAGCCTGCATTTATGTGCACCGAACAGAGTCCAGTCCACGCGCACAGATAGAAGACTCGACAGGGACAAGCTGTGAGCTCCTCCCGCAGGGCCCATGAACACAGTGAAGAGCTCCAGCGGGAGATTACATCACACGGACACGCGAGAGACCCAGAACGGCCAGCACAGCACCGGGGGAGAACAAAGTCCAGGACGACACTCGCGGACTTTGAGACTCGCGTACACCGCAGTCATGGCGTCGGCACGGTGCTGGCGGAAGGACAGAGCTGCCGGGACAGACCCGCAGGAGCACGGTCCCGACCTCCGACCGAGGAGCGAAGACCGTCTCCGCGGCGAGCTGTGCGGGAACAGCGGCGCGCGCGGCAGGAGCCGGGGACACAGACCTTACAGCCCTCGCGGCGCGGCCTCCACATGCGGCGCGGGCCTCGGTGGCAAGTGCGGGGTCGTAAACCTCCTAGAAGATGGAGCAAGGGGAGACGCGGCTGGCCCCGGTTTGGGGGTGACGTTTTAGACGCACCACCAGCGGCGCGACCCGTGAGAGGAGGAGCAGAGAAAGTGCGGCTCGCGGGCCGTCAGACCGCCTGGTCCCTGGAAGACAGAGACGAGAGAACGAGGAGACCGGCGCGGGCTGGGAGAAGACACCTGCCGAAGACACGTCTGACGAAGGGTCTGCGTCCCGAACACACGAAGAGCTCGAACCTCAGTGAGAACAGAGACGCCCGACTGAAAAGTGGGCGACAGATCGGCAGACACGTCAGCCAAGAAGGTGCGCAGCTGGAACGTGGGCATCTGAGACGACGCTCCGGGTCGTCCGTCATTCGGGACTTGCAGGTCAAAACAACAAGGCACTACTCCACGTCTCCCGACGTGATTAAAGCCCCGAACACTGCCAGTGCCGGATGCCGGCCAGGACGTGCAGCTGCGGGGGCGGGCGGGAACGCAGATCGGGCGGCACTTTGGAGGACAGCTCAGGGGCTTGCTACAAAACTAAACCTACCCTTACCGTGTGACCCAACAACCACGCTCCTTGGTATTCACACAAAGGCACTGAAACCTTATGTCCACACAAGAACCTGCAAACAGACATCTGAGCAGCTCTGTTCACAAGGGCCAGAATTCGGGAGCAATCAAGACCTCGTTCAGTTCCTGAAGGACGAACAAGTCCGCGACCCACACACAGTATCATTCGGGCCCGAAGGAGTGAGCTATCGGGACAGGAAAATCCACGGATGAATGTTCAACGCACGTTACTATGTCAAAGAAGTCAGTCTGCGTTCTGGACGCCCATACAGCAGGATCCCAGGTCTGTGGCGTTCTGGAAAAGGCAGCACTACAGAGGCAGCAGAAAGACCAGCGGGTGCCGGGGGATGGGGGAGGGAGCGACGGGTAGAGCCTAGGGGACTTCTAGGCACGGAAAACACTCAGTAAGATACTGTCTCGTCAAACGTCCGTGGTCTGCCCTCGTCCGGCCCCGAAGGCTACACAACCACGCCGAGAGCAGACCCACAGGCAAAGTACAGGAAGCGAGCAAGGATGGATACTGGTTCCTCAGCTGCGACACACGCGTCGCGGCAACACGAACAAGAGACAGACTCCCGGGGGGCCGAGGGCGGGCTCGGGAACCCCCTGCGCCATCTGGTCACTGACTGTGTAAGTTCACACCTTCACTGAAAACATCGAGTCTCGTAATACTTGAAAGTCAGCATTGCTGACGCTGTGGTGGGTGCTCCTGGGGGGGTGGCCGACGCGGTGATGTGGCCTTAGGAGGCCAGGCCCCGGACGGCGGTGACAGCATGTTAAGGATGAGGAGTGGGAGGTGGGGAGGCCAGGAAACAGGAACCAGGTGGGAACCGCCGCGGTTTTCTGCCAGCTGCTCTGCCGTCTGTCCTGGTTCTTCTGTACTCACACACTGCAAGGTGTCATGAGCGTGTGTGACCGCGAGTGACGTGGGCAGGTGCGTGCGTGGACGTGAGCGCAGCTGGGCCAGGAAGCCCCACCTCGGGGACCAGCGGCATGGGGGGCGGGGCCCCAGCCACCCCCCCCCGCCCCTTGTGTGGGAGTCAGAGGTGCCCGCCTCGGTGGAGAGCTGCTGCTCCCTCGTGAGGGGTCCAGTGAGTCCTTCTCTGCAGGAGAAGTCGGCCCCCTGCGCCGCAGCCATGAGCCCCTGACCCAATGTGCATGTTGGACGCCGTGCACGTAGAGTCCCCTGGACATGCCACCTGTACCCCCCCACCCCCCGCCAGGATGGAGGCCCAGCACCCCCCCCAAACAGCCTGACATGTGTCCCTCCCAGGACAGGAGCTCTGTGGGAGGTGACAAGGCCTCCGTGGAGGCCATGACCCGCAAGTCCTCACCAGGGCACAGCATGCCTCCCGCATGGCAGCCCCACGCATCCTCCATGGGCCTTGGCCTGGCCGGTGCCCATGGCTCTGAGCGGCTGAGCGCCCGCCCCAGCTCAGGCTGCTGAGGTGCGCAGACCCTGCCCTGCTCCCTTTGATGCAGGCACAGGGCACTTACAAGGAAGGACGGCCTTGTTTCTGGAAAAGCAGACAATTCATCTGAACTCCCCACAGTTAGGCCTCGGTGGCTCCGTGGATTTAGGCAGAATATAGCTAAACGTGGCCCCATGGGCTGGTGCGGTGGCAGGCCGGAGGACGACGGCCCCAGCTCCAGGCAGGGACAGGCGGCTCTCGGGTGCCTCTCCCTCCGCTGGCAGCCGCCCAGGGTCAGCCGGCTTCCCTCCTGCCCCTCTCCTGGGAGCAGACACGACCATGCCAGTCGTTGTGCTTGGCTCTGGGTCGGCCCCAGGCCGGGAGGGTTGGAAGGTGCAGGGTGGGCTCACCAGCGAGCCAGCGCCCGGCTCGGGAAGGCCATCTGCTCTGCGGGGAGATTCCCAGACACACTCAGCTCACTGATGCTGCAAATGAGCCTTCAGGGATTCAGAAAACCAGGATTCTAAGCAGAAAGCCAGCAGGAGGTTCCGTGGGGTCAGCTGCCCCTGAGGGAAAGGTGGGGGCCTCAGGGGAGAGGCAAGTGCAGAGACACAGCCCCTTGGTCCCCACCCTGTGTGCCCCTGGAGGGTGTCCGGGCTGGGTGTGGGGGTAGGAAGAGGGTCCCAGGGCACTGGGCCTGGGGATCAGCATTCCCCACCCTGACCTGTGCTCAAGGCTCAGAGCAGCGACTCTGGTCGGCAGGAGAACCTGTCCTCGTCCCTGGGCGCCAGCCACGTGTGACCGTCCTGCCTCTGCTGACGCACTGCAGGGGCCCCTCCAGTGAGCAGGCTGGGCCTCAACATTCTCTCAGGCCTCAGGGACCCAAGATACAGGGTGCCGGGCAAGGCTCGTGGTGGCCCAGGACTGAGGGCACCTCAAGCCATCAGAACGTTCTCGTTCTCGGCATTGTTGAGTTAATGAGGAAAGGGTTTTGACAACAGAGGCTTATTCTCCACACCAGGGGCCTTCTCGGAAACTTAAAACTGTCTTCCTTCTCCAGTTTATCCCCAGCAAGGTAAGCTCTGGGTGGGGGAGGTGCTTGGGGAAGGGCTGAGCTCAGACCCACCGCATGCCAGCAGAGGGTGACAGTGCCTGGGCCACACCTGCGCCCCCAAGCGCCTGCCTGAGCTCCCCTCTGCTCGCTGACCATATTTCTTAAGTGGTGGTTGGACGACCCCCACTGAACCCTAGTAACACTGTGCCAGAGGTGCCAGAAACACCAGCCCTAAGGCAGGAAGGAACAAGGTATCAGGAAGGAAAGGGAAACCAGGGGCCAAGGTTTGAGGCACACCTGTGCGGGGCCAACAGCCAGTCACAGGCTGGTTCCCCCAGGCCTGGCCGAGTCCACAGGACGCCCCTCCAGCTGAAGACCCAGTGGGTAAAAGCCAGCCCCCACCAGGACAAGGCTGCAAGACCGCTCCATCAAGGAGCGGGGCTGCAGGGAGCCACCGTGTGTGCCGAGGGCCACTGTCTCTGGCCACAGAGGGACACGGGCCCCCAGAGCCACGTGGGGGTCCTCACTCCCCACCCTCAGCCTTTGACCCACGGGCCTGGAGCTGCTGTCAGGCTGTCTGGTCTCAGTGGTTTTCCCCCAGCTGTTGTTACCTGACTCTCTGTTGCGACCGGGCACCAAGCAGGGTGAGAGCCGTGTCCACAGGACGTCCCCCGGCACCTTTAAAGCAACCCGCGTGCATCCGTGCACCTGCTTACATCCACCCTCATCCCTCCCTCGGAGCTGAGGTCGCAGGCCACGTGCCTGCTGAGGGGACCGGGGCACTGCAGGGAGAGTGGCCGGCCCGCCGCAAGGTCGCCTCGGGTCCCTTGGAGGCGGCACCAGACCAGACAGGTGCCCCAGGGCAGGAGGCCTGAAATGGCTTGTGCATGTGAGGCGCGGCCGGCCTCCAGAAGCCTGGCCACGGCAGCTCAGCATCGCTTCCCTTCAGCCTCCCACCCCGGTGGCCTCGTGTGTGGCTCCCAGCCCCAGCCTCACCCCCGGAAGCTCTGAGTCGGGGGTGTGGCGCCGGCCCAGGGGGGCTGAGATGCACTGAGCTGCGCTGGTTTCACCTGGCCCCTCAGCTGCCCGAGAGAGGCTGAGGCCAGGGACTCGCCCGCTCCCCACTCCCAGGGACACGGGGGGCCGGTCTCCATCCTCATCCTCAGCTGAAGGAGCAGAAGGACGGTTCTGTGGCCACGGGACATGGAGCAGGGTGGCGGTCCCCCACGCACACTTCCAGCGCTCTGGGGGTACCTCGGGACCCCAGGAAGCTGCAGGCCTTGTAGCCCGCAGCCGCGTGGGGAAGAGATTTCAGACCTTCAGCCACAGGCTGCACAGCCTCACAGCTCAGAGGAGCTGGGGCGGCGCACACACACGCCACCGCTCGTGGGCACAGGGCACATTGCTCATGTGGGGTCCTCCTCCGGCGGACGGCCCTGTTCCGGCCCATGTCAGGCCAGTGGGCTGGAGGTGACCTGCACCGAGCCCCCAGTGCATGAGGGCTGCCTTCTGAGGGGGACCCAGGTGCCCTGCTCCCCAGCAGCCGGGCTTGTTAAGTCCCAGAAGGGACAGAAGGGACAGAAACCCTGGGAGCTGGTGGTGTCCCCCCGCGTTGTTCCGCAGGCTATCAGCAACAGGCGTTTCTAACTCCCCGTTCTGCCCGCGCAGAGGAAGCCTGCCCTGCCGAGACCTCAGGGCCAGTGTGGACTTTAGCATCAGCGCTCGGCAGGTGGTGAGTTCACGGAGGCTTCCTGATTCACCCAGGAAAGGGAGGAACGGGACCAGCCCTCCCCCACGCAGCCCTGCACCCTTCTTCCTGAGCACAGGGCTGTCGCTGCCCCGAGGCTGGCAGTCCCAGAGGCGACCTCCCAGAATGCTTCCCAGAGCCAGGATCCCACCCCGGCGCCAAAACAGAGGCATCTACTGGGTGAGGGGACGTGGTTCAACCCCCTACCCGGAAAGTCCACAGCTGCCAGCAGGCCCCCAGCCCCCACCGCCATCTGCCATCGTAGACCGGTGGCCCAACCCCCGATGAAGGCCCCCTTGGGCTGGAGCCCCCACCTGGACCACCTCCCCCCAACCCGTCTTGCTTGGGCTGGCCCCCTCCCTTCCCATGTGGCTCATCTCAACTGTGCCCCAGATGGGGAGCCTACACCCAGGCTGGTCTGACTCCTCGGCCTGGACTCTGACCCCTGTGTCCAGCAAACCGTGGGGCTCTCAATTCCTTCTAGAACTGATGAATGAACACTTGGGTTGTAGATGTGGACTTAAGACACAGCCAGCTCCACGGAGAGGCTGGGGTGAGGCCGAGGCCGCAGCCAGACCCCTGACCCGCCTGGGGCCTCTTGGCTGACCTGGAGCGAGCCCAGCACGGACAGCCGTCATCACCCCAGTGGGTGGCGCATGGCAGGCAGGGCGGGCCCGGCAAGTGGCCGAGCGCACTCTGTCTCTTTGCCCCTCACCTGCCTAACGGTCCCGTGCCCCCTGGGACGCCGGGGGCACGGGAGCCAGACCAGAGCGGCCTGGCAAGACCCTTCAATGCACAGCTGTCTCGTCTCACGGACACTCGGAGGGGAAGGCCCTTAATCCTTGAGGTGATCTTCACCTCCGATCAGCCCCTAGAGCCCTAGAGCACACACAGACTGGTGTCTGACTCGTTTCTTCCGAACGGGTTTAAGGGAAGACCCTTATACAATGAGAGGGACTGTGCCGGCATTACGATGCCCCCGGGGAAGGCTCAGCTCGTGGGGTCACAGGGCTGAGCTGCCCTCATCCTCCCTGGAATCTGGTCCCTCTCAGGGCAGCCATGCACACCTCCGCCCAGAAGCCTCCGTGGCCCCTCTTCCCTGTGAGGCACGTGACTGGTTGCCTTGCTGGCCCCTGTGACCGCACCTTCCCCACCCCCGCTGGCTGACATCCCCCAGGCTGCTCCTAAGACAAACGCACACATGCCCACCTCAGAGCCTTTCCACTGGCTGTTCCACTCCTGAAATGCTTTGCCTTCACCCACCGGGCTCACTCCCCTCTGCCTGCCTCTCTGCCCGCACTATCCTCCATCCCTCATTTGTTGTTCCCTGTAGCACAGAGCACCACGGATCCTGTAGTGTAACCTCGCCGGCCTGCCCCACCCAGGAACCTGCACACGTCTTGTGGCACCTGTGTCCCATGGCACCTGCACTTGTCCCGTGGCACCTGTACTTGCCCCATGGCATCCGTACGTGTCCGGTGGCACCTGTGTCCCACGGCATCTGCATTTGTCCCGTGGCACCTGCGCTTGTCCTGTGGCATCTGCACTTGTCCCGTGGCACCTGCACTTGTCCAGTGGCACCTGCACTTGCCCCGTGGCACCCGTACGTGTCCCGTGGCACCTGTGTCCCATGCCGTCTGCATTTGTCCTGTGGCACCTGTGCTTGTTCCGTGGCACCTGCGTCCTGTGGCACCTGCATCCCCTGTCACCCCATTTGCCCCTTAGCACCTGCATCCCGTGGCCCAGAGCAGCACTGGCAGTGACAATTGTGAAGTGAGCACTGAACTGGGGAGCACTCCCCAGCAACCAGAGAGGCAGCTGCTACAGATTGTGTTAATCAGTACAGCAGACCAGTCACGCCCCAGCCATGGTCCCTGCGCTGATGGCATTGACCTTCCTGGGACCCAAGTTCCAGGCTCGGCACAGGAGCATGGGAGCTGGCAGCCACGCGGAGAGGTGCCCGGGTCCCCAGAGCTGGCGTGCTGTGACTTGGAGGATTTGTGGTGCGCTGTTCCAGGAGGCATGACTGGGGGGAATGAATCGGTAGCAGGTTTCACCAGCGGTGGGGCGTGCTTGAGGCCAGGGCTGGCGGGGATGAGAGCAGCTTCTCCTGGGGACACAGCCCGCCCGGGTGAGCACCGTGTGGGGTGAGCTGCTCCCCACCCTTAGCCCCGACGACGTACCCTGGGTGCTCTAGGCGGGCGGGGGCCTTGCTTGGCCACGGGCCGCCCCCTGCGTGTGGTATCTGGGTGCGGCACTCCCAGGAGGCTCTGCGGCAGCTTGGGGGAAGAATTCAGGTGACGAGCGTCTTCCCAGACCCAGAGCTTGGAAGGTGTGGATGAAGCTTAGGAGAAGCAGGCCTTCAGGGCCGCACTCATCTCCAACCCATCCGTCCATGCCGCTTGGCACAGGGCAGGCTGGGGGCCAGGTAGGGAGGGCACGGCATGAACCAGACATGGCCCCTACCTTCACGGGGCTGACCTCAGGTCTTCGGGAGCAGGGGGCGGGGGCTTACCTGACGGGTGGAGTCTAGGGGGCCACACAGGGTGGGGCCATGCCAGTGCGGGTGGGAGGCCACCATGTACCCCCAGGGCTGTCCTGCTCCCCTGTCCCGACTGCCCTTGGGACTCTGCTGTCCCCACAATCCCCTCTGCCATCTCCCCCTTCACTTTTGGTCTCCTGCCCCCCAGCCCAGAGGCCCGTGGAGCTCAGCATCTCCTAGTCCCAACAGGCTCTGCAGGCAGGGCTGGGGTGGGGAGGGGCTGCTGCAGCTCCTGGGCTCACGCAGCACACCTGCTCTGCTGGCCTGAGCAGAGAGAGGAGACACAAGACAAAGGCATGGAGGAGAGATAGGGAAGGGGGTGGGAGGCAAGTAGGGTCAGGCAGGGGGGCTCTGGGGTGCAGGAAGGTTGGGCAAGAGGACCCAAGACCAGGAGCTCAGACCCAGCGCCTGAGAGTGGCCCACAGCCGGGAGCCAAGGAGCCCTCCCGGAGGGAAGAGGGGGTACATGCTGAGGCAGGGCGGGTGGTGGAGAGACCTTGGTCAGTGCCGTCCCTCGTTAGCGAGTGCCTCCCTCCTGTGGACAGCTCTGGGGTAAACCTGCTGCCGGACAGACTCCAGATGCCAGGGAAGTGCGTGGACAGGAGCCCTAACTGCAAGCACCCCTAGCTTTGACCCCAGCTGGGGCCTGGTGGGTGTGGCAGGGACATTTCCCTCCAACCCACAGGGACACAGAGGAACCCACAGCCCCTTCCTCGAGGGGCAAGTACTGGCAGGGGTGGGGGGTGTCCTGACACGTCTACCAGGAGACAAAATGTGGGGCTGAATGCAGGCCAGGCCAGGAAGGCACTGAGACAGGCCTCAGGTGACTGCGGTCCCAGAGCTCCGTGTGTACCCCCCAGAGGCTGACCTGGGTCCAGACCCCGCGCGGTGGCTTGGAGCCTTGGGAGTAACGCCAGGGCTCTCTCGGTTTACAGGAAGTTAGCCCAGGCAAAGCCTTCCGGGAGTCCCTTCCCCGAGCAGGCTGGACTGGAGGCCATCGGCACTCCCAACCTTTGCCCCTCTTTCCTGGGGGTATCTCAGTGTGACAGGTTAGCTCCAAATGCCTACGGAGCGTTGCTCGGCCTGTGGCTCATTCCCCCGCAGGCTTTCCCGTACACTTTCAGCACGGTGGAGGCTCTGGGAAGGACCCTTGGTTCTAGGCTCTGGATGTTGGGTCCTAACTCCAGGCCCACTGACTGCCTCTGTCCTGCCAGGACTGGGGTCCACGAGGGTCCACTGACTCATCCACCCCTGGGAGTGTGGGGCCCACTGGGGACTCCCGCTGCTCATGCTGTCCTTCTAGATCATCTTCTTCCAGATCCCCTGCTGCCTTCCTTCGAGGGGAGTGAGGGAAATTCAGGGCAAGAACGCAGGGGAGCGTGACGGATGGCGCCCAGGAAGCCACCGGAAAGAGCAGACAGGGTGAGGCTAAGTGCCTGGTCCTAGGACCAGAGCCCACAAAGTCAAAACCAGAAGCTTCCAGTTTTAACCCAGGAGGTAAATACCACCCCCATGGCTTCCCCCACAGCCTGGGAACACCCCAGGGCAGATGCCCAGTCCCCACGGCTGAACCTCAGAGAAATACACAGATTAAGTGAGGGAACCCTGGGGAACATGGAGGGTATGGGTGGGGTGCTCAGGCGTGTCCCAGGCCACCGGTCCATGCACCCCCCATCACCAGCAAAATCGCAGTGATGGGGAGGGTTTGGGAAGCAATAAGACCTGGGGCCCAGGATCCCAGGGCCGGCAGGCTCAAGGGCCTGGACTGAAAAGCCAGCAGCCGGCATGCCAAAGGCAGGCTCCCAGGGCTGCACTCCGCCTGGAGAGTGACAGGGGGAGGCCCTTCCCTTGGAGGCACAGCGGGGGCCAGAGGGGTCCACCTGCTCCTCCCACCGGGCACTCTTCCCCCAAGACCAGGGGTGACGGCGGCCTGCAAAGCCGCAAGGGCACCGTGGGAGGGGCCAAGAGAGACCACCGGCCACCATCCCTGAGCTTCCGGCCTTCCAAGCCAGACCGGCCCACCAGGCACTGGGGTCCTCCCGGGGTGTTTCCTCCCGGGGTGTTTCCTCCCGGTTTGAGTGGCTGGGGGGTGAGCCTGGGCTGCCCCCTTTCCCAAGAGAGACCATGGTGGACGTAGCAGAGACTCTGAGGCTCAGAGAGTGAAGCTGCCGCCAGCCAGCGGGCCCACGTCGGGGGTGCCCTTGCCTCCAGCCCGTCAGCACTGCGAGCTCCACTTCCGAGGCACGTCCCTAGACCGGGGGTCTTGCCGGCCTGCCCACACTGACACGGCCCCACACCCTGGCCTTCATAGCTGCAGCCCGTCCTGTCTAGGCTTCTCCCTATGGCTCAGGCTTCCTCCCTGGCAGGACCTCGACCCTCTCACCGCTCCCCTCTCAGAAGTCTCCTCCCGATCCGACCCAGTGTCCACCTCTCACCCTGGACCCACTGGGGTGTCAGCTGGACACCTGTGCCCCAAAGTCCCCTGCGTAGCGCCTGGGAGTAAAGGGAGCCGCCCACCTAGAACGACCCCTCCTGCCCCTTCTCTGCCCTGCCACCAAGACAACGGTCCAAGAGCCCACGCCCGTTCAAGCCGCTCCCCTTCGTGATCCCTGGGGAGAGACCAAAGGCCTGGTTTGGCCTCCTCAGGCCTCCAACAGTCTAACCTCCCTCTTCCCCCAGAAGCGCCGTCCGGGTAATCCTGCCACTGCTGAGCTCTGTCTCCAGAAGCTGCCCCAGCTTCAGGCCCCAGCCCCAGAGGGGCCTCCACCCAGTGCTCCACAGCCTCACGACCTCTGCACGGCCAGTGTGGGCCGCTGAGCCTGCTGCTGGCCCAGCCCTTGGTCCCCGAGGAAGGTCCACAGAGAGAGAACACAATGAAGAGGAGATAGCCCAGCCTGGCCCAAGGGCCCTAGGGGCCCTGGGGCAGGCAGCTGCGGGCTCAGGGGCCCCCAGGGTCTGGAGGAAGGAAGTACACCCCCCTCAGGGGCAGGTGCTATCCCACTGCAGAAGCCCCCCCCCACCTCTCTGGCCCAGGAGGAGGGCTCCCTGGCCTTCGGAATTTCCTAAAGATTCAGTAGCAGGCAGCGGGCCTCTGGAGGGCCAGATGCTCATGATTCGTCCTTTGCTGAGCCCCAGGGGGTCTTAGGGGCTGGGGGCCCACGGGTTCAGCAGCCACACCTCTCTCTCGCCCGTGCAAAGGTGCAGCTAGCAGCGGTGAGCCCGACTCCTGGGCCAACCTGCTGGTGGCCATGACCCGGCCCTCTGGCCTTTCTCCGTCCTGACTGCTTGCGGCAAGAAACTGCCTCATCACATCAGTGGGACTCAGGGCTTTGTCCCAGGGTCCCCGGCAGGCTACGCGTGGCTGGAAGAAACCTGACGTCTGCAGCGCGAGCTGGGATGGGGGCTAAAAGGAACCCTTGACGCTGCTGCTCAGACATTTGGCAAGTGCTCGGAAATGGGCAGAACCCCACTGTCGCTCTGCTCCTGCGCCTTGAGAACAAAACAGCCTGAAAGGGACCGAAGAGCTTCAGGAGCACGAACCCTGGACACGGGTCCAGAAGGGAGTGCGCCAGGGTCCATGCCCTCCGTCATGCCTGCACAGACCGCAGGGTCCTGGGGCCTCCGGGCTCCCCCAGATGCAGGAGAAGGTGGGAGAGTGCTCTATGGGCTCAGGAGAAGGGGCGCTAGGCTTGGCTGCACAGGGAGGGGGCTGGGGACCAGGTCGGCAGGGCAGGGAAGGGGGAGGAGCCCAGGCAGTGGGGAAGCCCCAGGGATAACCACTGACCAGGTTAGATCTCCACTGGTCACTTTAGGGAACAGAGGGTCCTGGGGGTGGGGAGGGGGCGGAGCTCCAGCCTCCAGGATCTGGGCAGGACTGCGGGCAGCCGCGGAGGTGAGGTGAGTGCTTAGTTGTTGGAGATCTTGGTCTGTGGGGCTGAGCAGGAGCAGGGGGTCTGGCTGGTCGGGTAAGGTTTGGTGTGGTTTTGGGGCTCCAGAAGGCTGAGAGATGGCAGCGCGTCCCCTCAGGACAGCCGAGGGGCAGTGGGGAAGGGGCCAGACCAGAAGGGGGTGGGGAGCTGCAAAGGAAAGGGCAGAGGCGTGTGGCCTGAGGCCCATGCACAGAGCCACCAGGAGGACCTGTGCAGGGTGGGCACAGCGGATTCTGGGTTCCGGGGAATGGCAGGCAGGGGGCAAGCCTGAGGGGGAGGCTGGGAGTGGGCTGGGCCTGGGATGAGTCCTGGCTTACTTTTTCAGATGGGGAGACTGAGTCTATCTGAGGTGCTGCCTGTCCCCACATGAGACCACAATGCCACCACAGCAGGAACCTCCACATATAGGACAGTGAGGGCAGAGCTCAGCTCAGGGCAGGGGGGCTCTGCAGGGGGAGCTGGGTCAGCTCTGGGGGTCTGCCCTCAGGGTCTTCTTCATGTTGTCCTGAGAAACCCCCCAGAGTCTCCACCAAGGCTTGACTCTTGTCCCTTCCAGGGGGGTCAGCAATCCCAGACGACAGCAGGAGAACGAGGACATGGTGCTCATGCTGCAAGCCTTCTTCAATGTGTCCGGGTGAGAAAATGGTTCTGGGCTTGCCCCTGAGCAGGACACAAAGCTGGCTGGAGCACATGGCCACCCCACCCCGGAGAAGGGACCCTCAGGACAGGTCCAGGCACCGGAGATTTGCAAGGAGGTGGCTCCTCTGGGTGAGTAACAAACTCGGGGACAGGCAAGAACTTGGGTCAGTGCGCCTGCCTTCCCGCAGACTCTCCCCTCAGGGCCTGCTGGCTGGGGGGAGTGCTGGTGACTGTCACTGGAATTTCAGGTGCCAGTCTCCATGTCTGGATGCCGGGGCAGGAATAGGAGAAGCCCCAGCTCGCAAAGAAAGCACACGTCTGCTTTACAAAGCCAGGGTACTCCACGTCCCAGGTGTGGACCCCCAGAGCAACCCAGGTCTACCCTGCAAATGTCCTCCTCGTAGCAGTTTTACAGGAGAAAGAAGGCAGAGGAGGACAAAAGCCCCGCCCCCCGCCCCAGAAACGGGTCAGTTCCAAAAACAGGTCACTCCAGTGTGAGTGTGCGGACAGAGCTCTCAGAGCCCCCATGGTGGGGCTGGACCTGTCCCGTAGGTGACCAGCAGAAAGTGGCCAGTGTCAGTCACCTCCCACGGCAGATGTGTTTGGAAGAGACACAACACGAGACCTCACGTGGGTGCTGGAGTTTTACTCTTATCGCAAGATCCCAGAAAGCCCAGTGAGGACAGAGTGCGGAAACCAGGCAGCCGGGGCGGGAAAGAGGAAGGGGCAGAGGGATGGCGAGTGCCTTCAAGAACCAGAAAGCAGAAATGAGAGGGACCTCCAGGGAGGGGGGACACGGAGTAGGCGGTGCTGAACGGGACACAAGCTAACCAGGCACCCGAAACCCCAGGCCCCCAAATCTCTGGTAGGTTCCCCCCCCCAAGAGCCTGACCCTCCTGTCCTGCTGAACACAAGGTGCTCCCGCCTCCCCGTTCCCGACTCCCTGCCTCCTGCCCTTCCCTGGGTGGGGGGGAGCGGGGTCCTCACACCCCTCCCCGCCCTTCCCCCCAAGCTCCACCTAGTAAGTCCCACAGGCCAGCATCGTTTCACAGTCTCCAGGAAGACCCTCCCTGGTGGGGGGACATGTCACAACTCCGGTCCTCCTAAGCTCTCAAGAAGGCTGACCTTCCCACCACCTTGCCCCGGAGTCACCTGTGGTTCCCACTTGCCGGCTCACTGGAGCAGGTTAAGAGAAATCCCACAGACCAGGATTTTTAAAAGAGAAACACTGTCAACGGAAAAATTGCTCCTATATGTGGGGTTTTACTGGGTTTAATCTTGAGCCCAAAGGCTTTCTTTCTGCCCTGGGAGCCGACTCTCACTGCAGTCCTGGACGGGAAGAACCGCCCTTCTCCCCACATCAAACAGCCCCACAAGCCGCGACAGCACATGGGGGGCTGGGGGCGCCCGGGGCAGGAGCAGCTCTGAGGTCTGCAGGCCTGGAAGCCGCAGAAGGGAGTCCCAACACGAAACCCAGGAGCCTGGCGGGCGCGGGGCTCCGGAGGCTGCGCCCGGCCGGCGGGGACCGTGTCACCCTCGGCGACCGCCACAGCTGCTCCGGGCCCGGCCAGGCTCGCAGTCCGCGCCTCGCCCTGCCTGACCCGAAGGCCTGGCTCCCCAGGACTGGCCGCGGGGCGGGGAAGACGGCAGACCCGGCGGAGACCCCGACCTGGGCGAACGCCGGCGTCGCGCTCTGTACCAGGAGGCAGGCGGGTCCGCAGTCCCCGCGAGCCGGGCGGGCGCTAGCCGCAGGGGAAGTCGTGGCGGGGCAACGACCTCGAGACCCATCGAGCCCCGGGCGTCTTACCGATCTTGGCCAAGCTGGCCACGAGGATCCACAGCGCAATGATGTACGGGTCCTGGACATGGAGCCACTCGAAGGTGACCACCTGGAAACCCTGGCTGTGTCCGTGCGCGCTGCCAGGCCCCTCCTCGACGCCCCGCACCCGCGGCAGCGCGCCGAGCGCCGGCAGCAGCGCTAGCAGCAGCCCCCGACCGGAGCCCGCAGCCCCGCGCCCCGACATCGCCGCCCGCGCTCAGCAGCCTGTTGGGACGCGCATGGCGTGTGGGTCCTGCTGCGCTCGGCGGGACGCGCTGCGCCCGAGCTGTCCGACGTGCGGGGCCGTGGGCGCTGGCGTCGGGCGGCGCGCGGCCGGGCGCGCTCCGGGTGCGGGCTGCTGTCCCGGTCCCCGCCCGCCCGGTGGCCTTTAATCCGGCAGCCCCCTCCCGCCCCGGGGCGGGGCCTTCCCGCCCCCGCTGCGCGCACCCGAGCGCGGACTCCGCCGCACGCCCTCGGCACGCCCACCCCGGGCCGCCGGTCGCCCTGACCTCGCCTCCCGGCGTCCGCGCTCGGTGCCGTCCACCTCCCTCCCCCACCGCCCGCCGGGTGCTGGAGGCCGGGGCTGGAGGGCGCAGGCCCGGAGGTCTGCGAAGCCGCGCGGCGAAGCGACGATGCGCAACCGCCTCGCTAGGGGCGGACGGCAGCGCCCAGGGCCCCGCCGGCTTGGCTGGCGGAGGGTGGGCTCCCGGGGCCTCGGGCGCCCCTCAGTGGCCTTCGCTCAGCTCCCGAGTTGCCTGGGACAGCTTGCCCCAAGCTGAGGCTTAGCGGTAGACACTGGATGGGGCTGGCCGACCCTGCTGGTGCCCGAGGGTCCAGGAGGGGGCCAGCCCCGAAGCCTGCAGCCACGTCTTCAACACACACCTGCATTTCCTGACAGGATGAAACAACTTGTCTGAAAGCAGGTTCTTTCCGTCCAGACCAGGGGTGGTGCGGATCCAAGGCGTTCTTCCCTTCCCCATGCATGGTGGCCCCTGTTCCTCCCGCAAGGGACCCGCCACCCTGCCCTTGGAGCCGGCTGTGAGCGAGGGAGTGGGTTACTCCTTCCACCCCAGGGCTTGGCCGCCAGCGAAGTCCGAGCAGGATGTCCGCTGTAACCCTTCCTGCCCCCACCGTACCCCACGATGGCTCACCTGGGCACCACAGACGTCAGGAGGCAAGTGCCCCCGTTGTTCCCTTCCCCAGCCCAGGCAGCTCCCTCTCCCGCTCAGCAGGTCCAGTGACCGTGGGGCTGCCACAAAGCTCTCTCGCCTTTGCCTTCACCTTCGTCCCCTCCACTTGCCCTGCCCAGCTCGGCTCTCAGGAAGGCCCAGTTCCCCCAGGATTCAGGTCCCTCTCCGACCTCTAAGCTGCCCTCCTGGAGACCTGTGCAGCTGCACCCCCTGTCCTTCCCAAGGTCCTTGTCCCACAGCTGATCTCGTGGCTCGCAGGTGTGATGCGGAGCCCCCCTCCCTCCCTCCCGGCTCTTCCCCTCCATAACTTCTGACCTGCCCCCCACTCAGTTCGACGATTGTGCTGTCCGTGGGAACATCTGTTCCATGAGTGAGGGGCTCATGGCTTCATCCCCCTTCCTGAAATGGCACCTGGCACACAGGGACATTCAGGGGAAGTTGGTCGGGTGGATGGACAGAGGCCAGGCGGGCAGGTGGGGGGGCAGGTGGGTGGCTGGACAGATGGAGGCATCCCCAGGTATCAGAAAGCACATCAGGGTGCCAGGAGCTGAGCAGCGCGGAGCTGAGCTGGACGGCTTCCTTGCTTGCGTTCTCTCCCCAGTTTCTTGGTGGTGGAGGTGCTCCTCGGTAATGGAGTCGGGAGTCCGTTGAGATCCTGCCCAGCAGGGTGAGCTGGCTGGGTGGCTGGCACTGAATGTCCGGGTGACCTTTCAGGAGGGTGTTCTAGAGGGCTTCAGTCCTCTCTGGGTGTCCTTGGTGGAAGGGGCTCTGCGGGGTCCCGGGATCCTTGGTTGAGGGAGGAAGGCTCAATAGGAGGGCTGGCGTGAGCCGAAAGCAGCGTCCGACAGTAGGGGTTGGGACTGGCTGCTGGGGTGGCTTTGTGTGGACCATGAAGGGCTGGGGACTGGCTTCCCACTCCGCTGTGTCTCCGTTTCTCTCCCAGCACTGTTCTCAGCCTCCTGTCCTGGACGTGCTGTCAGCTGGACAAGACTGGGCTCCCCCAGCCCAGACACATGTCTCCATTCTTCCCTCACTGTTGTTGAGTGACGCCTTTAGGAAGAGTGTCCTCTTGTGTGACGGTGGCCTTGCATTGCATGGGAAGGCCCGGTTCCCACCGGAGCGGCGTGTGCCATGACGCCCGAAGACCCTCCGGTCACTCTGCCCTCTTGGACCTTCACCAAGAGCTTGGCTCAAGAGCTCGTGCCCTTTCTCCCTGCAGGGGCTGCTTCCGAGGCCCAGGAAGTCGTTCAAGGGGCGGGAGAGCTGAGCATTGCCGCGCGCAGGAGTTGGGTCTAGAGGCTGGGCCTGACGATCGGCCCCAGGCGGTGTGCAGCAGAGGCCGCAGGAAGGTCCCAGGGATGCCCACTGCAGAGTCAGGAGCGAGGCTCTGAAATGGTGCCAGCTTGTGGGGCTACCTGGCAGGGTTCGTGGGCGTGTGATGGATGAGCGCACCTGGGCTCCTGAGAAGCTTGGGGCCCGACGGTGCCTCTGCCGGGGCCGCGCTTACCCGCAGAAGTCGGCTCAGGGGTGTGGGGCACTGCATCCCCCAACACCCACACCTGGCTGACCTCCTTCTCCAAAGCGCCCCCACGTGGGCAGGGGCCGCAGGCTGGGTGGGCAGCCCCACGCCTCCCTGACTGAGTCCTGGCTTCAGATGGGGCTGCCGCAGCCCTGTCCCAGGCCTGCCATCCACATCCACAGCCACATCTGGCAGAACTCTGCTCGACACCTCTCAGAGGTGTGCTGGGCGCCGCTCACGCCACCGCGCAGCCATGTGTACCTGGGGGCCTGGGAGCGTGCGTGGTGCCGGGTGTCTGGGGACCTGTCCTCAGGACCCCGCGGGTGTAGGACGGTCTGATAATACCTTCCCCAGCCCTGCCATCAGGTGCTGCCTGCCCCTCCCCTCTCCACCCCTCCCCAGGGGGCTGGGTCACCTGCAGGTTTTCCGGTAGGAGCAGTGTCTCAGTCTGCCTGGGCCGCCAGAGCCGGTGCCACCAGTGGGGGCTTACACCGCAGAAGCCTGTCTCCTCACAGTTGGGGCTGGAAGTCCAGGAGCAGGGTTCTGACGGAATCCAGTTCTGGTGGCTTGTGGGGGGCCGCTGTGTTCTCGGGGGTCTGTCCTCTGAGCAGGGACGTGGGGAGATGGAGGGAGAGCTCCCTCAGCCTCTTCTTATAGGGCCTCACCCTTACGACCTCACGAACCTTAATCACCTCCGAGAGATCCTTCCCAGATACTGTCCCAGCCTGGGTTAAGACTGACTTATGAATCGGGGGGGGGGGGACACAATTCAGTGCCTAGCACCCAGAAAGGGGCCGTGACCATGGGACATACTGAAAACAGGTAAAATAATGCAAGTAACCAGTCCCGACCCCCTGCTCTCCTAAGCTTCTGTGAGCAACTGAACTTCAAAAGTATTAAATCAGAAAAATGTCACCTCTCCTCTGTCACAGTGACTTCTGGTTATGAATTCTACCCCTGTGGTTTAGGAAAACCTCTTCTGCTCAAACAGACAAAAGTTTTGAGCCTGTTTGGGCTTTAGGTAGCAGCACAGGAAGTCTGCTAAGTGTTTCCTGTGGCTTTAAATCTGCCCACACGCCGTCGCCCCACGAACTTACCCTTATACCCAAGGAGTCACACCAGCTCTTTGTGAAGAGGGAAGGAAACCTGTGCTATTACCCTCCAAGCCAGTAATTCTGCACGGACCCTTCTCCCTGTGTTTGCTGAGCACATACTGCGTGCCCGGTGCTGTTTGCACAGACAGAGCCCCTCTGGGAGCCGGTCACAGCCACCACAATGGCGGATTCCCAGATTCCTGTCTCCCCTGGGATGCTAACACCCTGCCAGGGACCCCCTCTGAGCCCGGCACCCCTGCTCCACAACCTGCACCACACCACTCTGCTTGGCCGGGTCGGAGGTCTAGACCTGTCCTCCCTGGCTCTTAGGGACACCAGGGATCTTCCGTGACTGTGGTTCCTGGGACTACTGTGCTCCTGCAGGATCCCTCCCCGCAACCACACCTGACCATTCCCTGGCCTCCCACCCAGCCCTCTGTCCACTGACCTCACACAGACCCAGGCACATCCTGGTGGTCTTGGACACAGGTGACCCCCTTCGTGGGAGCCCCATCTCCAGGCCCTGCCTCTTCCTCTGCAGGATCTCAGGCTTCTGCTTCTTTCTGGAAGAGGGAGCCCTACTGTGGACCACACCTCCCCAATATCCTCACACTGTCCATCAGTTGTGACTTAGCGCGTCCCCACAAACAGCCCTGGAACCCCATGCCATCTGCAGCGGAGGCCCAGGGCAGACCACTGACCCCAAGCTCCTGCAAAAAACCATCCAATGGGTCACAGGCTCAGACCTCCCAGAGCCCTTCTCCCAAGTGCCTCCAGCTGCACCGAGAAACCCACCCTGTTCAGGAACACCCCAAACACGAGGCTTCACAGTTGAACCCAGAACTACATAGGGAGGGTAACGGGGGCCCAGCAAGCTGGGGATATCCGGGGAGAAAGGTGGAGTAAATATTGGAAAAGCCACGCCTGTGGCCCCTCGGTGACCAGACTGCAGAGCCCTCGGTGATGTGCCCGCAGAGGCAGGAGGCCTCTGGTGAGATCAAGAATCCGCTCAAGGCAAAGCCAGCAAGTCGGAGAGCGCGGACTGGAAGGACGTGTGTGTCCCGCAGCCACTCCGTGGCGTCTATAGACGTCAATGGGGACGCAGGTAAGGACAGGGGCCTGCACGGGGGAGGGGCGGCAGAGCCTCCCTTCTGGGCATGTGGGATTGTGGCCTTCGAGGGGACCTGCCGACAGATGGTTGGAACTAGGGAGCGTTGGGTGAGCAGGGCCGCTGGCTTCAAAACCAGCCTTCTGTGATCCGTTCTAGTTCTCCGCACTGCCACAGACTCGTCCGGACACGAAAGTGCATTTAGACACACTGTTCATGTAGCATCAAAAACCGAAAACATAGGGAAAAAAAATCTAACAAAAGATATGCAAGTCACAGAAGAATTCTCCAGTGAACACTGGAAATACTAAATTATGAATTTAACTTTTCTAGTAGATACATGACCATTCCAACTTTCTGTTTCTTTTTGTATCCGTTTTGGTAAATTTTATTTTCAAGGGATTGGCCCATTTCACCTAAAATTTCATGTTTATCAATGTAAAGCTCACTATGCCCTTCTCATGTCTGTAAGACTGTGCTGTGATGTCTCTCTCTCTCTCTCTTAAGATTTTATTATTTATTTATTTGAGAGCGAGATAGTGAGAGAGAGCACGAGTGTAGAGGAGAGGGAGAAGCAGGCGGGACTCGACCTCAGGACCCGGGCCGAAGGCAGACGCTTAACTCAGCCACCCAGGCGCCCCCGTGTTTCTCTTTCTGTTCTCAGGTCGGCTCACTCTTGTTTTGTCTCACTAGCGATCCGTGTTTCTGGAGGTCTACCAGTTGCCTTCGTTTTTTCACAAAACCAGACTCTGGTTTTGTTGACTTTCTGTCTCTGATTCACACATTTCTTTATTCTTTCTTTCCTTCCTTGTTCGTATGTTGATGTTCTTTTTCTGGCTTCTTGAACTGGAAGCTCTGGTCATTGATTTTCAGTGTTTCTTTTTTTAAATTTCATGATTTTCCCAAGAAGCTGTAAAGTCCCTTCTACAACTACAGCGGTGCCTCTACTGGTTTTCCTTCTTCATGTCCAAATACTCTCTGATTTCTGCTGTGATTTCTTCTTTGACGTGAGTCACTCGGGAGCTGCTTCATTTCCAGACACTTGTGTGTCGCTCCTGTCCCCTGTCGCCGAGATCATGGAATTCCACACGGATGACGTCATTCCTCCTAGATCTGTTAAAACCTGCTTCGTGATTTAGCATCTGGGCTTTTGTGGAAAATACCCCACGTGCTCTGGGTGAGAAGGTGTGTTCTGGCTTTGTCAGAACTGGGGTCCCACGTTTGTCATTCGGTCACACTGGTTCGTCTTGTTCTCAGATCTTCTATGTCTGTGCTCATTTCAGTAGTAAAGGGACGCGGTAACGTTGTCATCTCAGCTGGTGGCTTGGTCATTCTAGGCTTGCCAGCTTTCGCTCTCTGTGACTTAAACAGGGTTGGTCTGTCTTCAGGGTGGACGGGCTCATTGTCACGTGGAAGGCCCTTCTGCCCGAAGACTCTTGCCCAGCATCCGCTCTCACGTTCACCCGGCCACCCCGGTTTTCCTGTGGTTCACACGGACAAGGTGCGGCCTCTCCCCTTCTCACCCTCAATCGATCCGTCTTTCCGGGTAAGGTGCCGGTTTGTGTGCTGGTCGTTACTTCATGTTCCTTTTGGACTCACTTCACGACTTCCTGGGACTGAAGGGGCTTGCCCTCCACCTGCTCAGTCTGCACGTGCGGAGGGACCCCCGTCCGCAAGTGTCAGAGACGAGCCGTGCACCTGCAGACGCAGACGAGGGGAGCACCGTCACCCTATGTCTCTCGCCCTCCTTCCCGCGCTCTGGGCCTGCCCACCTCCCGGCATTGCTTCGCTCCAAGTCATTGTTCATCCAGAATTCAGCCGACGCTCCCTGGAGGTTCTCACACTCGAGTGATCTCGCCACTCTACTCCTTGGGCTCCCCCCGAGGCCCTGTGGCCCCCTGGGGCTCTGTCCCCGCAGGACTCAGAGCCTTTGGATCTGCCTCATGTGCGGGTTTGCCCGTCTTCTAGGATACTTGCTCATGGCTCCCCTTCCTCCACAAGCCCACCCTCTGGGAGGGAGACCTCACCCCTAAAGGCAATGCAGCCGTCCTTCCAGCTAGAGCCCAGGGTGGAGAGCTGCTGGTGACCTGGGAGCCTGCCCGGGGAGAGCAGCTGGGAGCAGACCTGGGAGCAGACCCGGGAGCAGGCGGCTGGCTGAGGGAGCAGCCCACCCTCTCTGTACATGGAGGCCCTCTGCTAGGGTATGGAAAACGCACCCAGGGCTGTGGACGGTGCAGGCTGGGAGGGAACCCGGGCTCTGAAGGCTGGCCTGTGCTCAGAGCGGCCTAGAGACCGCAGATCTTATTCTTGGGGCCAATTGCGCCTGTGAATTCTCTCCCTTCGCCGTGGAAAGCAGGACCTGGGCCCTGTCACCTAGGGGGCCGCCCTCTGAGACCTCTGCACCCGGGCTCTGGGGACATTGCTGAAGAAGGAAGGAGCGGCTTAGCCAGGCGGGTGTGCCCCCACCCCAGCTCAGATGCTCCCACACTCTGCTTGCCACACGGGACCAGCCATCTCTGCTCAGAAGGCTGATGTGGGATGCGCATGCTCCGGCCCTCCCCTGGCCCAGACTCCCAGCTGCCTCGGGCGAGGTCTTATTTTGCAGACAAGCCTCAGTTTCCCCTACGTAGCTGGGCCCATCTGCACCCCGTGCTATGCACCGCTGTGGGTCCCTGTCCCTGAGACGGGCTAACCAGGGGCAGGTAGGCCAACCTGCTCCCCACTCCTCGGGACAGGGCAGCACACGGCCAATGTGTCAGCAGGAGGAGTCCACAGGGCTCCCCTGAGGCTGCTGGAGCTGGGCCAGGTCCCCGGGGGCCCGACGGCCACTGCCCTCCCTGCCCAGCCCAGAGCCCCACCTCACCTGGCGATCGATAGCATCAGGCCAGGCCCAGAGCAAACACACAGCCTGAGAGGCTGGAGACAATAGCCGGACGGGGCTGCGTGGGGCCCCTGGGCTTTGTCTGGGGCCGATACGGTGTGTGCCGAGGGTTTAGGAGGCTCGCGGGCCCCGAGCCCCATGCTGGCCGCCCAGGGAAAGCACAATGCACATTGTGTTCCTGCAGAGGCTGCCGTGTGCAGCCGGGCCCAGGGCTTTGGGGGCTCCCAAACGAGCCCCATTCACGGGGCTGGACAGAGTTTTGTTAACGCGCTCACTCCTGATAGCGCTTCTTCTAAGAGGAATCCAGGGAGATTTCTGCAAAGAAGGGCGGTTCTGTTGCTGGGGCCATCTGCAGGACTCCTGTGAGCGCACGCGGAAAACGGGCCGTTTTCATGCGCTTGTCCTCTGACTTGCACCCAAGCTTCAAGTCTGGTTGGCAAGGTCCGGATTTAGAAAGAACTGGAGGTCTCAGAGTGAGCCCTGGGTTCAAACACCCCAGAGGGTGCCGGGGAGACCCAGGGAGCCTGGAGACTTGTCCTTGCGGGGGGTAGGGGCCGTGAGCCTGCCCCCTCCTGCTGCTGGAGAAGGTGCTGGGAAAGCCGGGAGGGCTGGGCACCTGCGGGGAGGCGGGCCTTGGGCAGCGGGACTGGAGCCCGGGCTGCCTCTGCCTACGGCGCAAGCTGGGGCTGGGGCGTCATTGCGTCCCGTGGCCCCACTCATGTCTCATTTCCACACGTTGTGCCTCCTGAGTGGACGTCCCAGAACAGGGATGGCAGAGGCGGGTCTGGTCCACCAGGAGCACAGCCCAGAGAGCTGTCCTCAGCAAGTACGTGGGTAGGGTGGCTGGTGTGTCGCTGCCGCCCCTGGAGGCCTGTCACCAGCCCCAGTGGGACCCTCACGTGGGAAGCATGGCACCAGTGTTCTGTTCCTCCTGCCGTGGGGCCCTGTCCGTGGGGGTTTGCAGTAAACCCAAGTCAGGACCCCACGGGGACTCGAGCGGGTACCGAGGCTCGCTGACCATCGTCTAAGCCCAGAAGTGCTGACTGTGAGCCCGCAGCTGCCCCCCGCACAACTGCTGCTTTGCCAGGCCGCAGAGCGCTGGCCGAGAGCCCTCTGGCTGTGTGACCCCGGCCCTGTGGTCAGGCCAGCTCTGTCCCTGACCGCCCCACCAAGGGCTCCAACGACCTCAGGTGTTATCTCAACCCAAAGTCAGCAGAAGTGTGGGAGCGGGGCTCCCCCAGAGAACAACCAGGAGCCTTCTTCGTCCGGGGCCCAGCAGCATTCACCTGACAGTGGAAAGTTTTCACAGAGAGGAATGTGTGGTGGGGAAGGCGCATTCCTACGAGAGCATTTACACAAATTAGCCTTTCAGATGGGAATGCTGCTCATGCAAGACCTGGCTGGCGCGGAACCGCTTCTGGGGGGACTCCGTGTCCTGGGGCACAGCGTCAAGGTCCCAGCACACGCACTGGCCCCCTCCTGCCCCCGGAGAGCTGGCTTTTGCCTCCCTCGGGAGGACAGAGGAGGAGGAGCTCGCTCCCACCCCGCCAGTCTGTGCTCCCGGTGCTCCTGCTGGGGCTGCCAGGGGAAAGGGACTCGCTGTCCTGCTCAGCTCCCCTGGGCTCAGTGGCAAGTGTGTGAGCCTGTGCCCACTGCCATGTCTCTGGGACAGGGCTCAACCCGGCCCCCAGGAGGGGGCTGACCCTGCCTGGGGGACTCGCTGATGCCCAGGCAGGAGGGGCCCCCAGCCCTGGGAGTGCCTCTGTCCCACCTAGTCTGTCCCCCGCACCCCACGACTCACTGGGACCTCCCGGGCCCTGGGAGCCTTTCGAGCCTCCTGGCCCTGGGCAGGCCTGAGCCAGCCATGGGAGGGAAGGTCTGAACACTGCAGGGATAAGCTTCTCTCTCTGTCCTGGGGATGGTCGGGGGAACTCCCTTTGGGGCCTGGACCCTGTCACCCAGTCCCGCTGACATGGAGGCACCCCCACCCAGGGGGCCATCCCGTGTTGGTCCAGACTTGCCCGAGCATACCTGCTTGTTAGACTCTTGCGAGAAACACCCCAGAACAGAAATAAGCCCCGTGGAGAAGCCCAGCCTGCTGGAAGGAGGGGACCCGAGAGAGGCTGTCTGGTCCCTAAAGACCCAGGCATTTGACCAAAGGCCAGGAGAGGTCAGGGAGCATGCACTGGCCCTCTGACCTCCTTGGGGAAGGGTCAGCGGTCAGGACAGAGCCAGAGGGAGGGCATTGGTCCACATGGTCATTTCCAGGCCCCCAGACTCCCCAGCCTTGGCCCTGATGGGGACCCTACGCTCTCGGGATCCGTGTTGGACTCCAGAGGACGTGGAAGCTGGGGATGGCAGCTCCGAGTGCATGTCCCATAGGACTGTCCCCAACCAGAGCCTCCAGGTGGCAAGGGTGCAGAGATGGCCATAGCTGGGGCCCCCCGCCAGGCTCTGCGGGCACCGATGCTTTGCCCCTGCCTGTCCCTTGGGACACCTCACAGACGACTTCAGCACACAATCTGTCATGGGGTCCTTATCAGGGTCTCCCCACAGACGCCTCCCCCCGGGATGAGCTGTGTGCAGGCCTTGCCGGCCCCACACCACAGGGCAGCAGCCCTGGGCTTGTCCCCAGCTTGTCCCAGAGGAGTGAGTGTGAGTCTCCACCCTCTGCAGGGCCATCGGCACAGCTCTGGAACACAGCGGCCGCGGCCCTGGCCCGGAGACTTGCTGGGTGCTCGCTTCACTGGCTGGCTGCGACACAGGCTTTCCTGGGGGCTCGTGGAGCGCAGCTGGGCATGGGGGTTTTCTCTGCCTCAGTTTCTCAGTTTCTCAACTTCAGTAAAATGTGGGTGAAAACAGGGCTGGGGGATGCTGAAACCAGGGGTGTACTTACCTTTTCACAGGTGAGGAAACAGAGGCACAGAGAGATAGCAGGTGACTGCTGGCCCTCACTGCTCTCTCTTGCCCTGCCCTGTGCATGGGGAACCTCGGTGTCCCCGGGTTCTAGGAGCCAGCACCAGCTGGGTTGGGACTCTCACATGCCCAGCTTGAGGAGGTGAGAGGGAGGCATGCCGAGTCCCTTACCCCGAGGACCATTTGGGGCATTGGATTTGGGGGTTCCTCATCCCCACAGGTTCCAGAGGCTCAGACTGGAGCCTAAGGGCCTCTTTGGAGTCCAGCTGTGTCCCTTGTGGCCTCCACTGCCTCCCCTGCCAGAGATGACCTGCTCCATCCTGGATCTGCCCCTGGGGCCCATGTCACCACTCCCAAGACCTCGTGGGGCAGAACCCACAGCCCGGCCTCGAGCACCCAGCCGGGGGTGTGCAGCAAGGGCGCCTGTGGCCACGGGCTGTCCTGGGCCACCCTGGCTGGGCTGGGGTCACCTGTACCGTAAAGGAGACACAGCCGTGTCGAGTACAACCTGGGACTTCTTTCCAGAAATAGTTGCTGGGTTTATGGAATGTGATCCTGTGGAAGAACCGGGGACCCAGCAGCAGCTGAGTGCTGGCCCGGGAGAGGGTGTGGAGGGAGTGAGGGGCACAGGAGCCACGCCCCTGCCCCCAGCAGCCCCCCAGGCAGGCCAGCACCGGCAGGAAGGCCCCTGCAGCTGGCCCTGGAGATCTGGGGTGGGAGGGAACAGATAAAGTTGGGTTTTTCCTCACGGTTCTCATGTGCTTCCCTGACAGGCTTCAGCCAAACCCCAGGGTGGGTGCTGCTGTCCCAAACCCAAGATGTCAGCCCAGCCAAGCCACCAGCACACCCCAGCCGCGAGTGCGGGTTTCAGGAACAATATTTTCAAAACTCAATCTCTCCTGCATTTGCTGTGTGCTTGTGAAAACAAGGCTGTTTTCCTTGGATATGTGCACGGGGCAGCCCTGCGTAAGAGCTGGGCCCCCGGGACCCCACAGCCTCAGCCAGGCAGAGGCCCGCCCGCAGACCCCCGAGCTCCGACAGATGAGAGGAGAGGAGGCTCGCTTGTCACCTCCGGGCATGCAGCCGCCCAGGGACTGGGTTTCAGTAATTCTGGACTCCGACGCCATCTCGAACGTGCGGTGCTCTGCTCGCGGCCGGCTCAGCTCCTCGGCGTGAACCGTCGGCCGGGGTTCTTGAGCGTCTGCCAAGTTTTCTGTTTGGGACCAAGGTGGCCCTTACCGCCTGTGGCATTCGCACAGACCCGCCAAGAAACACCACGCTCTGCTCTGGGGCGCGCGGGACCCCATGGCCGACAGAGACACGGGCTGAGCATCTGGCGGCCGCGTGGGGGGCCGTCAGGCTGCGGACCGAGCACTTGGCCGGCTCCGTCCGGGAGTGAATATGCCCATTGTTCTGCCCCCACTTCCCTGTTTGGAGATCGGTATTAAATACACAGAAAAATAACAATAGGTCTGGCTGCTGCCCACCCCTGCCCACCTCTGCCACGCCCCACCCTGCCTTCACCCGATACCCATGGGAACCCAGGCGCAGCTTGGCCTGGCCTCCACCGGCTACACCTCCTAATCCCATTTTAAAGCGAGGAAGCTGAAGGCTTCCACTATTCCCTACAAATCACACACTTGCAGAAGCAGGGCCCCGCCCTGCCATGGCCCTGCACACGGACGTTCTCCCTCTGGGGCAGCTTGTGTGGAGAGAGGGCCTGGGGGAGTCCTGCCCCTGCCACAGGCCGGCTGTGTGTCCTTTGGGGACTTACTGAACCTCTCTGGGCCTCATCCGTCAGACAGAGTGATGACAACAGCACTCAGCCTTCTGGCTCTGTGACTGTCCAGTGTCAGAAGCCATGAACGCAGGTGCAGGTGGCTGTCTGTCCAGACAGAAGGCCGCTTGTGACGGTCCCAGCAAAGCCCCTGCCCGGGTGTGAGGTGAGAGCAGAGCTTAGCCAGAATGCAGTACACCGGCTGGCCAGTGTGCCCAGACGGCCCTTGCTACTGGGTGTTCTGCTAGCAGACAGCAAGCCCCCAACCACAACTGCCACCTCTTCCCGGCACACCGTGCCTGCAGGCCCCACTGGACAGCGCTACAGCTCCAGGGGCCTCTGCTGGGAGAAGCAAAGGCCTAAGAGGGCTGGCTTGGGGCAGCAGCAGTGGGGAGGCCCAGCAACCCAGGAACTTACTTCCCATCACACGGCAGGTTTCCAAAGACAGACAGTGAGAGCCAGGACGACGTTCAGCCTTCCCCATCTCCCTGTCTATGGACCGAGTTACCCCCGGATGCCCAGGACCCCCACAGCACAGAGCGCCCCCAGCTAACGCCCCCTTGCCCCGCCTACAGGTGCATGGGCAGGGGTGGGCTCCTCGGGCGAGAGAGCTTCCTGACTTGCAGCAGGGGGCTGGCCGCTGATTATGAAATGTCTGACACATCCAGAGCTGCTTTTTTTTTTTTTTTAAAGATTTTGTTTATTTATTTGACAGACAGAGATCATAGGTAGGCAGAGAGGCAGGCGGGCGACGGGGGGGAGCAGGCTCCCCGCTGAGCAGAGAGCCCAATGCGGGGCTTGATCGCAGGACCCTGGGACCATGACCTGAGCCGAAGGCCCAGGCTTAACCCACTGAGCCACCCAGGCGCCCCCAGAGCTGCTTTCTTGACACCGTGATGCTCAGGGTGAGATCTGATGCGTGTGACAGCCCTGCTTGGCTAGAAACTTCACACACTCACAGGTCTTCTCCTGGGGCCTTGCTCTGGGGTTTTCCTCACACCCAGCTCCCATCGCCCCCACACCGCCCCCATGCTAGGCCCCAAACATGCCTCCGGAGTTGGCACTGTCCACCTGCCACCGCCCAGGAGACAAAGGCAGGCAGGGGGGTACCCAGCTCACTAAACACGTCTTCCTGGAGAGCCGTCCTCGCGACTGCGACCGGATGTCGGAAACAAAGCCGGTACATCTGTGTGCCCCAAAACTAGGCACGAGGAGCTCTGCAGGTCTTGGAGCAGGGCCCTAGGCTGGGGGTCACCTGCGGCGACAGACACGCTCTCGGATCACCTTCCACTGTTCCTTCCTGTATCAGCTCATCTGAGGGCAGCTGGGCCCAGAGGCTCGGGGGAGCTCTGCCCGCCTCCCGCAAGGGTGAGGGGAGAGCCGTGGCCTTGACACAGGAGAGCACTCCTGGCTTTGGCACAGTCCCTGTGTGGATGGAGCGACCAGAGGTGGAGGGTGGGGCTGGGGAGAGGGGCCCCTGAATTGTTCCTCTCCCACTTACTTGGAAGGCTGGGGCCCCACCCGCCATGCCCTACCCCACCCTGGAGGATTATTCTGGGGAAGAGCAGGTGTCAGCACTGAGTCAGCTCCCCTGCTCCCCGCGGACAGCCAGGCCCATAAACGGGTGGTGTGCCACATCCCCCGAACTTGGGACAGGCCGGGAGGTGAGCCCTGTCTGTGGCACAGCCTATCCTCACCTCAAACCCCAGGTGCTTGGGCCACGTTCACCTGTTTGCAGGAAAGGAATCTTCTGTGCCCCCCCACTCACTCCCTGACCTTGCCTCCCAGGATGGCTGTCTGTCAGCCAAGAGGGAGAAGCACAGAGATGGGAAGGCCTGGGCTCCGGGGGCTGCGGTGGCGGGGGTGGTGGTGGACCTATGCAGACAGGCCCATTGTCAAGGCTGCAGCCCTTGACAGGGGATGTAAATACAAAATAGGAAGAATAAAATCACCCCAGAAACAGTCAGTAGCGCCCTGTGCCGAGACAGTGCCCCAGAGACGGGGACAAGGCTGAGTGCCGCCATGAGTGGAGCCCCAGGGCGGGGGCAGCACTGGGGGGGCTCCCTGAGGGCCGCCGACTCCTCCCACCCTGACCTTGATGCCGCTCACAATGAGAGCCCGCTCTTATCGGTGTTTCCCTCCTTCTTCTCATTAAACCCTTATCAAACAATAGCTCTGGCGCTGGTGAGATCCCCATGCGGTTCAGAATTATATATTAACCTCTGCTAATTAATGTTTATGCGGCTGTTTCAGGCAGAGGGTGCCTTGGACCACCTCTCATAGCCTTTGTGCAAAGGCAGCCGCAGGCCACGCCAGACTCGGGCCCCAGGGCGGCTAAAACCCTGAGCCTCCCCTTCCCTGCCTGTCTGAGCCCCTGTCCCCCATTCCAGACAATTCTTGGGTCTCCCTTCTGAAAGCAGCAGGAGCAATGTGGGGGCCTCTCTGGGCTGTTTTGTTGGCTGCCCCAAAGGTCCATCTCCCCCCCAGCCCACGTCTGGGCTCTGGGTCCTCCCTCTGAGTCCCTCCTCTCCTCCCTCCTTCCCTCCCAGCTACCCCCCTCCCCCGCCCCTCCCCAGGGTTCTGAAGCCATCGCACGGTCACCCAAGGCAATACCAATGACCCTAACAGCAGCGGCAACCAGACAGGGTGGTGAGCAGTGGGCCGAGGCGTCCTGAGAGCATCTCCTCCTGGAAAGAGTTGACCCTCGTCCTCTGCAGGGGCGCCAGCCTCGTGGGGAGGGTCTGGTCAGAGGAGCGCTCTGTTCCCAAGCTGTGCTGAGGCCAGGGGCACGCCGAGCTTGGGGAGCTTGCCCACTGGGGAGCAGAGGGCTCAGGAGGCTGTGCTGGGAGCCTGGGAGGAGCTGAGGAGTGAGGGACGTTGTGAGGAAGGACAGCGGGGCAAAGGCACCCAGCAGTGACCCAGAACCTGGCCTGCCTCCTGTGTCAGCAGAAATCCTGTGTGCTGGGGCCTGTGGGGCTGTGGGAGGAGGTCAGGTGAGGAGGCCTGCGGGGGCCACAGGGCCACAGAGGGGAGGGATAGGGGGTTGGGGGGGCAGTGAGGGGGCTGTAGGGGGCAAGTGGGGGTTTGGGACTTGGGGGAAGGGAGGAGAGGAAGTGGGGAGGAAAGGTGGGGGCTGGGGGAGGGTGTGGTTGGAGGGTGTCCCTGACTGAGGTCACCCCTAGTCTGACACGGGACAGAGGCCTTGCTCCAGCATCTGAGGCACCCCTATCTCAAGCAGGACGTCCAGGGTGGCTTTCAGGGCGGGAGGGCGGGGGTGCACAGACGCCTTAAACTGCAGCATTTGACCCCAGCAGGATGTCTCACTGCCTCTGGGCGCTTTGTCCTTCATCCTTCTGTCCAGCCGGCCTCTCCAGTTCTCCGCTCCCCACTCCCCTCCAACTCCTCCCCATTAAAGCCCATGGTGGGGGAGGGGGGAGGAGGGCAGGGCCTGTAAGGGTGGGGCCTGTGAGGGCCAGAGTGGGTGGGGCCTGTGAGGGCCTTGGGGAGGAGGCTAAGGAAGACCAGGTCTTGGGGGTGGGACCAAGGGTGATGTGGTTTGGGGGCGGGGTCTGCGCCAAGGACCTGGTGTCTCCCCTGAGGCCAAGCCTGTGAGGCGCAGGGTCAGGGCCACTGGGGTAATCTGCCCGAGGTCATGATGCATTGTTCTGTCTCACTGCATTGGCGGAGTCCCTGCAGCTGCAGCTGCGTTTTGTTCGGGGTTCCCAGTGGAAGGGACTGCGGGGGGCTTCGAGCACGTGTCTGGGACACCAGCCCTGTTATCACTCGGGGTATGGGAGGGGCGGTCTGCCCACCGACTCCAAGATTCCAGGAGAAGGAGGGTTGCTAGTGCACGCACGTCCCTCCCGGGAGCCCATCCCTCCGTGCCAGGCTGGATGTCCCAGGCCAGGTCCCCAAACACAGGTCCCACCAGGCGCAGCGCAGGCTAGGTCGGTGCCCATCCGGCCCTGGCTTCCCACAACAACTAAGCAGATGCTGTCCTCGAAATGTCGCTGAGTCTCATCACCGACGGGCCTCTTGGGTCCACTCCTGGGAGCACCAGCTCCCCCCAGCAGCCTGCCCTCCTGCCTCAGCGGCCCTCCTTCCTGCCGCAGGTCCTCCGTTGCTGTGGGGCCGGCGGTGTGGGCTCCAGCCATGATCCCCTGAGCTTGGCTGTGGCTGGGGGGCCTGACACCTGGATTGCCTTCCCTGAAGAGAGTAACGGGCTTTCGGTGAGGAAGTTAGAGACCTGGTGGTCTCAGGCTTAAGGCCAGGTGTCTGCAGACCCCCCAAGGCACACTCGCGGGCCGTCAGACCGCCTGGTCCCTGGAAGACAGAGACGAGAGAACGAGGAGACCGGCGCGGGCTGGGAGAAGACACCTGCCGAAGACACGTCTGACGGAGAATGATCACAGTCCGTGAAGAACTCTGAGGACTCAACAGTAAGGACATGAGCGACGCTATCAAAAAATGGACCAAAGCCCTTAACAGACGCTTCACCAAGAAGATGTGCAGAGGGACGGCGTGAGAAGACGCGGCACGTGTCGCTTGCACTCCCCAGCGGAGTCCACACGAACACGGCCTACGGAGCCTTGCGGCGGCTCTGTCTGGAGTTGCCCAAACGTGGAGGCAACAAAGATGCCCTTCAGTAGGTGCGAGTTCAAGAGAACCGGGGTCCTTGCAGGTGATTCGATGCCACCAGGGTCCTTGTGGGTGATTCGGCGCTGCCCAGTACTAAAAGGAAGTGAGCTAGCACACCGTGAGGGCATGGGGGACTTCGACACGTGTTACCGACCAAAGCCCATCTGACCGGGCTGCCTACGGAGCGCTCAACGCTATGACATTCTCGAAAAGGCAAAACTATGGAGATGGCCGGAAGACCAGTGGCCACCAGGCCACCAGGCAGGTGAGCAGGGAGAGCAGGAGGGCCTTCAGGGAGGCGGGAGGACGCTAATGGCAGATGCTTGTCACCACATGTTTGTCCAGACCCACAGAGTGCCCACAGGCAGGAGTGAGCCTGATGTGACCACAGATGCTGGGCGGTGACCGTGACGCGGGCTCATCAGGGATGGCAAGGGCGTCACTGCTGATAGTGGAGATGGCTGTGCATTTAGTGGCACCGGAGGTAGATGGGAAATCCTTACCCCTTCCTCGACATGTTTGGGTGAACCTAAAACTGCTCTAGAAAAATTCAGCCTTGGAAAAATAGGAAAAGACAAGAAAAAGTGTGTCTGGCTGGGATAATAGGGTTTAGTCAGTTCCCAGAGGAGCAGAACTAGGCCATGGGTGTTCTGAGAGCGTGGCCGTCGGAGGAGGACAGGCAGGGACATGATACTCAGTTGCCCCTGCTTCCGGGCCACCTCTCTGTCCCCATCCAGGCTCTCGGGGCTCTTGGGAGGCTGACTGGTCCTTTTAAAAGGGGGGTGGGCCCCAGCCACCTGTTGCTGACCCCTGGAGACCCAGCCCCACACTGCCACCTCGGACCCCGCTCCGGCTTCCGTGGGGGCCACCCTTCCTCCAAGCCCGTCTCGACGGCCTCCACCCATGGAGACAGTGCCCCCCAACCCCCCCACCTCATGGGCCTGGCACCTGTTCTCCCCTCCGTATACCCCTGTCTCCCCGCTCACTTGGGGCTCCGCAGGACAGGGTCTGCGGCTCGGTGCTGATACCCTAGTGCCTGGAGTTGTCCCTGTAACACTTAGGGTTGCACTGCCACCTGTTTATTAGGGAGACACACAGGGAGCTGCTCAGATAGCCCGGGGGTGTGGATGTCTTTGTGGTTTCTGCAGGTTCACTCTCAGCGGCATGCTGGATGCAGGGTGGAGGCGGGGCCCCTGGGGGGGGCGGGGGGATGGGCAAAGAAGCCAGGGGGGCACTTCCGCGAGCAGAGAGACCCCAGGGCTCCTCGAGGCCATCTGGGCCGCACATGGAGCTCAGAAACCTTCTTGGGGCTGCTCTTCTGCGACCCAGAGCCCCCATCCCGTGCTCCAGGGGCCCATAATCACCACTTGCAGGGCCCTGCTCCAGTCCACGGCCCACCCGGGCCGCTGACCACACTCAGCCTGCCCTCCGATGGTGGCGAGGGCCCGGTGCGCGCCCAGAGAGAGAGAGGCACAAAACCTGGGGAGCAGACCTTGGTCCCCTGTGACTTACCCCATCCTAACCAGCAAAGGAAAGGATGTGGGTCGAGAACAATTAATGAAACCAGGTGTTGTGACATTCGAACACAGAAAAATCAGCAGTGGCAGGACCTCAGCAAGGAGCAGGACCGTCTCACCATCAGGGCTGCTGCTGCAGACCCCAGGACCCAACATCACTTTCTGATCACATCGCCTTCTGCCAGCCGGGCTCGCAGGAAGGCAAAGGGCTGGTATGGAGGGCAAGCACGGAGGGCAGAGCTGGGCCCGGGCCTCCGGGACTTCTGCGTCCCTATCCGGCTTCGTTCTCTGTGCTCCCTAAGTGTGTGAGGGGGGCGGAAGGGGCAGGTGGCGCCAGCTCGGCCGTGATCAGATACTGGGGTTCCAGAAGGCAGAGCCTGGCACACCCACCCCCTGGGAAGTAAACAAACAGTGGCCGGGCACCGTGGCCCTTTTCCCTGGGACGGGAGCTGTGGCGGCACGTGGGCCTGCTTCTGTGGCACCCCTGATGAAGGGCTGGTGTGTGGTGCTCCTCAGGAAGACTCGGGCTAGCTGTGACCACCCAAGGGCACCCGCCCCGGTGCTCACGGGGCCTGTCCAGCCTGGCTTAACCCAGCAGGCCTGACCTGCGGGGGGCAGGGGCGTCCCTTGGGGGCTGCAGCTGGGCGGCCGAGCCGCATGCGGACAGCCGTGCTACTGTTCACTGCACTTGCCTCCTGGCCCCCTTCTCTTGGCCCTGCTCCTGAGCAGAGAGCGCCCGCACGCTTCCCTGAGCATCTCTGCTGGTCCGAAGTCTCCAAACCCGTTAGCGAGAAACACACAGGACGGGCGGGTCTTGGGAGAGCAGCCTCCCATGGGGTGGCCAGCCTTAGAGTCAGTCACAGCCACAGCAGGAGCACAAGTCCGAGTGTGAGCGGGCGATCTGCTGAGGACGAGCGGGGAAGCTGACTGGGGCTGGGACGGACCCACTCAGACCTCATTGTTAGAAACCCCTGCCTGGGGCGCCTGGGTGGCTCAGTGGGTTAAGCCTCTGCCTTCCGCTCAGGTCATGATCCCGGGGTCCTGGGATCGAGTCCCACATCAGGCTCTCTGCTCAGCGGGGAGCCTGCTTCCCTCCCTCTCTGCCTGCTTGTGATCTCTGTCTGTCAAATAAATAAATAAATAAAATCTAAAAAAAAAAAAGAAACCCCTGCTCACCGGGTGCTGCTGTACCCACGTGTGGCTGGACACGTGAGTGGACAGAGCCCGGAGGACCTGCACTGCAGGCTGTGGGTCACCTCAGGGTGGAGTGGCTCCCCGGGCCTACTGGTGACAGCCCGTGGCCAAGACAGTCCCCCTGCCCCTGGCGTGTGACCACTGGCCACACTGTGTGTGGGTGGCTATCGTGGGCCGCAGACCCAGCTCTGTGCACAGTGACCAGATGGGGCAGAGGTTGGGTTTCTGCTGAGACAGCTCTACCCAAGGGCGTCCTCCTTGCCTTCCGGAGTGGGGAGGGGCTCCCAGCAACCGGGCTTCTGGACGTGTGTGCGATGAGCTGCACGGGCAGCTTCTCAAGATCCTGCTGTCTGGGGCGCCTGGGGGCTCAGTCCGTGAAGCGTCTGCCTTCGGCTCAGATCCTGACCCCCGGGGCCCTGGGTTTGAGCCCCACATTGGGTTCCCTGCCCAGCGGGGAGCCTGCTCCTCCCCTGCCTCTGCTGCCCCCCTGCTCATGCGCCTGCACTCGCTCACTCTCTGTCAAATAAATAACTACAGATTTTAAAAGAAAAAAAGATCCCGTTGTCCACAGCAGACCCTGTTCCGGACGTGCTGGCGAAGCCCTTCCAAGGCGCTCGGGCCTGCCGCTTGCGTTCCCTCTTCCCCGCCTGGCGCTGGCCTGCCAGCTTCGTCGAGTGCATGCCTGTCCACCCTTCACCGTGTCTCGGGCCTGAAGAGCTGAAGGCACCACGGGGACAGGGGGCCCTCGGGGGCTGCTGCCTCCCCATGCCTCTCGAGGCAGCGAGGACCCGCGTCCAGCAGGGTCAGGCCTGGACCCGGAGGAAGGCAAGGTCAGGACGTCTCCGCCGCCCTGCCGCTCATGCCTGCTGCTCATTCCTCTGGTTCCCAGCAGGCCCGGCCACCGCGGCCTTTGGCAGCTTCGGGAAGGTACCCGGAAGGAGGTGGAGGAAAGTGACTTTGTCCTGGCCAAGACCCGGAGCAGCTGCCAGAGCTTATCAGGAGGAAATTGCACCTCCCAGTTGAGCCCTGTCATTGTGTGACCTCAAAATGCCAACGCTAGGCCTCTGGGAGGCCATGGGGCTCCCCAGCGATGGGCTGGCCTTCCCAGGCCGTGGCCCCGGCACCAGCAGCCCCTGCTCATCGGGGCCTGGCCGTCCCCCACTGTCCTCACCGGAGGCTGAGCTGGGATGTATCGGGCCCCAAACTGCCTTACTCTGGGCTGAGACACCACTTACTTGGTGCCAAAACTGCTTTTAGAATAGGGGTGAGCGGGACAGGGATGGCTCCTCCTGCCAATAAAGTTCACCGAGTTACAGGCTTGGACTTTGTGACATCTGATTACTCCTGCCACTCAGACCTGCTGCGCAGGCTTCCTGCTTCCTCATCGCCAAGGCAAGAGAGGCGTCTCCATAGCTCAGCCTGGCCTTGGAGGCTCCCAGGGGTCAGGAACGCAGCTCTCACCCACGGCTGCCTCCTGCCCGCTCAGGCTGAACACTCACCAGCCCATCCTGGGGGCCGAGGGGCCCTGGAGGGCCTGAGATCCCCAGGCAGAGGGAGAATGAGGGCGGAGCCTCCAGGGCCAGGAGGACTTCAGCAGACGAGGGCTCTCCCTCCTGCCGACTCAGGCCCCGGAAGAAGACTAAGCAGCCTTGAGATGGACTGGGGTCAGTGCCACGGCCCTCCACTCCGTGTGCCTCCCCTATCGCAGGCCCCCAGGACCTGCCAAGCTGGGGGGGGGGGAAGCTCTACCTTCAAACGGAGTTTTGCATGTGTCACGGGTCGGACGTTAGAGCCCCCAGAGAGGGGACTTCCGTGTGGAGAACAGCAGGAGCAGAAGCCCCTCTTTCTCATCAGCACCCTTTGTGGCCGTGGGGGGCCACGGGGTGCTGGCCAGACTGCCCGGTCCAGCCGCTCGCATGGCTGTTCGTCTGGAAAGGGGTCAGGCTCTTCCTCCGGTGCAGTTGGGCGTTCAGGGCCAAGGTTGCTCCAACCTGGCTTCTCAGCAAGGGCAGCAAGTCTGCCTGCTGGGCGTCCAGCCGGGTGGTCCTGAGTGTCAGACCGACCTCGAAGCAGCAGGCGTAGCCCCAAGGCCAGGTACAGCCCACAGGGGTCTGAACCCAGAAACACCGGTGGTCAGCAGCTTATGGAAGGGGCCTGACTGGGAGAAGGGCTGCGAGGCAGGCAAGGGCAGCCCTGGGCCGATGCTGATCCCGGACCTTCTTGGGAACCCGTGGAGGCGGGCAGTTGTCCCAGGATGCCTGGGTCGGGGGAGGCCGGCAGTGCTGTCCCTGGGCTACGAGGTGGGTCCGGCAGCGTCCCCGCAGCTCTCCGCCCACAGGCAGCCTGGCCCAGGGCAGCTGGGCTCAGGGGGCAGTCAGGTGGGTGCTTCCCCACAGGCCTGCCTCTGCCCTCAGGCCCACCCGCTGCACACCGCTGCTGGCTCAGGAGAAACCCTCCTTTCTTGGCTCACCTGGGGCTCGGCCACCTGGCGGAGGAGGCCCCTAGCTCCCGCATACCTGCTCTGGGAGAGCTGGGCCCTGGCCCCTCGGGCACTGTGCTGAGACGGGGATACCTTCGGGGCTGTGCCGTGCGGGTCTGGGCCGGGTCTGCCAGCGCAGTCACATGAGCCCAGCTCTCTGCCCAAACAGGCCTTATCTCACTGGAACCGCTGTGCACGATGGCCTCCCCTGTTTCTGCGCCTTCTCCCAGAGGCCTTAGCAGCAAGTGCACGAGGAAGCGTTTTCTACCTCCCCAAAGAGTAAATATCCATTTACACCAACATTAGTTCTGCTACAGGAAAATCTTGTCTTGGGGCACAGTTTCTACGAGAACACGGTGTTACAGTTAGGACTTCCTCTAACAGTTCTAGTGAGCTCAGATCTGGCTCCCCGGACCCGGCCAGCAGCCCTGAATCACTGATGTCGCTTTGAGCAGCTCTGGGGACCTGTCACTTTGTCTAGAGGTGGTCCGTGCACTGTGTTTGGGAGACAACTTGGGGCTCCTGCACCCTGAATGTGTGATGTGGGGTTGCACACACACGCACACACACACAGACGCACACACGCGTGCATGCACATGTGGACACACGCACACATACATGTGCACACGGACGCACATGTGTGCACACGCGCACACGGGCACACACGCACAAGTACACTTTTCTTTTCTTTTCTTTTCTTTTTTTATTTGACAGAGAGAGAGAGAGAGAGATCACAAGTAGGCAGAGAGGCAGGCAGAGAGAGGAGGAAGCAGGCTCACTGCTGAGCAGAGAGCCCGATGCGGGGCTCGATCCCAGGACCTTGAGATCATGACCTGAGCCAAAGGCAGACGCTTCAGCGACTGAGCCACGCTGGGGCCCCAGGAAACCCATTTTAAATATAAAAACAATACGCTAAAAATTAAAGTATGGAAAGTCAAAGAATGCCAACCCTAACCAAAGAAGCCTGGAGGGAGAAATTAATACCCAAGTAGAAACAAGGTGGATGGGCCTGGGCTGTTTTGTGGTAAATCACGCCAGAGGGTCACGACCCACATGTAAAAGGAAGTGAAACCCTGACGCACAAACACAGGTGAGTGTCAGCATTACTGCTGCAGTGGGATGAGCCGGACCAAAAGAAGTGAACGCTGTGTCCGTAATTGGTATGAAAGTATGAGAAAATGACAACTCTTCAGTGCTGACAGGAAGCAGGTCAGAGGCTGCCTGGAGCCTGAGGGCATGTGGCTTGGGGGGCATGGGAGGGATGGATCACAAAGGGGCCCGAGGAACTTTTGGGGTGATGGGGTATCTCTTGTCTTCTTTGCGGTGGTGGTGTCACGAGTGTAGACACTGTGTGCAGCTTACTCTGTGTCAGCTGCCCCTCGATGCTGAAGAACACGAGGACAAGTGAGAAACTTTACACTGGGTCTTACAAAATCACCCCGAAATTCAGGTGATATTCAGCTCTGGGTGGTCTCCAGCTGCTTGCCTCTGCACAGCACATGATTGTTGCTGGTCTGGAGCAAAGTGCAGACATCTTTAAGTCTTCCTCACAAGTGGAACGGGGACCCAGGTGTGAGCAGGGGCGAGGGCTGCCAGGCCGGGGCTTGGGGGGGACCCAGGTTGAGCAGGGAGTGAGGGCTGTCTGGGTGGGGTATGTGGAGGTTCTGGGCTCCCGCAGAAAGGGGCACAGGGGCCCTGCCTTCAGAGGCAGAGGAACTTGAAGGGTCTGAGAGAAATGCTTCTGATCGGAGGTGCCCGAGAAGAGCGAGAGCCCCGTGTGCAGCCCATCCTTCCCAGCAGGTGTCTCTTCCTGATGACGGGTGCCTGGCTCAGCCCCTTCACCAGGCACTGCCCTGCAGACTGAGCTCAGCCCACCGACCACACACAGTCAACGGCAACATCAGGAACTAGGTAACGGGGGAGGAACGTCTAGTTCTGTTATTTCTAGATGTTTCTTCCCTAGTTTGGAGTCTTGCATGCAAAGCATTTCCTTACCGGAAAGCTCTGAAGCTGGAGAACCCCGGAAGGCTCCTTGCCCGGGGAGTGCTCCTTTCGCTCGCACTCTCACGGCACGTTTATGACAAGGGGAATAAAGCAGCCCTTACCTTTCACCAAATCACTCCATTCTGTGTATTTAGGCTACCACCCAACCTGCTTCCCAGAGGAATTTCGCGCAGCTTAGAAGATCATGCTGACCGCGGAGGAAGAAGACCATAAACAGAAAACAAGCACAGTGCCCCAGCCCCTCCTGCAGATGTGCTCCCTCCGAGGCTCCCCACTTCCTCCTGGCAGCATGTGGTGCCCACTTCCCTGAGGTTCATCTTTCTTGCCCACCACAGGGGAAGGCGGGGAGAGCGCGGACTCCCCCCCAGGAGCTGGTCCCTCCTGGAGCAGCTGCTGCTGGCGTCCCTTCCCCCCAGCTGACCCCTCCCTGAGGAGGCCCCCCGGGGAACCCTGCAGGGAAAGCCACCTGTCTCCACTGATCTGTCCCTGGTGGGGGGAGGGGACGGGGCGCGACAGGCCCGGTGCCTCGGTGGACAGTTGCCCTAGAGGCTGCCTGATGCCCTCCCAGGGGTCCCCGCCAGCTCCCAGGGGCCACTCTCTCTGGAGATCCTCTCCCCTCTGCTCACTGGACTAGAGCACCCCAATTCTGATTAAGTAATAAAAGAGACAGTTTGAGAATAAACAAAAGGAGTGTACGCATTTCCAAGGTAAACGGAAGAGATCAGGTCAGTCAGGTCCTGTCTGTGTCACAGAGCAGAGAAGGCACGAGCAACGGAGGGGCCGCTGAGGCTGACGGCCCTGCGAGGAGGAAGCGACGGGCCTGCCACCTGCTGGACAGCCACGTCCTCCCTGAGCCTCAGCTGGCCATGGTCAAGGAGGATGGGAGGTAGTTTCTGGACAACACCCAATGGTCATGGCGGGGCTGACACGCAGGGGTGTTGAAGGCATGCCCCACAGCACCACCAGAGCCAAGGGACATGACGTCTCTGTGGTCAGCGTTGCCTCTGCCCCATCTGCCTGCACCACCCACTCTGCTGGGCAAACCACTGGCATGGACAGGCCACATGCACAGACGACCCACCTTCACACCTCCTACCTGCACAGACTCTAACCCCTCCCTGCAGAGACCTCCCTCCCTGCACGGACCCCCTTCCCTGCACAGACCGTATTCACTGTACCCACCTCCCTCCCTGCACAGACCCCCTCCCTGCACAGACCCCCTCCCTGCACAGAACCTCCTCCCTGCACAGATTCCCCTCCCTGCACAGACCTCCCACCTTCACAGACACCCTCCCTGCATAGTCCTCCCACACTGCACAGACCTCCCTCCCTGCACAGACCCCTTCCCTGCACAGACCCCCCTTCCAGCGTAAGCCTCCTTCCCTGCACAGACCTCCCTCCCTGCACAGGTCTCCATCCCTGCACAGACACCCTCCCTGCACTGACACCCTCCCTGCACAGACCCCCTCCCTGCACAGAACCTCCTCCCTGCACAGATCCCCCGACCTGCTCAGAACCCCTTCCCTGCACAGACCCCCCCCTTCCAGCACAAGCCTCCTTCCCTGCACAGACCTCCCTCCCTGCACAGGTCTCCACCCCTGCATAGACATCCTCCCTGCACAGACCCTCCTCCCCACACAAGCCTCCCTCCCTGGACAGACTTCCTTCCTTGCACACACACCCCTCCCTAGCACAGACCTCCTCCCTGCACAGAAGCCCCTCCCTACACAGAACCCCCTCCCTGCACAGATCCCCCTCCCTGCACAGACCTCCCACCTTTACAGACCGGCCCTGTGTCTGCTACCCTAGAAGGAAAGCTTTCCTTCAGCCACACCCCACCCCGGGCACACCCCATGCCCCCTCCAGGGCCGGGCTTATGGGTCTCCCACAGCACACAGAAGGAGAGGGTAGTCAGGGCCCTGGCTGGTCTGTGTCACCAAGTCAGGGCCGCTTTCCAGGCCTGTCCCCCTCGGCCATCCCCACAAGACCCCCAGCTTGGCCTGTGCCAGTGTCATGGTGGCCTGCCTGAAGTCCACTGTCCCATCGGCTGCTAGCAGTCCCCACCAGAATCTGGGCTGGCACATCTTCCCTCCGGTCTGCTCCTGTGTGTAGGTCTGCACTGCCGGCCACGCCTTGATCCTTACCCACACACACACCCCTTCCCAGGCCCAGCCACAGGCAGCACTTCCCATGGTAGAGGGCCGCAGTGGGAGCCTCAGGACACCTGGGCCAGAGCCCCAGCCCCACGGTTCCCCCAGCAGAGGTGGAAAGCCTGGTTGTCCAGACCTCCGCAGACTCCCTGCTTCCATGGGCCTCCACATCCCCTCCTAAGCCTGTTTCATGGGCTTCTCTGAGCTCGTGGAGTTTGCTGGTTCCCTCTGCAAGAGGACGAAAGATCTGCCTAACCTGTGTGTGTCCTCAGATGTCAAAGTTTTGCTACCCTCGGGAATTCTCGGCGTCACCCACGGAGAGCTCCAGGGCTCCTGCACAGCTGCCTGCTCCCCCCGAGCTCCAGAGCCCCCCGGAACTGCGCTTACAATGACGTGATGAAGCTTGCCAGCCGCAGGGGGGTTGCCCTGCTGCTCACCACGGGTCTCGTCCTGGAGGATGCTGAGAAACCCCATTATGTCAGGTTCAGTGCTTTGGAACACGAAACCATGTGCCCTCCTCCGTGTGGACGCGCGTGGGGCAGGTGGTCTGGGGATGCAGATCTCTTCAGGGCTCGAAATTGAATGCGGTGCAATTACTGCCCAGACATTGGGAGACGCGCCAGTGGGCTCCGGACGGCACCCCAAAATCAAAGACACCGGCAGACGCCCCCAGTAAGTGAGGAATAAAGGCCAGTTATAGTTCAAGCTAGATTTTGCTCCAAACTTAAGAAAAACTTGCAGTACTGAGTGCCGTCTGCATTTCATAAAGGCCAGTGAGGGCTTGTGGATGAAATGGTCCCACGCCCACGAGCACATGGCCGGGGCTGCGCCCCCCACCATGAGCCTGCATTCAACACTTCAGTCTAGGGTCCCCCCCGACTCTGGCCCCACAATTCCCGGCCTTTCCGGGCGTTCACTGCAATCCCAGGGAGCAGGCTCCTTCTGTCCCGGAAGAGAGGTGTGACTCATGTGCACGCTTCTGGGGGGCTTTCTGTCCCTGGGAACCGGCTGCACCCCAAGCCAGATGGGGCTGACCTTTGGTCTGGCGACAGGCCCTGTGTGATTGGAACCTTCACTTCCTCACTGGCCCATGTGCTCCGGGGGACACTACCCAGGGGTCAGCCAGTTCTACCGTTTAGGAAGGAGACGTGGTTGTCGGCCAGCAGGGCTGGGACCAGGTCCTCACACACAGCACACACCCATGGCCAGCCAGTCCTAAGTGTAGACAGAGGCGTCCTCAGGAATCTTCTAGCCAAGGCAATTCTCTTTGTAAAGAGGTCATGGAAATTCACAATTGAATACACTCCATGTCTTTTTAAATCTGATCACATGCTGGATGGCCAGTTTTTAATTTAATTTGGTACTACATTTCCCCAAATTCAATGCACCCTTATAGCTGAATTATTTGCTCTGTGCAATTTTCCCGAGAGGCTACATGCTTTGGAAGGGAAAAACACAAATTAGGGCTCTGCTGATTTGAAATGAGGAAAACATGGGGCATTTGATGTTGACCTTTTCATACTTAATATAAGCAAGCGAAATGAAGGTGCCGGGAATTGCATGGGGACAGCTGAGCCGCTAGGCCAGGAGCACGACCCTCGCATGCATGTTTGTGCACAGACGCACAGGGGTCAGGGGTCAGCCACGCGGGTCCCGTGCGGGGGGCTCCACCAAGCGGATGGCACCAACCGGGATAGTGTCTTTGTGTGCTCCAATGGGCCACTTCACCTCAAAGGGGCCTTCAAAAGCCCAACGGCCCCCAGGCCTTGGCATCCCGCCTCCTTGTCCCCCCGGGCCAGGTACGGGGCAGGAGGACACGTAGAGCACACAGAGCGGCACGCTGAGTGACCAGGGCTTGTCAGCTGCTCCGCAGGGGCATGGAAGCTGCGTGCCATTCTGGAAGGGCAGTGCCCTCCCGAGAATATTTCCAAGGCTCAAGGAGTCACGAGAGGAAACCAGAAAAACCGTTGATGGAACCAGAGCACACGCTTCCGGAGGCTGATTTCGAGAACAAGAACGCAAACCCTCCGCCGACCCGGCATGCTTACCCAGGAGGGATAAGAGGGACACAAGGGTCCACAGGGTGCTGAGGAGGGGGCCCCACACGGAGAGCTGCTGCAGGCTGGCCGCCGGGACCCCAGTGCTGTTCCAGGGGACAGGGCCCCAGCTGCTGAATGTCCAGGAACGGGTGGTGCCCATGAGCCTGGCCACTAGCACGAAGGTCCACGGGCCAGACCCCTGTGCCCACATGCTGGGGGCGGGTGCCAGGCTTCCCCTGGGCTCTGAATATCCTCTGTGGGCTTCCCACCCTGTGACGACCTCGTCAGTGCGGGGAACTGGCCCGCTGGTCTCCACCTCCCCTTGACTGCCTCGTCCTGAAGTTGAGCCTGCTCTGCCCACAACCTCCCCACTGCCTTCTCTTTGCTGACCATAAACCCTGCCGTGCCCCCGTCATCCGTCCCCAGATGAGCGGCTAGTTCCTTCCTTCCCCTGACTCCGGCCTGCGCCTTCCCTGCTGCTCCCGCCCCGCAGGAGTTCAAAGTCTTTGCTGGGAAGGGGTTGCCCATTTCCCTGTGGTGGGAAGATACGGGGCCTGCCTGTCCCCTCACGAGATTAGGTTCTGCTTGACACATGAACCAGAAGGAGATGAAGAATCGGGGCTTAATTGGTTCTTTATCCGGTGTTTCGGCCTTTGGAACGCAGCTGCGGGTGGGAAAGCCACCTGCAAATCCCGAGCATCAGCCCAGCTCCTGCTGTGGGGTCCGCAGCAGGACGCCTCCCGCACAGAGCCCCCTTCCACCTGTTTGGGCGTCAGGGTGACCCTTGGCCTTTGCCCTCGATAGATCCCTTTCCTTCCCACTTACCTGTGCCCAGGGTGACCTTGCCCTGCTGGTGAAGACCCCCAACCTCAGAACAGGAGGCTGAGGGGTCGGGATGGGTGTGCTCTGTGGCTGACCCCAAGCACAACAGGCTGGTGGGGGCAGAGACAATGGCCTCGCCCCGCCCAGGCTGGGGGAGGGGCATCCACTACAGGTGACCGGGAGGGGCTGCCACGGGGGTGAGGGCGAGGGGAGGCCGCAAATATGAGACCAGTGAGCTAAGAGGGGTTGGAGCGAGTAAGTGTATTGAGGGTGACGGACGCTGGGTTTCTGAATGTCAGAAAAAGGGTCACAAACGCTGGACAGAGAGAGCAGGTCCAAGTCAGGACAGGAACTGACAGGAGCTGTGTGAATGGGTCATTCTCGGGACACATCGTGGATAGAGACGTGTGCAGACGTGAACCAGCGTGTGCGTCCCTTTCTTGGGTGGGGGTGGCGGGGGCGACAGCGCCCCCCGAGCAGGGCGCACACCCGGCACCAGACCCGGGTTTCCAAGAGCTGCTCTGCCCCAGGAGGAACCAGAGTCCTGGGAAGGTGACCCAGGAACCCGTATCTATAAGAGTCAGAAAGGGAAGAACCACGTCGGACCGATGAGGCCGTGCGATGGGGGTGCAGCCCGCTGACCCGGGACAGCCCGGTCGTGGAGACAAGTAAGGACAGCGCTGGGCTACGACCCAGTGACCAAAGCCGGCCCGTGGGTCCACAGCTACACAAGTTAATACACAGGAAATTTGAGGAGGAACGAGAAGCTTACATTCTCAGAGAACCTGTCCACAAAACGCTCATTAGTGACTTGATGCAGAAAGTAACTTTACGGCGAGGACGTCCGAAAACACCGCCTCCGCTGAAGGTCAAGGTGAGCCCGTCGAGCAGGCAGGGGAGGCCAGCTCGCTCCACTGGCCGGTGGGGGTAGTCTCCTGTGACTTCCTACATCGCAGTCAAGCCAGAGTTAAAGGTGTATTTTTATATAAACTTCTTTATTTGTAAATATTTTAAAGTAATATATTTTAAAATTTTTAATTTTGACAGAATTATTACGAGAACAGTACAAGAACCCTTCTCCCGTTTGACCGCTGGAGGACACTGCCAGGGAGACGCGTCTCCTGGCTGAGCTAGAAGTTCATCGTTCGTAGGAACCAGCAGAGCTGCGGGAAAGGGCCCTATTGCCCAGCCTGGCGGGGGTGGGGGTGCGGCGGGAAGGGCCGGACGAGCATCAGGTGACCTGAAGCCCTTGTAAACGGAGCGCCAGCTCAGGGGAGGGCAGGGAATGTGGCCGAAGTGAGCTCGAGAAGTTAAAGCCCACGGATCTTTCAGAACCGGCCGATGATGTGAAGCCCGTGGACCCAGCGAGCCCCTGGCACCATGCCCTCAGGGGGACCCACACCTCCAGGGACCACACAGCCAGGCCCGGAAAACCAGCATACAGGGGAAACCTTACAAGCAGCCGGAAAAAAAAAAAAAAAAAAAAAAAGACGCATTATCCGGGAGTAACGGTCAGACCACTGACCACCTTTGCAACAGGAGCAGAGCCTTCCACGGAGCCGGCCACGAAACCCATGACCACCGAAACAAAACCTGCAAACCCAGAGTTCGATACGTGGCAGAAACATCCCTAACACATGGAGGGGTACACACATGGCCTCGAGACAGGACCGACTCTCAGTAAAATGGGTGGTGGAGCTCAGGTGCCCTAAATGAGTTTCTCGGCAAAAACTGGCCCCGCGCCGTGCAGTGAAGGCAGAGGATGGCCCCAGCGGGCAGGGTCGGGGTTCCCACGCCGTGGCTTTCACACCAGGGGAAGGAGACCAGGGAACGGACACTCATTGTGCAAAGTTCTGGGATCACAGCCGCCAACCCTAACAGTTGCTCTGGAGTGGGGCAGGCTGCACAGACCTCACTCGTCCAGGAGCCCTTTGGGTCCACTTTGAATTTTCCATCACATATGCGTGTTTCCTGTTAAAAAAATACATATATATAATTTCAAAACGTGCTAAAGTGCCTGTTGCCTCATCCCTGAAAGGGAAGGAGGGAGAGTGGGACACGGACCCTTGGTGGCACTGCTGATGGCAGAGCCCACCCTTGGGGTCCGTCGGTGGTGTAGACCATGCCTACCTCCGGGCCCGGTGCTGTCCAGTCCCCGGGTGGGTCTTGGCATGGATGTTTCACAAGAAGTCATTCCCTAAAGGGCGTTGCCGTCTGTCCTGCTGGGGACGCGGTGAGAAGCCAGTGCACGGGCTCCCTCCTGCCCACCCGCCTGCAGGCTGGGCTCTGAGCCAATGAAGACCTGCTTCCCTGGGAGCTGAGCGCGTGGGCTGCGCTTCATTCCAGGACACAGCAAAGCCAAGTAACTCCCCTTCCTTACACACCGTCTGTCCTTTGTGTTTTGTTTTGTTTTGTTTTTAAGAAACCGCGTTGTTGCGCTGTAGCTCGCATACCGTGGAACTCGTCTATCACGAGTGTGTCATTCAGCGGCTTTGGGGACATTCCAGAGCCAGCATCCACCGCCGCTGCCCACAGGGCTTGGCCCTCCCCGCACAGAGACCCTGTCCGCCTGGCCCACGCCGGGCCACAGCTGATCCCTGCCGTCCCTCCCTGTCCCTGGGAACCTATCTGCGCTGATGCCTCCTGGAAACGGAGCCACGCATCTGCCATCCCCGCGGTGGGCTGTCCTCCAGGAACGTCGTGTCTCCGGGGAGCGTCCACCCTTGGGCGGTGCCAGAGCGCCATCCCTCTGTACTGCCAGACCGAGCCCCTGCACATGGACCCCGCGTGTCCCACACCCACCCGTTCGTCTGCGGTCGTCGGGGAGTTCCTACTGTCCAGCTAGTAAAGTGAGGTTGGGGTGAACGCGAGCATGGCTTGACCGGATTCGTACTTATACCCAGGAGTGGGTGTATATATCCCCAGCGACAATGCCCAGGAGTGGATGGCACAGAGTCTGGTGGCCACTTTTATTCCTCCGAACGAGATTTACTCTCCTCAACCCGTCCTATTTACAATGTTTCTCTTGTGGTAAAATGAGTAACAGGAAGTTTTCCCTCTAAACCGTCTGTAAGCGTGCGGTCCCGTGTCCTAAGCACACTCCCACGGCTGTGCAGTCACCGCGCTGGGCCTCCGTCCCATGCAGCAGCCCGCTCCCGCCCCAGCCGCTGGCCCCACCGTCCCATGTGCCGTGTCTGGGCTGGGACGACTCTAGGCGCCCATAACCGGGGAGTCGTGCAGGATTTGTGTCTCTGTAACGGCGCCTCCCACTGGGGGGATGTTTGCCAGGTGCGTTCATGTAGCAGGTTTCAGAATTCTCCTTTTTATTGTTTCATTTACTATTTTTAAGATTTTACTTATTTATTTGAGAGAGAGAGAGAGAGAGAGCATGCGAGCGAGAGAGCACAAGCGGGGGAGTGGGAGAGGGAAAAGCCAACTCCCCGCTGAGCAGGGAGCCCAATGCGGGGCTTGATCCCAGGACCCTGGGGTCATGACCAGAGCCGAAGGCAGACGCTAAACTGACTGAGCCCCCCAGGCGCCCCATTTCATTTTTAAAGCTGAATAACTTTCCACCTTAAGTTGTTTCGCATTGGTCCCAGCCTACGGCTAGCGGTGCTATGGACGGAAATGCCTGGGGCACTCAGCTGGGCCGGTGCTCTCTGCGGGGAGTCACCGCTACCGGGTCCAGGAGCCGCTGCTGGGGCCAGACTCGCCCTGGCCATTCTTACTATGATTACAGGACACCCCTCAGCAGCAGCCATCAAGAAGCATGATGACACCAGGCTTGTTACTCATGGGGCTGGGGGTACCGGCACGTCTGGGGCTGCACAGTGGGGTCACGGTGAGAGAGAGGCACAGAGGACAGACAGGCCTGGGGTTCTGCCCATACTGCGCTCCAGGATGGACCGCCTCGGGTTTTGTGGGCTCGCTCTTTGTGAGCGAATTTAGAACAAAAGAGTGGGAATTAAAGCAAGGTCACGCACACCATCTGCTCCTTCAGTCATCCGGAATGTTCTAGAAAGGGAACTTCACACTGGGGCAGCCTGGCTCTTCCTCAGCGGCCTGGCCAGTGCTTGCCGTTTATTCAGGACGGGCAAGCGGACGGACGGACATTCGGGACGGACGTCTTTGAAGCAAAGGCTTCGGCCTCCAGAAGTTTCTCACCCACGGAACCCTTTGAAGAAGATGCTAAACTACGTTTGCTACTGTTTTCTTGAGGGGCTGTGCACTGTGTTCATAAGGGGGGGAACACGTGGTGCTCTGCTCTCCCATCCGGCTCCGGGTCAGGTAAATGCTGGCCTCAGAGTGAGTTAGGAACAAACCCAGCTTTTCGGTTTAGGGGAGAGTGTGAGAAGGATCGGTATTAGTTCTTCTTCGCGTGTTTGGTGGAACCCATGAGGGAAGCCGTCAGGTTTTGGTCACCGAGTCTGTCTCCATATAGTTACGGATCTATTTCAGTTGTCGACTTTCCGTAATTTAGTCTCACAGGGTTTGTGTTTTCAGAAATGTGCTGCTTCCTCCAGGCCGTCCAGTCTACTGGCGTACATAGTATTCTCATGATCGCTTTCATTTTGTACAATCAGTAGTAATTTCCCCACTTTCATTGCTGATTTTCGTATTTGAGTCTTCCCTTTTTTTCTTAGCTCATTTAGCTAAAATTTTGTCAATTTTGTTGATTCTTTTGAAGAACCTACTTTTCGTTTCATTGGTTCTCTCCCTTGTTTTTCTATTTTCTATATTCTGTATCTGTGCTCTAAGCCTTATTATGTCCTCTGTGCTAGCTTTGGGTTTAGTTTGTTCTTCTTCTCCCAGTTCCTTTTTAAAAATTTAAATGTAATTAATTAACGTTTCAGAGTTCAGAACTCAGTGACTCACGAGTCGCATTCAAGTTGCATCTCCTCTCCCTCATATCAGGGAGATCATATGATAGTTGTCTTTCTCCGACTGACTTATTTCGCTAAGCATGATACCCTCTAGTTCCATCCACGTCGTCGCAAATGGCAAGATTTCATTTCTTTTGATGGCTGCATAGTATTCCATTGTGTATATATACCACATCTTCTTTATCCATTCGTCTGTTGATGGACATCTAGGTTCTTTCCATAGTTTGGCTATTGTGGACATTGCTGCTATAAACATTCGGGTGCACGTGCCCCTTCGGATCACTACGTTTGTATCTTTAGGGTAAATACCCAGCAGTGCAATTGCTGGGTCATAGGGTAGTTCTATTTTCAACATTTTGAGGAACCTCCATGCTGTTTTCCAGAGTGGCTGCACCAGCCTGCATTCCCACCAACAGTGTAGGAGGCTCCCCTTTCTCCACAGCCTCACCAGTTCCTTAAGTTGTAAAGGTAGGTTGTTTATTTGAGATCGTTCTTGTTTTTTTAATGTAAGCATTTGTAGTTATAAATTTCCCCCTTAGCACCACTCTCATGGTGTCTCATGATGTGCTGGGTTTTTGCTTTCATTTGTCTTGATTTCTTCTTCCATCTGTTGGTTGTTCAGGCATGTGTTGTTTAATTTCCACAATTTTGAAAAATTTCCAAATTTTTTCTGTTACAGATTTCTAACTTCATCCCATCCTGGTTGGAAAAGATACATTGTAAAATATCTACCTTTTGTATTGAGATTTAATTTGTGATTTTACATAAGGTCTGTCCTGGAAAATGTGCTCTCGGGAAGGATGTGTGTGGCTGCTGGGCGGAAGGACATGTGTGTGGCTGCTGGGGAGAAGGACATGTGTGGCTGTTGGGCGTGTGTCTGTTAGATGGAGCTGGTTGATTGCGTTGTTCAGGTCCTGTATGTCCTTATTCATCTCCTGGTGGTTGTCCTGTCCGCCACCAAGAGTGACGTGGAACTGCCTGTTTTCCAGTTTGTGAATTTCTTCTCTGTGTATTCTGATGGTCTCTCCTGGGGTGTGTAATTGTTTGTAATTCATCTTCTTGCTGTAGAGAGCGTTTTGTTAACACGGATCGTCTTCTTTGTCTCTTGTAAACTTGCTGATTTCAAGTCCGTCTTGTGCAGCATTAGTGGGGCCACCTGCTCTATTTTGGTCACCGTTCGCCTGGCGTGTCTTCTCCCACCTTTCATGTGAGCCTGTTTGTGTCTTTGCATCACGGTGAGTCTCTTACAGATAGCATATGGCTGGATCTTGTGTTTTTATCCATTCTACCAGTCTCTGTTTTTTAACTGAGGATTTAATCCATTTACATTTGAAGCAATCACTGAAAATGGCTGACACATTTCTGCATTTTCTATTTGATTTCTATGTGACTTACAGTCTTTGATCCTCGTTTCCTGCTGTTTCTGTCTTCTGTGTTTAGTTGATTTTTTTTTCTGTGGTGAACTGTTTAATTCCTTTCTCATTCCTTTTTGTGTATATTACATAACTATGAAGGGGAGGAAGGGTTCTAGCCCTTTAAATCTGGACATTCCTTCAGCTGCAGGGAGGGGCTTGCTACAGCAGGGTGAGGTGCAGGGGAGGGGCCATGACAGCACTCACCTCTGTGTCTACACCACTGTGCTCAGAAGCTGGACTTAGTGATTAAAGCACATGTCTCCACTGTTCGGAGGACGTGGTCCTTTCTGCTCAGCCTGGTTCCCTAAAGCTCTGTGCAGGCTGCTTTGGGAATGAGTGTCAGGCTGGGCAGGGCTGGGAAGGTGCTCCTGTGCTAAGAGCTGAGGTGGACCAAAATGAACCACAGTTCACTGCCAGGCCATCTGCTGGAAGGTGCCAGCCTTCCTCAGACCCAACACTTCCAAAATAGTTGCTCAGATTCTGCCAGTGCAGTTGCTGTCTGGGTGCGGAGACAGATTCCCGGTATTCCCTCCTCTGCCATCATCCCAGGCTCCTCCACAGCCTTTTGTAAAAGAAGCGTTCCCTCTTGTCATAACATTCTCTTCATTCTGAAGGGTGGTAGTAGGACGGGGGCGCCTGGGCGGCTCAGCCAGTCAAGTGTCTGCCTTCAGCTCAGGTCATGAGCCCAGTGTTCTACAGAGATAATTTTTGTCTTACAAAGATGTAGGGCATGCCTGAAAATGACCTGATTCATTTGCTTGTGGCACTGGAAAAGGGAGCCGACATCCCAGGGTCTTCTGGGTTTGTATGGCCTGGATTTGAGGGAATCTGCCAGATTTAGCTTCATGGGCTCAGAAAGACACCATCTCTCTCCTTGGGTGTCTGATAACAACTTTACCACTTATATTTCAAAGGAAAACAAGGAGAAACCAGCTCTTGAGTGTCCCAAGTGAAGAAAGAGAGCGATGCCTGGATGCCCCGGGCCCTTAAAGGAAGCTGGTGAGGGCGGACAGAACACTTTTCCTTTCTGGAACAGACCCCAGTTGTTGCCCAGGGCTCGGCTCCAGGCAGTGGGAATTCTCCTCTGTGCCTGTCCACCCCTGCCTACTGGCAGGCCACCTCCCTGGGGACCAGAACTGTTCAGTCCATTAAGATCTGACCCTTGACAGAAGCAGTTGAATGAGTAGGAGCCTGTGAACTTCGCTCAGCCTTGTCTTGGACAGAGTTTTAGGGACAATGAGCCTTTGTTGTCTCTCTCAGTGCCTGGCAGTTCGTCTGCATTACCCTGAGAGAACTCCAAAACAGATGTAATGTAGGTTGAAATGGCATCCTTAATTGTGTCCTGCCCCCAAACACTGCACTCTGTTTACTTCATTTGTTTGTTTTATAACTTAGAAGGTGCGGTCTTCTTTCCTGACAGGAATAATATCCTCCTTCCAGGGTGTGTGACATGGCCGCATCTCAGATACTTCGGGATCTCAGAATCACAAAGGCTGAGGTGAAGGAGCGGCTCAGGTCCAAGAGGCAGGTGGGGCTGAATCTGTGAAGGTATGCAGCAGGCGTCCAACAGTGCACAAAGGGAAGGCTGTCCGACTGACCACGGACGTCCCATCTGCAGCAGTAAATGCCAGGAAACCATGGAACAATCCCTTTATTGTGTGAAGGGTAAGTAGCTATCAGCAGTAAACTTTCAGTTAAGCTATCACTCCAGAATGAGGATAAAATAAGACCCTTTGGGACATCTAAGGACCAAAAAAGAGCATGTAAAACTTGGAGACTTTCACTAGAGTAATCATGAAATGTAGTTTGTCAGGAAGGAAGGAGTGGGTCAAAGAAGCAAAAGTAGAGATGTTGGTAATCTTATTAGTAAAGGTAAATGGTGTCAGTTATTTTAAAATTAAAACTCAAGAAAAAATTAAATTAAATTATCACTTGAGGGAGCTACAAAAACTCTGTGGGAGTTTTGCTTTGCACATGGCAGAGTAGCTCGTGTCAGAGTAACTTTCCCTTAGATAATCATTATGTGTCCTGTAAAAAGTTAAAAACACTAAAGATATTGGAAAGCAACTAAAGAGGTTACAAACTTGAAAGCAGACAGTCTATGGAGGAACAGAAGCTCAGCAGGTGACTCGCGGGGAAGCGGCGTTTGGCCAAGGCCAGTGAATCTGTGTACACACTCCACGTGAACCCTGGGCCACTCCCGGTGGCATGCGTAGGGGAGACACTGAAGGCCTCGGAGAAGAAACACGACAGCTGAAGGCTGAAGGTGCTGAGCCCACACGGCTTCCGTCTGAGGGAAGCCACACGTGCTGCATGCAGCCACCAGGCTACCTGCTAGGACAGAAACAAACACGCTTCTAGTGAACATAACACAATCCAGAGTTGCTACAACACGCCGACAGCAATGACTGGGACACAGCAGTGTTTACAATAAAAAGTTACTAGACATGGAAAGACACAGGAAAATGTGACCTATCAAGAAAAAGCAGTCAGTAGAAACCTACCTCAAGATAAGGAAAGATGGTGAAATCAGATGACAAGGGCTTGAATACATTCAGGGAATTCAAGGAAAATATGGTCATAGAGAATAAGTGGATGGGGACTCTCAGGAGATCATCAGACATTATTTTTTTTAGAGAACCAAAGGGAAATTCTGGAACTTAAGATTGCTACAGATCATATGCTGTGTCATAAAATAAGTCTCAGGTAATTCTAACAATGGAAATCTTGGAAAGCATATTCTCTGATCACAATGGAATTAAATTAGAAATTAATAATAATTACATATCTGGGGAAATGCAAATCTTTGCAAATTAAAGAACACACTTTCAGATAATCCTGGGGTCAAAATATCACAGAGTAAATTAGAAAATATTTCTAATTTTTCTGAGTGACAATAAGTACATAACAAATGTAATCTGTAAGATGAGGGGAAGGCGAGCTTGGAGGGAAAATTAGAATTAAAAATTACACAAATGTTGGGGTGCCTGGGTGGCTTGTTCAGTTAAGTGTCTGTCTTTGGCCATGACGGTGATCTTGGGGTCCTGGGATCCAGCCCCGTGTTGGGCTCCCTGCTCAGCGGGGGTCTGCCTCTCCCTCTCTCCCTCTCTCACTTCTGTGCTCTCTCTCTTTCTCTCAAATAAGTAAATAAAATATTTTTTAAAATTATATAAATGCAGATTAAGAAATTCAAAGAAATGATCTGACATTACACCTTAGGAAGTTTGAAAAATGAGCAAAATAAATCCAAATTAAGTAGCAGAGAGTAGAAGAAAAAATTATAAAAGTAAGAAATTAATAACAATTAACTGACAGAGAAATTAATTGACAGAGAAGTCAATAAAGGCAAAAGTTGCTTTTTGAAAAGATTAATAAAAGTGATAAAGCCCTAACAAGACTGAGCAAAGGAAAAATAATCATAAGTTAGCGATATCAGAAATGTCTAAGAAGCTATCTCTATAAACTCTGCATATTTTAATAGGATAATATCAGAACATTATGAATAATTTTATACCGATAAATTTGACAACTTGTGTAATACATACTTTTAAAAACACAACTTACTTAAATTGACACAAGGTAAAATATAAAATTTGAAGAACTCTTTTTTTAGGTGAGGACTTTAAAGGACTGAGCACTATTCCCGACAGCCCTATGTCTAGGAAAGGAATTAAATTTGTTGCCAAATACCGTCCCCTAAAGACCACATCTGAGATAAATTCTATCAGAGTTAATGAAACATAATGCCAATATTTCACAAAAGCCTTCAAAAACTAGGGAGAAGAGAACCCTCCCCACTTGCTTTGTGACGCTAGCTCAATTCCGACATCAAAACCTGGCAAAGACATGGTAAGGAACGAAGAATTACAGAGGAACATCCTTCGTGACAAGAGACACAGCGGATGGGAATGACATCCTGGCACGTTGAACCCAGGAAGGTGACACCGTGACAAAGCAGGCTTTGTGGGAACACAGGGCTGGGTCAGCATTTGAAAGTCAAATCAATGGAATTCACCATATTGACAAAATAACGGAGAGAACCACGCAAATACCGCGACAGGGTCAGAAAGCGCTCGCCGGGACTCGAACCCGTGCGGAGGAAGGCTCCCAGTGCCCGGGTCTGCAGCCCGACACCCGCGCCGTCTCTGGGCCGCAGGACGTGAACCAACTTCGCATGTCTGAGCTGCCGCTCTGCCCTCTCGTCGCGGCCCTCCCGTTGGCGGGCGGCAGGTTCTTCTTTGATGGCCTCTGCCTGTTTGAATTTCAGCCGCTCGCTTTATGTGGTTGAAGATCCTTTTACATTTGTTCTGCCTTGTGGGGCCGTTAGGGTGACACCACACGCACGGTGCCCCCCTTGCTCTCACTTCTTCCATTTCTCCCGAGACTTCGCGTCCCCGATTCCCAAACCTTCACACGGGGTCGCGCTCCTGTTTGCTGCAGAGCTGGAGAGCAGGAGGAGGATGGACACGGCAAGGCCTTTCGTGGGGGAGCTCCGGAGGTCCTTGCCTTCAGCGCTCCGGCTCAGGGAGCTTCCTCGTGCCCAGGCCCCCCGAGCAGCGTGAGGTGTGCAGGCTCGGGGCGCTTTGCACACACGGTGGAGGAGCCGAGTGGGTGGGCGAGCTGCTGGGGTCGGAGGAAAGGCAGATACTCAGCGTGTCACTGCGCTCTTAGCCGGTTTACCACCCAAAGTCACTGCGACTTAGTAACATTGCGTGTTACCTCTTGGAATGATGCGTTTGTCCTTTTAGTTTTTAAAAAAGGATTTATTGATTTATTTATTTGAGAGAGAGAGGCAGAGAGAGCGCTGGGCATGGGGTGGGGAGACGGAGACAATCTCAGGCCGACCTGGGGCTCAGTCCCATGACCCCAAGATCATGACCTGAGCCGAAAGCAAGAGGCGGTGCTCCACCGACGGTGCCGCCCAGGCGCCCTGATGGGTTTGTTCTTTAAAGGTAAATTTTCAAGCTGCTGACAGAACTTACTTTGACACTCTGTGGTGGAGACCACGGGCAGAAACCCAGGATTGCTCCCTCTGCCACTGTGGATTTTCGAGGAAAGCCAGCTGCCGCAGAGGTGTGATGTCGGTGCGGAAGGAGGAGAAAACGCCACACACCAATGTGTGAGTCTTGCGCACATGTATTCTGGAGGGTGGACGACAAGATCTGCTCTGTGGGACTGGCCTTGTGAGAGGGCTGGGCCATGCCAGAGAGGGCCATGTCACTCCTCTGTGGTTTGAACGACTTGTCTAACACATGATCATTTTTATTACTTTCCAAAAATAAAAATAGGAGTTTCTGGACAGGGAGATCATGGTCTGCTCTTATTTTCTCCTTATGAGTCTCTGGATAAAAGTAGCTGAACCTCTGTCTCCACAAATGGCAAATGTACTACATGCCTTGACTGGAGAGTGGAAGCCATGGGCACATGACACAGTTCCTGGGACGAGTGGCAGATGTGGACATGGGCTGGACGCTGGATGACCTGAGGGATTGTATTTATTTGGTCGAGGGTGACCACGGCGCTGGGTTCCACAGGAAACTGGCTTAATTCTCTAGAAACGGCTGTTGAAGTACTGTGGGGTAAAACTCCAAGATCTCCGTGAGTTGACCAAAATCCTTCGACCAGAAGAGTAGATGAAGCAAATATAACAAAATGTTAAATTGTTAAATTGTAATACTCTTCTCTCTACCTTTGTGTATGTTAAAAACATTCATAATTAACCTTTTTTATTTTAGAAAGAGTTCCAAGCACACTGCTCCTCCCAGGGTTCAGGGGTGCCACCCGGACAGAAAGGTCGTTCCCCGCTTGGTGGTGGCGAGGCCCTGGCAGGATTGTGCAGAACCCTGTCCACTTCTCAGGCCATCTTGGAAGGGCCTCATCCCAGGAGGTGACATCTGTCCCACCGTCGGACTCAATCTCACAGTTCCCAGTTTCCCCTCCAGGGGTGAAGGTGGGGGAAACCCCCTGCGGGAGAAGACTCCTCCCCACTTCCTGACCACTCGTCCCACTCAGGCTTGTCCCCTGGTTCTTTCCGGTGTTTCCTTTCACCTTCATCTCCTCTCACATTTCTTGTTCAATGTGTAATTCTCTGTTGACTCACGTGCTGGACGCACCTTGTTTTCTTGGGTCTTCCCTGACAGGGCTTCCCTGACACCCCGCGGGGAGCATTTGCTGTCCCTGTTTCTGCAGAGGCCCGGGCGAGGGTGTCACCCAGACGAGGTGTGAGACCCCGGGCTGGGCTCTGCCCGTCGTGCCGGGGAGGGACGCCAGCTCGAGGCAGGGCAGGAAGCACTACCTCCGAGCCAGCCGGCCCAGGACGGTCTCACTGAGCCACACGCCTTCGGAGAGAGGGCTGAAACAGCGTGGGGACGTTACATTCGGGTAATTTGCCCAAGATCAGAGCTGGGGAGCAGCCAGGCTCAAGTCCCAGTGTGAGGGCTCCCTTTTGGCCTTCTAGAAGGTGCCTAGCATGGTCTCACTGTTTTGTCAGCCCCCAAAATTACCACCTTGTCGTGGGACCAGTGACTCGCACAAGTGTCCGGGCACACCATCTCACGGAACACAGCCTGCCAGTTGTCAGCGTGTGACACAGCAGGGGACCCTCCACCTCCCAGGCACCGAGCGCCTTTCAGCCCCACACACGGCTGCAGACACAAGCGTCCACGTCCATCCGGGCTCCCAAATACAGGTGCTCAGGGATCCTGGCCACAACGGAGAGCGGGCTGGCCGCCTATGCCGCAGGGAGGGGTTTTCTCCCGGGACCCCCGCACCGGGGCCATGTGGCGCAGCAGGCGTGGGGGGACAGCGTCCACACGGCCGTTTCAGAGTTGATACGTGGGCGTTCTCTTCCATGACGGCCATTCTCTATTCTCAAAGCACGATTGCACGGGCGCCTGCAAACACAGTCGTACGTGCGGGGGAGCGGGGCCACGTCCTGCTTGCAAGTCTGTTCCCGGCCGGGACAGCCCTGCTCTGACACTTTGTCCTTTCCTTCGTTAGCATGCTCTCTGGAGACCATCCTCGGTTCCCGGTGCTGCTGTCAGCGTGTGGTGACCACCGGCTGCTCGGTCAACCACACAGAGAATGGGTGAGGAGGACAGGTGCCGTCTCCGAGGGGAGCCGAGGGCTACCCTTGCTCTATCCTCCGGAGGTGAACGTCACCCCGTGGGAGTGGCGCAGAGGGGGCCGCGCATAGCCACGCCAGCTGCGGATGCAAGGCTGTCCTGGCCGCCGGGTCTGCGCCGTCCTCAGGGGCCTATGCTCACATGTTGCTTTTGGGAAGGACGTAAATTGGAGCAAAGTTTAAGGAAACACACGACAGCCAGCATACTGCTAGGCGCTGTTTCTAGGGCTGGACACGGATTAGCTCATTGACTCCACACGAAACTGCACAAAGTACAAAAGCTCCCACGAGACGGGCCACCGCTAGGCCGACAGCCCGGCTGTGGTGCAGGACAGGAGGCCGTTCTCCCTGCGGGTGCCCCGGAGCTGACTGGTGGGTCCACCCCTGCCCCAAAGCCTCGGACCCTATAACAGCCTGGATGGTGGCCGGGAGCTGTAACCTGAGATGCCAACAAGCCTTGGTGTCCCCTGCTCTCCAAGAGGAAAAGTTAAAAGACAATGACAAGGTTGAGGTGCCTGGAACCCAGACTCTCTTCTTCCCGTCTCTGCCTTGATTGTTCCCCACCAAGGGAAACCACATCAAGCTCCTTTCTCTATCTGAGTTAAGCGGACGTCAGGAAAAACGTGGGCACAGAATCTTTTCCATGGCAACCATTTCCCCCAGTAATGCCTCCGGGTTGTGTCCTCTCTGGAACGAGTGGTCTTGGGCGTCAGCTCTGAGTGGACTCAGCAAAGTGAGGCTCGTCTGTCCTCCTTCAAGTTCCTGCGTCTTTCCAGAGGAGCCTTGCTTCCCAAGCTCCCCTGACCACAGAGCCCGGCCCACCTGCCCCCTGTCCTGCAGGGCCCCCGCCGCCATCCTGACCAGAGGATGGCTGCTCCAGGACCTACTTACTTTAGACATGCTGCGGATTGTTTGTGCAGAGTGGATTTGAAAATAACGATGATGCTGTCAGCCACACCTACGGTGAAAGACTGAGACACCACACCCGTTCCAGGCCCCCCACTCCCACCCTGGCGCCCAGAACATCCAGGCAGCTCGCCTGGGAGGAGCCGGGCTGAACCACCCGGGATTCAGTGTGCAGCCAGCGCCCACGCGAGTGGCAGGGACCCATGTCCCTCCCGGCTGGGACACCAGGGAAGGCGCTGGTCGTGGTGCCCACCTCCCAACGGCAGAACGTGCCGGGATTATCTCGTGCTTCCCCAGCGTGGAGGGTTTCCACCTTCGGGAAGAGAGTGTGATCCTGTGGCACCGGTCCTAGCCTTTGGGAAGCATCTTCAGAATGTCCAGCAAGGCAGGAAGTCGCTCTCTGCGCCCCTCCTGGAGACACTGAGGTCCACGTCCCTGTCTGGCAGTCAGGCCGCTGCTTCGCCGTGTCTGTGGCTGGGCAGGGGGCCGTGCGGCTGGGCAGTCTGGGTGCTCGGGGCTCCTGTGGGGTGGCCATCCCTCTCCCGGCTGCAGCAGTGACCTCATCTCAGTCAGGGCCCGGGAAGTCCTTCCAAGCCCACTAGCCTGACTTTGGCCGGAGGCACCAGCTCCTTCCAGATGCCTCGGGAGTGCCTCCCGGAGCCACAGTCGAGAGAGGGCCCCGGGGTGCAAGGAGGGTCTTGTCGGTCAGCTCAGGGGCGATGTCCCCTCACAGCTGCCACCCCTGCTGGCTGCGCAGTCATCACCCCGTCCAAGGACCAGGGACCGGGAGTGGGCCCACGGGGGCCGTCAGCTGCTGCTGCCGGAGAAGCAGGCACAGTCGGAGCGTCTCCTTCGCTCCGTACTGGCGGCCTGCTGTGTTTCTGATGCTGGAGCAGGAAGTCACACATCTGGCAAGTCGTCTCTCTAAGCAAGACCTTAATAATTGCCCTGTCAAATCTCCAGATTTTGTCGCACAGGACCTGGCCTTCCGGAGAGCGGCAGACGCTTGCCCAGACGTGAAGACACAGGGAGCGGCGGCAGGACTGCAATCAGAGCGCGTCTCTCGCTCACGCCCTTTTCATCCCGCATGGCTCCCGGGAGAACCGCACAACCTGTGTCTCCAGGGAGAAACCGGAAACTTTCTTGGGAAGATAAGTGCCGTCCCAAGGAGTGCCTGAAGAGTCAGAGCGTCGGTCTTTCCCATAAAGCCTAGAGGAGGTTTCTGCTCTGTGGTGGAGGCCAGGGAGGAGCAACGCGACCTCAGCCCAGGAGCAGGACGCTTGTGGCCACCTGTGGACGCCTGGTCGCATGCAGGGAGGTTTCCAAGCGTCTGTTACGTGATGGAGCCCTACTTCCCACTGCGTCCAGGAGGTGGCCGGTGGCAGGTGTCCAATAGAATGTTTGTAGAGCTTATTTAACTTAATTAATGTAATTAATTAAATGACACATCCCCGTGGGGCATGATAATTCAAACAGGGTGGGTTTCTCATTAGACACCATGGAGACTAGAATATAAGGAAGAACACGTTTAGAATACGGAAGAGCCGCCACGTCGGAGGTGTGCGTCCGCAGAAGCGTCCTTCGGCGACAGGGAAACACAGCACTCTCAGGAGGGAAGCAGCTTTACACTTCCCATGACACGCTTGCCTTGAAAGCCGTGCCAGGGCCACTCGGGCAGGAAGAGAGTCTCCGGAGGGGAGCTCAGACTTCCAGAAGGAAGAAGGAGAGAAGAAGTAGACCCCAGAGCGAGTGCTCGGCTCTTCCTCCCCTGCACTCCTGCTGATGTACCCCGTTGTGATGCTGCTCTGTGTGACATCGGTGGGGCCGCCTCGCGGTTGCCAGCATGTGTGGGTGCAGCACACAGACAGCAACCCACGCGGTGATGAAGCTTCGTGCCATCGGCAAAGAGCGACAGTGTTACTGCTTCTTCACCAATTTAGATGCCTTTTATTACTTTCTGCTATCAGACCGCTGTGGCCAGGACTGCCAGATTATAATGAACAGCCGTGGTAGGACGGGACATCCCCATCTTGTTCCTGACTTTAAGGGAAATCTCTTGGGTTTTCTCCATTGAGGATGATGTCTGCTGTGGGTGTTCATAGTTGGCCTTCATTGGACTGAGGGTTGTTCCCTCTACACCTACTTTTGCAGGGTTTTATCATGAATCGATGTTATACTTTCTCCAGTGCTTCCTCCACACCTGCTGAAAGGGTCATGGGGTTTTTATCCTTTCTCTTGTCGATGTCATGTACCCCCATCGATTGATTTGCAAATATTGAACCACCCTTGCTTCCCACAGACAAATCCCACTTGGTCCTGGTGAGTTAGTTTTTGGATGTATTGTTGGATTCGCTTTGCTGGTATGTTGTTGAGAACTACTGCGTCTATGTGCATCAGGGATATCGGCCTGTAGTTCTCTTCTTTAGTGGCTTCTTTATCTGGTTTTGGAACCAGGGTCATACTGGCCTCCTAGAATGGATTTTGAAGCTTTCCTTCCTCTTCTATTTTTGGGAATAGTTTGAGAAAAATAAGTATGAGGTCTTCTTTAATTATCTGGTACAATTCACCTCAGAGGTCATCTGGTCCTGGGCTTTTGTTTGTCAGGAGATTTTCTCTCACTGATTCAATGTCTCTGCTCATTACCAGTCTGTTCAGATTTTCTGTTTCTTCCTGTGGTGACAAGGTCTAACATCTCCCTTAAGCTGGTAAAATATTAAGTCTAAGTACACTGAATAGTGCAGTGGGAAGTGACATCTGTTGTAGTTTCTAGAGTAACCACAAAGAAACTATGGAAAGAGATAGAGTAAAACAAAAAAATATGTTAATCAAACCAAAATACTAAAAACTATTGTAGTAAAGCAAAAGAAGGCAAGAAAGGGAGGAAAAGGGGGAAACAAAGGCTATAAATAGGGAACAGACGATGGAACACATCAGTGGCAGATCCGAATTCAAATGCATCAGTAATGGAGAGAGGTGTAAATCATCTCGGTCTACCAACCAGACCGGAAATTGTGAGAGCGCGTAAAAGCAACACAACCTGCCTACGTGCATCTACAAAAGATATAAAAATACAGATAGATGAAAAATAAAAGGATAGAAAAAGATATGCCAAGTAAGCAGCAATTTAAAAACTGGAAGTTCCACAGCAGACTCTAGAGCAATAAGGAGAAACACCACACAGTGATGACACAGTGAGCTCACCAAGAAGACACAGTCGCCCCAAACTGCTGGGTCCTGACAGCAGCCTCGAGAAGGGGAGCAGTCAAGCCCCTGGCCCATCTTGCCCACTCAGGCCGTGGCACCAGAGCCCACAGGCCCATGGCTCGCACACTGTTTTATCTCTCTCGTCCTGGAGGCTGGAAGTCTGAGGTCAAGGTAAGAGGCCTGTCCTTGGCATGTAGTTGGCCGCCCTCCCACTCTGTCCTCACAGGGCCTTTCCTCTGGGCTTGCGTGGAGATATGGGGATGCAGAGAGGTATCTGGTGTCTGTTCCTTCGATTATAAACACATCAGTCCATCAGGTTAGGGCCCTGCCTCCTGACCTATTTTAATCTTAATTACCTCCTTAGAGGCCCATTTCTTAATACAACCACACTGAAGGCTCAGATTTCAACATATAAATTGGGGGAGGGAGACACAATTCAGTCCTAACAAGACTTCTTTCAGCAGCAGAGAGGAAAGTCGACAGAAAGTGAGCAAGGGTAGGGAAGGGCTGAGAACGCAGAAACCCACAGGGCCCAGCTGATATTTCCTGCGCACCATACTGAACAAGACCAATGCGCACACCCTTTTGAGCACTGGCGGACACTCACCCAGACAGACCAGACTGTGGGCCATAAAACACACCTTAATGAACTTAAAACAAAAATAAAGAGCTCATGGGGAATTAAACTAGGAAACAATAATAAAAAAAAACTAGAAATTTCCCCAAATATGTGGAAATGAGGCAGAACACAACTAGATAACTCACACTCTCTGGATGATCTCTTGGAAAAACGAGACTGTTTAAACTGAATGAAAACAGAAACACAACATATCAAACCCTCGTAGTGTTCAGAGGAAAATTTATATTATATTAACATTTAATTAGAAAGAAGAAATAAATGCTTGTATCTGAACCAGAGACAGTTAGAAATCAATAATCTAAGCATCAGCCTTAAAAACATGGGAAAAGAAGAGCCGTGTGACGAGAGCAAGTGGAAGGAAGGAGGTAACAAATAGGAGAGGAATCCCTGGAGTTAAGACCAGAAAGACCACGACGGAAAGTGTCTGTGACAGTAAAAACTGTTTTTGGAAAGACCAATAAGGTTGATAGACCTTTAACCAGACTGATGAGAGAGAGAGAGAGAGATGTTGAAATGACCAGTTCTGGTAAGAGGAAGGAGACATCATCCCTGTCCCCATGGACGCCACAGAGGCAGGAGGGGCCATTGCAAAGTACTCTGTGCGCACGCATTCGACAGCTTAGACAAAACAGACCAATTATTTGAACGCCCAAGCTACCAAAGTTCCTCCAAGAAGAAACAGAGGACCAGACAATCCTTGTTGTCTTAAAGTAATTGGCTTCATGGTGAAGAACCCAAGAATGAGAATTCCAGATAAGACAGGTTCCTTGGTACTTTTGCAAATATTTAAAGAATACTGACAATTCTACACATCTCTTACAGAAAACAGAGGAGGAGAAATGCTTTCCAAAGGACATCACGATGCCAGCTTTACCCTGACAGCAAAACCAGGCACTGACAACATAAGAAATAAAACAATATGCAAACGTCCCTCAGAACCCACGTGCAGAAACACTCAGCAATCGAGCAAACGGTGCCTGCAGGCAGTAACGCATCGTGACGACGTGGGGTACGCAGCTGAACTTTCGCAGTTCAGTCGGCACGATCCACCACATTAATATACAAAAGAGGAAACAATCCGTGGTCATTTCAAAAAATACAAAAAAGTGACAAAATTCCACACTCATTCGTGACAAGAACTCTCAGCAAACTAGAAGAAGGGAACTTCCGTAGTTAGATAGAGGATGTCTCTTAAAGACCTATAGCTAATATCATACTTAGTGGCAAAGAACTGAACACTTTCTCTCTAAGATCTGGAATAAAAGAGGACTCCCGCTTTTCCCACCCCTTTCTAACATCACACTGCAAGTCCTAGCTGGTGTGCGAGGGCAAGATAAGACGTAAAGTCTTACAGATGGGAAAGGAAGGCATAAGACCTATTTGTGGGTGTTATAACTGTTTGGGTAGAAAACCCAAGGAATTTAGAAAACAAAACAAGACACTCAGAACTGATAAACAAGATCAGCAAGGTCACAGAATACAAGATCGACACTCAGAAATCACAGTTTTCTACACTAACAGTGGGCATGAGGAGACCAAGATTTACAACTCAGTGCCATTCACAACCGATCCACAAAACATGAGACACACGCACTGAAGAAAACACGAATGGGGGGAGGAAGCGAGATGGCGGAGGAGTAGCAGACTGAAACAGCGTCAGGTCCCAGAAGTTCAGCTATGTAGTTATCAAATCAGTCCAAACACCTACAAACTCAACAGGAGATTGAAGAGAAGAAGAGCATCAATTCTAGGAACAGAAAATCGATCACTTTCTGGAAGGTAGGACGTGCAGAGAAGTGAATCCAAGACAACAGGAAGATAGACCACGGTGGGAGGGGCCGGCTCCCAGAAGTGGCAGAGCAGTGGAGCGCAAAATCAGAAGTTTTAGAAGTCTGCTCCACTGAGGGACGTTACTCCAGAGGCTAAGGGGGCATGGAGCCCTCACAGGGACAGTGTGGTCTCAGGTCCTGTGGAGTCAGAGAAAGACCAGGGGTGTCTGAGTGTGGCAGAGCCCCCAGGTATTAGAGCAAGGAAGCCGGCTGTAGGGACAGAGCCAAGGAGGGGGCTCTCATCTTGGGGTTACCTTAAACCATGATCTACAGCACAGACAGACCACTGCTCTTCAAGCAGGGACCTCACAAGAGGTAGAACTGGAGAGACCCCCTCCTTCCTCCTCCTGGAGGAGCAGCGCAGGAATGTGCAGGCAGGAATCTGCTGGGTTTGGAGACTCCAAACAGGGCTGTGCACTAGAGATAGAAATGCTCAGTCACAGGCCGGGTGAACACGGAGTGTGGCCGGAGACCAGGGAGATGGGAGGGATTGGCTGCTTATCTCCAAGGGCACACTGAGCAGTGGGGACTGGAGGTCTTGGCTCCTCCGGGTGAGAAACTGGGAGGCCACCATTTTCATTCCCATCCTCCAAAGCAGTATGTAAGCTTCAGGGAACAAAAGCTCGCCAGAGAGAACCCAAACAGATGACTTAGCCCGGTTCCTGGCAAGGGCAGTGCAATTCCACCTCAGGCAAAGACATTTGAGAATCTCTGCAACAGGTCCCTCCCCCAGAAGATCAGCAAGAACATCCAGCCAAGACCAAGTTCACTGAACAACGAGAACTGAGGAACTCCAGAGCTAGGGGAAAGCGATGCATAGAATTCATGGCTTTTTTCCCGTGATCCTTTAGTCTTGCAAAGTGAAAATTTTTTTAATTTTATTTTTTTCTTATTCTATTTTTTTAACTTTTCCTCTTTTAACATTTTTAACTATTTTATCTTATCAATACCTTTAAAAAATCTTTTTAAATTTTCATTGTTATAGTCATATTTTATCCCTTCATTGTATCTAACCTTATTTTTGGTATACATGTAGGTTTTTTTCCTTAAAATTTTGGGATACAATTTCTTCTAATAGATCAAAAGATTCCCTAAATCTAGCACATGGTTTTGTTCTAGTCTCCAGCCAGATCACATTCTCTCCTCTTTTTTTTTTTTCCAACCAACTTATATTATTGATTCCTTTTTTAGAATCTTCTTAAATTTTTCATATTTACAGTCATATTCCATCCCTTCATCATGTTTACCCTTATTTTTGAGTATATATATATATATATATATATGTATATATACATATATATATGTTTTTCTTTTCTTTTTTTAAAGATTTTTATTTATCTATTATTTAAGAGAGAGAGAGAATGAGAGAGAGAGAGAGCAAGAGAAGAGAGAGGTCAGTGGGAGAAGCAGACACCCTGTCAAGCAAGGAGCCCGATGTGGGACTCAATCTCAGGACTCCAGGATCCTGATCTGAGCCAAAGGCAGTCACTTAACCAACTGAACCACCCAGGTGCCCATATAACTTTTTCTTTCTTTAAAATTTTGGAAGGTAGTTTCTTCTAGGAGACCAGAATACACCCAAAGTCAAGTGGATGGCTCTGCTCTAGTCACCAGTCTAATATATATATTTTTTTAATTTTTAATTTTAATTTTTTATTTTTTATCCCTTTCTCCCCCCCCCCCCCCAGTTTTGGGTCTCTTCTGATTTGGTTAGTGTATATTTTTCTAGGGTCTTTGCCATCCTTTTAGTATTTTATTCTCACATTCATATATTCTTATCTGGATAAAAGGACAAGGTGGGAAAACTCACCACAAAGAAAAGAACAAGAGGCAGTACTGAAGGCTAGGGACCTAATCAATAGGGACATTAGCAAGATTTCAGAACTAGAGTTCAGAATGATGATTCACAAAGTGCTGGCTGGGCTCTAAAAAGGCATGGAAGATACTAGAGAAACCTTTTCTGGAGAAGTAAAAGAACTAAAATCTAACCAAGTTGAAATTTTTAAAAAGCTATTAATGAGCTGCAATCAAAAACGGAGGCTCTTACTGCTAGGATAAATGAGGCAGAAGAGAGAATTAGTGATATAGAAGACCAAATGACGGGGAATAAAGAAGCTGACCAAAAGAGAGACAAACAACTACTGGACCATGAGGGGAGAATTCGAGAGATAAGTGATATCATAAGATGAAATAATATTAGAATAATTGGGATTCCAGAAGAAGAAGAAAGAGAGAGAGGGGCAGAAGGTATATTGGAGCAAATTATAGTAGAGAATTTCCCTAATATGGCAAAGGGAACAAGCATCAAAATCCAAGAGGCACAGAGAACCCCCCTCAAAATCAATAAAAATAGATCCACAGCCCCTCACCTGATAGTAAAATTTACAAGTCTTAGTGACAAAGAGAAAATCCTGAGAGCAGCTTGGAAAAAGAAGTCTGTAACATATAATGTTAGAAATCTTAGATTGGCAGTGGACTTATCCACAGAGACCTGGAAGGCCAGAAAGAACTGGCATGATATATTCAGAGAACTAAATGAGAAAAATATGCAGCCAAGAATAGTTTATCCAGCTAGGTTGTCATTGAAAATAGAAGGAGAGATAAAAAGCTTCCAGGACAAACAAAAACTAAGAGAATTTGTCAACACAAAACCAATCCTATAGGAAATATTGAAAGGGGTCCTCTAAGCAAAGAGAGAGCCTAAAAGTAGTAGATCAGAAAGGAACAGAGACAATATACAGTAATAGTCACCTTGTAGGCAATAGAACAGCACTAAATTCATATCTCTCAATAGTTACCCTGAATGTAAATGGGCTAAATGCGCCAATCAAAAGACACAGGGTATCAGAATGCATTAAATAAACAAGACCCATCAATATGCCTTCTGCAAGAAACTCATTTTAGACCCAAAGACACCTACAGATTGAAAGTGAGGGGGTGGAAAACAATTTACCATGCTAATGGACATCAAAAGAAAGCTGGGGTGGCAATCCTTATTTCAGATAAATTAGATTTCAAGTCAAAGACTATAATAAGAGATGAGGACAGACACTATATCATAAATAAAGGGTCTGTCCAACAAGAAGATCTAACAATTTTAAATATCTATGCCCCTAACATAGGAGCAGCCAATTATATAAACCAATTAATAACACAATCAAAGAAATACATTGACAATAATACAATAATAGTAGGGGACTTTAATACACCCCCCACTGAAATGGACATCATCCAAGCAAAAGATCAACAAGGAAATAAAGGCCTTAAATGACATACTGGACCAGATGGACATCACAGATATATTCAAAATATTCCACCCCAAAGCAACAGAATACATTCTTCTCTAGTGCACATGGAACATTCTCCAGAATAGATCACATCCTGGGTCACAAATCAGGTCTCAACCAGTACCAAAAGATTGGGATCATTCCCTGCACATTTTCAGACCACAATGCTCTGAAGCTAAAATTCAATCACAAGAGGAAAGTTGAAAAGAACTCAAATACATGGAGGCTAAAGAGCATCCTACTAAAGAATGAATGAGTCAACCAGGAAATTAAAGAAGGATTGAAAAAATTCTTGGAAACAAATGAAAATGAAAACATAACTCTTCAAAATCTTTGGGACAGGTGGTCCTGAGAGGAAAGTACATAGCAATACAAGACTTTCTCAAGAAACCAGAAAGGTCTCAAGTACACAACCTAACCCTACACCTAAAGGAGCTGGAGAAAGAACAGCAAAGAAAGCCTAAACCCTGCAGGAGAAGAGAAATCATAAAGACCAGAGCAGAAATCAATGAAATAGAAACCAAAGGAACAGTAGAACAGATCAACGAAACTAAGAGCTGGTTCTTTGAGAGAATTAATAAGGTTGATAAACCCCTGGCCAGACTTACCCAAAAGAAAAGAGAAAGGACCTAAATTAATAAAATCATGAATGAAAGAGGAGAGATCACAACCAACACCAAAGAAATACAATTATAAGAACATATTATAAGCAACTATACACCAGCAAATTTGACAATCTGGAAGAAATACATACATTCCTGGAGACATATAAACTACCACAACTGAACCAGGAAGAAATAGAAAACCCAAACAGACCCATAACCAGTAAGGAGATTGAAGCAGTCATCAAAAATCTCCCAACAAACAAGAGCCCAGGGCCAGATGGCCTCCCAGGGGAATTCTACCAAACATTTAAAGAAGAATTAATTCCTAATCTCCTGAAACTGTTCCAAAAAATAGAAATGGAAGGAAAACTTCCAAACTCATTTGATGAGGCCACCATCACCTTGATCCCAAAGCCAGATAAAGACCCCACCAAAAAGGAGAATTACAGACCAATATCCTTGATGAACACAAATACAAAAATTCTCACCAAAATACTAGGCAGTAGGATCCAACAGTACATTCAAAGGATTATTCACCACGACCAAGTGGGATTTATTCCTGGGCTGCAAGGTGGGTTCAACATCTGCAAAGCAATCAATGTGATACCATACATTAACAAAGGAAAGAGCAAGAACCATGTGATACTCTCAAGAGATGCTGAAAAACCATTTGAGAAAGTACAGCCTCCTTTTTTAATCAAAACTCTTCAAAGTGTAGGCATAGAGGGTACATACCTCAATATTATCAAAGCCATCTATGAAAAACCCACTGTGAATATCATTCTCAATGGGGAAAAACAGAGCTTTTCCCCTAAGGTCAGGAACATGGCAGTGATGTCCACTATCACCACTGCTATTCAACATAGTACTAGAAGTCCTAGCCTCAGCAATCAGACAACAAAAAGAAATAATAGGCATCCAAATCGGCAAAGAAGAAGTCAAACTCTCACTCTTTGCAGGTGATATGATACTTTCTGTGGAAAACCCAAAAGACTCCACTCCAAAACTGCTAGAACTCATACTGGAATTCAGTAGAGTGTCAGGATATAAAATCAATGCACAGAAATCGGCTGCATTTCTATACACCAACAACAAGACAGAAGAAAGAGAAATTAAAGAGTTAATGCCATTTACAGTTGCACCCAAAACCATAAGATACCTAGGAATAAATCTAACCAACAAGGCAAAGAATCTGTACTCAGAAGCCATAAGGTACTCATGAAAGAAATTGAGGAAGACACAAAAGAAATGGAAAAACATTCCATGCTCATGGATTGGAAGAACAAATATTGGGGAAATGTCTGTGCTACCTGGAGTGATCTACACATTTAATGCAATCCCTATCAAAATACCATCAACTTCTGTCACAGAAAAGGAACTAATAATCCTAAAATTTATATGGAACCAGAAAAGACCCTGAATAGCCAGAGGAATGTTAAAAAAGAAAAGTTAAGTTGGTGGCATCACAATTCCAGACTTCAAGCTCTATTACAAAGCTGTCATCATCAAGACAGCATGGTACTGGCACAAAAACAGACACATAGATCAATGGAACAGAATAGAGAGCCCAGAAATAGACCCTCAACTCTATGGTCAACTAATCTTTGACAAAGCAGGAAAGAATGTCCAATGGAAAAAGACAGCCTCTTCAACAAATGGTGTTGGGAAAATTGGACAGCCACATGCAGAAAAATGAAATTGGACCATTTTCTTACACCACACATGAAAATAGACTCAAAATGGATGAAGGACCTCAATGTGAGAAAGGAATCCATCAAAATCCTTGAGGAGAACACAGGCAGCAACCTCTTCGACCTCAGCTGCAGCAACATCTTCCTAGGAACATCGCCAAAGGAAGCAAGGGAAAAAATGAACTATTGGGATTTCATCAAGATCAAAAGCTTTTGCACAGCAAAGGAAACAGTCAACAACACCAAGAGATAACTGACAGACTGGGAAAAGATATTCACAAATGACATATCAGATAAAGGGCTAGTGTCCAAAATCTATAAAGAGCTTAGCAAACTCAACACCCAAAGAACAAAGAATCCAATCACGAAATGGGCAGAGGACATGAACAGACATTTCTGCAAAGAAGACATCCAGATGGCCAACAGACACATGAAAGAGTGCTCCATATCACTCGGCATCAGGGAAATACAAATCAAAACCACAATGAGATATCACCTCACACCAGTCAGAATGGCTAAAATTAACAAGTCAGGAAATGACAGATGCTGGCGAGGATGCGGAGAAAGGGGAACCCTCCTACACTGTTGGTGGGAATGCAAGCTGGTATAGCCACTCTGGAAAACAGCATGGAGGTTCCTCATAAAGTTGAAACTAGAGCTTCCCTATGACCCAGGAATCACACTACTGGGTATTTACCCTAAAGATACAAATGTAGTGATCTGAAGAGGCACGTGCACCCGAATGTTTATAGCAGCAATGTCCGCAAGCCAAAGTATAGAAAGACCCCAGATGTCCATCAATGGATGAATGGATAAAGATGATGTGGTGTATATACACAATGGAATACTTGCCATTTGAATGAATGAATGAATGAATGAATGAATGAAATCTTGCCACTTGCAATGACGTGGATGGAACTAGAGGGTATTATGCTGAGCGAAATAAGTCAATCAGAGAAAGACAATTATCATATAATCTCCCTGATATGAGGAAATTGAGAGGCAATGTGGGGGGTTTGGGGGGTAGGAAAGGAATAAATGAAACAAGATGGGATCAGGAGGGAGACAAACCATAAGAGACTCTTAATCTCAGGAAACAAGCTGAGGGTTGTTGGGGGAGGCAGGTAGGGAGAGGGTGGTTGGATGATGGACATTGGAGAGGTATGTGCTACAGGGAGTGCTGTGAAGTGTGTAAGCCTGATGGTTCATAGACCTGTACCCCTGGGGCAAATAATACATTACATGTTAATAAAAATAATTTAAAAAGAAAAAATATGTATTAAAAAAGAAAACATGAACAGGATCTTTATGCTGAAAACACAATATGCTGATGGACGCATGAACAAATGGAATAAGTAAAGAGCTATAGCGTGCTCATTGACCGGAAGACTTAACACGGGCAAAAGGTGAATAATGCCCCCAGTGGGTGTCTAGGCATAATGCAATTCCAATACAAATCACGGAAGGTTTTTTTTTAATAGATAAAAAGGAGCATGTTCTAAAACTTATGTGGCAAGACAAAGGACTAGATCAGCTAAATCAGTTTTGAAAAAGGTGAGCAAGTTTAGAGGGCTCCCATTACCTGATTTCAGGACTTACCGGGAAGGTAATAAAGACAGCGTGGTGTTAGCAAACGGACAGACGTATAAATCACTGGGAAGAAGGAGAGGTTCTAGAAATAGACCCACACAAATACGGCCCAGTGACTTTTACAGTGAGTGCAAAGGAACCCAGTGGAGAAAGGATAGTCTTTCCACCAAACAGAGCAGAAAGCGCCGGAGCGCCACATGCGCGAAGGTCAACATTGATGACCGCATCTGCCCTGATCAAGAACAATGAACTCAGAATGGATCCTAAATGTAAACGCAGAATGTAAAACTACAACAGTTTAGAGGAAAACAAAGGAGAATACTTTTTTACTTTGGGTTAGAAATCGAAGTCTTGGACATGGCACTGAGAGCTCACAACATCAAAGAGAAGATGGGGGAGCCGGACCCGGACCCCATGAGAGTCAGAGCTAAGCTTTGCAAATACACCATCAGGAGCTGAAAAGACAAGGAAGAGGCTAAAGGGAAATCTCCTGGAGCCGGGCGTCGGCACAGCCTTCGTATCGGGAACACCCAAACCACCCCCAGACACCCAGTGAACAAAGGCAAGAGATGTGAGCAGGCACTTCCCCGGAGAATTCTGGACAGCAGATATTCACACACACGTCTGCACGACAGGATCATCACAACGTGGTTTCACTCTGCGTCCGTCAGAATCGCACAGGGGAGAAGACAAGACGGGAAGGAAGAAGTAGAAAACGCCTGACAGTATCAAGCTCGGGTGAGCGCGCTGTGCATCCGGAACCCTCTCCCACTGTCACGGAGCGGAAAGGTGGTGCAGCTGCTCGCGAAGAGCGGCAGTTTCTTTGAAAAGTAAACCCTCACTTACTTTGTGATTCAGCAGTCCTGTCCCTACACATTTACCCTAGAGAAATGAGAACTCAGCTCACAGAAAATTCCGTATGCAACTATTTATAACAGCTTTATTTATAGTCGCCCAAAAATGGAAACAACTGACTTTCTCTCAGTCGGTGAACAGGGCGAGCTGCACATCCATGCCACGGGGTACTAGGAGAAGAGCAGGAAGTAGCCGACCATAAGCGCAAAAACTGGGACGGAGCCGAAGACACCGGACACGCGCGAGCAAAGGGGGCGGGTCCAGAAAGGTTCATTGTATGTGACATTTCACAAAAGACAGAGATGGAGAAACTGATGAGAGTCCCCAGGAGTTTGGGGCGCAAAGACGTTTGACCCCACAAGGAAAGTTTCTGGAGTGATTAAATTGATCGTTTCTTTTAATTAAGAAAAAAGTAAACTTTATGGTGTGTATGTAAATTAGTTAACCAAAATAAAAGGAAAGGGAAAGACTATAACTTCTTAAAGTTTCACAAATGTTGCTAATGTTGGCAACTAACAGCTCAGCCTATACTTTCTCTTTTTTTAAGATTTTATTTATTTCTTTTTGAGAGAGTGAAAGAAAGAGAACACAAGTGCGGGGAGGGGCAGAAGGAGAAGCAGACTCCCAGCCAAGAGGGCGTCCAATGCAGGACTCGATCCCAGGACCTTGGGATCACAACCCAAGCAGAAGGCAGAGACACCCAGTGACTGAGCCCGCCAGGCGCCCAGGCACCCCACCTGTACTTTCAGTCTGCATCCAGCTTCTCAGATGTCAGTTTAGGTTCTGGGTTCAGATTCTGAATCCCACGTCCTATGTTTAGAATCGCGAATCCAAAACCAGAGTCCGGATTCTGCAGTGGATGCCGGCCCCGCCATTTTGATCGTCTGTGGTGAGCTCTTCAGTGCAGAGCCCCACGAACCGTGACTCACAGCAAAACCAAGCCCAGCGCCTAGCTTTCCGAGTCCCTGAGAAGAAGTTTATTTTATTTTATTTTATCTTTTTAAAGATTTTATTTATTTGTCAGAGACAGAGAGCACTCAAGCGGGGGGGTAGCAGAGGGAGGAACAGACCCCACACTGAGCAGGGAGCCCGATGCGGGGCTCGATCCCAGGACCCTGAGATCGTGACCTGAGCCGAAGGCGGATGCTTCACAGCCTGAGCCACCCAGGAGCCCCCAGTTTTTATCATTTAAATGGTGACCTAAGCGTCTTTATAACATCTTCAACGTGCCTCTCGCCCACTGGGCTGAAGACAGCTCATCTAGCCCTTAAGGCGACCTTGGCTGACGCTGGCAGGGAGTCCCCGAGGTCACAGGGGTTCCGCGTGGGCCTGCAGTCCTTCTGCTGATACCTGAGGTCGGTCTGGCAGGATAGAAATTCCCTGGCCTATGTGCTCTTTCCTTGAGTATCTTAATATGTCAGTCCATTATTTTCTGGCAAAAAGAAAGAGGATGCTCTGGTTTTCTTTCCTTTAGAAGTGACTTGGTTTTGTCTTATGACCAAATCATGTCTCTTTTTCTGTAAAGTTAACCCGTTTTGTTAAAAGCCTCAGTGCTGGTCACTCTGGGTCGTGCGCCCACTGTTGGATGTCCTCTCTCACTGCGCACCTTCAAGGGCTGTTTCTCCTCCAGCAGAGTCTTCTGGAAGTGCCCGTCGTGCTTCCGCTCGCTGGCGGGCTGTGGCGGCTGCGCGGGGGGCGGACGTGCCCGCGGGCGGGCAGTCCTGCTGGCCCCGCTGTCCCACCACCTCGTCTTCCCGCATCATTGGGCCTCCCAAGGTGGCATCTGCTGTGACCTCCCGTCATCCCGCCTCCACAGCAGCTTCTCTGAGGATGAGGAGTAGTTCCCATTCTTTCCTGAGTTCAGCGGTCCGACCTCCCAGATAGGAGTCTTCCGCAGGCCTTCCCTCCTCGGCTGTTCTGGTTCTAAACTGGCTCTAAACTGGTTCTTTTGCAGCTGCCAGAACCAGTGGATTTCCTGGGGGTCAGCGGAGGAATGCTTCCAGGTAAGAAGTCAGGGGTAGGCAGGGTGAGGGTGAGTTCTCATCTGGCACTTCGGTTTCAGGAGGTGGTTGTGCTGGTCGCCGGGGGCCGGGTTGGTGAGGGAGAGACCGCACGCATGGGCCCGGCCGGCCCACCTGACCCCAGAGCACCTGCGCAGGCCCTCACCTGACTCATCCCTGTGCTTGGACCCTGTCCTGTGCAGCTAACCCCGGTGTGGACAGGTCTTTGCACAAACACCAGCTTCTGGGTCAGGTCTATTCTGGGCATACTGAAAACCGCTCCGTGCCCGGCACCCATGTTCCCGTCCTGTTCCACTCTCTTGTTTCCATAGCACAGTTCACCTTGTGGCATACTGCAGCGTTCCTTCCCGCTCCTGCCTCTGCTCTCTGGAAACAAAGGGCCACTGCGCACCCAGCACCTAGGACAGGCCCTGGAGTGAGCAGGCCTCAATAAACATCTGTGGAATGGGTGAACGAAGGTGTCTTCCACAGAAGGAAGGCTTGGCCTCTCTCACCTGCCATCCATGGGTACCAGCAGCTGCGAAATGGAGAGACGCTGGCAAGCAAGGTGAGTCAGGGCCGGCTGGAACTGCCAGGAAGTGTCCGCGGGCAGACCTTTCCTGGGGCTTCTGTCCCTCATGTCACGTCTGCACGGCATGTCGTGCTGCACAGCTCTCCCTGGTTCCGAGAAGAGGGCTGGGCTAGCAGATCCACAGCCAATTTCTAGACACCCAGGAAATGGGTGAGAATTCATGTGTATGTCTGCCGGACAGGGCCAGGCCCCACCCACGGGCCAGGTGCAGCTGCCTTGTGGGGACTTCAAAGTTCCAGGGGGGAAAGGGGCCACGGGGCTACATACAGGTGACTCACTGTTCTGTGCCTGAAAAATCGAATGGGTCCAGAGTCAAAATATTTATTTAATGAGCAAAAGCGTGCTCCTACTTGATTTTTAAAAGTGTGTTGCTTTTCGCTCCTTGAGACTGAAAAGGGACCTTTGAGTTCTGAAACTGGTTGTTGGAGGTTAAATGAGGATAGAGAACAGCGTATAAGCCGCAGGAGACAATGCAGCCTTTCCCTTGGGGTCCTGAGGCAGGTGGCCCTTGGGCTCCAATGGGACGCTCACTGCCCTCCAGGGGTCTCTCTGTCCACCGAAGAGCTGGGTCCCTTTGGGAAGTGTCTCCATTCGCGGCAAAGAGCTGAGGTCTTGGGGCAGAAATGGGTGTGGATCTTGGCAAGTTTCGCTGCCTGTTTGAGACTCGGTTCACTCCCCTGTAAAATGGGCGTGGAAGAGTGGGGGCTTCTGCCCCGTGGGCTCCTGGTGGGATCCTCACGGCTACTGACCAAGACAATGTGTGCCCCGGCCGGCTGTGGCACGGGGAGTCTGGCCCTGTCAGGGCCTCTTCTCTGCCATGTGGGTGAGGCTTTCCTCTGAGGACTCCATCCCAAGGTTGGTCCCGTCACCCCTTGTCCTGGGACACCCGCCTGGGTGTGTGGTGTCCCCATCCTGCCCTGGCTCTCCTGACCCGTGGGAGGGTGCAGCGCCCTGGGACAGCGTCTGAGCAGCTCACCTGGACAAGAGCCCTGCAGAGCAGTGTCCTTGAAAACAAAGACGACTGGCCGCCCTGGGAGCTTAGGTAAAATGTTTCACATCTGTGAACATCAATCTCTACATATGAGAGGCCTCATCAAGGTGATTGCTAAGGCTGTTTTGTGTTTGAACTTGATGCTGAGTTTGCCGTGTGTGTCTGTGAGGTCCCCGTGGCTGCTGGGACGGGTCAGCACGCGCCGAGGGGCTCAACACAACACACATCTCCTCTCACGCTCAGGGCCTGAGGTCTGAGCTCAAGTCTCCGGCAGGACTGAGCCCCCTCTGGAGGGGTGGGAGGGTCCCTCCTGCCTCCTCCAGCCGCTGGGGTCCCAGGGGTCCCTCATCATGTGGGGTGCGGGGGGTGTCTCTCTGTGTGTCTTCTTTTCTGCTTCTGTGTGATTGCATTTGGGCCCCTGGAGAACCCGGAGAAATTCCTCTCAGGAGCCTTAGACTCTGTTCGCCGTAGACGGCCGGGGGTTCTGTCAGGGGGACAGGGGAGAGGGCGTCTAGTTCCGTAAAAGTGTTCCCTAAAGGCCCTTTCAGGTGCACACTCTGAGGTACACGGTAAGACCTTGCACTTCTGTCGTATTTTCTTTTTTTCTTTTTTAAAGATTTTTATTTATTTATTTGACAGAGAGAGAGATCACATGTAGGCAGAGAGGCAGGCAGAGAGAGAGGAATGGAAGCAGGCTCCCCGCTGAGCAGAGAGCCTGATGCGGGACTCAATCCCAGGACCCTGAGATCACGACCCGAGCCGAAGGCAGCGGCCCAACCCACTGAGCCACCCAGGCGCCCCTCTGTCGTATTTTCTGTACAGTCCGTGCGGCGGTGAGCGTAGGCCCAGTCAGTCCTCGGCGTTTGCTTTAACTGGTAGTGGCGCACCAGGACCCAGGACGGGCAGGAGGCCTGGCTCTTGGAATGTCCCCACTCAGCAGCTGGGAAACCAGTCAATCCAGTTCCAAGCTTCTGTTTGTACTTTGCCCTCATCTGCTCCATCGTCTACACAAGCCTCTGGGTTGTGGCCAGGCTGGACCCACACTTGACACGCCTGTAGCGGGAGGGACTGCCCACCCCATCGGACCCTCCCTCTGACTGAGCCTTGGGACACAGGAGGTCCTCTCACTCCCCACCCCTCTGCTGGCGGTGCGCACCTCTGCGCCCCCTCCGCTGGGAGCGTGTCCCCCCCAGGCAGGAAGGGAGCACCTCCACCAGGAGCACACGGGGGCACAGCCTGGGCCGCACGCGGGTCCTCTGCGACGGCAGGTGGGGATGCCCGGGGCGGCAGCAAGTCACTGAGCACCCGTTCTCCCCAGTAGCCAGGAGGCTGGAGCCTAGGTCGGACACCTCCGCCACGTCATTTGCTCTCCTCATTGTCCCAACTCCAGGCACCACAACTGTGTTCCAGGCAGGAGAAGGGGGGCATGGCGTCTGCCACCCACATTTATTCTTTTATCTAGAAAATCAAAACTTTACCCCCAAATGCCCCAGAAAGTCAGTGTCCTGCTGACTTCTCGGCCGCCGGAAGTGTCCTGTCATAGCTGTAAGACATGGAGAGAGCTTCTCTGCCGTCAGCGATGGAGAGAGGCGAACTGAAGACGCAGGGACCACCGATTCCCTCAAAACCCGGCTGAATATTTTAGAGCCGGGAAATCTGGGGTTCAGCTGGCAGCTTTCCCTGGCCACACAAGCTCATGGGCCTGCCACAGCACCTTGCTGGTACACAGGCTGGCCGACCCGCTGCTCAGCAAAGGGGATGGTCCCCACAGCTGCGTTGCGCAGCAGGAACGCCTTTCTCTCACAGCAGCGCTCCTGCTCTCTGTGCTGCCCATGTCCCGGCACACGTGACTCACGGGCCACAAAAAGGGGAAGCACCTGACTTTGCTCCTTGGGTCTGCTAAGCTCTGCCGTGTGATGGCTCTGAACCCAACAGGGACCCGTGTCCTGCATCGGGCAGTGTGGTGCAGGGATCTGCCTGCCCCTGCAGGCCGGGGTGGCTGATGCCTGGAGCAGATAGGGCTGGCTGACCTCGGCTCCTGGGTGAAGGACCAGGATGGCAGGGGTGCTCTGTGTGGCCAACACCCGCCTGGTCCAGAGGGACCCTGAACCGTGTGCTCGCTAGAGCCTCAGAGGCAGGCAGCAGGCTGCAGGTCCCCAGACCTGATGCAGGGGGTTATACCTGAGGTCTGTCCCTCACTCGGCCCCGCACCTCTTCCTGGCTGTTAAGCAGGAGAGCAGGAAGTGGGGGGGAGGCAGGGGTGGGCTCGGGGGCAGCTCCCACTTGGAAGACGCTAGGTGCACGGCAAGACAAAGGCGTGGTGGTTGTGGGGTGCAGTGTCCCGGGAGTGGACATGGCTGTCCCAGAAGGTGGGCAGGGCCCCTGGCCTCCAGGTGAGGGTCATGGCTCAGAAGCCTGAGGGGCTCGCGGGCCTTCTCTATGGGGTGACTGCTGCTTTGCCCCACACTGTGCCAGTGCACATAGGCCCTGTTGTCTCGGGTCCCCACTTCCAGAACGAACTGGAAGGCCCCTCTTTCTGAGAAATCTTGGTTTTTAGGTGTTGGCAACTGTAGTGAATGGTGGCTCCTCTTCCTCTCTCTCTCTGACCGGTGCAGGGGTGGCTCGGGGACATGGGGCACCCACCCCATGGATGGTGATGGGGGTTGGGGGACACTTGCTGGGCTCCGGGGGTGGAGCGTGGAAGCAGGTGTCTCGGGCAGGACACAGACAGGAACCAATCCCGCCCGGGCTCACGGGACCTGAGCCACAGCTGAGTGTCAGGACAGAGGTCTGGGTGCTGACCAGCTGTGCTGAGCTCGCCTGCCTCAGGATTCCCGTCGTGTGTCCTGTCGTGTGTCCTGCAGGCCTTGCATCTTACCTGACCCTGATCAGATCAACTCTTTACCAATGTTCACATGCTCCCAGGTGAGACAGAGCCCTGCCTCCACCTCCCCAGCGTGGACCCGCCTGCCCCTTCCAGCTTCCTTTACGTTCCGTACAGATGCTGGTGTCCTGACCCCGGGGTCTGGAGAAACCCAGGGTCCTTACAGCCCACGAGGGGCGGTCTCTAGCTGAGTGCCGTCGGGGACTCCTGCCACAGGACCAGAACCCCACGGTCCCGGGAGAGGTACCCTAGAGCTGCGGGTCCTGCCAGCAGGGGCCTGGCACTACCCATTCTGAACTCTCACCTTCCCAGAAACGAGGGGCAGAATCACTTACCAAAGACACGCGGAGTCCGCACAGTTGGACTTGCTCCTGGCCCAGGGCTGACGCCGCCCCGAGCCTGTCCCCCTAGCCTGCCTGGAGACCCCCCCACTCCTCGTCCGCACTGCTGGCGATGCTGCACCAGACAGAGAAGGGGCGGCACCAGCCCATTCTCTGCATTAAGATTTGCTAGGTAAGAGGTCAGGGTGCTCTCATGAGCCCCCAAACCACCCCTGAAAACCATGACTGTTGACCTGACAACAGTGGAAGTAATGGGGTGCAGGCTGAACGGAGAGGACACACCCCACAGCAGCTGACAGAACGCCCCAAGAGCACACAGGGAGCATCTCCCAGCCCCTCTGGCTCCCAGGGCTGAGCTGAGCTCCCCTCTTGGGGTAAATGGGAAACTGCCCCGTTTTCCCCTGGAGCACATTGTAGGCCCGCTTCAGCCCCCACCCCTGCCCGGGCAAGGACTGCCATAGTTTAGGTCTCGGGCTACCAGCACCCCGTGGGAATCCTCAAGCTGCCCAGTCCCCCGGACGTGGGCCCACCCTCCAGTTACTCTGTCTCCTTCTCTGGCCTCCTCCCTAGGGATGAATGACACTTCAGTTGCTGCATGTAGTTTGGAGATTGAGGCCAAGAGGTCTGGAAGCCTTCCTGGAATGTTCTAGAAAGCTGTGGAAGGCTGCATGCAGTGGGGAGCTTGGTGTGCAGCGGGGGCTCTCCACTGCTATGTCCAGTGCATGGCCTCCCAGGCGTCCCCAAAGCTTCTCCATGAAACCCCCTGCACCAGCCACAAGCACCTCTCCAAATTTTAAGCTCCCAGGGCGGTTGGGACCACAGGAGGAGCTGGATAAAGGCACCCGCAGGGTTGAAAGGCAGTACCTGGGGGTCATCTGGGTGGGCAGGTACTGAGCCAGGCAGGGGTGTGCTCCCTCGGTGGGTCTCACATACCTGTCGAAGACCCAGTCCAATCAATCAGTTGTAACAGGACCCAGGAGAGGATGCCATGGGGCTTTGGGCTGTCCCCTCGGGGTGGGGTGGGGCTGTCTGAGTCAGGGGCTGAGACCTTTCCCGGATCCCGATTCCCCTTCAGTGCTTTCTTCCTGCTCCGTGGTTGCCTGGGGCCAGCTCCCAGCGCCAACATTCCTGGCTTGCTTCAAAGCAGTTCAAAAGGAACTCCAAAATAATACCCCACTAGACTTATCCCCGTAAACAAGAGGCAGGTGGAAGGTCCAGAACAGAAGATGGGTCAAATAAACCTGGGTTTAATTCAGTATCTGTATGACCATTAAAAATGATGTTTGATAAATGATGGTGAAGAATATTTAGTCACATAAGGAGTTCATACAGAGTAAAAAATAGATATGTATCTGCATAAGAGAGCGGTCAGCACGATCTCACTTCATTGCATATATACAGGCTGGGAAACACACTTGGGGGATCCATGTTAAAGGGTTAACCTTGGCGGTTTCAATGTGGTGGAATAGTCAATCTTTGTTCTCCGGTATTTTGCATCTTTTCTGCAATGAATATGCAATACCTTAAGAAGCAGAAAACGTGATTTTTGAAGTTTTATTGGCACTTCTATCGTAACAGAAACATTGACTGTGTGGTGCTGTCCCACGGGGCAAATGCAGAGGTCCCCGCCCACCCGAACTGACCGCTGGGGGAGCAGGAAGCGCTGGGTGTCCTGGCTGTGCCCTGACCAGCTACTTCCCTCTGCTGGGGGCCAACGGAAGCCTTTTGCTTGCCTCTATAAGCTTCTGAAGCCAGGCTGTCGGGTCAGTTTCTAAGTTTCTTGCCTGCACAAACTTCCACTCAGCAGACCTGGTGGGGGGGCCCCCGCGGGGCCCAGGACATGCCCAAGTCCGTGGAAAGGGAAGCACGGGCAGCACTGGAGTGCCATCTTGGTCACTCCCAAAGTGTGGGACACTCCCAAAGCAGGCTTACCAGTCCCTGAGCAGCACAAGGGCCCAGGGAGGCCAGGCTTGAAGCCCCACACCGCCTAGCAGAGTTGGGGTACCCTGCACCCCTTCCTACTGTGAGCACCCCCCACCCCTCCCCTATACCTCCTTCCTCTAACCCTGCTGTAAGCCTCCAGTGCCCACACACCCCGCTTACCTCCACCCTCCACCCCCTATGCTACCACCCAGCAGGGACATGCCAGGTGACTTTGCCGATAGGCTGGTCACATCTGGGGTGATGGGCAGCAGGGGTGTCCCCAGACAGCAGGAGATGGGGAGGCAGGGGTGACCCCACCGTTCCGGCTGGTTGAGGCACATTCGGACACGGACGGGGTCTTCCCTGAACCCTGCAGACCTCAAGTGCTGCTCACAATGCTCCATAAAGGTCCTAGAGGGACGCCCCTGCCACCAAACTGTCGGTCAGCGGACGAGCGCCAAGCTCGGGCCCCAGACTTCACTGGCCGCCTCCTAGTGACCCCACGTGTGGGGTCCCGGGTGAGGCAGGGAACCCACGGGCTGGCGGGCTTTCCCAGGTGACAGCACCCCTCCCACTGAGGGCAGAGGACCGCTTGAGTCCCGCAGGCCCACTCGAAAGCCAACACCGGCTTCGACTCGCCCCGCCCACCGGCCCGGACCCCGCCCACCAGACCCCCGGAACCCGCCCACCAGGCCTCCGGACCCCGCCCCTCGGCCCCGGACCCCGCCCCTCGCGGCTCTGCCGCGGCCCCACTGCGCAGGCGCCAGCGCAGGTGCTTGTCGTTTGAAAGTATGGCGCCCGCGGGTCCGCGGCTGGTGCTGTGTGAGGAGAAGATCCGGGAGAAGAGCGGCCTGGCGCCTCACCACGATCTGGGTGCGCGGCGGTGACGGGCCGGCGGAGGGTGCGAGCTTCCCGCCGTGGCGTCCGCAGACGGGGTCGGGCCAGAGCGCGCCGTCCTGACCGCGCTCTTCCCGAACCGTCGAAGGCGGGGGCGGGGAAGAAGGGCGTCCGCGGGGCACCGGGGGCCCGAGTGGGGCCGGGATGCCGGGGGCGGGGCAGGGGGCCCGAGTGGGGCCGGGGGGCCGCGGGGCACCTGGAACCCGAGTGGGGCCGGGGAAGTCGGGGGGCGGGGGCCCCTCGCGGGGGCGGGGCGCCGGGGCGGGCCGAGAGAGTCAGTGGGTTTTCTTTTATTTAAAGATGTTTTCAAGATACACTGATTTGTTTGATTTGCTCTGTGGGGGGGACAGAAGGGGAGCGGAGACGAGCGGAGTCCTCCGAGCCCCCGGGGCGTGCCCACGCGGGACTCCACCCCGGACCCTGAGGACCCGCAGGACCCGCACGCGCTCCACCCCCGAGAGGCGGTTTCGGTCGGCGCCTCCAGTGGTGCGGCCGCCCGCGGTCGCGGTCGCGGGGCTCCTGGGTCGCGGGGCTCGGGGCGTTCCGGGACCCTGCGGTGTGTGCACGGCGGACGCGGGCCGCGGGCGTGCCCTGTGCCCCGGGTTCCTCCCGGCTCGGCGCGCGCGGGAAGCGGTGAGACTGCCCTGGCGGACTCTCCCCGGAAGCCGCCTGGCCTGGAGAGGCCTGTCCCTGCGGCGCCCCGACGGCCCCGTGTCGCTTGTCCGTCGGGAGACGCGCTCGTAGCGCTTCCTTCTGGGATGGGCGGGTTGTGGCGGGGGCTGGGACGACCCTCGGGAGAAGGCGTCGAGCTGGCGGGTCCGGAGCGGGTCGCGCCGTCCGAGGAGGCCTGGGAGACGCCGGTGACCGGCCCGGTGGGTGCGGTTGTGTCCCCGTGTCAGTAGATGGAAATGCGCGGGTTCTGCGACTTGTTTCCTTCTTCCCGCTCTCTCCGCACGGATTTGACTCTTGCTCTAGATGCGCTTCTTTTTAGCGAGGCGGACGCGGGGAGAGGTGGGGAGCGCCCAGCGCAGAGCCTGGGGGGCTCGACCCGCCAACCTGAGATCGCGCCCCGGGCGAAGCCGGGGGTCCGAGGCTGCGCCCGCCCACCCACGCGGGCGCCCCTGCTCTTGTAGGGTCGGGCGCTGAGAGTTGGGACAGCGACGCAGGACCCTGCGGTTTCCTGTATGAACAGTGGGTGCCGTGACGTCAGCCGCATTCACACATTTTGTTACCTTTTCATTAAGTTCAGGGTATGTTTAGCCCCTTCCTCTCTGACCTGGGGACTCTTTGGGAGTGTGTTTTCCCACTGTGTGTTTGGAGATTTTCTTTTTTCTTTTTTTTCTTGTTCCGGATTCTGGTGTGATTCTGTCTGGTTTTAGTTCTTTTAAGTTTGTCGGGGTGTGTTTTTGGTTCACCGTCGGGTCTGTGTTGGTCAGTGCTCCAGGTGCGCTCCCGCGCCTGGCGTGTCCCGCGGATTTCGATGGGGTCCTGTTGGCTGGTAATGACCTGGATTCGTCTGTCCTTGATTTCCCTCTGGCAGTTGTACTGATTGACGGCAGGGGAGGGTGGCGGCCCCTAACCCAAGCGACTCTGTCCGTTTCTCCCGCTCGACGGCCCGGGCTTCGGAGCTGTGTTGTCTGAAGCCCGGCGTACACATTTGGGGTTTGGAGAGAGCCCCGCAAGGCGTGTGTTGTTCCTCTTTCCCGCGGGTGATTTTCTTGGTCGCGGCGTCTGCTCGTGTGGCTGCTGTGACGTTCTTTTGGTTCCTGTTTTCAGGGCACCTCTTTCCCCATCTGTGTCTCTTTAATCTCAGCTTGACCCGTATCCTTGCACTTGAAATGAGGTTCCTGTAGGCAGTGGTAGTGGGTTCATTTTTACTTACTCTGCCCGTCTGTTTTATACGGTGTATTTAAACCTTTTACATCAAATGTAATTGTTAATACGGAGCGCGGAAGCTCGCCATTGTATTATTTGCTTCCTACTGTCTTTCTCTTCTGTTTCCTGTTTCCCGCCTTCCTGTGCTTTGACTATTTTCTTAGTTTTCCGTTTTGAGTTATCTATTCTATTTTTGAGCTTATCTCTTTGTACGGTGTTTGTAATGGTTGTTTTACAGATTGCGGTGTGTTTGTATAATTTAACAGTCTGCTTGTGTGGACATTTTACCCTTTTAAGCAAAATGTAGAAACTTTATAAGCAATGTTTCCTTTTTTTTTTTTACCTTTTATAATTTAGTTGTCTTAAGTATTTTCTCTGTATACCTTGAAAACCACATTAGTTGTTTTTCCTTTTCTTTTACAGTCATCCAACATTTTAAATAACTCTAGAGGAAACATTTTTACTGTGTTTACCTGTTTCATTATTCCTTCTTCATTTCTGATGCTCCTGGTTTTCTTCTTTTCTCCTTCCTGTATGCTGGAAGAGTTTTCTGTAGCAGTTGCCTTAGGACGGCTGTGCTGGTGGAACAGTCTCTGCTTCTTCATTTGAAAACACCGTATTTCACCTCAGTCCCTAAGACTGGTTTTGGTGGATACAGAGTTCTGGGTTGAAAGTTCTTTTCTTTCAGCACTTGGGGAATGCGGTGCCCCTTCCTTCAGGCCTCTTGGTTCTGAAGCATAGTCCCCTGTCCTGTCAGTAGTTTCTCGACCAGTAATGCCTTTTCTGGTTGCTTTCGAGATTCTTCCACTGTTCTTAGTTTTCAGAAGTTCGTTTCTGATGTATCTGGGCTTTCTTTTGGTCTTTACTCTGTTCGGGGTTTTCTCAGATACTTGAATATGTACCTGTGTGTCCTTTGCCAAATTTGACAAGTTTCGTTTCTTTAATTGTTAAAATTTTTTTTCTTTGTCATACTTTCTCTTCTTCTTGGAACTCTAATTGGAACTGCACTGGGACCGGTTGTGACAGGAATGGTAGATCTTTTTCTGTGGACCCTTGAGGCTCTGCTCTTTTTTTAAGTCTGTTTTCTCTGTGCTGGTCAAATAAGACCATTTCGATCAATACGTTGCTGCATTTACTCCGGATTCGGGCTCCTGTCGTCTCCTTCCTGTTACCGAGCTGCTTCTGCACAGTGTTGTTTATTCAGTTATTGTGTTTCACGTTTCTGAAATGGCTGTTTGTTTCTTCTTTATGTCTTCTGCTTTTTAGCCAAGACTTCCTATTTATCATTTGTTTCAGGAGTGTTGATAATTGTTCATTGAACTATTGCTTTAAAATTCTTTTTTTTTCAAGATCTTATTTATTTATTTGACACAAAGAGACAGAGATCACACGCAGGCAGAGAGGCAGAGAGAGGGGGAAGCAGGCTCCCCGCAAGAGCCCGACGCGGGGCTCGATCCCAGGACCCCGAGATCATGACCTGAGCCGAAGGCAGAGGCTTTAACCCACTGAGCCACCCAGGCGCCCCTGCTTTAAAATTCTTTTTTTTTTTTTTTAAAGTATTTATTTATTTATTTCCCAGAGAGAGAGAGAGAGAGAGAGAGCACAAGCAGGCAGAGAGGCAGGCAGAGGCAGAGAGAGAAACAGGCTCCCCCTGAGCAGAGAGCCCAATGCGGGACTTGATCCCAAAACCCTGGGATCATGACCTGAGCCAAAGGCGAGGCTTTAACCCACGGAGCCCCCCCAGGCGTTCCTTTAAAATTCTTGTTAAAAAGTTCTGACTCTTGTCATTTCTGTGTTGGTGTCTGTTGACTGTTTTTCCTCATTCAAATTGAGTTTTTTTTTCAATTTTTGATCATTTTGTATTGAGTCGTGGACATCTGGGGTATTAAGAGGCTGTTTCTTATGTAAACCTCATTGCACAGTGTTGGCACTGAGAGGGTGCTGCCTCACTGCTGAGGTGGCGGCCAGCTTCCTGTCACATACACACTCCGTGCACGCCTGTGGGCCACCTGGGGTAGGCGTCGGGGTCCACTCATGCTTTCTCGGTGCCATCCACGGAGTGAGGCCGATGTACGGTGCATTTTTTTTACCGGGTGTTGAGCTAGTGTGGGGCTCATGTCAGGATCCTTTGCTGCAAGGCGCCCATCTTTGTCCTTCTCCCATGGCCCAAAGGCTTACCCTCCTGTGCTAGTCAGAGTCCATTGGCCGTTCTGGGTTGCCAGCTTCGTTGGCCCTCAGATTGGGATGCGTGGAAGACAAAATAGACCAGCCCCGGGCCCTCACTGCTCGATGGCTTTCTTGAGGTCCCTAGACAGTGGGCCTCCCGTTCCCCGCCCTCCCGAGGGGTCCCGTGCTTGTTTCGTACCTTGTTTTCCAGGGAGTTAGGCACAGTACGTGAGTAGAAGTAGGATGAAACGGGTCTATTCCGTCGTGTGTGGAACTGGAGGCCCACAAACCAATTTTAAATTTGACTGAGGTGTGTTTTAAAACATAAATATTCCTGGGGAAGCATTGGTGTGCCTAGACCCAAACTGTCCTTCCGATTACAGAAACAGTATTGTAGCAACATTGACTTACTGGCTGCTCGTTGAGTGTGCCGCGCAGAGGACGACTGTGCCCTCGTGTGTAAGTGGCACGGACTAGGCAGGCTAGCTAACCAGTGGGCTTCTGATTGTGACCCCTGAGTGGAGGCTACGCAGGCGCTGGGCTGAGCAGCCAGGAGTCAAAGTAAGAGCCCGGCGAGGAGGGCCTTGCTGGTGGGGGGTGGGGTCTGACAGGGGAAGCAGGGGCGTGGGGGGCAGGGCAAGGGCGCGGAGACAATTTGGGCATAAACAAGCTGAAACCTTGAGTGCGATTCTTTAATATCACTGTCCAGTTAAAAGTAATTTTCTGTTCTTAGCTGAGCTCCAGTCATTGTCTATTCCTGGAACTTACCAAGAGAAGATTACTCACCTGGGAACTTCTCTGGTGAACCTAACGGGTCTGAAGTCTCTAGACCTCTCACGCAACTCCTTGGTGAGTCTAGAGGTAAGTTTTAGGTTTGTTTCTTCAAAGACAACTTATTGCTGTCAGGAGCAGTGCAAAGTACGTTTATAGTAAAAACAATACCATCTGTAGGGCGCCTGCGGGGCTCAGTGGGTTAAGCCTCTGCCTTCGGCTCAGGTCGTGGTCCCAGGGTCCTGGGATCGAGCCCCGCGTCGGGCTCTCTGCTCGGCGGGGAGCCTGCTTCCCCCTCTCTCTCTGCCTGCTGCTTGTGATGTCTGTCTGTCAGATAAATAAAATCTTAAAAAAAAACACAACAATCGGTCTTACACCTGCGCTTACATGTGGGCTGTATACTTGGCCCTCTCTGCAGGTGGTGTTTTTCTTGTGCATCTCACGACGTCTTTAAACTACTTGGACAACCAGAAGTCCTGTCTCTGATGAAGACGATTGTATCTTTAAGGGAACTAAAATAAGGCCCAAAAGACTGTTGTGTGTGTCAGTCAGTCTGTCCCTGTCTGCGCTGCGTTTTTCTTCATCCACATTCTACGCTCACATCTGTTTATCGTCTGCCTGCTGGTGGCCTCAAACCCTGGAGTGGCAGAGCCACGGGCGCAGGGCTTCCCGCAGCGCTCCTGACGCGGCGGGCGCTGGATCTGCTGAGCAAGGAAGAAGCCGCCAGCTGATGGCAGCGCGGGACGTTGTGTGAACGCTGCCCGTGACTTCACGGGGAAGAGGCTCCTGCCGCCCTTGGTAGAGAGAGCCTCCCCGGCACGGGGCTGGGAACCTGCCCAGAGTGCCCCCCCTCCAGGCACCGGCTGTCCCGGTCTGTGCGGTGTGAGCGCCGACTGCAGGAGACGGTGACAAGCCGGTGGAAACGGGCCGTCCCCGGCGCTGTCAGGGCTCTGCGCACGTGACCTTCCGCAGCCGCTGGCCGCTCCCTGTGTGGGAGCCGTGGGCCGCCTCCCTGGAGCACGCCCGTCTCTGTGCTCTTCCCGCCAGCCGCCCATGGCCGTGGCCGGGGCCGGTGCGTACCACGCCTGGCTCACTGCCGGCCGAGCGTGAGCTCACCGTGCCTTCGTCCCGTTGGCAGGGCGTCCAGTACCTGACCGCGCTGGAGAGCCTGAACCTCTACTACAACAGCATCTCCTCGCTAGCGGAGGTGCTGTGGCTCCACTCCCTGCCGGAGCTCGCCGCTGTGGACTTCCGGCTGAACCCCGTGGTGAGAAACGAGGCCGACTACCGCCTCTTCGTCGTGCACATGCTTCCGAAGCTCAGGCAGCTGGGTAGGTGCCGCGGCCTCGCTCACGGCAGCGCTGAGCGGCGACCTGTGCTCTCTGCTCCCTGGTTGCGCCCCTGTGTCTCACCGGCTGGGTGTTGTGGGGGCGCTGCCTGGGAGCGGGCGGGGAGCTCTGGCCACAGACACCCGCCCGGGGCGGCCAGGAGCGCGGTTGGGGGGAGGGGCGGGCAGGCTGCTCTGTCACTTTCTGGCCCTCCGCACTGTAGCTGACTGGCCTGGACATACTCTCTGGAATCCGGTGGCGTTTCTTGGCCGGGCTGCCCGGGCTTCATCTGAGGCTGTTGGATTCTTCCTTCCTCCTGGTTTCACGTCCACTTGGAAGGGCGGATGCAGGAAGAGAAGTTTGTGTGTCACACCGTCCCCAGATGGTAGGGACGGGAGAGTGAGGTTCTGTTGGCAGGTGTAGCTGCCCACTGGCTTAGTCACCCGTGTCCCTCAAAGAAACAGGTCTTTGTGTCAGGCCGCAGGACAAGCTTCCAGGGTGCCTGCCGGCCACGCCCGGGGGAAGGTCATGCTTACAGAAGCCATCGTGGTGCCTCCCCAAGCCCTTCCTGGTTACCGGGAGTTGTTTTTGTCACGAGCATTGTGGCTGTTGGCGCTGCCAGTGCCCACCTTGTGCCGCCGCACCTGTGCGTGCGGAGTGTGAGCCCAAGGGCACGCTGAGCACGGAGAAGGGGCTGGCTTAGAGCCTTGGCCCCTCAGTCCGCCGTGTGAACGGGGGTATTAAGTGCCGAGCAGGGGCGGAGTGGGCACGTCCCCGTGAAGGGCAGTGTTGCTCCGTGTCCTCAGTGATCAGTGTGTCCTCAAGCCTGAGGGCCAGTTCATGCTTGGTGAGGCTGGGGGCGTTCGGCGTCTCCGTCTTCTGGGAGCTGACCTAACGAAACCAAAGTCAAGCCGGATCACAGCAGCGCTTGTCAGGGAAGACGGTCCACTGTCCCCGCACGTGGTAGGTCCTGAGCTGGGGCCGTACTGTGGCTACTGGCCTGGCAGCGCCCAGGGGGTATCGGTGGAGACCCCCGTGTTTTGCGTCTCTCAGCTGTGGCAGGTTCTCTCGCGAACGCTTTCTGCAGCAGCGCGCCGGCTCGCCTCCCGGTGCCCCGTCCCCCGTGCTGGTGGGCCGTCAGCTCTGGGAGCCCGCCGCTCTGTCGGGCCGCGCCTGCCCGGGGGTAGGGGTGGGCTGTGGGCATCCGTGACCAACCCCCATCGGCACATGTTTAGTTTGGATTTTCAGGTGTTTGGGGGGAGTAAGCGCTGGTGCTCTCACTCACTTGACTGCTTACCAGCAGTTGAAGTTGGCGCTTTCCCAAGCGTTATGGGCCACGTTATTGGAAAATGTTTCCGTCTTCAGTCTTAAATCTTTACTTTTCTCTTCATTATAAAGGTTTTAGATTTAGCGTCTTATAGTGTGCAGAAGGGACATAATGAAGAGGGGCAGAGGGAGGGGAGAAGCCGGCTCCCCACTGAGCAGGGAGCCCCACGCGGGGCTCTATCCCAGGAACCCGGGATCATGACCCGAGCTGAGGGCAGACAACGACTGAACCACCCAGGTGCCCCCAGAGCATTGACTTTTGATGTTGGGGACCATCTTAACCCTCAGATATGCTGAGGAACACCCAGGAGGAAGAACTGGTTCGAGGCCTTCTGGGGCCCCGGGCACTCAGGCAGGGGCGGTTGATCCTGCGGATCTGACGGTGCAAATCCTAGGCCCAAACACAAGGCCGTGACTGACGTCCTCTCTTTAGCGAGTTCAGGGTTCTTATCCACAGAGACGTCTCCGACGTGCTCAGTGAGGTTCGAGAACGTCACAGGGCGCGCAGGACATGCGTTACGAGAAGACCGTGCTGAGAAGGAAGTGCGCGCGTGTGCCGCCTGAGTCTCTTCCCGCGCAGCAGGCTGCCGGCCCGTGGTACCTGCGGCTGCGCCCTGTGGGAGCCAGCCAGCCCTCCTGGAGTCCGCACTCGGCCTCTCTGGGAAGCCTAGTGTAGCTACCACAGCCCAGAATTCCTTTCCTGGGGCTGCGCAGTGCTTAAGGGGGACTCCTGGGGCAGTGCCAGCCCTGGGGGGATGGAAGGTCCCTGAAAAGTGGTGGCAGTCCTGGTCATGTGCGGTTGGCTGCAGGGTGGGCGACGGGGGCGCCTTCATTTCCACAGGGAAGTGGATGTGCTTTGGGGGCTAGAGGTACCCCTGTGGGGCTTGGTCACCGGGGCCTGTCACCTGCTTCGTGATTTGCTCATTTCTCTGGCGTTTTCTCCCTAGATGACCGTCCTGTGAGAGAGAGCGAGCGGAAGGCGTCCCGGCTGCGTTTTGCGTCAGAGGAGCCACTCGGCTCGCAGCAGAGCTTCCGCACTGGTCCCAGAGCCGGAGGGTAAGCGCAGAAGTGGTACCTACCGCGGACAGGAGCTGCTCAGACTCGCCTATGGCTAGAACGTTTCCCGGAAAGATACAGACGTCCGTGTGCCGCCGCCGCTTGGAGGGCAGCTGTGCGGAGGAGGAGAGGGGCTCTCGGGCCCGGTAGTCCCTGTTTCCCGTAGTTACTTTTCTTTTTTTTTTTTTTTTAAAGATTTTATTTATTTATTTGACAGACAGAGATCACAAGTAGGCAGAGAGGCAGGCAGAGGCGAGGGGGGAAGCAGGCTCCCCGCAGAGCCCAGAGCCCAATGTGGGGCTCGATCCCAGGACACTGGGACCATGACCTGAGCCGAAGGCAGAGGCTTTAACCCACTGAGCCACCCAGGCGCCCTGGGTAGTTACTTTTCAATGCTAGAAAGTTTATTGAAGTAACACGTGTAAAGTCAAATAGCGTGAGCGGCTTGTGATGGCAAAGCACGGCCCCTCGTCCCTCCTCAGCCTCGGAGGCAGCCCCCGCCCCTTCTGCCGCCGCGTCTGCTGGCGCGTTGTTTGCGCCCCGTCTCCTCTCCGGACCGGGCCAGCGCGCCGCCGGTCGTGCGTGCGAGCGCTTTACGCGGGAGCTGACGGCCGCACGGGCCCTCGCTCTGCAGCCCGGCGTCCGTCCGTGCGGTGTGGCCCTTCCTGCGCGCTCTGCTCGGCGGCGGCCGTGGTGCTGGCCCTGCCGTGTGCAGCCGGGCGGTGGGATGGGCCTGTCCGGCCTGCCTGTGCCCCACCTCACGCCCCCGCCCGGCTCTTAACTGCTCTGTGAAGGTTGACCGCGTTTCAGTGTGTTCTGGAGCCACAAAGTGTCTTCATGGTTTGCAGGTTGATTTTAGTTAGTGAGTGAGTTAGTTTCTAAGATTTTATTTATTCGTCAGAGAGAGAGAGGGAATGAGCGCACAAGCAAAGGGGGCAACGGGAGGAGGAAGCAGGCCCCCTGCCCCTCCCGATGCGGGGCTCCAGCCCAGAACCCTGGGATCATGACCTGAGCTGAAGGCAGACGCTGGACTGAGCCCCTGGGCGTCCATGCAGGTGGATTTTAAAGGGCAGCGTCTGCCTTCCTTGTGCCAGGGTCATAGACTGTACGCCGCGCCGCTCTGTCTAAAGCCTTCCGTGGTCTCCTTGCACCGTATGCCTTAGCTTGCCTTTCGGCTCCTCAGCGCACAGGTTGACCTGCTCTTTCCCGAAGAGGGCTGGAGAGCGAATACTTCTGGTTCTGCGGACCATACGATCTCTTTCTCAGCTCTGGAACTCTGCCTCTGTCGCGGGAAGGCACCCGTCGGTGATGCTTCAGCAAAGGCTGCTGCGTTCCAGTACAACTTCATTTACGGGGATAGGCAGGGCGCTGGGTTTGAGCTGTGGCCTCGCTTAGCCCGTTTCTGTTCTGATGTCTCAGGATCGATTCCAAATCCTTGGGGTCTCTTGTTCATCAGGTCCCCTTTATCTCTCCCACCCCCCTTACTTCCCCATTTCAAACCAGACTAATTACTGTGTAGACAGCTGTTCTCAGTACTGTGTGCAACGGTCTGGATGTTTGTGGCCCCCAAATTCCTATGTCGAACCCTAACCCGCTAGGTGATGGTGTCAGGAGGTGGGGCCTCCGGGACGCAATGAAGTCATAAAGGCAGAGCCCCATGGATGGGCGTGGCGGCTTGTACAGAGACAAAGCCCCCCGAATTCCCTAGCCCCTTCCTCCACGTGAGATTCTGAGTCAGGCGGTGTCGACTTCGGACTTTGCCTTTCTTCGGTATTTTCTTGGGTCTTCCGGGGCCTTCGCTGCTGTGTACGTGTCAGTTTGTTGGTATCCGTGAAAGACCTTGCTGGGACTCACTGCGACCGCGGTGACTCTTACAGATCGAATTGGGAGGATCTGACACGGTGACCGTCTTGAGTCTTCGGGTGTCTGTGCGTGTGTTGGTTCTTGATCTGACTTAGCAGAGGCGTGTGCTTTTCCTCAAACAGACCTTGCACACGTGCTGTTCGGTTATACCTGATCTGTCGTCTTGGGAGGCCTCCGTAAACGGCGCTCTCCTGATTCATTCTGCACGCCATACCTTATTGGTGTCTAGGACAAGCCTGGCTTTCGTATGTTCACCTTGCGTGTGTGTTTCCTAGAGCTGATGTCGCAAAGTGCCGCAGACTAGGTGACTTAAAGTAACAGAAATCTGTCGCCTCACCGTTGTCAAGAAAGTCTGGAATCAAGAGGTTGGGGCGTTGATTCTTCGTGGAGGCTGTGAGGGAGAACCCGTTCCCTTACTCTTCTCGTGCTGTGCTGGGAATCTTTGGTGCTCTTGGCTGGCAGGTGTCTCTTACCAGTGCTGTGTCTTCACGTGGCTGTCTTCCTTCTCCCTGTGTCTTCACAGAATCTCTCCTTTTACATGCTTGTTTCTGTATCCCAGGTTCTCCAAAAGGTGCCAGTCAGGTTGGATTAGGGGCTGAGCCTAATCTCTTATTAACTTGATTACCTATGTGAAGACCCCATTTCCAAATAAGGTCACGTTCTGAGGTACAGGGTGTTGGGACTTGTATCTTTTGAGAGGGACACAATGCAAATCATAACTCCTTGTGTTTTGCAGCCTTATTTATTTATTTATTTATTCATTTGACAGAGACCACAAGCAGGCAGAGAGGCAGGCAGAGAGAGGAGGAAGCAGGCTCCCCGCTGAGCAGAGAGCCCGATGCGGGGCTCCATCCCAGGACCCGGGGATCATGTTCTGAGCCGAAGGCCGAGGCTTTAACCCGCTGAGCCACCCAGGCACCCCTTGCAGCCTTATTTTACGGGAGGTTTTTTCCCCCTTGTTTTTGGTTCATTCTTGAGGATTTTCTGCATAGACAATCATGTATCTGTGACAAAGACAACTTGATCTCTTCCTTCCCAATCTGTATACCTTTTATTTCCTGTTCTTGTCTTACTGCGTTAGCTGAGACTTCCAGTATGATGCGTACAAGAAGGAATGAGAGGGGCCGCCCTTGCCTTGCCCTACTTACAGGGACGTGTCTTTCTCATCGCTAAGTGGGATGTTAGCTACAGGTTTTCGTAGATGTTCTTTATCTAGTTGAGGAGTTCCCCTCTGTTCTTAGTTTGCTGATCAGTGTTATCACGAAGGGATGTTTGGTTTTGTCAAATGCTTTCTCTGTCATGGTATGAGCATGAGTTTTCTTCTTTGGTCTTTTCATGTGATGATTGCATTGATTGATTTTCAAATGTGGAACCAGCCTTGCATACCTGGAATAAATCCCACTTGGTTGTGGTGTGTAATTCTTTTTGTACGTCGTTGGATACCATTTGCTGGTATTTTATTGAGGATTTTTGCTTCTATGCTCATGGGAGCTATTGGTCTGTAGTTTTCTTGCATGTTGAAATAAGGCTGACCACGTAGAACAAGTTAGGAGATATCGTCTCTGCTTCTGTTTTCTAGAAGAGATTATAGAGAATTGGTATAATTTTTTTCTTTAAATATTTCATAGAATTTACCAGTGAGCCATCTGGACCTGGTATTTTAGAGGGTTATTAATTATTGATTCAATGTCTTTAATATATATAAATCTAATCAGATTATCCATTTCTCTTGTGTGAATTTCGATAGAATGTTTCCAGGAACTGGTCTGTTTGATTATATTATCAAATTGTGGGCTTAGGGTTGTTCATAGTTTTATTATCCTTTTCGTGTTCATGGGAGCTGTCATCACAATTCCTCTTTCACTTCTGATACTAGTAATTTGTGTCTTTTTGTTCTAATTAACCTGGCATGGAAGTTTTTCAATTTTATTTTTAAAGAACTAGCTTTTGTTTTTGTTTTTTTTTTTATTTTTCTGTTGATTTCCTGTTTTCAGTGTCACTGATTGCTGCTCTAATTTTATTTCTTTTCTTCTGCTTACTTTGGATTTAATTTGCTCTTCCTTTTCTAAATTCCTAAGATGGAAGCTTAGAGCTTGGATTATTGTTTGTGTAGATTTTACTATTTTCCTAATGTATGAATTCAATGCTATGAATTACATTCTAAATAGTGATTTCACCGTATCCCGCAATTGTGTTTTCATTTTCATTTAATTCAAAATATTTGTAAATTTCTCGGTAGATTTCTTCATTGACTCATGCCGTGTGTTATCCAGGAATTTGCTCTTTAATCTCCCGAGTATCTGGGATTTTCCAGTTCTCTTTCTGTTCCTGATTACTAGGTTAATTCCACTGTGGTTGGAGAGCAGACACTCTGTGAATTCTCCTCTTTTCAGTTTGCGGGTATATGTCTGATGGCTCCTGGTGTGACTCGTAAGCCCGAGGAGAACGAGTAACGTGCGGTGTTGGGTGCAGTGGCCTGCAGACGTCAGGACCTCCGGCAGACCGATGTGCTGTTGAGTTCAGCTGTGTCCTTACTGACGTTCTGCCAGCCGGGTCCGTACAGGTCCCAGATGTTACAGTCTTCTTGGAGAACTGAGCCCCATCTTCATGTAACGCCTCTTTTATTCCTGAAAACATTCCTTGTCTAAAATCTGCTCCGTCTGAAATTACTGTAGATACTCTTGCTTTCTTTTGAATAGTGTCAGCGCGATATATTTGTTTTTAATACTTTCCTCTTTTTTTAAAGATTTTATTTATTTGAGGGAGAGAGAGCGAGAGAACACGAATGAGAGAGCACGAGCAGAGAACCAGCGGAGGGAGAGGGAGAAGCAGACTTCCCACTAAGCCGGGAACCCGATGTGGGGCTCCATGTCAGGACCCCAAGATCATGGCCTGAGCCGAGGGCAGCTGCTTAACCGAGTGAGCCCCCCAGGCGTCCCCAACCCTTGACTTTTTATCATATAGTTCTTTATATTTAAAATGGGTTTCTCGTGGGGGACTTGTAGGTGGATCTTGACTTTGATCCATGTTGAATCTCTTTGCGTTGGAACGTTTAGACCATTGATAGGGTTATTGATAGGTTGGATTTATATCTACCACGTTCGTTTCTGTTTTCTTTGTTCCTATTCTTGTCTTCTGCTCTATTTCGTCCTTTTGTGGTTCTGAATGAGTGTGTTATACCATCCCATTTTCTCTCCTTGGTTAGCATATCAGTGACACTTAGATTTTTACTTTTTTTATTTTTTTTATTTATTTATTTGACAGAGAGAGATCACAAGTAGATGGAGAGGCAGGCAGAGAGAGAGAGAGAGAGGGAAGCAGGATCTCCGCCGAGCAGAGAGCCCGATGTGGGACTCGATCCCAGGACCCTGAGATCATGACCTGAGCTGAAGGCAGCGGCTTAACCCACTGAGCCACCCAGGCGCCCCAGATTTTTACTTTTTTTAGTGCTTACCCTAGAGTAGGAAGTAGACTTTTACAACTAATCCAAGTCCACTTTCAAATACCATTGCACTGCTTCCCTGGTAGTGGCAATACCTCATACTCACAAAACATTCCTAATTCCACCCTCCTGTCCCTCGTATTACAGGCGTCGTCATTCGTTTCATCGATGCATAAGCTATAATCGTATGGGTAATGTGTGGGTACCCGTAATCAAATATATTGTTGCTGTCATCTATTAGATCAGTTAAGAATAAAATAAAATAAAAATTTTTATTTTATTCCTTCTCCGTGCTCTTCCTTTCTGTGTAGATCTGTTTCTAGCCTGTATCATTCTTCTCTCTAAAGAACTTCTTTTAACGTTACTTACTGGCGACACATTCTACTATCTGTTTGTCTGAGAAAGTCTTCTTTTCTCCTTCGCTTTTTTTTTAAGGTTCTACTTACTTATTTGGCAGAATAGGAGAGCGAGCGCAGGGGGGGAGCGGAGGGAGAAGCACGCTTCTTGCTGAGCAGGGAGCCTGAGGTGGGGCGGGATCGCAGAACCCTGGGATCATGACCAGAGGCGAAGGCAGACGCTTCAGCGACTGAGCCCCCCAGGCGCCCTCTCGACTTTTGAAGGATGGTCTTGCAGGATACCAAGTTCTAGGGTGGTGGTTTTTCTCTCAGCAGTTTTAATACTTGGCTCTTGCGTTGCTTGTGTGATTTCTGAGGGGGAGTCTGATGTAATTCTTGTGTTTGTTCCTCTACACATAAAGTGTTTTTTCCCTTTGCCTTATTTCAGCATTTTTTTTCATTTTCTTTTATTTTCTCCAGTTTAGTTATGATCTTCCTTGATGCAGATTTTAGGTGTTTGTTCTGGCAGGGCTCTCTGAGCTTCCTGGGCCTGTGATTTGGTGTCTGACACTAAGGAAATTTTTAGACTTTAAATATTTTTCGTGTTTCTTTTTCTCTTTCTGACGTTCTCATTAAGCATGTGTTATACCTTGTGGTTGTCCACTGTCCTTCAACTCTTGCGTGTTCTCTTGTGGGTTTTTCCGGTCTTCTTCTCTCCCTGTTTTTCGGTTTTGGACGATCGTATTGAGCTGTCCTGAGGCCCAGAGATTCGTCCCTCGGCTGTGTCCAGGCCACTGACGAGCCCATCGGACACTTTCTTCATTTCTCTTAGGGTGCGTGTGATCCCTGGCATTCCTTTTTCAGTCTCTGTTAGAATTTCATCTCTCTGCTTCAGTTTCCCCTGTCGTCTTGTGTACTGTTGGTTTGCTTTTTCCATTAGACGTCTTGACATCATCACTTATCATTGTCTTAAACCCTCGTCTGCCAACGCCGGCGTTCCTGCCGTACCTGAGTTCTGACACTTGCTCTTTCTGTTCACAATTGTTCGGCCGCTTGGAGTCCCTTGAGACTCCAGATGCATTTTAGGGTGTGTTTCTCTGCTTCTGCCAAAGACGCCATCGGGATTTTGACATGTATTGTGCTGATTCCATAGGTTGCTTTGGGAAGTACTGACACTTTAAAGTGTAAAGTCTTCCCGTCCATGAAGATGGGACATGTTTCTATTTATTTAGGTCTTCTTTAATTTCTTCCAGCAATATTTTGTAGTTCACTTGTCCTTAACAGTCTCAAGACTGAACTGTCACAGAGTTCAGAACTCAGAGAGCCTCATCATGACCGGGCGCAGCCTCGTGATCCAGAGGTGACTGGGAGACCCGTGAGACAGGAGCATGTCAGGTTTCTGTGGGCAGACCTAGAAAGAGAACCCAAGTCCCCTTCCCTTTGCCGTGGGCCGGAAAACTCTCAGAGGTAGAAAATAGTAAATAGTATCGATTTCTTAAAGTCCCATCAGATATCATAACACCAGCACTCATAGTATGTGACTGAGTATTATCGTTTAAGAGATTTTGTAAGCTGCCTGTGTTGGAAGTGAACTGCCCTTGGTGTATGTCCGTCTCCGTGCTGAGGGCCGCCATTGGTAGGGATGTCATGTGGTAGAGCACCTCATGCTCAGTGTGGAGAGATTTTCACTTAATGTGAAGATAGAACTTCAGAACATCATACCCTTTAACTTTCTTGACACCTGGCACGTTGTGGATATGCTAGGAAGAGCACACACTAGCGGATGTCAGAACAGGAGCTTTCTGGACCTTTCGTTCTTGAGCGGACCCTCCTGGGGTTCCGTGCCCTGTTCAGACGGCGTGGCGACGTCACATGACCTTCTTTTCATGAGCGCTTGTCCTGTGGATGTCTAGCCCTGGCTTCTTTAATAGAGCACTGGGAGCCATTTTCTGCCACGCACCAGGTCCTTCCTGGAGACCCCGTGGCCGTGCTGGGGCCCTTGTCTTCCTTCACAGGGTCTGCGTGCTCTGGTACGGGACTCTGGCTTGAGCCGCAGCACTGAGTTTGCTTTTCCTTGCAGACCGTGCCACTCTAGGGCCCTGCGCGCGGACCCCTCGGCCAAGAAGTGCTTGGTCATGGACGCAGATGACGAGGCAGTCCTGAACCTCATTGCTGAGTGCGAGTGGGACTTGAGCAACCCTCCTGGGAGCACAAGTTCCAGCCAGAGGGAGCGAGAGGCCGACCTCCGTAGTTCTCAAGGTAGGCTGCTACTCCACCGCGAAGGCCCAGTGGGCCCAGCTTGTGCTGGGAGCTGGTCGTCTCTGGCCTCCTGATACACAGCTGTGCTTTCCAGAAAACGGACCTTTACCTGGCGAATCCCCGTGACGTCTCTGTGAACTTGAAAATACTAGTGGTTTGGATTCTAGAATTGTGACAGATGATGTCACCGTAATTGAGTATATAGTTCTGCATGCATGGCTGTTCAAACTGTCCTTCCTCAGGTAGACCACGATTTTACTTACAGGGAGACTCGGAAGTTCAGAGTAGATGGGGGAAGTGTCCTGTGGTTGGTGACACTGGTGTCCGTCCCCACCGCGAGGGGGTATTCACTTGGCTTAAGAGACGCGTGGTGCTCAGCCGGCCAGGTTCAGAGCTTTAGACCGGACACGGACGTCGGGTTTCTTTGTGGCGTGTGGGCTTCTCCACAGGCTTTGCTCGGGGCCTCCGTTTTCCACCAGGACTTGTGTATGTGCGCCAGCTCCATTCCTTCTGTTTCGAGTTTCTGAGAAATCTTCCTGAAGACAACAGGTTTAGGCATTCACTTGGGCTAGAAGCCCAGGACTCGCCCGCTGGCACAAGGACATCTGCCCGGTGGGTGTCCTCGCCAGCTCGTCGCGGTCAGTCTTTTCAGGTGTGGCTCCTCTGGGCGCGTGGTCGGGCTTCCTCGTGGTTCTCACGCACACTTCCCTGAAGACCGCTGGTGGGACGCTTCTGCTCCCGTCTGTTCCCCTCCCGGGTTTCTCTTCTTAGTCTTGGGTCAGAAGAGTTCTTTCTCTGTGGTTCTCTTCGTGCAAGGCCTTTCTCAGCTGTAAGTGCCGCAGCCTCCCCTTCTCCGGCTTGCCTTGCGTGTGCCCGACCGCTCTCGAAGAGGAGAGGCTCTCGCCGTCCAGCTTGTGAGTTCTGTTCTCTCCGTGGTTTGTGCTTTCTGTTGCGCTTGGTTTACAGGAAATCTCCGTCTGCCCCACGCCTGTGAAGAGGCTGCCTTCTCAGTCGGTAACTGTGGCGCATCTGTTGATTGAGCTGACGAGCCTCTCTCTGCGCTCGGCCGGCGTTGGGTCGCTTGTCGCGTCTGCGTGCTGGCGTGGTGCCGTCCCCCGCCCCCGCAGCCGCGCCATCCGTGCTAAGGCCAGGCGGGGCGAGTCCACCTGCACTGTCCCCTTTTCCTTGTTTAGTTGTGTCCCAGATAGCTGTCACACGCTGTCAGAAGGTAAAGATGGAATTTCTGATGAAATAAAACTTTTCAAATGTTTTTTAATAAAATAGAATCCAGACATCTGTTGAGCCCTCGGTCAGCACAGCCTCAGTGTGGGGACTCCATCAAGACGGGCCATGAGAAGAGGAAGGGCAGCTCTCGAGGCTGTGGTCCAGAAAAGAGTCTTCAGGACCAGTACTGGGGGGAGCCGCCCCTGCAGTGTGGACAGCACGTGCACTTCACCCCACACCCGGGTGAGCAGTCTCACGCTTACAGTCCCTTTCCTTCTCCTACAATCCTTTGTAATTCCCAAATGCTAGATTTTTCCTCACTTTTTTGTTGTGCGTGTTAAGGTACTTTCGGGTGGGTGTCCGTGCGTGTGTGCACGTACGCACGCGTGCACCCTGGCGCACACGCACGCACGATCGCCTTTTTCCCTGCAGGCACTGGTCGCTGCAGCCAGAGAACTCGGTCTGCTGAGGGCTGCGTTCTGCCCTCCCTTACAGATTCCGCAGACATTGAGGACTCGACCCTTTCTCAGAAGTCAACTTTGTCAGCACAAAAGGTGTTAAATCCATTGCCCGCTCCTGAAAAGTACAGAAAGCGAAGAACGCCTGGCAGGAGATCCCAGGCTCCTGCGGACCAGGAGGGTCTGAGACGCCTGGAGAGACCGACCATGTCGTCGAGCCCCGAGGAGACTCTGAGCAGGCAGAGTGGCTCAGAGGGCCGGAGTGAAAGGACCTTGTCTCGCTCAGAGGTGTCGGAGCCTGAGGACGAGGAGCCCTGCGGCAGGAGTGGCACCAGAGAGGTGAGTGCGAGAGCCAACGGGACTAGGTGGTGAGGCGGGGCTGCTGAGCCTTCCGTGCTCCCTCTCCCACCCCTGCCCTCGCTGGCCCCCAGCGGGAGAAGCTTGTGTACGGGTTTCCCCGCAGCACGGCGACCTCATGGTCGGTCGGTGTGTGCCTCTGGGCTCCACGCCCCCTCCCGCCGCTCTCCGCGCTTTGAGGCGAGAGTGTAGGCACAGGCAAGGGGCGGTTGATCTGTGCTTGTCTCGGAGGCGGAATCTGTCCTCTTGGCCAGGGAGCCATCAGGGGTCCTGGTGTGGCGGTGTCCTGCACGTGCATCCTGTGGTTTTCCAAAGGCCTCATCCTCTGTAAGGACAGAGAGTCCTCCCAGCCTCTCAGTGACCCAGAGCCACATGGGCAATGACTCGGTTGCCGTTGTCCCTGGGTTTGTTGGAGATGGAGGCACGAAGTGGTGGGAATTGGGGCCGACCGCAGGCACAGGCAGAGCAGACTGTGGCAAGGCGGCCTGGCCCGTCGCGGCTTTGGCAGACAGGAGCTGGCCTCCCACGGGGTTGGTTAGGGGCGGTTTTGCTTCCTGTGGTCGGTCCTGAGTTGCGAACAGGGAGAAAAGTCAGGACAGCTATCGCTTAACTGATCGAGTTCTGGCCACTGGGCCAGTTGTTACGGGGGTCATGGTTTGGCCCCCTGGCTGGTTGCTGTAGATCGAGGGTCAGAAGGCTGCTCTCCTAGAGGGTCTGGTCATGGCCTGTACGGTCAGTCTCTCACTGTCTGGATTGAGGAAAAGAGAAAAATGAGGCTCTCTATGAGATAGGAACATGCCTGGGCCCTTCCCGTGCCCCAGAGGTCTGGCCTCACTCTCCACCCAGCGCAGAGCTTCGCCCAGAGAACTCACACAGGTGCTGTGGGGGCTGGGACTTTGCATTTGCAGGAGGAGCCCACAAGGCCTTTGCGGCCTCGTGGAGACCATCCTCACAGCCGGCACTGCCCTTAGCTCCTCGGGTGCAGACGGAAGCTTAAGTGAGCACACTGAGGACCCTGGCTCTGTCACCCGCGCCTGAGGACAAGTGTCCAGACACGACTTCCGATGGAGATGTTAGTGCCCGGTGCTCCCTGGGACACTCAGCCTTAGCTTGTTGGGGCGAGTGCCAGGCTTTCGTGTCTTCATGCTCCCCCCACCCGCCGTGGGACCTTGGGCAGAGCGGTGCTTGCTTGCTTGGCTGCTTCTGGGGGGCGTGGGGTGGGCGGTGGTGGCAGGCGCTGAGGAGCTGTCCCCGCTGGGGTGGCTTTACCTGCCTCCTTGCTGGGCCTCTGCCCTTCAGAGTTCCTTAAGTGGAAAAGCCCTCTGGAGGTTAGCTCACTGCAGAGCCCTCAGTGGGGCTCTCCCCGGCCTTCTGCTTGGAGCTGCTCCCTGGGGACCTGGGACTAACCTGTGTCCCAGCTCTGGTGGTCGGTCCAGAGACACATGTGAGCTTCTGTGCCCTCCCTTGCTAAATCCCCAGACTCTTAGGAAGTGGGCAGGAGAGCAGAGGCCATCCCCCTTTCTTTGATAATTTTTCTATATTATCAAATTTAATAATTTATCTAAATTTCTAATTTATCTAAATAATTTCTAAAAGGAGGAAAAGAGAGAAATGATGTGCACGCTGACATAGCCCTGGTGGGATGGGCCCTGGATGGAGTTGTGATGGTCTCTCCGGGCAGCCCTTCTGCCCACATCGTCCTGGCCTGACCACCATCTGGGCCAGTGTGTGACGTCATTACATTCAGGGCTTTCCGGGTGCCCGTGACCGTTGAGGCCAAGACTGGCTCTGATGGGTCTCCAGCCTCCAGGGGTCCCTGTGGAGTGGTTCGAGAGGGCCCAGAACAGGCCATTGTGAGAGCTGTCACAGCCTTAGAGCTTAAACCATGATGTGGATTTCATGACCATCATCTCGGTATGACTCCTTCTCATGCACCCTTTAGTTCCTCCTGGAACAGGGATGTCACCGGAGATGCACATCCTCGTGCTACCTCTGCAGCCTGTGGCCTCTGGATGGCCCTGTGCTCCACCTGTCTGTGGGATGCAGGTGTCAGCATGAGGCACGGAGGGTACCGGGCAGGCCTGTGTCGGGGCTTCGCGTCAGGCAGTAGCTCCTGGTCTCAGCGTCACGGCTCTCTCCATTGCAGGAGGTTCCCAAACTGTACTCTGCTGTGCCACCCGGGAAGAAGGCTGCGCTGGAGGTGGCACTTCTGGAGGCGCTCCTTGACCTGGTGGACAGGTACTGGAGCGGCTGCAAGTCCCTGCATGGCAATGAGGTGTTCCGGGGTGAGTCGTGAGGGGTGGTCCACTCAGACCCTCACTCGGGGCCCCTCCGGGCAGCATTCCCGTTTGCACGTGCTGGTCTCCTGCTGCGTTCTGTGTGGGGCCCACACTTTGTTCGCTCCTCCCCACTGGCTGTCACTGTCCCCACTGCACTGCACGGAGCATCTGGACAGCCTCCCACAAAAGCAGCTGGTGGCTTCCGTGGGGTGTGGGACATGAGGGGTGTTGTGCAAGCCTCTGGCTGTTGGCTTTCCCACCTACTGGCACCCTGGGGTTTAACGGAGATGCCTGGTCACCTGGTTTTGTTGGAGATGCTGTTCACAGAGGATTGACCCTTGTTGTTCTGTTTTATGGGAAGGTTTAGAAAGATCGAAAAGCTACTGCTATTTCCTTCGCACCCTCTGAACATGTGATCCTGTGTAGGGCCCTGGTTTGCTGACTTTTCACTGGGAATGAGGCACGGGGGGTGGTCCCTTCCCAGGGAGGACTTGGCTTTGCTTCTGCCTGTGCCGGGTGCAGGAGTGCACTGCGCACCCTTCTTCCGGAATGTGAGATGCTGCACCCCGGGGTGGCAGCTGTCTCTTTCTCCCGAAGCCCAGAGTTCAGCCTTCAGTGTCCCAGTGGGAGCAGGAGCTTGCCGACAGGTCTTTCCTGTCCACAGACCGTGGGCCCTGCCCGGAGCTGAGCTGTCGTGGCCCTTTAGCTTCTCCTCCTGCAGTCAGGACTCCCCAAAGAGCCGGAGCCCGCGGCTCCTCATCCCGTAAACCGCACCCTTTCTCCCGGTCGTGCAGCTGCCAGACTGGGTTTGGGGTCCAGGCCAGGAGCAGGCGGTGCGGTGGAGGAGAGCATGGCAGACCGCTAGGTCATCCAGCCAAACAGTCTGGTCATGGCCTTCTCTTCAGGGACACCTTTGCTGTCAAAACTGTTTTCCTGTCTCTCCATCTCCCATCCGTGATTGGGCGAGTGGACACAGAGGCCTGAGTGAGGTGCTGTCGGAGGTGCGTGTGCCTTTGCCAGACTCCTTGCTGGTCAGTGTTTTCGAGGCTTGTCGTTTGTGTCGCTCAAGACGCATGAAAGGACCTCGTTTATACTTCGTCCCTTCAGCATAAACGCCGTCCAACGTCTGGTTTTTACTCCTAGCCCAGGCAAGACATATTTTGTCCTCGGTGCAAGCATTTACAGCAACTCAGGAGAGTTCAACAAGTGCGAGTGAGGAAATGAGCTTCCTTACGCTGGAGAATAAGCCTCTGCAGCAGCGCCTTGCTGAGCCGCAACGGTACCGCGTGAAGATGGGCGAGCTGGCGTCGGACCTCAGCGAGGCGCGGAAGCAGGTGGTAAGGATGCGCCTTCGTGCTACTTCCGTCCGTGCGTGTGTAGGGTAGGGGCACTGTTTCGACTCCATGGGTAAGAGGAACACTTCCAGGGCGCCTGGGGGTTCAGCAGGTTGAGCCTCTGCCTTCCGCTCAGGTCATGATCCTGGGGTCCTGGGGTCGAGCCCTGCATCGGGCTCTCTGCTCAGTGGGGAGCCCGCTTCCCCTCTCTCTCTGCCTGCGTATGATCTCTGTCTGTCAAATAAATAAAATCTTTTTAAAAGGTCAGGGGGACGCTTCCCCTTAGCTGCCATCAGGCCGTAACAGCAGGGCTCCCCACCCCCTGCCCCCGGGCACTGCCTCCTGCTACCTCCCAAACCCTACACGACAGGGGTTTGAAGATCACAGCGGCCCTGCTTGTCCGAGCCCTGCCTCTCCTGTGTGAGAGGCCGAGTGGGGGTGAGAGCATAGATGAAGCTGGGCTTGAGGTAGAGATTTTGTGGCCCCGGTGCTCACTGGCCCAGGCTGCCTAGACCACTGGTGAGAAAGTTCCAGTTAGCTGGGTGATCCTGGGGTCCCCGCCGCTGTCCTGCCTGCACCAGCCAGCACAGGCCGTGATGTGCTGTTGGACCGGAGGGACTTCCTCCACCAGGTGGTGCCCAAGGGCTGCCAGAGCCAGCTCAGCCAAGAGCCTAGCTGGGCCGGCGTCCTTGTCCTTCCTAACCTCATGATAAGACCATTACGTCTAAATGCCTATGTTAAAAAAATGGAAAGATCTCGAACAACCTAATTTATACCTCAAGGAACTGGAAAAAGAAAAGCCAACTAAACCCCAAAGTTAGCAGGAGGTAGGAAGGAAATTGTAAACATCAGAGCAGAAATAAATCAAATAGAGAATTAGAAAAATAATGGGGGAAAAAAACTAAGTTGAGTTTCTGAAAAAAATACACAAAATCCACAAACCCTTAGCTAGACTAAGAAAAAAAAGACTTAAAATCACAAATGAAAGAGGAGACATCGGGGCGCCCGGGTGGCTCAGTGGGTTAAAGCCTCTGCCTTTGGCTCAGGTCATGATCCCAGGGTCCTGGGATCGAGCCCCGCATCGGGCTCTCTGCTCAGCAGGGAACCTGCTTCCTCCTCTCTCTCTCCCTGCCTCTCTGCCTGCTTGTGATCTCTGTCAGTCAGATAAATGAATACAAATCTTAAAAAAAAAAAAGAGGAGACATCCCAGTGGATGCCTCAGAAATAGAAAGGGTCATAAGGGAGTGTTACAAGTGCTTGTAAGGGGGCACACTGGACAACCTAGGAAAAAATGGGTAAATTCCTAGAGACGTACATCCTGCCAAGACCACATCAAGAAAATAAAGGGTGCACCTGGGTGGCTCAGTTGGTTAAGTGTCGGACTCTTGATTCTGGCTCAGGTCATGATCTCAGGGTCATGAGGTCAAGCCCCATCTTGGGCTCCATTTGGGATTCTCTCTGTCCCTCTGCCTCTTTCCACTGCTCCTGTCTGTGTACCACCACCCACCCCCCAAAGAAGAAAGAAAGTCTGAACAGACCAATAACAAGAAAGGAAATTGAGCAATAATAAAACCTCCCAAAAAAGAAGAGCCCAGAACCAAATGGCTTCGTGGCATAATGCTATTGCATATTTTAGGAAAAATTAATACTCTTTCATAAACGCTCCCAGAAAACAGAAGTAGAGGGAACACTTCCATACCCATTTACGAAGCCAGCTTCACCCTGATAGCAAAAAAGGAAAAACACCGCAAGAAATCTAGAGGCTAATATCTCCGATGAACATAATCTAATATGTTCCACAATAAAGTACTAGGAAATCAAATTCAAGAACACATCAAAAAAAGTATATACTATTACCAAGTGGGATTTCCTCCTGGAGTGCAAGGTTCAAAAATGCTCTTTAACGCACCACATAAACAGAAGGAAAGAGCAGAACTATACAATCATCTCAATAGAAGGGGAAAAGCATTCAACAAAGCTCATCATTCCATCCATCATCAAACGTTTCAAGAAAATAGGTACATAAGGTTTCCTCAACACCCTAAAGGCCACTTAAGACAAGGCCACAGCTATCCTGTGATCGGTGGGGGAAAACCAAACCTTGCTTTCTGAGCTGAGAGCCACCACTGGACACACACAAGCACTCCTGTGGGGCCTGCTCAGCACAGCCCTGGCAGTGGTAGCAAGAGCACGCGGGAGATTGGAGAGGAAGAAGGAAGATCATCTGTTAGCGGAGGACAGGATTGCGTGTATAAAAATATCTTTTTAATTTTGAAGATTTTATTTATTTGACAGAGATCACAAGTAGGCGGGGGGGGGGGGGGGAGCAGGGAGCCTGACGTGGGGCTCGATCCCAGGACCCTGAGATCACAACCTGAGCCAAAGGCAGAGCCTTAACCTGCTGAGCCACGCAAGCTCATATAAAAAATCTGTATAAAAAAATCTTAAAGACTCACAACAACAACCACAAAAATGCCTTAGAACTAATAAATGTAGTGACGTTACGGGACACAATATAATAGAGATCAGTTGTTTCTTAATGCCCACAATTTATCTGAAAAGAAAACAACCCTATTGATGATAGCATCAAAAAGAATAAAGTACTTGGGAATATATTTAACCAAGGAAGTTAAAGATTCTAACGCTGAGGACTGTAAGACGTGGATGAAAGAGGTCAAGGACACAAATGGGAGAATATCCCATGTTCATAGATTGAAAAATTCATAGTGTTTGAAAATCCACACAACTGTAGGTAATCTACAGATTCCGAGCAATCCCCGTAAAGATTCCAGTGGCATTTTTTGCAGAAATTAAAAAGAAATGTAAAATTTAAATAACTGCTTTTCTTAAAATTTGCATTCTCCTTTTTCTATTTTTGTGAAAGGTCTCCAGTGGCCAAAGCTGTCTCGAAAAAAAAAAACAAACAGAGTTGGAGATCTCACACTCCCTTGTTTCAAATTCTGTTATGAGGGAAGCTCTGCTGACTGAAGCAGGACGGTGCTGGCGTAAGAACAGGCGGTGGGTGGCGGGACAGGGTGGAGACCCAGAAATCACCCCATAGACTGGGCGTGATCTGGGCACCAAGAATACACAGCAGGGAGAGGACAGTTTCTTCAATAAGTGGTGCTGGGGAGACTGGGCCCTTAGCGCCATCCACAGACGTCAACTCAGAATGGATTAAAGATTTAAATGTAAAACTTGAAACTATAGAATTTCTAGGAAAAAAAAAACCCGCAAAGGCTCCTTGATAGGGTCTTGGTGATGATTTTTGGATTTGACACCAGAAGTATAGGCAGCAAAAGCAACGATGCCTTAACAGGTGAGGCTCCGTCAAATGAGCTTGTGCCCAGCAGAGGACGGTGTCCCCCACCTGAAACGGCGGCCTGCGGGCTGGGAGGACGCGGCTGCCCAGGGCGGGGAGGTGTTGGGGACGGGCTGCGCCGTGGCCGCGGGGGACTGACTAGGTCCAGGACCGTAGCTGCTCGAGCCGGAGCAGGTCTGCGAGTTTGCTGTGACAGTAGCTTCGCGGTGCTGTCCTCACGGGAGAACTGCTCGCTCTGCACGCGAAGGGACGCTCACCTGCCGGACCGTGTGGACGTGGCCGGTGCCCGCGCGTCTCTGGCCACTTTAGTTTTGCGGTCGGTCTGGCCTCGTGCCAGAGGAAGCCCCGTTTGCCTGGCCGACCGTCCTGGCTGAGGTCTCGTGTGTGCCATCTGTTTGGTGGGCTCCTCCTTTAAAAGGTTGGTCCTGGCCGGTTGTGTCCTGTGGGCTGGGACGTCGCCACCAGCTGGGTCTGAGCGTCCACTGAGCCTCGGGGCGTGTGGGGTCGCTGCCCGGCCCGTGACCCCGGAGTGCGGCCCCTGGGCAGCCGCACGTACTACCTGCCGCTCTCGTGGTCGGGCGTCCCAGCGCAGCCAGGCTGTGCGTGCGGCTCAGGCTCTGGCCGTCCCGGGCCAAGGGGGTGGCGGTCCCCTTTGGAGGCTTGATGGAGGCAGGCGACCCCCGAGGCTCACATGCAGGCAGCCGTGGCTCTGCGCACGGGGCCTCTCTTCAGGCCACCAGCTGCCGGTCAAAGCCCGAGAGCACCCGCTCCCGAGAGGGACGGGTCATCGCTGGTGCGTGCTGTGAGGGATAGGTTCTGGTGGGCCCACCCACGTGAGGGGAGGACACCAGGTGACGGCCGGAGCACCCTCGGGCCATCTCGGGAGCCACCCGCCCCAGCCTCTGCGACGGCCCTGTCCGCAGAAGGAGGGAGTGAGAACAGTGCAGGGTTGCTACGGTCCGTGCCTCCGGCACATCTGAGGTTGTCTGTATTTTATGACAACTGCCATCTCCGAGATCCCCCACAAAGCTTTGCTTTTACAGAAAAAGATGAAAAATAAAAACAGTGAAGTGATCTGGGCGGCCTCGCCTGGTCTGTAGACACGCGGCGTGCTCGCACACACCCGAGTGGTGAGTGCACGTAGAAAGGACCAGAGCCCCGTGAGCGCCCCGTAATCGCTGTGCAGAACGTCATTTTCGTGGGCAGTGTTGACCCATGGGACACAGCATGGCCTGTTAACCATGAGAACAAAGGACCACGGCTTTGGGGTTTGGCACAGATGTGTGGGTTACCCCCCGTTTCCCTGAGTTTGGGACTGGTGGAATCCGGGCAGACAGGCCCCAGGTGTCTGCTCCGAGTGGTGCCGTGTGACATGGAGGACGCAGCTCCTTGCCTCCGACGGCGGGCTAACCGACCCTGAACCCCCAGGCTGCCCCAGAGCCCTATTCCGTGCCCGTCTGAGAGCCGCCCCAGGAACGCCGTCGGGAGCTGCTCCTCGCGGTTCTGAAGGGCCCGTTGCCGATCTTGCTTTCCTTCCTGCTGTGAAGACGTGGGTTCTGCAGTCGCTTCTCCTCAGGTCCTGATGTCCAGGGCACTGGCCTTAGCAGAGGCCTTGCTCCTGAGCCTTCCCAGCGCGGCTCCTGGCAGTGGTGCGGTGCATGCTGGAGTGTGACCGGTCCGTGCTCCTGCCCAGCCTCCACGGAGACCTTCATCCGGCCCAGGCCCCAGCCCCTGCCCTCTAGGAACTCAGCACATTCTGGGGAGACCGGCCATGAGACTCAGCTGGCCAGGCAGGAGTCCTGTACACCCAAGAGTGTGTGTGCACACAGAGGGGCCGGTGCACGGGGTGGGCTCTCAGCAGAGAGAGAGAGCGTTGGTTTCCTGAAAACAAGGGCCCCTGTCACCCTGAGACTGAGATGCTCGCTCCCCTAGTGGGATACGCCTGCTGGTTTCTGCTCTGGGCAGCAGGCAGCTTGGATGGCCTGTGTCCCACCAGCTCTCACAGTGGTCTCCGTGACCTGCCCTCCCCTTTGGTCTCCACGGCGTGCTGGGCATGGCCACCATCTCCGAGGGTGGGAAAGGCGGCCACAGCCGGCAGCTCCCGCCTGTGCTGAGGATGGCAGGTAGGATCGCACGTGCTTGCGTGCTGAGGACAAGAGCAGAACGGGGCTCCTGCGGGCGGTGCCTGCCTTGGGGAGCACAAAGCCCTGGACAGGACTGCGCAGGGCTGGTGTACCGCCTGGCTCCTGCTCCTGCTCCTTGAGCAGGGACGGGGACCTGGGTTGTGGTGGCCACAGGACCTTCCTAGAGGATCCAGGGCTCCAGCAGCTCGTCTCCCTCACCAGAGATGCTGGGCACACAGCGTGCCCCCGTGGGACCTGTGTCCCCCCTGAGCGACACTGAGCTACTCAGCCGGGGGCCACTGTGAGTTCTGTTGTTCGCGTCGCGATTTATCGGTTATGACGCGTAAAGGCGAACTGATGTCTGGGGTCCAAAAGGTTTCCCGTGATTTTGTGTTTGCCTTTCACTGGGTCCGACTCCTCAGTTTCCTTGTGCTGTTCTGTGTCCTTAGGGTGACCTGAGACAACGTTTAGACAGATCTTTGGAGGAGAATAGCAGCTTAAAGGCTCTTTTGTTCAGCATGAGAAAAGAAGCAAAAAACACAGACACGGCAACTGCGTTAAACGTGCAGATCACCGGTGAGTCTGTAGTTTCCTCGCTAAGTTATTTGGCGGAAGCGGAGTGTGCAGACCCTTGCTGATAGACCCCATTCGCAGCTGCAGGACTCAGAACTCGGGTCCAGCAGGTGCTGGAAGTGCGGCAAGACCCTCTGGCTCCTGAGAGCCGCTCCCGCAGGCCCCGAGCAGGGGCTCCGCCGAGCCTCCGGGGTGGGCCGGGGGGCGGTGGTGTGGCGGACGTGGGGGCCCCCGCCTGCCGCTCAGGGTACCGATGGCCACACCTCTGCCGCCTGGCCCTCCGGAGTGGGGCAGTGGTTCTCTGCGGCCACTGCTCCCGCCAGGCCCACGCCACTTCCCCTCCACTGTCTTCACTTCTGTTCCGACGTTTCTCCCAAGGAGCGCGCGGAGGTTCCGACTCGGGGGTTTCGAGCGAGGAGCTGCTCGTGCCCGTCTGGCTGTGAACCGCACGGTCCTTCGGAGGCTTTCTCTTCCCTAAGGACCGGCCGCTGAGTGGTGTCTGGTTCTTCCCTCCCAGGGGTCCGAAAACTGCTCACGAAGGGCCTCAGGGCAGGTCTCGCCAGGTGTCCCGCTGGGCTCGGTCACACGGGCACAGCTGCTGTCAGGACCATCGCCCCAGCTGGTCGTCTTGGCGACACGACCGACTCCGCGCTCCTGTCACGCTCGCTCTCCAGGGTTGAGTTGGGCACCGAGTTCTTTGTCGCCTTTGCTCTAACTTCCAAGCAGACACTTCTCCCTTCTCGCGTGTCTGGAGACACATGGTCCTGCTCTCTGGCTCCCGGGCTCCCCCTCGCTCGGCCTTCGTTTCCGGGAAGCTCCGCTCAGCGGCAAGCCCGGGCCTTGCGCGGGCAGCTCCGCTCCTCTCCGGCACTCGCGGCACAGACTCGCTCTTCAGCTGGTTCTGAAGCGGCCGTCCCTGGTGTCGGCCTCCGGGTGTGGCTTCTGCGCTGCGAGGACAGTCGCTCTGTGCAGGGTCTGCCCTCTGCGGTTGGCCCTGCTCCTGCGACTTGCCCTCTGCGCTTCCAGGAGCGGCCCAGGCGGGGCTGCGACCCACGCGCAGGCCCTGTCCAGCCGCCCGCTTCTCTCTGGCAACCCGACCTGCCTGAGCGGGGCCCCTCACCAGCCTTTCCTCTGCAGTGCAAGCCTCTCTTGGGGGCACTGGATGGGTCAGCCTCAAGCGGTCTGGGTGGCAGGGAGCCCCTGGTGTGACTTCTTGGAGGCCGAGCCCCTCTCATGTCGGCCACGGGTCCCTGGTTGCCCAGCAGGGGCTTCTTCTAAAAATGAGGGACACTTCGTGGCTGCCCTGTTGCTGACCGCCCCTTCCCTCCCACAGATGCGGCCGCCATGCCAGGCTGACAGCACTCTCGTGCCTAGGTCTTGAGGCTGCCTCACCCCGGGGGCGGGAACGTGGCCTACGTGGCTCTGGTTCTGTCATCTAGTGTTGGTGTTGGACTGGGGGCAGGGGCCACTGCGGGATGTCAAAACCACGCCATCGCTGCCGTCTTCCCAGAATCCCACGGCCCTGTGCTAGGGGCGCCGGCGGTAGAGAGGCCGAGGACGGTGGCCTCATCCTAGCACTTTTAGGGCCCTCGGCCTCTGCCCTTGGAGCCTCCCAGTGTCCCTGCTGTCCCTCCGCCCACACCTCCCGCTCTGGCTCTCCTGGACTCTCGTGTAGTTTCCTGCGGATTTATTTGGATCCTGGTTTTGGGTTTCAGAGCCAATAAAGAATAGATTTCTTTCCCTGTCGAGCTGGAAACTCAGAGACAGGAGTCATGTGGATGGAATCCAGACACACTGTGTCACTGATGGTCGTGGGACCAGAGTACACATCAGAGACGTGGCCACTGCGGGCCACTTGTTGCTTGTCCCCAGAGCTGCAGGCCCTCCCCTCGGGCAAAGCCCGCTGCCTGGTGGAAGAGAGGGGCTGGAGGCCCTTTCCTGCTGGGAGCGGGTCCCGGAGTGGGGGTCTCCAGCTGGCACCAGACCCACGTCTGTCCCTACTCTGTGCCCTCCATAGGACGCTTGGTTCCTCGGATCCGGAGGGGCAGAGGCCCACGGTTGTCCTCGAGCGGCTCACAGGAACGGACCTTTTCCAAACGGCACTTTTCCTCGCCACCCTTGATCCGGCTTCAACTCTTGAGCCGTTGTAGGTTTCAGAACCTGCGGCTGAAGCTCGCTCAGTGATGTTCCGGCGTCTTCCTTCCAGGACTCCAGACGAGCGTGAAGAGGCTGGCCGGTGAGATCGTGGAGCTGAAGCAGCATCTGGAGCACTACGACAAGGTCCAGGAGCTCACGCAGATGCTGCAGGAGAGCCACAGGTGCCCACGCGGGGGGTGCGGGGGGGGGCCGGGCCAGCCCTGGGCGCGGTGGGGCTCTGAGGAGCCCGGCTGGTGTCACCGCGGGAGGGGTCCTGGGCCGCGTGGGTCTCTGCATTCCCTGGGAACTTCCTGAGCTTCCCCTTCTTAAGGAAAAGCGAGCCCCTTGTTGCCGCAGTATTCTGGGAGGTGTGACCTGAGGGTGTGACCGTGAAGTGTGGCCAGGAGAGGTGAGGGGCACAGGAGGCTTGGGGAGATACCTGGGCGTCCTGGTCTGCCCAGAGTGGTTCCTGTGGGTCCTAGAACATGGGGACTCCCTCTTTAGCCGGGTCGTGTGCTGCGTGGGGAGAAGAAAGTTGCTGGTGGTGTGGGGATGGTCAAGGCAGAAGCCCAGCTTTTATCCAGACAGTCGTGGGCTGGGAAGCGGGTAGAGGCTGGGTGCAGGGAGGAGGTTGGCTCCGGGGGCAGGTGGGCCGCTGGGTGGGGTGAGGCGAGGACAGGTCTCCTGCGCTCAGCACAGGCGCAGAGCCTGAGCCCGACGCACCCCTGCTCTCCCGCCTCTGGCTGAGGCCACCACGCCTCCCCCGGGCTTGAGTGCAGGGTGGCCATTGGTGGAGCCAGGCCGTGACCTCTCAAGGAGTCAGCCCAGGTTACAGAGGGGAAGGGGCTTCCAAGAGTGGAGCCACAGCAGAGAGAAGGGAAAGGTGGCCGTCACGGGTGCAGGGAGGGGGTAGTCGAGGCAGAATCGCTCCTAGAACCAGACGGCCCCCAGCTGCACTGTGGTGGGCTCCCCGTGGACGGAGCCAGCGGGCCAGGGACTGTTTCCTGGTGCCTCCACAGGACTTCTGTCCGTGGGGGTGAGCGTCTGTGGGAAGACGGTCCCTTGTCCCTGCTCACTGGGGCCGAGGGCAGTTTGCCGACGGCCGAGGGGGTACGTACAGTGCCGCTTCCTTCCTAAGGTGCTTGTCGTGGTAGAAGTGGCCGAAAGCACCACAAGCCCAAGACTGAGTTACACTGTGACACGTTGAATGAGTAGGGGGGCCCTTTACATTGGACCAGGAGCTACAGATACGCCAGACCAGGGTCTGTCTCTGGAGTTAGAACGTTGTTTGCTGACGTTACAGACTCGGGCAGTTTTCTCCCGGACAGGGTGGCCGCAGTGGAGGGGTGGTCCCCCATCGTGGGCTCTGTTCCTCCGCGCGGCACGGGGGTCCGGGGGCGGGGGTGCGGGTCGGACCCGGCGCCGCCCTCGCCAGAGGGCACAAGCCCATAGGAGGAGGCAGGGAGGTGTCCACGGGTCCGGCCAGGTGAGCAAGGACGCTGCCGGCCGGGGAGCAGCAGGCCGGACTTGGGGAGGGGCTCAGGTGTCGTCCCCACCCCTATGCTTTCCTCCAGCTCCCTGGTCAGCACCAATGAGCACCTCCTTCAGGAGCTGAGCCGGGTGCGGGCGCAGCACGAGGTCGAGGTGGAGCAGCTGCACTGGAGCTACCAGGAGCTCAAGAAGACGCTGGCCTTGTTCCCACACAGCCGCGTGGGCCGCTAGCCCCGGCGCTGCGCGTGCCCTGCCCCGCCCGGTACAGCGGCGCCACTTGTGCACCCGGTGTGCTTGCTGGCGAGGGCCGCTCTCCTGCTCGTCATCACCTCGTGCACTGAGACGTATTCGGGGCCCATCGCTCAGGTTTCTGACACGTCCGAAGTCAGGACGGGTCGGTCTGTGGGGAGTCCGCCCGCGGCCGTGCGTGGTGTGGCCTCTGCAAAGGCCGGCGACTGGGAGTGTCACTCCCCAGACTCCAGCAGCTGCTCACGTTTCCTGAAGCACAGCTGAGATTTTACCCAAAAAGATAACCTAAGCCCTTCACATGTTTTGAGACAAGAAACACTGATACATTTTGAGATCAACATTATTAATTTTTCATAAAATACTTGGAGACAAAGAAAACAGTATTTTTCTCCCTGATGTAGAAGAGAATGGCGTCTGATCACTAAGAGATTTTGTGTGACACTCAGTCTTTGTTTAATAAACACATAGATTGTTTTAAAAAGTGGCTCTTTATAAATTATAACTGAGTTTTTCTCATTGAATCCTTTCCTAAAAGAAGCTATGCACCAAGTAAGCAGGAGCAAGTACGTTCCAAGACTAATAGAAGGGACGCTTGGAGGCCAGGGCAACAGGAGCAGCACTGTTTGCCGACACGAACGTCCACACAGAAGTATCTCTGTCGGCCCCTCCCGCCCCGTGTTGCCCTCTTGCTTACGGTGCGTTTCTGAAAATTCGAGCAGAACAGGGCAAAATAGTAGCTTCTTAGTTTGGAAGCTTCATATCTTGTGTAAATAAATACTTGCTTTCTTTGGTAAAACAGAGTAATGTTTTAAAATAGCGCTAAGCTGATTTAGGAAGAAGACTGGGCAGGCCTAGAAGTTCGTGCTCGGTGGTGGCCATGCGTGCATCAGGCTCTGCTGCTGGAGCTTGGGGGTCCTGCATGTCCCTTGGGAGGGGACCTCCTCAGCACCCACCCTATCTGGTCCTGGCCGTGTCCTTCAGCGCCAGTTTCTGTAACTCAGCAGGGAAGTACGGCACACCAGATGTGGCTTTGTGCGGGGTGGGCTTTCTTTCATTATCAGATCTTTTTAAAATTTATTTAAAAGATTGTTCTGTTTTGTTTTGGTTTGGTTTTTTTTTTTTTTTTTTTTTTTTTTTTTAGATTTTTTAATTATTTGACAGAGATCACAAGTAGGCAGAGAGGCAGGCAGAGAGAGAGGAGGAGGAGGCAGGCTCCCCGCTGAGCAGAGAGCCCGATGCAAGGCTCGATCCCAGGACCCCGAGACCATGACCCGAGCCGAAGGCAGAGGCTTCAACCACTCAGCCACCCAGGCGCCCCAAATTTATTTAAAAGATTTTAGTATTAATCTATTTTAAGGTTAATTATGTTCCTCTTGTTTGAGTTTCATTGAGCTTCTTAGACCTGTGAGTTCATTTTCATCAAATATGGAGAAGTTTTGGCCATTTCTCTAACACTGTTATTTGGCCCAGGCTCCCTCCCTCCCAGGACACCAGTGACACGCAGCCAGACCGCTTGTGGAGGCCTCATGCATGCCCAGACGCAGGTCTCTTTTCCCATCTTTGGTTCCTGGCTTCAGTTTAGTCGTCTCTACTGCCCTAATCTGCATCTAGACCTGTAAATACAGCGGATTCCTAATTCCAGAAGTTATGAATGTTTTTAGTTCTAAAATGTCACTTGGTTCTTTGCTATTAACTTTCTATGTCCTGTTACATTCATGTGTCGCCTAACTCCTACCTTCGCTGCGGTGACTGCGGATGGCTCCCGCCGCCGCAGGTCACGCCGGTGCTCCACTCCGTTGGAAGCGGGTTAGTATCTGTCGGTCTGTGTCTTCAGCACTTTGCTGTGCTCGTTCTCAAGGGTGTGTGACCTGTAGTGCTTCTGTAGATGGCCTTTACCAGGTTAAAGCAGCCCCTCCTGTTGCTAACCTGCTGACATGTTTTCATCGTGAATGGGCGAACCACAACATAGTAATGGTGAGTTTCCCATGCAAACCTACTTTTGGATTTGGTTAGTATTTTGTATAGAATTTTATGTTGTGGGTACACCACTCCATGTCTAACTTTTCATTATTTTAGTTCTCTGGGTCTCCACTTGCTCATTTGTAGGGTGAGGACACAATACCAGAGTGTTGGGAGAGGGACGGGACAATTACTGTCAGGTCCGCGGACTGGCCTGTCACGGCGAGCACAGAGCAGTTGTGGGCCCCAACAGTGCTAACTACTTCTGTCTCCCTGGGGATTTTCCTTTCTGCGGCCATCGTCCTCTGGATCTGTGCCACTGCACTGTCCCCAGGAGAAAAGTTGGGTTGTGCATCCTTCCCTGCTCTCGGAGAATCTAGGACAGGTTGTAATTCTCTCTTCTCTGAATGGTTGGTGGAACTTGCTGAGGAAGTCCGTTGTGCCTGGAGTTTTCTTTGTGGGAAACCTTTGACTGTCAGTTCGATGGGATTTATGGCTAAAGGTTGTGGCAGAGCCTGTTCCCCCAGAGCACCCATCTGCTCCCTCCGTTGGCCAGCAACCCCCCACCCAGCTGGTTTGAGGCTGCGTGACTCGTTCTGAGTGGAACAAAGAGGAGCTGCTGTGCCACTGGGGGGGGGCTGCCCTCCCCTTGACGGCCTTGCTGGTGGCGTCACAAACCAGCAGGCCTGTTTCTCTTCTTTTGGAAGAGATCCCTCCTTGACCTTGGCTAGACTCCATAAAGTAAGAAATAAATCTCATTGTGTCCAGCCGCTGAAGTTTTGGGGGGTTTCTACGTAGTAGTTACTTACCTAAGTCACAGGACAGTGCATACTTTCCATTTCTTCTTGAGTTTTCGTAAGGTCTCTATCACCAAGATTTTGTTCATATTGCCTGATTTTCAAATGTTTGGGTATAGCAATCTTTTCATGCATTTTAGTGGCTTCAGCATTTGGGGTCCTATCCCTGGGGCAGAGGCGCAGGGCGGTCATCCCTTAAGCAAGACCTTGCCGTTCAGGGAAAGGGATGCAGGCGAGAGATGGCTCTGCCTCAGCTCCCGAGCCGGGGCACACCGGGGCGGCCCTAGCCGGTGATGGCACAGGCGGGACCCGAGGGCCAGCTGCAGGGTTCCCATGGCGCAGACGAGGCTCGGTGTGCGTCGTCCCGTCCCAGCAGCCTGTGTCCCTGCGCTCGGTCACGTGCTCTCACTTCCTTTCGTGTATTGCAGCTTCTGTCCCTTCGTATCTTCGCTGAAATTATGGACACATTCGGCTTTAAAACATCACCTGATCCCTTCTGTTCTGCTGTTCTGTTCTGCGGGATCAGCTGCCGTCCTGCACAGGCGTGTGTCATTCTGTTTCTTCTGTGACCGCACCCTCTCTGCTGTCGCCTTGGCCGGTGATTTTGCTCACCGTGCTCACCTCTCTGGGACTGGAAGCCGCGCGCTCTTTCTGGTGCCTTGTCACGGCGTGAGGCGCCTGTCCGGTCAGGACCGCTGCCCTCCCTGGACAGCCCCTCTGGTCTGCGTAGGACGCTTGTCCAGCGTTGGAGTGAAATCTTTGTTCCCACGGCAAGCACTTCCTTACACTGTTCGTCTGGATTTACTGCTTGTTCTCCAGACACTCCATCTGGGGTCGTGTTCCCTCTGCACCTAGGATTTCTGCTAAGGTCTGCTGGTGGAAATCCCCGTGTTGTGGTCTTAGAATGCCTTTATCTTCCTGTTTTGAAAACTGCTTCACTGATCTGAGGACCTCATTCCTGGCCCCGGGGCTGCTGTGGTCGTGTGCGAGGTGCCTGTGCCCCGCCCACCCACCCAGGGTCCGCGCCCCACCGGTGCGGGGGTCAGACCACGCCTGCTCGGCCCTGCGGCCCCTCCCAGGGCCCTCTGTGTTAAGTGTCAGTACCCGGGTGCGACTGCCGGCAAAGAGTGCGCTCGAGGGCAACAGAGATCCACATTTCAACACCTTTATTCATCACTTTACCGATTGGACACACAATGTTAACAGCAGCGAACACAGGAGGAGAAATAATGCAGACAGACAGGAGCTGTTTCACTAAAGGTTTGCAAGCCAGGCGTTGACAGCAGCTCTGACAGGTGACACCGTGCCTCGCTCTGGGGAGGGAGAGGAGGGCCACCCCGATGCCACAGACACTCCTGGTGAGTGCGGCTCTTAGATGCCCGCGGACGTGCCTTTCTGAGTCAGGACACCCACGACAGGGACACTACTTACCATTGCGCTGATAAAGTGACACACTCAGAACTCCCTAATGGTAACAAAACAGTGTAAAAATATAGTGCGTATATATATAAATTCATTTCCCTTTCCTGAAAAAAACTTCGTACAAACTAGTAGTATACGATCCCTTTCAAGTTTCCTTTGTTGTTTGGCTTGATTTGGTTTTTCAAGAGTCTAAAGGGAGAGAGGAAGGATCTCAAAGGTCAGGGTGACCACTGCCCAGCCCTGCCTGGGGCCACGCAGTTCACACGCCTGTGGACAAGGGCCACACCCTGAACCACCCAGTTCCGCCAAGTGTTCAGTAGTAAATCAGAGGTGGGGGGCTAATCAGGGTCAGTGTTTTAAGGACATCCTATTCTATCGGTAACTTCACAGTACAGCTGAATTGTCAACCTGGCCTGCATGGGACAGGTGACGATGGGGGGTCCGGTGTGGTGCGGGCTGCAGGACAGGGGAGCTGGGCTGGGTCCCCAGGGCAGGGCCAGCACATGCTTTCCCCATAAAGGGCCAGATGGTGAAGATGTTGGGTTTCCTCCCCACCGCCTGGGGTGGCACAGAAGCAGCCACACTCCGTGCCTGAGCACGGGGGAGTCCAGGGGCTGGGAAGGGGGCACCAGCCTCTGCCATTGCCACAGCCCCTGTCCCCCGAGCGGTCTGAGCGGCGCCCGTGGCCTGTGCTGAGCTCCGGCCATGGGCCGTGCAGGCAGAGCAGCACAGACCGGGTGCCGGGGCAGCGCACCTTCTCCACGTCCCTGTCCCCTGGCTTCTCGCATCTGATCCGATCTCATCTGCCTCAAGCTCAGGACTGAGGATGGTAGAGGTGTCAAAATACTCCAGTATAAATATATACCTTTTGCTACAACATTCCAAACGTGCGTGGTTTGAAGTGCATTTGGGCCAAGCTAACTGTCTTACTGACCGCCGCCTGGTTGCCTGCCCCAGCACGTTCAACAGCGACGAGCCAGTACTCGGCGTGGTGAGCCTCCCGACACGGAGACGTCGCCCAGTCCCCTGGACAGAACGTGCCGTGTGTCCTGCTCCGAGCTGTCCTTTCTTCACAGAGGGACGTGGGGTTTTTAGGGGGCCATGGTTAGTAGAAGCATAAAAACATGCAGTAAAGACACACACCCTGCGTGTTCTCGCTACTCAGACCCCGACGGGGGCGCGTGCGTGTGTGCAGTGTGGCCCCAGCACAGGTTCTGTGCCCCAGGGCCACGCAGTGCAGGGACGGACAGCGTGGGTGATTTCGAGCCAATGGAATGGTGACTCCTGAAGCCTCGGGACAGAGTCTTTCCCGCCTCTCCCTCCTGCCTAACATGGGGCGGGGGGCCATGCTGGGGGAGGGTGCTGTCTGAGGAGCCCCGGGGTCGGGACGGGCAGGGGGCTGGCGAGACCCCAGCACCTGTGTGGCCAGCCGGGCCACGGTGCCGGGGGGTGGGGGGAAGCTGTGTGCACTTGGTTCTCCCTCAAGCCCAAAGGGAAGGCGCTGTTGGAACAGTCAGGAACGCGCCTGGGAACGTCCGTCAGAAGTGAGCCACTGGTCTCCCATCAGGCCGCTGCGTACCGCTAGGCCGCGGCACTGGTTTATGGTATAAATGGGGCCTCCCGCTGGGGGGCGGGCACCGTGGCAGGGTCCCCGGGGACAGCTCTGTGGCTTCTTTTGTTTGGACCGCAGTCTCCCGGGGTGCTCTGCCTGGAGACCTGACTCGCCGAGAGGGGCCAAGGGGACAGCCACTCCCTCTACAGGCAGCGGCACGGGGACCCCCCTCCCTTGGCTCACCGCGGGGTGTGCACACCGTGGGGGCCAAGGTCTTGCTGGATTCCCACGTCACCAACTGTGACAGTGGGGACTCGGCTGCTGATGGGCAGGAGGAGGAGCCCCACGCCCCTGGTGCTCGGTGCTCCCAGCTCGGTGCCTCATGGGGCCCGGAGGGGAGGCCTGCTCCACAACCACGAAGGAAAACCCCTTCGGCTCTGGACACGGAGCTTTCTGGTTTGTGATACGCTTGCTGTGGAGAAACCCGTGTTGCGTTCACAGTTGCCTGCAGGTGCATTTCCCACGCTCTCCTCGCCTCTGGGTCCTCAAAAGGGTCCAGCCTGGGGGAGGAGGGGGGGGGCGGGCCCAGGGTGGGGGTCCCGTGTCCTGTCTGCTGCTCCCTCCCCCAGCACGCACGCAGTCCTGCCTTCCCGCCGCGGCGTGGAGGCCTTGCCAGGCAGCTCAGGATCCCCGGGGCAGAAAGTGGACAGCGGTGCGATGGGTTTTACAAGTGACTCGGAGCTTTGGCAAGTCCCTGATCCCCGGGGGGAAGCTGCTGGCGAGGCCACTGCCAACTCCGGGCGGAGGCCCTGCCAGGGGTCTGAGGGGAGGCCCACGCGCAAGGAGCCTGGTGGAGGGGCCGTGCTGGATGGGAGCGGGGGGACCGTCTCCAGCTCCAGCAGTGACCATCGTGCCTGTGGCGCCACGGTGCTGGTCTTTTCAGCTGGCTGCCCCGGGCATGTGACAGCGGTGGGGCAGGTGGGCTCCGGAAGCCTCTCCCTCCGTCGGCTGCGGCCTTTCCCAGGACCAGTGCCAGGACCGCACAGCCCCACCAGTCACTCGCGGGCTTGGCTGCACTTATGCAAAGGGACACGTCCCTGTGGGGCCACCGTGACAGGAGCCCCAGTCCTCTGCCCTCGATAGCCTCACGGAGAAAGCAAATTCCAGCAACACTGTGGGCCTCCGGGCCCTCCCCTGGCCTGGCTGTTGAGTGGTTTTCAGCCCTTGCAGGGTTGGGAGAGGCCAGGGAGAACTCGCGGTGGCGGCGGGGTCCCGGCAGCTGGCGCTGGGTGCTAGCGAAGAGGGAGCAGCCACGCGGACCCGCAGCCCCGGGGCACCACGTGCGGGGCAGGCCCCGGGCCGAAGACCCCCGCCCCTGCCAGCAGAGCGCCTGCGCGGGAAGCCTCAGCCCGCAGCGGCCCCCGACCCGGAGACGTGGACGGCAGGAGAGGGGCAGCTCCAGGGCACTCCCGGTCTTCCCTGCTGTGCTGAGAATCAACACGTTTCTTATTTCTTCCTCGAAAAGCGCAACGAGCGAGTCGCCTTGCTGCAGTTTGCGTCTTGACATCCTCGGGCGCCCACTCCAAACCGCGCCTTTGGTCCACTGAGGAGCCTCCCGCCGGCTCCCGTCCCCCCTTGCCCACCAGCCCTGGTTACGCGACGTGGGTGTGCGAGCACGTGGGTGTGTGTTTGCAGGCGCGTGTGTGCACGTACAAGCACGTGTCCCGCCTCCCCACGCCCGCACGGTCCTGTTCTGGGCTCACTTCATTCTCGGTGCGGTTAGTGAGTTAGCTCTTGCCGCCCTGGAGGCTCCTGGGAGGGGTCTGCAGGCCAGGCCGTCGGCACCACCTCTGACAGGGTCTGTCCCATTCACCCCCGTGGCCCACCGGCACCTGGACAGTGTCCCTTTGGCCTGTAAGCCGGGTGGCCAGTGTGGTCTGTTCCCGGGAGACACTGGAAAAGGCCACGTGTTGATGGCCAGCACTGGACGAGGCAGGTGAGTTACAAAAGGCCGTGAGTTCAGGGGCCCCACCTGGGGGTCAGGGAGAAGTGCGCCGGCCCCCAGGCAGGGGGAGGCCTGGGTGTCACCCCACAGCCACCCGGGCCCCAGACTCCTGAGTTCTGACCGGGGAGCACAGGAATGTAATGAAGTGTGAGGTGGTGAAGGCCTCGGCGGGAGGGGCCGCTCCTGGGCTGGCTACTTGCCCCCCTGCACCTTCTGGTCGTAGGTGCCCGCGTGCTTGTACCCCGACACGTAGCCTGACTCGTCCACCAGGTCCACACGGCCTGCCTTGCCCTTGCCCCGGCCCGACGGGTCGAAGCGCTCCTTGTGGGAGCCCGTGAACTTGGTCGTGTCTGTGAGCCGAGATACGGTGGGTGACGAGATGGCTTTCTGCAAAGGGGGAGAGTGGGGCACGCCCAGGTGAGCCCCGGGGGCTGAGGCCGTGGGCCGCTGCATCGGCCCGCCCCCGGGGATGAACGCTTCCGCCCTCAGACCCCACACCCTGAGGGCTGTGCTCCCCCGGGGAGTCCCTGCCAGCCGTGCTCACCGTCACCCCTGAGATGACAGGGGACTTGCCCTCGATGAGCCTGTGCACCTCGCGGACAGCCTCCTCGCTGCTCTTGTCTTTGAATCTCTTCTTGGAGAGCTCTTCCAGCGCCTCCTTGAACTGCTCGAACGTGATGGTCCGGCAGGACTTCCCTCTGAGGGAGAGAGCACTCAGGGCCGGCCAGGACCGCTCCCCTCCACGGGGCACAGCCCTGCCCAGCAGCGCCCCGCGAACCTGCTGACCTCGGGGAACCCCGGCCCTTCCTGGGGACCTGGTGATGTCGGGGGGGCCCCTCCCCCATCCAGGGGCCTGGTGACATCGGGGAACCCCCATCCAGGGCCCCACTGACATCGGGGAGCCCCCGCCTCTCTCCCATAGCGGAAATCGTGTGCACCGTAAAAATACAGAATCTGCCCCTCCCCCTCCCTGTGGTGCACTGTTTATGCCCGACAGCCGGTCGCCATGGCAACCGCACCAAATATAAGTTGTCTTGGAAAAAGTTTCAAGGAGCCACATCCTTTATGAACGACTGACGTCAAAACAGACCTGCCATCTGGTTCTCAAACGGGGCGTGTGGCGTCCACCCGACGCAGGAGGGACAGTCAGGGCACGACGTGCTTGGCACCTGAACCATAACAGGGGCCAAGTCCTGCCTGGGGCCGTGACCACGCAGGGATGGGGTGGGGGGGGGAGGCGCCTCCCCAGGACACCCAGTGACGTGGGCTCAGGGCCTGGCTCTGACTCGCAGGACCCCCAAGGCCCCTGCCTGGAAGCCGCTCGGGGCCAGGCCAGGGCCACCCCCCTGAGGGGCACAAAGGGGAGCTGGGGGCAGGTGCAGCCATGTTGGTCCCCCCGCAGTGGGCCATTCACGAGATCACATAAGGCTTCTGAACTGCCTCCGCGTTTTGACAGTTTTAGCTAAAAACCACGTTTGCTACTCCCAACTGGCTTTCCCGTGCTGACCCATTCAGAGAGGTCCCGTGCAGGCGGCTCCCCACAGACACCCTGTCCACCCTGTCCTCCCTGACACCCTGTCAAGCAGCGTGCTGGGTGGGACGGCCCCATAGTACCCGGCAGGCGGCTCTGCAGAGGGCCCAGAACAGCCAAGAGCAGGCTGAGGGACTGAGAGCCACAGCCCCAGGACACAGCCACACGGGGGTTCCCAAAGAGGAGCAAAGACCGTCCGGTGGGGGACGACAGCTGGCCGCCCAGCTCTGAGCGGTGCCTTGCAGCCGCTAGCCCTGGGTTCATCCTAGATCCTAAACTACGCTTCCCTGAGTACCTCAGAGAACAACTCTGACCTCGGGGGAGGCAGAGATTTCTGAGAAATACCACCAAAACAGTCCATAAAAGAAAAAAGGAATTGGAATTCGTCAAAATTTTGAAAACCATGTCTTTCGTTCCAAGGCCAGCCACAGACCAGGGGGAAACGTACACACACACCAGAAAAAGACACCCCTTCAGGCTCAGCAGCAGGAAAACCCAGTACAAAATCCAAGCGGATTCCGAGCCACGTTGTGCAGGAAGATGCCAGCGGCGGGCCCCACTGCGAGCCCCACTGCGAGCCCCACTGCGAGCCCCACTGCGAGCCGGCCGCCGGGGAGAGCTGCCGTGAGGCCCCCCGAACGCCCGCCGGCCGGCCGCCAGGACCAAAGCAGTGACAGCGCGAGGCTGCGGGCCACCAGGTGCTCGGACACCGCTGTTGGGGTTCTGCAGTCCTGGCCCCCATGCCCCACACCTGGGCCCTGTGTGGGAGAAGCCACCCGGAGACCCAGGCGAACTACATAGCTGGGGTCTGAAGGCACGCACGGGGGCTCGCGGGCCCATGACACGGGATGTGCTGACTGGTGACCCACAGTCTGGAAGGGCACAGCCCTGGCTGTGACCTCACAGCAGGGTCTGGGGACCTGGTGGACGCGGGGCTTCCTCAAGTCCAGCAGTGGGTGGTGGGTTCTGCTCCCAGAGCAGTCAGCCTCTGAGCAAACTGGCCCGGGCCGCACGGTCCCCAGAGCTGCTGCCCGCACAGAGAACCCCGCGTGCCCTGGCTGAGGCCCTGTTTGTTTGTCCTGGGCCATCCAAGGCGCTCCCGTCTCCCATTCACACCCTGCCCGGGTCGCATGTGGGGGCCTGGCCGCCGGAGCACACAGCCCTCTCTGGGCCCCGCGGCACCAGGCGCCACCAGTGTGAGTCACTGGGGCCGGGGGCGGGGGGCATGGCTCACGGGGGCTCCCGTCAGAGGCCACATTCAGAGCTGGTGGACTTGCAGGCCTACGGCTGTCTTGCCACTCCACCTGGCTGGGCTGGGTGTCCCCAAGTGTCCCCACCGTGGCTGCCCCACAGGGAGTTCTCCCCAGGGGCCCCAGTGCCCTCCTGCAGAGCGCTGTCCCCAGCAAGTTCTAGAATGACAATGCCTGTCTCTTCCCCAGAGACACTGATCACATCACACGCTCTCTGGACACAGAGTGATCCTGTTCTCCGGAGCTCACACAACTAGAGGGTGTCCCCACAATGAACCCCCCTCCTCCCGGCTCCAGCCCGGCCGGCCAGCACCCTGCTGGAAAGCCAGCCTAGGAGTAACAGGGTCACTGGTCATAACAAGGCCCTGTGAGCTGGGGTTTCACTTGGCTTCCCCAGCCCTGTGTCCCCCAGGCCTCCAGACCTAACTCCGGGTGGGCAGGGGGCTGGACCCTGCCAGTACCAGAGGTAACCCAGGAACACCAAGGGCATCAGGGAGCCAGGCAGGGGACCAGTGCAGTCCTCCAAAGATAGATGCATGTGCAGGCCACCCGGGCCAACACCGGGAAGGCTCCCGAGCTTTGGGCCACCACCTCCTCACCAGCACCTCTGCAAACTGGGACCGAGGGCCCTCCTGGGGGCACCTCTCTGATCGGCGGCTGGGTCATCACAGGCAGCGGGCCGCTCAGGGTTGGGAGAAAGCTGCTAGGTCTCCTTGCCCCCCCGAGCAGCAAAGCCAGGGCCCTGTCCGGACCCGTCCGGACAGCCACCTGGCGGGCCTGGATGCCAGTGGGAATCCACTCCAGGCCCTGATGAAGTCCGTGGGAAGAAGGGGCCTCTGAGATGCTCCCAGCAGGGGTCAGGGGAGCCGGGGGAGCTTCGCTGTGCAGGTGGCCTAGAGCAGCTCCCAGGCCAGGTGCTCCAGGGGGACCACCGATGGCAGTCAGACCCTCCTGGCACACAGTGGTTCCCTCGCTCTGGCCCCGGGCTCCCCCTGCCACTGACGACCATGATGCTGGGGGTCTGTAGGGGCATGTGCAGGCCCTGAACCTGCCTAAAGGGGCAGCTGTGGCCCCAACTCTGCATTCCCTCTCCCCAGGTAGGCAAAACCACCCTAGCGTCCCCCGAACGTTGTGCTTTCTTCGTGCGGGTGCCTGGGGCTGGGCTTGCCCTGGGAGGGCGGCTCCCCCACCCCACCCACTCCTAACTGCCATCCTGGCTGTGGCGGGGCAGGAGGGGGTGCGGGGGGCTGAGGGGACAGCTGCACCGAGGCCACTAAGCCATTTCTGGTGTTTGGGGAAGGTCATCCTCTTAGAAGGCCGTCATGCACTGGGACCCAGCACCCTCATCAACCTGGAGAGGGAGCTGTGGGCCAGGAACTCCCTGATTCCTGTTCTCTGTGGCCTTGACCCTCGACCACAGACGCGCCAGGCCACCCACTGCAGGGGCTCGTACTGCCCCTGGGGCCACGAGAGGGCCCCACAGAGGAGGACTGGACCAGACGGCTGCTCTGACCTCCCCGCTGACCCTGAATGCCCCCTAGCCTGTCAGGAGGAGCCCAGGGCAGGAAAGGCCCAATGTGGCGGAGGCCCTGAGCAGACGCGGCGTGGGTGAGGGTTAGCTCTGTCCCTGGCCATCGTCTCGACATCATGACACACCAGCTCTGCCAGCTCTCCCCTGTGGGCACACCCAGCCCACCATCGTGCTGTCCTGGGGGGGCCTCTCCGCAGGTGCTGGACGGCGGGGGACGGCGTCTGTGCTCTAGGCCGAAGGCTCAGGTCTGCTGTCCCAGCTCCCTGCCTGAGACGGTTCCCACCGTGTCCTGGCAGGGGCATGGGGTGTGTGGCAAGAAGGGAGAAGGTCGGTGGCAGACGGGCCCCAGGGAACCCACCCAGCCTCCTTCTCCCTAACCGGTTCAGGCGCCGGCTCTGTGTCCCTCCATGAACCCACAGCACCCAGCAAACAGGCGTGTGTGTGGCCAGGAGAGGCTGCAGCAGGGACGCCCACCACGCCCTGTGCCCTTGGGCCAGGCCTCTCCACCTGTGCCTGGCTGCGAGCACGCAGGCAGGATGGGAGGGGGCACATCGTGGTGGGGACCCGTCTGTCGGGACGTTCCCGCTGTGCACGCCGAGGCTGGGCTAATTAGTATCTCAGACGGACGGGCTGTGGCTCTGGCCGGGCGGGCGCAGAAGCCTTTGTCTCGGTAACAATAGTGACAACAGTGTTCTGTCAGGACCACGCGGAGCTGCGAGAAACTCCACCACATGGTAACATCAAAACAAACAAGGGCCGCCATGGCGACCGGCCCCAAACAGAGCCCGCAGGGCCCGGCCGCGCCGCCCGCGCCGCCATGGCGACCGCCCGCAAACAGAGAGAGGGCGCCCCTCCACCGGCCTGGCCGTCCTGCTTCTGTGGCTCCCATGAGGCAAAGGCCCTTCTGCCGTGGCTGCCACTTGGAAAAACCGTGGCCCGAGACCCCACAGCCCAGGACACGCCCGTCCCCGCCCCACACCGCCGTCCTCACAAGGCCAGACAAAACCAGTTTTTAACAGGCTCCTCGAGGCCTCCCAGTGTCCTCCGGCCCATCCCTCGGGACCCCGCTATTTCCCCCTCAGGGACGAGGGCATGGGTCCCCCACCGCGTGCTCCAAGCTGACCAGCAAGCCCATCCGGGCAAGGGCCCGGGCCTGCCCCCTGGGAGGGGCCCCCGTGGCTGTCGCAACTCAGGGTGGCCAGGTCCTGACCTTGTGGGCTCGGGCCACCACGGCCCGCTCACCAGACCGCTTCCCCTGCCGGGAGCTGAGACAGAGACACCGGGGTCCCAGGCAGCCCCGTGCTCCGCATTAGGGAGCCCGCTGTGCCCAGGAGCCAGGGGCCAAGCCTCACCCAGGACGGGAAGAGCAACCAGATGGGCTCCCTTCCTGGTGCTCACACGAGTGATGCCAGTGCCCCACGGGGGCTACCAGGACCCCATCCCCCTGCCTCGGTGCTGGGCTGCCCGTGCCTGCTGCACACAGGGTCTTGGGGCCTGTCCGGAGCACCTGTCCTTGGAATGAGCCATCTCCCACCACCTGTGGGGAGCCTGAGTTTCACCTGAGAGTGCGTGTGCAGCCCATCTGTGCACACATGCGTGAGCTCTGACTGCAGGTCCGCACACGTGTGCAAATGCCTGCACGCGGCGGCCTGGAGGAAGGAGAGAAAGGTGATGGGAGGAAGAGTCGCCATCACCTGTCCCCAGTGGGTCAACAGGCAGACGGCCACCAAGGCTGTGGGAAAGGTGAGCCACCGTGGACGTGCCACTGCCTGCCTCCTTCCCAGCCCTTCTGGAACCTTCCCCAAAGGACATGGCTCTGAGGTTCCTCTGCTCCCGGGTCAGCTCATGCCTCCGGGATGCACAGGGTTTCCCAAGGCCGATGCTCAAGGCCTGGAGGACATGCCCAGGAAAGGGAGTGGGGAGACCCTGTGGGGCCCTCATAGGAGCTCCTGTGGCCTCCCCCCTGCCTGCAGCGTCAGCCCATCTGCTCTGCCCGCGGACGCCTGCAGGGGATCTGGCCACTCTCCCTTCCCTCACCGGGCTGGTGTGTGGGGCACGTCTGCTCTGCTGAGTGAGCTCTGGGCCACCGACGCTTCCGACGCAGCCACAGGCTCTGGGCTGGCCCTTGGGGTCGGCTGGTGGCGGCACCACACGCCCGAGGCTGGCTGGGCTGCCTGGACCGTCCCCAGGGAACCACACGGCAGAGCTGGTTCCCATTCGTTAGCGAGGACAGCCCACCAGACACCCCGGTGCACCTCTGGAGCTGCTCGGCTGAGGACTCCAGCCAGACCCCGTACCCTGCTGCCCAGAGGACCTCCACAGTCTCCCAGCAGACCCCTTGGTCACAAGCCTGGGGCCTCAGGGGCAGCAAATGTGGAAATCCTCGGCTGGGGCCACCGAGAGCTGGTCCCTGCAGGCTGCCAGACCGGTGCCTGGGGTGGGGGTGAGGAGACGCAGGCTCCATGTGGCTCCCTGGTCCCCAAAGGTCCCGAGGCCCCCTACTCGGAGACGCAGGAAAGGACAGGATGCAGCCCCCACCAGGCCCCCGCCCCTCCTGGGAATGTCCTTGACCACGAGGCCACACCCCACAGAGACTCCTAGGGTTTGGCCCCTCTGCTCCCATGTCCTGGGGCCCCTGCTCTATGGGGGTGACCCCACGGGTCCAGGCCAACTCGGCTGAGCAGCACACCACTCTTCATCTCCTGAGGCAGCCTGTCACTGAGCAGAGACTAGCAGAGGTTAGGGACCCACATTCCCGGTGTGTGGGGTGCAGGCAGGCTGGGCCTCTGTAAGAAGGGGACAGCATAAGTTGGGGGGAGCAGGTCTGCAAGCAGGGCTGAGACGGGCTGCTGAACCCCACATGGAGCCCAGGATGCACGGAGTCAGTGGGACCTGAGTGTCCAGTCGGGGACACACGTGGGGTCTGATCTATCCACACTCACTCCTCCACGGGCTGTGTCTTCAGCCTCCGCAGGTGAGTGTGCAGGGAGGGGGTGGACACTGACTGGACTCTTGGGCCCAGACGGCACCACGTGAATGCCTAGTCATGGGAGTGCTCTGTCCTGTGCAGAGCTGTCCAGATTTGGGGACCACGTCCCATCTGCACGAAGTCTGCACAGGCCAAGGAGCTGAGGAGGGACCCCAGAGGTCTGGAGAGCCCACCTGCCCTCTGCATGGGCCCTGCCCCCTGGACCGAGCAGACGTCAGCAGATGGAGGGGTCGGACAGCCGGGCCTGCACTGTTGGCCTAACACCTTCCCCTGGGCTCCTGGGACCTCAGCCTGGTCCCGGTGATGAAGCCTCTACCTTGGGCCCCACAGCAACCACAGAGCGGCTCTTCCCCCCTCCAGTGTCACCCCCCTTCTCACCTCTGCCCACCTGTACCCGCCTCACCTCCTCCCCCACCTGCACCCCTTCACCTCCTCCCCCACCTGCACCCGCCTCACCTCCTCCCCTACCTGTGCCCCACCTTTCCATTCCTCTCTGACCATGGGCCTTGGGAGTGGAGGGCTCACTAGAATCTGGGATCCCACAGCTATGGTGTCCTTAGGGACTCTGCTTGGACTGGACATCTGACTGGTTCCACCTCTTCCCCAGGACCAAAAAAGTCAAGTCCCCTCTGCCTGGTGAGTGCTCTGCACCACTGGGTCCTAACAGGTGACTTTCTGGGGCTGCCCGCAGGGCTACTGCACCCTGTGTAGCTCCACAGTGCCTGATGGCGACGGCAGCACCCCCGGGCCTTGGGTCAGCCCGGGAAGTCAGGGACACTGCTCCTGGGATGGAGGCACACTGGTGTCTGGTGACAGAGTCACGACCACTGGGGACACGGAGGGAGGAAGCCATCCATGGCTGAGTGCACGGAGGGGCCCAGCCATCAGTGGGCGGTGGGGGGCACGGGGGCGTCCTGCGGAAGGTGCCCAGCTGACAGCGATACCCTGACCGAGATGGCCACGCTCAGAAACAGGCTGAAAGCTATTTTCCAACGACGGGCAGCAGACAGCAGCACAAGTTAGGTAGCCCCCAGGGCGCTGTTCCTCCTCTCAGGGAGGTCGTGACGTTTGCAGGACACAAGGCGCCCAGCGGTGATGCCGGACGTGCTCCCAGCACCCGGGACAAGGGACAAGGGACAAAGGACGAAGGATGGCCCGCACACGCCGGAAGCACGTGGGCGCGCCGACGCCAACCGCTCTGTCTGCGGCGCCCGAGCCCTGGGCGCAAGGGGCCCGCACAGCCCACCGCGCACGCACCCCCGGAGCAGCCCACACCGGCCGGCGCAGCGGCCCCCGGGCAGTGCCCCCGACCCGGCACCCCGGCCTCTTACCCCGAGAAGGGGGCTCGAGCACCTCCTCATGCCGGCTGCGAGGGGTCCCGAGAGCAGGCCTGGGTGGCACTTACTTGATTTTGCTGAAGACGATGTCCACGTCTGTGACGGTCACGTTCCTCCCGTCGATGACCTGGCAGTCCTTGCACAGCTTCGACCAATTCTTGCCGTGCATCTCCCTCCCGGTGGCCCTGGTGTCCCCGTGCACGGCAAAGCGCCGGAAGGCCTCCTCCAGGGCGCTGAGCTCCGGCGCCGCGGCAGCCGCCCCCTCACCGGCCCCCTCCGACTCCAGCGACAGCCTCTTGGCTGCCCTGTCCTTTGCGGGGTCCCCTGGGGACTTGGGGGGTGTCTTGTTGGCGGCCTTGGCAGACTTGGCCTTGCTGTCGGCCATGTTGCTGGAGGAGGGGGGAGAGGAGAAAGGAGTCACCACGCTTCTGCCGGGCCACATGTGTCAGGAGGGGCACCCGGGATGTGGCGGCGGCCCTCAGAAGGGGGCAGAGATGCCACCAGAGGGGCTGTCCCCAAACAGCACAAGCCCTCCACGACAGCCCAGCCACCCGTGGGGCTCAGGTCCCTCCTGTTGCTCCCTTGCCAGCCACCACGTCACTGAGCCCTCCGTGCAATGACACCTTTCCTGGGGTACCCACCACGTGATGAGGAGGGGGACCCAGAACCCGTCGCCACCACCTCAGTGGGGCCCCTGGGTGGGGACCGCATGTGCAAGGGAAGCCACCCAAGAGGCCCCCGTCAGGACCTCAGCAGAGCCTGCCCTAACCTGCCCATGAGTCTCTGCTTTTGTGGGGCCTCTGATCCCCAAAGCCGGGCAGATCCCTGGGGACCACACAGGCTATGCTGCCCCTCCCACGTGTCCCAGCCAGTGGCTCCTGTCCCCGCAGCCCCCGATTCCCAAGCCTCACAAAAGTGTGCCCCTGAGTCTCCAGAAGCCACTTCCCAGAGGAGCTGTGGGTGGCCGTCCCTGCCTCGGGGGGCTCAACAAAGGGGGACAAGCCCTCGGGTTCAGGCAGACTCCAGGGCAGACAGCAGCGCTGGGGACAGCAAGCACACGCACAAGTCCGCAGTTCACGGGGGCCGCGCAACCCCGTCCCTCGCCGCTCCAAACCTGAGTCCTCAGCACCGGCTTGCCCAGCAGAAGCTGGGACCAGCACCAGGGGCTGGGGTGGCCAGGCAGACAGCGTTCGCACAATCCGCCACCCTCAGCAAGGCCCGCGCAGCTCAGCCGCTGCACTGAACATTTTCTAGGCCCCCTGTGGCCCTGCCGTGCCCCTGCCCCAGGAGCAAAGCTTGAACCACTGGTGAGAAAACTGGGAACAGCGCAGACGGGGCGGCACCAGCAGGAGAGTCGCGCCCGCACGCATGCCTGTCCGCGCGGGGCAGGGAGCACCAGCCCTCCCAGGGACCCAGGACAAAGGCGGGGACACCCAGTCGTCTCCAGTGTTATCGCTGACACCATTTCTTTGTCGGAAACAGGAGCTTCTTGGGGCTGAGGTGGGAGGGCTCACATCCTGTGTGTTCTTTTCTATCCTTTGATAAATCTACGTGCTATTTCGAAAATGAGATAATAATGATAAAATTCGTTTTTAAAAATCCTGAGGGCTTCTGCAGAGGCCTGCTGGAATACGGAGCTGTCCAGAGAGGCCCTGCTGATCCCAGGATGGCAGCCTGTCCCCACAGGAAGGCCTTCCCTGCAGGCACGGACCTCCCCATCAGCCCGGAGCCCAGGAGACGCAAATCAGCCCACAGCGGGAGTAGAGGCCCATCCACTGTGACCAGGGGTGGCCAGGGACCATTCTGGCTGGCCAAAGACTGGGCAGTCCGAATGTCCTGCCCTTTCCCTCGATGTGAGGGTTTGCAGTAGCTCCAGAACACCCCGGGAGCTCCTGTGCCCAGACACCCCCTCCCTGTGGATTTCTGGAGTCTCTCTCTTTGGTCTCACCTGCTTTCCTGGGATGGGTATGAATTTGGGGGGAAGGAGGAGGAGAGAGTGAGCACAGAGCTGGGGTCCATAGTGCATAGAGGCTCCCAGACACCAAGGGACGCGCCTGGAAAGCGCCCCAAGCATCGTCAGCATCAGGCCCACAACAGGCCAGCTGAGCTCCCTTGGGCCCCCTCTGCTGTTGGGCTCAGGGGTCCCAGGCAGCAGGGCAGGGGTAGCGGTAGTGGGTGAAGGGGGCCCTGCAGAAGAGCAGGAGGGGGAGGAAACCAGGGTGGTGCACTGTGAGTCCAGTACGAGCCGTCCCCCCTCGGCCAGAGGGCTCGGGAGCAGGTAGCTGAGAGAGCACGCGCGAGGTGTGGGGACGGACTGTGTTACTGGATTTGCATTTTCGGAGAGGCCCTGCCAAGGTGGAATTACAGAGCTGGCTGGGAGGAGGGCCCAAAGGGCCACCCCTGCCCATGGCCCCACACAGACTTCAACACACCTGACCCCAGTGTCCACCAGACTTCAGGATTATACCCCTGCCAGGAAAGGCTGTCTCTCAGACACCGTGTGTCCTCCCCAGCCCAAAACCCCTCCGGAGCCATCTAGGCTCCAAAGAAGCCATGGGCCCCATGCCAAGGGCCCTACTTCCAAAATGAACTGGGTTCCATTTCAGAATGACTCTCCCTGGCAAGCTCCTTAAGACTCGACCACCATGTGACGCTAAACTTACAGAAAAGGTTATATAGGACAGACCCTGAAAAGCCACTATCAGCCAGCACATGGACATCAGCACACAGAGCCCCAACTAGGAGCATTGGAAATCCCTGTTAGTGATATGCCTGCAACAGGGCCAGGTGTGCGTGTGAGCGGAGCCAGGTGTGCCTATGAGCGGCGACACGTGTTTCTGTGAGCAAGATCAGGTGTGCGTGTGAGCGGGGTCAGGTGTGCGTGTGAGCGAGATCAGATATGCGTGTGAACAGGACCAGGTGTGCCTGTGAGCGGGACCAGGTGTGCCTGTGAGTGGCGACTCGTGTTTCTGTGAGCCGGGTCAGGTGTGCGTGTGAGCAGGCCCTGCAGGTAACCTGCACCTACCCTGGGAATGGGGCCCAGGGATGGCAGCGGACTGGGGCAAGGTGGAGGCCAGCAGGATGCACGTGTCTGGGAAGCTGGACAGGCCTCAGAGAGGCACAGAGCTCACCCAGGACCCCTGTCCCCTGCCCCCAACATACCGCTGGCCCTGTCACCCTCCCTGGGCACTGGAGGACCCCTCCACTGAGCCCCTCTTGCTGGGAACCTCTGGTGGTGGGTAAAGTGGTACCAACCAGCCTCCCATGGACCCTCTGGGGAAATGCTGGCCCTTCCTCCCTGCCCATCCTCCCCTGGCGCTGCTCTGAGGCCCCCCGGCTCTAGCCCCAACCTGCACCTCCAGACCTCCGGAAACTCAGTACCCACGTCTCTGAAGGGGCCAACGCTGCCTCAGTCACAGCCACGCAGCCTGTGACGTCTGCTGGCAGGACGAGCCAAGGTGGCAGAGACGGTGGGCGAGGGACGAGAACCAGTGTCCTTGGGAAATACCCTGCAGTCACAGCATCTGGGTTCCATGAGAAACCCCAAAGAGGCCAAACATTGTTTGCTCACTGGGCTGGGGTGTCCTTTGGACCTGTGCACTTCCTGGCGAATTCCTGACCTGAGTGGGGCACGGTGATTCAGAGACCTGTGGGCCTGGGTGGGAGCTGCTCCCCATGAAAGCTCCCTGGTCGCACACCGCCCCCGCCCCAGCAGCTGGAAGGTTAACCTCTTCCACTCGAGGCAAAGCGCCAACCCCTCTGGGCGCCCGGGAGTCTGTGGGACGCGCTCTGCTGCAAACTGAGTTGAGAAACAGGCTCTGGCTCCAGCAGACACCACAGGCCCTGCGCGGGGAAAGGATTCCCAGGGGTGGGAGCATCAGAAGGAAGCTTCTGGAAGTCACTCGGGGTCTCCCTGAGCTCCTGCTCAGGGTCCCTGGTCTTCAGGCCCCTGGGGTCCATCCCCTCCATGCTGCCCCAATCTTCACACCAGGGCCTGGCCCAGGGGGAGCAGTGGGTGCAGAAGCCCCAGAGTACAGCGGGGACCGCTGACGGGACCCCGAGGCCCAGGGTCCTGACCGAGATCCCGTTTCTGTGTGAGAAACCTCGAAGGCCCCGGGAACGCGCATCCCTGCGGACCGGAGAAAGCTGGCTCAGAGCAGCACAGGCATGCGCCTGGGGACGGGCAGAGCGGAGGGCACCCGTGAGGAGGCTCTGGCTGCTGGAGGCCCCTTACTGGACGCCGCCAGATGCTCCGGGTTGCCCCCGAGGCTGTGAACAAAGCGCACAGACGGAAAAGAATGAGACTTGGAGGGGAGGAGTGTGTCCTCCCTGCTCCTCGAGCTTCCCTGGCAGGCTGCGTGTGATGCCGGCGGGCGGGGCACCAAGGCTCCCGGGACCGCGCGCGCTCCAGAATGTTCCACGGGGCTCGCCTTTCACCAGCGCCCAGGCCCCAGCATCAGGGTCTCGAGCTCTATCTCCCCCAGTGCTGCTGCCCTGAGGGGGATGAGGCCAGCAAGGCCTGGTCCCATCCCCGCGCCGCGTCTGCGGCCCCATCTCTGAGGGCCCTTGCGCACAACACGGCCCTCTGGCAAGCGTGCACACTTTCTTTCATAAGTGGCTGCCTGCTCCATGGCTGCCTTGGACACTCGATGTGAATGACCACTCGTCCCAGCTGAGGGCGGTGCCAGGTGGTGAGAGCCTTCCCGGGGCGGACAAAGCGGCCTTTCTGAGCTGCACAGCCCCGCCGGCCACCCCCGCCGGCCACCCGGGACAGACAGGAATCCCACTGTGTGCAGAGTACAGTCCTGAGACCCCGGCACGGCCCCTCTCAGCCCAGTGCGGGAGCCGACCCCACCCAGGGCTGTGCGAGCAGGACATACGCAGGCCCCGGGGCCCATCACCTCAGGCCACTGGTCCACACAGGCCCCTAAGCCAGGCATCCCCGAGAGCCACAGGTCATGGCTGCCCCGAGGAGTAAAGCCCACGCCCCGCTGCTCCCCGTCCAAAGACCAGGAGTCAGGCGCCGCAAGCCCAACACCTGGGGCCAGGGGCCCATCCTGGCTGTCCTGCAGCAAGGTCACTGGGGGACCCCCATCTTGGACCTGTGGAGCTGCTGTCCAGCTGGGGTGGCGGGGACAGGCTGTGGGACGACCAGCACAAGGGGCCAGGAAACTGGGACGGGGGCCCAGGACAGGAGGTGCACTCTCCAAAAGACAGCCTCGGGGGACAGGTACCTTTCCAGTAGGGGAAACTGAGGAAGGCCAGAGCTGCTGTGGGGCAAGGGCATTTCATCCCCATCCACCCAGCCACAGGGCCCCTGGGTCGCCTTTCCCTTCCCCATGATAGCAGGACATTCTCTGGCCACCATAAAGTCAGGGATTTGGGGGGGACCTGCTCAGGCAGAGCCCCCACTTCCCTCAACAAGTTTTCCAGGGGATCCGAGAACACCAGTGCCCAGGAGTGTGCACGGAGCACGTCTGCATGTGGGTCGAGACAACGAAGCATGTGGGGCGAAGAGAGAGCCCCCAGGGGAGACGCGGTTGGAGGGGCGCCGCAGAACACCCCATTCCCGAGAGAGGGCCTCAGAACCAAAGACAGCGAGCAGCAGGCTGGGCCCACGGCCCACCGGTTCGCGGCAGTGAGGTCCCCAGAGCCACCCCAGACCACCGCCCAGACCAGGATGAGAACTGACCTGATTCCCAGGCTCACCGTCTGGGCTGCACTTCCCCGAAAAGCTCTCCTACGACGCTCCCACAACAGGGCACCCGGCACAAGGCCATGCCAGAACCGAGCACACGGGCCACGCTACCCACGCTGCACACGCTGGCCTCGGCGCTTGGATTGAACCTCTAGACAGGGGCCTACCTGGCAGGAGGGAGGGCACTTCTGGCCGCTGAGGCCTCTGTCCGACCCTCAGCATGCCACCCGGCCAGCGCCTGTGGGACCCGGATGCCAGGTACGCTCCCTACGCAGAGGGCAAGCGTGGTGGGGTGAGTGGTGAGCCCCCGAAAGGCATGTCCGCACCCCAGAGCCTGTGAGGGTGACCCTGTTTGCAGGGGTCAGGAGGCCAGAGACCTCCAGTCGGGGTCTGGACTCCCTGGGGGGCCCTGAATCCAGCAACACATGTTCTTGGAGGAGGAGAGACAGACACGAGTCCTCGCGATGGCTGAGCCACAGGCCCAGGGACGGACCTCTGGGCCCTGGGGTGGGGGTGGGGGGCAGAAGAGGAGGGAAGGACCCTTCCCTCGACCCTCTGGACGGAGCATGGCCCTGCCCACCTGGATCTCAGGCTTCTGGCCCCAGAACTGAGCCAGGATATGTGTCTGTGTCACAGCTGCCCCAGGGCCCTCACACGGCCCGCCCGAGCGGAAGAAGCAGCCCTCACAGACAGCCACCCTGGAGGAGAAGGGCCAGCGCTGGCGGCCGGCTCCAGGGCCCCCAGAGGCTGGGCCCCCAGTGGGGAACGGCCGTGGGACGCCGGCCTGCTGAGAGGCCCATCTCAGCCCCAAGCTGGAGGACCCTGGGCAGAGGGGGAGGTGGTGGCCCCCAAGCCTGTGGGTTTAGGGGAGGCTTACAGCTCCGTGGGGCCCGGCCTGCACAGCCCTCCTGCAGGGGTGAGGCAGCCGGGCCGGAGGGGCCGGGGGCCGGAGTCCGCTCACACCGAGGAACATCCACGAAGCTGCAGATATAAAAACTTCTCTTCAAGATCCTGAACGAAACAGTAACCAAAGTAGCCAAGGAATGCGCTCAGCCGTCAGAAGGCTCCGCGCTCCACAGTCGAGCGGGGCCTCGAGACCAGCTCCGGGGAGGACCCGCCGCGCACGGGAGTGCAGGCCGGGCGGCCGGTGGCCTCAGCGCGGGCTCGCGGCGCAGGTCCTCCGGCAGCGAAGGAGGCAGCGCGTCCGTGTGCGGGAAGGGGAGCCTGCGGGCGGCTGGATGCGGGCTCTCGGAGGAGCGCCTGCGAGCTTCTCTCGGGTCGGAGCTGGGCCGCGTCCGCGTCCGGGACAGGACAGGCCGGGCCGCCGCAGCTTCCGGACGCACAGGGGGCGCACGGGGTCCGCTGCCCTCCGCGTGGCCGCGCAGACGGGCCGTGCAGCGCGTTCGATAACGAGCCGGTTAAAATACGGCGAAGGCGCACCGGGTCCTACAGGACGCGCAGGACGTCGTGGGACACGCTGCGGCCGGGCGGAGCCGAGGGTCCGAGCGGCGGCTTTGAAACGGGGCCTGGAACCCAATGACAGAAAGACGTCCCCGTCGCTAAGCTCGGCACCGTTTTCACTCAACCCAGACGTGAGATTGCACGATGCTCCCGCCAGGGCCTCCAGGCGAAGGGCTGGGGACACACGGGTCATGAGGCAAGAACGATACGGGCTCCACAGGCGGTGAGACGGGAGGGAAAGCTCTGGGAACGAGGTCGGCGTCCTCCGGGGCTGGGCGGGGACTCGCCGACGGGATGGGACCAGCGCACACGGGCCGGCCCAGGTGGCCAAGTGGGACCCCAGGCCGGCGTCAGGCCAGTGAGGGGCGTGAAGGGCCGACGCGTTCGGAGACCGACGCGCCAAGGCACTGGACGGCCTCGGGGCACGGGAAGGTCCATCAGCGGCCACTCGGAGGTCCCTGCCCTCGCGAACGCCACCAGCTTGAGACCAAGAACTTCCGCTCATCCGCAAACATCACGGGGGTAGAAATAATGCGGGGCCGGAGCAGAGGCCGGTCAGGAGTAGCCAGCCCGGGCCTGTCTCCCGAAACTCTGAAGGACCCCCCAGCTCAGTAAGGAAAAGACACGGGCCAGGTCCCCCGGTCAGGCCCTTCCCGCGGGGTTGCTGCCAAGGAGGGAAAGCCCTGGGAAGAGCAGGCCAGCCAGGGGCCAGCGGATGCCCACCACAGGCCACAGGCCACAGGCCACAGCAGCACCCAAGGCCGAGAGGCACAGGGTCGGAAGCAGGGACGGCACAGCCAGTCTCAAGCACCAAGAAATCATCTCCCACCCCCGAGCCCCCCGCCTCGAGCCAGCACTAGCTGGCACCCTAGCTGCCGGCACCACAGCACACAGCCCCACGATGGAGACTTGGCTTCCCTGCTTCTCTCTTGGGGCAGGTGAACCTTCTGGAAAGATCCCACACAGAGACGGGCAGCCTGGCACTGGTGGTCCTGCCCGGACAGCAGACCCCAGCCACCGTCAGGGAACGGAGGCCACCGTCCACACCAAGTCCTGCAGGGTGGCAGATCTGGTGGCAAACCAAACATCGTCCCTGTCTTAGCCCCCTGGTTTGGGGACAGTCCGTTGTCCAGCATTAAATGCCTAGAGCGGGGCTGAGGGTCGGTGTGAGCCTCGAAGCACACGCACTCAGCAGCATGTACACCTGCACCGAGAAGGGGGCGTGAACGGGCTTCACACAGACAGCTCGGACCCAGGGCCACAGGGTCAGCCTGGAGGAGCACCCACGTCATATCGACTCAGGGGCCACACCCACACACCACGCCCCACAACCTGCCCGCCCAGCTGACCCGTCCCAGATGCAGATGGGACACTGGGGCGCATGAGGCCGCCGTGGGGTCATCGGAGGGCTCTGGAGGCTGTGTGGCCTCCCCACTGTGTGGGCTGTGTGGGAACCCCACAGAGTTCCCCAAGCGGAGGCAGCGTCTGCTCCCCTGATACCTGCCAGGTGCTCCGCAGCCGTGCAGTCACGTGGGTGTGACAGGACGGGGTCTGGGGAAGCGTGGCCCAGGGCAGGAACTCACTCAGAGCCTGCAGGGAGCGCAGCACTTATGCCAAAAATCAGAGACACAGGCACACTGGCGACACGCTGGGGACATGCACCAACACATAGGACATACTGGGCACATGATAGGGACACGCTGGGAACACATGAGGACACATGGGGACCCACTATGGACATGCCAGGAACATATGGGAGACATGTCAGGACATGCTGGGGACATACAAGGGACACATGGGGGACATGTGGGAATATACAGAAACATGCTGGGGACACGTGAGAGTGCCGCACCACAGAAGCAGGAGGAGAAGAGGAAAAGGCTCCAAGTGGTTTTAATGTCTAGGCTTGAAAAAGGTAAAAACCTGTCTTTCCTTGCCATAAACCTAATTTAAAAAAAGAGGAAGGCGGGAGGAAAGTGCTCCTGGGAGGAGAGGCGCAGGCTCTGGACGAGGGCCGGGAAGACGAGTCAGAAACTGTCACTTTTCACACTCTGTGGAAGACCCTCCTCTTTTCAGCGAAGAGGGTCCTGTTTGGACGGCAACTTACAACCCACGGGAGCCGCAGTAGGGTCCCTTGCTTGGGGGGGGGGGGGCGTTGGCAACTGGCACCTGCAACCAGACTGACTTGGGTCGGATGAGCCCTGGAGACAGCAGCCCGGCTCCCATGGGGAGCTGCCCTTCCCTATTCTGCCAGCCCCTGGGTTGGTGGCTCCGGTGGACGCGGCACTCAGTGCCAGACCAGGGCGCCAGGCTGGGCGGAGGAGGACCTGACACTTCAAGGCGCAGGAGGGCCCCCTGCCCTACGGCCCCAGGATCCCCAGATGGCACCTCCCGCGTGCTCCTCCTGCCTCCCTGGCCACATCACTGGCTATAAATAGGTCTGGCTCCCAGGCAGCACTGCCTCTCCCAGAGGAAGCTTTTAATTCTCAGCCTCTCCTGCCGGCAGCGCTCCGCTGCCCTGAGGACAGTCTGGCTGCTAAAAGCCTCCGCTTACATGTCAGCAGTGATGAATGATTTCAGTTTCTTAAGAAATTCTCCCGTGATCTGCCCATTATCCACCGTGAGAATTATAACCTCGTATGCAGCCACAAGTTATTTACTGCACGTTGGAAGCATCCAGGAAGATGAGAACATGGCCAGCGCCGCTTCCTCTGATGTCCATCGCTTCGTTCCTCCGGCCCACGCAGAGCCATTCTACGCAGTGGTACCCGAGTCAGGGAGCGCCCTGGCAATCACCAGAGCCACAGGGCCTTTCCCCAGGAGCGCGCACAGACCCTCTGCTTTCAGCAGACGCGCCCAGGAAATTCAGCAGCGCCCTGCCCCCCACCCCGGCACCCCTCAGGGAGCCGTGTGATTTGGACCATGTGATGGGAGCAGCGGCTGGTACCAGAGCCCAGAGCCGGGGTCATGGAATCCAGTTTAACGCCCCCCCCACCTCGTCAAGGCTGGCTGCTCACGGCCCCACCCCCACTTCCGGCCTGTTCCAAGCTCCCCCGCCCCCAATCACTCCATCCCCTATGGTCCCTGCTCTCGGGATTCGGGTCAGCCTTTACCAATCACCTCCCAGGAACCGGGGGCTGGCCTGGCTGGTGCAGAGGCCCCCCCACCGCACCCGCGGGGTCCTCCCTGAGAGCTTGGCCGAGGGGCGCGCGGGGAGGCTGCAGAGTGTGACCGCGAGCCGGGTCCTGTTCCCGCCAGGTGAACGAGCGCATGAGCGCGCAGACGGGCGACGGCAGGGCCAGCTGGCCCAGAAAGGTGCCCGACGGCCGCAGACGCAAAACGCCTGTCAAAATGCGCACGACCGGGCTGTGCGGCACGGATTTTCCTGCGCCCTCCCCCCCACCCCATTTCGGGGCTACGTTTGCGGCCGTGAAGCCGCAGGATCAAGGGCTTCTCCGCCTTCCCCGGAGGCCGGCCCCGCTCCCCAGCGCCGCGGAGGCCTCGGTCGGTCGTGCCCGCGCCGGGAGCCCCTCCTCGAAGCGTCCGCGTTTGCGCAGCGCAGGCCCGACGCGCTCACCTGCGGCGCGGACGGGGGCGCGGACCGGGGCGCGGACCCCGCGAGCGGCGGACCCAACGACGGGCCCGGGTCTCCCCGAGTTCGCGCCGCAAGACGGTGGCCCCTCACACCTCTCAGCCCCGAGTCCCCGCCCTGTCGCGGCCGGCAGACCCCGGGCCTGGGCAGCGGCAGACGCGGTCCCCGAAGCCGGACGCGGAGGGCTCGGGCGGCGGCGGGGAAGGGGCTGCGAGGGGCGTCTTCGCCGCGCGAGCCCGACGCCGGGGGAGGCCGCGGCACCTGCGCCCGCCGCCCGCGCCCTCCGCGCCCCCAGACCCACGCCCCCGCCTCCAACCCCGGGCGCACGCGCACCGCGGGGAAGCCCAGGACCGGGGTCGCACTGACGCACCGAGGCCGCAGCCGGGAGGGGGCGCGGCGGGCGCAGGTGGCAGGCGCGGCGGGGCGGCGGCGGGGCGGCGGCGGGGGAGGGGGTGTCCTGCGCCCGGCGCCCCGGACCGAGCCCAGCGGACCCTTACCTCGGAGACGCGGCCACTGCAGCGGGCGCCTCGCGACTCGGCCGCGCGCGACCGGGTGTCCGGCGTGTGCCCGCGCCCCCGCAGCCCCGGGCCCGCCAGCCCCGCCCTGCCGCCCCCGCAGCCCCGCCCCCTCCCCGCCCCGCGCGCTCATCGGCCCGCCCCCAGCCCGGCCCTCCCCGCACGCTCATTGGCCCGCCTCGGCCCCTCTCGGGCTCCCGCCCCGCCCCCGCCCAGCCCTGCCCAGCCCCGCCCGTCCCGGGGAGCGCGCAGAGTGCGCGGAGGCCGGTTCGCGCGCCGCCTCTGCCTTACAAGGCCCGCGCGGCGCAGGGGCGTGGGAACCCCGGGGGTGGGAGGCGGGCTGGGGGCGGGGGGCTGGGGGCGGCAGCCCCTGCCCCTCCCGGAAGCCCGGAGGCCGGCCCTCACTCCTGCGGCCCGCGGCGCGCGCGTGGACCGGCCTGCGGGTGGGGCTGCGGACGCGGGCGTCTCCGCGGGGACTCTCGGGCCGGGGGGCGGGGGTTGGTGCTGGGACCTCGCCCACCGCGCTCAGGTCGGGGCGCGCAGTGGGCCACGCCCTGGGGCTTGGGGGCCTCGGGAACGTGCGGCCCGCGCCTGGGTGGGGTCGGGCGGTGCCGAGCACCCGGCGCTGGACACCGGGCGCCACCGAGCCGCCTTCCCCGAGCACGAGTCGCGGCTGCGTCCCCAGCCCGGCCTTGAGGCCTCGTGCTCCTCGGCTCCTGGTGGGCCTCGGCTGGTGAGCTCGGGGGCAGCGGCCATCCTGAAATCCTCTTCCAGTTTCTCTTTCTCTTTCCCAGCCGACACCTGCGTTCCTTCCCGGCCAGGCAGGCTCCGTCCAGTGACGGCAGGGGTGTCCCTGTCTGTGCCCTGGGGGACCCCCTCCAGCGCAGAAGCCCAGCCTGGGCGTGGGGGTTGACTTTAAGGTCACTTCCAGCTTCACTGCTGAGCTTCCCTCGGACCTGTCCAAGGGACCACTACCCCAGCGTCTGCCCCCTCCTCCTGATGGCAGACCCCACCCTCGCCGGCACCCATTCCGGGCTAGGCCCTCCCTCTCCCAGCTACAGAGACCCCTCCACACTCCACAGGCACACCCCCCGCCCGGCCCCACAGGCTCTGCCTGGCTCTCAGATGGGGGTTCGGAGCCCGTAGGAGTGCAGCTCTGGGTTGCAGCTCCCGTTCCAGCCAGGTCACACACAGCGCCTGCCAAGACAGCAGAGCAGACTGCAGCGCGGCACCGGAGAAGGGGTCCCATGGCTGCAGAGAAGGGGTGCTGGGGCTGGCTCTCCAGCAGACCATTGGCCCATCAGGTGGGGGGACACTGAGAGCTAGGGACAGGCAGCCCTTGGTGGCCCAGCCCCATCCCATCCCCACAAATGTCCTGAGTCCCACATGCCTCCTGTCAATCCCTCTGGTTTCTACTGCTCCAAACTGCTGGAAGACAGGTCTGTCCAGGGGTCTGCTTCCCAAGACTCGGGGCTCTGTCCGTTCAGGCTGGGCTGGCCACACGTCTGTGTCCCACTCAGCCCTCAGCACTGCCTTCCCCGGGCTGTCGTAACTCAAAGTGCAAGGGAAGGAGGGAAAAGCGGCACAGTCCCACGATTGTCATGTTAGCTACCAGCGCCTGCTGAGTCCACTGTGCGAACCCAGCACCCACGCCAACACAAACACAGTGCAGCTGGCCAGCGGAGGTGAGCTTCAGGCCTTAAGAGCAAAAATGCTGAAGGTTCATGTTCTTTGGGGTGGAAAGGCAAAGTGTGGGGTGATGGGCAGAGCACTGGGGAACCCCCAGGAGCAGCCGGGCAGAGCCACAGCCCTGCCCCTATATCGCAGGCTGGCCTGGCACCCTGCTTCTGGGCCAGTCCGTGGCCAGAGCTGGGCTTGCGGTCTGTCCCATTCCTGGACTTTTACTGGCTGTCCGCAAATGAAATTTTTTGAGCTCACAGGTGTGCTGCTCTCTGAAACCCGTGCAGCGCTCACTGACAAAATCACTGAGGAGTGGCGGAGAAGGTCTTCACAAGTCAGGAGCTCCCCACCGCATAGAATTGCACCCTGGTCCAAGGGTCACCAGGCCCCTCCTCCAGCCGTGGCTGCTGGGCCAGTGCGCCCTTTGTCGGGGATGCTGCTGCCCTGGGCTCCGGCCCACCAGTGACTCGGGCGGCCTCCGTCTGCCCTCCAGTTGTTAAAACCCGACTCTCAGTTGGCAGGAAAGCGTTCGCGCACCTGTGTGGTGGCCGCAAAGGCATAGTCCGCAGCCCGGAGTCATATGCATTCGTGGGGTGCTGTGCTTGTCCCCGGGGCTGCTGGAACAAAGGGCCACACACTGGCAGCCGAAATCCTCTCCATTCTGGGGCCAGAAGTCCAAAGTCCAGGTGTGGGCAGAGCTGTACCTCCTGCGGAAGGGGGCAAGGCCGTCCTGTTTCCTGCAGTGGCTGGGGCTCCTGGCCTCCAGGCTCGGCCTCTGTCTTCGCACGGCCTCCTCCTTCATGGCTCACTGGCTTAGGGTCCACCTGGATACCCCTGCGTGCTCTCTAAATGTATCCGCACAGGCCCTTCCTCTCTCTAGGGGAGATCTGAGTTTCAAGGGGCCGTGATTTGCAGGGGCGGCCTCCCCGCAGCACAGGGGCTCTTCCTAGCTCTCCTAGGGGTGGCCCAGCAGCCACAGCAGGTCATTGGGAGACCAGTTGTCCTGGATCCCCAGGGAAGTTTTGTGGCATGCAGTCGGGAGAACCAAGGACGGGACCGCTGCCCCCACGTGGGCATGCTGGGCTGGCGTGGGTTCTGCTGGGCTGGTGTCTCCGCGCCTCAGCCACCACAGTCCCATCTGGCTGTCATGGGCTCTGGGTCCTGGGTCTCTGCCCCTGAAGGAGGTCGAGGGCCTCTGTGTGCAGGGAGAGGGACATCACAGTGTCCTTATTTCTGGAACCCGAGCACATCCTCTTGGTGAAAATGTGTCCTCGACCGCAGGCTGTCTGAGTCCCATCCCCGCAGTCTCCCTGCTATGGGAAGTCCGTGCGTGGAGTGAAGGCTGCACTCAGGTAGCAATGGGGGGAACTCCTGGACCCCCAAACCACGACTGGGATGCCGTGCGTCTCCCCCGCCCCGCAGGCCGCCAAGCGCTGTGGGAGCTCTCCCTCACCGCCGGCTCCCTGGCCCCACTCAGAGCGCGTGCGGTCTCCCCACAGACGAGCTTTGCCGGGCCTTCCCGTTTACGCCGCTCAACCGTGGGGAATGGCCCTTAACCCAAATGAGACCAAATGGAGCCAAAATGACCCTGCATGGCTGAGGCAGCTGGCACCCAGGAGCTGGGGGACGACCGCTGGCCTGTTCTGGGCGTCTCAGGGCTGCCCAATGGGCCCCGCTTGGGCGGGGAGTCTTCCTCAGACGGGCGGCCCCTCCAGTGTCAGTTGCGTCAGGCTCTGCTCACATGCTGGGGACAGGCGTCCCGGTCAGGGCTGGCTGCACATATGGGACCCTGTCAAAATTCAAATTCGGGCCCTTGTACAAAAATTAGTAAGGCTCTCAGGAGGGCAACAGTGCAGTGTCCAGCAGGGCTCAGGGCCTTCCAGCAGCCCCAAGTGCACACAGTCCCAACAGCTGTCCCGCTGTCAGCCGCTCTTGGGACGGAGGAGCTCACCCAGGGGTGCCCAGTGACATCGGGCAGGTACCCACAGCCGGTGTGTGAAGCTTACCTCAGAAAGTTGTTTTGGCTTGGAATTTATCCTTACGATCGTTAAACTGGGGATAAAGTCTTATTTATTCCCTAATTTTTATTCAAATGAGATTTTATTCAAATAAGATTTTTAGGACTTGAGGTCTGTCACTGATTTTGCTTGTAAGAAAACTCCAGAGGCACCAGCCCGCCAAGCAGGGGTGAAGGCACGCCACGTCACCTTGGGCTGGGGTTCCTTGAGTCTGAACTCCCCACCCCCCACCCCTGCACTAGCCTACAGAGCTAACCCAGCGATGGGCCACATGGGCGGTGACAGATGCTGGGGTCTTCCTGGGGGCGTGTGGCCACTGAAACTGGCTACATGTGGCTGCGTATTGTGCTCTGTATGTCCACCTGTGCCTGCCTTCTCTTCTTTCTCCCAGTCCTGCGGGCGGACGTTCTGGCACCGAATGCGCCCAGCTCAAACAAGGGCAGACCCCCGCAGGACAATCCTGCCCCCCAAGTCACCGTGAGAGGCAGCTATAATGGGTGCACCGAGGTAGGTGCCTCTGTGAAGGAGGCAGCTTTCTGTCAGGCCCCTCTGGGAGGTCATAGGGGTGCACGAGCAAGTGAAGACAACAGCCCGTTCGCCACCGTGGAGGTCAGAGCCTGTTGGGGAGCTCCTTCCCTGCGCGTGTGAAAACCTTCAAGAAGACGCTGGTGGCAGCAGCTGTGGCTTCACAGATTCCAGGACCAAGGGGGCCGCAGGATCCCAGGACGCTGGCATCAGGGGCAGCTCCTACTTGGTCATAAAACCATCCCCTAGTACAGTCCAGATCTTCCCCAAATTAATCTAAGCGAGTGTTCCGTGGACACAGCGATCCCCGTGCAGGTTCCACAGTCTGCGCAAGACTGTGGCTGCTGTGCCCTCAGTTCTGAACACAGCTGTCCCCTCAAGAATGGTCATCACTTCCCCGCCACTCGCAGGGCGGGGTGCCTCTCCACCATCTGGTGACTCAGCGGCTGAGCCTTCGAAGGTCCATCCACTCTGCTCCTGCAACTGCATTTCCAACTTTGGGCAGCAGCATCGAACACGGCAGATTGTCACAGAACACATTTTTGTGTTGAGGTGAAGTGACAGGAATTAGGTGTGCTCTCACGTGGAGCAAGGCTTGCAAAACGCTGGGCGTCAGGCAGCAGAGCCCAGGACCCTGAGGGGCGGGATCCCCACCAATCGCCTGGGTAGTGACCGAGTGCTATGCGGGGAGGGGACCCAGGCAGAGCCTGGCGGTCGCCCCGGGCGAGCAAACAGAGTTGAGAGACTCTCTTTGTCTCTCCGGGAGAGAGAACTCACGGAACAGAGTCCAAAAGAGGACAGGACCCAGAGATCTGCAGAAGCCCCACAGCCCCGCGAGCATACAGCTGGGTCCAGTCAGCGCGCAGGTGGGGAGAACCGTGAGGCTGGACGGGAGCCACAACCCTGCCCGGGGATGCACCCACGGTTACAGGGTATGCCTGTGGCCGCTGAGCAGAAGGCTCTGCCTCCGGGGGCACTGGGTGAGGCCACAGGGGAAGGAGGTGGGCTCAAGGCTGGTCATGAGCCCCAGCCAAGGCGCAGAGATCAAACTTCTAAAATAATTGCATCTCTGAATACATTTCAAGAACATTGAGAAGAATAGAGAAAAATTCAGCATCCCCAAAGGTAAATGTAAGGATTCCTGGTGTCCACGGAGAACTATCAGGGTGCCAAGACACAGGAAAGTAAGACGCGTGTGACAAGTGGTCGGTCGTCTGGAACTGAGCCAGTCCTGCACCAGGCATGAGCACAACCTCATAACTGCTTCCCACGGGGTCCGAAAGTTACACGGAGACGGGAGTCACAGCAGCACCCCAGGTGGAGTCTGTAAGGTTGTGAACTCCGGCGTGTGAGATGGAAAATGCGCCAAGTGGGTCAACGGCAGATGAGACATGAATGGGGGGAAACAGCTGAAATTGTCCGGAGAGAAACAGGGAACAGAGACTGAACAATCAACCACCAGTGTCTGTGGGAACAGCCCAACGTATGTTTAATGGGAGTCCCCCCAAAAGAGGAGGAGATACTGGGGGCAGGGGTTCAGAAAAAGTGTTAGAAAAATAATGGTTAAGGCATTTCCAAATTTGATGTAAACTCTAACCCACAGAGGCAGGAGGCTCGAGGAGACTCAAGCACCAGGACCCCCGTGCAGACGGCAGCGGTCACAAGCGGGAATACGGCCGCAGCTGGGGGCCAGGCGCCGTGTGCGAGGGCTGCGGGCCGGGCGCAGTGGCAGGCCCGTGGGTGGCCCATGGGTGGCCCGTGGGTGGCCGAGAGGTGGGATCTGCTGAGGCAGCATGGGGTGGCACACACGGTGTTACGAGAATAGGTCACGTAACCAAGGACACCATGCGTGTCCTAGAAAGTGAGCCCAGGGCCCTGCAGACGTCCCACGAATCAGGCTTATTACTCGTCCAAATCTGTTTTCCCTCTGTGTAACCCAGCGGCCTACTAGGAAGCCGGGAAGGGTGCGTTTTGCATTTCTCCCCACGGCTTCTGACCAGACGCTTCACACGCCTCCCTCCTTTCTTGTTCGACGTCGTGGTGCTGCAGGCTTGTCATCTAGAAACATGGTTCTTGCTCTTTTTCCTACATACAGCGTTGCGGGGCGTGTAAGTCTAGGAGGACAGCTGTTTATTTCCCGCCCTTCCTTCCTTACCGCTGGGGAGTCTGCCCGCTGTCCGCTGTCCCCGCCGGTTGTCTTTCATTCTGGTTGTATTTAAGGGCAAACCGCCGCAGGGGCACTGCCTCCCCTACTGGACGGCGAGTGTGGGTCTCTTACTCTGAGCTTCTGCTCCCTTGCATCCATGTCTTTGTGCCTCCTGGGCGATCCTGGTACCAGAGTGTGTCCCTTCTCACATTCCTTGTCCCCCGGACTCCAGCTGGACGCATCTGAGGTCTGTCTGTCGTGATGGGGACATGGGAGCAGAGGCAGGGGGGTTCCCATGGGTCAGCTACATGGCATGTGGCTGCCTGGAGACACCTCACAGGTGGGCGGTCCTGGGGAGCAGGTTGAGTTAGCACGGGGTGCCTGTTGGAGGAATCTGTTAGGGTCCGTGATCAAAGGAACAAGACTGATATAAAGTGAAAATCAAACAAAGCTTTATTTCACACCAAGCGTCAAAAATCAAACTGACTGGTAGGGGCCGTCTCTTACGAAGAGACGACGATGACCCCATCAAGGTCACTCCCAAGAAGGCCCCTCTGCATGAGGCCACTCCAGACGAGGCCACTCCCAGGATGAGGCCACTGTTGATGAGGTCGCTCCCCAGACAGGGCTGCTCCCCGGACAAGGCTGCTCCCAAAAAGAGGCCACTCTGGAGGAAGCCGCTTCCAGGACGAGGCCTCTCCTGACGATGAGGCGGCGATGACGACAGCGACGATGACAAGGAGGACAACAACCCCGATGACACAGACTCTGCTCCCCACGACGCCACTCTGACAAGGCTGCTCCCCAGAGGAGGCCGCCGCTCCGGACAAAGCCGCTCGCCGACGAGGCCACACCCCAGACGAGGCTGCTCCAGACGAGGCGACTCGACGACAAGGCCGCTCCCCGGAATAATGACGCTCTAGCGAGGCCCCTCGAGGCAGGGCCACCATTCCAGGTGTCGAGGCCGCTCAGGGCGGGGCCGAGGCTCGAGGCGGCAAGGCCGCTGGGGGCGGTGAGGCCGCTCACGGCGGGGCCGCTCCTCTGTGACGGCGAGGCTACTGGCGGCGGGACCGCAGGCGGCTCTCACAGCTCTGACAGCTCCTCCTTCTGCCTCCAACGGCCTCGCAGACCAACCTTTATAGGGGTGGTTTAGCCCCGCCCACACACCGGTGGCCAACTGAGTTTCAATTCACCCTCGTGGATATGCGCGTGCCCCACTGATTGGACGTCTTCATCCGGCCTGGCCCGGCCCTACATCCAGGGTTTACAAGTAAGCTCCTCTGGGAGGGGCAGGCCCTTACAGAACCGAGGTGTGGAAGGTAAAGGAGCCTGCACCCGAGCACACCTCCTCCAGGAAGCCTGCCCGTGGTGGTGTGGCATGGGGCCCGCAGGTTCAGACTGGAGCCACAGCAAACTGCTCAGCGAAACAGGTGGCCGCCACGGGGCCCACAGAGGGTCACTGCCCATGGCAGGCCTGACTCAGGCGAGCACCACCCCCCCAGGGGTGGGAATGGGCTTGGGAGCCAGTTCTGCAGCCCCAGACCCAGGCCTCATGCACACGGGCCTCGAGGGGCCAGCGCCAGACTGCTCAGATTGGGGTGGGGGTGGGGGTTGGCCACAAATCCTCCCCATCCCCCCCAAAAAGCCACCTAAAGCCCAAGAATGTAAAGTTTACCAGGACTGACTTAAAGTTGATTGCCAATAAAATTAATTTCTATTATTTGCTATAATATAATTCCTAAGTTCTGAAGAGTATCCTTAAAAACTGCTTAAGTTCCTGACAGTTAACTTTGCTCATCATCCCAAGAGAAAACAGCACCCCAGGCCTGTTTCAAGTCCCAGCACAACCCGGGGGGCTTGTTGGGGAAACCATCACAGCTCTCGGCACGTGGCTGCCCCTCCCAGCCAGATACAGGTCTCTGGGAAAGCTGCCCATGTGGCTCCGCTTCCCCTCCCTGCCCTGACTCCCTTCCCGCCCTCTGCGGGAAGCCAGGCCACAGGCTCCCCTGGGGTCTGCGTGGACAGGGGATTACTCTGGGACCTTCGGGACCTCAGAGGATGTGCCGCTCTCTGAGTGCAGCAGTGAGCCCCTGCCGGGCCGTCAGGTGTCATGATCTCAGGCTTCCCCAGGAGGATGCAGGGAGACCCCAGCCTCTCCCTGAGCCACGGACAGGCCCTCAGCCGGGCTGGATGGCACAGTGCTGGCCTCTGCCACCTCCGGTGTCCCCTCCAGAGACTGGCGATCCTGGAGATGGTATGGGCCCGCTCCCAGCTCATCGGTGAACATGGCAGCCATGCCACCCTGGGCCTGGGGGCTCCCTGGGCAGGCGTCCCCCCAGGACAGCAGATTTTGGCCTCCGCACAGCAGCGAGTACGAGAGTATGAGGTTCTGCAGGTCTGACTCCCAGGCTGGGGTCTCCAACGAGGGGGGCTGCTGGGTAGAGCCATTGGCCAGTGTGCGCTCCTGCGTGGGCTCCTGTGTGGGCTCCGGGGTTCCTGCAGAGCAAAGGAAGCCAAGTGAACGCTGGGGGCAGGTGCGTGGAGGGCCCGCCCTTCCGGTGCAGCAGGGAGCAGGCAGCCCTTCGCCAGGATGGCCGAGGTGGGGCAGCCGGTGCAGCGAGTCCTGACCTCTCGCCGGGCGGCGGTGGGGGGGTGGGCTGCACAGGACCCCTGCACACAAAGCTCATGAGTGCCCTCCTCCCCAGCGAGGCTCCCTCCTGCTCGCCCCCGCTGCACGATGAGGGGCTGCCAGGGCTGGGCAGGACCGCAGATGCCCACACAGGGCATCTTCCATGAGAAACATCCCACCTGTGGGACCGTGCGGAGCGCACAGGTGCACATCCACAAGAATCCAAGACGAGGACCTCGTAGGCCAGGGGCCCCTGTGTGTCCCACAGACAAACATGCGGGCGGCTTTCCCTCCATTCCCGCGGGAGCCGGGTGCTCCCCTCCCCCAAGCCTGACCTCGTCCCGTCGCTGCCTCGTGGGGGCGTCCCCAGAGGGCCTCCCGTTGGGGACATCTCAGTGGCTCGCACCAGCACCATCCCGGGCCCAGCCTCGCATTCCTGGCAGGACCGACTCCTGCGCCCCTGACGGGACATCAGGCCACCACACGTGTTGCAGCCGAAGCTCCCCGACGACAGGACAGCTGTGCTCTCTTCCTGTTTGCGGCTTCTGGGCCCCCTTCCGTGAGCTGCCCCTTCAGCGCTGGTCATTTGTTTTTCTCATGGGGTCGCTCTGGACACTGGTCCTGTGTCAGTTATGGACACGACTCACAAACATGTCTCTGGCTTTGGGCGCGACCCTTCACTTTCCGATGGCTCCTGACTACCCAGAAGTCCCTCATTTCCACGTGAACTCACGTCTTCCTGTGGGGTTGATGCCTTCCAGAATATCTCACGTAACAAACCCTCAGACACCAGGAGGACATCGAGCTACTCCCCAATATCATCTTCCAGTTTTCACAGCTGTCCCTTCCCGCACACATCTTCAGGCCACGTGAGATCCATTTGTGTAAACAGTAAGAGGAAGGGCTCGAACGCCGTCCGTGCTCTCCCCACGTGGCACCAAACCTTCCAGCAACATCTATGAGCGCCCTGCCCCGGTGCCTCCAGCCACCTCTGCCAGGAGCTGAGCGTCTGCACGGATGAGCTCGAGGCTTGGAAGCCTCCACGCTGGCCCCGTGGGGACCCCGGGACGGCGGTCAGGCCGGCTTTCATCAACAAGCTTCCCAGAAGCGGCGCAGCTCGCCGACCTGAACGGCCCTTCTTCTCAGGGCTCTTGGCGATTCCCGACCCCTGGCGATTCCGCACACATTTCGGCAGCAGCGTCTCCAGCGGGCGCCCAGCCCCACCGTGTCCACTCCGTGAGTGGGTCCGCGTCCGCCTGCCTTCGGGCTCCTCGGAGGGTCCTAAGTCGGGCCCGTCTCTGCAAGTCTTGCGTGTCTCCTGCTCGGTCTCTTCCTGGGGACCTCACTTCTGAAACACCGTTGAAAATGGCCCGTTCTCACTCCCTAGCACTCCTTCCTGATGTAGAAACGCCTACTCCCCCTTCGCCCCAAGATGCGCACCAGCGGGAGGACAGCCCCCCACGCGGAGGTTTCCTCGGGATGAGTGAGGTTGACGATCCCCCCTGGAAGGGGCTCTGTCTTGAGTCACCGGATGTTGGAAAACCCGCCTTCTCTTTGCCTCTGGTGTTTGCTGGTTGACCGACGACCTATCTAGAAGATGACCTGCTGCCCCCCGGCTCCCAGACTCCAAGAGCCGCACCTCCGTAAACACCTCCCCCACCCCGCCCCCCCGCCCCAGGACCCCAGTCCCCGCGTGGACCCCAGCCCCGCCTTGCTCATGGTCGTCCACGTTCTGCTCCTGCCTTCGTGTGCCGGGTGACCCCCAGCTGTGGGCTGAAGGTCACAGGACCCGGCTGATGGATGATGGGCCGCGGACCCTCGGCGAACGGGTGAGCCTCAGTGGCGCTCAGTTTTCTTCCACTCGTTCTCAGATATGCTCGTCACCTAGACGACAGTTTTCACTTGTTTCACTTTGCCTTTTGTCCCCAAAACAATGACCACAGTTACTTTGCGATTGGCCCGCGAGCCGGGCACCCTCGTGTGTCTGGCTCTGCTGCGGCCTTGGCTTTCCCGAGGGCACCACCGTGTGCAGGGGAAAGGGCTCCTTTCTTCCTTGCTCCCGGCACCGGCGATGACAGGTCCAGAATCGCCCCAAGTGAACCCACAGTCTGAGGAGTTTGGGGGAGTCTGTCCTTCCAAGCCATTGGCAGAGGATTTTCTCGGCTCCTCTCACCCTGAGGTTTGAGATGGCTGATTACTCTGGCATCCCACGGGGATGGAGAATGGGGTTCCTTCTGGCTCGCCGCCACGATGTGACTATAGCCATCATTACGGCTAAGTTCTAGGCCTCCCGTTCTGGCTGTGCTCTGGGCTTGGTCATCTCTGTCCCTCCTGGAACGCTGTGAAAATCAAGCCCCCCAGGGAAGAGTGCCCATGGGGTCTCCTCTGGGTTTCTCTTTGCCTCTGTCCCTGGCCTGAGGACCCCTGGCCTCTCCACTGTCCCCGAGCCCCCACACCCCGCCGTGCGGTGTGCGCACCCCCAACGGTATAGTCCGAACAGGTGCGGGACCTGCGGCCCAGGGGCCCCGTCACACACAACACCTGTTTGTAATTCATGATCCTTAAGTCCAACTTGAGTCCTTCTGGAATCACATCGAGATCAAGCCACCCTCTCAGCCTCCTGTTCTGGAAACAGGAGCCGCTGACTCGCTGCCATGGGCATGGTGAAGGGCGGGCCGTCTCAGGCCTGGGGCTCTGAAGGGAGGCGTTGCCTGGGCGAGGGTTTCTTGCACGAGGAGACGCCATTTCGGGAGCACTGTGCAAGGATCCCACATGCGAACAACGATACCCCCGGCAGACAGCGTGGGTGGCCGGGCGGAACCTCCGCAGGTCATGCTGGGCCTTCGGCTTCGACTGGCCATGGGCTTCGCTCTGCGTGCCTGTTAGCAGACAGGCGGCCGCCGCTCCTCCGGGCCATGGCTCAGACTGGCAGCCACACGTCCACTGGGGCTCCGGCCCCACCGTGCGGCCTGCGGCCTTGCGGCACGCGGGGCAGGTGGCAGTTGAGCATGGGACCCTGTCTGCAGACCCTCTCCGTGAGCTCAAGCTTGTCTTCTGTGTCACTGACAACACAGTGTCCCAGCCCCCCCATTGCTGATTTCTCCCTTTTTATCTCCCCATGGGAAATCTTTAACTCTAGAGCATGAACTGCGTAGACCCCCACACCCAGGCTGTGAGGTGCCTCACCTTCCTCCTGCTCAGGCGGCCTCGGGTCTCACTGCAGACCCTCTGAGACCTGCGGGGAGAGGAGTGACAGGGAATAAGGATGCAGCTCTTGTCACGCTGCCAGAGTTCTGCCCCGGCGGGCTCCAGGACGCAGCCCAGCACCTTGCCACCTGGGTCCGGAGCACTCACTGCAGTGGGGGGCTGCTGAGCAGACCCCATGGTAGGAATGTCGGCTTCTCCCTCTGCACGCACATCATAATGGAGACAAGTAGTGTCTGATGAGTGGGAAGGTCTCATGGGGGCTGAGGGGGCCCACTTGGACCCCCAGCATGAGGAAGGGGTGACAAGGACACAGCCCAGGCCACCCCTTGCCTGGCGCCTTCCCCTCACAACTCTGATTGCTGGTGGCAAGTCCTGGTGACCCAGGAGCCCCGAGCGTCTTCACATCACCTCCTGAAAGCAGGAAGCATATTCCTTGTCCTGGTGCTGCCAGGCTGGGCAAGAGGTGACTTATCACCCCATTCCGTGGGCTGGCCTATGGTGGGGGGGCACAGGTCTCGCCAAGGGGCCAGGGACGGCGCTCATCCTAACGCTCAGGGCTGCATGTGGCAGGGACCAGGCACTGGGGCTCTGCACAATCTCCCCTTGGAGGTGCTGACAGACCCCACGGACAGATGTTTCTGGGACACTTCTAAATCGGGAGCCTTCCGGAGCCAGCACTTGAGAATTATGGTGAAGATACAAACTGATGCTTGGATGAGTAAAGACACAGCTTTATAAGAAACAGAAGGGAAGCCCTTATAGATGAAGACCAACCATCCCTGAAGAGGAGGAGGGGGACGGGAACAGACTGTGGAACACCAAGGTTTGAGGAGCTGTCGGGGCAGAGAGGCCCCCGGGATCCACCTAGAGGCAGTGATGAGGGCTGAGCGGGGTCAGGGCTCTGACGGGTCACTGGGGGCCCCACAGGCTAAGCAGCCAGGTGGGTGGCTGCTGCCATCAAACTTCCCAGTCCACAGGTGACAGGAGGGCATCCACCCAAGATGGCTGCGGAATGGGCAGCAATCCCAGTAGAGGGGACAGGGATCAGGAAGCCAAGGTGACTGAGGTATTACTGAAAATATAAGGATTACACTATTGGTTTAAAATGAAAGCAACACCAACACAGAGCTGGGCAGTGGGATGGTGAAGGGCCACAGGCTAGAGATTTGTGGGGAGCGTGGTGACGACTGTGTCGGTGCAAACATCAGCGGCCTTCACCAGAGGACACAGTGCCAGTGCAGGACGCACGAGGGACCCAACCTCCTCGGAAGGAACCACGATGCTCGGGGAGCCATCAGGACCAACTCTTCCAGACTCTGGAACTGGACCAGAACTGTGACAACATGCAGCACCAGGGAAGGGATGCTACCCGTGCCTCCTAAGTGAGCGGTGTGTGCAAGCCATCAGCCACCCACCCTCAGTCCCCCTGTGGCTGCTGGAGGACAGCCCTTGTTCCTGGAGCAGTGAATGTCTGGGAGCCCGCAGGAACTCTGTACTCCAAAACTTGGGCGAGGTGCCTTTTGGTTGGTCTCTTCATGTCCTTGGGGGCCTGCTCGGTGTTCTCTTGTCCTGGCCACTTTGGCAGCAGTAGCTCCCTTCGGGTGCATCTACTGGAACATTTACTCCCCCTATTTGCAGCCTGAAGTTTAAGGAAATTACTGGCTGACCACAAGATACTCAGAGAAACTTCACAACGGGCAATACAGACTTAGTAGCATCACAATCTGATAATCCAAACACCAACAATCCCGAAGCAGTGGGAGAATCTGGTGTCCAGATTTGCCACATTATAATACTCAGAATATCCAATTCTCAACAAAAAAATAATAAAACAGACAAAGAAATAGGAAAATATGGCCCATTCAAAGGAGAAAAAGAATTTGGCAGAACTTGCCAGAAAAAGCCCAGACATTTAATAGTCAAGAATATTATATCAGCTGTCTTAAACATGCTCAATGAGCCAAGGCAAAGAATGAAAGGAAATCGGGAAAATACTGAATAAATAAAAAGTATATCAATAAAGAGATAGGAACTACAAAAAGGAACCAAACAGAAATTCTACCACTGATAAGTGTGAAATTAAAAATTCACTAGTGGAGATCATCACATTTGAGCAGAAGAAAGGGTCAGTGAGCTCGAAGAGAACTGAAATTATCCAGTCTGGGGACCAGGGAGAGAATGGAATGAAGGAACATGAACAGTGCCTGGTTATTTAAGGTCCCAAAGGAGAAGAGAGGGGGCAGAGGGAAAAATATCTGAAGAAACGCTTGCTACATGCTTCCCAAATGTGATGGAAGGTATGGATCTACACATCCAAGATGCTCAACTAAGTCCAAGCAGGAAAAACTCAGAAGGGTTTGTCCAGAGGAGGTGCAGCACTGCTGGACTCTCAGAAACCCAAGAGAGGACTCTGGAAGCAGAGAGAGAGAAATTATTTGTCTTGTAGAAGGAGCCTTGATAAGATCAACGACTGTGTTCCCATCAGAAATCAGGGAAGCCAGAGGGCACATTTAAAGTCCTGTAAGGAAAACAAAATATGCCAACCAAGAATTTTAAATATAACAAAATGATCTTTTGAGGATAAAGGAGAAATTAAAACATTCTTAGATAAACAAAAGCTGAGAGAATTCAGGACCCACAGACCTTCTCTATTAGAAATACTAAAGGGAGCTTTTGGGGCTAAAATGGAGGCTTTACACAGTAGAAGAGATAAAGAACTGGTAAAGACAACCACACAGGTTAATAAATGAGCCAGGATTGTTGTACTGGGAGTTTGTAGCTCCTCCTCTTCTCTGTGTGATTTAAAAGACATATGCATAGGACAATAATTATAAATCTCTCCTAATAGGCGCACAATGTGTAAAGATGTAATCTGTGACATTAGCGATATGGAGGGAAAGGGATGGAGATGTACAGGACTGGAGTATTTGTATGGTATTGAAATTGAGTTGGTATGATTCAACCTGGACTCTTATAAATTTAAGATGTTAATTATAATCCCCAATATAATCAGTAAGAAGACAACTAAAAAATATAAGAAGGAAAGAAGACAGGTATAAAAATGAAACAGTATGCAAATTCAACTAAATACAAAAAAGGAAGTAGTGAAAGCATTGTGGAATAAAAAAAAATGAGGCATACAGAAAACAGATTACGGGGGAAAAGAGGGTCCACTCAATGTTTAGTGAATGGAGCTGGGATAACAGAAACCCACATGGGAGAGAGGAAGCTGGATCCCTACCTCACACCAACCACACCAGTGAACCATAGAGAACACACGTCTCAAAATTCAATGCTGAAAACTTGTAGTAGAAAGTACAGATGACTCTCTTAGATGCTTGGGTTAAAGGTCAATCAAGACCAGAAAGCGTTATCATAATGCATAACACATAACTCACATATACGTGTGAATATATTGAAAGCTATGGCTCTGGCTCATCAAACGTCTGGTTAAAGTAAGCATGGAGTCAAGTTGCTCTGTAACACTCTATCTGTAATGCAACCAGCTAATGAGGGGTTTGTATTAAGAATATATAAAGAATGCAAACAAATCCTATAAGAAAAGCAGAAAGGGCTGGACAGAAAACTGGGCCAAGGACAAGAGCAAGCACTTCCCGTGGGGGGAAACCTACATGGGAAACTCACATTCAGCACCGTCAGTCATGGGGGAAAGTCTGGGACAGACCGGAAGCCACCGGCCGGCACCACTGGATTTGTGGCCCCAGGTGTTGAGGAGGATATGGACCAACTGGGTTTCATATACGCTTCTGTGGGAGTGCAGACTGTGCACCCTATTTAGAAAAGGCCCTGGCCTTATCACGCAGACTTGCTGCTGGTTAGAGACCCGAGCAGGGGCGTCCATCCTGCATGCCCACAGCAGAGGGGATGAGCGAGTGTGGGGCGAGAAGCATCACAGAAGGAAGGCAACTGGACCCAGCAGCACAGACACGGAATGACCATCTAGACTACTAAGCAGTGAATGAAAAGATGATTCCCCAAATTCCAAACATCACAGACACACTGTGTCCCTTCTGTGAAATAAAGAGCAGCCGATGAATTGCATGTGTGTATTTTCTAGGAACAGGAATGATCTTGAAACGCAGAAGTAAGCAGAAACACAAGAACAGAGAGCGCGGCTGCAGATACAGACCTGGTTGGTGCTTCATCTGACACCAAAGATAGAATACGGAGCAAATATAGAAAGCAGGTCATGCATAGATCAGCGATGAGTCTGTGTCCCAGACGAGATCATGATTCATATGCACCAAGGTCTAAGGCATTGGGGTGGGCTAGTGCTTACTGAGCACCAGGCCAGGCTGAGCACCGAGGAGCAGTGCTCACTGCCCCTCACCGAGTCCTTGCTTGTCTTGCTCTGGGAAGTGACAGCCATACGTCCTAACCTCCTGGAGACCCAGGGACTCGGCGTCGGGGGGTAAGAGACTTACTCTGGGGTGCGGAACCAGTAATGTCTCCACACCAGAAGGGCCCAAAGTCCAAGCTCACCTTAGGGGGCCCATTCCTTTGTAAGCACTCTGCGGAGAGCTACAGGTCTGGGGTCACCCACAGAGAGGTGGGCCTGGCGTGAAGCAGGGCACACAGAGTGTGGGATCAGATGTGAGTTCTGGACCAAGCCTGATGTGAGGAGAAGGTCCCAGGCTGGACTGGGGTATGGACTCAGTGACCATGCATGGACATCTGAGGTCGGGGTCTGAGTTCCCTTGGTTGGGAGCAAGCTCGCTGAGCTCAAAGCCAAGGGTTCAAGAGCATTGTCCTAACCCTTAGGCCTCCCTGGCTGGGGGGCAACATCCTTGGTGCCTTGGAGCACGAGTGCAATCAGTCTTCAGAATACAATGCAGACCCCAGCTGTGGGGGACCCAAGCCCTGAGGCGGGCTCTCACCCCTACATCTGAGCTGGGTCATCAGCAGCCCTGGGCTCACCTTCAGTGACAGGGTGCTCCCGGGGCCAGCGGTGGTGGTGGCAGAGCTCACACCTGAGGACCTAGACAGCGACAGGAGCACCTTCCGCCTGGGTCTGCTAGGGCGGGACAGGAAGGAGAAACACGTCACCGAGGAGGCCTTCACCCTGTGGGTGAGCGCACGGGGTGAGCAGGACGTCCCCCTGCTAGGGTCCCCTGTTGTCTGTGGTCTCAAGAACAGGCAGAGCCTGGGAGGCTGTTGGAGGGCCTGGGGCAGTCAGGCCGGAGGCTCCCGTGGGGAGCGCCCTACACTTCCACCGCTAGCAGAAAAGGAAAACCGAGTCCTTGCGTGAAAAGCCTTTAACACCGGACAGAAGGAGCTTTGTCCGTGGGGCAGGTCCTCCTGACTCATGTTCATTCTGTCTGGCCGGTTTCCACACAGTCCAAGAACTGAGTATCCCCAACAGAGAAACAAACCCGCAGGTCCGTCAGACCATCAGGAGGAGACTCTGCACGACCTTCTACCAACACGTGGCCACGATGGGTGCCCCCCAAGGCCCTGGGTGAGCGTGTCCTCCACCGGCCTGGCCTCTAGCCCCGAGACCACACCGGCTATGGCCGATGAGGCCCAAGGAGCAGGGTCGGGGGTGGAGGGGGGTCTCCAGTGCCGACTGGTCTCCTGGATCCAAACCGTTAAGTCACCACAGAAACATTCAGCACAACAAGAAAGGACTAATAGTGTTCTAGTTGCCCCGGAGCCAGGGCTGCCGGGCTGGGACACAGGAAGCCAGCTGGGTACAGGACGACGCCGGGCACCCTGACCATCCAGGGGATCTCAGGGGCCCCCGGGGAACCTGGACCAGTTCCCATGGGCACCATGTGTGGGTCTGTCTTCCGAGCAAGAGGGCAGCCTCCCTCACGTCCCCTCCAGTATCCTGTCCTCATCCCTGTCCACGTCCCCAGCATGGCCTGCTGACTCCATCAGCACCATGCCCCTCATGGTCCCAGCAAGGCCCCCCACAGAAGGCAGGGCCAGGGCCATGGCAGCAGGGGTGTGGGAGAGCAGGGGGCAGTGCAGGGGAAGGGGCGGGTGCTTCCCTGGGGGCTGCCTCTCCCACACCCTGCTCCGCAGGTGGGGGCCATGCCAGGGTCGAGGGGGTCCAGAGCGAGGCCTGTGTGTCTCTGTGTTTGGTGGGTGAGAGTCAAGGAAATGCCTTGTCCTTTTTAATTTTATTTTAAATTGCATTCGATGGCGCTGGAGGAAGGACTCGAGATCTCCAGACCAGCCAGGATGGTGTTTCCCAGCGCTGTCCCCTCAAGGACAAAGGGAGCCCGTGCTCGTGGTGGGCTCGGGTGAGTGGTGTAGAGAGACCCAGCCCTCACTGACAGTCGCAGCGCAACCCTCTCCTGTTGGCTCACTATTGCAGGGAAGGGTGACCTGTCCTGCTGCAGTTGGTCAAGGGGACAGAAGTCCCCTGATCTCACCCTTTAAAACGTGTGCTGGAAACCAGGCCACAGTCTGTCCAGGGCCACTTTCCGTGCCTGCGGCACAGAGGGTCGAAAGGCCATGTGCCCCCGGGGGCCTATGTGCGCAGCTGCGGGTGCTGACTTCACAGCCCCGCAAAGACCAAGGGCCAAAGGACAAGCCCTAACTTGGCCCAGTGCCATGGCAACACGGCAAGGGCCTGCGCCCTCCACCCGCTGCCCCTGCTCACTCGGGAAGAACAGCGGACCCCACTGGGGCTTGCCACCAGCTCTCATCGCAAGGGACGACACCAAGGAGCGCCGCCTTAACTCTCCATGTGAAGCCAGTGCGATGAGTGGCCCAAGAGGCTGTCCACGCCCATGACCTCGGGGACACAGTGTTGTCCCCCAATCCATGACCACAGCACCATGAGGTCTTCCACCAGAGCCTGTTGCCCTCAGGAACGGCGGGTCAGACGGGCACGCGGCTGTTTTTCAGTCAGAAGAAACCATCCGGGACGCTCGCACACTTACCCAAGGGCAGGGGACGTCAGCTTGCTGTCCGAGTCCTGTGAGGGTGTAAATGATGATTTGCGACATGAGAAACAGAGGAGTGCTTGACGCAGAGCTCACTCTCAAAACCCAAGTCATCAGAAGCTCATTTTGGGTCCAGGGAAGGGGTCAGCACAGGAGAGCGCCTCCCTCCCCGCCCTGGGCCCCCGCCTCACTCTGAGCCCTCCTGCCTCTCACCCGGCGCCCCGACACCTGGGAACCCTGAGTGCGCCCACGTTGGCGATGGGGTTCGTACGGAGGGAAATGTTAAGTGAGGTCACCGGGTGGCCCTGACCCTGGTGATGGGTCTGCGTGTGAGGCGACAGCGGCAGGGACGGAGGTGCACAGAGAAAGGGCTCTTTGAGGACGCGGGTGGGGCATGGAGGACAGAGGCATCAGAAGGACCCAACCTTCACAACACCTGGGTCTCTGGCTTCCAGCCTCCAGACTGGGAGATCTGAGATTTGTCACTTAAGGCACCATCTGTGTCTGCGGCGACAGACACGACTCTGTTGGTCAGCACTGACGGGCTCTGACAGCCTTGTGCCGCCGTCACTCTAGTGGGGGCAGGGCCCTCCTGCGGTGGCTGCCGCCTGCTTTCCCGCACCTGCCATGATGCTGAACACCGTTTCACCTGGGTTTGTTTAACTCTGAGCCAGGCTTTTGATGAAGTCCAATGCACCATGTTTCCTTTTCCTTCTTTTTAAATTGTAAAACAATTTTAAATATTATTTCATATATTTTCACTCTAAGAATCAGGTGAATATACCTAACCCGTTGCAAAATAGAGAAAACTGAAACTTACCCAGAGTTCCATCATCCGAATGCATTTCTCAGCATTTCCTGTCAATCTTTATTGCCCCATTTGTAGGATTTGTTTTTGTTTTATACAATTGTAAATTTGCCATAAATGTAATTTCATACTGCTTTTCCCCACTTATTATATCATAAGCATTTAAACAGTGTTATTAGAGAGGCACCTGGGGGGCTCCGTCGGTGGAGCCTCTGCCTTCGGCTCAGGTCATGATCTCAGGGTCCTGGGTGGGGCTCCTGCCCAGCGGCGAGTCGGCTTGGCCCTCTTCCCTTCCCCGCTTGCGAGTTCTCTCCCTCTCCCTCTCAAGTCAGCAATAAAATCTTTTGAAGAACTCATTACATAGTTTCCACAGCCAGACTCTCCAGCGGCTGCATTATCTTTCCAAGTCACACATTCAGCCTATGCTGCTTAATGACTCACTTGACTTTGTATTTTTTGATTGTTACAGATTTTTGGTTATTATAAACAATGTGATAGTAAACACCTCTGCATAAAGCTTTGCCCACATTTATTTTTTTTTATTAACATATAATGTGTCATTTGTCCCAGGGGTACAGGTCTGTGATCCACCAGTCTTACACATTTCACAACACTTGCTATAGCACATACCTTCCTCAATGTCCATCACCCCGCCACCCCATCCCTAACCCCAGCCCCCAGCAACTCTCCATTTGTTTCCTGAGATTAAGAGTCTCTTGTGCTTTGTCTCTCTCTCTCTAGTTTCATCTTGTTTCATTTTCCCCTCCCTTCCCCCATGATCCTCTGTCTTCTCAAATTCCTCATATCAGTGACACTTGTCTTTCTCTGATTGACTTATTTCACTCAGCCTAATACCCTCTAGTTCTATCCATGTTGTTGCAAATGGCAAGATTTCATTTCTTTTGATGGCTGCATAGTATTCCACTGTGTATATACACCACATCTTCTTTATCCATTCACCTGTTGATGGACATCTAGGTTCTTTCCATAGTTTGGCTATTGTAGACATTGCTGCTATAAACATTCGGGTGCACGTGCCCCTTCGGATCACTACGTTTGTATCTTTAGGGTAAATACCCAGTAGTGCGATTGCTGGGTCATAGGGTAGTTCTATTTTCAGCTTTTTGAGGAACCTCCATGCTGTTTTCCAGAGTGGTTGCTCCAGCTTGCATTCCCACCAACAGTGTAGGAGGGTTCCCCTTTCTCCGCATCCTTGCCAGCATCTGTCATTTCCTGACTTGTTAATTTTAGCCATTCTGACTGGTGTGAGGTGATATCTCATGGTGGTTTTGATTTGTATTTCCCTGATGCCGAGTGATGTGGAGCACTTTTTCATGTGTCTGTTGGCCATCTGGATGTTTTCTTTGCAGAAACATCTGTTCATGTCCTCTGCCCACTTCTTGATTGGATTATTTGTTCTTTGGGTGTTGAGTTTGCTAAGCTCTTTATAGATTTTAGATACGAGCCCTTTATCTGATATGTTGTTTGCAAATATCTTCTTCCATTCTGTCAGCTCTTTTGGTTTTGTTAACTGTTTCCTTTGCTGTGCGAAACCTTTTGATCTTGATAAAATCCCAATAGTTCATTTTTGCCCTTGCTTCCCTTGCCTTTGGTGATATTCCTAGGAAGATGTTGCTGCCTGTGTTCTCTTCAAGGATTTTGATGGATCTCTTTCTCACATTGAGGTCTTTCATCCATTTTGAGTTTATTTTTGTGTGTGGTATAAGGAAATGGCCCGGTTTCATTCTTCTTTGCATGTGGTCTTCCAATGTTCCCAACACCATTTATTGAAGAGGCTGTCTTGGACATTCTTTCCTGCTTTGTTGAAGATGAGTTGACCATAGAGTTGAGGGTCTATTTCTGGGCTCTCTATTCTGTTCCATTGATCTACGTGCCTGTTTTTGTTCCAGTGCCATGCTGTCTTGATGATGACAGCTTTGTAATAGAGCTTGAAGTCTGGAATTGTGATGCCACCAACTTTGATTTTCTTTTTCAACATTTTTCTGGCTATTCAGGTCTTTTCTGGTTCCATACAAATTTTAGGATTATTTGTTCCATTTCTGTGACAAAAGTTGATTGTACTTTGATAGGGATTGCGTTAAATGTGTAGATCTCTCTAGGTAGCATAGACATTTTCCCAATATACGTTCTTCCAATCCATAAGCATGGAATGTTTTTTCCATTTCTTTGTGTCTTCCTCGATTTCTTTCATAAGAACATTATAGTTTTCTGAGTACAGATTCTTTGCCTTGTTGGTTAGGTTTATTCCTAGGTATCTTATGGTTTTGGGTGTAATTGTAAATGGGATCGACTCCTTAATTTCTCTTTCTTCTGTCTTGTTGTTGGTGTATAGAAATGCAACCGATTTCTGTGCATTGATTTTATATCCTGACACTTTACTGAATTCCTATATGAGTTCTAGCAGATTTGGAGTGGAGTCTTTTGGGTTTTCCACAGAAAGTATATCATCTGCAAAGAGTGAGAGTCTGACTTCTTCTTTGCCAATTTGGATGCCTATTATTTGTTTTTGTTGTCTGATTGCTGAAGCTAGGACTTCTAGTACTATGTTGAATAGCAGTGGTGATAACGGACATCCCTGCCGTGTTCCTGACCTTAGGGGAAAAGCTCTCAGTTTTTCCCCATTGAGAATGATATTCACAGTGGGTTTTTCATAGATGGCTTTGATAATATTGAGGTATGGTCCCTCTATCCCTATGCTGTGAAGAGTTTTGATCAAGAAAGGAGGCTGTACTTTGTCAGGTGCTTTTCTGCATCTGTTGAGAGTATCATATGGTTCTTGTTCTTTCTTTTATTAATGTGTTGTATCTCATTGATTTGTGGATGTTGAACCAAGCTTTCAGCCCTGGAATAAATCCCACTTGGCCGTGGTGAATAATCCTTTTAATGTACTGTTGGATCCTATTGGCTAGTGTTTTGGTGAGGATGTTTGCATCCATGTTCATCAGGGATATTGGTCTGTAATTCTTGTTTTTGATGGGATCTTTGTCTGCTTTTGGGATCAAGGTAATGCTGGACTCATAAAATGAGTTTGGAAGTTTTCCTCCCATTTCTATTTTTTTTGAACAATTTCAGAAGAATAGGTATTAATTCTTCTTTAAATGTTTGGTAGAATTCCCCTGGGAAGCCATCTGGCCTGGGTTCTTGTTTTTTGGGAGATTTTTCATTACTGCTTCAATTTCCTTCCTGGATCTGTTCAGTTTTCTATTTCTTCCTGGTTCATTTTTGGTAGTTTATACATTTCTAGGAATGTATCTATTTCTTCCAAATTGTCTAATTTGTTGGCATATAGTTTCTTATATGTTCTTATAATTGTTTGTAATTCTTTGATGTTGGTTGTGATCTTTCCTCTTTCATTCATGATTTTATTAATTTGGCTCCTTTCTCTTTTCTTTTGGATAAGTCTGGCCAGGGGTTTATCAACCTTATTAATTCTTTCAAAGAACCAGCTCCTAGTTTCATTGATTTGTTCTACTGTTTTGGGTTTTTTTTTGTTTGTTTGTTTTTTTTTTTGTTTCTATTTCATTGATTTCTGCTCTGATCTTTATGATTTCTCTTCTCTTACTGGGTTTAGACTTTCTTTGGTGTTCTTTCTCCAGCTCCTTTAGGTGTAGGGTTAGGTTGTGTACTTGAGACCTTTCTTGTTTCTTGAGAAAGGCTTGTATCACTATATACTTTCCTCTCATGACCGCCTTTACTGTGTCCCAAAGATTTTGAACCATTGTGTTTTCATTAACATTTGTTTCCATGAATTTTTTCAATTCTTCTTTAATTTCCTGGCTGACCCATTCATTCCTTAGTAGGAGGCTCTTTAGCCTCCATGTATTTGGGTTCTTTCCAATTTTCCTCTTGTGATTAAGTTCAAGTTTCAAAGCATTGTGGTCCAAAAATATTCAGGGAATGATTCCAGTCTTTTGGTACCAGTTGAGACTTGATTTGTGACCCAAGATGTGACCTGTTCTGGAGAATGTTCCATGTGTGCTAGAGAAGAAGGTGTGTTCTGTTGCTTTGGGATGGAATGTTCTGAATATATCTGTGATGTCCGTCTGGTCTGCTTTCCCCACATTTATAATTGACTCCTTCAGGTAATAATATTAAACAACTGAGTGGTTCCTAAGTTATCTTCATTTAATCCTTACAAAATCCTTATAGGGAGATAATTTTGTTGTCTCCTTTAGAGGAGGAAACCAGCACAGACAAATTAGGTTCCCTGCTTAAGGTTACAGGCAGAGCCAGGTTGAATCCAGGAAGCCTGCATTCTCAGGAGCACAATTCCTGGGTCAAAAGCTCATTAACAGATTTACCCAAAGGAAGACTTTTAAAAATAAACCTATCATCATGTACATCATGGCAACTGCACATCAAATTTGCTAAGAGAGTAGATCTTAAGCATTCTCACACATACCTACAGGAAAGGTAACTAGGTGAGACGATGATGTGTTAATTTGACATTTCACAATAATTACATATACCATATTTTTCTTTAGTAGATAGTGCTTTTTGTATCATATCAAAGAAAACTTTGCCTAACACAAAATCACAATTTATCATTTCTCCTAGAACTTTTTAAGTTTTACCTCCTAAATTCAGGTGTATGATCAGTTTTGAGTTACTTACATAGGTGAAGTATGGTATTAAGTTATTTTTATTTCAAGGTGGGTATCTAGTTGTTTCAATACCATCTGTTGAAAGTATCATTTCTCCCTAATGAATTGTCTTGGCACCTTTGTTTAAAATCAATTGACCATAAACGTAAAGGCTTATTTCTAGAATTTTTATTCTATTCCACTGACTTGTCTATCCTTATGCTAGTACTACACTGTCCTGATTCCTGTAGGTTTTCAGTAATTTTGAAGTCAGTGTTGTACAATTCTTGCAATTTTGTTCTCTTTTCAACATTGTTCTGGCTACTCCAGGTCCTCTGAATTTCCATACACATTTCATGATCAACATGTTGGTTTCCTTTTTAAAAAATAGACCCTCTTGGATTTTTTACTCCAGTTTTGTTAAGTTTATTATTTTTAATGTCACTGTTAATGGAATACTTAATATTGCCTTCAATTTAATTTTTGCCAAATATAGAACTATCATTGAACTTGCTATTTTTTTTAATAAGACAAAGTCAAAAGAGATTTTTTGGAGCAGAAGAGAGAGAACGAGAGAGAGGAGGGCAAAGGGAGAGGGAGAAAGAGAATCTTAATCAGGCTGCAAACCCAGTGAGGAGCCTGATTCAGGGCTCAATCTGACAACCCTGAGATCATGACCTGAGCCGAAATTGAGGGCAGATGCTTAACAGACTGACCCACCCAGGCACCCCAAAAGAGATTTATTTTTTAACAACTGTTTCCATTCCAGAAAACGGTAAATTACATACATTTCTAGTTCAACCAACGCAACTGAAAAGTTTCGACTTTGACCACAGCTGAAATGATTTGCTGTAGAGATGGCTGGAGGCACACGGAGGTTCCTAGAGCCAGGTGGGGACAGTAACGGATTTCAGATGTGTTCTGAATAACACTGAAGATAAATGTCCTGCAGCTTAGTGGAGAGCTCTTCAGCTGCTTCTTACAAAGCTATTTTATTACCAGTAGTTTCTTGCTTTGTTTTGTTTTAGAACCATGTTGTCTGTGATTAACACAGTTTAACTTTTTATTCTTTATTCCTTTTTTCATTTTATTTCACTGGTTGGAACTTTAGTATGATGTTAGATAAAAGTAGTGAGTGTGGACATCCTTGCCTTGTTCCCAGTCATAAGAGGGATAGTATTCAGTCTTTCTCCAGGAAATGCATTGTATTTCATAGCTGTTCATTGTCAGAATGAAAATCTTTTCACTTCATTCCTAATTTGCTGAGAATATTTTTTTTACCATGAACGAGAGTTTCTTTTTTTTTTTTTTAGATTTTTATTTGTTTATTTGACAGAGAAACACAGAGAGAGGGAACATAGGCAGGGAGAGTAGGAGAGGGAGAATCAGACTTCCCACCAAGCAGGGAGCCTGATGCGGGGCCGATCCTAAGACCCTGGGATCATGACCTGAGCCAAAGGCAGACACCTAACGACTAAGCCATCCAGGTGCTCCTGAACGAGAGTTTCTTACTGGCAACTCCTTTTTCTGAATTGACATCATTATATTATTATTGTCCTTCACTGTTAATATTTTGTTTAAGATCTACTGGTCTTCACATAGCCATGGTACTTAACTGTGTTGCTAGATATGGTTTGCTAATATTTACTCAATGGTTTCTGTCTATATTTTCTTGAAGGATCTTGCTTCATTGTATTCTTTTGTGATGACATTGTCTTGTTTTGGTATCAGGTTGAAACTGGCCTCACAGAACGGGTTTCCCTTCCTCTGTTTTTGAGAGAGCTTGTGTACAACTGTTGTTATTTTTTAATTAGAATAAAAATTTAGAATTCAACAGTGTAGCCACCAGGGCTGGGGATTCTCTATTTTTATTTGTTTAGGCTTGCTAATCTGTACAAACTGACTGAAAAGGGAACTACCTTTCTTAAGTGAGAATGCATTTTTCAACTTTGGAAGATTTAGAATTAAGTGTACAAATGTTTAAGAAACCCAAGCCCATGCTGTCACTACTGTTGTATTAGAAAGCCCTATATTCATATTTGGTATTTACCTTCTTGGATGACAAAGAGAATGTGTCCTCCTGGGTGTGAGGGGGTAGGGTTTGAGTTATTGAGGTCTCAAAGCTCTGCCCACAGTTAGGAGGTGAGCCCAGCCTTATCCAATCTTTGGCATCAAAGTGGAAATGATGGTCTGTCTCAGATAATCCGCAAAGGGGTTAAATGTGATGAGGGATGACAAGTGTCCAGAAGGGTGGCCATGAATGGTCAGGGCTGCCTTGGATACCTGAGACAGGATGGGGATAAGATGTCCCTGAGACTGCTCTACCATGCATTCTGGAGGGGAGCTCGAGAGCCAGACTTGGGAGAAGAGGGCTTGAGCACATTCATCTGGACACACACTACAGCTAGGTGGGCCACGCTGTCAGTACCTGCCTAGTCATCGTGACTTTGCTTCTTGAACACTGTCCTTCCTGCCACTCAGAAGAAGCTGTGTGGCACCCACCACCCAAGAAGGGATGGTAGGGTGGGATGCCAATGGAATGGAACGAAGTGCCACCATGGTCTCCAGGTATGGCAGGAGGCTGGATGGGAGTGTCGGGGAGGGGTCATGCCACATTGTGTTGGCCATGGTTTAAGCTGACACTTGGCCAGTCACACCCAGTCCCCACTGAAGACCGGCCTCCAGCATCTCCCACATGGAACTCTGAGTCCCGGCTGCTAACGAACAGAGCGGGCTGTGTATGTTGACCTGGGAAAGCAGCAGGGGAGCCCTCGCTGTGGGAGGATTGCTGGGATCCTCGGGGACAGGCCAGAAGTCTGCCAGGAGCTGGCTGCAGTGCTGGTTGCAGATGTCTACACTCATCACAGCACACGTGATGCTTCTGTTCCAGTCACACCCACGTTTCGATCATGTTTCTCTACTCAAACACGTGCCCCACAATTTAGAACTTTTGTGTCTTCACCTTACTTCCCTTATACTGTCCCTGTCGGAGCTGCATCCCTAAGAACGCTGTAAATACTTTAAACCAGACAACCCTGCCCTCCCCTCAGTTGTTGTGGGGAGGCTTAGACCCTCCGTTGGCTCTCCCCCCTGTATTTGAGGCTCATGCATGGCCGTCCCTCACCTACCGTTGGCCACAAGTTCTCTGGGAACACGGTACTGGACAGCTGATGGGAGAGCATATCCGACAGCAGGAGCTCCTTGGACTTCACTCTGGTGGGATGGGGCAGGAGAAAGGGGAGACACACGTCAGCAAGAAAGGAAAGGCAGACAGCTGCTGACAGCCGCAGGCCACAGCATGCCGCGGGCCCCTTACTGTGGTTTCCCCTTCTTCCACAGCCTGCAGGCCTGCTGCGCGCTGGGAGACCCCCCGCCCCCTGAAAGGAGGGGCTGCACCAGCAGCAGGGACTCTGAACGAGGACGGGCAGGTGGTGCTGTGTGTCCTGGACCTCCACCACCATGCCAGGAGGATGCGGAACTACATAGGAGGGCCGGCTGAGGGCCCTCCGAGACACGAGGAAGAATGATTTGGAGACATCCAGCCTGGCACCATGACTTGCAGGCTGAAGGGGACAGTGTGACTTCTCACAAATTCTGTCAGTGTCCCAAAGGAGCCTACAAGTGCATTCCTCTCCAGCACCTCCCGGCATGAACGCAACCGCAGCCACACATTGACTGTTGTCCCGCGAGACTCAGGGCCCCAGTGTCACTGTCCTGAGCCTATGATGTGGAACAGGCGTCTGGAGCCCCTGCTCGGGCTCACTGACTGGGCGGCTGCAGGATGGGCCCCGGCGAGGGCTGGTGGGATGGAGGTCCTGCACAGTTCTGGAAGCTTAGCTTCAGATGTGTGGCCCCCTCCCCTCTCTATTTCTCCGTCTGGTCAGTTCTGTGGGGCCGCCTGTGGAATGTGCTCCGGCAGGCACATGGCCCAGAAGGAATTGTGCGAATGAGACAGGCCGATGGCTACCCCCAGAGAGTGAAGCTTCGGTAAGCCCGACCCCGAGCTTCCTCTAAAATGAGCCTGCGATTAACGTCGGTTATGGAGTTATGACTCCATCAGCACCCACAGCTGCTTACACACAGCTCTGAGCATCAAGAGGTGTAGACAGCAGGGTCTGCAGGCGCGGGCTCCGGTCTGCGCAGTGGGCGTGACCTGAAGGCTGCGGGCACACCCAGGCCCCCACCGGCCCCATCCAGCACGAAGTCCCTGTTACCCTAGAAATGCTTCCCGCCGCAGAGAACGGCTGCCCAGGTGTTAGCGCTTGCCACCTCCAGGGGTCCGTAAGGCCACCTGTGCTCCCTGACATGTTAGTGATCCCCTCCCCCAAGTCTCCCAGCTTTCGGGGCACAGAGGCCAAACTGTGTCCAAGCAAGAAGATCCCAGTGGTGAGAAGCAGGGTACACCTTCCAGATGGGACAGTGAATTTGGGGTGCTTCCTTTTAACACGATGAACCTCACAATACACGGAATTTTAAAGCAGGCCCCTAAGGAGGTAAACAACAGGTTTATAATTTTTTAAAAGAAAAAGTTATGTGTGTGATGCACACGGAGACACTCTACGTGGGAGACTCGAAATGCACCAGTCAAAACGCCAGCGGCGCACACTGGCGGGCAGAGGGAGGAAAGACTTCCGTCCGTACACTGCGCATATTTATAAGTTCCAAATTTTCTAAAGTAAGTACTCAATAAGGTGGCAATCTGAAAAATTTTTAAGGTGGAAATTTATGATCCTGGTGCACTAATTTTCAATTATTCTTGCTGGAAAGGGACAAAATAGGAAATGTGGAGAGACAGAAGGAGAAAATTGCCATCCGCAAGCCAAGGAGAGAGCCCGACAGGCCCCTGACCCTGTCTACCCCGTGATTTCAGGCTCCGGCCCCCAGAACAGTGAGACCACACAGTCTGGTGGCTTATGCCCCTGACTTTGTGGCCCTTTGGGGCAACAGCCCTGTGAACTAAGACACTCACTGGAATGGGAGCACATTTCCTGTGTCTCAGTGACTTTTCACAGCAGCACAGTCCTGTGTGCAGACAGTGCGTGTTCTACAATGAGTAGTAGCCTTGACTGTGACCTTCACCATGGGCCACTTTCTGCCTTTGTGATTTCATGTGTGTGTGTGTGTGTGCACGCGTGCGGTGCTCCAGGGCTCTCGGGAGCAACATGAAACCAGGTATTAAGAGCCGTCCTAAGGAGGCTCGGACTCAACTCCCCACGTGTCCTCTGACCGACATAATCAGTGAGCTCTGACTTCCGCCTGTCCGTTCAGAAGTTAACGGTGTGGACGGACTGGAGAACAAGGTGGTAAATCCGGGTTAGTGTTGAGTGCGACGATGTACACATTATTTAAAAATATCCCATCAGAGATGAATTACCTTCCAAAGTCATTTGAGTTACGAAGAGCAGGCGGCCCACATTCACACACATCAAACGACTCTGGCGAGTGTACAACGTACCTCTGTGCGGATGGGCTCTGGCTGCTGCTGTCTGTGTGCTGCGTGAATGAAAATGAACAAAAGGGGGAAGTCGTTGATACTCACGTTCTTTCAGAAAATCCAGTCCATTTTTAGTCAGTGGGGAGTGACCCTGTGTCAGAGACTAGGACGGTCCCCCAGAGGGACAGCACCCCTCCTCCCACACCCACCCCGTGAGCACAGGCAGCCGCGGTCCTCTTTGGTGAGAGCCCGGGAACGGGACCGCTGGTCAAACGGTAAGAGCAGAGTCCAAGTCTTAAGAAACGGCCAAGCTGCTCTCTGAAGTGGCATCACTTTCCGGTTCCCTTGTGTCTTCCAACTGCTGCCCCTCGGCTTCTGCTTCTCAGCGTCCTGCCGGCGCTCAGTGCCATCAGCCTTTCCCACTGGGTCCTGCTAACTGGCAGGGCTGTGGCGTGGATTCGCATTTTCCGAATGGTAAACGACGTGGAACTCCTTTTCAGGTGTTTATTTGCCTCCCATATATCCTGTTTGGTGGAGTGTATTAAAATCTCTTCCCCATTTCAAAAGTGGGGCTGTTTTAAGGAAGACATCCAGATGGCCAACAGACACATGAGAAAGTGCTCCACATCACTGGGCATCAGGAAATACAAATCCAAACCACCATGAGGTCCCACCTCACACCAGTCAGAAGGGCTGAAATTAACCAGTCAGGAAATGACAGATGCTGGCGAGGACGCAGAGAAAGGGGAACCTCCTACACTGTTGGTGGGAATGCAAGCTGGTGCAACCACTCTGGAAAACAGCTTGGAGGTTCCTCAAAATGTTGAAAATAGGGGTGCCTGGTGGTTAAGCATCAGCCTTCAGCACCGGTCATGATCCCAGGGTCCCAGGATGGAGCCCCTCAATGGGCTCCCTGCTCAGCCGAGAGCCTGCCTCTCCCTCTCCCACTCCCCCGCTTGTGTCCCCTGAGTGTGTCTCTCTCTGTCAAATAAATAAATAAAATCTTTTTTTTTTTAAGTTGAAAATAGGGTGCCTCGGTGACTCAGTGGGTTAAAACCTCTGCCTTCGGTTCAGGTCACGATCTCAGGGTCCTGGGATCAAGCCCTGTATTCGGGCTCTCTGCTCAGCGGGAAGCCTGCTTCCCCCTCTCTCTGCCTGCCTCTCTGCCTACTTGTGATCTCTGTCCTTCAAATAAATAAATAAAATCTTTTTTTTTTTTAAAGTTGAAAATAGAGCTATCTTATGACCCAGCAATTGTACTACTGGGTACTTACCCCAAAGATACAAACGTAGTGATCCCAAGGGACACGTGCACCTCAATGTTTCTAGCAGCGATGTCCACAATAGCCAAACTATGGAAAGAACCTAGATGTCCATCAACAGACGAATGGATAAAGAAGATGTGGTATATATACACAATGGAATACTATGCAGCCATCAAAAGAAATGGAATCTTGCTGTTTGCGACGACGTGGATGGAACTACAGGGTATTAGACTGAGTGAAATAAGTCAATCAGAGAAAGACAATTATCATATAATCTCTCTGATATGAGGAATTTGAGAGGCAGGGCCGGGGGCTTGGGGGCAAGGGAGGGAATAAATGAAACAAGATGGGATGCGGAGGAGACAAGCCTCTCATAAGAGACTCTTGATCTCAGGAAACAAACTGAGGGTTGCAGAGGGGGTTAGGGACAAGGTGGCTGGGGGATGGACATGGGGGAAGTTATGTGCTATGGTGAGTGCTGTGAATTGTGTAAGCCTGACAATTCACAGACCTGTACCCCTGGGGCAAATAATGCATTAGATGTTAATTTTAAAGATGGGGCTGTTTTCCTTACTCAGTTTTGAGAGTTCTTTATATATATTCTGGATGTAAGTATGTGGCTGGCAAATATTTATTCCACCTGTGACTTAACGTTTTCTGTTTTCGTAATGGTGACTTTCAAAGAGCAAATGCTTTATTTTTTATGAAGTCCAATTTTTCATTTTTTTGCTGAGTAGTGTTTTGGTATCCTATTAAAGAAAACTTTGCCTCACTCAAGGTCACAAAGAGCTTACTCTGTTTTCTTCCTAAAGTGTTAAAGTTTACCTCTTAAATTCAGGTCTATGACTGAGTTGGAGTTATGTGTGTGTGTGTGTGTGTGTGTGTGTGTGTGTGTGTGTGTGTGTGTGTGGTATGAAATAGGGTATTGTGCTCTTTTTTTTTTTTTGCACCTGGTTATCCAGTTGTTCCAGCACTGTTTATCAAAAATACTCTCATTTCTCCCTCCATTGAATTGCCCTTCTTCCTCTGTTCAACATCTGCCGCTCAGGTTTTATTTTGGGAGTTTCTACTCTGTTCCACTGGTTCATACATCTAGCTTCATGCCAGACCCACACTGTCCTGATTCCTGTAGCTTGGTCATAGATTTCTTTTTAATAAAATGTTCTGGGGTTTTTTTTTTAAGATTTTATTTATTTATTTGACAGACAGAGATCACAAGTAGACAGAGAGGCAGGCAGAGAGAGAAGGGGAAGCAGGCTCCCTGCTGAGCAGAGAGCCCAAAGTGGGGCTCGATCCCAGGACCCCGGGATCATGACCTGAGCCGAAGGCAGAGGCCGAACCCACAGAGCCACTTGGGCACCCCCGGTCATAAATTTTTAAGGCAAGTTGTGTGAGTCCTCCTATTTGCTGCTTCTTTTTCCAAATTATCTTGGCCACTCTAAGTCCTCTGAATTTCGATATATATTTTAGAATTGGCTTGATATTTCCTTTAAAAAAGCTTGCTAGAAATTCAGTAGGGATCACAGTAAATCTGTAGGTCAGTTTAGGGGAAATTTGCTCTCATGATAATGTTCTGTTCTCCAGTCCATGAGTATTCTAAATCTTTCTGTTTACGTAGATTGTGTTCGATCTCCCTCAATAGTTTGTAGCTCTAAGTATACAGATTTGGCTCTTGTTTTATTACCTTATTTTTATTATCTTCAATGTTATTTCACATGGAATGGTTTTCTTATTATCATTTTCAGATTCTTCATTGCTAGTTTACAGAAATATAATTGAGATTTTTGTATCTATTTTGTATCCTACCACCTTATGGAGCGATCTTATTTCTTTTTTTCCCATCATCTTATTTCCACCAGACTTTTTTTTACAGATTTGCTAGAAGCATGTTCCATGCAAATAAATATGTTTCATTTTGAAATCTATGTCTTTCATTTATATTTCTTGCTGTGTTGTATTGGCTGGAACTTCAGTGAAACGTCAAATAGAAGTTTGAAGTGGACATTCTTGCTTTTGTCCCAATCTTAAGGGGAAAATATTCAGAATGAATGAAGTGTGAATTAGTTACAAGATTCATTAGGCGCTCTTTACCAGATTATGGGCATTTCCCACGCCCCCGGGTGTGGAATCATTTTTGTCATATATAGATGTGTTATCACGTCAAATAGATTTTTCTGGTTGACCAATATGCTCACATGTTTAAAGTTCTTTGTTTTATTAATATGCTTATTACATTCATTTATTTTCAGATGTTAAACCAGCCTTGCATTCCTGGAATAAACTTCAATTAGTAATGGTATATAATCCTGTTTCTCTGTAACTACATTTGGTTTGATAATATTTCGTTAAAGATATTTGCCTCTATATTCACGAATGCTTCCAGCTCATGCTATTCCTCCTCTCTGGGAATGACACTGTCTGGCATTGATGTCATGCACTGACACCACAGAGAACTGGGAAGTGCTGCTTCCTTCTCTGGTCCTGGTCCTGAAGGTCTGTGCATGACTGCTGTTATTTTCTTCTTAAAATATCAGGTAGAATTTATCAATTTATTAGGACCTGAAATCTTCGTGAGAAACTTAAATTAGCGGTTGTCTTTGTTATACGTCTATTCAAATTTTCTATTTCTTTTTGAATGTCAACTAAGTAGAATGATAACTCCCTTTCTTAAGAAGGCATGTTTCAACCTTGGGATGTTTTAAGTATAGAAAAATTTAAGAGACCCAAGCCTATTATGTTACCATTTGTGTAGTAAAAAGTCATTGTGCATATTTGATATTCTATGTTCTTGAATGCTGACAAGAAATTGTCCTGCTAGGAGTGGGACAGAACAAGATATCAGCTCTCCGAGTCTTAAATGTCTATGTGCATCTAGGAGGTGAGGTTGGCCTGATTCTATCTTGTTGGATGCCAAATAGAAATAAGGAATTTGTGTCTGGGAGAATCTTTTGTGGGATTTAACATAATGATCAATGGCAAGTGGCTGTCACTGTGGCAGCCACATGGTCAGGGCTGGAAGCCAGTGTCACATGGGACAGTCCCAGGCAAATCGGGACAGAGGGTCACCCTGGTTTTAATGGCACCAAAGAAAAGTCTGTAGCCATCTGCTCATGGCTTGGGGTGAGGGTCGGCTCTTAGTGGCTGAGTCCGGGGTGGGGGAGAGGCTGGGCACATGATAGTTTCCACTAAATGTGTTTCCAAACTTCCAGCAGGTGAGCAACAAGGAAAATGACTTCGTTGACAATATCACTGTTACTAAAGGTGGGTTTCAACACCTTCCTACTTCGAAATTATTACAAGGAGCCCTCCCTCTGATGCCCTACAGGGACTGTGGTGAGACGGAACTCCTCCCACAGAGAATGTAAAGTCACCTGTGACCTACAAAAGTCAGCATAGCCACAAATCCTGTTTTAAAATAACCCACCAGGAGGAGTCAAGATGGCGGAGAAGTAGCAGCTGAGACTACTTCAGGTAGTGGGAGATCAGCTAGATAGCTTATCTAAAGATTGCAAACACCTACAAATCCAACGGGAGATTGAAGAGAAGAAGAACAGCAATTCTAGAAACAGAAAATCAACCACTATCTGAAAGGTAGGACTGGCGGAGAAGTGAATCCAAAGTGACTGGAAGATAGACTGCAGGGGGAGGGGCCAGCTCCCGGCGAGCGGCGGAGCAACGGAGCACAAAATCGGGACTTTTAAAAGCCTGTTCCGCTGAGGGACATCGCTCCAGAGGCTTAACTGGGGTGAAGCCCAGGTGGGGTCAGCGCGGCCTCAGGTCCCGCAGGGTCGCAGAAGGATCGGGGGTGTCTGAGTGTCGCAGAGCTTACCGGTATTAGAACGGGGAAGCCGGCTACAGAGACAGAGCCGAGGAGTGACTCTCAGCTCGGGGTTACCTTGAACCGGTCGCAGGCTCGGTCAGGTCGGAGCGCGGCCGGAGGCCAGGGTGACGGGAGTAATTGGGCGCTGTTCTCTAAGGGCACACTGAGGAGTGGGGCCCCGGGCTCTCGGCTCCTCCGGGCCAGAGACTGGGAGGCCGCCATCTTTATTCCGGTCTTCCAGACTCTACGGAAAGCGCTCAGGGAACAAAAGCTCCCGAAAGCAAACCCAGCAAACCCGAGCGGATGACTCAGCCCGGCCCAGGGTAAGGGCGGTGCAACTCCGCCTGGGGCAAAGACGCTTGAGAATCACTACAACAGGCCCCTCCCCCAGATCAGCAAGAAACCCAGCCAGGACCAAGTTCACCTACCAAGGAGTGCAGTTTCAATACCAAGGAGAGCGGCGGAATTCCAGAGGAGGAGAAAACAAAGCACGGAACTCATGGCTTTCTCCCCATGATTCTTTAGCCTTGCAGTTAATTTAATTTTTTTTTCTTTTTCAATTTTTTTTCTCTTCTTCTGCTAAATTTTTTTTAACTTTTACCGTTTTCTTTTTTAATGTTTTTTAAATAGTTTATCTAATATATATATATTTTTTTCCTTTTTATATTTTTTCTTTATCGACTTTCTTTTTTTAATAGTTTCTTTTTTTTTTTCTTTCTGAACTCCTTTTTATCCGCTTTCTCGCCCCTCACGATTTGGGATCTCTTCTGATTTGGCTAAAGCATATTTTCCTGGGGTTGTTGCCACCCTTTTAGTATTTTACTTGCTCCTTCATATACTCTTATCTGGACAAAATGACAAGGCGGAAAAATTCACAACAAAAAAAAGAACAAGAAGCAGTACCAAAGGCTAGGGACCTAATCAATACAGATATTGGTAACATGTCTGATATAGAGTTCAGAATGACGATTCTCAAGGTTCTAGCCGGGCTTGGAAAAGGCATGGAAGATATTAAAGCAACCCTCTCGGGAGATATAAAAGCCCTTTCTGGAGAAATAAAAGAACTAAATTCTAACCAAGTTGAAATCAAAAAAGCTATTAATGAGGTGCAATAAAAAATGGAGGCTCTCACTGCTAGGATAAATGAGGCAGAAGAAAGAATTTGTGATACAGAAGACCAAATGACAGAGAATAAAGAAGCTGAGCAAAAGAGGGACAAACAGCTACTGGACCATGAGGGGAGAATTCGAGACATAAGTGACACCATAAGACGAAACAACATTAGAATAATTGGGATTCCAGAAGAAAGGAAACAGAGAGGGGAGCAGAAGGTATGTTGGAGAGAATTATTGGAGAGAATTTCCCCAATATGGCAAAGGGAACAAGCATCAAAATCCAGGAGGTTCAGAGAACCCCCCTCAAAATCAATAAGAATAGGTCCACACCCCGTCACCTAATAGTAAAATTTACAAGTCTTAGTGACAAAGAAAAGATCCTGAAAGCAGCCCGGGAAAAGAAGTCTGTAACGTACAATGGTAAAAATATTAGATTGGCAGCGGACTTATCCACAGAGACCTGGCAGGCCAGAAAGAGCTGGCATGATATATTCAGGGTACTAAATGAGAAAAACATGCAGCCAAGAATACTATATCCAGCTAGGCTATCATTGAAAATAGAAGGAGAGATTAAAAGCTTCCAGGACAAACAAAAACTGAAAGAATTTGCAAAAACCAAACCAGCTCTACAGGAAATATTGAAAGGGGTCCTCTAAGCAAAGAGAGACCCTCAAAGTAGTAGATCAGAAAGAAACAGAGACAATATACAATAACAGTCACCTTACAGGCAATACAATGGCACTAAATTCATATCTCTCAATACTTACCCTGAATGTTAATGGGCTAAATGCCCCAATCAAAAGACACAGGGTTTCAGAATGGATAAAAAAACAAAACCCATCTATATGTTGCCTACAAGAAACTCATCTTAAACCCGAAGACACCTCCAGGTTTAAAGTGAGGGGGTGGAAAAGAATTTACCATGCTAATGGACATCAGAAGAAAGCATGAGTGGCAATCCTTATATCAGATCAATTAGATTTTAAGCCAAAGACTATAATAAGAGATGAGGAAGGACACTATATCATACTCAAAGGAACTGTCCAACAAGAAGATCCAACAATTTTAAATATCTATGCCCCTAACGTGGGAGCAGCCAACTATATAAACCAATTAATAACAAAATCAAAGAAACACATCGACAAGAATACAATAATAGTAGGGGATTTTAACACTCCCCTCACTGAAATGGACAGATCATCCAAGCAAAAGATCAACAAGGAAATCAAGGCCTTAAATGACACACTGGACCAGATGGACATCACAGATCTATTCAGAACATTTCAGTGCACATGGAACATTCTCCAGAATAGATCACATTCTTGGTCCTAAATCAAGTCTCAACCGGTATCAAAAGATTGGGATCATTCCCTGCATATTTTCAGACCACAATGCTCTGAAGCTAGAACTCAATAACAAGAGGAAATTTGGAAAGAACCCAAATACATGGAGACTAAACAGCATCCTTCTAAAGAATGAATGGGTCAACCAGGAAAATAAAGAAGAATTGAAAAAATTTATGGAAACAAATGATAATGAAAACACAACGGTTCAGAATCTGTGGGACACAACAAAGGCAGTCCTGAGAGGAAAATATATAGCGGTACAAGCCTTTCTCAAGAAATAAGAAAGGTCTCAGGTACACAACCTAACCCTACACCTAAAGGAGCTGGAGAAAGAACAAGAAAGAAACCCTAAACCCAGCAGGAGAAGAGAAATCATAAAGATCAGAGCAGAAATCAATGAAATAGAAACAAACAAACAAACAAAAAAAACCAATAGAACAAATCAACGCAACTAGGAGCTGGTTCTTTGAAAGAATTAATAAGATTGATAAACCCCTGGCCAGACTTATCAAAAAGAAAAGAGAAAGGACCCAAATAAATAAAATCATGAATGAAAGAGGAGAGATCACAACGAACACCAAAGAAATACAGACAATTATAAGAACATACTATGAGCAACTCTACGCCAACAAATTTGACCATCTGGAAGAAATTGATGCATTCCTAGAGACATATAAAATACCACAACTGAACCAGGAAGAAATAGAAAGCCTGAACAGACCCATAACCAGTAAGGAGATTGAAACAGTCATCAAAAATCTCCAAACAAACAAAAGCCCAGGGCCAGATGGCTTCCCAGGGGAATTCTACCAAACATTTAAAGAAGAACTAATTCCTATTCTCCTGAAACTGTTCCAAAAAATAGAAATGGAAGGAAAACTTCCAAACTCATTTTATGAGGCCAGCATCACCTTGATCCCAAAACCAGACAAGGATCCCATCAAAAAAGAGAACTACAGACCAATATCCTTGATGAACACAGATGCAAAAATTCTCGCCAAAATACTAGCCAATAGGATTCAACAGTACATTAAAAGGATTATTCACCACGACCAAGTGGGATTTATTCCAGTGCTGCAAGGTTGGTTCAACATCCGCAAATCAATCAATGTGATACAACACATTAATAAAAGAAAGAACAAGAACCATATGATACTCTCCATAGATGCTGAAAAAGCATATGACAAAGTACAGCATCCCTTCCTGATCAAAACTCTACAAAGTGTAGGGATAGAGGGCATATACCTCAATATTTTCAAAGCCATCTATGAAAAACCCACCACGAATATCATTCTCAATGGAGAAAAACTGAAAGCTTTTCCGCTAAGGTCAGGAACACGACAGGGATGTCCGTTATCACCACTGCTATTCAACATAGTACTAGAAGTCCTAGCCTCAGCAATCAGACAACAAAAGGAAATTAAAGGCATCCAAATCGGCAAAGAAGAAGTCAAACTATCACTCTTTGCAGATGATATGATACTATATCTGGAAAACCCAAAAGACTCCACTCCAAAACTGCTAGAACTTGTACAGGAATTCAGTAAAGTGTCAGGATATAAAATCAATGCACAGAAATCAGTTGCATTTCTCTACACCAACAACAAGACAGAAGAAAGAGAAATTAAGGAGTCCATCCCATTTACAATTGCACCCAAAACTATAAGATACCTAGGAATAAACCTAACCAAAGAGAGTAAGAATCTATACACAGAAAACTATAAAGTACTCATGAAAGAATTTGAGGAAGACACAAAGAAATGGAAAAATGTTCCATGCTCCTGGATTGGAAGAATAAATATTGTGAAAATGTCTATGCTACCTAAAGCAATCTACACATTTAATGCAATTCCTATCAAAGTACCATCCATTTTTTTCAAAGAAATGGAACAAATAATCCTAAAATTTATATGGAACCAGAAAAGACCTCGAATAGCCAAAGGAATATTGAAAAAGAAAGCCAAAGTTGGTGGCATCACAATTCCGGACTTCAAGCTCTATTACAAAGCTGTCATCATCAAGACAGCATGGTACTGGCACAAAAACAGACACATAGATCAATGGAACAGAATAGAGAGCCCAGAAATGGACCCTCAACTCTATGGTCAACTCATCTTCGACAAAGCAGGAAAGAATGTCCAATGGAAAAAAGACAGCCTCTTCAATAAATGGTGCTGGGAAAATTGGACAGCCACATGCAGAAAAATGAAATTGGATCATTTCCTTACACCACACACGAAAATAGACTCAAAATGGATGAAGGATCTCAATGTGAGAAAGAAATCCATCAAAATCCTTAAGGAGAACACAGGCAGCAACCTCTTCGACCTCAGCCGCAGCAACATCTTCCTAGGAACATCACCAAAGGCAAGGGAAGCAAGGGCAAAAATGAACTATTGGGATTTCATCAAGATCAAAAGCTTTTGCACAGCAAAGGAAACAGTTAACAAAACCAAAAGACAACTGAGAGAATGGGAGAAGATATTTGCAAATGACATATCAGATGAAGGGCTAGTGTCCAAAATCTATAAAGAACTTAGCAAACTCAACATCCAAAGAACAAATAATCCAATCAAGAAATGGGCAGAGGACATGAACAGACATTTCTGCAAAGAAGACATCCAGATGGCCAACAGACACATGAAAAAGTGCTCCACATCACTCGGCATTAGGGAAATACAAATCAAAACCACCATGAGATATCACCTCACACCAGTCAGAATGGCTAAAATTAACAAGTCAGGAAATGACAGATGCTGGCGAGGATGCGGAGAAAGGAGAACCCTCCTACACTGTTGGTGGGAATGCAAGCTGGAGCAGCCACTCTGGAAAACAGCATGGAGGTTCCTCAAAAAGCTGAAAATAGAACTACCCTATGACCCAGCAATCGCACTACTGGGTATTTACCCTAAAGATACAAACGTAGTGATCCGAAGGGGCACGTGCACCCGAATGTTTATAGCAGCCATGTCTACAATAGCCAAACTATGGAAAGAACCTAGATGTCCATCAACAGACGAATGGATAAAGATGTGGTGTGTATATACACAGTGGAATACTATGCAGCCATCAAAAGAAATGAAATCTTGCCATTTGCAACAACATGGATAGAACTAGAGGGTATCATGCTTAGTGAAATAAGTCAATCTGCAAAAGACAACTATCATATGATCTCCCTGATACGAGGGAGAGGAGATGCAACATGGGGGGTTAAGGGGGTAGGAGAAGAGTAAATGAAACAAGATGGGATTGGGAGGGAGACAAACCATAAGTGACTCTTAATCTTACAAAACAAACTGAGGGTTGATGGGGGGAGGGGGATTGGGAGAGGGGGGGGTGGGGTTATGGATATTGGGGAGGGTATGTGCTATGGTGAGTGCTGTGAAGTGTGTAAACCTGGTGATTCGCAGACCTGTGCCCCTGGGGATAAAAATATATGTTTATAAAAAATAAAATTTAAAAAAAGAAAAAATAATAAAAAATAAAAATAAAATAACCCACCAGAAACTCCCAGACAGCTGTAGAAAGTGGATCCAAAAGGAAGCGGCCCTACTGCCCTGATTCTGTGAAGAGCAGATGCCCCCCCACCCCTTACTCCATGTCTCTTTCCTACAGTGACTCCCTAACATTTTTCAATGAAAATTTTCAAAGATCTATAAAAGTTGAAAGGATTGTACAAGAATGCCCAAATACTCAACACGAGGTTCTACCACTGTTAAAGTTTTGCTGTATATTTTTTAACCCTATGATTATCCATCCATCATTGTACATCCCGTGTGCTCCAAAGCCTGTCAGATGCAGACAGCAGCACCTTCAGTAAAGCGCAGTAGATCACAGTTTTAGCAAACCCATTTTTGTACTGCGTTTCTCTCTCTCTCTCTCTCACACACACACACACACACAATACAAGACCCACACTTAAGAACATTTTCTGTCCTTCGCTTTTTCTTCTCCTTCCCTCCCTACCTTTGCTCCCATGTGAGCTGCACCCCTGGGGACCAAGCAAATGCTTCAAATCAGTCAAAGAAGCCATTCCAAGCACTTTCTGTCCGCATTCCCGGGGAAGCCAGAGACCCTCCTTTTGGCTCTCCTCCTTGATTCAGACCCCCTGCCCTGTGGCTCTGAGCTCACCTTTAGCATCAGGGAGCCCTCTGGGTGGATGGCAGTGGTGGAACAGGGACTCGGGCACTTTTGGAGTAGCTGGGGATCCTTGTGTTCTTCTCTGCAGGGATGAGGCAAAAGGAAGGAAAGACTCCTCTCAGCAAAGAAGGGCCCTGCGTTGGGCAGTGAGTTCAGAGAGCGCCCCTGAGGCTGCCCAATGCCATTCACTCGCCATTATTGTGACGCCCTCATCTGCAAAGCCTCTGAGCCAGCAGCTCTTGGGAGGTTGTCTGTGTGCTCTGGGGTCGACTACACAATGTGAGGAACCCTGTAGCTCCACCGGTAGAGGTCTATAAGCGCTTGCCAGCGAGAGGCCACAGAGCCACTCCTCTTACTGTGGTGCCCCACCCTGGACCCCTGCGTTCATGAGCCTGTGGGGGGTGGGCAGCAGGGCTGAGTTATGAGTGGACAAAGGATGGGCCTTGGAGCCCACAGCATTCCAGGCTCCTTTGTTGCAGCAGCTCTAGAAAATGAATGCAGGAGATGGTCCTTGGTTATCCAAGTATGTCCAGTGTAATCTCATGAACCCTTACAAGTAGAGAAATGAGGAAGAGGAGGAAGTCCAAGAGATCTGAAGTATGAGAAGAGCAGACCCCTGTTACCAACTAGAGACCGAGGGGCAATATGGAAACTGTGGGAAAACAACAAATCTGCATTCTGAATCGGCCTAGAAGAAATTCTTCCCCATTCCCTCCAGAAAGGAAAGCTGACCTGGTGAACCGTGACAGCGCCTCCAGAGGCACCAGGCATGGACCCCACTGCACTTGCCCAGGCAAGTGATCCATGCACACATGGAGATAATGAGTCTTGCTTTAAGCCACTGGATTTGTAGATATTCGTCATGCAGCAACAGAACATTGATACAAACCACTTGATGGACATTAGCTGAGTGGAACACCCGAGAAATTAGGCAAGAGAGGTCTTTATACATATGATCCTACCTCCACAGCAGATAAACAATCCAGAAGAAATACTCCCAATAAATTGATCTTAACGACTATTAGAGAAAAGCACTTGAGAAAGTCCTTCACAAAGTTCTAGAAGGCCCCAAATATACCAGCAATCAACATCGTGTCATGCCGCTAGCGTTCTCTGAAGGTTTCATTTTTGGATTGGCATCAGGTCAAGGGATTTAAACACACTCCTTGATCTCCAGGAACTGACACCCTGACACACTACAGCAGGCTTTGTCTGGAATATAAGGCCGGTGGTGTCCGGGCAGGGACTCCTCGTGGTCAGGTTCCCCTAGGGACACTTCTTCGGTAGAGAAAGGCTGCTGCTCCACGCTGCCCGGCGCCCCGAAGTCCGCCCGACCCTTCTGCAACAAGGGGCCTTGCAGCAGGACCGTTAGCTCCTTCTCCAGTTGGAGAGGACAACACTGGGTGGGAAATAAACATTCCAGAAACGAGGAATATGGTTCCTCCCAATGACAGAATAACTTCTATTCATAAAACCCGTTTCTTTTTCTTTTGACCATTGGGATGGTACATGGAATTTTTTTAAAGGGCTTCTGAAGAGTTGCACAATGTGATTACGACTTCTAAAGACACATCAGTGTGTGCGAGACTCACGAAAGCGCTCGAGAACGTCACTCGGAAGACACTGCTCGGAGCGCCAGCCCCTGCCTGGCTCGCCGCACCCCGACTTCCGCGGGTCCCCGGCCCCCGCCCCTCCGGGACGCGAGCGCCTCTCCGCACCGGCTTCCGGCCCGCTCCCCCGCGGGAGACCGATTTCCGGCTCGGGGCGCCGCGCTGCGACCCCGTGACCCCGGGGCCTCGCGCCTGCTCCCGTCCGGGGAACGCTTCGGGTTGCCCCACTTCGACCTCCGCGTGTCTCGGAAGCGCACGAAGCGGTTCTAGGGTTCGTGCGGGAAAGTAAAGCGGGAACGAGTCGTCCAGAGCCACGGAGAGCGAGCGGCAGGGGGCGGGGGCGCGGCGGGCGGGGGTCGCGGGGCTGCCGGAAGCGGGTCTCCCCGGGGAGCGGCCGGAAGCGGGTCTCCCCGGGGAGCGGCCGGAAGCGGGTCTCCCCGGGGAGCGGCCGGAAGCGGGTCTCCCCGGGGAGCGGCCGGAAGCGGGTCTCCCCGGGGAGCGGGGCCGCCGCGCCCTTGCTGGGCGGTGAACCGGCAGCGCCCCGCCCCCGGGAGCACAGACGGACGCGCAGTGAGGGTCGCGCAGTGAGGGTCGCGCAGTGAGGGACGCGCAGTGAGGGTCGCGCAGTGAGGGTCGCGCAGTGAGGGACGCGCAGTGAGGGTCGCGCAGTGAGGGTCGCGGGAGCCCAGCCGAGGGCGCGGCTCAGCGCGGCAGAGACTCCGCCAGCGCGCGGAGGGCGTCCGTGCAGCTCGGGGGAAGGTAGTTTTCCAGCAGGCGGGACGGCCCCGGCGCCGGCGGCCTCTGCTCGCGGCGGGCGACAAACCAGAGTAACAAAACGGCAGAGGAGCGGACGCTCGCACAGAGTTCGAGTCGGTGGCTAGTTAATCCTGGGCGGTGGGACTTCGGAGGCTGCTGCTCCCGAGAAGTGTCGCACTGGGGGCGGCACTCTCGTTACTCGAGGACCCGTGTGTTCCCTTCTAGGGTCAGAAGGGTCCCTTCTAGGGTTAGGTCAGAAACTGGGGGTGGGGTGGCTGACGCAAATGGTAAGTGTGGGTTTTACTTTTTCAGAGATTTTATTTGACACCGAGAAGGAGCAAAAGCAGGGGAGCAGCAGACTCCCCACTGAGCAGGGAGCACCATGTGGGACTCGATCCCAGGACCCCTAGATCATGACGTGAGCCGAGGCTGCTGCTTAATGGACGGAGCCACCCACACCCCCCCAGATTCTACTTTCTAAGAAAATGACAAGCTGCTTCTCAGAGCGACCTAATTGGACTCCCCACCAGCGAGGTGTGATCTCGGCAGCCTCCCCGCCCTGGCTCCTGTTCGTCCTGGGCACAGCCGGTCTAGTGTTGTAATGGTCCCTGCGCACCGTCTTTTCGTGGGCTTATTTGTCACCCATCGGCCCTCCTCAGTGAAGAGTTGGTTCAAATCTTTTGCCCATTTAAAAAATTAAAGCACTGGATCATTATCGAAAGTTCTTTATATATTCTGGACACAGTTACATGATTTATAAGTATTTCATTTATGTCTGTGGCTTATATTTTCATTTTCTGAATGGTGACCTTTAGAAAAGCAAATGTTTTTAATTTTTATGAGAAGCAGGTGCAGAAATATGTGGGCCTCAAAGGAGTCAGCCCTGCTGGCTTGATTCTATAGATAGTGAATGTAGAGATGATGTAACACACACGCACGCACACTGCATCGCACACCATGCAGACTCATATACAGTCAGTCAGAGGACTGTGCCAACACACAAAGCACTGTGCTTGAGAAGTCCCAGCTACAAGGTGACCCTGGGCATTCTCCCAGGCCTAGATAATAGGAGTGGTGAAGGAGGGGGCACCTCGGTACCTTTGGGAGTCTCGTTTGGATGGACAGCTCTTCCTTCTCTGCTGCAGCTCTTGGAGTCTGTTGCTGGCGGCCCTGTGTCATGTAGTCAAACGTGCTCAGCTTCTTGGCCACTAGAGAGGAGAGTGAAGGAAACACACAGTTATGATTACACAAGCAAGCAGGGTGGCCCACGTGCCACAACCTGGCCTTCCAGGGCTCCCCCAGGGTGCTGGGAGCTGCTTCTTAACCTGGAACACTGGGGGCTGCTGGATGGCCACTCCAGAGCTCGTCTCGCCTGTGGGCAGCAGATAGCAGTTCCTTATACCCCCAAGGCCTGGGGCCCCCCCACCCTGGGAGCAGCTGCCCTGCCTCCCTCCCAGGCCTCCAGAGTCCATGTGGACTGACACTGAGGGCTGTGTCCGGTATCGTGGCAGTGGCACCTGAGGCTGCTGAAAGGACACCTGCGAGCTGTTTCGTGAAACGGGCTCTGGGTCCTTCAGCCACGCACCTCAGGGGAGGTGCCCAACTTCCCATTACCCTTTTCCTAAAACCAACAAACAGGACAGATGGTTTCTATTTATTTCCGGAAAGTGAGAAAGGCCACCCACAGAAGCCTGTTTGCAGCTCGAGGAGCAGGCGGAGGGCGGGCCGCTCCCCACGCCCTGTGGAGCCCCCAGAGGCTGCTTCCCAGGTGGGGTGAGTGGGGCAGAGCAGAGTCCATCTCCTTTCCTGGTGCTTTGTGCAAGCACTTCTGCTTTTGTCTGCTTTGGCTTCTCTCTCTCAAGTCCTCCTGGCCCTTACTGCATTCTTCACACTCCCTCAGAACCTGCGTCGGTTTGAGGGTACAGAGCCGCACTTGGCTACCTGCTAATGAAAACTCTCGTCCCTTCACCTGGATTTGCCCAGCCACCATCGCCATCGGAGGGTAAGCACACGCCATGGGTCTCCCAGAGCTCATGCTCCTGAGCTTTGTGGCACACTTCCATCTGACAGGAACAAGAGGAGAGGCAGTCGAGGAAGCAAGGCCAGAGCACAGTGTGCACCGAGTGTCCCTCGTGTTCGCTCTGGCCTTAGTAGGCTCTAGCGTGGGAGCTCAGAGCCACTGTCCTTCGGGAGGCTCTCCCCAACCTGTGTGAAGGTGGCGTTCCCTAACCCCTGCCGCTGGCACTCCCGCATCTGCGCGTCTTTCTGGGAGAGCTTGCCCTCACCAGCATTCCCACTCCTCCTCCTGTGCTGCAGACTCATCTGGGTGTCCTTTTCCCAAGCTTCCAAGTGGAGCATCTAGCTGCTAGCCCCCAGGCCCCCCACCTCAGGGCATTCATGTGGTCCCATCCTCTGGAGAGCAGGCTGACCCCAGTGCCTCGCAGAAGAGGTGATGGGGTGTCACTCCCATGACTGCGCTACAAAAGACTGGCTCTGCCTTGCTCCTTCTCTTGCCTGCTCCGGTGAAGCCTGCTGCCCTGTCGGACGCTCTGTCGAGCTGGAGCATCCACACAACAAGGAATGGCAGGAGGCACTGGCTACCAACACACAAGGAGCCAAGGTCAGGAGCTGACCTGCCACTGCCCTGCTGATGACCCTAGAAGTGGATTGTCCCGTCAGATGAGACCGCAGCCCCTCCTGGCATGTGATGGGACAAGGGACCCATAGAAACTGCCAGGAACTAAGACTGTTGTCTCAAGCACCTACATTTTGGGGTAATTTTACTGTGCCTACAAGAGCTAATATCCCCACTTTGTTCTGGAGGTCTGTTCTCTGATGTCCAAATCCCCTATCCGCAACACCTTGAGCCCTAAGCTCAGTGTGCTTCTCCCTTCCGGGGGTCTCCTGTGCACGCCACCATAGTGAGTATGGCACCACCTCGCTCCGGGTGCCTGAGCTAGAGCCTGTTGCTCCCTGTCCCCAGATTGCAGGTGACCAGGAGCCCTGTGGACTTGTCCTTCAGTCTTGCATCTGTCCATCCTGATTGGCTGCAGCAGGCTTCTGGACCTGCCCAACTAGCCACCTGCTAGCTATCATGTATGCTGTGACTGTGTCCCCAAATGCACCCCGTCCCCTTGGCCAGTGTGTGGAAGCTTTAAGAAGGGCCTGGGTCGATCTGGCCCCGGCTCCACAGAAGACACAAGGATATTCCCTGCACCAGACCGACTCCAGCAGCTGCACAGGGCCCACCGGTGCTGGCCTTTCCCACATCCAGACCACAGAGCGTCATCTACATTCAAGGAAGGGCTTCATGGGGTGCAGACGTCCTGTCCCTGTGCCAGGGAGCAGTGGAGCCACAGCATGCAATGCCATGTGGACACCAGAAAACCACCCGTCTCCCTGCGGCAAGGTTGGCCAGCAGAGACTCCGGCCCTGCTCGGCTGTTTCTCATTGTTAGGATTTGGTGCTTTTCTAAATCCCCTGTTCTTTTTTCAAAGTGCCCTGTTCCTGCCTCAGATTCCACTCCTTTATCTCTGAACCTTCTAACTCGAGGTCTCTGCAGGTCTCAGAACACAACCAGCCCTGCCGTCCCTCGAGGGGTGTCTCTTCTCATCTTGTCTTTTGTGCTCCTCTCTGGCAGCGGCCAGCTGAGCCATCATCTGCCTTGGCACAGGTAGACATACGGGCTGGGACACGTACTTAGATACAGATGGAAGACAAGCAGGTGCCCCAGCAGCAGGAGGCCGATGACGTCCAACAGCAGCACCAACACCCCAATGCCCAGGACCACAGGGGTCTTCACCTTTACAGGGAAAAGGGGGAGGAACAGCAGCCAGGTGTTCTCGTTGGAGACCTCTGTGGAGGCAAGGGAGACACGCACGATGTCTGGCACCCAGGGCATGGCTGCGCCTCTCCTCAGGAGACAGAGCGCGGTGGCAGGAGGAGGAAACCAGCCCCAGGGAGCCCCTCTTCCTCACCCGGGTGTGTGCCCTGCCTTACCTAAGTGCCATTGCAGCTCTCTTCCATCCCACTTTATGGGGCTGGAGGAGGGGGACCGAGTGTCCAGGTCCCAGAGCCCGGCCCCGTGCCCGGCCCCCACACCCAACCTGCCCATCAGCCAGATCCTCGTCGGTCCTTGCCAGACTGTCCCCACCCTCAACCAGCCAGGCTCTCTCTCCCAGAGACCCTGAAGGCCGCAGCCAGCACCTCGGGGCATTTCCAGAGCATGGCCGCCTGCACTGCAAAATTAAGTGTAAGGAAAGCGCTGAGGGATCTGCAGGCAGGCCCAAGATGGAATTCCGGCTGAAATGCCCTGACTCCGGGCCCTTGTGTGGAGCCCCAAAATGTGGCGGCCAGGCCTGCTGTGCTGCGTCACTGCAGGCCTTGGGGGCTGCAGAGCCATGTGCGTGGAGCTGGCCGACCCCACGCTTGTCCCCTCAGCTGGAGATGTTTCGATGACTTCCCACCAATGACAGCAAAGTGTCCCAGGGAACTGGCGGTTATGCAGCCCCGTGGAATCTTCCGGAACAGCACACCCAGATCATCGCCTCATTCCTCAGGCATTCTCACATGTAGCTGGTCCCAGTGTGGTTCCAGAGCCAGCAGGTCCCAGAGAGAAGCCAGGGTCACTTGGCCTCTGTGCACCTGCTGCGGCCACAGAGGCTGCTGGGCTCCGGCAGTCACCCCACCGTCTGTCCCCACAGCTCACTGCAGCACGGCCCGGCTAATGCCCAGGACGGGAGGCCATAAGGAAACGCGCCAAGGTGCTGCTGGGGGCACTTGGCTGCACAGAGGTTGCCGCTCTCCAGGTGCGAGCCACGTTTTGGAGCATGGAGGGGCACTGAGAGACCCCGTGGTGGGGAGGGCCTTCACGTGGAACCCCCGTGCCCAGCCTTGACTGCTCTGGAGGCTGCACGTGGAGACTACTGGGAAAGCTGGCAGACGGGGGGCTCCCACCGGCTGTGCACAGAGCCTGAGCCGCCGGTCTGCTGAGTGGGGACCAGCCTTGCCGAGGCCCCGCTGCTCCGCTGTTCCACAAAAAGGACCCAGATGCGTTTCCAGGCAGAGGCAGATCAGACAATCCATGCCGCAAGGGCTCGGCTCTGCCAGGGGCTGTGTGGGGCCTCGGGGCGAGGGTGCACGGGGCACAGTGCCCCCAGGAAGAGGCGCAGGGCAGCTGGGCTCTGGGCTGGACGGCAGCAGGAGCCCTCCAACAGCACAGGCTCCGGAGAAGGGAGATCGGGGTCATCACTGGCCCCGTGGGCTGGCTGGCCACTCACTTCCCCGGGAGGAGGGCGCTGTCCAGACCTGCTCCGGAGCCCGAGGCTGGGCCTTGCAGAGATGTTAGAGCCCGGGCAGAGTGGGGGGTCCTGGAATGTTCTGAGCTGAGTGACAAGGTCCTCTGTTCTGCTCTACGTGCTGGGCCACGATGAGCTCTGGAGAGAGGCCTGGGCTGAGACAGGCAGCCTTGGTCTGCGCCCTAAAGGCTTAGGTCCCCCAACACTCCAGACAGATGCAGGTGGTCCACTGGGGGACCTTCATCAGTATCCGGGCCGCTGTGGCCCATGGCCACACACTGGCCAGGTCAGACAACAGAGATGCTGTGTGGAGGTCAGGGTGTGGTGGGTCCCAGCTCCCTCCAAGGCTGTGGGGGACAATCTGTCCTGAATCCTCCAGCTCCTGGGGCTCCAGCCACCCCTGGGCTGTGGCTGTGTCCCTCCAGTCTCATAAAGATGTTCTCAACAGACCCAGCGCCCCTCCGCACACACTCCTGGGTACTCAGTGATCATTTCAAGATCCTTTCCCCAGGTAAGGTCACAGTCATGGGTCTGGGGGTGAGATCATGGATGTATCTTTGAGGCCACATCCAACCTCACATCTGTTCCTAAGGCTGGGCTCCTGCCCCCACTTAGCAGAGACCTGCAGCCATATATCACCCAGAACCCATCCCTGGGCAGCCCTGCCCTCCCCAACCCTACCCTGCTCCCCACCCAGACCAACTGCAGGGCACCGGGGAGGAGGGCTCCCCTCCAATGCCTGGGGCGACCTGGGAGCACAGCCCCCAAGCAGCCGGCACCCGCGGGTCCCGCACCTCCTCCTGGTGTTGGGGGCCGCTGCTCTCCTACCCGGCCACGCCGCTCACCCAGCTGGGGGCAGGCCGGGCTGGCGTCCCCCCGGAAGGAAGGCTTTTACCCCAAAGATGGCTGGAGGTACAAGCTAACACTTGCGAGTGACCCAAGAGGGAGCAACGTCACAGAGGAGATGCTGTGTACTTTTGTAGCAGGGGTGCGTGCGGAGCTCCGCCGGGTCGATGAAGAACTGGATAGAGACGTAGAGCAGGACGGCCATGAGGCAGAGCAGCCCGGCCAAGGCGGAAGCCACGGAGAGGAAGAAGTACCTGCGGGAGAGGCAGGGTCAGTGCTGGGTGCAGGGCCGAAGACCCGCAGCCAGAAAGCACAGCAAGTGGTGCGGGGTGGCCTGGCCCTGAACCCAGGACCCTGCCTTCTCCCGTCTCCTGCCCGAGCCCAATGGGAGCTCTCCGGGGGATACCGCCACTTTGCGGCCGTCCTGACGGCACCTCCATTTCCTGTGCCTTGGGATCCTCACATGTGCCCCCTTGAGCCCCCGCAAGGTGGAGAGGAGGGGCCGCCTGGCTCACAGCAGGGACACAGAGGCTCTGGGCCCCGTGGGGCGGGCACCGGATCCCACCACAGCACGGCCACCACTCCCGGCAGTCACAGAACTGCGGAAAGTGAGCCTCGTGGCCTCAGCCTGGAGTTGGGGTCGTGACGGCTGCTGCTGAACAGAACTAGGTGTGGACACACGGTGGGGTCCTAGCACTGTCCTCCATCGAGGCCATCCCGTTGGTTCGGGAGGCCGGTGGGGTGCACAAGACAGGTGCCAGGCCGGGTCTGGTTCGTGGTGGCTGAGCTCCACGCGCCCTGGGCCTGGCTTTGTGCTTTGCCATCAGACTGAAATCACTCCTGCCCCCCTTGCCTGTGCTCAAAAGACCCTGAGAATGGTCCGTCCGTCCAGAACATAAACTGTGGTGGGCATTCTTGGAATTTGCTCCCACAGTCTTCCCGAGGGCTTTCTGCTCTCGTGACCTTAGAGGAAACCACTCCTTTAACGTTTTCGGCCTCAATGTTTTCTTCAGCTAAAATTCTGTTGATCCCATGATGCTTTTCCAGAACTTCTGGAGGGCTTTTACACACCTCTTTAGGTGGAGAGCTAAAACGTGGGCACTCCCACAGGGTCGGCTAGATGTGGAGCATGGCCCAGGGGTCCAGGGGAGATGCCGTCGCATTGTGGCCCCTCACTCAGTTCCCTGAAGGGCGTCTCCTGTGCGATCCCACGCAGGCCCAGCCTCCTGGGTGTCCCTAAGCTGTAGGGGACACAGGCCTGGCCCCACACCTGGTTCTGGTCTCCAGGGAGCCCTGGCAGGCGGTGAGTTTGCCCCACACAGGAAGCCCCTAGGCCGTCCGATCGGGCCATCAGCTGGCCAGCTGCAGCCCTCCCACTGGGCTGGGGGCCAGAGCCCGTCCCGCCAACGTTCAGGACACGAAATATGGCTTCCTCGCCTGACTCCCGCGTCTGCAGAGCCCCGGCCCCCAACCCAGCACTTTCTCCGTGAGGACCTGCTTTGCTGGTTATGCTTTGCCGTCTTTTTTTGATAAACAAAGGGACAGGAGGGACTCTGGGGCAGATGCAGATAGACAGTGGCCCCATGCTCCCCCCACCTCTCCCCTCACCACCATGCTCCTTCCGCGGGAGGCAGCCTCTCCTTGTTGTGCACTGGGCACCTGCTCCCCCCCACCCCAGGCCAACACTGTCCACTGGATGCCGGGATGGCTTCCACGGCTCCCCCATGGTCAAGGGGCTTCTCGGCCCACAGGGACCCCCTCAGCCTGTTGCTCCCGGGCCCCGTCAGGACCCCTGAGCTCCAGCCCGTGTGCCTCGGTCCTCCTCCGTGGCAGGGCCTCCCCTCTCCCAACGGCTGAACCTCAAGGGGACCAGCTCACGGCCGCAAGGCCTTAAGGATGTGTGTTCAGGGCGAGAAGAGAGCCCTGCTAGTGTGAACAGGAGCTACCCTACCCTGGAGGGCCAGAGGCTCCTCTTTTGCAGGGAGGAGGCGGGACGGGGGCTCCCAGGCACCCCTAGTCACCGAATGCTGATTGGGCGTCTCTAATTAGGAGAGCTTTACAGCTCCTTCTGCTCCTTCTGGCCTGAGCCAGCCGTGCACTTCTCAGGTGGTCTTCCCACTCCGAGACGGGTGCACACGGCTCGTCGGCAGGGGGTGGCGGGTACGCAGGGGACCCCCTTGGCAGCCACATCACCAGCCAGCGAAGGCCAGTGTGAACGAGCATGGGGAGCGCCGCTCCTCTCCTGGCCATGCAGAGCCCAGGCTCCAGCCGCGGGCTCCTGCTGACACTCACAGGCCCTGGCCCTGAGCCCGACCCGGCCTGGACGCTTGCTCCCAGGGCAGCCCAGTCCCGTGCTCTGTGCTCGGATGGCATCCCTGGGAGGAGGCGGCCGCGCCAGGCCAGCACCTCAAAACCCCGCAGCTCCACCCCTGCCCCTCTGCAGGGCTGGGACCTCTCACAGCCCCCAGTGGGGGACCGAGGGGGCAGCGTGTGAGCCCCTGCAGCCTGCGGCCCGCGTGCTCACCCTGTGAGCCCCCCCCCGCCTGCAGGAGGGCTCTCCTGGGGCCCTGCCCCCCGCAAGCCCCCGCGGCCGCTCACCAGTAGTTCCTGCCCCCGACACAGTTGTTGAGCCACTTGCAGTGGTGGTCGAAGCCCGAGACGCACTTGTTGCACGCGCTGCAGTGCTTGGCCTTCGGGCTCCTGAGAGGGCGAACGTGGGAGCATCAGCCTGCCGGCAGCGCCTGAGGGAGGGAGGTGCGGTCCGCACCCCCGTCCGCCTGCAGGGGAGAGGCAGGGAGCACGGAGGACCGGGCCCCAGAGGGATGGCGTTCCCTGGCCACGCCTGCTACAGGTGCTCCAGCTTGGAGGCTGGTTTCGGACCCCACCCTGAGCCACGGGCCTCCCGCCCAGGCTGCCCACGGAAGCCACGACTAGCCCGGGCAGAGATCTGCTCGGCGAGGGGCCCAGCGCGTCCGAGAGCCACTGCTCCACGTTCAAGGACAGCAGCGCCGGCCAGCAGCCTGGGAACAGGCATGTCCTCCACAGGCCGGCCACCGCGCTGGGCAGGGGACCGTTGGCCCCACCCGCGCCCACACCCGGGCACGCACACGGTGACCTCACACAGGTGGCAGTACTGGTCCTGGATCACATGTGCGTGTTTGGACCGGTCGAAGGTGGGCACAGGCTCCGAGTAGTTCTCCTTGCGCCGGACGTTGGGCTCGGCCGGGTCGATCGAAACTGCGAGCAGGTGGACGGAGAAGTGCAGAAAGAAGAGCCCGCCGGTCACCTGGGGCAAGCGCGTCAAGGAGCGCGGCTGGGCCTGGTCCCCACCCAGGGCGGCTGCTGGCCAGCGCCGTGGGAGCAGAGTGCTGGGCTGAGAGCCGGGTTCCAGCACTGGCCCAACTCACACCCCCCGCGGTCGACGGAGTGTGCCTGTTCCTTCCTCCACGACGGACACTCGCACTGGAGAGGGGATTTCCAGCAGAAGTGGGCCCTGGGGGCACCTGCCAGTGACCTGAACGTGCAGCGCGGGGGGTGCCCATGCTGGGTGCTAAAGGAGGCGTGGGGGCTTTTCAGACAGCTGGGAGAGCATGTGTGGGGTCATCCAGAAACAAGGATGGGGAGGGAGGGCTCCCACACCCAGTCCCCGTGCGACGCGGGGCTGCCCTGTCCGCCTCCGTCTGCTCTCGGCTTCCCCGCCCCAGCCCCTCGGGCTCTCCAGCACCCACTCCCTCCATGGTGCCCAGGGTGAAACCAGGCCCTGGGACCTCATCCTCTCCTCCTCCTCCACCTCGGGACCAACACACTGTCCCCATGGAAACCAAACAGAAGCGGGGGAGGCCGCCTCCCTGTCCGCCCTGCCCTGCTTCCCTGGCCGGCTCTCGGCTCAGGGCTCCAGGCCGGGCTCCAGGGTGTGGTTCGGGAAATGGCCGGCCGTGGGCACCCGGCTCTGCCATGATTTGGAGGGGAGGAGCGGGGGCTCTGAGCAGGGGGCGGAGGTCATAACTCTGTCCTGCAAAGCTCCCGTGGGATCCTTCTCAGGCTCTGCCCCTCTTGTGATCTGGGGTCAGCCACCCAGCTGGCAGCGGTTCCGACCTGCTCGTGGGCCTGTGGCCACAAAGGCCGCTGCACCACAACCCCGGGCGGGAGGCTGCTTCTGGCCAGACCTGCTCGTTGGCCCTTTTCCTCTAGCCTCAGCGCCAGTGTAGACACAGGACTCTGATGCCCGCTGTGGGCATGGAGGCGAAGGGGAGCCAGGCCTGCTGGGCGAGCGTCACTGTCAGGGGGATGGGTAAGGATGAGCGGGGGGTGGGCAGTCAGACCAGGAAGCTGGTTCCCAAGCCGGGGGCAGGTGGAGGGGTGGCTGAGAACTTCCCCTAGTGGGGAAGGGACTGACCAGATCCCTCAGGGCCATGGAGAGGAGGGAGTGACACTGGGACACTTCATGTAGCCACCGGACCCTGCAGGGCTGGCTAGGGCGTGGGCCTCCCCTGCTCCAAGGCTGAGCCGACAACGGCCTGTTCCATGCAGGGCGTGAATCAGCGAGGGCGGGGTTGGGGGGGCAGTGGCGGGGCCAGACTTCATGGTCACAGTTGGAGACAACTGCTGGCGTGCCTGCCCCCTGCACCTGCTCCCTGAAGCCCGAGGCGCTGGCCAGACCCTAGGCATGTTCGTGTGGTTACCGGGGCAACAGGAGGCTGCCGGAGCAGCGGGCGCAGGACAGTCTGACGCTGCAGGGGGTCCAGCTGCTGGCCCAGGTGCGGGCCCCTTCCTCCGCCTGCCTCAGAAACGGGTGGGCAAGGTGCCGGGGAGGGAGCACAGGAGGGCAGTCGGCAAGGCCAGGGCTGGGATGTCCTTGAAGTCCTTTGCCCCCACAGCTACACAGGGCTTGCACAAGACCACCGCCGGGGACACAGTGTGGGGACAGCACGGCTCGTACTCTGACCCTCCAAGTGCAGGTGCCCGAGGCCCCTAACCCGAGCCACTGGGCCAGCCACATGGAGCTGCCTGCCGCTGATTCCCCCAGATGTCCCAACCCCGCAGGTGCTCCTAGAACCTGCCTACCAGGAGCCAGGGGGTGCGGCTTCCAGCCCCCCCGTGCGGTAGGCTAAGTCCCCCCACAGCCCCCTGAACACGAGGCTTTCCAAGCAAAAACACAGCCCACCAGCTTGTCTGACCTACTGCCTCCCAGCGCTCAAGCCGGTGACCCCAGGTAAGTCATGGGAATGACACGGACCAGCAGAAGGCGACCGCACTCTGCCTGGCCACTCGCTGGGTCAGCTCCTCACTCCCGGTGTCAGTGAGCACGGGCTGAGCACCGAGAGTGTCATGGGCGGTGCCACGCTCACTTTCAAGCGCCATCGCCTGAGTGTCTGGGGCTCCAGTGAGTGACAGGTCGTAAGAGCGGGATAGGAGGTCCCACTGTTGGCGAGCGGGAGGCCCTGGCCCGGAGGCCTCAGTCCCCTAGCAACAGTCTCTGTTTGGTAAAGTGGCAGCGGCGCCAGCCCGGACACACGCCCTCCCGTCCTTCCGGTTCTGCTGCAGTTAGTGAGGCGCACCCCTGAGCCCCCGCTGCCCCAGGCACGTCCGCCTCACGCCCGCACTGGACTCAGAGCAGGATGTCACCGCAGGGTCCCAGCCACAACACAGGCCCCCGGACCGCGTGGAGTGCCGTCCGACGCCCAGCCCTCTGCACAGTGGACCCTATGGGTGGCCCTGCTTCCTTCCCTCTGCAGTATGGGGGGAGCTCAGACCCCCAGGGTCGGCCAAGGCCTGCGGCGGGCTGGGCTGTCTTCCGGAAGCCGCGACCCCACCCAGCCTCCGCCTGGGTCCAGGCCCGTCCCTGCAGACACGAAGGACCGCGGCGCCCCCCAGTGGCCAGAGCGCAGGCCTCTACCGCAGGCCTGGGGCAGGGCCCCGTGTTGCCCGCTCCACTCCTGTGAACCAGACACGCTGGGGGCCCCGCAGGCGGAGGTCAGCCCGGTCAGGGCCCCTGACACGGAGACACGGGTGGCCCTGGGATCCGCAACCCACAGAGTAAGGTGTGAGGAGGGATCAAGGCCGATGTTGCTGGTGGCTGGGGGGTAGGGCGAACACAGCACTGGCAGCTCCCGGACCCTCCCCCGCGGCGTCTTTGTGACAGCCCCGTGTGCATCCACGTCCCCAGCGTCTGCCCACCCAGCCTGGAGCTGCTCTGGTGACACACTGGCAGCCTCCTCTCAGGGCCGCCATGGGACTGGCGGCCTCCACCATGGCCTGTGTGGTGGGTCCTAGCGGCCGGCAGCCTCCCTGTCTGCAGGTCCAGCCACTGCCCACCGGCAAGGGCCCAAACAAGAAAGAAGGGGGACGAGCAGCTGAAGACGGGCCATTGTCACCATGAGTGTCCCCTGAAAACACCCCTTGGGTCCCCGGCGTGCCTCTCCCACCCAGCCGCTGGGATCCAGTGCACAGCGGACATGCAAACGTCCCCGGGAGACAGGCTGCGGGCCCTGAGCCGGGTGGGCTGCTCGAATGCGACAGAAAGGCTTCTTCCCAAGCATCTGCTTGTGCGGCCCGGTGCGTGGCTGACGCGGGACCGAGCCCGTTTGTGTTTGCAGGTCTGTCCTGGCCGTGTGGCTCCTTCACGTCCTCAGGGCTCTCCGCCCCACCCCGGGGTCCCTCTGCCCCTCGCCACCGGGAGCGTTCTCCCTGAACAGACGGAGGGCAAGTCTTGCTTTTAGCTGGGATCCCTCTCCCGTGAGCTGCACGGGAGCACACGGAGGGATCCGTCGGTGCTGTGGCCACGGGGGCTCTCTGGGGTGAGGGAGGTCAGAGGGCAAGATGCCGCACCCGTGGGCGACTGGGAGCACAGGATGGAGTGGCAGGGGGGCCCAGAGGGCACATGTGGCCCCTGGGAGCTCCCCTTGGACACATTAAAGGATACACCGTAGGCGACGTCCTTCCAGTCCCATGGCAGGAAGGGGATGAAGATGCCAAAGTTGGCGACGGCCAGGATGAGGACCGTGACCCAGGCCACCGCCTGGAAGGAGTGCAGGGGCCTCGACCAGCCATTCACTCGGGACCTGTTGGGGGGCGAGGGCCGCTTGCCCCCTGCTTCCGGGACGACCCGTCTCCAGCTCCTGCCGCACAAATCCATCTACAAGACGGGAGGAGGGCCAGACAGGTGTGCATGGACTCCTCCCGCAGCTGCATGGCAAGGGGGCCCCGGGTGGTCCACCTCTGGGGGCAGGTGGCGGGTGGAGGACCCTCCAGGGTCCCAGGGGAATCCTGCGTCTGTCCAGCCCACAGCAGAGAGACAACTGCACTAACACTCTTGAGCGTGTGCAGCCCACATGGCAGAGGACCCAGGAGAGGCATCCACCCCGACCCCAGTGTGGCTGTGGCCGTGGCCGTGGTCGCCTCCAGGGATGGGCACGGGCTTTGTTTACAGATGGACTTGGACTCAGGAGGAGACCCATCACAGGCAGGAAGGAGACCCCCATCAGGAGGCCCTCATTGCCGGGGAAACACAGGAAAAGTCTGCAGGAAAAGCAGACCTTTGCTTCGGTGACCAGGTGACGCTTCTATGTGCCTGAAATCCTCTGAGAATCTTTCTACGATTTTCCCTTAAGGACAGAACAAGATCCCACATTCCCAGAGAACCGCACTGCTCTCACTGCAGGGTGGAGACCTGCGGGCCAGCGGGTTTCCGGGGCCTCCAGGAGCTCCGGGCCACCAGGGTTGAGGGGAGGGGCTGGGAGGGAGTGGCGGCCACTTCTGGCCAGGCGGAGGGCGGAGGGAATGGGCGAGAGACCCATCACAGCCATGGGAGGCGGAGCCCTGAGGGTCCTGGGGACGTCGCCGCATGAGGGCAGATTTCGGCTGCTCTCCACAGGCTGGCCACTCCTTTCTCAGGATGTGGGGCCAGGAGGGGCTTCCCTAGTCAGTGAGACCCCCAGGGGCCCACAGAGAGCATTCCCCATGGACAGCAAGACCAGCACACTGGGACTGGGGCAGGGACCTGCGCTGCCACGTGATTCCCATATTGTTCCCAAAGCAACACTCAGATGCGAGCGAGAACCAACAGAAAGGGAGCGGGAGTCAGATCCAGGGCATGCGCGGACCTTGGGACAGGGAGGCCGGATCGAGGGCACGCAAGGACCTTGGGAGGGGGAGGCGAACCAGTGACACGAAGGAAGAAATCCTAACTGATGGTGCAACAGAGGTATAGAACTTATCTTGTGGAAGGAGCAAGACATGAGGACGGAGGTCAGACCCAGGGCCACCTGCACTGGCCAGGATGAGCACAGCCCCCCATCCTGCAGGGGTTCCCAGGACGGAAATGTCACCATGACCTGTGGGGAAGCCCCAAATTCAACAGCCACAGGAATTCGTGAAATTTAAACAAGCGACTCCTGAGGTTCTGAGAGAAGTCTGAACCGAAACAGTTCCAGCCAAGGGTCTCAAGAGCGCGGGGACTGAGCGCGAGGCCTGCAGGGACATGGGTCCCCACTCCTCAAAGGGCTCTGAGAAGCTCCCCGCATCACACCCGCAAGTGCCCCAGAGAAGCAGGGAGGCGCCAAGGGCCGGACCCCACGGCGGACACACGCATCCGGGTTATGGCACAGGCGTGAGGATGGCGCACGTGAGGCATCACCCCGGGGCCCTGCGCGGGGCACCCACTTCCCCACAGTCACAGGAGCTGCGGGGCAGGTGGGGCGGATGGGGGTCCTGGGGAGAGACCACGTGGGGGCCACGGGGCAGCTTCACCCTGGCCCCTCCCGTGGCAGGCCTTGGCTCACACACCCCCGTTCACGGACACCGCGTGGTCCCTCACCCGCTCTGCAGTGCGAACCTTCTTAGCTCCTGGGGGTCACGTCAGTTCTAACCCACAACCAAACCCCGGCTCCCGACAAACGTGACGCTTCCGGTCTCCTGGGGTGGAATGGGCACGGTTCACACGGGCTCCGCGTGTGCAGACACCACCGTGCCGACACGCACACGCCACGTGTGACACCACACGTGACACCACAGCACGCACAGAAGCGTGCACCGCACCGCGCAGCCCGCAGGCACACGGGGGTTCTGGACTTCGCCTCCTCGGCCTTCCTTGGGCTCTTCCCTGGGCTTGGAGCTGCGTCCCCTACCCCCGCTCACAGCCCTTTCTTGCCTTCTGCACCTGTCCCAGTGTCACCCTCTGGGTGACCTCCCTAACGCCCCCGTCCAGTCTGAACCGGGCCCTCACCGACTCCTTCTGTAAATGCCATTAACGAGCCCCTCGCCTTGGTCTGCAGGAAGCGAACGCCGTCCTCCACTACTGTGCAGACGTGGCCGTGGGCTCGGGCAGGGCCTGGGTCCCTTTCAGCCCCAGCGGGGGCCCTGGCGTTTGTTTTGGGTCATGCCTAAGGGTTCTAGCAAGACGTGTGGGTGCCTCGATGCTCCTGGACAGCGCGGCCACCGCTACATGTCCAGCGCAAGCAGGGCCAACCTGTAGGAGCTACATGTGGGCGCCGCTATCCCGGACGACGGAGGCAGGAGGCAGGGGCTGGAACCACCGTCTCTCCATGTCCTACCTGTTCCCCTGCGCTCCCTAGAACACAGAGTCCTGGGTGCCCCCACCTGGGCACACGTGACCCCCTGAACCCCGTCACCCGACACAGGTCCTCACAGCTCCCCAGTCACTGTTTTGCTCTCCCACTTGGGGTGCGCCGAGGTTATGCCTACCTCCCTGGTTGCCACAGCAGCAATGGAACCCACTGGCCCAGGCCACACAGAAAAGCACGGGCCCCTCTCTTGGCTCAGACCCTCGTGAGGACCCCTGGTTGCCACGGCAGCAATGGAACCCACGAAGGTGCCTCACAAAGCTAGGGCTGGCCTCCCAGAGCCCCGCTGCCTGCTGGGGGGAGGGGACGGGGTGCAGAGAAGGCATGGGGGCCCCTGAGAGGCCAGGCCACCAGCCAGGAGTCCGTCTACACAGTCCCAAGCTCTGACTACACTGCCACCCACGGCAGGCCCTCGGTAGCCAGCGCAAGGCTCCTGGCCCCCCAACCTCCTGCTTCAGCGGCCGGGTCATCGATCTCACAGGTCCTCAAGACACCTGACCTGTTGGCCTGTCTGCTCCGGGGACCCAGGCTGGCACACTCCATCCAGGTTGGGAGGGATGGCAGCATCCGGAGTCTGCCCCTCAGTGGCCAGAGGACCAGAGTGGGAGACAAGGAGGGGGTGAGGGGCACGTGGACAGGGTGCCAGAGGGGGTCTCTCCCGAGGATGGCTCAGCACCCCCTTCCCTGCCTCTCCCTCAGGGTCTCAACGGTCCAGCGCAGGAGATCTCCAGGCCCATTTAGGTCCAAGGACCCCCATGTGGCCTTCTCAGATCCCGATACCCTCCTTGGTTGGGGGAACAGCAGAGGCTCCCCTGTCCCCAGAATCACACGCCTCCCTGAGGAAGCCAGCCCAGCCGGACGGGCTGAGCCGCCTCCCAAGCGCACCGTGTGTGGCACCTGTGGTGGCCGGGGATGTGCCTCCCATGGGGCAGCTGGGCCAGGCCCAAGAGAAACCAGTGGGCAGGAGCTCGGGGCCGGTTTGGAGGGAAGCTTTACCACGTAACATGCAGCCAGGAGAGCCCTCCCAGGGAGCCTGAGGACCTCTCTGCGGGGCAGGGAGCTGGGCCACGAGGCTGAAGCCAAGGCTACTTCTGGTCTGGGTCTGCTCACCCGTTCCCCCAGCCCAGCATGTCCCAGGAGATCTCAAGAACCAAAGCCTCCATTGTGGGTGACAGGACCCTGGTCCTGGCAGCCTTGTCTGACCACAGGAGCACCGGAGGAGATGGGGCCCGACACGGGGGCCCCGTGGAGTGAGGGGGCCAGAGGCCGGGAGCCGGCAGTGGGAAGTGTGTCGGCAACGAGGCTGCAGGCCCTGCTCCTGGTGCGCCGCTCAAGCCGCGAGGTACGGTCTTCACCTCGGAGAGCTTTTCGGGAAACGATGATGAGCGACCTCTCTGCCTCCCGCCCAGAACTCGCTTCTCCAGACACCCCTGTGTACAGGCCGCCCCGTGCCGGGGGCCTGTGTGCCCCCCCAGCTCAGCAGACCCTGAACCAGGCCGCTGCGGGGCGGGGCTGGGAGGTGCTAGCCCAGGGCACCCCAAGACTACAGGCAGCGGGGGCCTCCTGGTCAACCCAGGGCCGTGACCACCGCAGCCACTCACATCTCCGAGAAACGACCTTCCCTCAGAGACCCCTCTGCTCCGTGAAAATAACTTCAGAACCTGCAAACGTTAGCATCTGTTCGCCACAAAAACACTGAGAAGACAAAACCAGAGCCTGCGGAGCCCCAGCCCCTGCCCGGGGCAACCAGGACCTGCCCCACGCACGGTGTGTCCAGAAAGTCAGGACACATGTGCCACGGGGCTTCCCGAAGCCCGTGATCCCACGTGCACACGCCAGAGACGCCGCCTCCTGGAAGGCCAAGCCCGCGAGCGAGGCAGAGTGTAGGATAGGTGGGCGCAGGCGCTCACATGCGCTGATACGCGCACACACGTGCTCACACACACACACACACGCACTGACAAACGTGCTCACACGCACACGCACTGACATAAACGTGCTCACACGTGCACACACAGACACCAGACACACAGCACACACACAGCGCACACGCACTGACATAAACGTGCCTGCTCGTGCTCACAGGAGGACCCGCGTGCATGATCAAAGGCACCTATGCGCCCGCACGAGCACACACCCCAACACGGGCATAAACTCCCCCCGTCGCTGGTCTTGCTTTGAGTATAGCTTTCAGCAGAGAAAGAGCAGGACAAGCCCCAGCATACGGCGCCAACCCCACAGATCACCTCCCCACAGCGTGGCAACAGTGTGGGTGAGGGGCCGGGGTCCTGCTGTTCGATCTGTGGCTAACGCCTGGTCAGTGTGGCTCTCGGGGACGCTCCTGCTACCCTGGGCATCTGCTCAGTATTCTGACCTCCGTGCGCATCTGTGGTTCTGACTGGGATCCCGCTGGATTCCTGGAGCAGAGAGCTCAGTGACAGGACCCAAGCCCCAGGACCCCTTTCGTAGCCAGCAGCAGCCTGAGCCCGGGCAGGGTCCATGGCAAGGGCAGGGGCCCCTGGGCCCATAACGACACACTCCGCATAGAAGAACTTCAAAACCGCTGTGCTGCGGGGAGGAGGCCACGGAGCGGGAGAGCCCACCACACGGGGTTCCGGGCAGGAAGTTCACGGGAAACAGAAGTGCAGCGCTTACTGGGGGCTGCTGGGGGCTGCTCTCGGGGACAGGCTTTGCTTTCGGGCCAAGAGAAATACTCCCCAGTTAACAGAAGCGCCGGCTGCCAACACTGCCAGGGCACCAAACCACTCGGGTGCACACCTGAAGGCGGCCGGTGGCTAATTTTACGTCTCGTGAAGTTTCTTGAGATCCTTGGCCAGAGGGACCTCCTGTCCTGAGACGCCGCCCTGGTCCTCCCTTCCGCGGGCTCGTGTCTTCTGAGCGGCAGCCGCTGGCTCTCAGGAGGCCGTGCCCAGGGTGCAAGCGTCCCCAGCCTCCCAGGCCCAACTGCCCGTCTGCGGCTCCGGCCTGCGGGCAGGAGGCAGCGGCGTCTCCAGCTACGGGCACAACTGCTGAGGCCCTCGAGGCAGAGAGCTCTCCCTTCGGGTGGGTCTGGGGCTCTGGGCCTCATCCTGTCTCAGCAGGTCCTGCAAACAGGTGCCGTGTCCACGTCGGAGGCATGGTCGGGAACCGCAGTGGAGGGCCACGGAGAGGCAGGGGTTCAGCAGGGCAAGTCCAGCCCCAGAAATCGGGGCCACGCCCTGCCCACAACCTCACCTGAGAGGAGTCCACGCCAAGGTGGGGAAGAGAGATCCCCCTCCTGACGTCCTGGCAGCCGGGGCACTGAGGGCAGGCCTGCAGCCTGCGGGGGTGTAGGCTCCGTCCCCCCTCACTCCTCGGCCAGCCCTGCCACGGCTGCTGCCTGACACTGGCTTGTGTGACGCTGTGCTCCCTCCCACCGACGGCCACGAGGAGCCCTGCTCACCCAGCAGGCAGTGGTGCCGTGGGCTGGGGCACGTCTCAGGCACACACACACCCTCTCTCCCAGGACAGACTCCGCCCCAGGACGGAACAGAGCCCCCAGTCTGGTTTTCAAAAAAGGGACATAAGCAGAAGTAATGCGGGTGGGTGAGGCGAGACGTTGCGGGGGCAGGCCCGGGCCAGACGCAGAGGAAAGGGGGACGTCAGCATCACAAACGGACATGGTCGAACTCTTGTGACAAAGGCTTCGCTACAAGGCCACCCAGAGACGATACTCAGGGCGCTACTGGCAAGTGCATGCAAACCCTCGGTCCTTTATTGAGTCCTCTGTGTTCTGCAAATGTAAACACGCATCCAGTCAACACAACCGGAATAAAAAGGTCTCCGACACAGCCCGTGGCCGTGTGGCCCTCCAGCAGAAGGCAGGCTTTGCCCAGCACAGGAACCAGCAGCGCGGGGCCTGTCCCAGGCCAGGAGGGCGCTGCCCTCCGTGACCTCCTTCGGAGACGCAGCGGTGTGGGGGGCGGGGCAGAGAACACGCAGGAACCCTGCCACAGGCACGTCTGCTTCCCAAGGGGCTTCTGGGAAGGGCGCTGGGGCAGACAGCGCCCCATGGGCGGACCAACAGCTCAAAGCTCAGACACACACGGGCTCGGCCCCACCTGGCCACGCACTGTGTGACCTCCACTGTTCAGGACTCCCGGGGCGATGCAGACACACTGGGTCCGTGCACGGCCGACATGATACCGGAGATGACCCCCCACATGCCAAAAGGGACAAAATCAAAGTCTTTGTCTCAAGGCAAAAACTCAGTTACATGCAAATAAAAAAATTTAAAAAACGGAAGACTATCCACAAGGCTAGCTCTTTGCGGAAGCCGCAGCCTCTGGAGACTGAAGGAATTCGTACGGGTCGTGGGTCACCTCCGGCTGCTCCCCGACACTGAGGCGAGAAGGGCTTCCTGCAAGTGTGGGAAAGACGGGGCTCACGAGGGGTCCGCACGCATGCTTCAGACGCGGCTGAAAACGTGTCCTCGCTACTGCGGTCAGCCCGAGCTGCCTCCTCCCAGGGTCCAGGCCACCCCCTCACCTCCCCGGCCTGTCAGCTACATCTGTAGCTGATAAGCACCCCCTAACCGCCCAAAGTCAAGAGGGGCTCTGCACAGTCAGTGCCAGAATCAGAAAACCGGAACCGTAGCACAGGCTGCTCACTGAGCAAATTCAAAATGTCAGGGAGCAACACCTGGTCCCCTTCCTGGAGGAGCCAAAATCCCGCAGGGTCCGTGCACCGACCACCCTGTCACCCATGGAAGAGAGAGCCCCAGGCCAGGGAAGGTCACCTGCTCTCCCCAAATCAGGGTCCTAGAGGAACAAAACACTTTTCAACACCCCATTTTAGGACTAAAAACGGGAACAGCAGGAAAAAACAAACATCTCCAAACTTGAATTCAAGCATCTGGGCCCTCATTCTGCCCCAAGGGCCTTGGGATGTGGCCAGCTGGGGCGGCTCCTGACACAGGGACGGCCAGCATCTTATGGCTAAGACCTGCAACGCCTAACAGAGTGACCCTCATGCAGCCGCCTGGCGAGGGAGACGTTATCTCAGAACCCCAGGGGCCAGGGGGCGTCCTGGAGAGGGAGCAGGGCCCACAGAGTCCTGGGGGCTGGACACGCAGCTCTGAAGTGCCCAGATTGCCGGCGGCCTGCCCTTCTCCCAGGTGCCGCCGGATGCTGGGGCCTGGGGCCACCTTACCCAGGTGGTGCTGGTCCCTGTCGGAGGGGGAGGTGTTGGACAGGGAGCTGAGGTTGGAGGACGGCCGGGAGCCCCCGCGCTCTGCCTGTGCCTCGTGCAGATCCTGCAGAAGCTTCGCTGTCTCGTCCAAGTTCAGGTGGCCGTCATCGGCGTCCAGCTCCTTCTTCACCTTCCCTGTGCAAACAGGCAAACGGACGTCAGGCACCCAGTGGCCCGGCCAGCGCTGCACGCCGGCCCAGTGTCTCCCTCACTGCTCCGCACGCGCAAGAGGAGAGACGACATGCGCAACGATGGGGAACACAAGGAAGCTCGGAGGACAAGGCACGATGCCCGGAGTGGACAAGACTCCAGAGAGCTGTCGTCCCACCGGTGTAAACAACCAGAGGCAAGACAGTGTGTGCTCGAGGCCGGGACAGGGCACGGGCCAGAGCCAGCGGGGACCGGGCTGTGGCAGGCTGAGAGCTGGTGAAGATGGGCTGCCTGGCGAGCTCCCGGGTCCAGGCCGAGACGGACCTGTGTGTAGACGGTGGGGCACAACCTGGCCCGGGAGTTCCCACAGGTCCGTAACCATCCACGGACTAAGTCTGCAGGAAGCTGCGGCCCGCGGGGAGGCTATGCCCTCCGCACTGACTGTGGCTCGGGACCACCCTGAGAACACGCAAGCAAAACACGGACAGGGTCCCACGGCTCCATGCTGCACACGGGCTGTCAGACGAGACCCAGCACACTCCAAGGCGTGCGAGCCAACACCGCGCTGATGGCTGAGCTCTGGTCTGCGGGGAGGGGGACGTCCCGAGGACGGCGGCCAGGCTCCTGGAAGCAAGGGCATCAGCCCCGTGCCCCCGGGGACCGCCCTGCAGACCAGGGTAGCACCAGGGACAAGAACACAGGGTACGCTTGCTCCCGCCCGACGACGTGAGCACGCCCAACGCAACGTACCCAGGGAGCCGAGCGCGGAGATGTCCAGAGAGGCGTCCGAGTAGGACTTCATCGACATGAAGTCCAGGACGGAGCCGCCGTCACCCAGCGAGTCCCCAGCCTGCGGGAGACAAGTGAACCAAGCAGAAGAGGAGAAACGTCACCGAGCAGGAGTTAACACCAGCCACGGAGCCCGCGGGAGCGCCTGGAGCTCCCGTGTCTGCAGCCCAGGGTGGGACAGGCCTGCTCTGCCATATCCACGCCAGGAGGCCAGCCAGACCACGCTGTCCAGTCCACACTGCAGCCCACGACCACTGGGGGTGAGCTCAGGACTGGGTGCCACTGAGGGACCGTGTGGCAGGCCCCGACAACAGGGAGGTGCCCGCGGCTACTTCTTAGGACCGCACCTGACGGCATGGCGGCCGCCCAGCCAGTCTGTCCTTTGTCCTCCTGCGGCCGCCCCAGGCCCTCCCGACCCTGTCCTGTGTCGAGTCCCTGCTCTGCACCATCACAGAAACAGCGCGTGCTGCCCGAGACCTACTCCCCAGCACGCGCAGACCGTCCGTGCCCGTCTGCTGCTCAAGATGCTGGGACGGGACCGCCAGGACCGCCACCATACGGCTGCTTTTTTAAAATGAACACACTTCACTGGCGTCTGCCAAGTCACACTCTGACCTTGGCGCGGGATCCTGTCACTGCTGGAGTTACTGTGCAGCGACAGCACGCTGCCCGCCACAGCCCGGGGGGCAGTTTCTTCACCGCACGGTTACAGAGCGGGAAGCCCGCATCACGGCAGAGGCAGACGTCTGTGGGCCTGGCTCGTGCAGGCCCATTTCCCACGCCCCCCAGTCCCCCTCCACTCCCCAGAACTTGAAGGCTCACACGGGGTCCCCACAAGCCTGGACAGCAGGGACAGGTGTCCACCTCCACCCAGCGCCTCACAGGGACACGGGGAAGGGGGAAGCTGCGGCTCCTGCTACTGAGCAAGGAAGGGGTCACCAGACCTGAGCCCTCTCCTGTCAGACTGTCTGGGGCTGGTGTGAGCCCTCTCCCGTCAGACTGCCTGCTCGGGGCATGAGCCCCCTTCGGCTGGGCTGTCTTGGCCAGGTGACCCGGGAATTCGCTGCTTTCTCGACTTTCACAAGAGCCCTCCCTCCGAGCCCTGACACTAACTTCTCTTGCCAGGAAGCATACGGTGACGACTCCGGGCACCAACACAGAGCACGGCGGCGGCCAGACACCAGCGGTGAGCACTACCGTCCCGCCACCGTCCCACCGATACCACCCCGCTCGGCAAGCACACACGGGGGCTTGGCGCTGTTTGCCCTCCTGCTCAGGGCCCAGCACACGGCCCTTGGGGGACAACCACCCCCCAGCTACGACTTTCAAGGTTATCACGGGTTGACCTGATGGCCCTAAAACACAAGGCAACTTGGAACTTTCAAAAACCACCTGAAAACAGCTGGTTTGCTCACAACTCATTTCTCTAGAAACCACACAGCCACAGCCCCCCACACAGCCCAAGAGGCATGCCGGAGGCCAGAGGCCCGTGGCCGCCCCGCAGGAGATACCCGGGGCCCAGCTCCCCATCCGCCGGCTCTGCGTCCTTGCTACGTGCGGAGGTCTGCGCTCCGAGGTGGCGTCGGGAAGGACGAGGGCGCTGGAATCCGTCTCCGTGTACAGGTGTAAGCAGGGAGAGCAGCACGCGTGTGCGCTTGCAGAGTCGGCCGGGGCCCCGAGGGGATGGCAGCGCCGCCACGGGTGCCGTGAGGGCTGCGGGCGCCGGGGGAGCGCAGGGAGATGAGGCGGAGGCCGCCCCCCACCGGGAGAGCCGCCCAGCAGCAGGCTGCTACCTGAGGCTTGGCGGTGGAGGGGACCGGGGCGTGGAGCTCCCGGCACAAGGGACAGCCTCCGGGGCGGGAGGCCCCTGCTGAATGCTCCCGGGTTGTGTGGGCGGAGGCGCCACTGGGACACAGAGGGAGGGAGTGCTGGGCTCCCGGCTCAAGATGGCCTAGAGCACAGACACCACACGGGACCCGGGCTCCCAGCTGCGGCACGTCTGCCTGACCCACAGACCCTGAGCGGGGAGCTCTGCTGCCCTCAGGTATGGCCACACTGAGGGACGCACCCACAGGGGAGACAGCACGCCGCCCTCGCCGCCCTGTCACTCAATGAGCCCTGCCTCTGGGCACCTGCCACACCTCCCAAGAGCGCGCCCTCTGTCCCCCAGGGCAGAGAGCCTCTGTGACCCAGGCCCCACAGCCCGTCCAGAGGCCCGGCGCGCCAGCTCTGACACCGGGGCTGCGTTCAGAGCCCGCTGTCAACAGGCTCGCTCCCAGTCCCTCCCAAAGGAGAGGCAAAATGGGGAAAACGAGGCCGGACCCCAATGAAGTTCCCTCAGATCCCCGAGTCCTGGGGGCGCCCTGAGGACGCGCATCCGCCAGGCTGGCCTCACTGCCGGGTGTGCGGAGCACAGGCACGCGGCTGACAGCCCCCAGGACCCGCCGCACCGGAAACGAAGCCTGCTGCCCGCGCGACAGGCCCCGGTGGAGGCAGAGCCCCCAGGCGGCCACAGCTCCGCGGCGACTGTGTGTGGCCTGGAGGAGCCGTGCTGCGGCTTTCCACCTGTCACCCGAGCCACCAAGAACCGAGGGCAGAGCAGACTACCACCTAATGGGTTTCTCAGGAAACGCCGCACGCCCCTCCTCTCAGCGACCCCCGTGTCAGGGGCTGAACGTGACCGCTGCCCAGAGACGCTCACGCTTGGGTTCTCACTCACCTGTCCGTACAACCCACCTTCACGTCGTCTGGAGGCTTCGCCGGAACGTTCCGCCTCTGTAAATCAAAACAGGTTAGAAGTCAGTTTTTCCAGAACGTTTTATAAAGAACAATGCATCTGTGACACGTACACACAAGTGAACCACAAACAGTTTATTCGCTGCTGCCGGGGACGTCCCTGTGACGCTCCCGCCGTGCCGCGAATCGGAGCTGGGCCGTGCCCGCGTCCATGGAGCAGAGACGGAGCAGCCAACGTGCACCGTGGGGGGCCGATGCCCACAACCCCCGCTGAGACCCCCGGTGGGCTGAGGGCCCCGGGCATACCCTGCACGGACGGAGAGCAAGGGAGAGCGCAGCCCACCTGCTCCTGCGGTGCCGGACAGCTTCCAACAGTCAAATCCAACACCGTACCCTGTGTCTCCGGGACAACACGGGAGACACGGCAGGCCTAGCGGTCTGAGCAGTACCACCTCCGACGGCCGGGCTACGGGGCCATGCACCCTTCTCCTCAGGTGCACAACACCGAGAGGCTGACGCTGGAACCCAACTGTGTGACCACAGCCCGAGCGGGACCCAAAGTCACCTGGGGCCACAACCATGGGGCCACAACCTGTGGGGGACACCCGGCCACATGTGACCCTGTGTGGCAAGCACAAGCCCAACCTCACTGTCCTACAATCTGGCAGGAGCATCACCTTCTGAACGGCCTGGCTGCGTGCGCCGGCTACGAAAGCGTTCGGCAGGCGGACTCGCGCATCCGAGACCTCTGCTTCGTGCCGACGCTTTGGAAGCCGGCACGGCACTGTGTCTGACTTCAGCAGGACAGTAAGTATCGCCACTATCCGAGTGTCCCGCTCCAAGCAGCACAGAGCACAAAGACAGCTCAGACACCGTGCCCAGGGCCAGCCCCGGGACCAGCTTCCAGACCGCAGTGCAGGACAGCCCCCGAGCACTGGGGCACACCGCGGAGAACAGCGAGCGTTCACGGGCCGGTGGGGCCGAGTCTGGACGGGGGACACTGCTCCCAGCAGGGGCTCCACAAATCCGGGGGGGATAAACCCAACGGACCCTAACCCGTGCACACGCAGACGGGTCCCCGTGGGGCCGGGCACGCATGGGGACACACGGCCCAATTCCACCCACCAGAGCAAAGCCCTCAACGAAGCTGGGGGAGACCCCAGAAGGGCCATTCCTTAGCATCAGGGCCAAACTCACCCAACTTCAAGGCCACCAAAACCCGCCCTGACAAAGCTTAAAAACAAACCCCAAGAGATGAGGTGACTCACAAGGACTCCGCCAAAACGGGCACCGGTGGTCTTTAACGGACCACGACAAAGCCAGCACCAGCCTTGCCCAGCAGCGACAGGACGTGGTCACAGGCCGAAGTCTAACTCTCTGCAGCCAACGAAAGTTAACGTCCGCGCACAACTGACGGTAACGTATCTCGGACTAAAACATTTTTTACTTTGACGTATGATCCGGATAAACCCAAGAAGTACTTTCGCGTTTCATTTTCTGTTCCGGCCGCTACAGTTATGCTCGTGGCTCACGTTCCCAGCACATCCGCGTTCCAATGAGCCGCAATAAGGCTCGCACCAGCCGCTCGTGGCTGCCGGCTGCTCGGTCGGCACAGCCCGCACCGCACGTTCAACAGCGCGGCCCCCAGAACCCGACCGCCGCCTGCAGAGGGAAACCCGCTGTCGCGAACGCAGAAGTGACAGAGGGGAGAGCGGACGACCTGAGAGGCCGCCGTGGGAAGCATTAGAAATCGGTCCAAAGACCGAGAGGAGATCAGGAGCACAGAGCCAAGTGCGGACGCAAGAAAGTCCCAGGCAGAGCGAAGACGAATGCAGCCCCAGATGAGAGGTTCCCGGGCAACAGGAGATGTGGACGTGGCCCTTACCACGTCACGTGACTGGAACCACGGCTCCGGAACCCAACTCCAAAGGAGGGAGATGAGTGACAAGGAACAGAGCGTTCCAGACGCAGAATGGGTCAGGACCGCTAGCACCTGTGCGGACATGCTGGACAGATGACGGACGTGGGCTGTGGGCAGAAACGGCGTTTGAGGAAATAACGGACAAACGCCTCCTGATCTGACGGAAACCGCACGCAGACAGGCGCGAGAAGCTGGGCAGCCGGTGGGCGGAGTGCACAGAACGGCACGAGCCACGAGCCGCCGCACGGCGCTCCACGGGCTCCAGTCGAGAAGCATCCACGACGGGTCCGTCAACTTCCTCCAGAGGCCCGAAGAGCAAACACGCAGGGCCTCGCGGGCCACGTAAGGTCTGTAGCACACCCCTCTTTTGTTTACAGCCTTTAAGGAAAGTAGAACACGCGAAGCTCACAGGCCCACGTCTGCCGATCCCCGATGGGCCCAGAGGACAGGGGACAAGCGGAGAGCAGATGAAAAGGCCACAGACACTTCGGACACTGCGCTCAGGCACCTTCTCAAGTGGCCGGGAAGATGCCCCTGTGATGCCAGACCCAGGGAAGACGGACTCCAAAGATACAGGAAAAGTAAAGACGTTTTCCGGATAATAAGAAGCTGAGTGAATTCACCGTCAGCCACGTCTACAACAGAAGACACATTGCTAAAGAAGGTTCTTAGACGAAGGAAAATGACAGCAGACGGAGACAACTCGGGCATATGTGAAGTTCTCACGGCTGCCAGAAACCGCAAACGCACGGTCAACAGAAACAACTTTTTTTGTTTTCAAGTTTTTCTGAAAGAAAGTTAAGTGCTTACAGCAAAAACCATGAAAATAAAGAACGAGCAAGGGCAGGATGGCGTCAGTCCAGACGGGATCCTGCGATGGCAGCGGCGCCAAGGATGAGCGCCGAGGGCACGTGCGTGCCCAGCATGGGGGCCGGCGCGGCGCACCCACCTGCCTCAGCTGGAAGAGCAGTCGCGAGTGGTCCCCACCGGTGATCTGGTCCAGCAGGTCGTCCACCAGTTTCCTGCTGTAGCTCCCAGCGTCCTTCACAAACTCCTGCAGGCTGGAAGGGCCGGGAGGGGACACCGTCAAACGGGCGCTACGTGCTGCAGCCTCCCACTCCTCTCACCGGCGTCGGTAGTCCTGGGCCCAGCGCCTGCCCGGGCAGCCCAGCCCTCAGACGCGGCCCCGCGGCGAGCCTGACCGGGAGCGGCACACCTCCCGGACAGTTTCGGGGAGGGGTCGGGGAGTCTTCATCAGACCTTTAACGTGGCCCATGACCCAAAAAGGTTAAAAGCATCTCAAAAGAAGATTATTTCTGAACACCGCAAACAACTGTGTACACGCATCCAGCGGACCCTTAACCGCGTGGGGCGCGGGGCACGGGCCCCACAGCTGAACTCCGTGCGTAACTCCCGAGCCCCGGGTTACCCGGAGCAGCCGACTGCGGATGCGGACACGGACGGACCCGGACCGGCCTCCTGCGCGCAGCGCCCGCGCTCCCACAACGAAGCCGAGGGCCGGAGAGCAGGACCAGAGGGAAAGCGGCTTACGGAGCCGCAGCAGGGTGCCCAGAGGAAACGCCCCGCACGGAAGCAGACGCGCACCACTGAGAGCCGCTCGAGGGTCAACAGGTGTCTTGCGCCATTTCCTGGAAGGAGCATAACTTTATCTCTTTTTTTTTGTTTGGATTTAAAAACCTCAGTCGATTGAGGAGAGGTGCTCGCCGCGGGGAAGGAGGACAGGCGTGAGAGCAGGTCCCTGCTCGTACGGCCTGGAGCTCGTTTCGATGTTTCGGTCACGTGAGTGCTGAAGAAAATAAGTAAATAAAACCTAAATGTTTCAAAAGGAGGCAGAGAAGAAACGCCGAAGTCCTAGCATCCAAGCCTGGGCAAAGGCTCCGCAGGGCTCCCAGCTGCCCGAGCGTCACGCCGCCCGAGTCTCCACCAGCCGCGTTTGAGAAGGAACCATCGAGCAGAGGTGTGCAGGGACAGGACGCAGCTGGAACCCTCAGGCGTGGTCTGCATGTGCCCGGGAACAGCGCCCACGGGGAGGCGACATGGGGACGCCAGCAGCAGTGTGGTCTGCCCGCCTCCCCGCACTGACCACATGACTGTGACTGTCGCCATCTGGCACCAGAGTCCAGATGTGTTCCGGGAGCAGGCGCTGGAGAAGGCCACCACAGTCTGGGCACCCTGTGCCACCCGAACGGCAGGCGGCTGTCGTCCCCAGAGGGCTGTGACAGGGCAGTGGCATGAAGGAGAGGACCACCACTCAGGACGCTGTCCTCGACTACAACACATGCCCTCCTGCGTTTTCCACTTCTACTCTGATCTCACGAAAACCTGGTCAGGCACTCCCTGTGGTGAGGACCAGCGATTTTTAAAACAGACTGTACTGTTTCAGATCACACAAAACCCTAACACGGAAAAAGTCCATTTCTTAGAGGTCGGCAGAACTTCACTTTCCTCCTGGACAATCACAAAAATTCTGTAAGCGTCACCCACTTCTCCCTGGCACGCAGAGCAGCCAGTACACCCGAGAACGGTCCTACAAACACAGTCCTGTGTCTCCGGTCTGAAAAGCACGTCTCAGCCACTGTGAGGGACCGACTGTGGCCCATTCTCCTTACGCTGGACTCCGGCCCCAGAACCTCAGAACGTGACTGTGTCCAGACCCAGCGCCTTGAGGAGGTGATAAGTCAGAGTGAGTTCTTCAAGGACAGCCCTGACCCGTCCTAACTGGTGTCTTTAAACGAAGCGGACAGCAGGACACAAACTCACCCAGAAAGATGGCCACATGAGGACTCAGGAAACCATGGCGTCCACACACCAAGGACAGGCCTTAGGAGAACCCAGCCTGCCCGCGCTTGGCTCTCAGACCGCCAGCGCCCAGGGCCACCACACGGTAGTGCCTGGCCCTCCAGCCATCAGGCCCGTGGGGCTTTGTTCCAGTGGCCCAAGCAGACCCACACAGCATGTAGCTGCGTCGTAACAAAGTCACAAATTCCACGTGACATGCACAGCACAGGTCACGCGGACTCTCGTCCTCCTCTACGCTACAGCCCCAGTCGTCACCAGCTTCCAGTGCCGGCCGTCACCTGAGTTTCAGGGTCAGCCTGCCACGGCCCCGAGGTGTGTGGGAGACCGCTCGGAGAGCTCGGCTGCTCGGACCTGCTGCTGGCGGCCGTGACCCCCCACGCGCAGAGAGACTGCCCGCCTGGCACTGGGGGCCGCCCCCGCCACGCCAGCCCTGCTCACCTCAGCGCACACTGCACGCCCGTCTCGTCTCCGTAGGCAGAGTAAAGCAGCTCGGTTTCATCCGATTTCAAGTCTCCGAATACTGAGTTGTGCGTCGACAGTGCGGTGGTGGCACTGGACAAAAACGTCACTGAGAGCACAAGAGGGAGAGCACAGGACGTGAGATGCCCCCAGCACGAGAGACGCCCCGAGGCTGCGCACCCCCTGCCCGGCCGTCCCGTGCCGCTTCCTGTGCGCAGCTGCCAAGCCCTGCCACACCCTCACATCACAGTGCAGGAAGCCGTCTGCGTTCTGCAGGGGCGTGGGCACCAGGCTCCCGTTCCACCGCAGACGGCGCTGGGGACGGAGCCTGCAGAGGGATGCAGGCACCCACCGAGGGCACGTCAAGGGGGTCAGAAGGTCTACGTGCCCTGAGGGAGGCATCGCTGGCACCCGCACGTGAAGTCAGGGCTCGAGAAGGGTGCTGCGGGGGAGCACTCCCGGCCTCTCCCCACTCAGGGCCAGGAGGACCACAGCATGACCAGGAAACACCCCGGACATGGCCAGCTGTCCCCCGGGAACGAAACGGCTGCTTGCCCTGACACACCCCAACTCGCGAGCTGGCCACCACCGTCTGCCAGACAGAGGCAGACACCTGCACGCCAGTGCCGTGTCCCTCCCCAATGTGCCCCCCATGCCCACGGTCACTGCCTATGCGCCCCCGCGTGCCACCACCCGGCGCCAGCGCGGCAGCCCCCGCTCTCTTCCTCTCCCCTCCCTGCAGGTGACCTGCACTTGGCCGCTCCTTCAGAGCCGGCGCGCGGCCCTAAGCACAGCGGAGGGGGAAGGTCTTGGGGGAGGACTCCGGGCGCACACCCCACCCCTACCTGCCCACCGCACTCACCTTTGCCCCTTCTCTCGTCTTTGAAGCCCAGCGTGGTGAAGCCGGGGAGCAGCTTGCTGGAGAGCGAGCTCAGGTCCACGGGGTGGGTCTCCTCCTCTGCAAAGGGGACCAGGCTGTGAACGGGCAGCTCGGGGCAGCTCCCGGCCCCCGAAGTGCCACACGAGGGCACATGACGGAGCACAGGGAATCTCCACAAAGACCCGCTAAAACTAAAATTACAGAAGCCACTACAAGTCTCAAACCTTCACTTCCTCTCTCCAAGCTAGGAGTGACCGGCCCGTCTGTCCTCTTACAAAGAATAATGGCACTCGTGTCACCAGAGGCGGCAGGTGGCCAGCGGGCACACGGGGTACCCGTCGGAGAAGGCTAAGCGAACGGGCCTCCCCAGCGCCGCACGAAAGGACGCCACCAGGGGCCCCAGGTCGGGGGAGAGGTCCCACCCCCAGGAGGCTGGGAACAATGGGGAGTATTTTGTTCTCCTCTGTGTGTGAAAAACGTGTCCCTGTGCAAGTGAGCTTGGCTTTAATTCAAAGCACGAGCCTCCGAGGCACTTTCCTGAGCCAGAGGAGTGTACAGCGCTGCTTGCACAGCACAGAGAGCCCCGCACCGCTGAACGGGTCCATCTGTGTCTCCTTCAAGGTCTGCCTTAACATGACTACCGAACGGGCTATTCCCTCTAGAGCTCCCTCATGCCGGGGACGGCCGGGCAGAGGAGCTCCGACCAGGACTTCTGCCCCCATGGACGATGGCCTGCTGTCCGTCTATCACGCACAGGCCGCGTCAAGGGGCATGAACAGGAGCATGAAACCAGACGGGGCCACACTCTGCCAGGAAGACGCTCAGGCCACGAGGCTCTAAAACCCCCAGCGGTGCAGAGACCAAGAGCAGCGCGCAGCTCGGAGACGCCCAGCAGCGCAGGGGACCACGCACCGTCGGCGTCCGGCTCGGCCGTGTTGACCACGCTGTAGAGCAGGCCACCGTCCCCGTTCTTCCTCAGGTAGCCCATCTGCAAGAAAGCGCAGCTGAGCGCCGCCCCAGCAGCAGCCCGCGGCTGTGGCTGCCACGGAAACGCCAACCAAATGAAGGCCCTCCGGCCCAACCCACCCGGGAGGATGCCCGAAGGCGCAAAGGTCCTGGCCTCCCCGCGGAAAGGCTCCAGAGGCCCATCTCCTCCCGCCCGGACGTCCTGTCAGACCCGACCCGTGTGCAGGATGAACTCAGGCTTCCTGGGACCCTTCTAAAGGCGCCTCTGCAACCGGAGGCTGGACCCAGAGACAAGTGCTTTACGAGACATCACAACTGGAACCAGAGGAGTGGGAACGAGACCCTGGTCACCCGGGTCGCCAAGGGCCATGTCAGGGCACAGCCTGGAGGCTCTCTAAACCACGAGGGGCTCAGTTCCACTTCGAGACCGTGCACCGAGCAAGAGCACTTCTCCTCCGCAGGCCCCCAGGGAGGTGCCGGAAGAGGGGCCCCTGCGTGTCCGTGTGGGCACGTGTGGGGAACGAGGGGAGGGCAGCCTTTGGGCTGGCGTGAGTGCAGGGCCGGGAGGGGAAGGGAGGCGGGGCTGGCCAGGTTTCTCGCTGCGCCATTCCAACAGTGAAAGGAAGAAGAGCGAGGTGGACGCAGTACCAGGGCACTGGCGGTGTAGGTGTGGACACACGCTTCTGGCCAGTACACACAGATCAGCACGGGGTCTTCCCGACCCCACAGAGGGCCCCACCGAGACCCCAGGGCTGGGCACTACAGGGGTGCAGACCGGCGGGCCCAGCAGCACAGCATCGTGAGCTACACACACAACTCCAACCTCCACACCAGCAAGGCTTAAAGGCAGTACAGAAAAACCGACCTCAACGGTCTTACGTAACGTCAGCGCTCCGAGTTCTTTGTGCACCACTCAACGTGCGTTTTAAAAACTTTGCATGGGAAAAAGGACGTGCACCTAACGGTTCTCACACACGACACGTGCTGACAGAAGACTGGACGTGCCGGCTCAAGAGACAGGCACCAGGGTTAACGTCCCTCTGGCCTTGGTGTCACAACTACCCGGTCTGAAACTTCACGCAGCGCCGTCGCCGTCTCTACTGGGCCTGCGGGTCTGTTGCTGCAGCAGAGGGTGCTCAGAGGACAGTGGGACCCCGCCCTGAGGCCCAACAGCTGCTGGGATGGCTCCCACGGCCCAGGCCTAGGGCACATGGAACCCCTGGGCACTGCAGCGACGGGAGCAACCGGGAGAAGGTCCCTGCTGCAGCGCAGAAGCCTGGCGGGCCCAGCCTCCACCAGCGGCGACCACCCCTCCAAAGGGTGAGGCCATCCACGGGTGTCCACACACGAAACACGGCTTCTGGAAGGGTCCTGTCTTTGAGGTGCCCCTGGAGGCCCCCTCCCCCGAGGAGATGAAGCCAGGGCCTGGAGCCAACACGACCCTGTAACGCCCGCCGCATCAGCAGGACGCAGCCCCACCCGGCCCTCCTGCCGCTACCTTGCCCCCTGGGAGGAGCCTGCTGACCCTGTCCCGAGCCTCGTCGGCCGCGTGTTCCGCCAAGGCCAGCACGTGCTCCTCCGCGGTGCTGTCGGTCAGGCTGCAGGCATTTCCTTCCGGCTCGAACATGCAGCTACGAAGGCAGGAACAGCGCACGAGTCACCAGGAGGCCGGGGTACGCACTGCTCCCGCCTCCCTGGGGCCAGGCCCTCAGCCTCAAGGCCACCAGGGGCTGGCGGCACGAAGCACACCTTAGCCCTGTCCTTTTGGCACACCAGACGCGTCTGCTAAGGGCAAGACGAATCCAAATGGTCACGAGGCGTGCCTCGCCTGCAGTCACTCTAAGAGCCACTCGATGGGTCTTACTACCTGCCCAGAAGCTCGCAGACCTACAATGTCACTTGAGGCACCGTCAGAAAAAGGGGCAGAACTGTGTGGAGGGCACAGCACCCACATCCAGTGTGAGCGAGGGACGCAGGCCGTGAGGCCCAGGAACATCCCAGGCCTTCAGCACGTGGGCACGAGCCCCCCGTGAGGGAGTTCTGTGCTGCCGTCAAGAGTTGGTGGGCGTAGCACAGAAGAGTGGCCTCTCCTGTGGAAGATTCTAGAATCAAACGGAGAGACCCCTTCCATGGTGCGGTGGGAGCAAACCCCGCCTGGGGACCCCGAGGCTACAAGAAGGCCCTCCCTCCGGCCTGGGTGTACAGCTGCAGGAACAGGGGCTGGGGGGGTACGATGAGAAAGCGGCTCCAGCGCCACACTCAGCCTGCCCGACGCAGCACGGCTAAGTCCCAGGCCAGGGACAGCCAGGCCAGGCCACCAGCATGCATCCTGCACGGGAGCGAGCCTCTTGGGAGTGAAAGGCCAACAGTTATTCACAAATGACACGCACGTGGGAAGAGCTGTGGCCAGACAGGCTCCCGCGACACACCTAGGACCGAGAGCATGTGGGGCGGCGGGGCCATCCCGCCTCTGGCACGTTATGTCCAGCAGCCTGACAGTGACTCTCCGGCAGGACAAGTCCAAGCTGGTCCAGGCTGCTTACCGACCGCCTGGGGACACCTGAGGCGACAGCTGCCCCAGGCCCCGGGGGACTGTGCACTCCCCCAGAGGCCGCGCCCGCTGCTCCAAGGCCACGGGCTCCGGCACGGGCTGCCCCTCGCCTGCCGTCCCGAGGCACGTGTCCCTCGCACCGCGCAGCACGCTTCTCTTCACCTGATGACCTCTCTACTCGGCCTTTTGGATTTCCTGGCAGTCTCTACTTGCACGGGCGTCACCTCGGGCACGGGCTCCTCGACGGCGGGGTCTTCGCTGCCCAGAAGAGCTGCCTGCTGGGAGAAATCCACGTCCTGCATAAACGGCGCGCTGCGCTTCAGAGCCAGCAGCCGCTCCTGCGATCAGAAAGGACAGAGCGGCAGGGCTTAGCCTCGCTGCCCGCCAGGGCGCTAGGACGAGGGGCGGGGTGGGGGGCCGCAGCCTCACCTGGCCTGACGGCTGACGCCGCCGCGCTACTGTGGGGGGGTGGGGGGGCGGGTCACACCACAGGTGCGGCCGACTGGCCGGGAGCGCCTGAGGCTGGCCGAGGGCACAGGCCTGAGGGCACGGGGGCCGCGCCTCACCTATAGGCTCATCAGGCACAAGACACTGGTCCTAGACGCGTGACGCATGCGACCTGGCTGGTGGGACAGATCTGGGAAGCCACGCCGGACGGCAACGTCCCGTCCGGATTCAGCGGGCAGCCACGTGAAACAAATCACGGGCCGGCTGCAATCCAGTGAGACAAGTGCCCAGGCTCAGGTCGACAGATCCAGAACTTTCCACCAACCCTACAGGAGAGCTTACAGCTGGATCGTGAGCAGGAGCAGAGGGGGAGTGCCTGGAGGGGAGGGTGGCCTGGGACGTCTACGCTAGAGCAGAGGGGTCCACACCGCGGCCAGGGACGGACGGATGGAAGCGGGTCGTTCACTGGGGGTGAGGTTCTGTTCAGACATAAGAGCGCAGAGGAGAACGCTCGTTTCTGTGGCTCCGCGCCTCCGAGGGCTTCTTACTTTGCTCATCATCTTAAAGCCCGCGTGAAGGATCTTCTTGGCTAACTTGTAATACACGGTGTCTGGTCTGTTGTAGGTCATGGCGTTATCACACATCAGCTTAAAATCTGCCTGAAAAAGAAAAAAAATCGGGGACGCCTGGGTGGCTCAGTTGTTTAAGCAGCTGCCTTCGGCTCAGGTCATGATCCCAGCGTCCTGGGATCGAGTCCCACATCGGGCTCCTTGCTTGGCGGCGAGCCTGCTTCTCCCTCTGCCTCTGCCTGCCACTCTGTCTGCCTGTGCTCGCTCTCGCTTCTCTATGACAAATAAATAAATAAAAATCTTTAAAAAAAAAAAAAAAGAAAGAAAAAGAAAAAAAATCGTATCCATCCAATTCGAAACGCCGCCAAGACATAAACTGGATTCCTGTCAAGAGGCTAAAAGTGAGGGCAGAGCACCTGGGGGGCTCGGGGGTTAAGCCGCTGCCTTCAGCTCAGGTCATGATCTCGGGGTCCTGGGATCGAGCCCCACATCGGGCTCTCTGCTCAGCGGGGAGCCTGCTTCTCCTTCTCTCCCTCTCTCTCTGCCTCTGCCTCTCTGCCTGCTTGTGATCTGTCAAGTGAATAAGTAAAATCTTAAAAAAGAGGCTAAAAATGAGTGCGAAACAACTAGATTAGGCTCTTCGGTTTAACAAGTGGTTTCTACACCTTCAAAAACGTTCCTAATTATTCACTGGTCTTTCCCCGCAAACAGTGAGGCGCCAAGCCCCGCATCCTCCTGAGCGCGACACACCCATGCCGCGAGGGCAGGGCGGCCCCCGCTCTCCCATCCCCCGCTCTCCCGCTTTGGGAGGAACTCGGATGCAAACGGGAAGGAGAACTGACAGCCGCGTTCTTCCAGTTAAGGCCAAGGGACGAGCTGAGACCCAAGCAGTCGTGTCCTCCAGCTCTGGGAGTTCTGCGCGGAGTCCCGCATCTTGCCTCCGGGAACTGCTCCGGAGGCGCCCGAGCAAACACTTCCGCCCAACAAGGCGACTCTTACTGAACCCCTGATGCTAGAAGTGACCTTCAGGGTTTTGTCACCAAACTACACTCGGCATGCACCTGTCACAGACGAGTCCGCCGTCGGGCCAGGCGATACAGCGCGAACTCTCCTGGCACTTCCCGAGCCCTAGCACCAGCCCCACGCCAAGGTCTCCAGGGCTGGGCCTGAGGCCGTGAAGCCCCCGTCCTTCGCTGGCCCCGAGGTACCAGTCATGAGGACACAGGGGAGGGAGGGGACGCGGCTCACATCCAGGACGGTCACTGGGCAGCAGACCGAACTGGGACCCGAGCTAGTGAAGCGGAAGGCTTGTGGGCTGCCACGAGCCATCTGCCCTGGGGGCAGCACCGGGCGCTCTGGAGGAAGCCGCACCCCACGCCACACCCTTGAGAGTGGGCTGCTGCCACAGCTCGCCAAACCCTGTCACGACAGCAGGACGTGAACGTAAAAGAGCCAAGCCTTCCAAATTTAACCAAAACTCGGAAACCTGACGCCCGTTCCTCAATGACGACTGCCAAAGCGGTCGAGCGCTCACGTTATCCACGCCCTCCGCGTTTCAAAGCCAAGACGCGTTTCTACGTCAGAGGTGGTAGCGAGAAACAGATTTAAGAACTGCATACTCAGCTGCTGCGAGGATTTATTACTCAAAAACAAATTAAATTCCCAACTGCTGCAAGATAAAACTAAAAATTAGGAAACCGTGTTTCTAGAAATGCCCAGTCTGAATCGGACCAAATCAACACACTCCGGCCTGACCCAGCGTGTTCCCGTGGCCGCGTACGGTCGGGCTTCCGGAAAACACAGAGGACACTTCAGCCAGCCCATTCCCCCAGTGCCGCGCGGGTGACCTCAGCCCAAATGCACCGGCGCCCACAGAACCTCGACCGCAGAGAGCGAAGGCGGACGGAGTTCACCGGGCGTCGGCGCGCACAGCCTCACCGCAGCCGTTTCGGGAGCTGAGACTGTTTACCTTAAATTCTGTGACCGACTTGTACTCGTTGGCCCCAATCTTGTCCTTCATCGTGCCGAAATCCATGGGGTGTTTTATTATCATGGAGTAACCAGGCGCAATCGCATCCGTGACCGGAAAAGCAAAAAATCCGTGAGGATCTTTCCTGAAAACACAAACAGCTTTATTCAAATTGCGAAAACCATAAATCTCGACTTCCAAAAAATACGAAACCCCGCACAGCAGACGTCCCACACCTCTCGGGGTTTTAACCCGCCACCTTAAAGATAAAAGCAAAACCTACGCGCCCCAGAGCTGCGGAATTTTGGAGAACTGACCACGCCCCAGCCGCCGTCCTGCCTGCAGCTAGGACACCCGTATCGTGGCAGCCTTGACCCGCCCGCGCTGACTGGCCGCCGGGGCTCTCCCTGCGCACCTCCCGCGCGTGCCTGCCCGCCCCCCACACTGGGCGAGTGTCCGCTTCACAGCCGCGGGGGCAGCAGCAGGGCTGGGGAAGACGGCCCCGAGCGACGCTTTACCTCTGGAGCTGGCGCAGGAAGTGCTCCAGCAGCTGCCGGATGGGCGTGCTCTCCTGCTCCGCTGGCGACACAAGATAGGGACGGTCGGGAGACTGCCGCGCCCGTCACTGCAGAGCGCCCCCCCACGGTGTGTCTCCAGCGGCTCCACATCGCACGGTGTTTCGAGTTCCAACAAGACTGGGAACAAGGATCCACCAGACCCAGGCCCGGCCCCAGGAAGCCCAGCGGGGTGGGAAAGGACCTCCTCGTCAGCATCCGTCCCAGAATCCCCTCGGAGCACCGGCACCCTCAGCACGACAACAGGGATGACCGCTCATCGGCCTGGACCGTCCAGGTCACCGCCGGGCCCGGCACGTTGCAGACGAGAACTAAGGCTTGGGACACAGGAGGAGCTTCACCCATTATCCTCTGGAGACTCCTAACGCTCTGGTCACGCCGGCTGCTCACCTGTGAACCAGGCACAGCAGCACACACGGCCCTGGGGTTCCCGGGAGCGCGGGTGCTAACTGCCGCTGCGCCCGAGTGAAAACGCGGATTCCAGTGAATGCAGTGAACCCCGATGCCTGCGTAGGTTTTGTTCTCTCGGCTGGGGCTACGCGTGGGACCTTCCTGCCTGCCACCCACCGAGGGCCACACCCAGCCCCTGACAGCCTGGGTGCTCGAAGGAACCAGGGCTCCGTGGGAAGATGGCTGGTCCCAGGCCTGAAGCACAGAAGTGCAGATCTCAAGTGGGTCCTCGACGGCAACAGTGACCAGGACAGATGTGAACATCCGCTGTTCAGACGCGCGGGAGGGAGGCACTGCACGTGACCTCAAACGAGGGGTCACTCAGACTGAGCTCACGGGGGCCGGCGACTGTCCACATCCCGCAGACGCGTTCATCCAGCGAACGGTTTCACGCCTGACCTTCTCTGTGCCCCACCATGCCTAGAGGCCCCGAGTCCACCACAGCAATGACCTGCACAGGGGACGGGGCCTGCCAGAACGCAGCAGCCCCCACAATGACTGCAGCACACGGCCCCCCAATGCTCGGTAGTCGACCCCAAAGTCGAGGAAAGAAACGCCTCAGAAACTACCTCCCGTCGGCACCTCCTGTGTGGGAGCCCCAGAGAAGTGACCGCACAGACCACAGGGTCCCAAGCATTTCGGACCCCTTCCTCTGGTGGAGCTGCCGCAGCCCTCGCGACCTCTGACGCCCCCATGAGCTCCACTGTCCTCCCCTCCACGCTGAGCTCAGGGGTCTAAAGAGGAGCGCCCCGGGGAGCGGGAGCTGGAGCCGGCCAGGCCCTGCGCCAGGAGCCCGAAGGGGACAGCGAGAACTCAGGCCCCGCGCCGCCTCACGCTGAAGGCACAGCATCCCCTCCTCCCCGTGCTCCTCCCCAGAGGCCGCAGGCCTGCACCAGCCCCGCGGCACGGAGGTAAGCGGAGGCTCGGGAAAGCCTCCCCAGCACCACACTCACCCGCCTGGGTCCGGCAGGCGCGCACGGGCCGGTCGGGGGGCGGCTCCACCTCCACCTTCTTCCCCGGATCAAAGTCATCGGCCTCGCCCTCCGTGTCCCCGTGCTCCTTCTCCCGCTTCCGCTTCTTCTCCTCCTGTGAGGCAGGGTCAGGGGCGAGAGCCACGCGAGCAGCTGGAGACGCGTCCCCCGCAACTGATGCGGCGCACGTCTCACCGCAGGCTGGCGCTTCAGCGGCCACCCCAGGGCTCAGGCCAGAGCCGAGGCCCAGAGAACGGGAAACAAAGCACAGGACCTCCGGGTCTGCCTCCCGCCGCCAACAGAAGCCCCTCCCGCGCCCCCAGCACTTGCCACCTGCCCTGCAGGGGCTGGGGCCAGCAGGAGCCCACGACCCCCACCCCACCTTCCTCTTCCTTCTCTCTTCCTCATCGAGATGCTTCTCCTTCTCCGCTTTCTTCTTCTTCTTCTTCTTCTTTTCTCTGTGCCGCTCGCGCTCGTGGTCTGACCTGTCGTCGTAGTAACTGGAGTCGTGCCCAGACCCCGAGAGCTCCGTCACTTCACTTCCTCCGACTTTGAGGACCAGCTTCAGGGGCTTCTCCAGGGGCTTGTCTGTGTAATCTGCCGACAGAGACGTCCGGGCGTGCTCGGGCTGCGCACGCCGCTACCTCCCCTGAGCTGCGTTGGGCAGGGCCGGCCCCCCACGCGGGTGTGACCCCACGCAGGTGTGACCAGGAGAACGTCCAGGCCCCGGGAGGCGGAGGGACTGGCCGGGCTAAGGCAGCAGGCAGCGGGAGGGCGGAACCGTCCAGGAGAGAGGACGGGAGGACAACCCGGCAGGCCCAAGTGCTCTCCCCGCTCCACGCGGCATCGGCCTCAGGGAGGCCTAGAGGAAAGCAGCGGGAAGGACCAAAGCGGGACCGGGACCCAGGAGCCCGATGCCCCATCCCTAAGCTGCCGGTGGGCTCACCCTGCAGCAGCCGCAGGCGTCCCCCCCATGAGCCCGCGGCTGCAGGGGCGCGCGAGCAGCAGGCGCGCAGAGAGGCCACTACCGAACCCTCCAAGTCCCGACAAGCCGCGGAGCTGCTCAGCTCCTTCCTTCCGGACACAAGACACAGCGGACGCCGCGAAGCCCTGCACCCCTGCCCGGGGCCCCAGCCGCGGATCTCGGGACCCTGGTGCCCGGGACACACAATCCCCCCCGCAAGCCCGGGACCCTCCCCCGACCCCACCCCCCGCGAGCCCCCGACCCTCTCCCGGGCCGCCCGCCGCCTCACCCTCGTAGGACGAGCGCCACTCGGTCTTGTGCTTCTTGTGCTTCTTGCCCATGGCGGCGCGAGGCCGGGGCCGGGGCGCGGGGCCGAGGGCAGCAGCGGGCCGGGCCGGAGCGTGGCCGCCGCCCCCGCGGCCCTGGCTCGCCGCCCGCCTTGCCCCGCGGAGGTCGCCGCACCGCGCCGGAAGCAGGCGCCGCGGCCGGAAGTCGCCCCGGCCGGAAGTCGCCTCACCCCGCCGCGCCGGCGCGCAGCGCTTCCGGGTCAGGGGGCGGCGCGCGGCACTTTCGAGCGCGGGCGGGCGAGCGGGAGCGGAAGGCGGGATCGGCCCGGGCGGCGGCAGGGGCGGCGGCAGCGGCGGCGGCGCGGGGCGCGAGGAGGCGGCGGCGGCCACGCTCCGGCCGGGTCCCCGCGGCTCCCGGCGGCGGCGGCGGCGCCATGGACGAGGCCGTGGGCGACCTGAAGCAGGCGCTACCGTGCGTGGCCGAGGCGCCGACCGTGCACGTGGAGGTGCACCAGCGCGGCGGCAGGTGAGCGCCGGGGCGGGGGCCGGTGGCCGCGGCGGCTCGCCACGCCCGACGGGAGCCGCGGGGGGAGATCCTCCCGGAGCTGCCTGCCTCCGGGGCACGGTCCGGGTCGCCGAGGGTCGCAGGGAGGAGGGAGCCGGGGTCCCAGGGCCAGCGAGGGTCCTGGAAGTCTCCGTGCCGCCCTGAGAGCCTCAGGGTTTCCCCAGGAGCGTCCAAGGCCTCGGGCTCCTGCGCCAGGACCTCCCGGGCTCTGTGGGGGGGGGGGGGGGGGTTGTCCTTCCGCTCAGGGTCGTCAGAGTCCGGGTGCCGGCCCACCGTCCCGCCCGGTCCCCGGTGCCCAGTCCATGCCCGGTCCTGAGTGTCCGTCTGCCGGCCCCATGTCCCCACCGGTCCCGGCACTGTGGGTGCTGACTCAGCCTCCAGGCCTGGTCCCGGGCACCGGGAGTGCTGATCCACCTTCTGGTCAGCTGGCGGAGCGGGCGCCATTGCTGCGGCGCGGTCTGGGGCAGCTCGGGCTGCAGTCCCGCGCCCATCTGAGCGTTGGTCTTCCCGTCCGCTGTCCCAGCACCGCGAAGAAGGAAGACATAAAGCAGAGCGTCCGGAAGCTGCTCAACAGACATAACATCGTGTTTGGAGACTACACGTGGACCGAGTTCGACGAGCCTTTTCTGACCAGGAACGTGCAGTCCGTGGCCATCGTTGACACGGAGTTGAAGGCGAAAGACCCACAGGTACTGGTCCACCGTGCGGAGGGCTCCTGGCTGGCTCCGTCCGTGGCGTGCGCGGTCTTGACCTCGGGTTCCTGGGTGCGCTCGCGCCGCACGTTGGGAGCAGACTTTGCCTCCGAGAACGCACGGAAGCGAAGACGCATCTTGGACGTGTACCTGCTGCTTTGCTGGTCTGTGGTCGGAAACGGCCGGCTTGCCTGTTGGCTTGTCAGACGGGCAGCGGCTCTAGGAAAGGCCAGGGGCTGCGAGTAGACGCGCCCGCGTCCGGGCGCCCGCGGCACAGTTGGGGGACGGAGGGAAGCAGAGGCCGGCTGTAGGCAGTGGGGTGGTGGGCTCTGCTGCTGAGAGTCCCCTGCCCGCTCCCCGCTCTTGAGGTCGGCGACTGGCGTGCTCCAGGAGCGGAGGGCCATAGAGGCAGGGGTGCGGCTGCAGAGAGGGGCTTTCCTTCTGGGGGTCCGCCTCTGGCCCACCCTGTGGACTGCCTTGCCACCAGCTCTGTGACAGGGTGGGTTCGTCGGGGCGTTTCTGTCCCTTTGAGAACAACCCCGGTGTCTGTCTGGGACATGCGTCACCGGTGTCTCCGTGGTTCGTGTCTCCTAAAGAGCCCGTCTGGAAGAGTTGCCCCGGCACTGAGATTGTGCGTGCAAGGTGGCCCCTCCGTTGCTGCGCGGGGACTAGCGCTGGTGGCCTGGTCCGCTTTGTCCGTCCCACCTGGTTTGGGCCAGCCTGAAGGGAGCACAGTGGCTTTCCGCAGACGGAGGCAGCGCGGGCTAACCAGAGCCATCAGACATCTTAACGCTCTCAACTGGGACTCTGCGGGTTCCCCTGGGAGAATGCTCACCGCGTTTCTGTGATTTTGTGAAGTTACGTGAGTGGTGGCTTACGCGCGTCGTTACTGGCTGGTGGTGTGGGATGCGTCAGTCATCCGTCACTCAGGCTCTGGCTACGGGAGCGCTCCGTCCGCCCCGTCCACCCGTGCGGCAGGGCTGTGGGAAAGCGCGTGCGAGGTCCCTGTCTGCGGGCGGAAAACGTTTCCGAGCCCTGCTGACGGAACGCTGCGCTCAAAGACCTCTGCGGGCCAATACGGTGGCACGTCCTCGACCAAAACGTGGGTGAGGTCGGACGTGGGGGCTTTGGCGTTCTTCATTCTCTGTTTCTCGTGTTTCCAACAAGCATGTGACTCCCGTGGTTACACATAAGAAAGCCCTTTCTTGGGTAGGGAGGGGTGTTTAAGAAAGTGCTGACACCAAACCTGAGCACCATAGATTTTTGTACCTGGTCTAGGAACTGGTTTCTGACGTGCGTGTTTGATGGTTGTTTTTGGACGTTACCGTCTAACTTTGATGGCTCGAGTCAGGGTGAGTTGTTTGCAGTTTGTGGGGATCTATTTGGTGTCCCTTCTCACCGCAGCCCATCGATCTGGGCGCCTGCGCAGTCGCGCTGCACGTCTTCCAGCTGAACGAGGGCGGCCCCAGCAGTGAGACTCTGGAGGAGGAGACGGAGAACATCACTGCGGCAAGCCACTGGGTCCTGCCTGCAGGTGTGTGACAGCGAGGGCGGGCGGGCCACACCCGACACACAAGGGCAGACGTGGGCATGCGGCCCGGGCTCTCCACGTCCGTTAACTGAGGACTTTGTGTTGGTCCATCTGTCTGGAGGCTTCAGCATGTCTCGTTTCCTGTGAGATGGAAAGCGGGTCGCAGAAGAGGGACGTGGAGATCCCCGCTGTACGGCTGCGTTCCTTCAGGCAGGGCCCTCTAAGATGGTGCTAACTGAGAAAAAGAAGAAGGTGTTCTTCCCTGCCCAGCGGATCACCTGCTGGGCCACTCCTTCCTCCTGCCTTTTCTTTGCTTCTCCAAGGACTTGGCCATGTTCTAGCAGGCAGAGTCCTGGGGTGAAGCCAGTCCTTGGGGCTACGTCTGAGGTCCTGACAGCTGGTCTAGACCTTTCGCTGCCCTGCCCAAGTGCTGGCCGGGGTGAGTGGTGGGTCTGGGTCTGTGCTGGTGGCAGAAGTGTGGGTCCACAAACGGTAGTTACGTGGTAGCATGACAAGAAACTGTCTCTGTGCCCCATTTAGTTACCTGTCGAAAGTTACGTGACTGGCAATTACTCGGCATCTTTAATTTTAAGAACTCAAATCCAGGGCGCCTGGGTGGCTCAGGGGGTTAAGCCTCTGCCTTCGGCTCAGGTCATGATCTCAGGGTCCTGGGATCGAGCCCCACACCCACATCGGGCTCTCTGCTCAGCGGGGAACCTGCTTCCCCCTCTCTCTCTGCCTGCCTCTCTGCCGACCTGTGATCTCTGTCAGATAAATTAAGAAAAACTTAGAAGAATTCCAACATTAAGAAAAAATTTAAAAATTTAGCTTGACTGTAATGAGAGTCTGAGCCGGCCACGTGTGGAACAGTGGACTGTGTCAGTGGCTCAGAGCCGGTCTCTGGGGCCAGTGTAATGCCTGTTTTCCTAAAATCGGGTTTCTGTTTTATTCTCTCCCAGCTGAATTCCACGGGCTTTGGGACAGCCTGGTATATGACGTGGAAGTCAAATCTCATGTAAGTTGTGTGTGCCATTTTCTCAGAGGGCCGCTTGTTGGAGCTGGGACCCACCGTACTGTCTTCTCCAGCATCTCGGAGCCCTCGGACTCAAATAGGCTTTGGGAACTCAGGCCAGCAGCAGCCCGTGTCCTGCATACCTGTCCTCTAGGGTTGCTCCCCAGCAGAGCTGGTCCCTGGGGGGAGAAAGGTGCCCGGTGTGAGACAAGCGTGATTGGACCGTGCTCTTAGGAACCCATCAGGCCTGGAGAGGCAGGGCCAGGGGGCCGATGGAGCAGGCGGGCATGTCTGAGCAAGCACCAGCTCGTCGGAACCCTCTTCGAGGGGAAGGGTCCTGCGTGCTGCGGGGGACCCTGGAGGCCCACCCTGCAGCCCCCCAGGCTGCGAGAACAGTCGTGGCCTCTGTCCGGGGCCCCAGTGCTGCCACTTGCCCCCCGCTGTGTTGTCCCCGAGGCACGAGACACTTAGCACATGCCAAGTCTTGTCCTTTTGTATGATCTTGATACTTTTAGGAAGAGGCCCTCGTGTCGCCCTTTATTTTTGGTTAAACGGTAGTAGCGGCCAGCCTGTCCTCACGCTGTGAGTTTCTTAGGAGGCGTCCGTCCACTGCTGCGGGCAGCTTCTGAGGGGCGGCCCGGTGCCAATGCCCCTCCTCGGGCACGAGCTCCAGCAGCGCCTCCGCGGGGGGCCGCTGCCCCATCAGCACCGGTGACTGCATCCGCCTGTCTTCACGCAGCTCCTGGATTACGTGACGACGACTCTGCTGTTCTCAGACAAGAACGTCGACAGCAACCTCATCGCCTGGAACCGGGTGGTGCTGCTGCACGGTAAGGCGCAGGGGGTCATTCCTTAAACAACACAGACATGAATGGGGGCCTCTATACGTGTCCCGCCGGCCTTCGAGAACTCACGTTGTGTTCTGATGCAGCCGGAGCTGTCCTAGAGGGTCCCCCCCTGGGAAGCCGGTACAGCTCACCTTGCGCTTGGCCCTTCACTTGGCCACCCCCAGTCGCCGCCCGGTGACTTCTCTACGTTATCCTCCAACTTGTCAAGTAACTGCCTAATGCCCACGGGTTCCTACAAGCCTTGGGGCGGAAACCACCTCGCGCTTCTCTGTAGCATCTTTGGAGCAAAGCGCGACAACCGTGCTCTGTTGCATCGTCTCCAAAGAGAGCCTGGGCTTGTCCTTAATGTCACCGGTCAGAAGGCAGTCGAGGGAGCCCTGCAGTGAAGCGGGGTGCGAAGTAGTTAGCTCCTTCCCTGGTTCTGCTGTAGGCCGCCGCGCCCCCGAGCAGCAGCAGACCTGCTCCACGCGCCGCCGTCCTTGGTTCTGGGTAGGCGACCGTAGTGTTCAACCGGCGGCCGCCGTCCTTGGTTCTGGGTAGGCGACCGTAGTGTTCAACCGGCGGAATAGCACGTTTTCTCCGCCGCCACAGTTACGTGCTGCTGTTGTTTTCATTATCAAGAGCGTGCACAGAAAGTCGGAGCGAAGGTGCCTGCGTGTCCGGACAGACCCGGGAGGTCTGTGTGTTGGGCCGCCAGGCTCTGTGCCGAATGGCCCACGGGGCAGGGGCCCCCACCTGCTGCCATTCTGGTGTAGCGTGGGCCGTGGGGAAGTGACTGTTGTGAGAGGTGTTGGACCTCTCGCAAGGTCCCAGTGGGTCATGTAGAGGACCTGTGGGGACGGCGAGGGTGTCGGTGCCGACCAGGAGATAGAGCACTCGCTCGGGGTGCCAAGGGGACCCCCGTGCCGGGAGGTGATGCTGTGTCTGGGGTGTAGGAGTGGAGACCAGAGGAGGAGGAAAAGGGATAGACCCGCGAAGCGTGTTGCTCATGTTGGCCGGCACTCGCGCCGCGGGGGGACCTCGTCAGTCTGCAGCGCTCGGGGACCAGCGTCTGTTGCGCCGAGTCCTGCTGCCTGCCTTGTGTGCCGGCCGGAGCGCGCGGCCTGTTTGAAGACAGCTGTTGGCACGCTGGCGTAACACGTTCTCGGTTCTGTTGCAGGTCCTCCGGGAACTGGGAAGACCTCCCTGTGTAAAGCCTTAGCCCAGAAGCTGACCATTAGGCTCTCGAGCAGGTAACGTCTGATGATCCGAGGAGGGAGAGCGGCAGGACCGATGGCTTCTCGTTTGCGGCCCGGAGGTGTTTTACTTTCTCGCGATTTCCCTTGGCTCCGTACGGAGTCGCTGTGCCCCGAGTCAGGTGACGCACCGGCTCCGTGCCCGGCCGTGCCGAGTTAGGGGCTCAGTCTTCTTGAGCTGGTGGCACTTGCTTCACAGTGAGCACGTGGTCTTTCTGGTGACGCGTTTCTGCCCTCGGGGACGGGACGCTTGGATGCTGCTCGTGCTGTCTCTCCCGGAGCTCCGGCTGGCTGCTCGCGTTAGACACCACGTGGCTGGTGCTTCAGCCTCCCCCACCCCACTTTCTGAGGACCCGTTTACGTGCACATTCAATTTCCTGATGCTCCACAGGCCACTGATCGTGCTTTTTGTTCTTTCCAGGTCTAGAACCTGAATTCTAAAAATTTTTCTGTTCCGTTTTGAGCCGTTTTCCGAAATATCTAATCTTTTTTTTTTTTAAGATTGTATTTGGCAGAGAGACACAGCGAGAGAGAGAACATAAGCAGGGGAGGGGGGCGGGAGGAGCAGGCTCCCACCAAGCAGGGAGCCCCGCGTGGGGCTCGATCCAGGACCATGGCTTGAGCCCAAGGCAGACGTCCAACAACTGAGCCACCCAGGCGCCCCTCTAATCTGCTTTTAATTCTGTCCAGGAGCATCTTCTTTCGAGAGTTTATTTATTTTTCTCCTCTGAAGGTTCCACTTGCTTCCTTTTATCCTTTCCCATTCTCCGACGCCTTGCGCTTGCTGAAGCACTCCAGCCGGCGAGCAGCCGCGGTGTCTCCTTCTTCCCTGCTGGTCCCCTCGCTGTCATCCGTTCCGAGTCTGCAGCTGGCGGCTCTCCTGCCTCGGGGTCCGTTTTGGCTTCTGGTCCGGTCAGCGAAGCTCCGATTGAATGCAGACCTTGTTTCTGTTGGCTGGCCTTCTGCTGGGCATTCCCGCGACCCAGCGCGATTTCAAGCCTTGCTGGAGAGGAGTCTACACTGAAGGTGGAAGTGAGGCCCTTCCGGGATCTCCATGGAGCGCCCCAGTCAGAGCGGGTCCCGTCCAGCTTGGCCGTTGGGAACGTGAACTTCCCAGCTGCGAACACCTGGAACCGTGCGGCTCACGGCTCCCCAGCCTCATGGGATTTCCGTTTTGTCACGTGCCTGAGTGTTCAGGAAAGACCCAGAAGGACCCTGAGATGGTTGCTGGAGTTTTCTTCCTGCGTCTCCGCGTCCCCTAGAGCTTACCTGCAGCCTCCACTGCCTCAGGCTCCTTGAACTCGGGACTCTGGGTCCAAGTTGGCGTAGTGGCTACACATGTGTTGGGAGTTGTGGTTGGCAGGGACCGCAGGCAGAGAGCACAAGCAGCTGTAGGGCTCCGTCACATCCCATGTGGGGTGACAGTCGTCCATGCCTGCCGGCCAGTCCCTTCCAGACACCGTTGTGATTTTTGTCTCATTTTCTGGTCGATGCGGAGGGTTACTCGCGCTCGTTGCTCAGTGCAACTTCAGAGGAGAGACTCCGTGAGGCCCACATTACTCTGTCGCGCTGCTTCTCAGACGCGTCCCCTGGGGCTTTTAGGTTGGGAAATTGCTGTGTGTCTGCACCCTTGTCTGTGCTTGGCAGGGGGCTTGTCTGGTCCTCCTGAGTGCACCGCGTTTTAAAGATCTCGGGGCGGTTTCCTAAGACAGCGGAGGCTGAACGTGTTACTACAAGAAGCACCGCTCTCTAAAGCACATCTGAAAACGCGCGTTTAGTTTTTGGCTTAGAAGTTGTGAAAGGAAACCTTAGCGAGCCTTCGGTGCTCATCTCGTCAGAAGGCTTTAGAATTAAACTCATATTCGACCCGATCTTGATTTCGTTAGGTTGTCTCTCCCCTTCCCTCTTTCGGAAAAAGAATTAGCAAACGGAAAGCCAAGTGTAATGGTTTGAGCATGATGATTTTCCTCGTGCGGACTCCCGTGTGCGCAGGTTTCCGGCCGCGTGTGCTGAGCTTCCCTCGGGGGCTCAGGACATCGCTGTGTGCTGGGAAACATTGTCCCGCTCGTGGCGGTTTTAGAGAAGGAGGAGAGCATGTTCGGCTCCATCCAAGACTTACGACGAGTACGATTTGTCTTGCCTGCCTCGTGGCTGCTGGTGATTCTTCTCACCGCATTAGGGCTGTGGATCACGGGTAGGTTAGAGGTGAGGGAGTTTACTCTCGTTCTGATCCAAGTGAAGATGTTATCCAGAAGCCTGCGTTCACTTCGCTCGGGACCCCTGGCTTCACACCAATAGGTTTTCATAATTACTTGAGCCCTCGCGTCATCTCGAGGTGACTCAGGATTACCAGGAGCTCCGCTAGGTAGCGCGACTTAACCAGTGAGCAGGCCGTGCTAAAGAAGGAGCGGCTGCCCAGGGGTACCCGATTTGTGAACCGACCGTCCTAACTCTGTTTTCTCCTCCCAGGTACCGGTACGGCCAGCTGATTGAAATAAACAGCCACAGTCTCTTTTCCAAGTGGTTCTCGGAAGTAAGTGTCAGCGTGACTTCTGCTACACAGGCTCGCCAGCCGTGCGGGCGGACACGGCCCCTGTACGGGCCCAAATGTCTCCTCCGAGAACGTGGGAAATAGGTACCACGTGACAGCGTGGCTGACTTCAGGGTCAGAGGGAAGTTCTGGAGCTAAGCGTTTCCCTGGGAATAGTGTGAGGCCTGAGAGGTTCCTCGGCTGGTCACAGCCATACTCTGAGGTGGGACAGACTCTCAGCTCTAGCGAGGGCCACAGCCTCCACTGAGCACGCCCTCAGGGCCCTGAGCCTCTTTGCTGTCTTAGAATCGCGCCACTCGGCCCAGGTGACGTGGTAGGTGCCCCTCCGCACAGAACGCCGCCCGGGCCGCTGTGTCAAGGAGATCGTCCGGTGGGCAGTGAGCCAGGACAGGGAGCACTCGTAAGGCGCGTGCCTGCTGTCTGTGTGTTTGCGTCTGACCCGTCTGTTCCCGGTCATGGGACGGCGGGGAAGGGTAAGGAGGAAGTGCGCCAAGTGGGAGACGCCTGTGCCAGACGGCCCGGAGCAGAGCCGGTGCGGGCTCAGGCGCACTGTCCCTGCGCGTGGAGCAGGGCAAGGTGGCATGTGGGTCAGCCTCCTCCCATGTGGCCCTGGCTTCCTGGGTTCAGGGTTTCTCCTGGGGCTGTCCGGAGACGGGGGGCCCAGACTGTGGCTGGGCGGGGACCGCGGGTGCGTGTGAGCACCAGGCAGCCTGATGAGCGCAAGCCGCCACCAGAGGGGTGTTCTGCTTCCAGAGCGGCAAGCTGGTAACGAAGATGTTCCAGAAGATTCAGGACTTGATCGACGACAAGGACGCCCTGGTGTTTGTGCTGATTGACGAGGTACGTGCATGTGGCCGTCACACCTGTGACTGAAGCAAATCCCAGCCCTGGCTCAGCCCGGCCTCTGCCCAGCCCCAGTCCCGCCACGCGCTCGCCCTCGGCCTCCCGCGCGACCGGCTTCTGGCTCCGCGGGCTCACACACACCCCTTCACTTGCTCCCCGCGGGCTCGGTCGGTGCAGCTGTTGGCGGCCCGTGGGGCCAGGCACTGCCCTGTGCCACCTGTTGTCCATCCCCGCAGGTGGAGAGCCTCACGGCTGCCCGCAACGCCTGTAGGGCCGGCACCGAGCCTTCGGACGCCATACGCGTGGTCAATGCCGTCCTGACCCAGATCGATCAGATCAAGAGGTAATGCTGACCCGGGGGCCTCGCGTGAGAAGCTGCACGAGGGTGGGAGGCGCCTGCATGCGAGACCTTCCTTCCGGTTCCTCTGACTGGAAGCTCGGCTGCCGCCACGTCCGCTCTGCCTCGGCCGGCCAAGGCCGTGCGTGTGCCCGCCGCGACCCGGAGCGGTTCAGGACTTTGAGCCACCGAAGTCATAGCGCAGAACCTGCTTGTGCTGGAGACTCCGTGCCACGGAGAAGCGCGGGACGGAGTGAAACTCGCACCGCGCAAGCTCGTTGGTGCTGAGGGGCTGTGACGGGCGGGTGCGCGTCACCTGCCACCCTTCGTGGGGCCAGACTCCCTGTGGCACAGCCCAGCCTTGCAGGTCCGGAGCCTGTGGTCAGTGTAGCCTAGGCTGGTCCGGCCTGGAGGAGTGACTCCTAGTAAGCGGACTCCCAAGGAAGCAGTGCGCAGACCAGAGCCCCTCTGCGTCCTCTGCAGTGTTGCGCCGGCCGCTCCGCACTCACAGCTCCCACAGTCCTGGGTGCTGTTCTGCACCAAGGGTGCTGGACCCCAGCGCAGCGTTCGGAAGGGAGCTTACTGCATGCGGACTCGCGGGGAACTGAATTCGCTAAGGGCCGTTCCCCAAGCCTTTGGTGTAGTTTCACCACCGAGAGGCTCTGACTTCCCCAGACGCGGCTCTCCGGGCTGGCTGGGGGGGGCCGCTTCCTCCCACCCTGCTGCCGGCCCTGCCCGTGCTCCTCCTCCCGGCTTCTGCTCCTGCGCCTTCACCGGCAGGCCGTGCTCCCTCCGGAGTTTTCTACAGCATCTGACCCTCCACTCCCAGACCACCTCAGTTTCTGCCGCCGGCCTCTCCTCTCCTCTCCTCTCTTCGGGCAGCCTGGGCAGCCCGTGCCTGGCCTTCTCCCCTCCTCTGTTGCTCACCCATCCGAGGCCTGCGGGGCCACCTGGACCAGGTGTCCAGCACCCCCAGAGCAGTCGCTCAGCTCCGAAGCCCCCATTTCCAGGGTTCCTGCCGCAGGGACGGCTTCGTCATACAACACTGCTCGAGCCCAACCCCTTCCTGTTGCCCCAGCTGTGGGCTCAGGAGGGGAGGGAGACACGTGGGCCTCTGGTTTCCCTCGTGCTTTCCTGTCCCCCTTCACGCTCCCTGTCCAGGCTCCTCAAGACGGCCTTTCCAGGCCTGCCTTTGTGTGGCTCTGACGCCCTGGGCTCCTAAGACCCCTGCACTCCCCACCCCTCCATGGCTCGCTCCTGCTCACCCTGTGCTGTGCACCTATTGCCAGACACCAGGTGAAACCTGGCCCTTCCAGGGGTTCCCCCGGCCAGGTAGCTTCCTGCGGCCTGTTGTGTGTGCCCACCACGGGCCCCGGGGGAGCCCTGCTGCATCCGCACCCCTGAGCCCCCCGGGCTGGGAAGCGTGTGCCCCAGGGTGCCTTGGGCCTGCTCTGTGCTGGTGCACGTCAGTGAGCGGCAAGGCAGCCGCGTGCTCTCGCCCAGAGCTTAGAAGCTAAAGGGGAGAGCAGCTGGTGGCCGGGATCAGCAGTTTAGCTCCGCGGTGCACGGGGGTGCGAGAGCCGCGTGCAGGGCAGTCACCGGGGCCGCCCTGGCAGGCGGATGCGGCCATCGGGACTCTGCACGCGAGTCAGAGTTACACCGCGCCACGGTTGAGGGAGGGGAGGGAACAAGGAAGTGGGAGTCTAGGAGAACTTTCTGGAAGGCTGAGGAGCACAGGGTCTGCTTGGTGCACTGTGTGGCAGTCAGGAGCGCCTGGTGGGCGTTGGGATCCCACAGGCACTCCGGTGCGAGCCTCGGAAGACCTTGTCGCCGGCTAGGACGCTGGCCGAACGCCAGAAGCTTCACGGGACAGAGCGCGAGGGAGTCACTGAGGCAGTTGGGGGCTGACCCGCGCTCTTCTGCTTTTAGGCACTGCAATGTGGTGATTCTGACCACGTCCAACATCACGGAGCGGATCGACGTGGCCTTCGTGGACAGGGCTGACATCAGGCAGTACATCGGGCCGCCCTCTGCGGCAGCCATCTTCAAAATCTACCTGTCCTGCTTGGAGGAACTGATGAAGGTGCTGGGTGTCTCCTCACACCTCTCGCCGCCGAGTCTTCTTGGTTTTGCCCTCCCTGGCGCAGCTCAGGATAGCTCACTGCGGCCTGGAGGGCCCCGAGTGTGGCGCTACGGTCTCTGGCCGGAAGCTGCAGCTGTGCTGGTGGGCGGAGCTGTTAGTTGAAACTGCGGCTGCCGACTCAGTGTTCTTGTGCTTTTGGCACAAAACGATAATCATGACCATTTGGTCTACCGGCCCGCAAGGGATGAGTGGCGGGGGTACGGCTGCAGTAGCCTGCCGGCGTGTGCTGGTCCACAGGGAGACCTCCTGACTGGAGGGCGCCTTCACAGGGAGACCTGACTGGAGGTCATAGCTCACGGGGAGTCATCCAGGCCGGAGTCGCAGCTCACGGGGAGACCTGACGGGTGGTCGTCGTTTGCAGGGAGGTCATCGGGGCTGGAGGTCCTAGTTGCTAGGAAGTTCATCCTGAGGAGGTGGTCATTTACAGGCTGTCATTGGCTGCAGTGTTGATGTCCCTTTGGTCCTGTTTCCTGAGAGCAGCCGTGAGCACGATAACACTCAATCTCGTGTGAACGAGTTCAGCGGGGACGGGCCACGTGCCCGGGTGCTAGGAGCTCTGGCATGGGCACAGCGAGCTCAAGGCAGATGGTACCTGCTGCGGGGTTCACACTCCTCACACCGTGGAGTCTGGGAGTTGTGCAGGGGGCGAGCTGGCCGGCAGGCGGACGTGCGTGGTGGTGGTGCTGGTGTCTCTGTAACCGGGAGGTGAGGGTGGGCTTTCCCGCTGCCTGGCCTCGAGGAGGATGCCTGATGCCCTCAGCGAGGATGCCACAGCTTGTGACGGGGGTGGGAGGACTGGTCGTGGCGGCTGCATCCCATCCTGCTGTTCGGTGGTGTGGAGCTCTGACGCGGGGTCCCGAGAGAACTCCCGAAAGCGTCGCTGCTGAGAAGTCAGGGTGATGGGATCCTCCCGGCCGTCGTGCTCACACTGGGCCTTGCATCCAGGAGACGTTCTCACGTTTAGCCAAACATAACAGACCTTTTTCTGGGAGCTCGGAGTGTGGGGTGGGGGTGTTTCTTAGGTGGTTACAGGAAATTCAGATGTCCGATGACGTAGTGGAGATCTGGCCAGTCCTGACGGCTGTCGCTCGTGACTGGCCTGCTCCCTGTCAGGACCCTGGCAGTTTCTGGTGTGCGCCTGGGTGGCCTGTGTCGCTGGGGGGGGTTGGGGGCAGTCGCAGGGAGTCTGAGGGACTGTCCCTAGAAAGCTGAGAATCCTCCCACACAAACCCTATATTTTAAATTTCCCACAACCATCCCCACACCTCCAGAATGTACAGAGAAAGCCAATTGTCGTCTGTGTTCTTTCCTGGTTTCTGAGTCGAAAGAGTTCATGTTCGAAGTCATTTGGGTAGCGGTCACTGAGCACCCTGACCTGTGAACGCGGCCCCTTGGCAGAGGGTCGCACGTGCAGACACGGGGCCTGGGCAGGAACTCAGGGCCCAGATCCAGCCTCGGGGCTGTGCCGTTGCCCCACACAACAGCCTGATCTTAAAACATCCAGCGGAGACTGTCCTTTGAGAGGCAGGGCCGAGTCCGGTTTCTGGGCCCGACTCTGCTGCACGGGGCTGTGCTGAACCACTGAAACCCATCAGCAGCTTCAGCCTCCACAGCCGCCACTCCCTTCCCTGACACGTGAAGACACATCCTGACCGACAAACACGGAGAGGCCGGGTTTGCGGCCCGTCTCTGAGATGTGTTTTGCCGTTTGCGTTCCTCACCTGCGTTGGACGGAGCAGGGGCACGCGTGTGAGCGAAGGAGCGGCCTGTGTCCGGGCCTTCTGTGCCTGCGTTTCTGCGAGCGGGAATATGGCTGCCCACCCTCTGGGGACTGTCGCCGTGGCTGACGGCATGCACGTGGGCCTGGCACTGACGCCCTTGTCTCCGTCCCCAGTGCCAGATCATCTACCCTCGCCAGCAGCTGCTGACCCTCCGGGAGCTTGGAGATGATCGGCTTCATCGAAACAACGTGTCGAAGTTTGAGCCTCCCTTTTGAGTGAAATTCAAGGTGTGAGTTGACTTCGTGTCTGTAACCAGAGAAGCGCGTCTGTCGCGGTGATGGGCGGTTGTAGCCGACTGTGCGGCCTGGGCTAGCGGTGCGGGTCGCAGGACAGGGAATTGGTTCTGGAGGCGTGTGTCGCATATGTGCCGGAGGACTTCCAGGGCCCTCCGCCACCCCGGCCCCGGGTTCCTGGCCAGAGGGTGTGGGGCAGCTGCCCTCCCAGAGGCGGCTTTAGAAAACAGAAAAACCGTGCTGTGCTTCTCTCTGAAAAGACAAGACATTCACATTAAGGCTGTCTTGACGCACTGGTGACTCCTTAAATGGTCTTTGTTTCGCGTTGCACAGACGTGCAGGAGGGAAAAGCCTGGAAGCTTCTGTCTGAGTGCCGACCATCGGAGCACTATGCTTGGGGCTCCGGGGAGTAACACAGAGCGCAGGGCTCCTGGCCCCGGGCGGCCGGATGGGCAGCCCCGGCACCGTGGGGACAGCCGCTGGCGTGCAGGAGCCACAGCCCACAGCACCGTCGCCTCTCAGATGGCGTGGGTGCCCAGGAGCGTGAGGAGGGAGGTGGGGAGATGGAACGAGCCTCCAAGGTCAGAATTTGGGTAACTGGGAGAGGACGGGGATCGCCACGGTGCCATGTGTGCAGGGCTCCCCAGCCGTGGTCTGACCGCAGAGGCCAGCGGGTGGCAGGCCGTCTCCAGGTGGCGTTCTGACCAGAGGCTTTGAACCTCAGTCTGCAGCTGTGAGGCTTGTGGAAGGTCTTGAACCTTCCGGATAGCCTGAAGAACAGGTTATTTTTTTGGATAATCTGCTGAAAAGGTTTAAACTGGTTGAGATGGGCAGGGAGGCCGCTCAGACACGGACACGGAAACTGACGCGGACCAGCCCGTCCCTGGGGGAGCCGCGCTGCAGGCCACGTGCCCGCCCATGCTGTGTGCACTCCGAGGCCGGGGTTGCGCTAGGACGGCCACGGAAGACTGGGGGAGACCAGCCGCAAGGGAGGGGACACTCAGAGATGAGGGAACTGGCCTGAAACCGTCCCCAAACGCGGCTCTGTTCACAGGAAGAGTGAGGGTCTCAGCGGCCGCGTCCTAAGAAACTCCCTTTCCTGGCTCACGCGCTGTCGTCCAGGTGAGTCCCCGCAGCTTCCCCGCCTCCCGCACGCCGCTGTCCCCACAACTCTCTGTGGGACAGGCTGTGGCCTCACTGGGAGCCACACAGAATGTGGCTGGGAACCCGATTTGTCTCCGTGCTAAGTTGGGGGCTCCTGGGTAGGAGGAGGACTCGGCCCCGCTGGGGCCTCACACAGCTCCCAGGGCTCATGGAGAGCCCACCCCGGGCCCTCCCCGGGCTCCCCCGAGGCTGCTCGCACACAGCAGCCCTCAGCGGCGCCCCGCTTGCCCTGTGCTGGGGCTGCGCCCTGCTGCTGTCCGCGTGCAGGGGTGCTGGCCAGTGGCCCCACCGAAGCCAGGACAGCCCACGTGCCCATGTGTCCTTCCAGGCCCCCACCGTCACCATCGAGGGCTTCCTGCAGGCCCTGTCCCTGGCGGTGGACAAGCAGTTTGAAGAGAGGAAGAAGCTCTCGTCTGCATTTGAGCTGAGGCCTCCGCCCGCGGCTTTCTGAGCACGACCAGCGGGCGACGCATCCACTCAGAGCAGCGGCACCGGCCCCGGTCTAAGGGCCAGAAGCCCGTGAGGCTAAGTGGTGTTCCACAAAGTGCGCTGTGTCTACGTGTCACTTCCACGGTTGGGAAGGATGGTAGTTGGCGTTCTGTCCCGGTAAAGACTGTCCCGACGTGCTCATTCCGTCCTGTGTCTGGTCTGTTGGGCAGAAAATGCTGACAAACGTTTGAAAAGGGCAATGACCGTAGGTAATTAAGAAACAAAAGGGGAACCTAGCGCCTTAAATAACAACGTAGCCCTGGCATCAAGACGTCGGCCTCGCTGAAGACAGAGGCAGCTTCCCCACCTGACCGTGTTTGCGGGGCGCTGCACACGCTTCAGAGGCCGATGACTAAGAAATCCTGTCCCTATGTGCTAGAAACGGAGAAAGAAATTCCAGGTAGAACACTTTTCCCAATAATCAGTCGCGGTGCTATTTGTGAGAAAGGTGCAGCCTCACCGTCCGGGTGACCGCGGGCCACCGCCCTGGCATCCGCCACAGGCCCCAGCACGTGGCACTCATACCTGTCGTTTTGTCCCTTCAGCGAGGTTCCTGCGGTGCAAGTGTGTGGTCACGGTGGCCATGGACACTGGCTGATGGCTGGGTCTCGTGGGTTGTATTTGGGGCTGCCTGTTGCTAAGCTTTGACGTTCGTGGTTTATATACGTTTTTCAGGAACATGTTCTCTTCTGTTACAGAACTTCTTAAGTATTAAAACTTCTCCCCGAGAATTTTCTCGTTCTGATTCTCTTATCCTCCCCACTGCTCTGGATTTATTGAAACGTTATTCATACGATTATTAGCTTTTAGCCTGTTTCAGGCTCTCGGGTATAAGAACCACTGTCTCTTGGGGGGTGACCCAAGAGCCGGATGCGGAACCTGGACCCACTCCTGTTGGAGACCAGAGCCTGCGTCTGTGGTTTCCCTGGAACCCTGCATGGGGGGTAGAAGTGGAGTCTGCAGGCACCAGGGTCGGGAGAAGAGGGGGGACCACACCCGGGACTGGGACCCTGAGACAACTTCATCTCGTGACTTTGCTACTGAATGCTGGATATCCAGGTGCCCAGATGGAAGGAAGGGGCAGGGACCAGGCTGGTGCCGACGGGTGGAAAAACAGGGTGAGGGAGACAGGCAGGAGAGAAGCCTAGAGGGACAGACTAGTGGGGGGTGCGGCCCTACAGCCAGGCCCTGCGGGCGGAGGACAAGCTCTAAGGGTGGGGAAGTCCACAGGACCAAGACCCATTTCGCAGGAAGTGGGGTTGCCGGGGCCTCTGCTGTGTTGCCCGTGGGCCACTAGAGGGCAGCACTGTCCCGTGCAGTGGGACAGGCGGGGCCCCCGGGGCAGACCTAGTGCTTAGCGAGGCGGTCAACCCTGCCAGGCCCGGTGGCCCCTCCCTCGACCTCCCCGTGCGCCCCGTACAGCCTGAGGCACAGACATGCCCCTGGACACACGGAGCCAGGGGAGCCCGGGTGCTCTTCGGCCGGTCGTGCCTCCTCGGGGCCTAGTTCACCCGGCGGCTGGACGAGAAGGGCCGTGGGCCCACCCACCGGGCCATCCCGAGGGCCCCGCTGGAGGTGGGTGGCCAGGGTGTGAGGAGGGGTCACACCTGGGCTCCTCACAGGGGACACGGGCCCTGGGCTCCTCCCCAGCACAGGCTGTCGTGGGCCCTTTGTGAGCGGTGGCCAACACCCCCCCAGGGTGCTTCTCGCTGAGCGTGGCCGGTGCTCCCGCGGGCGCGGGCTGGGAGGGGGCTGACCTGCGGCAGGCAGCCACTCCTCACGGGTGAAACAGGCTGAGTGCTGTCCCCAGGAGCCCACGGGGGCCGTGACATCGAACGTGGAAGGGGGAGCACCACACCGGCAGGGCAGCGTGTGTGTGACCACCTTCCGGGCCTCTCCAGAGTCCTCCAAGTCAGGGGACATGACCTGTGGACCTGAGGCACCACGGACCGCTGTAGGCATGACACCATGCCTGACACGGCTGTGGGGACCAGGCCAGTGGGGGCCACCACTTGGCCAAGCCCCAGGGAGTCCACAGCCGCCACGGGGTTCCGGCCTTGAAAGGACCAGGCAGGGGCGGACAGAGGGACGGCCGCTCCGCTGTGCCCTTCCCTAACCGCATGCTGTTGGTTTTCAGTGAACCGTTGGGGCGGGCGGTCATTCCGAGGCTTTCTCTGCCTCCCCGCCGCGCAGGGGCCCCACGTAGACGTGCTGTTTCCTTCCCAACGACACACACAGCTGGGAGATGCCGGTGGCTCCTGTGAGCACCCGGCCCCTCCCGGCACAGGCCTGGGGCCCACCTACCCCTTCCCTGGCTGCCGTGGCTCTACGTGGCCCCGCTGGGGCCTCTCCAAGCCTCTAAGGCCTCCGGCACGGTGGGCCTCTTGTGCTGGGAGATCCAGGCCCCGGGTCCCGAGGACGCACCAGGAAGTCCTGAGTCACAGACATGTCCTTGCCTCTGGCCCCCCGGTGACATCCCGGAGTCTGGCCCACGGGCTCCCTCAGGAGCTCAGTCTCGGGTGTGATGTCTTCCCTCCCCTGGGGGCCCGGCAGGTCTCCAGCTGGCTTGTGCCGTTTCACCCTAGTTCCGGGGCCACTGCTGCTGGCTCAGAAGGCCCGACGAGCCTGGGGAGTTTCAGTCGGGGCCGTTCACGCAGATGCGCTGTCCCGGGTCGTGGTCTGGACACCCCCCCCCAAGGCCCGAGCATTGTTGTCTCAACAGAACACTCAGCTGTGTGGAGTCCAGCTGCTTGACCACAGGATTCTTCACTCCGCCGCGCGAGCTGTGCTTCCTGAGCGTCCGGACACTCTCCGGGCCTCGGGCTCCTCCACGGTTGCTGTCGGCGCTCCTGAGCTCTCCCTTCTGCATGCAGGACACCCCCACACCTTAGTAATGACCCCCCCCATGCCACTGTCCTTGCGTTTGTCCTTTCCTCCAAGCACTTCACGGATAGCTCTGGCCGGTGCCGCTCCCGCGGCGCAAGTGCAGGGGACACAGCCGCCTCTGTCCCTGCCGGCCGAGCGCCGTCCCCGCAGGCAGGGGCACCCCATCGGGGAGGAAGCAGGACTGGGCGTGGATGCCTTCCGCTGCCAAGAAGACTCAATGGTTTGGGCTTTGTCAGCCAATGGGGCCGCTGGAGCAAGGAGCCCATTGGCAGAGCCGCTGTCAGGAGAAAGGACCTGGTCCCTCAGCCACTCCGGTGGGTCAGTTAAGAGCGGACACGTTTCGTGGATGCTGGCGGGAAACTCAAGACTCCCCGGTGGGAGAGGGAGGTCTCCGGCTCTCGAGGCACAGCAAGCAGCCTGAGTGCCATGCTCCCTTGTCCCTCTTGTCCCCGCAGCCCGCAGGGCCGAGACCTACGACTTAGCACAGATGTGACCTCTCTCCCGTGAGTTATCACTTAGGACCAGAAACCTTCTCTGTCAAGTGAGGTCCCATTCGTGATTGGAGACCCGTGTTCTCTGTCATGTGCCACCATCGTTCGGCCAGGATTCTTCCGTCCCTCCGCGAGTCGCCCGTGAGCGGACAGCTCTGTCGCTGTGGGCCGTCACTTAGGGCAGAGCCGGCCTCCCGCTCCCATCTTCCAAGTTCGCCCGGACCTACGACCCGCGACGGGAGACTGTGGCCAATCACGTGAGCTGCCGCTTCTCCTGGAGCCTTTCTTCAGACTCGTCCTTGCTGCCGCTTGGGTCTGGAGAACCCTCTGTGACCTTCGTTGTCATCTTCCGGGAGATTCTTTTCTGCCTCCTGACTCGCGTTTACGAGGAGCTCCACTGCCGTTTCCGCTGGGGTCTTTCTCTCCCTTCAGTGGCAGTCGGTGACTGAAACCACCCGTCTCTCCCGTCACCCACCGACAACTGAACACTCCCTTCCTTACCAGCTTACTGAATGTTCCTTTCTGGAAACTTTTTTCCCCTATTGTTCCGGAGTCATTATTTTTGCTGAACGTGTCCCCTCGGGATTGCTGGGTCAGAGTCCACGACTGGCTTCCTTTCTGTCTCTAACCCCCTGACTTATTGCCCATGGTCAGACGCCCTCCTTCCTCCGTGATTTCTCATTTGTGCCCGGGAACCTTCCTTCTCTGTCACTCTCATGAGCCAGGTCCCTTGGTCACGCTGCAGAGTCCCCTGGTTCCCGGAGCACAGACTCGTCTGCCTGCGACCCTAAAGCAAAGGAGGCTCTCTCTCAGCCCCTCGGTCGGGGTTTCGCCAGTGGCCCGGCACAGTTGGTGTTTTGTTTTCGCTTCGAGATTTTCGGAGACTCGCGCTGTTTCCTGGCTGTTGTCAGTTTGCTGGGTGTGGTCCCCACAGCTGGCTCCAGCCGCTCCAGCTGGCCTGGGTCCTGGCACATGTGAGCCCCACGCTCTCCCCCGGTGCCGGGGACGGGGGGACAGGAGCCCAGCCTCACATGTGCCCCATTGCCAGGCTGCCTGCTCCCGAGAGGCTGTGTCAGCCCCCATAGGAACAGAAACGCACGATCGTAACTCCACGATTACTCCACGCCAACCCCTAGGGCTGACCACGTCTGCTCCCAGTTGCCCAGAGCAGCAGAGCAGTCCTGAGAATGGCCAACCAGTCTGCTGGCCCCTTTACGCTGGATTCAGTTCCCTAAGATGGTCGTGTGCTGTGCCCTTCGCCTAGCTGTAGGGTTGTCCTTTCGCCCAGCTGCTGAGGCCTGGGACGGGACGCACCTGAGCCCGTGCTGCCCCGTCTCTGACCTTTGCTGCTGCACCTGAGCCCCAGGACTAGAAGTGACGAGGGTGAAGGACGTCTGGACGGAGCACCAGCCCTGATCCTGCACCCATGTACTCCCTCCCAGCCCTCCCCTGGGTACCTCACAGAGCCTGGGGAACCTGGGACGGCAGATCCTCAGGCACAGAGACCCCTCCCTGTAGCGCAGGTGGTGCTGCCAGCATCTGTCCCTCCCCCACTTCTGTCTCCGCCGTGTCCCCTACCCCAGGTTCCTTTCCCAGGTGGCTGGAACGGGTTCACTTCTCTGGGGGTCCGGGCTGGGTTAGCTGTCATTGGCGAGTCTAACAGAAGGTTATTTTACAATGATTTGCGAGCTTTAAAGACCCAAGCTTAGACAGGCACTTGTTGGGAACCATCTCCATTTCTCCTTCTGCCTCAGCCCAACTAGACCCATCTAACGTACACCCCAAATAAACGAACCAGCTCCGTTTGGAGCCGAAGAGAGAGGACTAGCCCACGATAGTGGTGTACTGGTCCCCTCTCTGTGTGATGTCTGAGGTGGTGGTTTTTCCATCCACAGATGTTACCTTCATTAAGCCTGTGCCAACGTAGTGTTTGCATGTCGAACTTCCTGCAGGCGCCCAGGGAGCAGACGCCATGAACCTTCCCCATGGGAGCACCTTCCCCGGGAGCACCTTCCCCCGGGAGCACCTTCCCTGGGAGCACCTTCCCCTGTGATGGGAAGAACCACAGTCTGAGTTGTTAGAGGCGAAGTGAGCTGGAGCAGAGCACCTGGCAGGAGTTTCACTCTGTGCTTTGGGACCTGCTGCTAACACTGGGTACATCAGGGGGATGGGTGAGGGTGATCTCCGGGTGTGCTGGGCAGAGCTGAGTGCTGGCGGGACCTGGCCACCCCAGTCGATAGCGGGTTGTTGTATTTTCGGCCGCCACACAGCTTCCTCTACTTCCTGTTTGGAGAACACCTGGCAGACGGTCTGGTTAGTTTTTATAGAGCTTTTGGAACAAGAGGGAAGGACAACCTGTTGTTTAAGTCAGACGCGCAGATGGGGAGACTCTGCCCACATCCTGATTGAGAAGACCGACTTCCAGCAGGAACAGTGACACAGGACAAGGGGTCAGCCCCCTCCTTGTTCTGAAATCAACCCGGAGCCAGTGAACGCTCCAGTGTCGTCCTCTGGGGCATGAGTGGCTGCCTGTTTGCTTGGTGAAATGTGGTCACCAGAGCATCCCTCCCAGCCAGCAGGGAACGAGCCGTCAGCTTAAAATGGGCAAAGACCTTGATCTCCGGACGTGTGCGAGTAACGGCCATGCAGGAGCCCGATCCCCGTGTCTGCCGACCCCAGACACCTGCACGTTCGCATCCTCTGCTCCGACAGCTGGGCGTGACTCAGCCCTGCGCGCGGAGAGGTGTCTGGTGTCAAGACGGGGTCTCCGCCGTGTGGGACACGAGGGCCGTTTGGCCCCCAGCTGCGGTTGGCCCCCTCTGGGTCAGCTTCCATGTTCTTCCATGGCCAGCCTGGAGAGAGGGGCGGCTGGCAGGGGCCCCTCCCACGGAGCCCCTCAGAAGCGGGACCATGACGCGGTGGCCTCGCACCGGGAAACAGTTGTGACGAGCTCAGGACCAGGGCACTGAGTTATCCAGCTGGACAGGAGCAGCGTTAGGAGGTGTCCTGCAGACACAGGGGAGCCCCTGCACCGGGCAGAGCATCAGCCATACACGCCAGTGTGCCCAGATGTCCGCCCTGACCGCCCTGCAGGACGGAACGCTCGCCCACTTCTCCACGTTAGCGTCAAGCCCTCTGTCCCCTGCCTGTCCCTCAAACATCCCCTTCCTTGGGAAACCACTCAACGGGGGGGGGGGGGTCTTGATGCTGCTGGCCCAATTCAGCATTTCCACCCCCTCCACTGTGGGGCACTCCCACTCCCACTCCCTCCCCTCCCACCAGTCCTCCTCCCCACTCCTCCCCCACCTCGGAGCCGAGGGGGCCTTTGGGACACAGGGCTGATGCCAGCACCTCCTCGGTGAAGGTCTGGGAGGCTGGCACCCATTACCTGTGTCTCATCTCAGAACCTGCTCAGTGATACCCACTCTGCTCCTGCCTCCTTCTTGGTCCTGCCCCAAGGCCTGTGTGGGCTGCCCTCTGCCTGGAAGCCTGTCCCACAGCTCGGCTGGCTGCCTCCCTCCTGCAGGTGTCGTCTACTCACACGTCACCTCTCTGGAGGCCCTTTAAGACGCCTGCCTGGACCTGCAGGCCCTGCCCACTCATCTCCCTCCCAGCTGCGGGGCTGGTGCTCGGACTGCGTTCTGCCTAATTCGTGCGGCTGGACGGCAGGCGCCCGGCTCCATGCCTGGCGGGCGGGTTGCTCTGAGTCTACCTTGTCGAACTTCTCCTCCAGGGGAGAGCCAGCCTTCCTCGCTCCGGACGCTCCTCCACACATGACGTGACCTGCTCGAACAGAGCGCTGCCTTTTGTCAGGACCCTGGCCGGGGCTGCCTCTATGCAGAGATGCCTCCGTGAGTCGGGGTGCAGGGCCTTGCGAGGACCCCACCTGCACCCCCGCAGCCTTGGGGCCCCTCCGGGCTCTGCAATGACGGAGTCCCTTCCGTCTGTGCTGTGCTTGCTGGAGTTTGCCCGGGGCCACAGGCAGCCTGCCGCAGCCAGAGCAGGAAGGGATTTGCTCTCCTTTCCCTCTGCAGCGTCTTCCAGGGAAAGCATAACTAGCGCTGAGCTCCCAAATCCGAGAAGGGAGAGAGCACACGGTGTGCTAACCGCGGGAACTGAACCCGGAGAGGACGTCGGCGTCACCAGGCGCCCTCCAAGAGGCCAGGCATCCTCTTGGAGGGCGTGACTTCAGAGCGCAGCCAGGACTCAGCGGCCCTCCCTGCCCTCAGGGCTCGGGAAGGGGAGGCTGTCTGCCTTTGTCCAGGCACCCCCATCACTGAGGCAGGATCCCTCCCCAGGCCTCAGCCTTCCTGTAACCCTGGGTCTCAGGTCCCAAGTCTGTATGCTTCTTGGACTTGGCCTTTTGCAGGAGCTCAGGGACAGGGGAGGCCTGGTGCGGCTCTCTTTACTTTTCTCCCTCCCTCACCCTGACTCTCCAGAATGACCCCCTGAAGCTGCATACCATATCGTCCTGCCTATCCCTGTCCTCCAGGACCTGGGCCACCTGGCCCTCCTCCGTCACCGCCCCACCTCCGGCTCCACAGAGAAGCTCCTCTCCACATGCTCTGGTCTGCAGCCTGCAGTCTCCCTTGAAGGCACCCCAGCCCCCTACCTGCTCCCCAACCCCCCAATTTCTCCCCATCCCCATGCCTCTCCCAGCCCTCCACCTGCCCGACCCCCACCTGCTCCCCTGACCTGCTCCCCAACCTGCTCCCAGCCTCCACCTGCTCCCCCCCACCTGCTCTCTCACCCTCCCCCGCTGGACCGACAGCCTCGATCGGTACCCACAGTGCCTGGGGTAGGGCCGGCCCAGGTGTTGTGAGAAAGTTTCAGGTAGGCACTGACCTCTCTTCCAGACCAACAAGATGCCGCCCATAGGCTTTACACTTGGCACATTCTAGCACATTCTTTGTCTCCTACAGGTGAGGTCAGGGTTTCATGCTCAGTGTTGGGGAGCAGGATCGTGCCCCTAGTTCCATCCTGGGCACCTGGCCTATCTGACCAGCACCCTGTCCCCCAGTCCCCATCCACTCCTTGGAGAACTCTTCTGGCCCCCTCGGTAGCCACACCAGGCTCAGTGTCAGCCTCACACGACCCAGGAGGCGTCTTTCCCAGCTGCCTTCTGGTCTTATCCACCACAGTCAGCAGGGACTAAGCTCCTGAGCTGTCTCCTCAAGCCTGTGGCCCACACCCTCGTTGCCCAGGACAATAGTCTGGCCTCCCTGCCGCACACCCATCACTCAGCAGTTCCACCGGCCCCTCAGACCATCCAAGGTGGGAGACCTCTTGTCCTTGGCCAAGCCATGCCCGTTGCTCCAGGTGCCAGCTTCTCAGTGGGCCTCTGCCCTTTGCTGCCCACATGGCCAGGAGAGTGCCTCCCTCCACCCTGGAACTGCCCCGCTGCCCCAGGAGTCCAGGTATAGCCATCGACACCCACAACCTGGCCTCCCTCTCCCTGCTGTCCCACTCTGTGGTGTTTCAGTTGTGGCTTCCTGGGCCCAGCCCCTGCCCGTGGGTGTCAGCGTGTCAGGGGGCTTCAGGCTGCTGCCCGGACGGTCTCCCCCTGTCTGTTTCAAACCTGTGCCCTCCCAGCCACTCATTTAATCCATCTTCCCAACACCGAACTGGCTGCCTGCCCACCCCCCGCCCAGCCAGAGCTGGATGTCTGAGGTTCCATGGGCTCCCGCGTAGCTCCCGGGTCCTTCACCCGCTGGTCCTGCTCTGTGCTCACCAGGGGCCCCTCCAGGCGAAACGGGATCCCCCCGCCATTTATGCCGGGCCTCCTCAGACCCTCACCCATCCTCTGCTCTTGGCCACAAGCCCCTGCGGGCTAGTGTGGACGGCAGAACCTTCCAGGCCCACCCACTGCAGAAAAACCGTTTCCCGGTGGAAGCAACACAAGTCACGGAGTGACCCCTTTGCCCTGGGTGGGGGGGACTTCAGGCTGGCCCTCCTTTGCGCAGGGAATCTTGGAGCCTAGTTTTCCAGAAATGGAATAGGGTTTGCAGAAACATCTTGATACAGCTATGCTTGTTTTGAGAAACTTCCCGAAAACAGGGTAAACCTCAGGTAGCCAACCCCCAGCCAGCCGGAAGCCTTCCTGTGTGAGGTCCGGCGGCGTGTCGTGACCTCCTGCCCCCCCACACCCCGTCCCCTGCTCCGTGTAAGGGGGCGGGTGAAGCCACCTCCCTGCGAGGCAGGGCCTTGACCGCCCAGGTTGTGCCCTGGGACACGTCATCACACGCTTCCCGTGAGCGGCAGGACATCCCCCAGAGGGCAGTGTCCAGACAGCGACCGCAAGCCCCAGACCGGTCTCGTCCTGCTGCGGGGCAGCTGAGGGCCGGGAGCATCGTTCCTCTCTCTGTCATGTGGGGACATGGCTGTGACGGGGACCATGGCAGTCCACTGTTCCATGTCCCCCGAAGGCGGCACGCGTGGTCCACGGGAGGTTTCCGGGCATTTCAGTAGCTGTTGTGTACGTCACCAGAGCTGACTCTTTGGCAATCTTGTGTGTTGTTCACAGGCGAAACCTCTTTCCCCCGTGGGGGACGGGTGTGAGGCTCTGCCGTGGGGCGGCCCGTGCGGCAGTCAGGCCTGCAACACAGCATTCCGCTCGTATACACTGTACAGTGTCCATGGACGGGCAGCCTGGGCGGGCAGCGTGGGGGGCCGCCCCGTGGACGCCCTCCTACCCACCGCAGCCCGTGTACTGGCCTTCACCGGTGGGCACCTGGGGTCCCTCTGTCCCTGGCACCTACTGGCCTCTGCTTTGCTCAGGACACACGGCCCGTACCACGGTGTGATTTGAAAACTCCAACGCTGTGGACCCAGGGTGGGCAGCACTGCTCAGGAGAGGTGTGGGCCAGGTGCCTGCCTCCTGGACAGCTGCCCCTGCCGAGGCACCGAGGTCGGGGTTAGTGTGCCACAGCCCATTGCAGTGGACTCCCAGCTACGTGGCGGGTCAGACATCAGGACCTCTGGGTGTAGAAGCATTCCTGGGACTCACTATCCGTGTGGCCGGAGCTGGGGAGGTGGGGGCCACCCCGGCCCCAGCCTGGAGGAACTCACTGCCACGCACCGTCCTGTGGGCTGGAGTCCGACTCGCTCTCCCCGTGGCCCTGGCAAGTCAGGGCATGGCTTGAGGCCTCGCTTCCCCATCTGTAGCTGGGGGCATGGGACACGGATGCCGTCCAGTAGAACGGGACATGCTGCCCAGGGGTCATTGCTGGCCACATCTGCGCTTGAAACGTGGCCGAAGCAACAGAAAAGCATATTTCTAGTTTAAATTTAAATAGTGGCACGTAGTCGTGGCGGCCTCGTGGACCGCTCGGGTCCATCTGAAGTGTAGCGAACCCTGTGTGTCCTTCCCGCGTTTCAGGAAACTGTCCACCAAGTCCACTCAGAGAACGTGTCGCCGGCGTCGACGAACCCTCCTCGCCTCCGGGTGTGCGGGAAGCTTTGCTTTTTAAACTGTCGGGAATCCCTGCAGACATAAGAGGTTATCTGACCGTTCACACCGGCGTTTCCTCTGCTCCTTCTCAGAGCCGTCGGGACCAGGCGCATCTTGTCTCCCAGAAGAAGGAAACAGCCTCAGGCAGGAGCGTGAACTAAGAGCGGAGGCACGGCTGTCCTCATGTCCCCAGCCAGCACCACGCTTCGCCCGTCGACAGCGGCGAAGGGGACACAGCGGTTCCATGCGGCCCCGTCCAGAGAGAAATCCATCTCACGCACAAAGTGAAAGCAGGGGGGGGACCCCGGGCCATGGGCCACGGAGGAGCCCACCCGCGGGAACACAGAGGGAATCTGATCAACCTTTTGGGGTCAGGGCTCTTTCTTACACACCCTTGTGAAAACGTCCCTCAGAGAGTGAGAAGGGCCTGAGCTTGTGGACAAGGAGGAGAGACTGTGCCCCAGTCTGCTGGCGGGAGACCCCCAGGTCCAGACCCGCAGGCATCGGGGTGGAGGGCCCGCGTGTGCCTGTGAACTGGGCCAGCCAGAGCGACTAAATCTGGCCAAGATGGCGGGATGGGTCTGCCCCCTGGTCTGGACAGTGTAGGGGACAATGGTGTTCGTAGACGATGATCCCTGAGAGGTCGAAGCCAGTTCCCAGGCCACAGCACGGAAGGAAGGACACCCTTGGTCTCAGGAGCCACTGGAGGGGTAGGGGCTGCCTAGAGAGTGGGGGGCAGGTCCCCACAGGTCCACAGCGGGGCTGAGCTGCAGGCAGGTGTGAAAGTTGGGAAGGAGGCCGCTCGAAATGCGTAGACACCCAAGCCCTGGGGTCCAGACGGGGGGGCGGGCACCGTGCAACCCATCGGCCCTGCACGACCCAGCGGCGTCCTCAGGGGGCGTCACTGAGGGACCCGGCTGACTGCCTGGGCCAGATCGGCCCCAGCCCTGTCCTCACAAAGCTTCAGGGCAGCCGCAGTGCAAACAACCACCGTCACAAAACACTTGCTGTGTAGAGCGAAATCAGCCGGACGCCGGAAGACCGACATGTGCAGCGTCCGTGCGGAACCGCAGGCGTGGCGCGGAGGAATCGTGACGTGTGACCAGAGGAAACCTGTACAAAGCGGAACCTTGGCCGGGGATGGTGGGACAAGCCCGCAGAGACATCAAAAACCGTGATTAGAAACACGCTGCACACACTCTCGAGCAGGGGGAGGTGAGTCACAGGGAGACGGGGAAGTGCGAGAAGGAAGAAAACGTAAACGCAAGTTCTAGACGTGAAAACCAGCTGTCGGGACGAGCAGCACACAGCGGGGCTGCAGGCAGGTGGACGCGGCAGGAGAGAGGTTAGGGACCTGGGGAGCCGTCCACGCAGGTGGCCCCGGAGCGGAGCCCGCAGAGGACAAGAACCTGACAGCGCGCACGGGACAGCACCAGCGGCTGTCGGCGTCCGAGAGGGTGGGTGCGGCGAGCCCACGAGTATGCGGGAAAATCTGGGCCCACGCTTTCAAATGCGAGTAGAGTCTACACCACAAGCCCCAGACTCTCCGTGCACTCCAAGCACACACAGAAAAAGCACGTCCGGGCGTGTGACAACAATCAGATGGCGGAACCTGTGTAAGAAGAGCGGCTCCGGGGGCGCCTGGGGGCTCCGTGGGTTGGGCCGCTGCCTTCCCCTCGGGTCATGGCCTCAGGGTCCTGGGGTCGAGCCCCCGCATCGGGCTCTCTGCTCATCGGGGAGCCTGCTTCCCCCCTCTCTCTGGCCTGCCTCTCTGCCTGCCTGTGATCTCTGTCTGTCAAATAAATAAAAAAAATCTTAAAAAAAAAAAAAAGAGCGGCTCCAAGGCAGCCCAAGGAAGAAGACGGTCCAGCCTCCTGCTGGGGGAGCGGGGCAGGAGCACCGGGCGAGCTGGGCACCGGGGCCAGCCCGGCGGATCAGTCCCGGGTCGGGGGGCATGTGACCTGGGTGGGATCCGCTGTCTTCACCCCGGAGTCACTGTCCTGAGTTGTCTCCCAAATGACTGGGAGAGGCCGCACGGTGTGGGGGTCCTGCCCTCCGGGCTCGTCCCTAGGCACCTGCCGTCTCTTTTCTGAGTCAGATCTTTGCTTCAGGAAGACGTGTTGGGTGTCCTCACAGTGTGGGAGGGGTGGGAAGGAGCAGAGGGGCGGGGGGCGGGGGAGCACGGTCTGGTGGGGGCCCACCCCTGGGGGGGTTGTAAGCCGCTGTCTCCCAGGACACTAGGAAGGTGCTTTCATCGGAGGGAACAGTGCTTGTCGCCTGTCCCAGGCAGTGCAGTCCTCGGGTCCTGGAGCTGTGACGGGAGCGAGTCCTCCTCCTCTCCCGCCAGCCTCTCCGCTCTGCACAGGCACCATGCCTGACACGTGGAGCCTCTGAGTGAGGACAAACAACCCCAACAAACGGACTAAAATGCACGGTTCTCCATCAACTTCGGGATTCGTCATCCTCTGCAGTGGAAGCAGAGACACACCTGATACAAACGAGAGGAAAGAGAAGTCCAGGGGCTCCCGCGGGAGATTCTCGAGGTGTCAGCGGGGGAGGGGGGCAACGGCCCAGGCCTTTGGGGGACGGGAGCCCTGTTTGTGTTCTGGGCCCTCTGCGGCCAGCAAGGTGAGAGGACAGCAGCGGGGTTGGGAAGGTCGGGCACGTCGAGCACGCGTCTCCAGGTGTGTGGGGGGTCCTGGCCCCCGGGTATCTGTGCCGGCTTCTCACCGAAGGCTGGTGAGGACGTCTTCCCTGACGTCTCGGGGAGCGCACGCACTAATTCGGTACGGCACGCGTGGGAGGGCTGCCGGGCGGAGTCTCCCACGGGCGTCCCGGGTGGGCGCTCCCAACCCCCGTGTTGCAGGTTTTTGGCCATTCCCGACACACGCTGGGCGGCCACCCCCCAGCAAGGTCCACGTGTGGGGTCCTTGGGGACTCTTTCAGGGGTCAGGGTGTTTTGGGGGTGGAGTGGGTGCTGTTAATCTCCCTAGACCAGGGTAAGTGGGGTTTGTAATATATCCACATCTTTCCTTAATAAAACAAGCCAAAGCATGGCGAATCACGCCAAGGGTGAGACGGTAGGGCGGGGGTCAGGGTCCTTTCTGTTGCCCGGCCTCATTTGGGAAGTAAGTTCTGGCAGAACTCTGGTGTGTGGACAGACGGACGTGTTTATTTCAAGAGACCCTTTGATCCCTAAATTACTGCGTTTCTAGACATAAATTCCAAACTGGGTGATTACACAGTCTGATTAAACAGCCCTAACGGAGAAGTACCAACGGACAGAACCTGGAAAGGCCCCTCTCAGAGCCTGCAGCCTTGTAATTCTGCAAAGAAAGAGGCCGGAAGGCATCTGCACCCGCCGGGCAAGCCTGCCGCCCCCCTCCCGGGCAGCTGCGGTCTCGGGGCTGGATGGCCCTCGGGGCCGAGCGCACGGGGATCGGGACCTTGAGCACGTCTGAAACTGTCCCGCCGCGGAAACAGAGCCGCAGCTTCCAAGCAGCCCCGGCAGTTCCTCCGAGCAAGACTCCAGCCCATAGCGCACCCAGCCCCCCGCCCGCCCACCTGCCTGCGCCTCCCGGGTTCCTCGTCCAAACAGACCTTGGAAGGAGCATCCTCGTCCTTCGACACGTGCGGCAGAGGCACCCCCAGCCTCCATCCGGTGGCTTTGGAAACGGCCCTCGGGTTGCCTGGCTGGTGGGGGCTGGGGCTGCTTCTCATTGGGAGATGCCTTGGAAGCAGGGACCCCTGCCCATCCTGTGAATGGGGCTTCCCGTTCCCTCCCTGCACCCGCAGCCCACCTCCTGCCCTGCCCCTGCCCTGCGCTCTTGACCTTGACCCTGCCGGCCCTGGAGCTTGTGCTCACTCCTCTGGGGGACCCCGACCTTGCTTTTCGCCCTTCCCCATGATGGTCGAGTTCTGCATGCTGACCCCAGATCCCCACCTGCCACCCCACATCAAGCCCACCCATGTCCTGCAACCCGTCTGACAACCCAGCAGGAGCCCAGGTACTCCCCAAACTGCCCCGAAGTGGCCTTGGCCACCTGCAGCCCAAGCCTGCTGGGCGACCACCTGGGGGACCCCCCACTCTGGGCCTCTCCTCTGTAGCCCTCAACCTCCTCTCTAAGACCCACAGGCCCTCACGTGCCCTGTTACTCCACCATCTCCTGCAGGCTGCTCCCTGCCGTGGCTCCCACCTGGCTCCCGGCACCCAGCTACCTCCACCCAGCACCCGGCACCCTCCAGCTGGCTCCCAGCACCCAGCTCCGAGCACCCGGCACCCTCCACCTTCCAGCTGGCTCCCAGGGCTGCCGCTGCTGGCAGGACGAGCCCCAGCAGAGCTTGTCCTCTGCTCCCCCACACAGCAACCCTTCGCTTCTGGGAGCTCTGAGGCTGGTCAGGCTGTTGTCGTGGCTCCTTGCCACCCAGCCATGCCACGCAGCCACACAGCCACACAAAGCCACCAGCTGCACCTGTCATGACAGGGGGCGAGGTTCGGCTACATGCCTGGAGGTCAGGAAGCCTGCCAGGCCCGTGGGAAGCCCTGACAGGGAGGGCTGAGCTGGCGGAGGGCCGGGCAGCAGCGGCACAGCCGTGGACAGGTGCTCCTCCGACTTCACGGGGACACTGGCGAACGGCAGCTTCTAGGTGGCATCTGTGTTACAGGGCCACCTTCCCTGAGGTTCCGGGAGGCCCCAGTGGCTGTTAAGTCAAGAGCACTTGGTTCTGGAAAATGGCCAGCAACACATCTGCCTGGGGTTGCTCCCCAGCTCCCCGCACCTGAGCTCCCTGCCCCCTGCTCCCCTCCACCAGGGCCCCTCCCCCCTCTCCCCCCCATCTGGGTCTTCCTCTCCCTCCCTGCCCCTGCTCCCCCACCTTCTCTCCCCCTCCCTCATCTCTCCCTCCCTCCACCCCGCTTGGACTCTCTGCCCCAGCCCCAGCCCACCTCCTGTCCCAGGCCTGCCCCTTACATTCTAGTTCCTAGGGGTCCCAGGAGCTCCAGGTCATGAGGGAGCTGCAGACCCCACTGTGTGGGCCACTCAGCAATTTTTAATGCAAAAGAAGGGGCAGTTCCCAGAGCAGCAGTGGGCAAGTGTGGCTCCCCAGTGATGGCAGGGGGGCTCCCCCCAGGCCTGCAGCCCAGCTCTCCATGGGGACAGGACAGAATGTCCTTGGATCCTTGCTCCCGCCCCTCCCGACTCAGCACACAGAGCAGGTTTCCGGGCAGGAGTAAACATTTGCCCCGGGGAAGCCGGATTCTCTGGGGAGTCCCCTTAGAGTCTCTGGGAGCCATCTCCCGCTCAGGACACTCTCACGGGGGAGGGGGTGTCTCCCCGTTACGCTCAGGACACTCTCACGGGGCCTTGGGTTACAACGGACCTGTCCAGGGTGCCCAGTGTTAGTCTGCGGAGAGCGGGCTTCGAAGCAGATGCTTTCACGGGTTGAGAAGGAAGAGGTCTTCAGCCCGTGCCACTTGGCTGTGCAGTTTCCCTCGAGTCTTCCCAGGAGTCTGGGAAATGGGTTTCCAAGGAAAACAGACCACTCTCAAAACCCAGGAGTATGTTTCCTAAAACCACAGGTGCAGGACGCCCAAGTTTGAAAGGCACACCCTCTCTCGCTTGTGTCACAAAATGCTCTCCTTCCAGTGACCCCATCACCCCCACACCCACGTGGCCTTAAATAGGGCTGGTCCCCTGGATGGCCAGCATTGCCACAGTCCCAGGGTGTGGGGGGGTTCTCCAAGGGGCAGGGGATGTGGCATGGGAACGTGCAGCTGGACCTTCTGTCTTCTCAGGGCAGACCTGGAGCTGAGAGTCCCCTCCCAAATTCCCAGCACCTGTGCCCCCACGGGCAGCTGTGAGAGCATCTGGCAGGCTCGCCGGGGCAATCCGGGCCCCTCCAGGACCCATCCAGGCCGGGGGACCGCTTGAAGGGAAGACGAGGACCTCGGGTTTGTACTGAGCTCAGTGCAGAGTCTCAGCCGATGTGGATGGTGGCCTCTGGAGCCTCCTCTGAGAGGCCCTGCAGGGTTAGAGGGACGGGGATGGCACTGGGGGGGATGGGTGGCCGAGGCCACAGCCACCCACCTGTGACTTGTAAGGGACGAGCCGGGCAAGTGACACATCAGGCTCTGGTCCTGTCCCCGGTGGCCAGCAGTGCCCGGCTGGTGCTGGACAATGTGTGGTGGCAGACAGAGGCAGGAGCGGAGTCTGGGAGAGAGCTTTCCTGGGGATCAGCAGGACACCTGGCCAGCACTGACTGGGTGGGCTGAACTGCCCCAGAGGCCCCTGTGGCAGGGACAGAGCCACTGCTGGTGACGGGAGCAAAGAGGAGTGTGCAGAGACCCTGTGCAGGGGGGGCCAGCAGGCAGGGGTGGCCAAGGCAGACGGGAGCCAGGCAGGTGGGCAGGGGAAGGGGAGCGAGAGGTTGGGGAGGGGTTTCATGTTTATCTGTAGGAAACTGGGGCCCCTTGGGGGGAGCGAAGGGCCTGGGTGGGCAGCTGCTGCCCCGCTGGCTGGGGAGGGTGCTGCTGCGGGAGGCGGGCCTTCGGTCCCCCCAGGCAGGGCAGGCGGTGGACAGCCAGGGGGTGGTGGGAGTTTCAATCCGTCCCAGTGAAAGCTCTCAGCCCTTGGTTTACCCAAAGCAGTGGAGATGGAAGGTTTTGTGTGACCTTTGTGATCAGGACAAATCTTTCTGGAGTTGTCAGTCACAGGGACCAGAATTGTTACCTTTCCCCACAAATGACGCCCTTTTCCCTATTTGACCCCCTCTGTGCTCCAGGGGGCTCCTGTGTGCTCTGGCATCGGGGTGGAAGGAGCTCTGTCATGGAAGGTGGCCGAGCTGGTGTGGCCGCCCCACACCATGGCGCCCATGTTGGTGTGACCCCCAGTGGTGACAACTGCATCCCTCCTGGGGTACGACCTCGTTCCCGCAGGAGACCAGCCGAGGGTCTGTGCTCCGGCCTCTGGATCCCATGCCCCTCACCCACTGTGGGCTCCGGTGCAGCCATGGAGGCAGCCTCGGGGCTCTGGCTGCCTCATGGGGGACGTTAGTGCCTTCTGCAGAGTTGCTGTGTGCCCTGGGTCCATCCTCCTGTCCACGGGGCACAGGTCCTGCTGTAAGCCTCTAGAATCCTGCTGGCTCTGAGCACGTGGACCCTTAGCCTGGCAGGGGCCTTGGGGGATGCGTGGAGCAGGATGGTCAGAGCCCCGGGGACCTTCCAGCGGGCAGGTTCCTGTCCAACCAGCCGGGTCCCATGGGGGAAGTCTGATGGGGCCTCAGCCAACCACCCTTTGTGACATGATTTCTGTTGTCCTCACGCTCTGTGGACATAACCGTCCGGTGCCCAGTCCTTCCCCGGGGGAGGCCAGCCTCACGTAGGCCGCGTCCCGGGATGCCCATGCCCCCTCGCTCGTCACAGAGGCGGGGCCTCAGCCTCACAGCTTGCTCTGTGCTGCAGAAAAAGGTTAACCCCAAACCAGGTTTGGGGAAGTGGCTGGCACCTATCTTCACATCCACTGGGGCAGGAGCTCAGCCCCGTGCCGCAGGTGAGGCCAGGCTGGGCTTCTCAGACCCCCGGGACCCCCTGTAGCGGCACAAGGGCCCCACACGCTCTTGGACTCCTCAGCACTGCAGCCAAAGCTCGCCCTGCGGGGTTGGCCGGTCCTGCCAGGACCCCGCACTTCAAGCACATGGATGCTGCCCACAGCCTGTGAGCCTGGGGCAGGCTCCTTCCTGGTGGCCGGACGCACCTGCTGTACACTTGCCCCCCAGCCCGCGGATGTCCCTCTGGGCCACCCTCCCCGGGGACCCCCTTCTGCACGTGGAGGGGCCTGTCTGAGCTGGTCCTCCCCAAACCCGGGCCAGTGGGCACCCAGGGTGAAGGGGGCCTCTGTTTCCCTGGGCCCAAGTATTTTCGGTGCATTTCACGTTTCTCTTCAGCACCTCCCGCTGAAGCCTGTACACGTGGGTGAACGTTCCAGGTTTCTTCATGATTTTTGCTTTGTTCTTTGTTGGGCCTCGAGTGCAGAACACAGACGCTGGAGAGGCATGACACCTTACATACTCCAGCTTCGAAGACAGCCCGTGCCCCTTCTCCTCCTGCTGGTGGACACAGGCCACCCATGACGGTGTGGGCAGGAAGGTGCCAGAAGGGCCTGGGCGGCAACCGGACCTCTCACCAGGCGACCTGAGTAGCGCGGCAGGGGTCTGGGGACCCAGAACCCACACACGGGCCTCCGTTCGCTCCCTGCGGAGCCGGTGCCTCAGGCTGGCGCCTGTGGTTCCCCACGGGCCTGGGCCAGCGCGAGGAGGCTGCCAGGCCGCCCCTGGGGGCTCCCGATGCTTTGGCCACACCTGCGTAGGGCCCGGGGACGAGGCTGCTTGGTGGTGAACAGTGGCCCCCCGAGCTTGCCCACACCCGACGTGCCCCGGCCAGCGGGTTGTCGCCCGGAGTGCCCCGTGGGAAGCTTCCTCACCCCCGTCTGTCTGGGCAACAGGAGGAGAGCTAGAGCGGGGTCCTCCCCCACCACTGCGGTGCTGACATTCAGGCCCATTTGCGGATGGGAGTGGGGTCCTGTCCCCTCCCCTGCCCATGGCCTGGGGGTGGCAATGGGTCCGTCGGGAACCTTCCACCATCCCTTGCTAGGACCCTAACCAGGCTGTGGTAGAAGGAGGCCCACTCCGCCCCTGCTACTGCCGGGGGAGCACATCCGGGGGGGGGGGTCGGGTGCCCTCCTGGGGGAGTGTCCTGGGTTCCTTGCCAACTTGGACCCCAGGCTGGAGTCTGCGGCCCCGGAGACATGGGGGCCCCAGTGGCCTGTCAGCAGAAATGGTGCAGCCGTAGGTTCCCGAGGACTCCAGCTGCGACGCAGCAGACGCGGCCTCCCCTTCCTCCCTCTGCTGGCTCAGAGCCAGAGACGTCTGGGCAGCCCCGGGCACCCAGCCACCTGACAGCCACCCTGGGAAGGGCTCTGCTTCCTGGGGTGGCCAGAGTCCATGCCACCAGGGACCCTTTGATCCAACGGGGCCTCCCTGATCTCACCGTTGCTGTTCCTTCTCCATGTCGTCCACGTCTGTGCATTTCGGGGACTGTGAACCTTCACTCTGCGGCTGCCCTCCCTAAACCACCTTCCGGATGAGCAGGGATCCCATCTTTCTGAGGCTGGTCTTGAGATGGCTGAGGAGGCCAAGGGGCTTCTGCCTGGCAGGCACCCCCAGCCCTTGCCCCTGTTGTCACAGGAGGCGCGACGAAGTGGCTGGGGGGTGAGCCCTCGTCAGCACCCGCTGAGCTGGGACAGGCCTGGGCTCCTGTCCCAGAGGATAAACGGGCACTGGCCGTCCACCCATCCCCAGAGCTTGGGCACGAGGTGCTGCCCAGCGGACACGTACCACACGGACACGCCTCTGGGTCCTGGCGTCCAGGGGGAAAACTGGACCGTGTGGGTGAGGAGGGGGAGCCGGAGAGGCAGTCGCCCTTGCAGGGGCCCCTCAGCCTGGACTGGCCTACCAGGGACCTTCTCACTCTGTGTGCCCGCGCGGGGATGGCACACCTGGCCCCCACACCTGGCCCTGGCTAGCCTGGCGGAGCCTGCCGTGCCTGTGGCTCTGAAGGGTGGGCTCTCGGGTGAGGCCTCAGTGGAGGGGGTCAGAGGCTGGCGAGGCCTCTGTGGCTTTCCAGCCACACCTACTGCACCTGCTACCCACGTCCCCATCTGGGCCCGGGAGGGATCCTTCCCAACCCTCTCCTCCCTCCCACGGCGCTCCCCACAGGGAAGGCTGAGACCCGCGGTGGTGCAGGACAGATCTTCAGCTCGATGGAGAGAGAGCAAGCCGAGAGGGTCCAAGAGAAATGGACGAGAAGCACCTTAGCATCAACGTAGGCCTTCGCTCCATCCGGCCCTCGGGAGGCTGCGGGTGGCGGGGGCGGGTGTGTCACTGTGGATTCAGTCAGAAGTGGGCACTGTGACACCAAAGAAGTTGAGGTGCTTCCCGGGCATGGGAAGGATACAGAAATCCGCCTGGAGCTGGGGGAAGGGCTGGTCTTCCGGGGTGGGGGACAGGAAGGCCCTTGGACCCCAGGGTGACCCTGCCCACCTCCATGTCCCCGTAGGCACTGCAGTGTGACATCCCCATGGAGGAGGACAGCCACCAGGAGTGGACGTTCACGCTCTACAGCTTCAATCACAGTGGCCAGGCCATCAGGGAGTGACGTGCCCACCGCCTATGGGCGGGCCCTGGTGCCCTGTCTCTGGAGGGAAGGACAAGCCGGGGCCTCTCCCAGGAGGCAGGTGTTTCCAGGAGCCACTGTCCGCGCTTCTGACAGACCCCTCCAGGCCTCTGGCTCAGGATGGATTCTCAGGATGGGGCGGGCGGGGAGGCCGCAGGGCACCGGCACCCTGTCCCCTACCAGCCTGTGCAGCACATGACATCTGACCACTGAGGGTTCTGAACACAGATTTGGTTTCAAATTTAAGCACCCTGAGATGGGATCCCAGTAACAGCCCGGCTGTGCCCGGGAGGCCTGGGGCAAGCACATAGCTGGGTTCGGGGGGACGAAAGGTCACTGAGACGGGTGTGTGGGGGGCAGTCGCTCGGAGGCAGCGGAGGGCCACCTGTCAGTGACGTCGTGGCCATCCTCAGGCCCTGTCCAGCCCGCTGCACGCCATCCACCAGGCCATCGATGCCCCCGTGAGCCGCTCCTGTGGCAGCACCCAGACCAGACCCTCCATATGAAGCTGTCAGCCCCGAGTCTTCCTGTGGGAGGAAGGAGAGTCGCCCCGCAGGCCAGGGTGAGGGGCTCCCCTGCTCAGACACCCTGGCAGCCCCCACCCTCACACCGTCCCCACAGCGCGCACGCCCTGAGCCTCTGGTTACCGGTCCGTGCCCCGTGCCCCAGGGGCGGGATGTCCGTGTGGTCAGGGGTGGGTGGGTGGGCGAGCGGGGGACATGCCTGGTCGCTCCTTCAGCCTGGGAGCCCCTCGCTGCAGGCTGGAGGCCGAGCTCCCAGAGGACCCCAGGGGGCCCACAGGAGGCCACGCGAGAGGGGCCAGGGTCCGGCTCCGCCCTCGGGCTTGTCCTCCGTGGGAGCAGCCCCGCCCACTGCTTGCTGCCTGCAAGGCCTCAGCGCTGTGCCCTCAGGACAGAGCCCCAAGCTGGGCACCTGGGTGCAGAGACCAGGCTGCTGGCCGAGGGGCTGGGCACGGCCGGGCCCCGGGGTGAGAGTACCATCTCGGGACCTCTCTGGCTGGAGCTATGTGTGTGGAGCTATGCTGGAGCTTCGGTGTCTGAGAGGTGGGCGAGGTTCAAAGGGCAGTCAGTGGCGGACTGTCCCCGAGACCCTCCATCGCTATGCTCTGGCACTCTGGGCATGTCACGGTGACTGGGCATTCTGGAGGGCCTGAGCTGATCCTGTCCCATCCACGCTGGCCCTCCCCCTGCCGTAGGCAGTAACGCTGCAGCACTCCGGACCCTTGCAGGGCACCCTGATAGCGGTGCTGGGGTCTTGCTGGGGGCCCCTGGGGCTGGCTGGGGGCTGTGCCATCCTCGATGGCCTTCCTCCTGTTCCCTCGGGGGCAGTGGGTGCTGGCTAAGGTCCCCGCCCAGGACCCTGAGACCGCCCACTGCAGGTGTCCCTTCCGCTCTGAGTGCCCGCTCTGGCCTCAGGCGGCAGCGAGAACTCAGGCCCCCATCCCCGCGTGACACACAGGAGGCCGGGCGCTGACCCCCAGCCCTGCTGCGAGCAGGGCCCCACTGCGCAGACGAGACTGCAAAGGGGAGAAATCACTACCCGACCTGGCCAGTCAAGAACTACACGTCTGAGTTCGGCCCGGTAGGTGCTGGAGACCAGCCCCGGTAGGTGCTGGAGACCAGCCCGGGCCCGAGGCCGTTGGGAGCCGGAGCCCTGTCTGTGGGTCCTCGGGTCCCAGCAATGAACCCCGTTCAGGTGTGGGGGTCGTACCCGCCCCGAGGTGAGATGTTGGGAGCCTGCGTGGGTCTCACGGCACCCCGTCTCTGCACGGCCCCCGCCGGCAGGGCAAGCAGGAGCACCCGGGTAAGGCCACGCACCCCCAGGGCAGATCCTGCTGGCAGGAGTCAGACACACACCCAGGTCCCAGGTGCTAGCCAACCACCCACCGGCCACACAGCGCACTGCCGGGGCCCTGGACGTCCAGCCCTGGCTGAAGGGGCAGGAGAAGTCGCTCCTCAGGGCCCCCAGGAGCTCAGCATGGCCTCCGGGGGCACCCAGCAGAGGCCAACCCAGGAGAAGCTCTGGCTACTTCCCGCCAGCTGCCCCACCCCGGGCCCCCGGGACGGCCTCCGCCACAGCCCCAGGGCCACAAGCGGTCCTGGGAGGAGAGCAGGGAAGGGCACTGGCCACTCAAGGCACTGCCCGGCCGGCCCGCGGGGTTGGAGCACGAGGTGGTGCGGGACCTGCGGGCAGCGCTGGTCGGGGAGGACTAGCGGGCCGTGGTCCACCACAACTATGCACCCCAGCGCGGGCGCCATGGGCCGGCGGGGGCTCCTCAGTGGTGGCAGCTGTGGGGGGAAGGTCTCCTCCACCCCTGCTCCCCTCTGCGCTCCACACAGACGTGGGTCCAGAGGGACACGGGGACGTAAGTGTTCTGGAAACACCCAGTGTCCGCGTTTGTCGGATTTAGATGAGGCCGCGGCAGCGTGGAGGGCCCCGTTCAGATGCGCCCCTGCTGGGGTGCTCAGGGTGGAAGGGGTCCCTGTTCGGCAGCCCTCCCCGTGATTTATTCACTATCACAGAGGTCAGAGGAGCTGGGCTCCGGGCAGCTGTCCCCTTGAGTTCAGACGCCACGCGGCCCCCACACCCTGACGGATGGAAGGAGGGTGGCCCTGTGGGGCAGGGAACTGTCAGGAAACGTGGCGGGAGGCAGCGGAGCGGGGCTGAGGGCCCATGGGATGCCCCTGGCATCTTCGGGGACACAGACGTGACAGCACACAGTCTTCTCATCTTGGGGGACACAGACACGGACATGGAGATGCTTGGGCACAGCCTCGGTGAAGCTCCCCTTTGGGACGATGGGGTTTGCTCTGAGGCGGAGGAGAGGGGCAGCAGACCGGTGGGGACCCGCAGGGAGCCCTGGAGCACGGGCAGTGGCTGCTTCCGTGTTCCAGGGGTCACATTGACGGCCGGCAATGGGTGGGTCTGTGTGTGGACACTTCTGGAGCCCTCATGGGGAAGAGCTGACGCGTGAGCCCCCCACCCCGGGCTTATGCAAACACGTTCTGTGCTGTGTCGTGCCTGTGCCCCAACAGGTCGTCCAACGCGTCTGGTCCCCTGTGCCGCCGTGTGCTGAGCAGGCCGCCCCACGGGTGTCGGCCCCTCCGCACGCGCACAGGCACTTGCACACTCCGTACTGAGGGATGAGTGTTCCCCGCGCTGTGCAGCAGAAGCACACAAGAAGCCCCAACACCCAACACCCAAGCCCCAAACTGGGCTCATGGCAAGGGGACACTGGGCGCCACATCTGAGGCCGCACACACCGAGGCTTCGCATCACGAGACCCCGGCTGCAGAGGAGTGGCACCTGCCACGGGCCCCTCCTCCTGACATCCTGGGCCGGGCTCTTCCAGAAGTCCTCGGGATTTCTGAGTATCTGCTGTCTTCCCCAGGGCCTCCACACCCCCTCGCCCCACACCAGGCCCCGTCCCTGGGAGACCCCCCCACCGCTCCCCCACCCCTGGGAGACCATCCTGTTTCCGCCTTCCTGTTCCACACCCATGCATGTCTCCTCACTTGGGGAGACACGTGTCCGCGGCAGCAGCCAGGCTAACCCCTGCTGCGGAAGCTCGTTCCATCTGTTCCCGGATACCAGCCTGCGAGCTTCGAGGCCACACGCCTTGTCCTCGGTCCCAGACACCTCACCACACACAGGGGGAGCCCAGAGGGCCCCGGAGAGTAAGGGAACGAGGGCCCCACAGCGCGTGCCTGCGAGAAGCCACGCTCCGAGCCAAGCCCCCTCTGGCCCCTGTGTGGGCTGCCGTGGGAAGGGCCCCCAGAGGCTAGGAGGACGGGGAGGATGGGCCCAGGGATCCAGGGAAGGTGGGAGGCGCAGGCGCTGCTCGGGCGTGCAGGTGGGAGTCAGGGTGTCTCGCCTGCCCTGCCCCAGGGGGTTTGGGAACACAGGTGCCCCCGTCCCGCAGAGCTGGGAGGGCGGGCAGTGCCGGGCACAGGCTGAGGGTCCCAAGTTGGGGCTGTGGGCAGGGGCGGGTGGACGCGGGCCTGGAGTGTCAGGAAGGGTGTGGGGCTCTGGGTGGGGGTTTCGGCCAGAGGTTCTGGAGAAGAGCTGTGGTTTTAGGAAGAAGGGGTCTCGGAGCACAAGAGGAGGGTAGGGGCAGGCACCTGGGGAAGGCAGAGGGACCGCCCGGGATGAGCCCTAGATGCAGGACGGTCTCCCGGACAGCCGGGGGGAGGGGAGGGCGGCGCTGCCCCAGGAGGCAGCTGGGAAGGAGCCTCTCGCTTCCTGTGGCGTCCTCAGATGTTGGCGGTGCCCGCGCTGGGGCTGAGGACAGGACCTGGAGAGGGCAGCCTCTGCCCAGGGAGGAGCACCGTGGACAGGCCAGTCCCCACAGCACACCTTATCCCCAAGACCTGGGGTCATGGCCAGGCTGTGACCGGCGTCCCTGACAAACTCCCAGGAACCTCGATGTCATTGGTCCAGAACCACGACTCAGAACCACCGGAGAGACTCTGCACACGGCGCGTGACAGTCCCCACTGGACACCCAAGACCCTCCCCACACCTTCTGCCTGGGAGCACCAGAGTTTGGGCTGGCGTCGTCTATGCAGGTGCTTCTGACCCGGCAGCTCTCCCCGTGCACAGGCACCACCTGACCCATCCGGCCCAGAATGGAACAAAAAGGCCGAGGAAGGACCGATTCAGCTTGAGCGGCGTCCCGGCTACTCCCACGCACCCCAGAGCTCCAGGATCTCAGGACTCCGGCCTCGGAGGTCACGGGACCCAGCTCCTGCATCTCCGTGGGCTACAGCGTCTGTTTCTCTGCGGAACACTAACACGAGACCACTTACACCAACCCCCAGATGCCAAACGCCTAGATGGACAGGATCTCGGCACCGGCACCGTGACTCCATCGGGACTCATCTGGGAAAGATGGAAGTGGAGGGGCGTGGCGTGTGCGTGGGAGGGTCAACGCAGGTGGCTCGAGACCGTAACTCAGTCCCGGGTACGCGCGCAGCCAGATTTCTGATCCTAAAATGCACGGGAGTGCTAAGGGGTGAGAACACGCTCAGCACGGTGAAGGCCCGGCCCGCCGGGACATGCCGCAGCCATGGCAATGAACGTGGTGCACTGAGGCCAGGCAAAGCGAGTCCCGGAGAGGGGCAGGAGGCCCGACACAGCCCCTAAGTACAGCCACTGAATTTGAGGCCCTATGGAGGTTGGGCCGTATCTTTCCCCACACGGTGATGGGACAACTGGGTCCCCACGGAGAAACGGACGCCTGACCAAAACCGGATCCCTCCGGCGAACACGGCACGTGCAGGAGGCCCCAGGGGGCTGGCGGGTGGGCGTGCACGGGTGCGAGCGCCAGGAGACACCTAGAAGCGTGAGTGGGCGCCAACACCTAGCGGCTCCTCTCCTGGGCGTACGTTCAGGGGCATGCATGCGCCCACGGGGGGTTCACACGGGTGTGCCTCCCGGAACGGAGATCCACACCGCCCACCACGCCTGCCAGGGCCCCTCTCTCGGGACAGACCCCCTGCGGCAGGCAGGGCCGCTGGAGACCACCCACCAAGCAGCCCCAGAGCAGACAGGCCTCCCAGCCACGTGACCCCACCCACCCGTCAGCGACCACGGGGGCAGACTGGGACCTCTTGGCTCCTGTTCCTCTCACCTTCACCCCTGCCCCTCCCTCGGGGCAGCGGAGGTCACCGCAGCGGGGGGGAAACCGCAAAGAAAAGCCAGAGGAGCCGTCTCATGCCCTGAACGCCTGTTAAGGTCCTGGTGAAAGCGTGGGGACTGCCTGGCCCCCAGCTGCCCCAGGAGAGGCAGTGGCAGGGCCGGACCCCAGCGCCTGGGCACAGGAGCCGAGGCACGGGGCCAGCAAGGACCACATGCAGGGTCTGGCCCGGGGAGGAGGGGGCCCCAGAAGTGCCAGGCATGGGTGATACCCCAGGCAAGCGGTGCCACCCAGCCCAGTCCTGCCAGGAGAGGACGCCTGTCCGCCTGGGGCGTGCATCCTGAGTTCATGTGGGCCGGTGACCTCATGGTCTCCACTGAGGACACATGCTCCGCTGTGACCGTCTCCGCCTGGGAGGAGCGCTGGAAACCAGCAGCACACAGCCCTCTCCTTACCACCCCCGCCCCGTGAACACGGCCACGTTTCCAGTGCCACTGGCTGGGCCACATCCACCGTGCAGGCCAGCGTCCCCCAACCTGCCCTGGCCTCCCGTCCCTCCCGTCCCGCCTGGGACCACAGGTCAGAGGGGAGAGCCTGCAGCAAGGGCCCAAGGCCCAGAGGCCCTGCCCCATGCTGAAGTCTAGCCCCTCCCTGCCCTGTTGTGCCCTGACCTGACCGGTTTCCAGTAGGGCCCCTGCCTCCTGCAGTGGGCACCACAGCCTCCAACGTCCACACCGCAGGCACGGCTTCCTGCTGCCCGGTGCGTCCCGCCTCGGAGCCCCTCCCACCTCAGGCCGGGCCTGCTCAGGGCCTTTGCACCTGCCCCTGCCTGTGCCTAGAGAATCTGACCCTCTCTCTCCTCCGCCATGTGTCCCAGCTTCCCCACACCCAGGGAAGTGTGGCTGAGGCTGCCTCCCCGGGCCATGGACAGAAGACTGAGGCTTCACAGCTGTGCAGAAGCGTCTCGGTCACAACTTCAGGGCACAACGGCCACTCCAGCTCGTGGGGGCTGGAGTCCCTCTTGCCAGTGACAGGGCTTGCCCACTTCTCTGAGGCGCTGTCACACGCCGTCTGAAGCCCCAGGGCGGTCCCTCTGCTCTGCTGCCCACACTGTCCAGACTCCCGCAGCTACAGAACTGCCCCGAGGGCACTGGGCACTGGAGGCAGAGTCATGACCCCCGGATTCTTCCAGGTCCTTCCCCCTGCATCTCCACCAGCATCCCCCCAATCCCGCCGTCTCCGTGCCTGTGACATCTGGGTCCCCAGCCACAAAGGCCAAGCCTCCCAGTGGGACTGAGGGAGGGTCACTCCCCAGGGTGCCCAGCTCCTTAGTTGTTTGGAACATGCAGATTTCACACACCCCCATGGCACACCTACGTCACCCCCTAAGCAGCCCCGTGCCTGCAGTCACGGGTCCCCACTGCGCCCACGTGCCCCACCCAGGGGCAGTCACCAGCTCGCTCCTGGCCCCGTCCATTCAGGTGGGCATCACGCGTAAACGTTAGCCTAGGACGTGTGCCCTGATGGTCTCGTTCTGCGTGACCCCACATCCTTGAGGCAGCTAGAACTTAGTTCCCTGGAGTGCACAGACCCCGTGGCTTCCCCCTCACCAAGGGCTGATGCCAGGCGTCTGCACGTTTTGGCTGCTGTGAACACGTGGGGACACCAGGTCTCCCGGCTGCGGCTCTGGGAACGGGAAGGTGGGGTCGGGCTGGTCTCATGGTTTAGGAACAGCGGCGCCTGCACACGCCCCCAGCCACGACGGTGGGCTCCGGGATAGCGTGGTAAGCACTCAAGCCTGGGCCTGGACACTGGAACAAGGGGTCCCCTCCAGTGCCAGGTGTTGCCCACGGAGCCCACCCTTCTAGGAGGTACGACCTTGGCACGTGGCTGCATCCCATTCTCACGCTGAACATCTAAGTTCTCGGACTTTCCCGCGGACCCAAGCCCTTCCCTCCTTTTGCACCAGCGACGCAACCTGAGACAGCTGTGGTCAGACTGGAACACCTGCAAACCAGGGACCCAGGCGCTGTCCCCGCCGGCCCATCTACACGAGACCCGTCCACCAGCTCAGGTTTTGTACCATTTATTCTTCTAACAACAAAATCATACAAAACCAAGGCAGCTACAGAACCCCATGGGGCCCTGACCAGCGGCCCACAGGCTTCCTCGAGGCTCAGTGTGGACAGGGGTGCATGCGGCTGAGCCCCCACCCCCACAGCCACACAAGGTTTAGGTCATGGGTACAGGGTAGGGGTCCCGGGGGTCCCAGGGCCATGCCTCCACCCCCGACACACGAGGGGAACCGAGGGCCAGGGAGATGGGTTTCGCCACTGACCCCGGTGCAGACCCACGGCAGGGAAGAGTATGGACACCCAGAGCCCGGTGTGTTGGTTTGGCACACGCTCTAGCCATGGTCACTCTGACGCGATGTGGACACTCCGTGCCACCCAAAGGCGCCTCAAAGCGTCTGGACACACACTTAGCCTCCACACAACCCGGAATCTACAGACCTGGCTGACTTCCCTGGGGGTCCAAGAAAGCCAGGAAGAGCCCAGGACGAAGCCATGGGCTTGTTCACAGAACTGGTCTCTTTACGGCACCCCGAATTATCACTGGAGAGCCCCGAGGTGCTTTCATAAATAAGTACACCACGCAGTGAGGCCCGGGCACAATGACCACGACAGCCTCAGACCATCCCAATAGCCCCCAGTGCCCTGCGCGTGGCTGTCACCATCCTGTGTGCTGGCCAGAGGGGACAGGCACGCGGGCTCCGGCCCCAGTCCCCCAGGACCTCACGTGGCCCCGCAGCCCCTCCGTGGAGCCTGGTGCGTGGCGATGGAGGATGATGGGCGTGTGCATGCCAGTCGGGGAGCCATGGGGTGAACACGCAGAAGCCGGGCCTGGTCGCCTGTGCAGGATGTGGCTCACGCCCCAGCTGCAAACCCAGCCTGGGCCTCTGTCCGTCAGGCAGCTTCCTGGAGCCGGAACTCCCAGAACATGCCCACTCATGATGACCACCCGCGTCCTCCTGCAGAAGTTCCAGCACTGGGCAGGCATGCTGAGCAAGGCCACCTAGCTGAGCCCGGACGGACAGCTCTCCTCGGCCGTAACTTACAGGAACACGGGCACTCATAGGGACAGGCGCTGAGGAGGCTGACCGAGGGACTGAGGCCCTCGGCCACCTTCCTGAATAGACCTGAGGCACAAGACGACCCTAAGTCTGAGCGGGGTTTCTCGGGAGTGTCCTGGGTGGGGCAGAACTTAAAAATAACCATGGCAACCGGGTAGGTCTGGCCACAGAAACCACTTTTGGAACCCACAGTCTGAGTGTGTGGCCAGTGCTACTGGTCTTGTCCCACGTCATCACGAGCCTCCCTCGGGGGCACATGACATGCTGAGGGCATCCACGCCTCCCCTCCACACGAGGAAATCTTTGCAGCTGCGTGCTGGCTCTTGGCCTAGGGAGCAGAGCTGTGGGGCTATTCTGGGAACTTCTGTAGGAAGCCACATGTGGCACGATCCCCAGCCTGCCCAGTGTGCTCTTGGGTGGGCTGAGTGTCAGGAGTAGATGGTGACCACCTCCCGGCCACTGCCCCGGACCAGAAGGACCCTGTCAAGCCCCTCGGTCAGGACCTCGAGGAACTCCATATCTGGGGTGACTGAGTCAAGGACACAGCTGGCTGTGCCAATGGTACTCCCCGGCAGAGAGATCCGCACACGGGAAGACGGCCCCGCATGCAGGCTGTGACGCCAACCCTGCCCACCACGGGCCACAGCCAGGCGCCCCACAGATGCTCAGGGTCAGCAGCTCCCCCGCCCGCCCAAATGGGAATGGGAGGCCGCTCGCACCCGGGGCCCTGGAAGCAGACAAAAGAGCCTGCCAAGAACCCACGGCCCGCCAGTCCCAGTGTGTCACCCACTAGGCACAGGCACAGAGTCCTCCAGCTTGTGGTCAGATCAAGGCTCGCAGCCCAGGAGCCACCTGCTGGCCCCCTCCCCTGCCTCCCATGGTCAGAGGGGAGGGCAGGGGCATTACCCCGAAGGACACACAGTTAAGGGCGTGAGCCCAGCTCCGGGTAGAGCCAACCTGTGACCTCCAAGGTCAGGCCTGGCAGCCTCCACCCAACCGGGAGGCACCCCAGCTGAGAGGGGCTGGGGGCTGGGGAACCACGTATACTGTGGCTTGTCTAGGACAAACGGGACGTGGGGCTCCACATCTCAAGGACGATATCCAGCAAGGGAGCCAACCAGACAGGAGCTTGAAGCCAGCACCGAACCTGTCCCAGGACCAGAGGTCCTCACTGTGCCGTGGCGGGTCCGGTCCAGGGTCAGGGATGTGGTGATGGGCCCCATGGTGGGCATTTCGGGGCCGGGGCTCTGTGTCTGCGTTTTGCTCACTCGTGGTCTGAGGCCCTGTGTGTCCCAGGGTCTCTACTGAGGGTCTGAGTGGCCCAGGACACCCCCCAATTATAGACACTTGAAACCAATCAAGAACCATTCACCTAGGGCCCCCAGATGCTGCTTTCTGGTACCCAGACCGGGGATGGGGGGCCAGTCTGGCCCCATGACTCCGAGGTCGCAGGTCCAGCCCAGGGGTGGAAGTTCTGGGCCCCCTACCCCTACCCCCACCCCAAGAACCCTCGAGCAAGAGAAGCCGTGCCCCACATGCCCCACCCATCCCCGGGGAGCGGGCTGTAGCACAAAGGATACAGTTCTCGTCCCCCTGACGGTTCCGGGGGGGCCCCGGCATGTTGAGCAGGACCAGCTGCGCACCCCGGGACCTGCTGAGGACGACCCCGTTGAGCTTCACGGCCGTGTGCATTCTCCGGACATTGGACTGGTTCCTGTGGGAGAGGGTCACCCAGGGCTCCAGCCCAGCCCCGGGGAAACACAGCAGGAGTCAAGTGGGGTAAGCTCCCCACAAAGACCCACGGGGGAGGAGCCTCCATGTGTGAGGCTAGGAAGCCCCGACCAGATGTCACCCGCCCATGAGAGTGCTCCAGTCTCTCAACGTTCTGGGGTGGGGGGCATCACTAAAACCCCAAGCTTCTGCATCTACGTGTGTCCAGCGGACACTGCGCGTTGCTGGGCATGAAAGGCTCTCACTCATGCACCCCAGCCAGAAGGCCAGGCCCAGCCCTGCCGCGCATGTGGCCTTGAGCTAAGTAAGCCCCCCAGCGGAGCACACGGGGCTTCTCACTGGTCCCAACAGGGGCGGGAGTCCCCGGGGACCCCCGAGACGCCATGCAGAAGCAGCCCAGGCATCCGGCACCCAGGCCAGGGATTTCGGTCAGAAATGAAGCCAAGAGAGTCCACACCGGGTCTTGGCCGCCTGGACACTACTGCCCTCGGCAGAGGATGGATGGACAAACTCTTCTAACCCCTTGTCACAGGCTTCCGCCAATAGTCCTCCAAGCATGCCGGGCAGACTCCTGACCGCTGCCCGCACTCCCTGGCGCTCAGGCACCCAGGGGGCCTCGTCCTCATCTATCCCACGTGCACCATGCAGCCACGGGTCCCCGCGGTACTGAGCATGTCCCAGGAAGCACTCAGGAGATGCTGCCATGGAGGGCCGACTGCCTCCAAGATGTCCACCGCCCCCTGAGCTGGAAAACCCTGGAAATTCCACCAGTTCCCGGTGAGCCGCACGAAGGGATCCGCGGGCAGCCCTGCCGAGAGCAGGTCACTGCACCCTAGACGGGCGGACAGACAGAGGCCACTGCATAGTGTTCGTCAGGGAGGCCACACCCTGTCACCGGCTCAGCCAAACACACCCCATCACAACCACCAGTTCCCAGGAGGAAAACAGGGAGCTGGACCCCCTCTGTCTAGTTTCTCCTGATAAAATTATAGACTGGGGACCTGTCCATGGCACAATCAGGGACCTTCCATCACAAGAACCACGAGTTAGCTGCCTGGACAGACCACAATTACCAGTGTTTGGGGACAAGAGCCACTCCAGAAATGAGCATCTGTGATATCGAAGAATCCCTTACGGCTAAAAGTCTGAGAACACATATAATCTTAAAATCAGGGGTTTGGGTCTGGCTGGAAGGGCCCTTGGCTCCAGGATGACGTGCCCTGTTGAGGTCACAGGGGTGCGGAGATGGCCAGCATGGCCCCCGTGCTTCTAGGAAGCCAGCAGAAACCTGCTTCTGCTCCCAGCAGCTGGCCGAGAAAGCACCAAGGAAGGGGACCGTCACCCTCGCACTGAATGTGGCACCGAAGCACTTTCGAAACAGCCTCCAAGTGGACTCTGGGGGTGGTGGGCTGCCTGGGGCCGAGCGGGGGCTGCCGGCCATGTGCCGGCACAGCAGGGACCGTATCACACAAGCAGCTGTGTGGACAGAGGCCCCAGAGCACAGCCAACCACCCCCGCCCGTCAGTCCCGTGCCACCTACAGGCCAACCTCCGCTCCTCCTGCAGCTTCCCCGGGCCGAGCCCTCAACCGGGAGCCCCCACGGACCCCGGCGACGGCATCAGCAGGCCCACCACTCACACGGTGTTCTGGGGAAGAAACCCTATCCCTGCGTCTCCGTGCTTTTGTTTTCTTGAGAGTTCACGCAGGGAGCGTGCCTGGTTTGCAGGCGACCAGAGCAGACGGGGAACCGTGCACCCGCCTGCCCTGCAGATCCCGCCACACGCACGGCTTCACACCCTCCACGCCCACGTGCGCCCATCTCCGGGGTGCGTGCTCCACGGGGGCTCCAAGGGCTACAGAAGAAGGGCAGCCACCCGCCGCCCCTCCACAGGGGACACACTCGCAGGCGCTGGGGGGCAGGGGGCACAGCAGCCTCAGGGAGGTCCCCCACCTGCCCACCCAGCTGCCCCCCAGCACTATAGCATGCACGCGGTCCGCCCACGCCCCTCCTCACACCCCGCCAGCAGCTTCCTGGGTGAAGAGGACCCAGGGCCAGGAGCAGGAGGTTCTGCACCCCCCAGAGCGGAGAGACTACCCACATGCTCTAGCCCCGGGGACACTCAGCCCCCCAGATGCGGACGGAGCCGCCGAGTGCGCCCACTCCTCTCTGCTCTGCTGCCAGCTCAGGACCCGCCTTCCCCACGGCACCGTCTGTGCCTGGAAGCATGGAGCCTGGCTGTGCCCTGAGCCGTCGGGACAGTCGGGAGCCAGCAGCGGCCCAACTCCGCCCCAGGCACGTGCACACACGCGCACACGGCTGCACACACACACGTGCACACATAGCTGCACACACGTGCACACACGCTTCACAAGAGCCACGTGGGGCAAGCATGCGAGGGAGCAGGTCTGAGAAGCACCCTAAATAAATGAGAGCACTTACAGGCTTCCCCATTCTCTAGGCAGGAGAGAAAACACAAAGAACGAGTTATTTCGGGACTGAACGTGAAGAACGCTTGTGAACACTGGGCACATCCCCGCTACCCTCCCCGAGCCCTCCTGGTCCTTCTCCATGAGGGGGCCTGACCCCCTGACCTATGCCAGCCCTGGGGGTGCCTGGCCCCACGCCACAGGCTGAACTCTGGCCCCCATGGGCAGGCTGCACAGACGGCGGGGTCACAGCTGGGAGTCCCCAGCCCCCATGAGCGCTGACCGCCAGCTGCTGGGACCCGGCAGAGACAGACGCCGGAATCCCCGTGACTGCTGTCCCCAGGAGTGCCTGCAGCCAGTAACCCTGAACCATGAACCCTCTCCTCCCCAGCCCCCAGGGCCCGTGGGCCAACACTCACGGCTTCAGGCTGAAGAGGTCCTTGAACCCGGAAACGCCCGGCTCCTTGTTCTTGTACTTTTCCGCAATCAGCTTCTCCTTGGTCCAGGTCATCTGCACCTTGTCTGGGGTGGACGGGGCCTGGGTTCTGGTGACCACCACGGAATGGGATGCGGTGTTCCTGTCATGGATGAGCTGAGCCTGGCGGGAGAGCAGGGCACGGTGACAGGACCCATTCTGTGACCTCCTCGCTCTAACTCACTCCCAAGACACAGGAGGATGAGATGCCAGGACCCAGGGACCAGCCCTCCCTCGCAGGGGTCACGATGCCACTCCAGCCCCAGCTGGTCCCCCTCCTCCTGGGCATCCACACCAAACTCAGCCCTCTTCCTGCCCCGGCTCTGAAGGCCACTGAGAATGGCCCACGCCTCCATGACAACACGAGGGAACATTTGCACCTGAAGTCTGTACTTTATACAGCACCACACACACAGCCCACCTGATCTGTCCATCTGTCTCTCGGTCCTTTGTTCCCCGTTTTTCCGTCCACCCACCTCCCATCGCCCCCACCACCCACCCCCTCACTCGTCAACAGCACAGAGAAAGTCAGGGAGCCCCGGTCTCGGGTGGGGCAGGTGCGGGATGAGGACGTTGGCATCGCCAGGACAGGCTGGATAGGCCATGTTCAAACAAGACCACGACCCAGAGGTGCGCTGAGGGGGTTGGGGCCAAGGGGATGACAGGAACCAGGACAAAGAAACCGCAGGGTGACGTAAGGGAGGTCCAGGATGGCGCACGGAAGAGGCTTAGCAGGCTGGCTCTCGGGCTCACCGTGGCTCCCGGCCAGACGAGGGACAGGAGGGAGGAGGGAGGCCCGGTGGGGGCCACTGCGGTTCGGGAAGGAGCAGAGCTGGGATGGCCAGAGGACACTGGCTCCGGGCAGACCCGTGTGAGTGGACAGGGGCCCCGACCCTAGCCTGGGTGTGAGAGGTAGCAGGGGCAGAACGGAGCCTCCCAGACATTCAGAAAACCAGGCGTGTGGACAGACGGTTCCTGTGATCGCCAAGACCTGGTCCTGCAGGTCAGGCCTATGCGGTGCAGCTGGACACTCCCAAAGACGCGGCTCAGGGGGGCTGTCACCGCTGTGCGTGCGTGGGGGGCCAGGCACCCGCCCACACTCTGCGTGCGCACCTCTCTCTCCTGCTCTGTCTTAGACAGCTGCATCTGCTTCAGCATCTGGGACCGCTGCTCCATCAACAGCGTCTTCTCGTACGTGAACGCCGAAATGTCGCTTTCAACCTGGGCAGTGGGGGAAGAGCACACGCGATCACGTGCTCAGGCTGCCGAGCGCTTCCGTGGCCGTTCGGGTTGTGCCCGGTGTCCCCCGCCCCCGTCCATGTCCGTGGCTGCACCTGCCCTCAGCCCCAGTGGCCCCTGAATGGTGCGTGTGTGGGTGACCACCATAGCTGCACTGTGTCTGCTCCTGCGCCTATTCCCGATGTGCGCCACGGCCCGTGGGAGCCCCACACCAAGTGTGCACCCCGCCCCATCCCGCACGCAGGAGGCACAACGTACAGACGCCGTCTTTTGCACAGGGCAACCGATGGCCTGCACAGGGTGTGCCTGGCGCTCGGTGTGCCCGGGGACCACAGGGCCAGGATCCTCTCCAGCCCCTGGCCTGACGCTAGGCAGGTGACCCTGGGTCCTCCCGCCTGTCCCGGGTGGGGTCCGCGTCGGGCAAGCACCACCTCTGCCCTCTCGGGCCTGAGAGCATGGAGTGCCCTGAGACCCTCTGTGGGGCTCTGGGCTCCGGTCCAGCAGGGCCACCCACCACTCCCACAATCTGGCTCCCGTCCCACAAACGTGAGGGGAGGGGCTCTGACTCATCGTTCCTGCATCAGTCCCCCTTACTGAACTCAGTCTTTTCTGGGGTCTTCCAGATAGTTGGGGGACATCGTCCGCATAAACATCTCCTGCCTCTGACACTTTGGCTCCAGCACCAGCTTTCTAGAAAGGGATATGGGCGTGGGCAGCCACCTATTGCCAACCTCTGGGGACATTCACGGGGGCTGGTTGTGGCCCAGGAAACCAACTCTGCCGGCCAGACAGCCATGGACCCTGACTCCCCTGGAGCTCCTTACAAGATCTGTGAACTCTGCTCGTTGTGAAACAGATGTTAACGATAAGCCCAAACCCTTCCTGCCCACACGCCCTGGCTCGGACGGCTTTTTCTAAGTCATGCTGATCAAAGCCATCTCCCTCATTAGGGACCCTGGCTGGCATTTGACACTGGCCTCCCCTTCACCACGGGGCTCCCTGCCTCCCGAGAACGGTGCCCTGGGCCCTCGCGGGGCACGGGGTGCAGGCTGGCCCAGAAGCAGCGCAGGGACCCTGCCCACCTCCCAGTGGAAGGACCTGGAGAGGGGTTCCAGCCACGGTCTGCTCACGGCTCTCACAGGCACGTGTGGCCACGTGCGGCAGGACAGTGGCCCAGTCTCACGAAATAGAGGCACTGCGTCCCTTAACGCCACTCCCAGCGAAACTTGTAACTGTGACTGAAATCAAGCAGCGCCACGGGTTTCTGCGGCAAGTAATTATGCACCAAGTACAACTTGTGACCCTGAGCGAAATCAGCAGCTTTAAAACACAACTACAGGGCGCCTGGGGGCTGCAGTGAAGCGTCTGCCTTCGGCTTGGGTCCCGATCCCGGGGTCCTGGGATCAGGGAGTCTGCCTCTCCCTCTTCTCCCTGCCCGTGCTCCCTCGCCAACTCTGTCTTTCAAATAAATAAAATTTAAGTCTTAAAAGTTAAAAGAACTACAGTTACTGTGAAATCACGTGCGTTCATGCCCCATGGTGCGATCCTGCCACACCCACCCGACTGCCTCCATCTCGGTCCTATCCAGCTCCCAGGACCCAGTCACATAGACACTGAACACGGGCGGGAAGGGCTGGCAAAGTGACAGCAAGGGACAGAGGAACACAGGAGCCACCTCGAAGACGCCAGGGAGACCACGGCAGCACAGCGCAACAGAACCACCACATGGTCCAGTGTAAGGCCTGAGGTGGGGAGGTCGCATGAGTGCACGTGGACGTGACCAGGGGAAGACACCCTGAGAGATACTGCTGGCAGGAGAGCGCGCCCCTGCCCCAGGGGGCCCGCTCCAGGGCACAGTCTGCAGGCGGAACACTGGGAATTTGCAGACCAAGAGCCTGGACCACAGGTTCATGACCTGTGATGGGCTGGCTGCCACGGCTGCCACGGCTGCCCGCAGGACACACTGAGGAGGGTGCGTCCCTCTGCTCTAAACCCGTCAGCCCAGGGCAGCCCTGAGCCCAGCCAGGGTAAACCAAGGCACAGTCTGCACAATGTGCCACAGCTCCGCAAACTGGCCGCAGCCCAGAGGAGCCACGGAGCGTGGGGCCCGGGCAGGCGCAAGAGGGCAGCGGGCGCAGAACCTCAGGGAGCCCCGCAGACCACCTCACCATCTCCACCACCTCCACCTCCGCGCTGATCCTCAGGTGGTACAGGAACACCTGAAGGTCCTTCTTCATCTGGATGCTGTTGTCGTCCACCTGGGCCACCGTGAAGATGCGCATGCGGCACTTCCTCCACACCTGTGAGCGGGGCGGGGCAGGGGCGGGGCTGGCAGCTGAGCAGCTGGCGAGCCCCGCCCCCGACAGACCCCGCCCCCAACCAGTCCTGCCCCCACGCTGCCCTGGGACCCCGCCCACCTTGTGCTGCCGCAGCAGGAAGGGCAGCAGCATGAGGAGGCCCCCGTCGTGCACGACCCACCACACGTCGATGTCCCCGTCACTGAAGCGCTCCTGGTTTTGTGGAAACAGGTCCACGTTTTTGGCCACAAGCAGGGCCTGCTGGGCAGCCGTGGTGTCTCGGACGGTTTCTGTGGACAAGCAGGTCGCCCCATGGACTTGCGGGCTCTGGCCGGCACGGGAGGCAGGCAAGGCCACGGGGTCCCCGTGAAGCCCCAACTGGCCGCACGCTGAAGGCAGCCCACCCCGGCCGGCCATGGTGCCACTGGCCTGAGAGGGGTGGGACCCCTGGGATCCGCCACACCGCAGGGCTGGCCCACCCGGCAGCGAGGCTACCGAACCACGGGGTGCTTTCCCACGGGACCCCACGTGGCCCACGGGCCTGAGTGCAGTACCCACCCACGAAGTTCTTCCAGGAGAAAGTGTTGTCCTCCTGCTTCCAGGACTCGGGCCAGGCCATGAGCACCGTGTTGTGCTTCATGCCTCCCAGGCCGGCCGATTGGATCAAGTGGGACATGCCGTCCCTCAGGTTGGAGGACACCACCAGCTGGCAGAAGCCCTTGGTCTTCTCCACGCCCATCAGAGAGCGGATGTTCTGCGGAGACAAGCTGGGTCGGTGCCTTCTCGGGAAACTGGGGGGCCAACCGCATATGGCCCCCAGCCTCCGGAAGGCCACCTTGCTCCTGCCCCCGGGAGATGGGACGAACTCCCCCTTCCTCACATGTTGGCTGGCCCATGAGCCAGCTCCACGGAGGCTACATCCCAACAGGACCCAGCCCGGCCCTTCCCCGAGAAGCCCCCACTCAGCGAGCAGGGACACCAAACAACGGTGGGAAAGGTGGGGGACAAGGTCAGGCCCGGCCAGCTGCTGCCACTTATACAGCAGGATGAATGCCATGTGGTCCCCCCACCCAGCTGAGATGCTCCTGGTCAGTCCAGGAATCGGGCCAGGTGGCAAGCCTGGGTCCTTGTCCCAAGACAGCCACTGCTCCACCACGCCCACGGACGGGGCTCCCCTCCCTTCAGGGACACCATGGATCTGGGCCCCCGCTGGGGCTGCACATCTGGGGTAAAACCCAGCTGGACCTCCTCACATGTGCTCTCTAGACTCCTGGCGTAGGGACAGAGCCGAGCCACTAAGACACGGCAGAGCGGGGCCACAGCAGTCCCTCAGACACGCTCACGTAGACTGCCAGGTGGACCAGAAAAGTGGAATCTGGCACAGACTCCGGGAGTCCATGCCACCACTGACCCCACGACATCCTCCTACAAACAATCCCGCAGCAAACGAGACGAGTCCACGGGCTACTTACCAGACCGCTCACAACGCGGAGACCCCAGAAACCCTCCCAGCTCGAGCGCAGGGGCCTCGAGGCACAGAAGCCCAGACACGCGCATGACAGGCCGCGAAGCTGACGCCAACACACACAGTGCTCACAGAGAAAACCGGTGTCTCACCGCCAATGCCGCGAGAAACGCGATTTCGTGGGCAAAACCAGAGAAGTCCGGACCTGTGTGTGTGCACGGACGGCAGTCCCTGGTCTCACAAGGGGAACGGACGGGGAATGCAGCCGCACCACAAGCGACCCAGGCCGCGGACACCCCCCACCCCCACAGTTGCCCAGAACAGCCCCCGTGCGGGGAGAGCTGCAGCCGGCGACCGGTGACCCCGCGGCCCTCGTGCTCCGAACCAACACCATGGCCTCTCACACACCGCGGTGGCTTGGGGCCAGAGCTTGTTGCCATACGCACGAGGCCATCCACGTAGCCAATGCACCCAGTGAGTGGCTGTCCCGCCAAAAACACGACAGTGTGGAGAGCACAAGGACAACAACGTCTGAACCCACAGCTTGTGGTCAGCAATCTCCAGTCCAGAACCCACGGGCTTGGGGTCCCGTGGAGAACGCTGGAGCTTCGGGGACATGGAGCAGCACCGAGCACATCTGTGGCCTCCCGGGCCCGGGCTGAACCCACAAGCTGGTGACAGCAAGGAGCTGGCTGTCTGGCGGAGGAAGGCGCCAGGAAGGTCACACACCACTGCCCTGCACGCCCTGCTCGGACCCAAGGAGCCTCTGGCTGCAGCCTGATTCGGATGCACAGACGTGTGGACACAGCCCACCCCGACACGGGGCTGCTCCGCCATCCGGCGACAGGGACGCACCTGAGAGCAAGAGACTGAGCTGCGCCGCCTGCACGGGTGAGAGGGGAGCACGGGCCAGCAGGGGACAGAGCCCAGGCTGAGCTGTGGGGGGCACAGGGGAGCGGGCTGGTGGGCGGACGTTTCCAGGGCCAGGGCCTCCAACCTGCAGACGCTCCACCCCATGTCTCAGTGCAGTCCTGACCGAACCCAGAAACCACGGTCCTCCACAAAACCAGACGGTGGGCCAACACACAAGGCCATGCTCACGGGCATAGAGCCTCAGACGTACAGAACCTGCTGGTCCGACCTCCCTGCACAGGGCAGGCAGCAGATGCCGCCCTCACCTGCCCATCGTCCCCACGCTGCCTGCCAGCCGGCCGGCCCCGCTACACCTGCCCACCTCCTCGGCCCTCTGGGCCTCCACGTGCTTGTCCAGGTAGGTGCCCTCCAGCACGGAGCCCACGATGGTCAGGCCCTTGCCGGCCTTGAGCTGGGCGGTGAGCGACAGGAGGCGGGGGTGCTTCACGCGCTGCTCCTCATCAAGGCTCAGCATGACCAGCACCTGGGGCCTGCGGTACAGGCGACGGTCACCCCGCGCTCTCCAGCAGGGGACAGGCCAGCCCAGCCTCCGGGCGCCTCTCAGCACAGAGATCATCCCTGTCCTCCCAGAAGCACGGACACGTGGCTGGCGGCCCACATGCTTACTCCCTTCCTTGGCAGGACCCCAGGGAGGGCAACTCACCCCGTGCCACACTCACCACACTACCTGGGTCAGGCCTGGTGCCCAGAGGCACGCTGACCACGCCCCGGCCCACCACTGTGAAGTGAAGGAAGGTGCTAGAAGCTCTCGAAATAACCACTCCCCAAAAAGCAGCAGCAATGGCTTTTGTCTCTGAAGCGTAACACTAGAGACGACACTCCGTGCCTTCAGAGGGTGTGAGGCCGGTCGGGGAGGCTGGGGTGCTCACCTCCAGTTCTTAGTGTGGGGGGGGCCGTGCTCCACACGCAACAGGGCATAGTGGGCTGCGTTTAGTGACAGCCCCCTGATGCCATCACCCCACTCCTTCTCGGCCCTGCGAGGAAGGAGCAGCAGTGAGGTACTCGGGAAGGGACCCCAGGGCCAGGGCCCAGAGCTTCATTGGACCACAGGCCTCCTGGGCAGCCTCCCGGAGCAGCCGGCGTGGGGTCTGTGTGGACACGGGGGACACTGACAAGCGCAGCTGGCTCGGTGGCCCTGGGCTCACCAGGAGTGGTCACATCCGGACACTCCTTGACCAGCCTGGGAAGAGCTGGAAGGGGGCCTCCAGGCAGTGGCCAGGACCCCTCTGACCCCACCCCCCAGAGAAATGCCACAGGGATGGACTGGGTGCGCTGGGATGTGCTCTGGGATGCAGTGCACTTTTGGGAAATTCTGAAATCCATCACACGTCACTGCTCTCGTCAGATGGATTTCGAAGTTCTCAGAAGTGTCACAAGTCGCAAGGAATCGATTCAAAGTAACAATATGGGTCTCGCCTGCTGGGACAGAGGCATGCGGCTGGACAGAGCAGCCCAGCTGGGCCCTGGGACAGGGGTCTGACTCTCACTGTGAGGGTCCCCAATCCCCCGGGCTATGCCGACCCCATGGGGACACCCCACACCCCCCACACGCCAGGCGATGCAGAGCCCACGCGGACACCCCGCAGGGAGCCCGGCCCCCGGCCACGGTGCTCACCCACGGTACTCGATGTACTTGTAGATGCAGCCCGCGATGAGCATGGCGATGAGCGCGTAGTACCATGAGCAAATGAACATGAGCGCGAGGCACAGGCTCATTCCCAGGAAGGACAGCGCCCTGTAAGGACACACAGTTGCTCGCCTGCCACACCCAGGACCCCTGAACGAGGACTCCACTCAGCTGCAACAAGGCAGCAGCAGTGACACCGGCGACCACGTGCCCCCGCCCCCCTTCCCAGGGCGCTCGAGCACCCCACGGGCCACAACGCACAGCAGGCTTCCCACATCCGCCATGCACCCTGGCGGCACAGAGACTGAGCAGCCCACAGTAACAGGTGCTGAGGCTGAGCCCCCAACGGGGACCATGTCCCACTGGATGCCTGAGGGGCCTGGGTGACCCACCCGGGCCCTGGGTCCTCCCCAGCTTGGCTGTGGCCGGTTCTACAGAGACCATCAGGGCCCCTGTGGCCAGCGGGCGTGCTCACCAGTGGTAGTATCTGAAACGTGGACGCCAGTTAGGCGTTCGCAGCAGGGTCTGCACGGCGCACGCCAGATTCACGAACATGTAGCACATGAGGAAAAACCTGGAGGCCCAACGCCAGGACCACAGAAGCCAGGTCAGGTCCCACGGTCCCAGCCTGCAGGAGCTACGTGGTCTTCCCACCCTTCCCACTACAGCACAGTCCCTCCTGTCCCCCTCCCATCCAAGGCACCGTTCCACGAGGGTCACGTGGCTCCCATGACCGTGTGCATCCACTCTCCCCAGAGCAGGGCCGCATACGCTTCCTCTTGGACAAGCGGCAGCCCCATCTCCGTGGCCCGTCCCCTTGCACCTCCTGCTGTGCCCGCAGCCACTCACATGGACAGGATGGGGGCCACACTGTCCAGGGAGGCGATCAGGATGCCCGTCTCGCAGATGAGAGCCGTGAGCAGCAGGGCCCACGTGGGCTCCCCATTGGCCTTCCCGTGGCCAAACACCTGCAGGAGAGAGCAGGTGGGCTGCGGGCATGGGGCAGATGCCACGGGAGCAACCACCCGCGTTCCAGAAGCCCAGCCTCTCATGTGCAGCCCCAGCGCGGCTCAGACAGGACGGAGCCTCCTGGATCCTCCCCAGCTCAGGCAACAGGAAAACCCAGCATCCAGAACCACCACCAGGCTTCCCAGCGCTCAGGTGGGGGGTGAAGGTGACCCCTCCATGTGCTGGAGGACAGCTTCCCAGGCATCCTAAGGCCAGCCTCGCAGGGGGAGATGCAGGGTCCCCATGGCACAGGTACTCAGAAGAACTCCATTAGGCCCCCCCTGCAAGGGGCCTGGACCCTTCGTCCATGGCTACACAGGCAGGACCACGTGGAAGCCACGCCTGTCTCTAGGACTCCAGCTTCCAACGCTTTTCTAGCACAGTCCCTGCTGCCTGGGGGCTCTGGGGAGAGACGTGCACAGCACACTGCAGAGACACATGTAAGGACCCCAGAAACAAACACGGGGGCTGGGGCACCAGGGACACCGCAACTGCCACCTTCACTCCTGACAGCAATGCCCGATCCAGGGTCGTGGGGCAGCCAGCACGTGAATTTGTCTGCGCCCAAGCCCATGATGGGAGCTGCGGAGTACGCTGGAACCTTCCCGGGAGTGCAGGTGAGGACTGCACCCCAGAGCAGGGAGACCAGCCCCACACCCAGATGACAAAGGGGCCTTCCGTGCCCCAGAGCCTCACAGAGAAACCCCGGCCCCAGCCCCTCAAAAGGGACTCGACTTGTGTTTACAGATGTAAGCTTTACAGTGACTCAGCCTGCCGGGGCAGCCCTAACCCAGATGACCGGCGTCCTTGTGAGAAAAGGCAGAGACAGAAGCACAGGAATGCCAGGTGCAGACTCGGGGCAGGTGGTGTCTATACACCGAAGACAAACTTGCCCTGCCCACACCTGTGTCTGGAACTTCCTGCTCCCAAAATGTGAGCAAATCATGTGTTGTCTGAGCCCTAGCCTGTGGCCTCTGAGGCACTGGCCCCAAGACACTAAGTCATCAGCCCCTCGAGCTCATTCCAGAAGCCTCCGACCTCGGGGGAGGACACCGCATCCCAAAAGGATGGACGCTGGCCCTGCAGGAGGTGGGGGCTCCCCGGGTTGCTCCCACAGCCCTGGGGGAGAGGGGCCATTCCCCGCCCCACTCCCACACGCACCTGCACCCTCAGCCCGTGACCACCTGGGGCAGGACTGCCGGCAGTGGGGGTGCGGGTCCGTCTGTTAACCGTGAAGCTCGACCTCTGGACACACACTCAAGACCCGGAGACACACCCCTTCCTGCGGGTCCCTGCTCTCTGGGCGGCTGCCCCGCTCACCTGCAGGAAGGGGATGATGCCATCACGGGCGATAGCTTGCAGCAGGCGTGGTGCCCCCGTGAGGCTCTGCAGGCCAGCTCCGCAGGTCGAGAAGAAGGAGCCGATGACGATGACCCAGGGGGACGGCCAGGCCAGCATGCCGATGACCAGCTTCCCCTGCAGGGCCTCCCCGAACCTGCAGGCGGACAGGCTTTCAGATACCAGCTGAAAACATAAACGTCTTCCCACGTTTTGAGCCAGAATGAAGGCACTACCACCCTAACCGTCCTCTCTCACGAGCAGGGAACCACGTCACTCCCGAGAATGGGCGCCGGCACAGCCCTGTTGTCTGGGGCAGCAGCAGCCCCACGCTCTCAGGGAGAGAGCTCCCCGGCTCCAGGCTGAAGCAGGACAGGACACACGCCACGAGCTGAACAGAAGCCCCCAAGAGGGGCCACAGGGCTTCCTGCTCTCCCCTCAAAGCCTCAAATCCTGGGGGAGGTCCCAAGGTCAACGCTATCATCGTCTATGAGAAAACAGATGCTGACCCGAAAGCTTGCAGAAGCCGCAAACGCAAACCAACATACTTATCTCGTAAGACCACGCCTTCAATGCAGGCCCCAAAGAGCACGATGCAGGACAGGTCTGTGTCGGGTGTCAAGGAAACGGCGGACCCGACGTCATCCGCAAGGTCCTGGTTGCAGATGCGCCTAAAACGGCCCTGCACCCCTCCTGCCCCCGCCCAGCGCACTGCTGTGACCCCACAGCCCTCGGAGTGACTTCATCACTGTCCCACCCTGACTACCGTGGGTCAGGCTGTACACGGTCCATGGCATCACAGCCATGGGCGCCCAGCAGAGACAGAGCGTGGTGGCCAGCATGCCACCGCCGTGACTGTACACCGGCCCCACGCACCATGCCTGCAGTCACAGGTCACCGCCACATGTCAGCTTTGATGACACGGGGGCTACCCGCAATTTAGAGAGAACAGCTCATGCGCAGCCAGCCGAGAGGGTGGCGTCCCCGTGGCGTCTTCACTGTCCTCCAGCAGGCAGACGCCAGCTGGCTCCTCAACCCTGGGGCGACAGCGGGCAGAGCATGGGCACCTGCACCTCGGCCCCTCTGAGGATACAGATGAAGGACGTCGTCACGATGGCCAGGATGGTCCCTGTGGGGATCGACTTCTGGGCGTCCCTGAGGTCCCCAGACCGGTTCGAGCCCGCCATGATACCTACAGAAACCGCCGAAGGGCCCACGGTGACTACAAACCCGCCGAATGCTGCCCGCCAAGCCCACGACCCACGGGGAGGGTGCCGCGGGACTGAAGAGACGCACCGGGGACCCGCACCCAGCCCCTGAGCCACGGAGTTCCGGCTCGTGGAGGGGAAGCCCAGGCGGCAGCCAAAGGGCCCAGCAGAGGCCAGACACGCAGACGGCTGCAGGCGCCAGGCCATGCGGAGGCCACCGAAGGGCATCCCGGAGGGGGTGAGGCACCAGTGCGCGCCAAGGGTTGTCCCAGAAGGTCAGCCGACTGTCGCATAAGCACAACCCGAGGGTCCACGTGTAGCCACCACGGTCTGTGACTTTGAGTGACACTGCTCCACGGGGGGTGCTCAGGACAAAGCTCCTTCCCACACCCCAATCAGCATGCAGGGAGCAGAGACCCCAAGGCCCGCTGCCTATGGGATGGGGGCAGGTGTGTACCGTAGGGGGACAGGGCGGGGCCTCACCAGTCACGGAGGGGAAGTAGATGCCGACCAGCACGGTGAAGTAGGTCATGATGTCAGTGAGGACATAGGGCAGGCCACTGGTCCTGCTCTCCTCCGGCACAGACACTGACAGCGAGCCTTTCCTCTCCACCAACGCTCCCTTGTCCGCATACGTGCTCCACAGGTTATCTGCAAGCAACAGGCCAGTGGTAAGATTCTGGAAGGCAGCAGGGGTGAACGACTGACCAGCTCCCATGGGCTTCCACCCAACGGGAGGAGACACAACCTGTCCCAGAAGAACCAGACAAGCCCCATCATCCCTACCACAACCCCGTGTGCGCCCGGCAGCAAACCCTGAGGAAGGAAGGGTCGGCTGCCTGTGGCCCCACGCGGAACCCCGGGGCACTCACCCAGCAGGACGCCACTAGCCACGCCAGGGATGCCCTGGATCTCCGTGAGGTTGTTCTGGGTGAAGTACTCGTCGCAGGTGGCGTTGGGCATGGAGGTGTTGCAGAAGAGGCCCCAGAGGGCAGTGGGCACCGTGCCGTTGTTAGCAGCGTGGAACTTGGCACACACGTCGAAGCCGCGTCTGGACAAGGTACGGTTCCCCAGCAGACAGACCCTAAGGCGGGGAGTCTGGCGTGAGGGGGCGCACGGGCCCTTCTCGGGCCACTGGCGTTGGGCGCAGCAAAGCCACTTGTCACTCCACCCTGGACGCCAGGAAGGCCACGTGAGCTGTGCGGGGCGGGTGCCGCAGCAGGACCCCGGTGGTCCCTCGCAACCCTGCTCCCGTTCTAGGCTCGGCCCAGTGCGGTGCAGAGCTCAGCACAAGCTGGGGCGTCTGATGCCGGCGTCTCCCTCCGCACAAGGAGCTGGGAGGGGTCGGCACTGACCACCACCCAGCTGGCCAGGCCCCTGCAGCGTCAGCCCTGTGGGTGTGGGACCCACATGCCAGCCTGACAGACCACGTGCCAGACAGACCACAGCCCGCTCCCCTGTTCTGTGACCTTAGCCCCCTTCCTTGGGACTCGGGCTCCACATCCAGAGGACAGACAGAAAAGAACCCACGGGGGTTCCTGGGAGAACCAGGGAAGCCGGGGTACAGGGAGCACAGGGGGATGGGCCACCCCACGAGGAGCTCAGGGCTGCCTGAATGCCCTTGTGGTCAGCAGTCCCCATTGACCTCGACCGTCACCAGACCCATCCCACCTGTGCAGAACGGCACAGCCACACAAGAACCCTGTCGGCTCAGCCCTGAGCTGGGCCAGAGCAGGGCCGTCCGCACCCCCAGCACGGCCACCCAGACCGCCCACATGGTCACAGGCACACGCGAGGCTGGAGAACTCACTGCCCAGGCCCCAGACTCACGGGATGTCTGGCGGGTCGAAGGCGGTCTTGATGACGCCGGCGTAGATGGCGAGAATGGACAGCACCACGCAGGCCAGGAACACCAGGGCCAGCTTATTGACGTACTTGACGCCCACAAAGACCACCGTGGCCATGAGCGCCAGTGTGCACGTCCCATACACACGCATGTTGTGGAGCATGGCCGCGGCCTCGCCTTCCGCTGTCTCCGCCTGGATGATGGCCGCGCTGGGGGAGATGTAGGTCTGCAGAGCACGCAGGGTGTCAAGGAGGGCTGCCAACCCCCCACACCTGGACAGTGGCCCCGCAGGGCCGGTGCCCCTGTCTGCAGGGCTGGCCCTCCCCTGCTGTGGGCCCACCCGCCTGGACGCGTTGACAGCGGGCCCTGGACAGCGGACAGACATGGAGGCTCAGAGACGCTGCCCCTGCAGCCCGTGTTGTGGACGCCGGCCCCTGGGCAGCCTCAGCTCACCTTGCAGGCCGGGGGCCACCACGACCTAACAACCTGGGAGTGAGCTTGTCTCTGGGGGGCCCTACTGTGTGCACACAACAGGACGGACCGATTCCTCACTGAGGAGCCGTCTCCTGGCTGGCCCTCCACTCGGGCCTGCAGCCCATCACACACCCGGATGTCGGCCTGGCAAGAGCCCTGGCGGCCGAACCGAAGGGTAGCTGGGGGGCCCTGGGTCACTGCCACCAGCCATGGCCCAGCACGGACAGTCAGGCAGCCAAGGGACAGACCTTGGGTCACTGCCATCATCCATGGCCCAGCACCAAGAGAGGGATGCAGCCAGGCCCCGAGAGCCCAAGGAGGCAGGTGTCAGAGTGAGGGGGCTGGTTGTGGGGGCCCGTGTGCCTCAGGAGGGACTCCTCGGGGTCCAGAAAACCAACCCAAAACAAGAACTTACCAAAAAAATCTCAATGGTCCCCAAAATATACATGGCCCCGGCGAAGGTCGTGCCCAGGTAGAAGCAGAGGCCCACGGCGCCCCCGAACTCAGGCCCCAAAGACCGTGATATCATGTAGTACGAGCCACCGGCTGCCAACGGGACAGGGAGCAGCGGTTGGCATTGCCCGCTTTACCGCGATGCCCGCGCTGAGCCCAACACCGCGGTTCTGTGCGCTTCGCCCCATAAAGGCCACGAAGTCTGTGGCTGCTGGGCACCGTCTGCACCAGAGCACGGCCGACCCCAGACCCCAAGGCCAGGTGGCTCAGCCAGTGGACGGGGACACGGCCACTGTGGATCCACACTGGCCACACCAGCGGCCTCCCCAGAACCTGGAGGTGCAGCACAGTCCCTCCCTGTCCTGGCCTGCAGCTCCCACTCACCCAAGCCACCGCGGTCCCTACAGGCAGCCGAGCCTCCAGGGCTCTGAGGCCAAGGCAGCTCCCCACAGACCGAAGGCTGTCCCCACCCGCGGTGGCGCTTCGGTTGGTTTCTAAATAACGAGGGTCTGGGAGAAATTAACTCCAGAACCAGGAGCAGGAAGCGTCTCCGACCACGGAGCTGATGCGAGATTTCCTAAGGAAGCACCGTCCCCACAGGGGCAGAGTCCCACTGTCACAGCAGCTCTGAGTGCGGAGTCAGGCACTGGGCACAAGGGTGCGCCTTGGTCTTAAGACGGCCCACAGTGCCCTTGGGGAAGACACCCAGGACACCAAGCACCAGCTCTCGGTGCGTCCGGGCACCGCTGAGAGCCAGGAACCCACGAGCACCTCCGCCTGGAGGCAGGGTCCCTGCGGACGGGGCATCCAGGAGAGCTGGCTGTGCTGAGGGTGTCCCCAGCTCGCCTGCCTCTCCGTACCTCTGCCCGCCAGATGTGGAGGTTTGTTTTCTGGGCTGGCCAGCAGGCGGGTGAGGGCACGGGCACACTGGGGCCCTCTGGGGCAGAATGCCGGCCGCCTCAGCGGAGGCCTGTGGTTGGGTCCCCAGCAGGGCTCAACTCGGGACCCCACGCGGCCTGCCCTGGCACCCTTACCTGGGACCACACCGTTGGTGGCGATGGCACTCATGGAGATGGCAGTCAGCATCGTCTGCAAAGACACAGGTGATCCTCTCAGAAGAGAGGCCACTTTGGGGGCCACACCTGGCCCCATCACAGACAGGCTGTCCCACAGACAGGAAGACAGGCTCCAGGACGCTCAGGGCTACCCCTGTTTTCCCCCTCAACTGACAAAGCTGAGCTCCTACAGGACACCCAGGAGTACCTAACTCGGGACCCCACCTGGAATGAAAGGCTGGGCACCCGTCCGCCGTGAAGTACGGGGGATTGTGTCTGGGCGCTGTGGGGTACGGGGAACCTGTCTGCATGCTTACCCACCGTGGGGTACGTGGGGGACCCCATCTGAGTGCCCTCTGCCTGGGGGTGCATGGGGGACCCCATCGGAGCACCTGCTCTGGACAATGGATACAGAACGCCCCGAGCTGTCCCCTGGGGGCTGCCTCTAGCTCCCAGCCTGGCTCAGGAAGTGGCCACGCCAGAGGCCGGTGGGCAGTTTGCAACCGAAGGGCCAGAAGGAACGGCCTCGGGAAAGCTCAGGGCCTCAGTGGTCACTGCGGTCCTGCCGGGTGCAGCCTTGGCCGGGGGTCCGAGCGGGCGTGCCTGCTCCCTCAAGAAGTCCCTGGTCTTTCCCCCGCCTTTTCTCTGGTTTTATGGCAATTTCTCCAGACATGTCCAGAGTACTGCCAGGGGACACAACTGAGACGGCCCCACCCGTGAAGCCGCAGGGGGACGGGCCGTGGGGCCTAAACCCTTGGGCTGGAGCCCTCCAGGGGACGCCTGGGGGACCAGAGGGGCCAAGGTCCGCTCCCCACAGTGAGAGCAAGGCAGGAGAGCCCGGGACGCGTGGGAGCCATGGCCGACCCAGGAGCGGTTGGCGGGGGGGGGTTGCCGTGAGCGCCAGGGCCACAGGTCGGGGTCTCCGGCGACTCACACAGGTGCAGCACATGGAGACGATGAGGAAGGACTCGAGCACGCCGGCCGTGCCCACGATCCACGTGAGCCGCAGGAAGAGGATCACACCCAGGATGTTCTGCAGGCACGGCAGGTAGACACCGATGAAGGTGCCCATGCGCGGGCTCTGGAAGAGATCACAGCGGTGCCCGGGAGCCCAGGGGCCGCGGTTGGGGATGCGGGCGGCACGCTCCGGCTGCACGGGAGGGAGCCAGGCCACCCCGAAGGGAGGCTTTGAGAGAAATCCTCCAGAGCGTGGGTTCCAGGAAGACCTGAGACCATGACACTGCCAGGGAGCGGGACGGGGTGCCATGAGGGCACCCACGGCCACGTCAGGGAAACTGAGAGCAGGACGAGCCAGGCCCTGTCCAGTGGACAACAGCTCAGGGCTGCAGAGGCCCAGGCGGCCACTGACGCAGGAGGAAGACGGGCAGCTGCTCCCCAACTGCATCAAGGGCCCCGCAGAGCCAAGTCCTGCAGAGTCTGCCGCACCCTGAACCCGTGGGAGAGAGTTCAGACGGGACATGCAGCTGCATGAGCTGGGGGACTTGGGACGCGGTGCTGGGAGGTGCCCAACAGGGTGTCCTCTGAGATCCTGGAGGTCCCAAGGCTCGGCACACCAGCTGGGTGGGCGGCAACCAGGCCAGAAGCCAGCACGAGGGCAGAAGGCACCGGGTCCCAACCTGTCCTGCCCCGCAGCGGGCGAGACACCGCAGGCAGGGGGCACACCCAAGGTCTCCGGGCCGACGAGCCACCAGAGAAGGCGAGATGATGCTCCACGGGAAGGTGAACAAAATCGGCACAACTGGGGATTTGCTTTGCAGACATTTGCTACCAGCGAAGAGCTACAGGAAGGCATGGACGTCAAGGGCGCGGGAGAAGGCTCTGCGGGCTCGCCAGCCCCAGCAGGCTGCACCCACACTCAGGGAGGCAGGCAGGCTTCCCGGGGCCAAGGACTGGTGTGCACCCAGAACGCCTGTCCCCGCGCCGGGACAGGGCAGGGCCACCGAGCACCAAGGGATCCCCCGGTGTGGTGTTCCCAGTCCACACCTGCCCCCCCATGGGGCACCTGTTTCTCTGTGAGCTCCTGGAGTGGTCCCAGGGGAGACCCAAGTCACCAGGCAGGCCAGGCCTCCCATTCTCTCCTACAGGCAACTCTGACAGACCAGCCTGGCTGACGTGAGGAACCCTGGAAATGGTACCCTGCAGTGGGGGCTGGTCTCTGGGCGCAAGCTCCTGTGTCCGGGGGGACACCGGAGACAGGAAGGGCAGTCCCCACACCCCAGGACCTAGTCAGCCCCGAGTGGGGTGGCTGATTCATCCCACCCAGAACCCATCTGCCTGTCTCCAGGACAGCTATGCTGCACCGCTGTGACCGCAGCCCTGCCCCTGCGCCCCCAGGGAAGAGACACCAGACAGGGCCCCTGCCTCAGGGACAGGACCTCCCAGTCCCAATGTGGCCACGGCACCAAGCCACGTGCTCCACAGATTCACCCCCGCGGACGCTTAGATGACATCTTGGCGGACACGCCCAGAAGCCTAGGGGTGCACTTCTGAACACGGTGCTGGGCTGCGCCAGGCAACAGGGAACACCGGGGGCAGTGCGGGACAGCAGAGGGCAGCTGCAGGGTAGCGGCAGCAGGACAGCGGGGCGGAGATGGCAGGGGCCACAGGAGGTTCTAAGAAGCAGTAAGACCCAGGCCACCCACAGGAAAGCCCCATTCCTGAAAGCAGTGGACAGTGCCCTGGGACACGAGCTCCAGCGCACAGAGAAACAGATGTGTGCCGGCTGCATGGGAAAGGCCTGCGCCTCCCAACATCTGGGCCCGAGAAGAGCCCAAGAAGCCATAGGCAGTGCCCGGGAAGGAGCAAAACCCCAGAAACACACCAGTGAGCATCTCAGCTGCAAGCGTGGCACCCGATGCCACAGCACCCACAGCTGTCAGCTCCCCACACGGTGTCACCTGGGCCCAGCGTCCCCACACCCCTCTGCCCCAGGAAGCCAACCAGGGCGAAGCTGTGCCGAAGTCTCCACACCCCAGGTCTACCGCTCAGTGCCGAACGCAGAGCAAACACCTCCAGTGTCAGGAAACCCAGCGTCTATCCTGCTGCATTTACAGTAAGAAATCCCTTCTACGGCCCGACTTCCTAATGGTCAAGGTCAGGCTGGACATGCATGCTCAGGGAGCAGGCGGACGGACCCGTGTGCGCCGAGGGCCTGGCACCTTGGGCATGAGGCTGTACCACAGGCAGGGTGGACAGAGGAGGGAGAGGCAGGCAGGGAAGCAGCCATCAGGACACCCAGGCCTTTCACCAGCTCCCATGCTACCCCAGCCAGCTGGCAGGGACCCCGCAGAAACGCTGACCCCTCAAGACCAGCCACTCAGACCTCTGCCTGCCCCTGTTCGTGGAGGTGGACAGTTTCCACTCTGAACTGAGCCTCAGGCAAGAGAGAGGAAAGGAGTCACCTTTCAGGGGACTTGGGGACGGCCCCAGGGAGGGAACAGAGCTTGGGGGAGGGTGAGGACAGGGGGACATGCGGAAGGAGTAGAGGAGTGGAAGGGATGGGGTGGGAGAGGGCGATGGGATGGGGCCTGGGGGGATGTGGGGGAGGACAGGGGTAGGGCCGGCCGGGGGCAGGGCGCACCTTGACCTCGCGCCTCTTGCTGTCCTCCTCGTGCTCCTCGTGCTCCACGACGCCCTGGCTCAGGTTGGTGTAGTTGGCCAGGTTGTTGAGCAGCGAGGACACCATGGGGTTGCTGTCCATTTCCTCCTGCGTGGGGGCCGAGGGAGGGCTAGTCCCCCGGGTCCCCACACCCACTGGGGTTCCCATGGGGCTCCCGGCATTCCAGCTCCAAAGCCATGATCCACGGGGCTGAGGTGGGCCCACGTCACCCGACCCGTGCACACCAGGCCCCAAGCCAGGGGTCCAGGGCTCCCCAGACAGCCCATCCTATGCCGGTGGTAGCCACAGAGGCTCCCACGGTGTGCGGCGTCTGGTCAGGCAGGCGCCCCCGCCCCACCCCCAGCTCCTCAGCAGACCACAAGGTCTCGCGTGTCCCAGAGGAGGGAGTGCAAGTCACCTCAAAAAGCGCCATGTTCTTTCCTTCCAAGAAGCTCTCCTGGTCCACGTCCGTGTGGCTGATGAACGGGCTGTTCTCTCGTGGGTTTCCATCTCCTAGAGGGGTGACCACTCAGCTCAGTCTTACAAGCCCAAGGGCCTGAGGGGGGCCTGAGGGGACACTAGGACCCTTGGCTCCCCCAAGCCAGGTGCAGGGCAACGGGGGCGGCCGCTGAGCCCCCAGAACACAAACGCACATGTCACCTGCAGACGTCACCCCGTGCCTGGGACCCCACCAGCGACGTTCCTCGGGGTCGTGGCCCTGGCTGCTGGGACAGCTGCTTGTGCCCGAGCAACCCAGCCCTCCCTGCCTCCGTTTCCCCACCTAAGACATGACTCAAAGACACGAAGAGTGAGATTAAGTGACAGAAGGATCACCCTGTCCCAGGTGGGGCAGGGCTGGGGCGAGGTGCGGTGAGTCGCAGTGCCCAGGGCAAGAGGAGGCCAGGCGTGGATGCGGCCAGGCCCACGTGGAGCAGAGCAGGCTCAGCAAATGCAGAGCTCAGGGCCCCATCCCTGCCAACCGGTGGCCTATGTGTGGACAGATGGTGACAGCCAGTCAGGCCCTGTGTCCCGCCCCCCCCATATCAGACCCCCACAGGGGAAAATCACATCATCCTGTAAGCCGGACCTAGGTCTGGCACATTCACGCCCTGGCAGGACCCCCACCCCCAGCAGGACCTCCTGACCCCCTTCCCCATCCAAGTTGAGCCCCCACCGATTCTCCTGGAGACCCAAGCTGGATGCCAGGGTTGGGGGTTGGGATGTTACCACCACACCCAGGACCCCAGCGGGACAGCGGCCTGACCGCAGGGAAGACAGACTACCTTGTGGCCGTGGCGCCCATACAGAGGCCCTGGGGTTGGGCTGAAGCGCCACAGAGCCGTCCGCCAGGTCAGCAGCCCACACACGGGCGCGTGGGGTGCATCCCCGTGAGAGACAAGCCTGCAGTCTGCAGGAGCCCCACTGCCCAGGGCTGGTGACTGCTGACCTTTGTTCCCGAAGCCGGGGTCCTGGCCCAACCACCCGGTGCCCTGCCTACAGGCACAGCCTCCCCCTCAGGACCCTGCACCCCTCCACCCTCCACCAAGAGCCTGCCCACCGCACATCCGTCACCCTGTGCCTCTGAGGAAGGAGGTGACCTCCGTGGGGGCACGGGTCATGCCCAGCCCCGAGGCATGGCCGCGGATTCTCCCGTTTCTGCGAGGTGGTTCCAGGCCGGCACCGGCTTGCAGCACGCAGCCATGTCTGCAGACCCCAGAGCTGACCAGACAGCTCCAGCCCGAGATACCCCGTGCTCATCAGAACAGGAAAAACCCGGCACCTCGTGGCCCGTTAGCAGGCACTTGGGTTTAGATGTGGCTCGAGACACAGTAAGGCTCTGTGGACACAGCTGCCAGGGAAAAGCAGAACAGGATGTGGTCCGTCATGGGGGTTCAGCCTCTGGGAAGCACACAGCGCCCGCTCCCAGGTGCCGGGCTCCCAGGCAGCGCGGGCCTATCCGCAGGGGGCCGAGGAGAGGGCCCCGGGAGCACCGTCCCCTCAGGAACGTCAAGTCCTGAGACGTCCCTTGGGTCCCACGGTGCCCCCCGACTCCTGGGGACTCACGGCCCCGGCCTGGCCAGAGCCGCTCCCAACAGGAAAGCCAGCATGCTCACGCAGGGCCAAGAGGAGAAGCGATGCCGCCAGGCACGCAGGAACACGGAGTGCTCAGGTCCCCACCCAGTCCGTGGGTTCCCGACCCAGTCCGTGGGCTCCCGACCCAGTCCGTGGGCTCCCAACCCAGTCTGTGGGCTCACTACCCAGACCCCGAGACCAGGCACTGCATCATGGGGTCCAAATGCAAGCAGAGGGACAAGCTACAACCCCTGGGTGACAGGAGCCCCATCACAGCCCCATGTCACCCGGGACAGTGATGCTGCCCCACGTGCAGGAGCCACGGATGGGGACAGGTGGTGTGAGCATCCCGGGGACCGCACCCTCTTGCCGGGAGCCCCCCGTGTCCCCCAACACCGTACCTGCCTAGGAGTCACCACCCCCAAGGAGTGGGTGCTCGTGCCCAGATGTCCAGAGTTCAAGGAGGCGACCCTACAGAAGGCCAGACACCTGCATGCAGGAGGACCCCCCCTGGGGTCCAGTCCTCAGTGAGGCAAGAGACCCTCAAACCCACAGCACCGGCTCGGGCCACCTGGGCCTCTGACCTGTGACCACTGATGCCAACTGGACAGCTCCCCAGCGCGGAGGGACAAGTCTCCACAACCGGCATTCTCAGGCCCTGCGGACCCCCGCACTGCGCAGGGACTCACGGCAGGTCCTGTCACTCCAACATCCTGACAGAATTCCCACAAGGGCCTCACAAGCGGGTAGGCGGGCGTCAGGGGTCCTGCGAGGGCCGGCCGTGGGGATGGCGGGTCCTCGAGGGTCACGTGTGGGCACTGTGCTTGTGTCTGGGCTGCACAGTCTCCGATCTCAAGGGTCACTGTTAAGACCTGTCAGCCGCCGGAATCTGGTCACTGTCCTCCCCACTCGGGGGTGGGGCTGGGGAGGTCCCCAGTGCATCCCCACAGCAGCTCAAGGTGACAAGGGTTAGCGAGAGCGGGCCGCCATGCTGGGCACAGGAGAGAACCCCCATCCTCCCCAGCCGAGCAGCCCCCGAAATCCAGGCACACCCTGTCCCTGATGGCACACCCAGCCGCCCAAGGCCCCCCCAGACCCTCAGGGTCCCAGCCGTGACACCCGCCCCCCACAGCCCCACACCTGTGGCTGCCTGCCTGGTCAGCGCCACACGGCCTCTTCAGGACCTCAGCCCCTGCACTCGTCAGGACGGCGGCTCCCTGCCCGGCTCCTGAAACTGCACCATTTCCCACACCGAGAAGAGACCAGGAGGACGGACAGAACACCAAGCAGAGTACAAACGACCGTATTCCAACCGACCGCCATCATCACCGCACACGGGGGGTCAAGGAAACGGCCCCACGCCCTGAGCACAGGCGAAACCCTGCAGTAACCGCCCCGGAACACCGGGGCCCGGCGCGGGTGCCCCTTGCACACACTCGGGTGAGCTCGCCCAAGACCAGCCTGTGTGCCAGCGAGCGCCCCAGGCGTGGCCGTGGCTCCCTGCCTGGCGGGGGCTCTTCCGCCATCCACACCCCCTGCCAAGAGGGCCGGCGTCTCCCAAACCCCGAGCGTCAGAGTGAAAGGTCACAGCACACACCCAAACCCCACGCCGGACAGGGGCAGGCACACCCACCGAGGACCCGGTGCAGCAGGGAAAAGCCCCCGGACGACCGCAGTGCCGCCTGCGCCACCCACGAGCGGACAGGAGGCCCGGGCCGTGGCACCTGCTCCTCGTCACCAGGCGAGCACACCCGTCTAACCAAGGTCACGGTCAGGCCAAGTAAACACCAGGGTCACAAGCCAGCCAACACCCGGAAGCGAAAACGCGTGACAGCGAAGACTTCAGGAAGCTTGAGGCCACCCAGACAGGGACCCAGAGAGAAGCTGTGCCTCAGGTACGCCGCACCCTGGTGGACAAAGACAGGCGCGGAAGGTTCTGGAAGCTGGGAGACCAGCGTCGGGAAGGGGGAGAGCAGCTTGTGTCTGGGGTTCCTCTGATAAAGGACAGCACTGGGCCGGCTGGTGAAGCCGGAGGAAGCGTGGTCTCGCCTCCCAGTGGCTCGGGGACACCCTGCAGGGCAGAAGGGGGCAGAGAGATGCCGTCAATGTCGGTATTCGGGCAACTCGGGCCAACAGGTACGCGGGGATCCTCCAAGCGCTCCCCACGCCCCCAACTCCCGTTCGAGCAAAAGCCAAGCTTAGAAACAACTGTTCAGGCAGAAAGGAAACGGTTTCTAGCAGAGCCCTCGCCAAAGGGAAAGCCCAGGCCGGCCGCTTGGGCCGACGGCTCAAGGCCCCCAAACTGCCAACCGCATGGGGCCCGCCGTCCCCTCAGCAACCCCGTAGGCGCGGCCTGAGCACGCCGCGTCATTCCTGGGCGTCGGGCGCGCCGACGACCGTGTGCCCAACGACAGGGGCCCGGGGACAAGCCTGAGCAGACGGCAGCCCGGCCCCACGTCCTGCCAGGACCACGCGGAGGGACAGCAGCAGGGGCAGTGGCACACGCAGCCCGCCCAGCCGGCCGCCACGCGGGGTCACAGGACAGGTCCCCGCACCGCCCCCAGCAGGCTCCTCTCCCTTCCTGCCGCGGGGAGCGCCCTAAGGACTGAATCTGGTTCACAGAAATCTGCTGAGAACCTGCTCGGTGTACCCGCCCTCTGGCGGCGCTTAATTCCCAACACTGCTGAGCCCCGAGATCCCCTCAGAGCGAGGCACAGCGCCCCAGAGCGCCCCAAGCCAGAGCAGGGCACGGTCCTCCATGGAGCACGGGTCTCGGGGTGGGAGGGCGAGCCCCAGGACCATCCCCCGAGCCCGCCCCTGCCGCTCCTCTGCTCACTGGGGACAGACTGGGTTTACGATCATTTGGCCCGCACCTCCCATGGGGAACAAACACACCCGGCCCCACGTGGGCTACTCCCCACAAGCTCGACCACAGACTGGGGTGGGGGAACAGGGCAGGCGTGGCGGAGCTGTGGGAATGGCGCACAGGAGGTGCCCAGGACGCTGGCAGAACAGAGGGAGCTCCCTTTAAGAGGGCGAGAAGCGGGGAGCCACCCACGGAACGGAGCCAGAAACAGACCAGACATGCTGTCTGCTGGGCCCAAAACAAGGTTTCAGGAAGAACTGGAGCCCGGAAGGGGCACCGGTGGGCACAGGGTGCGAGGGCCTGGGTGAACCACCATGGCTTCACCTTGCTCTCTTGTTACAAAATGTGCCCCACACGTTCCGTGAAAGCCCCAGCACCCCGACGGTGGACATACATCCTGATGCCCGTCTGCACTCACGGCAGTGACCAGTGCCCTGTGTCCCTGACCCCGCAGGGACAGAGAGCCCGGGGAGTCCCCCATCAGTTCTGACGCCCATCTCTGACGCCACGAAATGTGAGGGCCATGAGCACTCGGCATGACCAGGGGCAAGGTCATCCTGGCCAACCGCGCCCCCTTCCCCAAGCCCAACTCTGGGCACGCCCCAGACTCCAGACTTGCTCTCTGCACAGCCCAGCTCCCCGTCCCTGAAAGCAGCGTGTGCATCCCTCCCACTCCCAAGCAAACACAGCAAATCCAATGCCAGGAGGGAGGCAAGGCCCGGGGCAGAGCTGGGGGCTCGCAGAGGCAGGGAAGCGGCCGTGACCCTGGCGGTCTGCTCCTGAGGCCCATGCAGAGCCCTCATTCCCGCAGAGGGCTGAGGCCCCATGCAGCCCCAAGCGCCCCCATCTCCGGCCATGCTCAGGTTACAGCCTCCATCTGCCCATCCACCCACCCCGCCTCCTCCGGAGTGAGCCAGACATCACTGCCGGGCTCCTTCCGCTTCTGCATGTGTAACTGGGATGTCCCCCACCTCTCCCCGAGGACGGGTCTCAGAGCAGCGGCATAAGAGACCTCGTCGGGACAGCATCCTCCCATCCTGCCCCCGCAGGATGGAATCCCGTCAGGTGACCCCCTGGTGCATCCAATGGCCAGACCCCGGGGCAGCCCTCGTGGCCGGATGTCTCTGAAGTGGTTCCAGCTGGAATGAAGCGTTTCTGGGTTCCACGACCCGAACAGTGGACTCGTGACACCCCCACCCCACCACGCTCCACATCCAGGACCACTGCTGGAATCTGAAATCCAGGCCAGCAGGATTCCCCCTGTGGTGCAGAAAGACGTCTGCCTTCAGGCCAGGAGACCACTGCCAGGCTCAAGGTCAGAGTCCCCATGGCTTTCATGGCAGATTTCTGGCTAAAACAAATACTGTGTCAAAATCAGAGCAAGTATCGTGAGGACAAGAGCCCTCAGAGGGCCCACGGCAGAGATGGAGCTGACACCGCGCAGCCCCTCTTCAGGGAGGACGGACGACCCTTTCCCGTCCCGGGGCTCCCTGAAAGCAGAAGGAAGGACGCCTCCGGAGCGTGCCTGGCCAGCAAGGAAGCAGAGAGGAACTTGGGCTGATGGGAAAGGGGACGTCCTTCCTGCCGGCCCAGCACCAGCCCATCCCAGGGCCTCCTCAGTGCCCAGGGCCTGCAGGGCCACCCCTGGGGCGGAAGCCAGAGTCACTCTTTCCCAAGTTCCACGCAACAGTCTCACGTCAGCACATTAAACCTGGTCTCCTTTGCCCCACACCCCGCACGCTCCCCCAACACAAGGCCCTTTACGTAAGGCCAATCACGCTTCTGCTCTGGGGTCCCTGATGCGGGACGGAGGCACGGCTTGCCCTGACGCCAGGGTCCACCCACGCATGAGGGATGTCCACGTGTGCACGGCATCTCCCGGAGCCCAGCACCCCACAGGGGCGCGTCCAGCCCACAGGGGCAGCTGGGCCTGCGTGCTGCTCCAAGAAGGCTCCCCGCAGGGACACAGCCTCGCTTGCAAAGCATCAAGCACTTCCTGACCCAGCACGCTTGCAACGGCAGGAGTGACCGGAAACCGCCACCCGCCAGCAGCCTCATGGCCAGAGGGCAGCGCGGCCGCGGGCTCCAGGCCTGCTGCATCCAGGGGCCTCCCGCCATGCCCCACCGTCTCCCACGCACCCCCACTCCAGAGGGGAGGCTCCCTCAGGAAACAGTTTGGGGACCTCTGGGAGAAGGGGTTGGGAAGGTTCCAGACACCAGAGGAACACAGCCACCTTCCAACACAGACCAAGGCCACCACGGCAACTCACTACTGCTACTTACAGGGCCTTCGGTCCCCAAGACCAGCCAGTGGCCCCATGTGCAGCACGTTTCCTTTATGTCTGACTCGGTCCAGAGAAGAAGGGGCATCCCAGGACAGGCTCAGTTACTGAGAGGCGGCAGCGCAGAAACACTGGGCCCGGAAGATCCCGCGGGCCGGACACATGCGCATGCATTCACACAGCACACGCACACACACTCGCACATGTGTTCTTATACACGTGGACATGCGGCCTCTCTGGGGACCTGCACCCTGAAGGCCTCACCAGACTCTCCCCCAAAGGGTGTGTCCCCAGCGCCGGAAACGGGGGACCCCACTCCCCAATCAGTCCCTCGTCTGCACCGATTCTGGTCCAACCTCTCCCACGACCTCTCCCGTGACTTCTCCCACATTGGGACCCGCCATTGACACACTGAGCCCCAAGGAGGGGGTGGTGAGTCTGCCAAAGGCACCAAGCCCTCCCCCTGCCTCCTGGGGCAGCTCCTGTTACGCACGCCGGCTCCTGTCTGGCGGCCACCAAGCCGGGCCCCTATGGCAGAGGGAGGAGGAAACCCGAGACCGGCCTGCAGCTCCTCCCGATCTCCGCCCCACTCGATCCCTCCCCAGTGACTGTCCGGGCTCCCTGGGAAGCAGCAGGCCTGCGGGCACCACAGCCAGAAGAAGCAGAGAGGTCACAGCCACCTCAGGGACAGACCCGCTCCTGGACGGGGAAACTGAGGCACAAGGCGCATGCACTCCTCAGGGCCCCCAGGAACACATCTGGCGCACATGGGGTGTGGGACAGCCAGTGCCCATAAGGAAAGTCCCCACTCGTGCCAGCACCCGGCTACCCCCACCTCGCAGGCGGCGCCAGGCCACGGCCACCAAGCGGACACGGGCTCAGCTCCCAGCTGTGCACACAGCCCACAGCAGCCCCTGCCTCGCGGAAGCGAAAGCAGCTCTAAGTGGCAAACACACCGAGATGGCCGTGGGCTCTCCTCCCCCATGCAGAGCCGCAGGCCGTGAGCCACACCGGCAGAGGGGGGCCACATCCCGGGACGCCGCTCGTGTTCCCAGCCCAGACCACACAGGGCTCAGGACAGCACCTCCACCTCCTCCAACTGTTCCTCAAGAAACCACCCAAGAGCAGAAAAGGAAACAGGCCCCAGGCACGCCAGGGCTCCAGGGCCTGCCAGAGACCCAGGCCAAGGTTCCAGCCCTAACACCTCCCCTCCCAGCGCGGATGCAGCCTCCCAGGCCCCCCCGGTCCCCCCAGGACACAGGGTCACCTGCTTGGACCCCACCACAGGGGCCTGCTCACCGGGACTCCTGACAGGAGGTTCAAGGACCCACATCACGGCAACAGCGGGGGTGCAAACAGGACAGGTGGCCAGGGGACCTGGCTTCGTCTGTCCCCGATCTTGGTCCTGCTGAAGCTGCCTGTCTTATCTGCACAGTCCAGACCTCTGCTCTGAAGAGGGAACTTCCCTCTTTCTCGTAAGGGGAAGACATTAACCCTCTGTGCTCTGCTGTTTCAGCGACAACACTGGCCCAAAGTCCCCCCGGTGCCCACAGGTAGCTGCCTGACAGCCTGGACGGCCCTAGGCCCGAACTCCCACGGCTCGGGACACACCTGCCCTGCCCAGCTCAGCTGGGGCTACAGCAGCAGTGGACACAACCCGAGGAGGGCTTGGCTCGCAAAGCCAGCGGAGACGGAAAGCGCCTGGCGCCGGGATCGGGAGTTAATACCTAACATCAAACACTCGGCACGCGTCTGCAGCAGCTGATGGCAGAGTTCATGTCCCAACTTGGGGGACAGCAGGAGATCCCAACACAGGCCGGCAGCACACACGCGACCAACAGAACATGGGCCCCATGTCCCGTGTCCTCCCCACTCACAGAGCCCGGCCCTGCTGCTGCCCCCCACGGGTGCCGTGGTGAGGATGGCGGCCCTGGAAGGGGTCCCTGGCCCAAGGTCACCTGTCCCTGATGCAGGAGCCTGGGCCAACCCAGAAGCCACCCTGCCAGTGACCCTGACAGAGGGGACTCCACTGGGCTGGGAGGGGAGGATGGGCGCCTGCACAGTCCCACCTGGCACCGCACCACCGGACCCAGTGCAGCCACCCCGTGCCTCACTGACCTGCTGTAAAGACCCCTGAGCCAGCCGCCTTGCCCGCTCCCGGTGGCTTCAACCCTGACCAGCTCCGCGCTCACACGAGGCACCACCCTCTGCAACGCCCCCAAGAACCCATCCGCATCCCCGAGACATGCGGTGAACCTGCCTCCACCTCTAGGAAAGGAAACATCTGGGGCCATTTACCTGAAAGAAATCCCCTGACATCCACAAGCACCGCCACCGCGGGGAGAGGCGTGGGCCACGCCACGTGGCTCCCAGACCCTCAGCAAGGGCAAGGAGGGGCTCCTGCCCCCCGACAAGACCCAAAACACCCACCACTGAGGCACCACCAGTGGGTTCCCCAGGCCCACCCGGCCCCACCGTCTGCCCAGCGCAGAGAGGCAGGTGAGGGCGTGGGAGGACACACAGCACGGCGGCCCCTCCACACCCAAGTCCTGTCGCTTCAGAGCCTGCTCCTTCCTGGAAACAGGTGTGAGGGGCCCCAGACGCCTGGGAGCTGCACACCCCGCGCCCCTCCAGAAGCGGTGAGGCCCCACCCCTGCTGGCCCCTCCACGGAATTCCCCTGGGCCATCTCAGTGTCCCGTGGCTGCAGAGCCTGACTCATCGTGCCTGTTTGGGGCAGGCTCACCCCACCGACCAGCACTAGGGGGCAAGCTGCTGGTCCCCGTCACCATCCCACAGTCTGACTCCTGAATGTGGGGACAGCCACACCCCCACGTGCCCACGTCACCAGAGAACACTGAGGGAGCAGAGGCTCCGTCTGTGGGGTCAGCTGCCTTCCGCTCTTGGCCACAGCTCCCCTTACTGAGAGCAGCAACTGGTGGGTGGTGGGATCCCCAGGATGGCCCGGTTCCAGGCTCCGGAACATCACCACCCTACGGGCAGGCTGCAGCTCAGATGTCCCGAAAGTCCGGAAGCCACACAGCAGGGGCCACAGAGGCCCCAGAGCGCATGGTCTCCAGAAGGGCCTTGCCCTGCCTCCCAGCCACCCTCACTGCTGGAACCCCCGTACCCAGCACCTCATGGCTCTCCGTCTTCCCCAGTGCACCACAAATCACGTGCTGGTCTCTGCAGCCTCTGTGCCCCCAGGAGAGCACAGACTGCTCGGCTCACCGATGCACCCAAGGCCATGAGGGACCTGCCAGGCTGCAGACTCCATAGGCTCAAAGAATAAACGGCCATGGCCGGTCACCAGCACCCAGCAGACCCCAAGGTGCGCGGCTGCCCTGGGAGCCAGACCCTCGGAGGCGTCCCTCATGCCCACACTCAGGGCAGACACCGCACCCCCCCGCCCAGCAGTGATCACCAACACTGGTGTCCACAGCTCAGCTATCTGCTCCAGCACAGCGGGTAACAAACTCAGGTCTGTAGAACTTTTCAGAACAACAGAGACCTGGATCTTTGTAGCGAGGCTCCTCGTCCAGGTCCTGGGAACAGAGATCAGAGGCACAGACGTGTCTCACCACTGCTTCCGAAGCCTGACCTGATGCCCTGGAGGCACACCTCCAGCCACTCCACGGGGCGGGTCCACTGAGGGCAGCAGCCCGACACCGACACCGCGTGACCACCAAGCCCCCGCCGTACCCACCTCCATGAGCGTGCACACACATGCACACATCCACACACAGGCCCACACGCGGGCATACACACACACACACAGGCCTGCATGTGTACACAGCAAACATATGCGTGCGCCCCAAAGACCGGTGTGTGACACATGTAAACACACGCACACACCCGTGGGCTCTGAGAGGGACTTACTCAAGAGGAGCGCCTGTCCCCAGGGGACCACCAGGTGCTTGGAGGACAGGGGAGCCAGCGCCCAGCCACACGCTCTGCTCGGTGTTTCCGCTCCCTGCTCCTCTGCCACTGACAACCGCATCTGGTACGCAGAACGCTGCTGTGGCGGCCCCCACCCACCAGCGGCCATCACCAACATCTCCCCACACAGCCTGGGGACCACAACAGCTTGTCCCCGGCAGCCGGCGTGGCCTTCCCTCCAGCACCCAAGGCTCTGTCAATGGAATGGCAGGAACACCGGTCCTTTCTGCTCCCACAGCCTCCCACAGCCGCTGTGACACCTCCCTCCCTTCCGGCAACCCGAGTCCTCGCCCAGCACAACCAGACCGTGAGGAAGCCACGCTGTCCTCACTCCTCCACCGCGCCCTTCACGCAAGCCCCTGCCCAGCCCGTCAGCGGCCACACACTCACAGAACCACAGCGTGAGGTCCAGGGCTGTGACCTCAGAGTGCGGCCCACACTGCCTGATGGCTGGCCTGCCACACACCCTGGCAGTGCATGGGCAACGCTCCCCGGGATCGTCTGGTTCAGTGCCTCCGGGAAGCACGGGCCCACTTCAGAGAGTGAGGGAGAGACCCCTGGGTGCCCAAGAGGAGCCGAGCCACAGAAAAGTCACCCACAGGACAAGGAGGCTGGAGAGAGTCTCAGCCGGGGACAGGGGACACAGGGCGGTCAGTCCAGCCTCCATGGGCTGAGCCCTCGACCTCCACCCGGGCCCACAGCCTGTGGTCACGGCTCACTGCACACCTGCCCGCTCCAGGGCCCACCCATAAGGCCCAGAAGGGCCTCCACCCAGGCCCACCAGTCACACGGCTAAAAACCCCACGCGTGGGACTTAGGAAGACAACCTAATCCTCACCACCCCTGCTCCAAAAGGTGTTTCTCCAAGAAACACAGCACAGAGGGACGCAGAGCCCCTCCCACTTGCGATCACTAATCACAAGCAAACGCAGGACGAATGTCCCGGAAGACCCACAGGACCCCAAGGAAGGCAAACCTGTCATTGTGGAACACACCCCACCCCACTGGCCCAGGGTGGGGAAGCCGCTGCGGATCCCGCCTCCACCCCCCGTGCGTACCCAGCCTCCCTCTGCCCAGGCCTCCACGGACCACCACTGGCTGTGGCTTCCCATCTTTCCGGCTCTGAAGCACCAGCCACGGGCCTGGGGAGGCCAGTTAGGGTCAGTGCTAGGCTTCCTCCCGCCTCGGCACTGAAGGCCTGTAGCTGGGGGGCCTCCCACGGCCCGAAGACAGGACCCGGCCTCTTCCTGCGCCTGACACACAGCGCTTGCCTAGGGCGCGTGGAGCAGGAGCCTGGGGGCGAGGGCGGTGTTTGGGCTCCTTCCAGCTCTGCTCCACGGTTCACCAGTCCTCACTGAGGCTGGGCAGACCCCACGGTCCTGCGCAGCTCCGCCAGGCTGCCCAGGGCAGTGCCGCTCCTCCCGACCGTCAGTCACTCTCAGCACACCCTGGGCCCTCACCCTCCAGTGTCAGGATTCCTCTTTCCAGACAACTCAGGGCTTCCAGAAACACCCCAGGAAGGTCTCCTGAACCTCACTTCACTGTCACCAACTCCAAGAGGCCCATCCACAAAGCCAGGACCTTCCCTGGGGTACTGGCCGAACCTGCGGCAGGGCCAGATGTGGCTGCTGTGGAGACCCCAGGGTGCACGGAGGGGCTCCGGCCTGGTCTCCCCAGGCCCCTAACCATGCTGGTGACTTGGTGCCAGTCACAGGGTCACTCTGAGCCCCAACTGCACTCCAGGACCTTAGAGGAAACGGCAATGCCCACCCTAGCAGAGGCCCCAAAACACGAGTGCAGTGACACACACAGGACACCACACCCCCAACCCCTGTCCGGGGGACAAGAAAGAGCGTAGCACACAAAATGTCAGACCCAGATGACCTCTCTGCAGGCGCGGCTCACAGGGCAGGCTTCATGGGGGGAGGGGGAGGCATGAAGCCCCCATCCGCATGTGCCCACGCTCTGGGCCAGACATCACGCAGGGCCATGAGATCCCAGGACAGCCCTCGGCAGGAAGGGAAAGGGCGAAAGCTGAGAGAGCGGGCGGCACTCAGTGAGGCCAGCTGGGGGCTCAGGAGCCCGGCCGCCCACCAGCCCGGATGGGCAAGCCGCCCAGCCCTCCTGGCAGCCGCAGCGTCTGGCTCCAAGCCCACAGCCCCAGAGCCCAACATAGAGCTCCTAAGTGGAGGGACAAGGAAACGAGCAGAAAGAAAATTACCCCGGCCTCCACACAAGAGCCACTCCAAATCTGGAGAGAACGGACCCGGTCCGCCCAAGAAGGGGCCAGTGGACGGGGAGCAGGGCAGGCAACAGGGAGCCTCCTCTGGAAACACGAGGCACGTCTGGAGGCTGCGAGGACACGGCTCATTGGGAGGACGATGCCAGAGCGCGCTCAGAAACAAGGAGAGGCTGGGTGCACAGACCCTGCCTTCTTCACCTGCCTCCTGTCAGGAGTCCTCAAGCCAGGCCCCAGGACACACACAGAGCTGGATGGGGGCCTCACCCCGCATGCGGGAAGGGACACCTAGGGAGGGGGGTGCACCTCATGGCGGGCGCTCTCAGAAGGGCCGGCCCTGCCAGCCAGGGCAGGGGGCCTGCAGGGGTCTGGACCATGGGAACGGGGAGCCTCTGCCCAGACACAGTGGAGAGCCACGACTGTGGACTGCTCTCCCACGACCCCCAGTTCTAGAGAGTAGCTACCGGAGGTGACCCAAGGGTTTGGAGCCTGGAGGACAGAAGGCGCGGGCCTGGGGGTTGCCCCCAAGAGAAAGTGAAAGCGCTGGGCACCTCCCGAGTCCAGAAACAAAGGCGGGGGAGAAGGACCCTTGGCCAGAGCACGGTTCCGCTGGGATGGGCGGCCCCTCCCCCAGCCCCGCCGGGACCGGCCGACCTTCCCGTGATGACCCCGCGGAAGAGCGGGTCCGTGGGCAGTCAGGCGGTGCCCACAACTGGGCGCTCGGCCGGGGCTTATCGGGCCGGAGGCCTTTGCCCCAGCGCGCAAGAGCAGAGCAAAGGCAACAGGAAGGAAGCAGGAAGGCACGGGGGCCGCCCTGGCCGCGGCCGCCCGGGACCGGGGGGCCCGGACGTTCTCACGCAGGGGGAGGCCCCTCCCCGTCTCCATAGCTACCCCGGGCGTCCCGGCCCCGCTCGCGTCCCACCCGGCGAGCGAGGAGGAGGGAGCCGGCGGCGGCCCAGCGGGAGCGGCGCTCGGACCCGCAGCCCCGGGAGCCCTGGGCGCGGCAGGAGCCCTGCGCCCCCGGGACGAGCCTGGGGACGGGGCTCTGCAGGCCGCTGCAGGGGTGCGGGGGTCGAGATCGGGCTCGTGGGGGTGAGACGTCGTGCGGAGGGAAAGGGGCCGCCGGGGGGACCCTGAGGGAAGGGGGCGCGGACGGTGCGTGGAAAGTAGCCCTCCCGGGCCGCCCCCTCCCCAGACCCCGCCCGGGCCTCCCCTCCTCCCGGCCGTCCGCCGACCCCGCGCAGCCCGGCCCCGCCTTTGTCCCGCGGGCAGGTGCGGCCGCGCTCACCCGGGCTCTGGCAGTCGGGCTCGCCCTCGGGGGGGCCCGGCGCCTCGCTCCCCTCGGCCCCCTCGGCCCCCTGGACCCCTTCGGCCGCCGCGGCCGCCTCGTCCGGGCCGCCGTCCGCCCTCGCGTCCACCGGTACCACAGTGAAGTTGGTGGGCATGGCGCCCGCTCCCCGCTCACTCCGCGCTCCGGCCCGCGCTCCGCCGACGCGCCGCGGGACTTGGGCGCAGGGGCGGGGTCCGCGCGGTCCGCCCCCGGCCCGGCTCGCTCCGCCCCCGACCACGTGACCTCACCTGCCGGCCCCTCGGCCTCCGGAAAAGTTTGCGCGCGGCGGGGCGGGGCGCGGCGGGGCGGGCGCCTCCCGCAGAGGTCCCCTCCCCCCGCCTGCGCTCCAGGACCGCCCGCGCCCCCGGGTGCCCCCTTCCCCGGCGTCGCCCCGCCCAGAGCAGGCCCTCGCCCGCCCTGTCCTCTCCAGCACCGTGCCCCCACCCCCGCTGGCCCCTGCCAGCAGGGTACCCCCCACCCAACCAAGCGGGGATCGGGTCTTCCCTCTCCCTCCGCGCCTGACTCAGGCGCCCCCGACGCCGGGGTTTCCAACCCGAGGGAGCCGTGCTTCGTGGGGGCCAGGGGTGGAGAGCGAAGGCCACTGTGCGGGCGGCCTTCGGGGCTGCTGCGGGGGTTCCGTCCTCAAAAGACATAACCCAAACAAGTTACCAAGGGTCCTGGCCCACAGAGGACCCCAGGCCTTTCCCCTCCGCTCAAGGGAGTGCTTCCCAGCCTCTCTCCTGGGGATCCCTCCCTTTCCTTCCTCGAGGCCAGGCTGGGGCAGCCATGGAAGGGAAGGGAGGCCAGGCGAGGGAGGGCTCCGGACCCTAGCCAGGCACCCCCCAACCCCCCAAACATCTGGCGCGCTCCTGAGCAAAGGACTCATGGAAAGGAGGGAGTAACAGCACGTCCATCCAAGTGGAAGTCAGTTCTGGCCTCCGAGCTGTGACGGCGCCCAGGAGCAGTGAGCCCAAAACGCAGGTCAGGGTTAGGGTTTCCCAGCCAGAAAGCAGAGACGCGGGAGGGCAAGCAAGGCCACATCACACCAGTAACCCAATGACCAGGAGGGGCCGATCACAGCTGGAAAATGTGCCTAGAACAGCCAGAAGGAAGGCCCGCGGCTCTGTACCTCGGGTTACAGAGGCCTGGGTTCTCTCTGCACGGTTCATATTCACAACAAACGCTATAAAGCCAAATTCAGAAAGTCCATCCTCAAATCAAAGACAAAAGAAGCCGGTCGGGTGGCCAGGCTCCCCTTCCGTCCCAGGCTCCTGCCCCAGCCGGCTCCAGCACCCCAGCCGGCACTAGCACCAGCTTGCCCAGGGGGCCCAAGCCTGCGGGACTGCACTCGGGAACCCTCCTGGCCCAGTCTCCACGGAGAGATACGGACAGATACGGTCCCGTGGCAGGGGTTGGGAGTGTCAGATGGCAGAGGTGCCCTCAGCTGCTCTCCTGGGGCAGCAGCAAAAAAGGTGGGGAGAAGGTCGCCCCCCAAGGACAGAAGGGTTTCCAGGTGTCCTGCTTGGGGAAGGCCAGCTTCGCTGAAGAAGTCTGGGGTCCGTCAGCAAGACTGCAGAGCACGGTGCTTAAGGGCAGGCGTGTGCGAATGGAGGTTTGCCTGGCCCTGAGCCCCGGTGACAGCAGGAGCGCCCCAGAGGAGCCCAGTCTTCACTTTAGGATGAGGACGTGAGCCCCAGAGGTGCAGGGTCATTCTCAGGTGGCTGGGGGGTTGGGGGGGCTCTCTTCTCTCTTTTTCATGGCCTATGGCAGATCCTCCAACTCTCATGGCCCCAGAGTTCTGCTCATCCTTCCCGGCTGGGAGCTGGGAGCGTGCTGTTGGGACCCACCAGGGAGGATGGGCGAGGGACGGGGTGCTGACTGCCCCGGGGTCCAGGGCAGACACCAGCCTGGGAGGCTGAGACCACCTCTCCCAGGAAGTATGGGCCTGGGCCAGTCCTGAGGAAAAGGCTACCTCTTGCCCCAAAGGGAGAAGATGCCCCAGGACACTCCGTCACTGACTGTGAGGCCCACCAGGAGGGCGGCGGGGAGGGAGAGGGAGGAAATGAGGGGCAGGAAAGAAAGGAGGGGAGGAGGAGAGGCAGGAGGAGAGAGGGAGAACAGAAGAAACCTGAGAGGCTCAAGAGGTGGGAGGAGGGGCGGGAGACCCCTTCACTTAAAACCAAGTGTCTTCTTCTGAGCAGACCGTGTGCGTTGAGCTGTCCCTGGCCGGGGCAGTACAAGGACAGCAGGGTACAGAAGTCTGGGACGGGAGAGGTCACTTCAGGAGCCTTTCATGGTTCTGTGGCTACTGGACTCTCCTGGCTGGCAGGGCGGGCAGCATTCCCTCTGCGGCGCCACCCAGGGCCGGCGTGGCCTCTGAGGTCCGCAGTTGGTCCGTCCTGCTGAGGCTCAGGAAGGGGCTGCTGAAGTGCAGGCGGTGGGAGGGGGTGTGGACGGGCAGGCCAGAACCGGGCATCTGCCCCTCCCCCGCCCCGGCTGCAAACAGGAGCCTTCGGCCCCAAGCGCACACCCTGTGACCAGCCCTGTGACCGCTGGCATCTGGGTGGCTTCCTGGATGCCCTGCAGCCTGCCCTGGGGACATGACTCTGGCCCTGAGGGGGGTGGGGCAGGCTCTCTGTCCTGAGCACTGAACCGGTCTGGGGTTCTGCAAACAATGGCCTGACTCCTCCAACGCGTCATTGTCACCTGAGGACACAGAAGCAAGAACCGGCCAGGCCAGACCAGGGACAGCTGTGAAGGACGTTATGGGACCAACTGGGTGGTGTGACAGCCCTCACACTAGTCTTGCACTTTTCTGTAGCTTGGAAATCTTTCAAAATAAGATAATTTTAAGGGCTCCTGGGTGGCTCAGTGGGTTAAGCCTCTGCCTTTGGCTCAGGTCATGATCTCAGGGTCCTGGGATCAAGCCCCGCGTCGGGCTCTCTGCTCAGCGGGGAGCCTGCCTCTCCGCCTCTCTCTGCCTGCCTCTCTGCCTGCTTGTGATCTCTGTCTGTCAAATAAATAAAATCTTTTTAAAAAATAAGGTAATTTTACAGCTCTAGGAAAATCTTCTGGTTTTCAAGAGACAAATGGCTGTATGTTAAAAACACTAAGCTATGCATGACCTCCACTGCCCCCTGCAAGGTTCTCATGGCCACTGCCAGCTGTCCCCACCTCAGGACGTCCTGCAGGGGACTCTGGGGCCACTGGCCCAGGCGGTGCTGAGGGAGGGCCCGCAGCCTGGAATCGGAAGCCAGGAAGCCGCCATCCCACCTCCTGAGCTCCGGAGACCGTGCTGGGCTGTGCTTTGTGAGATAAGCCAGTAACGGTAAGAGGCCCTGGAAGTTAGAAAGCGCTAACCAGGCTTTATAAGCCTTTCACAGAGCACAATTCCCCTTCAGCCACGGCTGGGCACCCCACCATGGCTGGCTGGCGGGGGGCCTTCCTACCGCCCCCAGGGCTCCCCTCTGCTGGGAGCTGGTGGGAACCCTGTGCCCCTCTTCCCACCTCATTGTTTACAGAACAAAGGCTTCCTTCCCACTCTCTTCAGAGCGAGAGACACCAAAACACTGCTTTGGCCTCACACCCTGTTCTGGTTTCACACGTCACTTCTTTTCAAATAAATGTCACTTCTTTTCAGATAAATCCTGGTGGAAACTCGAGAAGCCTCTTGCAACACAGGTGGGGTTTGAAAGCCTGTGGACAACCGAGCTGAGATGCTGGTCCCTGACGGCTGCGGCCACCTCCTCCCCACCCCACCCCCCACCGCAGCCTGGACTCAGGGCACCCACAGCCCTAAGCCAGCACCAGGCCCAGGCAAGGACCCTTAGGCCTCCCCGCACCCCATGGCACTCCCCAGGCCCCTGAGGGCCGTCGGCTGGACGATGTACCCCCACCCCCAGAAACGTCTGAAGCCACGTAGCCTCAGAGTGACTCTGTAACCATTCCTGCCCGTCTCCCCACGACAAATGTCCTGGGGCCCACGACAGTCAGTGTGCTGGCCTCAGCGCCTCCCGTGGGAGCGGGGGTCATGGATGGTGGTCAGGAGCCGCAGAAACCGTCAACAACAGGGTTTCGTACCAGGACTCTCTTGTCCGCCCCTCCCCCAGACCCTGCTCCCCGGGGCCCTTCGCCCACGCTCCTGGGCACTGCCGTGTGGCTCCCCGCATGGCTCCTGCTTCGGGGACTATCAAGGAGCCAGGAGCACCCCGTTCCCCTGGACCTCCCCCAGGGAGTTCCTGGGAACGGGCAAGGTGGGGACAAGAGTGTCTGGCTTTGGGCTTTTTGGCGCTCCTGACTTCCCTTAAGGCACAAACGCCTCGTTGTCCCCCCAAGGTCCACATGCAGGCAGTTCCCAGCCACTGCTCCCTCTGAAGGCTTCCCACATGACTCCCAGGTTCCAGAGTTACTCCCAGATCCATCAGGATGTGATAAGGCGGGCCGGGGTTCACCCCTCAGCCTGCCACAGAGCCCCCTGCAGACCCGCAGGACACGCCAGGGGACCCCTGCGCTGGGCTGGGCCTGGGTATGTGGGGACGCCATCAGGGAAGCCCCAAGCTTACGGGAGCACAGCCTAGAGTCAGGGGCCGCAAGACAGATTTACCCTAAAAATGGTGGCTGAGGCATTCCCTCATGGCCTCGAAGGCTTTCCTGACGAAAGTGCCAAAGTGGTTTCTGATCCTCACAGAGCGGAAACGTGGGCCCCACAGCGCCCAGACTGCTGTCATCCAGGTGGCCGGCCGGGCGTGTCCAGATCCCGTAAGGACACCCCACCGATCAGTAAGAAGGTGCAGAGGGCAGCCACTGCCACGTGCAAAGACGTTGGCCCATGGCCGCACACCAGCCCAAGTGTGCACATGGGAAACGTGCAGCCATGTTGGGAGACCCCCACATGCCTTGGCGAGGACCCCCAGTCCTCCTCCCCACAGGGAGTTACAGGCACCAAGGACACGTGCTGGGATGCTCGGGGTAGCGCGCTCCTGTCGGCCACCGTGGAGGCGGACCACGAGCCCGTCCACACAATGGGAGGAGGGACAAGAGTATCCACAACAGGGGCCGACCACATGTTGGTGAGAGGAGGCTGTGTGACCTGTGCCGCTGGCAGCTCGGGGCAGGCAGGGCCAGTCCAGACCTGCGTTAGGATGACAGCCCCGAGGCGCCTGCTCGGGCGTGGGGCACAGAGCTCGCCAGTACAGCCCCAGGAGGGCACCGCCGTGCAGGCCATGCCTCGTGGGAGAGAGAACCACTCTTCCTGATGCCCAGAGATGTGGCTCCACTCCATGAGGGAAGGGGCAGCAGCACCTGAGCCCCGGGCCCCCCGGCGCACCTTCACAGGCCCGAGTCCCTCATTTCCCCACGCAGGGGTCCGCCCGGGGCCATGCCTCCCACCACCTCTGCCACCGCGGGCCAACGGAAACTGTTCAACCACAAGCACATCTCCAAAGAGCTCCGTCTGGCCCCACACGGTCACAAGGCTTGGAGATCCCTGGTGGGAATCCTGCAGGCACAGGCGATGGGCTCGGAGCCCCACGGATGGTCGGCCCGGACGGGGGCCAGCACCGAGGCCAACGGGACAGCCAGGCACCTGCCCCTCAAGTGGCTTAGAGCCTCGTGGGGGTGGGGAGGCCGACGTCCGGCCCCCAGGTGCTCGTTTCCCTCATCCTGACCCCAGACCCCATGTGGGGACTCGCCCAATACTCACCATATATCAGGCACCACTGTTTCTGTGCGGCCCCAATTAGTCACGGAGAAAGAACAAGACGACCATCCGCGGGCAAGATAACGACCTCCGTTCCGGGGGTCCCAGAGAAGCCCCTCGGCACGCTAGACATCACCCAGCACCCGGCGAGGCTGGGACCAGAGGAGGCAGCAAATGGTGTATCCACAGCCCCGCAGGCAGTGAACGCAGGTCCAGACGGAGCTGTGCCTTTCCTGGGACTCGGGCCCCCAGCCCACCCACGCCCAGCCCGGGTCCCGAGGCAGGGAGCCCCGGATGCCCGTCCACAGGCCACCCTCAGAAGCCGGGTGGGCTCTCCCAGGAAAGGGTGGTGGTGTCCGGACAGGAGGGCAAGGGTAGGGGTCAGGTGGCCCCCAGGGCAAGCCAACTCCTTGGCTGACCAGTCCCTCCATGGGCTCGAGGCTCCATCCCTGAGAACCACCGTGCCAGGCCATGTGGCCATCCCCGGACCCACAAAGTGGGCAAGTGGGCCTGCATCCCAGGCTCTGTCTGCGCAGGAGGCGAGGTCCGCAGGCCTCGAGGAGGGAGGTGGATGGTATCTAGGGCTTCGGGGGGCGGCCCCATGGGGGAAGGGGGCCCTGGCCACGGGCCTGCAGGGCTGCCGGCTTGGAGACCGGGCCCAAGCAGAGCCAACTTCAGGGTTCCCCTATCCAGACAATGGCATAAGGAGCTAGACAGGAGGCCTCCAGGAATGCAGGGAGGCGGGGGGATGGGCCACACCAGGCCCTAGAAGAGGTCCTAGAGGACCTGGTCCCTTGGGGGTCTGTTCCCGGGAGCCTCAGCCCAGGGAGGCTGAGTATGGCCCAGAAGTCCTCGCACAGCCACCCCCAGGGAGCTGTCCGAGGACCCTCCCCACTCCCACGACCAGCTGCAGGAGGAACCCTGCCGCCCCACCCCGAGCCCGTTCCTTCTTTGGGCTCACTGTACACCGGGAGAGCCACCGGGAGGGCCACACTGCCCTGGGGTCTCCAGGCAGCCCCGGGCAGGGGCCATCACTTCGGAGACTGCTTTCGCACCGCAGCTCGGCCCTCAGGCCCACGGTGAGGGCACCCCATTCCCACGAGCCCAGCCCTCCTGAAGCTCCTGAAGGGTCTTCCAGAAGGCCAAGGGTGGGGCAGTGCCACCAAGAAAGGGCCTGGGCAGGGCTGTGCCGGCCTCGGCTATTGTCCATAGGAGCCCGTGGTGACACCCGCGGTCCCCAGGTCCCATGGGGGAAGGTCACTAGGTCATCCTAGAGTCCCCGGGACCACACCAACGTCCCCTCTGAGGACAGGATCCCCACGCACTGTGGTGGCGATGGGATGAGGTGTCCTCGGGAAGGGGACAGCCTCGCGCCTCACCTGGCATCGGAACCTCAGTGCAGTCAGTGGGGGTGGAAGCCGTCCCCTTGGCACCGAGACCATGTGTGGGACGCCCAGCCCCGTGGTCACAGGGGCTCTGAGTCCTGGTGCCATGGGGCTGCTGGGCCTCCATTCAACCTCGGGTCCTTGACAAAAATGTCACTGGTTTTGACTTTCCTTTCCTTTTCTAAAAATCTGTTTTTGTGAGGCGCCTGGGTGGCTCAGTGGGTTAAGCCTCTGCCTGCGGCTCAGGTCATGATCTCAGGGTCCTGGGATCGAGCCCCGCATCGGGCTCTCTGCTCAGCGGGGAGCCTGCTTCCTCCTCTCTCTGCCTGCCTCTCTGCCTACTTGTGATCTCTGACAAATAAAAAAAATAAAACTGTTTTTGTTTAATTGTGGTAAAACATACAGAATGTTAAATTGGCCGTTTTAACAGTATTTAGCTGTGTAGTTGGGTGGCATTAGGGAGGCTCACAAGTGTTAGCACAACCGAGGAAGCCGCTGGCTGGTGTGGCCCTGACGCCCGGAGGGGACGGGACCTGTGAACAGCCTGCGGCCTTCCTGGACCCGCCAGCCACTCAGGGTCCGGCCAGTCAGGCCCTCTCCTTGCGTTGTCATTTCTAAAAACCCATCTCTTGCTCCTGAGAAAACTCCTAACCACTTCTGCTCAATCGGGGTTTGCTCAGATGAACTCCTAAAAAAATTTTAAAAATAGGAACGTGTCTCAGTTTACCTTTGAACAAACGGTTGTGCAAACTGTCGCCACGGTCCGTCTGCAGAACGCTCACTGTCTTGCAAGACAGAATCTGTCCCCAGGGACACTAAGCCCCGGCCCCGGCCCCTGGAAACCACCGCCTCCTTCTGTCTGACAATGGTGACTAAGCACATCACAGACGCAAAATCGCGTGGTGTTTGTCCTGGTGACCACCGGTTTCACCGAGGCCCGGCCACGCCACAGCCGGTGTCCGTGCCCTTCTCCGTAAGGCTGAATGACACTCCAGCCTGGGGCCGGGCCGGGTTTTGTTCATCCAGTCGCCCCGGGGGTGCTCTGGGTCTGTTTCTACCTTTCGGCCACGTGAATACTGTTTGTCTCACTAAATGATGCCCTGCACGGAGCGAGGCGGACAGCGGCCGGGGAACACGCCTGAGCAGGCACAGATGCATTGGAGGTACGGGTCACACCCCACGCACGCCATCCAGGAGGAGACGGGACGGACAGACAGGCTCCCTGGACCTTCTGCTTCGGTGGCCAAAGCCCACACGCCTGGACAAAAATACTTCATCATTTCAATTAAGTGGCTGCTGTCCAGAGATAAGCAGGTCACGCTCCCGCGCCCCGGGCGGGGATTTCTATCCTATTATTATCCGCAGCACAGATAAGGGGACCAAGAGCCTCTCTCAAGGTCACACCAACCAGCCCAGGAAGGGGGGGACCTGCCCAGGGCTTCTGCAGTCCCTGTGGGGGAGGGGGGGGACTGCTCAGACGCCAGCCCGAGGAGGGGGGAGGGGTCCCCCCCCCCCCGTCCTGCCCCTCAGGGTGGGCCCTGGCCACCCCCCACCCAGCCGCCACGCCCCTGGCAGCTGACCTTGGGAACTGAGGCAGAAGGACCCTCCATGTAAATAATTAAAACCTCGCGGCCGGTGCGCCCCTCTGACCCGGCACAGCAAGGCCATGGGGCTGAAGGCCGAGGCCACCCCCAACCAGGGGCTGAGAGACCTGGCCTGGACGTCAGGGGCCCGCAGAGCAACGCCCCCCAACCCCCGCTGGCCTCCAGCTGGACACGGACGGTTCTGATCTGCCACCGGAACCCAAATCCATGTGGTGCTCTGGACTTTCTTCCATTCCGCCCGGAGGAGAGGGGAGGGGCCGGGCGTGGGATCTGAGCTGCGGAGCGAGATAACCATCTCCCGGCTGAAGTGCCTCGTTTCAACGCAAAATATTTGGCCTGAACCGCGGGAGAGCCCACGGAGGAACGCGCTCGCGAGCCTGGCTGCCGTCTACACAGAACTGTTTGTGTAAATACCACAATCGTTAATTTCTATTTTCTCGGGGCAGTGAGCTAAAAATACACTTTAAAAATAAGCTTGAAGGCTGCGGAAGTATACCAAGGTCACTTGGGCCTTACAGCTCAAAACCGCAGAGTCCGTGGCCCTGGCAGGTGCCACGTCCTCCCAGAGGCAGCCGTGCCCGGCCCAAAACGTGTGCAAGTATGATGAGCACAGAGAAAATCCATAAAACACGGGCTGACGAGGAGTGTGGGGCGCGGCGCTCTGCTTCTGGGGACGAAGGACTCGCACATCCAAAGGGCAGAACCAGGAAAGTCTGCCGCTTCGGCAAAGCGCGCGAGGAAATGGCAGCCGGCCTTGACGGCCAGGCCAGCAACACAGTCCTGGCACACAGGGCGGCGGAATAGCCTTTCCAGGGGACAAACCTCGCCCGAGCGGCAGGCGGACGGCCCTGGGAGATGCCCAGAGACACGGCACCGGCAGGCCGGTGAGGAGGTCGGCGGGGGTCTGACACCTGCCCGGCCGTGGCCCCGTGGTGCAGCCCGCTCGTGTGCAGATGTGGGGTCCTGTGTTGACCGGAGCTCCCCAGCGGCCACACAGCGTGGAGAGAACAGGGAGCCGGCGGGCGGGGAGAGCCAGGACCGCAAACACATGCCGAGCCCAAGAGGGCGGGAGAAGAGGAGCCCCCCAGCTCGCCGAGCAGGCTGCACATGGACCGGCCCTCCTGAGGGCACAGGCTCCACGCCGTCGCCCTGCACAGCCACAGCAGACACAACAGCCTCGCCGGCAGGGGCTCAGACGTGCCTCTCAGGAACCGACCGGACAAGTGCACGAGGGGAAGAAGCCTGTGGAGGTAACGGAGCGGCACAGCACACCTGCCACGAGACTGACCAGACCGACAGCTGCTAGGGACGCCCAGCCCACCGCCTCCACAGCCCTGCGCCAACCCAGGGCCTTCACAGAAGTGACCGAGGCAAGGTCACGCCAGGTACGTGGGCCCTGCGCCAGTGCGGCTGGCGGCATCAGAAGGAGAGAGAGACGTTTGAAAATGTGCAGGGGACAGGGGCAGGCTTGTGGTGGCCGCACAGCCACTGCCTGGGGACGCCCGGGGGCCCTGGGAGCTGGAAGAATCCAGGCGAGATACCCTCGAGCCTCTGGAGGGAGCACCCGCCCCTTAACACAGGCTCTGTCGCTTCGGGAAGGTCAGAGGGGAACCTGCTGTCGTCTGAAGCCTTGGGTGCATGGGGACTTGGGGCAGCAGGCCTCAACGGAGCTGCGGGTCGTCAGGAGACGCTGGGAATCACACTCTGAAGTTGTATGCGACAGAGACCAGCTCCTGGGGGGAGCAGGGCACATGTTCCCAGGGCACAGCCCACCCAGATTTTCACAAGAACAAGGCGTTCTGAAGAACGCGCTGTCCCCCGGGGAGACCCAGACCTACCCCCGCACCCCTGCTCAGCCCAGACGGCCGTGCCGGCGTGACTTCCCAAACACGGGAGGAATCGTGTTGATCACAGTCAACTCCTCCAGACGGCGGAAAGAGAAGAAGGAATGTTGCCCAACTCGCTTTCTCAAATCAACATTGGTCATCAAGGAACCAAAAGATGCGACCAGGGCGAGCCATCCTACGCCCGTGAAGACAGCGCAGCGCTGTGCTCGACGGGGGCCACGCGGCCCTTTCGTCCTGGGGCTGGTTTCTCAAGAGATCAACTTGTGCTCATTCACAAGAGAAAGCAGGATTTGTGCGTTTCTGATTACCTGTGTTACCTGTCTGTGCACGTTCACTGAGAAACGGATGTGTCCAGGGACACGCGCATGGCTCTCTGTCAGTTAAGCCTCCGTCTCTCGGTTTTTGGCTCTGGTCATGATCTCTGGGCCGTGGATTCCAGCCTGGCGTCGAGCTCCGCGCTCACTGGGGATGCTGTTTGTCCCCCTCCCTCTGCTCCCCCGACTCACGCTCACTCTTTCTAAAATAAAAATAAAACCTTAAACAAAATGGATGTGTCCCGGGGGCAGGACAGATGGGGACAGTGGTGGCAGGGGGACGCTCTGGCTCGCCACTGCAGAGCCGAGTACGGCTGACAACCTGTCCCCATGCCAACCGGCTGCGCCAAGGCAGGAGGTCAGCGGCCCGGGAGGCCCGGGAGTCAAGGTCCGGCAGGTCCTGGCTGCCTGGATAAAGCGTCTGCTGTCCCGCGGCGGGAGGAGACCCGCAGGTCCACGCCGCTCTTGCGCACAAGCCCCCGGGGCTCGGGGGCCATGGAGACCTGCCCCAACTGAGAAATCTAGCGACTGCCAGCTGATGCGGGGCCTGTGCCTGCGCCCGGTCCCCAGCCACGGGGTCTCCCGACGCCAAGGCACGCCCACGTGCAGACGCCCGGGGCAGTAGTTTCTTTGCTCCTCAGCCTGCTGATGGAAGGTTCTAGAATCAATTCTCAGACGCAGGAATGTGTGCTGCCCTCCATCACTCCACGCGGCCCCTGGCAGTGCTCAATAGTTATCCACTAACTGATGAGCTTGTCTCTCTGAGACGGGTCCTGCCGGAGGTGGCAGGGGGCGGCCCACCCAGTTCTCACTGATCCCCACATGGTGCGTGCATGCGTGTGTGTGCGTGTGCGGGAGCGTGTGTGAGCCCATGAGACTGAGCCACCCGGGCTCTGTCCTTCCTAGCGCACAGCCGCATCTTCTGGACATTAGGCACCATCCCGGGGCCCTCCTCCAGGCACCTCAAGCTCCACCGCCACCCGCCTTGCTGGGGTGCAGGTGGCCGCTGGTGTGGAATCCACTGGGTGCCTCACGGCCTCGGGAGAGCCCTGCCTCTTGCCTCCGAGGTGGAGACCCTGCACCCGGCTTGGACACGCCCAGGTGGCCCCAGGTGCTACTGGAGGTGTTTGGAGAGTAAACAGCTCTGTCTGAGCTAACAGGGCCACGGCTGGGCTCTGTGGCCGCCCACCAGCTGCTGGGCAGGGACGCGGGGTCCCGGGTCCAAGGAGCAGCCCCAGCTGTGGGTGGGGGAGGGACACAGGGGGACGGTGAGGTAGGACGGGGCCACGGAGGAGTGATGGATGCCCAGCGGGGTGTTGTGTGTCTTTTGCCTCGATTCCATGTAGCTCCAGCTAAGCATCGGGAGGGCAGCGGCTGGGCAGAGCCCCTGCAGTGAACAGCAGAGCACGCCGGCACCCGTGCCCTCTCCTCCCCAAGGGGTGGGGTCCCATGGAGCCCCCACCCCCGCCCGAGGCCATCAGGAGTCACCTGGGGACCAAGCAGGGTCAGCGGAGATCCCAGGGATTTCTGGGGCTTCCCATGTGCCCTCCAGCCCCCTGGGGCATGCAGACCCCACCAGCCCAGGAGAAACCGTAGCACCCTCAGGGTCCCACTGGGCTTGACCAGGGGCCTGGCCAGAGCCGCCAAGCCGCACAGGGGTACACCTGCAGGCCCCCAGCAGCCCACGACAGGGACGCTGGCCCGGGGCAGAGCCCCAGCCTGGCCCCTGGTGGGTGTTCTGCGGGAACAGAAGGGTCTGGGGGTGACTCACAGACCCCATGGAGCCCTGCCCGGACCGGGGCTGCTAAAGGAAAAACCGCTGGCTCGGAGGCGGGAGGTCCCGTGCTGCCCATGGTCACCCGATCCTCAGGGCCCTGGGCTCCCGCCACGGGGCCCACAGTACGGGGGTCGGATGCCCAGGGAGGGGCGACCAAGCGGGGGCAGCCCCGCACATGCCCCTCATCCTAAAGAAGGAGGTCAGCAAACCTCCTCCATGACTTTATTTCTGAATATGGTTGAGAAAAATATGCAGAAAATCCCCTAAGACTGATTTGTTTGGTGTCCACGAGGCTGTGGTGGCAACCATCCGGCTGTTCCCTTAAGGTGGCCACCGTGGACAGCCTCAGGACCCTCCAGAACCTTCCGGAGGCCACAGCACTTGCTCGGGCCTGGGGCAGGTCCCCAGGGGCGTGTTCCACAACCTCGGGGCAGCTTCACGGACCCTGGCAGAACCCTGGCCAGGGAGGGTGTCCTGGGGTGGTACAGCCCAGTGCCCTGGGATGGGGGTCGGAGAGACACCAAAGCACAGTGGGGGGGGCTGGCCTGGAACTTTCTAGGACTCCTCTTCGGACCCCCGGCCTCCCAGCAGGATCTGAGACGAGCAAGGGGACAGCGGGGTCTGGCATGCGGACAAAGTCTCAGAGGTGACCCAGGGACAAGGAGGCCTCAGGGGAGAGCAGGCCCCTAATGCAGAGGGCGGGGACACGGGTCTGACATTGACCCCACCTCCCGCAGTCCGTGCCTGCCCCCTACTGGCTGCCCTGCTCCTCGCTGGCACGGCCTGGGCCCTGCCCTCCGCTTCCCCAGGAGCCCGCAGGACAGGCAGAAGATTCCAGAAACCCAGCCTGGGCTGCACACAGACCCGCCCAGCCCCATGTGCCCGTGTGGACCGACACCACAGACCCTGAGGGCCGCAGAGGGGGCCAGGCCCACTGTCTCCACTCTGCACAGCCCCGACCTCTGGGGAAACGGGCAGCGTGACCCCCACGGCACCAGCTCCCGTCCCTCTCTTGCCCTTCTGCGGTGGCACCCCGGGAGAAGCCCTCGCCGGCTCTGTGGCCGGGCCCTGTTGCCCACGCTCGCTGGGCTAAGGCTGTTCCAACACCCCCGCACGTCCCTCACTTGGCCAGCTAGCTTCCGCTGCATGGGCTCCTGGCCTCCTTCCCTTCAGGACCCAGGGGCATCACCAGCCCTAAAGCCAGGTCGACAGGAGCCCTGAGGTCGGAGGGTGCCCGGTGGGGGTGTGCGGCTAACACAGGGCACTCGGTCAAGTTGGAATTTCAGATTAATACTGCACTTTGCTTTGGTGAGGTGGGTGCCACTTCTTGCTTATGCCAAGAATTACTCGTGTGTGCCGAGACGGCCACGCCACGGTGTCCCGTGCCGGCTGCTGGGTCTGGCCACGCTGTGCTCGGGGCATGAGGTGGGCAGGCTTGGCCTTCGGAGGTGGCCTCGGGTCCCCGCCAGCCTGCCTCTCCCAGGGAGTGGAAGATTTTCAGGTGCTCCCTGGACACTCTGCCCCGCAGGTCCCCTGGGGAGGGAATTAGGCAAGAGCCCTGCGTGGCCTGACTAGCAATTACGCTCCTGTTTTCCTCATGTTTTAGAGTCAACAGAATCTCCTGCAAGACAGGCAAAGCTGCCCCCAGCACATGCCTCCCAGGCGGGCTCCAGGTGCAAAGGACGGCCACAGCCGTTGCCGTGGAGCCGCCTGGCCGGTCACCTCGCCCGGGACTCAGCATCCAAGCAACCTTTCCTCCGAACGGAATCCCCTCCCACGTCCAGTGATCTGAGAGAAGCCATCGGGGCCTGGAGAGGGAAAGGGAGCAGGAGGCCCCTGTCTGTCTGCGTGGTTTTTTGTTTAGACAGAACACGGGTGGGGAAAAAAGAACTCGCCAAGCCCGCAGAGGAGCCCCTGCTCCTCCCTCCAGTTTCTCCTGCTCAGCAGGCGTCTGCCTCCTGCAAACCGTGCCCCGCACTGGTGGCCACAGGGCCTTTGCTTTTGGAGAAGGTACTTCTCTGGGGCTATCGTGGATGTGCTCCATGGCGCACAGCCAGCCACTCTCCACCATGTCCCCTCCACTGCAGGCACTGTCCACCCAACTCTCAGAAACCTGAAAACAAACCAGCAAACAGAAGTCCGTGTCCAGGAATGACCCAGAGCCGGCTCCCCTCACCACACCGTCCTGGACAACAGGACCGTGCCCACAACCTTGACAGCAATCGGTCCAGACAATCAAGACTTGGTCAGTGACCGCCCCACCTCCAACTTAGGACCAACCACTGAAGCCAATTCAAGCCCTAACCAACCGCACACCTGACCAGACCCAGACTCTACACCGTGCTCTGCCAGAACCCACCCTGGGCTGTCTGCACACCCAGGTCCCATCCTGACATCGGCACTGCCCCAGGGCCTTTGCACGGCTGCCCTCGGGCCGGACATCTGGGGAGCTTCGGACACATCTTCCTGGAAGTGGCCTTTGCACTCAGGGCCTTTCCTGGTGTTCCAGCCCATCATCTGAGCTCATGGTCGGGGCTGAGAGGGAGGGGCTCCCCATGCCCGGATCTGAACCAGGCCTGCCCCCTCGCACCGGGTTCAGGGCCTGACCCTTGGTAGGAGACACACACATTTCTGAGACGGTAGAATAGATTCTGCGGGGCCGTTTCCTGTGGCCACTAAAGCCACACGTCCTTCATTTGGGGTGGGCGGTGACTGCCACCTAGGGCTGAGAAACCCGTCCAGAATGCGACTTGCAGCGAGAAGCCCCAGCCCCATTCTCCAGGCGGTGCCCCACACCCGACGCTGCGACCCAGACCCACCAACTCTGGGGTGATGGGTACCCGCCAGGGCCTCAGCCATCCCCAAGCTCCTGTGCTGTGCCCTCCTCACACGGCCCTGCTCGTACTCCTCCGACCACCCACTACCTGCGGGGGACTCTCCTCCCCCGCCTCTCGGCCTGGGGGGCCGCCCTCTGCAAAGTGGGTCAGAGCCCCTTGCGGGTGTGCTGGCCCCTCCCAAGACGACCGCACACAGAGCCCCTTGTCCCCGGAGCTGGGTGAGCTCACACCTCGATGGGGTGCCTTGCTCTGCCGATGGTCCAGGCTCTCCCCCAAGCAGCCCCCGAGCCAGGCAAGGAGGGAAGAGCGCCGCCCACCGCACAGCAGCCGCCCACGGCCGGAACATGTATGTCGGCACACCGAACCCACAGACACTTTTGGCTCCGAACACAGCGAGAGACATGCACAAGGCGTGCTGTGCCCTTCCTGCCCGAAACCACCACAGGGGCTCTGGGCCGAGGTCACGTTCTCCGGCGCCGGCACGCGAACCGGGCTGGGCGTACAAAGCTACGAGGGACAGGTGGCCTGTGGCACAGCCCCGTGGGCTGCCGGCACCCTGCGTCCTTGGTCCTGCTCGGGTTCTGCCACGGACTCCGCATCAGTGTCCCCGCGGGGGCTCAACGCTGCGGTCCCAGCCAGGCCACCCTCGGGGGAGCACGGGGAGAGGAGTGGACTCTGCTGCTGGGAAGGTGGTGGCTGACGGGCCGACCCGTGGAGGCCCGCATTCCGGAGCACGTCCGTGCAGGTGCCCGAGAGGGGCAGGCAGGGCCGGCCACGTTGCTTCTGCAGGGGACACCATTGTGGGTCCTGTGGGGTCTGCATGGGGAGGGGGTTTTGGTTGAGCCGGTGGGGGGGCGTCTCCGTGGTGGCCGCAGACCCGGCACGGGCTCCAGGGCTTCCCAGGAGGCTGGAGGGCGGCCTGCACTCTGGGGTCGGGTCCCAGCCTCTGCCGGCCCCCACCGGCCGCTGGCCCCACTCTTCGCATGCCACTTACAGCTGTCACCGCTCCTCCAGATGGGGCCCAGCCTGCCCCTCCAGGGGCTGCCGGCCACAGCCCTGCGAAGCCCAAGAGAAGACCTCCATAGGCCTGGGCACTCACAGGGACAGCCCAGCTCCTGGGCTGAGGGTAGGCGTTCTAGGAGAGGCTGGGGGGCGCTCGTCCTCGGCTCCCTTCCCCCCCTGCGGATGTGGACAATGGGGGCCCCGGGACCGGGACACGCTGGGGGAGGGGTGGGGCTTTCTTCTGCTCTCCTTCCTCGCCTGCAGCCCCAGGGCCCAGGGAACATTCCAGAAACCGCTCCCAGGTGAGCCCAGCCAACCCTGCCAGCACCATGGAGAACCTGGACCTGTACCCCGGGGTGGCCGTAACCCAGAACCACAGACCGTGAGGCTCTCAGGGCCCTGGGGCCCTGCGTCTGACAGCCAGGTGTCACAGGGCCCCACTCCCCCTGGAGGCCACAGGGGACAATGCCCCTGCCTGGTGGCCCCACTCTCTGCCCTCTGTCTCCTTCTCATGCCATCTCTCCCCTGTGCATCTGTGCCTTCCTTGGTGTCTCTTAGAAGGACATCTGTTGTTGGACTTGGGACTACCAGGTAACCCAGGATGACCTCTTCACCTCCACGTCCCTAACCTAGTCACATCGGGAAGGACACTTCTTCCAGACTAGGTCCCGTCTGCAGGAGCCAGGAGCCAGGACAGGTGCGTCTCTTCTGAGGGTCACCACTCAGCCCACCACCAGCCTCCATGCGCACGCAGTGGAGGTTAAGGTCCAAACCTGGAAACACTTGGTTCCCAGGAAGGGGGCTCCAGGAGGGTCACACCCCAAAGTCCCTCCGCGCCTTCTGCACACAGTGGGGCCATCTCGGACAGTGAGACGGCTGGCAAGACCCCCCCGTTGCTGTCGCCTTCCCATTAACTTGCCCGGAATGCAGGGCTCCCAGCCACATCCTCATGGTTCTCAGTCATAAAACACGTGTCCTCAAGGGACCAGCTCCCAGGCAGGAGGTCCGTGGTGTCCTGTCCCCAGTGGGCACCCACCCACCATCGGGCCCTCCGGAGGGGCACAGCCAGGAACCCAAGTCGGTCAGGGCTGCCAGGGTGGACGGCCTCAGGCCACGGCAGGTGCGTTCCGGGAGTCCTGTCTCACACACGCACAGTCCGTGGCGGGAAGAGCTGGAGGAGCACCTTCCTGGGCTGCAGCTGGAGCCTGGCGAGTCTTCCCAAGGCTCGGGAGCCAGGCCTGTGACACCACTGTCCCCAGGGACAGTGACCCGTGGGCCCACACACAGAGCAAGGGCTGAAGGCAGAACATAGGGAGGGAGGAGGGGGCAGGGTGGAAAGGCAGCCTCATTCTCAGGAGGTCCCAGCCCCTGGCCGAGAGCGGGGACAGCAAGGCCTGGCCCACCTGGGACAGTGGCTCGCTCCGAGAGAGGTGGTCCGCAGAGGCTGGGCACAGAGGAACGGGGGTCAGGAAAGCTCCAGCTCCTCTCGGCAGGCGTCCGCTCAGCCCTTCGGCAGACAGCACGGCCCCTCCCACCAGTGGGCCTGCGTGCCTCAGGGAGGTAGCGCGTCCCGTGGACTCCCCCCAGCTCTGTCACGAGATGCATCTCATTCTGGCCTTCTGGAATACCTGGGTGGGCTCTGAAGCCTCCACAGCGCCTTCTCCATGTCCCCAGAGCCGCTTCTGATGCATGTGGCTCAGGCCACCTGTCCTGGGAAGGGCTCAACTGGGATGACCTCCGGCCGCTCAACTGGGATGACCTCCGGCCTCAACTGGGATGACCTGCCCGACAGGCCGCTGTGTGCCTGAAGACACCCACCCACCTCCTCCTCCACCTCCCAGGACGACCCTGAGTCCTAGCATGTCCAAGGCACGGGACAGGATTAATGCCCATGGAGCAGTTTGAGCCCAGGGGGCTCCGGGGCGGTCGGCCAGGGGCTCCCTGCTTCTCTGCCCCGGTCAGCACTCCCGAGGGAGCCGTCCTCACAGGCCTCAGGAACACAGTTCCGGATCAGGGCCTGGTTGCACGGACCTGAGGCCCACATCTGTGGTGGGCGGGCGAGCTCCCAGGGCTCACTGGGCCCAGGCCGGATTCACAGGTGCCTCAGAACCCTGAAGAGACGTGTGCACGTGGGAGCAGGTCCATACTTCCTGTGGGCCAGTGTGCGGGGCTGGGATGTGACCTCGTGATGGCTCCAGGGGGCACCCAGACCCACAGGACCGTATGCCCCGTCCTCCCGGAGTAGGGAGCCACAGGCCGGCGTGTCAGCTCAGGCAGGGGGCTCTCCCAAGGAGGCAGCCCCTGATCTCAGCCAGCTTTCCCTAGGTGGTGGCACGGGGGGCGGGGGGAAGCCTCTGAGGGGGGATCCTGACCACGGATCTGCCTCCCCAGGCCCCTCTGTGTCTGGTCACGCCTCAGGTCATTTACACCCCCAAGCCTGGCGGACAGGCCCGGGGAAGGAGGCTGGCTGCTGGCATCCCCTGCTCCCTTTAAGCCCCTCCCAGCAGCCCCCCAGGGAGGCAGAGGAGGGGGCTGACCAGTGTGTGCAGCGGGCCACCGCGCTCTCTGCTCTGTAGTCCAGGGGGATGAGAACAGTCAGGTCTCCAGGCAACAAGAGGCAGCGAGCTGGAGCCCGGGGCCCTGGGGAGGGCTCAGGTGGCCGGCGGGGGGAGGGCCGGGGGAGCCAGATGCAGGTGGCTGTGGGAGTGGGGCCTGGGTCCAGGTGAGGCAGGTGATGAGCCCCTGGCCAGGGACGGCCCAGGGTCCCTGCACGGGCTCTGATGGGCTCAGTGGGCTCACGGCGGACCGCGGTGAGGGGGCAGCTGCTGGAGCGTCGTCGTGGGGGGGCTGAGCTGACATGGGCCCCCCTGTCGGGACGGGGCTGGCGTGCACCGGCTGCATGAGCCCAGAGGCTTATCTTAGCTGCAGCGGACGGCAAGCACCAGCTGGGGGCACAGACAACACACATGCACTGTCGCATGTCCTGCCCCTGCTTCCCCCGAGGCCTGTATCTGTGGCCTGTGTCCTCATGTGGTCACCCCTCCGTGGCTCTGTTCATCACCTCTTAAGAGACCATCTCCAAGTGCAGTCTCGTTCCGAGATGCTGGGGTCAAGACCCCCAGAGCCTTCAGCCATCTGGGCTGCCCCACCTCCCCACGCCCCTGCTCACGGGCCGTGGCCTGGAGCACGAGCTTGGGTGCGTGCTCCCCTCTGCCCCCAGCATGGGGCCTGCACTGCACAATCCAGCAGCCCTTGAGCACATGTGGTGTGCTGGAGTTTCAATTCAAATCAGTTAAAAATGCAAAAAAATCTAAACCCACTTCGTGGTCGGCCACATTTCACGTGCTTCACAGCCACCCGTGGCTGGCACCTGCCGTGGGAGGCGTGTGGGACTGCTCAGGCCCCCCGGGCAGGGCACCACGCAGAGAGAAAGAAAGGAGCTTAGCTCTAAGTCACGGTCACTTTGTGCCACAGGGAGACCACGTGGGTCCAGCTGGAGTACATGGCAGCCGAGGACTGCATCGCCCTGGAGACACCGCCATTCCTCGAGCCCACGTGAGCATACCTGTCGTGTCCCTCCTGAGCCACACCCGCGCTGGCCTGCCAGCCCATGGGCCCCATTGGCCCCCAAGGACGGGCCAGCCCACGCTGCCGACCCGCACGGCCTCCACACGCTCCCCAGTCAGGGGCGACCCCACGGGGAGGCGTCTATCTCCGTCTGTCTCCCCCTCACTGAGCTTGTGGCCCACAGCCCCTCCATGCCCCCGGCCCTTCTGGCCGCTCCTGCTCGCTGGGCTACCAGCGCGGAGTCCAGAACACGGACAATCGGACTTCACCGGCCCATTCTGCACCTTGGCGGGTGGGTCCTGTGGGTGAGCCCGGGGAGGCTAGGAAGGTCCCCTCCCAATGCGGGGCGCGGGGTGCAGGCAGGAGACAGCCGTGGCGGGACACGCGCACCCCCAGAAGCGATTCCTGGACGGCAGGGTCTTCCACCGCCCGGGAAGGTGAGGCTCTGGGGAACACCCCACAGCACAGCGCTTGACGGAAAACAGGAGACGCACGGAGTGAGGACGCCCGCGTGAGCTCCGCTGCCCTTCTCCGGTTCTCGCTGGCACCAGGCCCGCATGCCCACAGTGGGTGTCCTGAGCCTGCTTCCCAAGCTCGGGCAGCGTGGCCAGCCCCTGCACACCAGGGTCCTCACAGAGGGCACCAAAAAGGACCCACCAGCCACCCCTGAGGGCAGTGCAGGGGTGCGGGCGGCGGAAGCTGGAGATGCCCAGTCCCACCGGTTCCGCGTCACCTCGGCCCCCAGGCCAGCCCCAGGGTGTCTTCAGCCACCTGGCCACTGGGACCCACTAATGTCCCCCATTCCAACCCGACTTTGAATGGCCTCCCAGCCAGGCCCTGCACAGCCCAGCCTGCCAGCGTTCGAGCATCGGTGTCCCAGGGACTGAACCAGAGAGGGGTGCATCCAGCCCCAGCTGCGCAGGGGTGCAGGGAGGCTGACTTCCCACGGGCACCTGCCGAATGTCGCCCAGGGAGCAGATGCCACAGCCCCGCGCGGCTGATTAAGCGCAAAGTCTCATTGTCCAGCATGTGCCCGGGTCACGGCGGCGGGGCCAACAGCTCACAACGAAGACACGTGGCAAGTTGCCCAATGGTGTTTCAGAAGAGACCGTCTGAGTAAACAGGAAAAACAGTCCCTAGTCCCAGCCTCCCACCGGCAGCCCGTCCCCGTTCTGCCACACACTCGCAGCCCCCGGGCCGGTCTCCTCTCTGAGCCTCTGAAGGCAGCAGGCGTCCCGAAGCTCGGCCACTTAAAACAGACTCCACGAGACTAGGGTCAGCCACAAACAGGACAGGTCGGGGATGCCCAGGCCCAGGGCACAGCGAATGTGCCACCACCACTGGGGCACACCTGCCAAGGCCGGGGGCAAGCCCCAGTCCCACGCGGCCCGCTCTGCTGTCTCCAAGGTGCCACAGGTCTCAGCCGTGGCCGGGGACACGTGGGAGCACCCTCAGCAGGGTTCATGGGGTGGAAGCCAGTCCCTCCTGCCCAGCGGCCGGGGAGATACAAACATGGGTTTCTGCTTCTCCACAGGAACAGCCAGCAGCGCGGCGTGTGGGAAGAACCAGAAACACCCAGCAGGGCTGGTGGACAAGTCAGCTTGGCCGTGGACACACTGGAGGCACTGGAAGCCGGACGTCTTCCTGCCTCAAGCTTTGCGTTCTGCTGGTTTTCTAATGCCTTCCTCTAAAAGCCAGAGCTGGAGAATAGAAATAAAGGCATTTTTACCCAGAAAAAGCACTTCTAATACCCTAAGAGATAAGGCTGAAAATAGCATGGACACCAGGAGAAAAAGTCACGCGTGCCGACGTGCGTGTGCACACGGACAGGCAGAGACAGCCCAGACGAGGCTTTTTCACGGGGACTATTTCTTTCCATTATTGTGACGGTTCATGGTACGGGCCGGCTCCCCTGGGCCTCAGCTCCCCTGGGCCTCGGTGCCCAGGTATGAGGTCAAACATCATCCTGGTTGTTTCCGTGAAGACGCTTCTTAGAGGCAATTCCCACCAGAGGTGACGAGCTCTGAGTCCCCCTGACGTGGGTGGGCCTCATCCAATCAGATGAAGGCCTGGCTAGAGCAGGGGCTGACCCCCCTGGGCAGGAAGGAATCCTGCCGGCAGGAGGCCAGTAGCCACAGCGGCCCTCCCTGGGGCTCGCCCAGCCCGCAGACTTTGGACTCACTAAGCCACAGGCGTGAACTAAGAAGCCAATCCTTGGAGTCTCTCTGTCTCTCTCGGCACACATCTCGGTGGCTCCACTCCTCTGGGTCTCCCCCATATACAGCACTTCCCCCATTTTCTCAGACTCACATCACGGCTCTATCACGGCTTCCGGGGAACTTCCTACAGCCCCTGATGCCCTGAGGCACCCGCTCAGCCCCCCGGGGAGGCACTGGGCCTGGGGCTGCTGCAGAAGGAAGGGTTCCCTGTGCCCAGCGAAGACAGGGGCCCTTGTCTTCCTGAGAGAGACAGAGGGGCAGAGAGCGCACGCAGGGGCAGGAGCCACGATGGGCAGAGACAATCCCAAGCAGGCTTCACGCCCAACGCGGAGCCTGATGTGGGGTTTGGTCTCACCACCCTGAGATCACAGCCTGAGCCAAAATCAGGAGTTGGACTGCAGCACCCAGAGTCCCTGCCTGACTCTTGTGGACACCGTGCAGGAGCCGGTCCACCAGGAGGCAAGCCCCTCCCCTGGCTCAGCCAGCGGGGGACACGCACACGTGTGCACACACACTCCTGGCTATGGTTGAGTCACAGCAGGACCACCTATGAGACCGTCTGGGGCCCCTGCTGGCCTCGTCCCCTGTGCGGGACTCAGGTCCCTCCACGGGCAGGAAGCTGGGTCCCCAATCCCCACCAAGGCCAACTCAGGCAAGAAGCCACTCCGTGCTGTGTCTGGAAGGGGGAAGTGTGGCCAGTGGCACTGTCCCCACGTCTAGGGACTGGACAGCACACTGAGCAGAGGGCCGACCCAGAAGCCCTCGTGGGGGAGGACCCATTGGCTGCAGGGGTCACCCTGGTGCCGTGCATTTGACCTTCCTTCAGACTGGAGGGCTCAGCCTCCCATCCTTCAGGAGAGGACAGCAAGTGACAAAGGTGAGAAGGGCCACGGGCCCAGCAGCCAGGACAGGTTGTCCCCCGATGTCCAGGGAGAAGGCCGGGGGGTGGTGGGAGGTGGGCTTGGAGTCCCAACCCCAGTGCGGCAAGCCCGGCCCATGGCCCCTTTTCTGCTCTAGGACCAGCCCGGAAGGGCCACAACCAGTGCTGCTTGAAACACAAGATCCCTGGACAAAAATATCTCCCACAAAAGGCCTGAACTCGTACCTTACAGAGAGTAATTAGATGAAAAGAACCCCTGCGAGGTCCCCGCGTGGCGAGAATGGATTTAATCAAAGTGGCCTCCTTGTCCTCGGGAAAACCGGACGCCAGGTCGCCTGGCTGGCCGGAAGGAGCAGGTCAGGGAGGGGACAAATTCACTTTCCTCGCACCCTCCTCTCCTGTTAGCTCTTCTGATTGTCGTAAAATCCATGTAACCTAAAACTTGAAACTTCCAGCCACTCTGTGTATACAGTGGCACTCAGCACGTGCACAGCATTGTGCAGCCGTCCCCTTCACCCCTCTCTGGGGCTTCCATCCTCATGAAAGCCTCTCTCCCAGCTGGTGTGCAGCCCCTGGCACCCACGTCCTCCCCTGTGTCTCTGTGGACAGGACCCCTCCCGGGACCTCCTGTGAGCCCTCCTGGTCCCCCGTGACAGCCCCTGTCACCAAGCACAGTGTCTGCAGGTTCATCTCTGCTGTAGCAGGGGTCAGGATGGCCATCCCTCCTTTGGAAGAAGGGACAACACTCCAGTGCGCGGACAGACCACGTCTTCTGTCCACCTTTCTGCCGCATCCCCCCAGAGCCACACGGTAGCCAACACCTGTGCACACACGTCGGGAACCCCCAGCCCGATCCCACGCTGGCATGGGGCAGCCCCCGCTCGTGGGGACGGAGGCCAGGGTGGGAGGAGACGCAAGCAGGGTGACTGGGGCCCCGGCAGGCCTCACACATGGGGCGGTCCCACTGGGGACCTGGGTCTGCCGCGCAAACCCCCGTGGTTAAGGATCCCCCGTGGTTAAGGATCCCCCGTGGCTGTGGATCTCGGGACACAGACTCACCGTGTGACTCTGATGTTTATGGGCATTTCGGGCCTCCACTGTGGCTTTACCCCATGGAAAAGCCGCCAGGGAGGGACGTGAGGGACGCGCCCTCGAGGGTTTTCGTCCCCGAACGAGGACCAGCAAGGGAGAGCTCCCTGGCCAAGGGACGGGGCCCAGGAGTGAGCGCTGAACAGAGCTGCTCCGTGAGAGCCAACGTGAGGGTCACGCTCCATGAAATATTTAAGTAAAAGGAAAACCGACTCTGCCCAGCCAGGTGGCAGCTTCTCCGACACCAGAGCTGGGCAACCTGCACCCTCACACCGGCCTTCCTGGGCAGCTGGGAGCTGTGTGGAGCCTCCCTCCAAGCAACATCGACCAGGGGAATGGGACTTGGCCCTGACGTGTGAGGGGAGCAGGAGTGTCCGAGTGGGGAGGGGGCCTCTCCCAGGCTTCACAGACCCACAGGCTGAGCCGGGGAGCCAGTTCCCCGGGGACAGCAGTGTCGGGGGCCAGCGGCATGCCTGACCACGGCTCCCGGACTCGTCTCGGTTTCTAGGCCCCCAGGTCCTGGCTTGTGAGGGGGTTTCCCGCTTCCGAGACACGATCCCTCTCTGCCCGCGCAGATGCTCAGGCTCTGTGGCCAGCCCTCCCCTCCCCCCGAGCCATGAAGATTCATGAAGAGCCAGACATGCAGTGACACACAGACACAGACAGGAGACACTCACAGGCACGCGGCTGTGGACACACACACACACACACACCCACACTGTAGTGTTCTGAACAACAGGCCTGTGTGACCGGCCTCCCAGGTGTCCTCTGAGCATCTGTGGCACTCTCACGTCCCCGCCACGTCGGCTCCAGAGAAACAGAGACGTCCCACCGGGGGCGGGGAGGCTGGAAACAGGCCTCCTGGCTTGATGCTGGGCTGCCCCGGCCTCCCCGGGAACCCGGGCTCACAGTGCCCGCGGACACAGGGGTGGGTGTGAAGTCCCATCCAGGGTCAGACCTCTGTCTGATTCCCGTGGACCCGCCCAGACCTGAGACAGGGAGGGGCTGAGGGGAGTCTGGCCTCCGGGGAGCTCCTGAGGAGTGTGGCCCTGAGGGGAGGGGAGGGGGCAGATGTGTGGCTGTGACCTCCCCGATGGTCACTGTCCTCACATCAGCCTCCTTTTGGACCAAGGATCCCTCTGCCTGCCCTCCCTGGGGGTGGTGGGGCGGGTCCTCCGGGGTCTTGATTCAGATCTGGGGTCCCTTTGTGAGCCCACAGAGTACTGGCACCAGGACCCGGCACCAGCGCCTTCTTGGGAAGTGGGGGACAGCCACAGCTCAGCCCCTCACCTTCTGGGACCTCACCCAGCCCCACTCGGCCCAGGCAGGCCCCCAAGCCCGTCGCCCTCTCGTCGGGCACCGCAGCCAGGAGGGGCAGGCAGGCGGCCTGGGGAGAGCACCCCGCCTCCTCTGGGCCAAGAAGCCTTCCCTCCCCCCAGCACAATCCCACCACCCTCGAAGAAGGATCTGGTGCGGGGCGTGTGCCAGGGAAATGCAGGCTCCCGAGGACACAGGGACACAGGGACCGGAGCTAGGGTCAACACCGGTCCCCCGGCAGAGAGAAGGGACGTCCCACTCCAAGCACTCGTTAAGCACAAATGCACAGCAAGCAGACTCACGGGAGGGGAGCTGGTCTGAGGGCAAAGTCAGCGCTCAGCCTGCTGATTCCCACCTCCCCCCCACCCCTGCCGCGACCCCAGGGGGCGGGGGGACCCTGACGCAGCTTGAGGAGCCTCTGTGCCAAGGGGCTGCACGTCCCCCAGCTTCGAAAGCCCCCTCATTCGCACACAGAGGCAGGACAGCCAGGCAGGACGGGGCCCCACCACGCAGAGGCCACAAACCCGAGCTGCTAAACTTAACTCACGTTGTCTTGTGGGCAGCTTCTCATCAAATAATCGGTCTTTTGTTCTCCTGCAACGGGCGCGGCACACAATCTGTTGATTGATTGCTGGCTGGAACCGTGCCCCCCTCCCCCCGTAAGTGCCGCCCCACTGGGTCAGCCAGGGACGAGGGCACAGCGGTGGCCCTGGCTCAGGACAGTCCCACTCCAGAGGGCTGGGGTGGCCCGAGATGGGGGGAAAGGGGGAGGGAGGGAAGTGTGATGCCCCTGGACCGTCGACCAACGAGAAGAGGTGAAGGCGGGAGTGGGCAACTGTAGGGTTAGGCGGGTTTCCCTGGCCCCAAACAGCCCCCGTCCCCCATGCACCACCTCGAGGACCCTGGGACAATGCCCTTCTCCCACGTCAGCATGAGCTCGGAAGGCAGAGGACAAGCAGAGACCTGAGAGTGTCTCCTGGCACCAGACCCTTTCCCAGGGGCACGGGTCAACATGCTGGAGGCCCAGGACAAGCAGGGCAGAGGGGGCCAGAAGGGGAGGATGAGGTTCAAGGAGGACCTGGAGGAGTGGGACCCTGCGCCCTGCTGTGGAGAACAACTCCACGCCGGGACAGGGCCCGCTGAGAGCCCGTGTTCCCGCGGGGGAGACCATGGCGGGGCCTCGGGGCCTTCGGACCCAGAAATAATTAGTTGTTCTGACTCATATAATCGATTAACAGCAGAATCACTGCTCACAGAGCAAAATATGAGGATGGCGCGCCCGGAGAAGGGGGGTACCGGCAGGAAGGTGCCCCTTTGCCTTGCCCGTGGCCACACACAGCCCTCCTAGAGCCCGACAATGGCTCCCAAGGTCAGGAGGGCGATGGAGAGGGGGCAGGACCTGGGAACCAGGTGCCAGCAGGTGACAGGTGCCATGGCCACACCTGCCCTAGGCTCAGAGCAGAGCTGTCAGAGACACACCCCCCCAGTGCCCACTACGTGTCTGGACCAACGCAGTCCTTGAGAGAGGGTGTGTGGGGTGTGTGTGCACGTGCACACACACATGTACCCCCAGTGCCCCAGAAGGTCTGCTGCTCGTGGGGGAAGCTCGGCTCAGAGTTCACCCCAATGTTAAAGAATTTCCCAAGCAAGTCAACAAAGGCCTTGTCGGAGAGAGTCTGAAACCCCTGGAGCTCTCAGCTCTCTGTTTACAGCAGGTCCTCACTGCCCGCACCGGAGCCCCTACGTCGGGGCTGGGGGGCAGAGGGACAGCCACCGACCTAGCTGACCTGAAGGAAACAACAGGGCTCCTGAGAAGCTGAGGGTGGTTGAGATATCAGCCCAGAGGTGAGGGCTTTGGCCCCCAAAGGCGCCGGCCGCCCACAGGCCGGGGGCAGCTGCGGGACCGGCTGCCCCCAGGAGTGGCCTGAGGCTGGAGGGCAAGGGCCGCTCAGAATCCAGTCAAACCTGGAGCTGCTGGAAACCTGCCTTCGCCTGTCCTCCTGTTGGCGCCCTCCCCCACCCACGCTGTGGGGCGACGAACTGTGCCAGGGGCCACGGTCCATGCACCCCCCCAACCACTCCCAGCACACGGGCTGAGGGCAGGGGTCCCCGAGGTGCTGGCGGGCACTTCTTAGTGCCTTTGGACTACAGTCCTTAAAACCAAAGGAAAGTCGGAGTAGAGGTTTGGCGATTAAAGGCATGGGTGTGGGGAGTGCACCGGGGGCACACGCCAAGTGAGCAACCAGAGGGCTGTCCGGGTCCCACCGACTTGCTGAGCCCTGGGCATCTCCCCAGACAGGAGGAGCCCCAGCGTTTGGGGGGTCTCCGGCACACTGGCAACGGACGCCTGGGGCTCCAGGGACAATGAGGTCAGACGGTGCCGGGAGCTTTCCCAAGGGCCCAGGGAGTCGAATCCTGCTCCAGGGCGCAGGGCAGGGTAGAAATGGGGGCATGGGGCCGTCGGGGCCGAGGCCCCGGTCCCCAGAGGAGCCCCCAGGACACGCCCCGCACCAGCTTGACCCAGCGCTGACGACGCAGCCACCGCCGCGGTCTGCAAGGCCAGGGACCCGGGCAGCGCTCGCACCAACCGGGGGGCCTGGTCGGCGACGCCCCTGCACGCCCGCTCGGCTCTGCCGCACCGACGGGGAGGCCGCGCGCCCTCGATGGGCGCCCCGCGTGGCCCACACCTACCGTAGCGGCTCGGCTCGCGGCAGTAGCGCAGGATGGGCAGCGCGTCCACCCTCGGCGTCTCGGGGGCGGCCGCGGGGTCGAGGAACTGGCTGCCGCCGCCCTCCGGGATGGGCCCCGCGTCCCCCGCCCCCCTCGCCGCGGGGGTCACCACGAAGCGCTGGGACATGGTGGCCGAGCGCCAGCCCCAGCCTCTAGATCCCCGGGCGCCAGCAGAGCTGCGGGGCTCGAGCCTGGCCGGCGCGGCCGCGGGCGGGGCCCAGGTCTGAGGGGGGCGGTCGGGGGCGGGGCCGGGGCCGGGGCGGGGCCGGCGGCGGGGGAGGACCCGCCCCTGGGACCCGGCGACGTCAGGCACGGAGGGGGCCAAGGCGCGCGGAGGAGGGGACCTGGCGGGGTCCACTAGGAGAGCGGCTGGGGGACAGTCACTGGGGCATGGGGCACACTCCGTCCATGAGGCAGGAAGCCTCCCTGTCCAGGCCAGAGTGTCCCTTCGGAACAGCAGGGTCTTGGGGGCCTTGCTCTAAGACCTTGGAGACACCCCTCCCCCAACCCAGGCAGCCGGGTCAGCGCCAAGGCCTGGGACACCATGCCGGCGGATGCTGGAGACCTCTCCTTTCTGGGACAGTGACCACCCCCAGCGGCAGAACGGCAGCCAGGGGCCAGGTGCCAGAGTTTCAGGGAGTGAGTGAAGGCAGCAGCCTCCTGGACCATGGGGTCTGGGCCACGCACCCTCTGCTGGGCATGTTCCCATCCCCCTACTGTGGCCTCTTGACCGTTAGGTGTTCAGCAATTGGCCCAAGAGGTCAGGCAGCTGGCCTCAGACTTCTACCCGGATGGAGGAGAGGTCGGGAAGGAGTGGGTGAGACCAGGAGGTCTGGGAACGAGGCGCCAGACAGGAAATGTGGCCAAGAACTAGCCTACTCTGTCTATGGGCACCACAACACAAGTCCCAGCCACAGGCTAATTTTGTGTTAATGTTGCTACTCCTTCATGATTTCGGTGTAGCACTTTACAATATTCAACATCTTCTGCACATTCATTTGCTCAACAAATATTTACTAGTGCCTAGCTACGCACCCTGCAGGTATCAGAGAAGACAGAAATCCCTGCCTCCATGAAGCATGCATTCTGGAAAGAGGCAGAGACAAGAGCTGTGAGGAAGAAGCAAACAAAGAAGGGGTCTATCTAGGGGAAACTGTGAGTGGGGTGTCCAGGGTGCTCCCAGGAGAAGATGATCTTTGAGCAATGACTTCAAGAAGGTCAGTGATCAGCTGTGTGTAATTTCTACTCATTTGCTTCATGGTGCATGAGAGCTGCTCCTGGTCCAGCCATCACAGTTACACTCTGGCAGTAGAGAGAGGAGACCAGAGAAAGGCAGGTAGGCCCCACTTTCAAGAGAGCAACCCAGAAGCCACACACAATACCTGTGCTTGACCCATTAGCCAGAACCTAGTCACATGGCCATGCGGGCCCATGAAGAAGGTTGGGAAATGTGCCTGCTGACATGTGGGGGCTCTGTTAATGAGAAAGCATGAGAGGTCAGGTATTAGGCCACATGGAGCACAGGAGGAAAGGAAGACCCAGGGTGTTGGATGCTGAGGACTCCTTTCTGCACCCCCCTTGCATCCCCCACCCCCACTCCCACAGCGCAGAGGGAACAGCCAGGGACCAAGCTCTCAGCACACCTGGGCACACCTGGCAGCCCCCATCTCGCTCCTGGACAACCTCCTTGGGTTCTTCTGGGGGCTCTGGAGGCTGTCCAGGCATGGGGTGCTCTCCAGGACTGATGGGGATGGCAGCCCTGCCTTTCCCCCGCCCGTTCACATTCAGTACTTTCTCTGCCCCTTCTGCCCATTGCATGTTTGCCCAAGATGAACATGTGAGTTATTTTGGGAAGGTTCCTCCACCCCGTGCATTTAGCCTTTTCTTGGAAGGGCCCCGGACCAGTACAGAGTTCTGCTGAGAGCCGGCACGCTCACGGTGCGTGTTCCGTCCCAGGCCTCAGACAGGCTGTTGGTGGACTCCGTGTGCACGTGCTCACACTTGTTGCTGTTGTAAGGGGTGTTGCAACTCTGCTGGTGTGTAAAACCAGAGCACACAGCGAGGGCGCAGATGCTTGGAGCCTGGCGTGTGGCAGAGCCCTGTTCTGCCGTCCAGCCGGCTCTCAGTTCGGCCCCTGAGTTCCACAGGGAACCTGCCCACCTGGAAATCACCAGCCGTGTCCTTCTTCGCTGCGCCTGCTCTGCTTTCTCTCCCCGTCTTGTCTTGGTCTTGTCTTGGAATTTTCTGGACATTCCCGGACAACATGAACTACCACATGGGCTGGAGCTGCTTGTCCGGTCTGAGCTGAGACAGGAGCAGTCTGGGGCCTCCCGGCGACGCAGGGTGCCGGCCAGCGGTGTGGAACAGGGTCTCTTGCTCCCCTCCGCTGGGGCAGGGCTGGGGCTGACAGCACTGGTGGCCCTCGGTCGTCAGAGGCCCCCGAGGTTCACAGAGCAGGGGGAGGGCCCGAAGCTCCGGTCTGTCCCCACAAGACCCTGCGATAGGTAGCAGCGGGTGGGCCTGAAGGACAGCCTGGAGTAGAGCGGCCGAGGCCCTGCTGCTGGGTTCTCAGCCCCTGACACAGGTCTCCCCGTGCCCGCACGGCCACCAGGGGAGTCCCCCCCAGACAGTCCTGGCCTCGCCCTGGCGGGCAGCCTCTTCTGGAAACTTTCTCAACATCACCATCTTCTATCGAGTCTCTGATCTTAATGTCTTCGGCTGAGAAAGTGTTCACAGTCTCTAAGTTTCACATTTATGTGCGTGTGTGTGTGTGTGCGCGCGTGCACGTATGTGCGCATGTGTCTGTCTCTGTGTGAGTGTGTAGTGTGTGTGTGTGTGTGTACCTCCGCGTCCATCCGTGTGTGTTTGTATGTGCGTGCGTGTTTATTCGGTGGGTTGACTGTTGGTTGAGGTCTCAGGGATAAACCGTCAGACTCATCATTTCTGGGCAGAGTTCCGTGGTCCTGCCCAACAGCACAGCGGGACGGTGCACTGTCTGCCCCGGCCCTGCCCCCCTGCAGCACCAGCCACTTGGTTGGTCACGGAGGGGAGGGCCAAGGCAAGGAGGACACGGAGCAGAGACAGAAGTGGGAGATAAACAGAGGGAGCGACAGTCAGAGAGACAGGGAGGAGGCAGGGCCCCAGCAGCCTCTCCGCCTCTTCCTGGAGCCAGGCCTGCATGACTGCCGGATGCCCCTGTGCTGGGCCGGGCTGTGCCGGCGCCTCAGGTCAGCTTGGGCCCTTGTGGGGCTGAGACGTGGGCAGCCACGTGCAGCCAGAAGCTGCCCGGTGGGGCGTGAGGCCGTGCCTGAAAGCTCGGCAGCAGTGTCTGCGTGGCCGGTCTGGGCGGCGGGCGCGTGCGGCCCTTGTCTTCCTCGGACGGACTGAGTTTGCCGACCGAGGTGCCTCCCGCCTGCGCCCAGGTCGTCGCAGTGGCAACACTTCTCTGGTGGAACATCGCATTGTGTCTAGACCGCATCTTTGTCCGTTCGCGTCGATGGGACTGCGGCTCCTCCCGCATCTTGGCTACTGTCGAAAATGTGGCTGTAAACATCGGGGCGCGTGCATTCCTTTAAACTAATGCTTTTGTGTCTTTGGGTGAATAGTGGGTGTGGAATTGCTGGTCGTAGGGCAGCTCTAGCTTCAACTTTATGAGGAACCTCCATGCTGCTTCCCAGAGTGGTGGCACCAGCTCGCATTCCCGCCACCAATGCAGGAGGCTCCCCTTTCTCCGCATCCTCGCCAGCACCTGTCATTCCCTGAGTTGTTAATTTTAGCCAATCTGACTGGTGTGAGATGGTATTTTATTATTATTTTTTAGATTTTATTTATTTATTTGTCAGAGATAGAGAGAGGGACAGACAGACAGAGGAAGAGGGAGAAGCAGATTCCCCGCTGAGCAGAGACCCCGATGAGGGGCTCGATTCCAGGACCCTGAGATCACAACCTGAGCGGAAGGCAGACGCTTCACCGACTGAGCCACCCAGGCGCCCCTCACTGTGGTTTTGATCTGTATTTCCCCGATGATGAGCGATGTGGAGCATCTTTCCATGTGTCTGCTTGTCGGTCATCTGGATGTCTTTTTTGGAGAAATGTCTGTTGTCTGCCCATTTTTAACCAGATTATTTGTTTTTTGGGGTGTTGATAAATTCTTTGTATATATTGAACACTAACACTTTATAATATGTCATTTGCAAATGTCTTCTCCCAGGCATCCCATGCGTGGAGGGATGATGGCTGGATAGAGGAAGGGATGATGGAGGTGGATGGATGATGATGAACATATGATGGTTGGATGGAGGGAGGGTTGGAGGATGGAAGGATGGAGGGATGATGGAGGGAGGGAGGGATGGTGGATGGACGGCGGGTGGGGGGACGGTGGGAGCATGCGTAAATGTCTGCAGCTCTCCTTTTAGAAGGGTTGGCAGTCAGTGAATGTTGATTCTCACTATTATTTTCTTCTGGAAAGTGTTGGAATGGCTGCTGGCTCATGGCTATTGGCCTTAACTTCTGCATGTCTCACTTGAATTGCGTGCCGAGGTAGATTAAACCCTCATGGAGTTTGGTCAAGACGAGGAGAGGGAGAAAGAAAAAGGTAAGGAACCAGGCACACGGGAGGGCACGTGCGGAGGGGGTGTGCCGGGGAAGACGCAGGGACTGGCTTCCGAGACGGCAGCTGACCCTGGAGGCTGGCTGGGATCGTGCAGTGGGGTGGATAGAAACCAAAGCAAGGGACCAGTGGAAGACCACGTGGGAGGGGCAGGTTGAGCAGCAGGGAGTGGCCCCACTGCCCTTCATCCCCGTGGCCATCCCTCTCGCCCACCTACCCTGCGGGGAAGACCACGTTTATCCCGACGCCCCCCTCCCTGGAAGGACTCCAGGAGGACCCGCAGTCTGAGCCCATCTCGGCAGCCCCACCCTCCTGCTGGGTTTTGGTGCGGATCGGTGAAGAGCGTCTAGCCAGTGAGCCGTGGGGATACGTGTGAGGGGCAAGGGTGGGGGAAAGAGGACGTTTAGGACGATTCTGGGATTGATGTCCGTGCGGCGGCCGGCGCGGCCGTCTTCTCCTCAGGCCTGGGGCAGGGCTGTGGAAAGCACCGTGCGGGGTGTGTGTCGCGGCTGTGGGGCCCCCCCCACCGCACCGGCACAGCGGGAGGCAGCCCCGCCCACGTTCGGGCTCACTCCGAGGTGGCCTCAGCTGCTGTGGGGCCCAGTCGGGCAGGTCACTGCAGACTCTGAGATCAGTCTCAGAGGATCCCTCGCTCGGAAGCCCAGACACCCCGCGATGGACACCTCGTGCCTTTCCTACCCGCAGGCCCCAGTCCCACCCTCGTCCATGTTGCTCCCAAATCACTGGGCCAGCCTTTCGCCATGGGCCCCTCCCTACGGCGAGACCTGCCCCGCTTTGGACATGTAAACACGGAAACTTGGGCCACCGGAGCTGCTGCCTTCCTCGGTACAGTGACCTGACCCTTTGAGTTCTCTTGGCCCCTCAGTCCCCTGGGAGCTCAGGTTTCCTGGGCTGGGCATCTCAGTCTACTCAAACGAGGTGTGCCCAGGGTAATTCTGGCCCTGAGTCTCCCTGGGCCACCTCCCAAGGCTTGGGGGCACAGAGTGTATCAGACTCAAGAGGCTGCAGACCCCAGCTGGGTCTGCTTCCTGTTCTGGGTGGCCTGGGTGCTGTCCATGGGCAGGTAGCCCGAATCTCAAAGACTCCTTGCGTCCTAGACAGACTGCTCATTGAGAACGGCTGAGACAGAACATTCAGTATGCGCCATCACCCACCCACCCATCCGTCCATCTCTCCACCCATCCCCCACCCATCTGCCACCTTTCCACTCCTCCATCCATCTGTCCATCATCCGTCCCTCCACCATTCCTCCTCATCTACCTACTCTCCCTCTCTCCATCCATCATCCATGAATGCATCCATCATCCTTCCACTCCTCCATCCATCCGTTCTCTCTCTACCCCTCCTTCCCTCCCTCCACCCATCATCCACCCATCCACCATCCATCACCCTTCCACTCCTCTGTCATCCTCCTTCCCCACCTCCATCCATCCAGCATCCCTCCACTCCTCCATCCAACCATGGTATAGGGAATGTGGAGGATCATTTGCTGCACAGGCTGGGGACACAATTGGGAGCCCTGTGGTGGCTCTCCTGAGGTGCCCGCCATCAGGAGGAAAGCAAGGAGAGCCAAGGGTATGTGTGAGGAGCCCAGGGAAGGGCAAAGTCATGGTGGGCGGTGCAGCGGGGAGGGAGCATGGGCCCATCCTGCCCACCAGGAGAAAGATGGGGGTTCGGAGCAGTTAGGAAGAGACAGAAGATGTCTGTGCAGCTGCAGACAGCTTGGAGCGAAGGGAGGACGAGAGACTGGTCCTGCTCCCTGCTTCCTGGCCACACTCTGCCTATGAGGCTCCGGAGCTTGCTCTTCTGCTCTTGAGAAATGTTCGGTCTGCGCGTCTGCCGCTTAAGGTCCAGAGGGTGTTAATGAAAACGAGTGAAATAACTTTCTCGTTCCAGGGCTTCCTTTTTCCTCCACTCAGGCCGCCCACCACCTGGAAACGTCAGTGGCTCCCATTTTCCAAGTCGAACCGCCGTGTGGCTGTCAGGGCTCCCTGCGGCTCCTCCCAACTCGGCACACTCACCCCCCATCTCACCCCCCTCTGAGAATGCCCTGGACTGCCAGCCTTGCCCCTGAGGGCCCCCACTCTAACCCCCGTTCGCCCCCTGCGCCGCGGCGCTTCCTCCTCCGGGGTTGGCTCATGCCCAGCTTCCCCTCGCTCCTCCCCGACATCTCCTGTTTCTTCAGCAGCCCTGCCTTGTCCCTGTGCTCTGTCGGGGCGTCCGACCCCTACGTCTGCTCCGACACGCCGGGGTCCTGCCTGCACGGACCCCGCTTCCTGCACAGACTCCCCACGGGGGGGCTCACAAACGGTGCCGCTGCAGACTGACACGCCCGGGCACGTGGGCGCTCCAGGAAGGGCCGGCGCTGCCAGCGGACAGTTCCAGGCAAGAGCAGGGATTTCTGCCCGAAACGCCTGCCTCCCTGTGGCCCCGGCGACACCGGGGTGGATGGGGCCGCCAGGGGGGCTCTGAGGCCAGGGCTCCTCTCTGGCTGCGGTTTGCGCGAGAAGATGCCCACGGGCCTCCATCGCTGAGCTCAGAGCTCGGCGGGTCCCATGCCTGTGCAGCTGCCATGGACATGGGACGGAGGTGCACCGCCGCCCGGAAAGTTCTCTTGACCCCCAGGTCAGCGCTGCCCGGTCCCAAACCCCACGGGAGCTGGGTCATGCCGTGGGACGCCGGACACACCCCCTTGCTTCCTGTCACCGAGCGGGGCGCCGCGCCGACGCGCCACAGCGGGTTCACCGGTTCTCCGGTTGACGGAGGCTGGGCTGTGGCCCGTGGGGCTGCCAGGCCAAGGTCGCTTCAGGCCTGCCTGGGCCAGCATCCCCAGGGGCCCTTCACTGGGTCCGTCTCTGCTGGCGGACGCCTCGGAGTGGAGCCCGTGGACTCCACGTCTGTTTGATCTTCCGAGAGGGGCCACACATTCTCCCGGAGTGCGTGTCTCCCTTCACACCTTGGGTCCCTCCCCCTGTTCCAGGAGGCAGCTTGTGGTCCACACCCGCCGTTGGCCACTCCCCAGTGTCGGCACTGGGTCGATGCCATCGATCAGGAGCCCCACTCAGCACAGTCGGGCCAGACAGGAGCTTGCCACACACTGGGCTGTTCTCACAGAACGTCTTGATTCGCGGACGGGGAGACTGAGGCCCTGGGAGGGGGGGTAACTCGCCCGTTCCCAGCCGGTCGGAACGGAGCAGGCTTGCCCTGACCATCTAACCTCAGAGCCCGACTGGGAGGGGTTAGTCCTCCTCAGCCTGGAGTCGGGCCTTGGTTCTCCTGCCGTTGGCCTTGTCCACGAGGGCTTGGAGCCCCTCCGCATGGACCCGTGCAGTCACTCTGATCCACTTTTCAAGGTTCGTCTCCCTTAGGAAAAGTACCTCGTGTGGCCCTGGGCTGGGCTTGCTGGCGGTTGTTTGGGTGACGAGCGGATCAGCCCGGGGCAGCCCACATGTGGCCACAGTTCTCCCTCCCATCCGTGGGGAAGGGTCCGCTCCGCACGCACACACTGAAGGAGGTCACGGGCAGAGTGTGGGCCACAGCTGCTGGCTGAGGTCTTCTGTCCTCTTGCTTTCGTCCAAGGACCCCAAATGGCACTGTGAGCCCACGGCCCCGGGGCCTGGGGGAAGGTCCGGGAGTGGCTGGGGTTACCCAAACCAGGACAAACAGCAGGGATGGACGTGGCGCCCAAGAGGCCCTGCCCAGATAGGGTCTTGCTGGAGGGGTCAGCCCCCCTCCCAGGGGACCAGCAGGGCCTCCGGCGGCCCTCAGAGCCCTGGGCGTGCGTGCCGAGCCCCTGGGATGCTGTCTGCCTCTTGCCAGGTGGGGAGGAACTGGGGGGACCAGCCTCCATGCAGCCGCGAACGTGGTCCAGCCCCTGGAGAAAGGCGCCAATTGGTGGCCTCAGGCATGTGGCAGGAGGTTCTCCATCCTCGTGCCCTCCCCCATTCAGCCCTAATACTGCCTGGGGGCACAGCAAACTCCGTACTTATCCCCCCATGAGAGGTCCCAGGCAGGGCAGCTCCCACAGAATGTCCGGACCCCGCCACAGAGCCTCAGTGGCCCCGTAAGTCCTGCTATCCACCTCCCACCCTGACCCCAGGGCCCCTCCCAGGAGCCGAGACCGGCAGGAGCCCCATGTCCAGCCCAGGGCCGAGCACACAGGCCCACGGAGGTTCTGGCTTCCCCTGTAGGGCCTGGGGGGCTGCACGCGGCCGACACTCGCCCTCCCGCCGCTCCTCTACAGAGCATGGCTCTCTCTCCCCTGCGTCAGCCTAGGGCTCTGGCCTTGCTGGCTTCGGGGGTGGACCGGCACCCAGCCTGAGGACAGGGATGGATGGACGGACAGGGGGTTGCGGCGCCTGGGGCTGAGACGCCCGCCCAGCCCTCTGAGGCGGGGTCAGCTGGTGAACCCGCGGGACCTGGTGAGCGGACAGATAACATTTTGCGAAGGTGACTTCTTGTTTGCAGTTTTTCAACTTGAAGAAGTCGCTCCCATGTTGAACCGCAGACGCTGAGCGGAGGCCGCACTCGTGTTCAGGACAAGGGGCCTCTTCACGCCTTCTTCCCCTGGTCAGCTCCATCCCACGTACACTTGTCTGTCACCTCGAGTCCGCCTGGGAACAGAGAGGGATCTAGAAGCTGCCCAACCCCCTCCGACATCCCTGGCGCCCCCGGCCCCCAGCAGACGCGGCATGGCGGTGGTCAGCGCTCACCAGCCTCTGGCCTGGCCGCCAGGGCATCTCTGCAAAGTCGGGGGCCCAGACGGGTAGCTCTGCAAAGCCGCTTGGGCAGAAGGTCCTGCTGGACATCTTGGCCGAGTCCCACAGGAAGTGGACGACAGACGCTCGTTACGTGGTAACAGGGGCGGACGCTTTCCGTTCTTGCTGGAGAGCCGGGGCTGAGAGGGGCCCCCGGTGCGGGAGGGACGCCTGACGGAGGGCCATCCGCCCGAGAAGCCGAACCCTCGCAGGCCGGCTGGCCAGCCTGGTGGGGAGGATGGGCCTGTATCCCCGCCTGCCTCAGCCCAGGCAGGACCAGACGAGCCCAGCGCGCCCCACCCCGCGCCGCGGCCAGTCCAAGGGCAGGGACCTGTGGCTGGTGCAGTCCCCTCGGTCTGTAGGGCAGGAGTCCCCATCCCAGGACGGGTATGGGGTTACCTGGCATCTTCTGAGAGCTTGTGAGAACTCTCGCCCCCAAGAGGGGATGGAGGGCTTGAGCCCGGGACACGAGGGGCCCCCTGGGAACTTGGAAGGACACGCAGGAGACCAGAACACGCGCACTGGCCCACAGTCATCCGACAGAGAGCTCCCATGCTGGCGCTGCAGCCGTGGGGACAGTCACGCTCCACGTGCTGGGGGCGTCTACAAGGTCGGAATAGTAGGATCCGAGGACCCGGGCGCTCAAGACATCTCGGCCCCAAGCAAGGGGTCTTGCCAGTGGGCGGGATCCAGCGCCCCAGGCGTCCGTCCAGCGGCTCCGAGCAGGCCCAGGAGCCGTGGGTGCTGGGGTGCGGTCGCTGCCCTCACCCTGGGGAGGCACTGGGCACCCCATGGGATCACAGGTCTTCCGTGGAGTAAGTCGGAGCTGCAGATTATCTGGCGGCGAGAAACCTGTTTCATAGGTATCGCCGCCCAACTGCTGCTCTCCCCAGTCCCTGCGCTGTTTGGGGAGGGGTCTTTACGGAGATCATTGGGCCACAGTGGCGTCTTTGGGTGGGTCTACTCCAATGTGGAAGAGGCCAGGGGACAAGACCAGCACCGGGAAATGCGCAGAGAGGGCGGCCCGGAGCCGTGGAGAGACAGGGGCACAGGCCCCTCCTGCTCCCAGCCTGCTCTGCATGGGTCTGGGGGGGACTGAGTTACCTGTGCCACAGGCGGGGCAGGCACAAAGCAGACTCCGTGCCCAGGGCCCTGCGCAGCAGACACTGCATTGGAGGTGCCCCAGCCTCCGGGGAGCGCTGTGGGGGTCCTTCCGCTGGACGGTCGGCCCATCGGCATTGCGGGGCCTTCACGCCCATCCCCAGGACCTGCTGGTGCCTGGCCCCGACCAGCAGGGCTGCCCACTGGGTGCTCGGGCTGGGATAGTGTGCGCCTCCCTCACCCCAGGCGCACCTCCGCCACCCGCAGGCTCCTGACTTTGCCCTCATCCAAGCCCCGACACCAGGCCTTCCCCGGACGGTCCTGCCTCCAGCCTTCATTCCTCCGGGCTTCACTCAATGTCTTCCGTCCAAGGCCTCAGCCCTGGTCCCCTGGTCTCCAGGCCGAGGGGACAGCAGTTGGCCTGAGCCTCGTCCCACCAGCCTGGGGGGCGAGGGGGTCCTGTTGTGGGCTGACCCAGGCCTGGGTGGGTCTCCCGGCCTCCCCATCTGCACGTTTGTTACTGAGGAATCTGCGTCCATGGCACACACTGTGTCCCACCAGCTGGTTACTGTCCTCCCATCCCACCTGTCCCAAGGGATCTGGCTCCCTTCAAGCTCAGACTTTGTGGGAGGCCCTGGATGCTCTCTGGAGCTCGGGTCACCTTCCTTAAGGTGGAATGTTCCAGAATGCAAGGATCCCCCAGAAGGAACTGTGATACCTGGGAGCAGAGGGCAGAGCAGAAGGGTCAGACATGCATGGGGAGCCAAGCACCTTCAGGCGCCACCGGCTGTGGATGCTGCGTCCCCCCTGGCCCCCTCCCCCGGGCTGGGGAGGCCAGGGCAGCTTCCACCGCAGGGCTCTTGCAGCAGGCCTGGCTGGTCTTGGACACGAGCCCCGAGGCACAGGAGCATACCTGGAAGGCGGACAGAGAGGTCACAGGAATGTCCCTGATGGCCAAGGGCCACATGTGCAAAGAAGGTGGTGTCTCTCTTCTGGCCCTCGATCAGTGGCTCATGCCATGTTTGAAGCAGGAGGGACAGGCTGAGGGCCAGCTGCCTCGGAGTGACTTGTGCCCAGACCCCCTCCCACCACCCCCACCCTCACTACCCACTCTCAGTGGCCGTCCTGGCTGACCTGATTCCTGAGAAGGGCCCTGGGTGTGTGCTCAGCTCCGGGCTCCCCTGTCCACCGACCACCCCTCCCCTGTCTCCGGGGGCTTCCGACGGCGGAAGGACAAGGTTCAGCAGCCCCTCCCTACACTTGGTCACCCTCCAGAGCCTTCCCTGCAGCCCCTGACCACGTGGCTCTGGAGGGCGCGGGGGTCTCTCAAAGACGTACAACCTGTGCAGGGCCCGCACCCTCTCCCAGGACACGCAGAAGCCACCCTGGGATGAGCGGGGACAAATCCTTGAAGCCATGGGCCACCCCGGTTCTAGAGAAGGACCTGACCAGGCCCTTCCAGGTCTGTAGACTCTGTCTCTGTGACATCCTGGGGGAGGAAGTGAACACAGGCTCCCTCCCATGCCATCAGTCCCCACCGGCTGTCCCCACAGCAGCTGCTCGAGGCCCCCTCCCTGTCCCATTCTGGGGAGTCGGCGACACATCCCTGCCTATGGCCCACCCGCCCCGTCCTGCCTCCAGCACCCACCGTGGCACCAGCACGGGAGGGAATAGCAGAGGCCCTCAGAGCCCCTATGTGGACAAAGAGAGGCACCCCCATGCAGAAAGTGGGCCCATCTGAGATAATCCAGGGTGAGGGGCTCCCCACCAGCCTCCCCAGGTGCCGGGCCCGGTCCAGAGAGCCTGGGGGTGGAAAGGGACCAGAGCGGGGCGAGGGGGAGCCCGTGGGCCACAGACACCTGCCTGAGGGCCCCGGGGGGCAACGCACATGTAGGACAAGCCAGGCCCCGCCCTGACGCCTGGCATAGCTGCGCCCGGTCTCGTGGGCACCCGGGCAGTGGTGGGACCTGAGCCTGCCCTCCGCCGGCCTCACTGCCTGGGCAGGAAGCCCAACCATGGTACAGAGCCAGCAGAAGTGCACAAAAAGCAGTTAGGTGTGCGGGGTGTGGGCTTGGGGCCAGGGCTCCGTGTGTGAGCGGACCTGCGGGCAGGCCCTCACCCTTCCTGGCCCCGCGGACCCCAGGCTGACGCGCACCAGCCCAAGTAGGCTCCGGTCGCCCCTGCTGACACGGTGCTGGGCAGGCAGGAGCTTCACCCCTGCAGGAGCTCCTGGAGCCCACGCTCTCCTGCCTCAGGCCCCTGGGCCAGGCACCTGCTTTCCCTCCTTGTCTCCCCAGGGCCCAGTGCCTGAGCCTTCCCTCCGTGGGGACACTGTCCTGTCCACTGCAGCACCCCAGTCCCTTCCCAGGAGGGCTGGCTGTGAGAGAAACAGAGACAGAGAGAGATGGTGAGACAGGGACAGAGATGTAGAGAGACAGAGAGACAGAGAGAGTCTAGAGAGACAGAGACAAAGAGATAGGGTCAGAGACGTAGAGAGACAGTGAGACAGAGACAGATATGTAGAGAGACAGAAACAAAGACAGGTGTAGAGGGACAAAGAGAGACAGAGATGTAGGGAGACAGTGAGACAGAGAGACAGAGACGGAGAGACAGACAGAGACAGAAGCTGACTATCATTTCATAATGATCTTCAGAAATACTGGAACAAGGGGCTCCTGGGTGGCTCAGTGGGTTAAGCCGCTGCCTTCTGCTCAGGTCATGATCTCAGGGTTCTGGGATCGAGTCCCGCATCGGGCTCTCTGCTCAGCGGGGAGCCTGCTTCCCCCTCTGCCCCTCCCCGTGCTTGTGCTCTCTCTCTCTGACAAATAAATAGGTAAAATCTTTAAAAAAAATACTGGGGGCGCCTGGGTGGCTCAGCGGGTTAAGCCGCTGCCTTCGGCTCAGGTCATGATCTCAGGGTCCTGGGATCGAGTCCCGCATCGGGCTCTCTGCTCAGCAGGGAGCCTGCTTCCTCCTCTCTCTCTCTCTGCCTGCCTCTCTGCCTACTTGTGATCTCTCTCTGTCAAATAAATAAATAAAATCTTTAAAAAAAAAATATGGAACAAGGGTAAGTGCTACTAATTGTTAGAAACAGTTGCGTGTAAAACCGGAATGAGACCAGGCTTGTTTCGTCCGAGTCTCTTTTTCCTGGGAGGATGTGGAGTTGGTGGCATTTCCTGAGCCGCCAGGCTGGCTGTGTCCCCCTGACGTGACAGGTGTCCCTCCCGGGGCCCCGCACACGACAAAGTGGCCCGCAACAGAAGGTGACCTGGTCCTCAATTATGGGCTTGCCCCCGCGCTGACTGAGGAAGCAGGACCCCCCCAAAACTCCACCACCTTATCCCCACGGCCGCGACTTCCGGCAGGGGTAGATCTGAAGGGCCTTCATCAGCCCGTCTGTGAAGTTGAATGTGGGGGAGTCGTGGGGACGCGTCAGCGCGCGTGTGCTTGTGGGACCCCGCAGGTGTGGGCGAGCGTGACCTCATTTTCTCTGCCTGTTTGTGCCCTCTGCTGGTTTGTCCGGACATTGCTGTCAGCGAGGTGACCTTGTTCCCCGGGGAGCAGAGGCTCGCACGACACCCCCCTGCTCCACCCCCACCAGGGCCTTCAGCCCACCCGGAGCAGATTTCTCTCCTGCTCCCTGTGAAGCCACAGAGGGGCCCAGGGCTGGGGCAGGGCTGCGGGGTCAGGGACTCAGGCCCCTCCTGACCCGCGGACTCACTGTCCACCCGCAGCAGCGTCCCCGTGGCCCAGGATGGCTGCTGAGGCTCCAGTCATCCCACCTGCCGTTCCACAGGGGTGCGGTGTGGGTGCTGGGGGCACAGAGTCAGGGTGCTTCCCTGCTCCCGGGGAAGCCACAGGCTGGGGCAAGGCCCTCCCTCCGGGGCTGCTTCCCTCCTCCCAGCAATAGTTGGCAATAGTTTAAGAACCGCTTACGCACAGCTGGGGCAGCCGCCTCAGGGGTCCAGAAGGGAGCGGGAAGCCAGCCCTCCCTCCCCCCGCCCCCGGGAGTATCCACCAGGCAGAGGACCTGAATGAGACCAGGCTTGTTTCATCCAAGTCTCTTTTCCACTCACTCTGGGGATCTGGTCACCCGCGTCACACACATCTTGTTCTGGGTGTGGCTGGGCTGCGATGGGGGTTTCTGTCCCCACGGGGTCTCCCTGGCGAGCCCTCTCCGCTCCGCCCTGGAGGGGGCAGCCCCTCTGTGTCCGTGGAGCTCTGTGACTGCCTCTCCCTGGGGACATGGCCCAGGACCCAAGGCTGATCTCCAGGACCTCTAAAAGCACTCTCTCCCGAGTGCGGCCGTGGAGGCCGCTGCTGTCACTGACACGGGACCCCCGCGGTAGCTGGGACTGGACGTCTGCAGACTCCTGACTCCAGCCAGGGGCCCAGGTCCCCTCCTTCCAGCAACGCCCTGACTCTCTCTGCAGACTTGGAACGACAGCAGTGTCGCTGGGGTTGAGACTATCACCTGTGGGACTGTCACCCGTGGGCCATTTGCCTATCTCTTGCTAGGCGGGACTCCAGAGTGGCCCCCCTGACCTGCCTGGGCGGTGAGGTCACCGGCAGCTGCCCACTCGCCTGGGGGCTTCTGGTTCTAATTGTTCTCCTGGGACCACCTCCAGACCCTCCCTTCACTTATCTCTGCCAAACAAACCATCGAAAGATGGAGGAAAATAGCTCAGAGCTGTTATTCCTCCTGACTCAGTGGTAAGGAATTTGGGCGGCCTCAGCCCTGCACCCCGCCCCCCCCACCCGTGGGGGTCACACGCTGGAAGGCCTCATTAGCATGTCTGGCACCTTGGTTCCTCAGGACCCCTTCCCCCTCAAGTCCCTCTTCCCTTCCTTGGGACCCCTTCCCCTCCTCAGGCTTCCCTCCCCTCCTCAGGACCGCCTTCTCCCTCTTCAGGACCCCTCTATCCTCTCCTCAGGGCCCCCTCTCCCTCCTCAGGACCCCCTTCCCCATCCTGGGGCCCCTTTCCCCTCCTCGGGTCCCTCTCTGCCTCCTTGCGGCCCCGTTCCCTGGTTCATCACGTCCCTGCAGGTTGCTGGGATTTGTCGCTAACAAGCCCGAGACCCTCCCTCGGTGGGGGTGTGTGGAAGCTGTGTCCTCTGTCTCCACGGTCCCGGGTTCCACCTCCGCAGCGGGCAGCTGGAGGCCGCGGGAGCCCCCTGGAGCCCCTGTGGGAGGCTCGTGCCAGTGACCGCGCAGGCCGTCCCTGCGTGCTCGGGGTTTCACTCGCCGGCTCTGGCATCGCGGCTGGGCCTCCCGGGGCCAGGGCTCCGAGCTGTGCCTGCGGGAACCCCCGCATCCAGGGCGCAGCCAGGAGCGTCGGCCGGAAGTGCGGCCCAGTGGCCCGTGCCTGGACCCGAGTTTTCTGAGGGCGTGCGTGCCAGCTGTCACCGCGAGACTTGTGTCCCCGAGCTCCCCGCCAGCGCTTGGCCCGAGGACCTGGGCGGTGGAGACTAGCGGGAGTGATGCCTGCCCACGCCAGCCGCGCTGCTTCGGCAACGGCGGTAAGCCTGTGGTTCTGGCCTTTGTACACGCCTCCTCCCCCCTCGGAGGGCTCGTCCCTCTTTCCACATCAGTCCTGTCGATGTCTCCTGAGCCGCAAGCACTAAGGCCCGATTGAAGCTGGTCGTTGCTTTGCTTTACAGTTTGGGCTGGGTTTTGGCTGAAGTGACTTAGCGTCTCCAGTGGGATCAGGCCGTGCCCTGAGGCCAAGGTGAGCCGGCGAGTTGGGCTTGGACATCCGACCCCAGACAGAGCAGCCGGGGCCAGACCGCGGGGAAAGGGGGAGGCCGCACCCGTCTCTGGGCGGCGGAGGGCCAGGGGACCGCTCTGGCACCTCTCACCTGAGGCAAGGCCAGCTCAGAGCCTCGTGGTTGCACCTGGGGACAGGGCTGGGGCTGCTGACCGTGCAGAGAGCTGGGGCGCGCGCCCGCTCAGGGCAGCGTGGCTGAGAACGTGAGGAAGCGGTGTGTCCGGACACTGCCCCTCTCCCAGCTGCTTGGACTTTAGGATGGAGTCTCTGCCTTGCTCCCCAGCCGTCACTGACCCTGCCTTTCCCAAACCATGGCCCACGAACCCCTCTTCCTTCCTCTGACCTCCGACCCCTGAGTCGGGTCCCTCCTCAGGAGACTATGGCCAGGCCCTAGGACTAAGGGACAACTGTCCCAGCTCCTCCCACGGCCACAGAGTGGACTCAGGCATTGTCCACCCCGCCCTCTGAGCCTCCCAGCCAGTGACCTTGTCCTCTGAACCTTGGCCGCCCTCCAAGGCCACACCCGACACTGGTCCTGCCCCAAGTCCAGCCTCCGCTCCTGTGTCCAATCTGACCCCCAGCCCAGGTCCCACCCGGAGTTCAGGACCAAGTCAGCCTGGCTCGCTCACGGCTTCAGTGCCCTTGGCCTGTCCCCAGCTGGACCCCAGCCAGCCTGCCTCAGGGCCTAACAGCCCGGATAGACTCATCTCCATCTCTGACCTCCCACCGATGCCCTCACCTGTCCTCATGCTCTAGAAACTTCTCCCAAGCCCCAACCTTCGATCCAGTCTGGCAGAAGGGCAGAGAAGTGGGGGTACCCCCTCTTGCCTCCCTCCTCCGAACTTCCTGAATGTGCCGGGCCTGCCCCATGGGTCCCCCAGGGGTGCTCTCTGACCCTCGGCCTTGCACGACGGTCCCCAGGAGTCTCTGCTTCATTTCCTTCCCCCTCCTCTGCCTCAGCCTTTCAGTGGAAGACGTCCACGTGCCCTGAGCAGCTGGCAGCTCCTGACAGCCTGCTGGGGCATTTGGGGTCTGACCTCTGGATGCCCAGGCCCACCCCTCTCTGCCCCCCCCCGACTCTGAGCAGGTGGGCAGAGCACCCAGCTCCCGCCCGTAACCTGACGAATTCCCGTGTCCTTCCCCTCCATTTCTGGGAGAGGTCCTGTCTAATGCAGGCAGAGGACGCTCTGCCCAGAGCTCCGTTCCCTCTCTTCGCCCACTGCCTTTTTAAGACCCTCTCCGGCTCCGAGTCGCTGGCACCCTCACCCAGGTCACCCGACCCCCAGCCCAGCCACCTCCTGCTCTGTGTCTCCGGCAGCCACGGGGAGCCCATGGGCGACACCTGCCGCAACTGTGCCCCGCGGGGGGGGCGGCTGCATCTTCAGGGACCAGGAAGTCTTCTCAATCCACTCCTTTGTCCATCTTGGGTCTCATCAGCACCCCCAAGGAAGCCCACCCACGGTGCTCCCTCCCTGGACCAGGCCTTCCCCTGCCCCCTCCCTTCATGTCCCCTGCAGCCTGCATCCCCGAGGGGTCTTCTCACTCTGCCTCCCAGCTCAGAGTGACTCCCACCCTCGGGGTGATGAACTCCGCCCCGTTTGCCCAACCCCTGGCCCCTCCTCTAGCCCGTGCTCCGAACCTGACTCCCTTGGTCATCCTTGAATGTGGGGGCCCGGGGGTTCCTCACCGACCCCTCTCCGCCCCTGCCCGCTTCCGCCGGCTCGGGAGGGGCCCACAGTGGGTATTTGCTGCCCCCTTGGGAACACAGGGCCCCTGCATGGACAGGGCAGTCAGGAGGGGCTCAGTCAGCACTGGACAAGACAGCTGTCCCGGGCTGTTGTGCCGCAGGTCCTGGGAGATCTACCCACGAGCACGTCAGTGGAGAAGCCCCCTTTTGCTCCATTATGGCCCCTTCATCAAAGAAGGACAGAGGCGCGTGGGAGTCGTGTGCTGTCCTAGCAAGTCCACAAGGACACCAGTCCACACGGTGACAGCGTGAGGACAGCTCAGCTCTCGGGACAGGCCCTGGAGCGACAGTTCCCAAACAATGGCTATGGTGACCCGTGAACTCTGTTCCCAAGAGCACATTTGCACCACTGGCCCACCTGGACTGTCAAAGGTCCACAAGGAGCCTCGAGCCAAATGTCCTTCTAGGGACCAACCCTGCTCAGGCGCAGCTGTCCCGCGACAGGGATGGTCGACTCAGGCGTGCGGGAGACCCCACTCAGCTCACCAGCACAAACGCACCAACGCGTGGGCTCCGGCCCGGCAGCCCTCCCCGGACCCGTGTCGTCTGGATGCACCTACGATCCCGAGGTGGGAGGGAGTAGGGGCAGCCCCGGGCTGGGTCCCTCAGGGTCAGGCTGGCTGACCCTGGGCGGGGACCCTGGGCTCATTCCTCAGGGTCTGAGGAGGGATTTGGGGCATCACTGAGCAGCTCGAGTGTGGGAGGGGGCTGGCTTTTGGGGGTGGGGAAGGTGTAAGGCCTAAAGGCCCCTAGCCTGCTCTGGGGAGGGGGCAGGAGGTTTGGGGGAGGAGGGGTCTGAAGCAGGAGGACGGAGGGTGTGTTGCAGGGTGCTGCGTGGGTCCCCCAGAGGGCCACCAGTGCAAAGGTGGGATTCCCGGATGTCCCACGCAGCCCGGCTCCTGCCTCGGCACCTTGGGGTTTTTCCTTGGGGACACTAGGTGGGGACCAGCGTCCAGGGCCTGTTGGAAAATTACTGGCTGGCAGTCCACTGAGATGTCGTTTTCTCAGGTTGATGGTTAATCCCGGGTGTCCCTGGAGAACAATCTGGCTGGTTTCTGGGAATGCCCTGAGCGGGAGGGGCTTGTGGCCGCAGGCTGGGGCTGAGCATGGAGGCTGCCGCTACCCCCGAAGGCCCTTGGGGCGGGTGGACGGATGTGAGGACCACCCCCACACAGGTCAGGGACCCCTGGACCCCGGTGCTGCTGTCTCCTGGGGCTTGGAGCCCCTGGTCTGGGGTCTGGGCCCTTTCACTAAGCAGCACCCCCGCCCCCCCGCGGGTCCTCGATGGGCCCTGAAGCCCCTCAGTGGGGAGGAGGTGGAGCCTTTGGGAGCGCGGCTGGACGTCCTTGTCAGGACAGCAGGGCCTCATGGCAGCCGCAGGGAGGGAGGAAGCCAGAGCTTGGTCCTGACTCTGCCTCCTGCCTGAAGGCTCCGCATCCCCAGGACTCAGTTTCCTCAGGTGCACGGGAAGGGCTGACCCTGCCACCCTCCTGCAGGGGCTCTGTGTGAGGGGAGCAGCAGGTGCAGGGCGGAGGGCTGCCGTCACTGTCCCCCTCTCCTCACAGCATCCCACACTTTGGAGACTGAATATCCTCACTGAGCCTCATGTGAAATCCCAGAGGAGACGTGAAGCCTGTCGGGAGCCCCCAGAGCCGCCGAGAAGTTCCCGCCTGAGATCTGGGCTCCGTCATCCGTGGCGTCCCCACTCCCCTGCACGGGGCGCCCCAGACAGACCCTGCCTTTGCCGGCGGTGTCCAGTCTTTCTGAGTCCAGCGCAGGGCCCAGCGGCCACACGGGGGCAGCCCCGGGCTCTGCCCTCTCCATGGTCCCAATCTCTGCTGAACGCTGCCTCTGGGTCCGGATTTCCAGCCCCCGGGGCAGGTGCCACTCCAGGCTAACCGAGGGGCTAACCGAGGGTCTCATCCCTCCCTGGGGCCTGGGGCCCTGGAACGGCTCTCACAGCTCGCTGCACGCTGTCGCCGGGCCAGGCGGCCAGCGGTCCTCCCCTTGGGCTGGGCCTCCCCTCCATCTGGGTCTCCCACCGTCCTCAGACCCAGACTCCCCGCCTTCTGGGCCTTGTTCTGATCAAGCTGAGCTCCAGCGGGGACGTGGACTTCCATGTGGACAGCTGGGAGTCCCTCCTTTCCAGCCTCGGGGTGTTTTTCCGCCGAGTGGTGGCGTTTCCCCCCAGAGGCTGGCCCGGCGAGTTGAACCGCAGCTCAGGGAAACCCACCACAGAGGACTTGTGGGCTCATCGTGATGTGCCGAGAGGTCGGGAGAGGCCCCGCCCAAATCCGACCCCACAGGGAGGAGGGGATTGAGGCTCAGAATACTGCCCAAGGACCCCAACCCTGGAAGAAGGGGATCTGCGACGTGTGATGGAAGCACTTGAGTGAGTAACCAAGGTCCCCGAGAAAATTAGGGTCAGCAGGAGCCAGATGCACACCTGATGCCAGTAGGATCCCGTTCCTACTGCTACACCGGCCAAAGTTAAGACGATGCCCGGCCCTGCCAGGGGCTATCGAAAGAGCTGCTCCTGCTTCAGGATCTTCTCAGAACGCGGCTTCCGTAGCCTCTAATCTAGTAAGTTCCTTCTAGGAAACTCTGTCCACAAGCTCAGAGATGGGGACTGCGGCAGCATGGACAGTACCAACCCGACGCCAGGATGGCCGGCGGGAGGAAAACGGGTGACGGTCCCCGTGCGGCCCCTCTCCAGGGCTTGTGAGTTTGACGCGCTCGTACACGAAGTGCACTGTGCCCACCGACCCCTGCTGGGAGTGGGGGGTCACCACAGACCTGGGTGCACGCGCAGGTGTCCGAAGAAAATGCCTGTTTCTCAGCTCCTGTGCCTTTTCCAACTATGTTCCAAAAACGTGTTACTTTGGTGATCACGATAGTTCTCAAAGTACACATGTACGTCCTGTTACCTGACAACACGACCTCGGACCGTCAAGCGAAGGCCTTGGGGCGCCTGGGTGGCCCAGTGGGTTAAGCTGCTGCCTTTGGCTCAGGTCATGATCTCAGGGTCCTGGGATCGAGCCCCGAATCCCGCTCAGCGGGGAGCCTGCTTCCTCCTCTCTCTCTGCCTGCCTCTCTGCCTGCTTGTGATCTCTGTCTGTCAAATAAATAAATAAAATCTTTAATAATAAAAAATAAATAAATAAACAAAGGGGAGGGTCTCTGCAGGGTGGACCCTGGGCTCCTCCCCCTCTCCTGGAGGTCCTGGAAGCTCTGTGCCCCGCCCACTCCCCCCCCAGCTCCTGTCACAACAAAGGCCAACTCACCCCCGCCTCCCTCCCAGCCCATCCCCCTGACAGGTCGGTGAAGACTCAGCAGTAAACAGGCAGGCAGGGAGGCGACTCCAGAGTCACTGTGCTGGCCGGCTCCATGGGGAGCTGCACTGTGGTGGGGGCCGGAGCTGGGTGTCCCTGCTCGCCATGAGTGTGGCATTTGGAACATGGAGCCTTCTGCCAATGCACTTGCTAGTGGCGGCAGGTGCGAGGGGACAGGACAGCTGGGCACCAAGACTCTGTCTCAGTCTCTCTCCCCGGCCCCCCTAGCTCCCCGTGGCCGCCTGTCCCCTCAGAGAGTGCCCTGCTCCCCCTCCCCCCTGGGAAGACAGGGGCAGAGGAGACACGGAATATCAGAGTGTGTGTGGCGGGGGGGTGGCCCTTAGAGCTTAACTCCAAGCCCAGAAGTCCATGAATGCAGGCTTGGGGGCGGGGATGGGGGCAGGGGGACATCAAACATCCCTTCTCGTGACTTCTGACTACTCAGTAACTCTGCTCCTTCAGGAAAACAAACAGCCCCAGCCCCGTTGAAGACAAAGGTTAATGACTTCGGAGATCACGGGACAGCCCAGCGCCTGCCCTGATGTGCCCTCCCTCACCGGCTCCTTCCTGTGCCCCCCCACCTGCTCACCTGCTGGGCCCACTGGGCCCCGCCCTCACCTGCCCGCCTGCCCTGAGGACTTCAGTCCCTGGGGGTGTGTCACTGATAACCAATATCCTTAGGCTATGCCTGTTGCCCCCAGGGCTTTGGGGCGCTGTCCTGTGCCCTGGGGGATACCCAGGAGCAGGGCTTCTTACTTTGGCTCCCTGCCCCACACTCGAGGAGGCCTCACCCGTTCTCCATTGATCTGAAAGGTGGGGCAGCCTCTCCTAAGACTGATGTGAAAAATACTTAATGCGGAACGTGTTCCCTGCTGAAATAAAACCTGGACAGACAGACCCCGACACTGATGGACAGAGTCCGTGGTGCGGGGCCCACGTGGGCTGCACGTGTTTAACCCCAGGACAGTAGCAGAATGTTGAGGCGAGAGTCTCCGCTGTCGGTGGCGGCGCCGTGAGAAGGCTCCTCTTCCTGCTGGCGGGTGTGACACTTGGCACATCTGTGGAGCCACGTGCGGCCCGCGTCTGCGCTGGGGACCCGCGCCCGGCCTCCTCACTCCCGCACCGCCATCCGCCCTAGATGCGGAGTCGGACCGCAGATGGACTCACGTGGCCAAGGAGGAGACGGAAACGCTCCTGGTTCTTCTGTGCGAACGGAATCCAGGGGTACAGACGGTCGCGCGTGACGGACAGCTGGGATTGCTCCAAGGATGTAGGACCTTCCATGTTTTAAAAATTAAGCTGTCGGGAGTCTGGGGCTCAGTCGGTGAGCGTCTGCCTTCGGCTCAGTCATGATCTAGGGTCCTGGGATGGAGCCCCGCGTCCGGCTCCCTGCTCGGCGGGAAGCCCGCTTCTCCCTCTCCACTCCCCCTGCGTGTGTCCCTCTCTCCGTGTCTCTCTGTCAAATAAATAAATAAATAAAATCTTTTTAAAAAGTCAAGCTGTGAAATTACCACAACGAGAGAGCGAAGGAGAAGAGCCCGTAATCAACTCCAGAATGCAGGAGAGCATTTCCGCGGGTGGGCACCTGTTCCCGACAGACAAAGGACCCCAAAGGCCGGGGCCTGGCTTGCAGCGGAAAGGAGTGGGGGTTCCGTGGGGAGACTGACATCCAGGTTTCGCTGCTGCGCGCTGAGAGCTCCCTGGACAGGGAGTGCGTCCTGGGCCGCGGCTCTCATCCCTCGGGGACGTCGTTTCAGGGGACAGAAAGGGCCCCTCGGTCCCAGGAGGGCAGGGGCCGTGTGTACAGACGTCTGCGGGCCCTCAAGGGCCATGGGGAAGCACTGGAAGCTCCGTCCCCGCGCAAGGGGCACCAGCGTCCCACCCGCAGGAAGGCGGGAAGAGGAAGAGAGTAAAAGACAAAAGGATGGGGACAGACGGACTGAAACCCGCACTTCCGGGGTCACCGTGTACTGAGGTTCTCTGTAAAACTCAACCCCCGAGAGGGTTAGAAACGGCTGTTGCGGTAAGGTCAGGACTCGGAAGCTGTCGGGAGGCCCGGCTGCCGCGCAGGAGCCACAGGAGGGCGACCGCGACCACCGCAACCACCGCGGCCCAAGACGCTTGTGACGCCCGCGTTCTGGAAGCTTCCGAGGCATCCTGAAGATTGACAGGAAGGGTCAGCATCCGGATAGAGGGGACGTCTGAAGGGGTGTTTTGAGGGAGGCTTAGCCAATGCCCATAAATGTAGGCTTGGAGCTCCGTGTCAGGCCACCAGGGAAACGCAGATGGAATCCGCAGGCCCCGGGCGAGTCCCCAGGAGAAGGGCTGCAGGCCAGGGACAGTGGGCACCTCTGCGGGCCGGAGGGGCAGACCTTCCGACCCTGGTGTGCGGTGCGGTTTCTCTGGGGGAGGGCGGAGAGCGCCTGGGAAGGGACAGAGGTGGGGGGGGGTGTTTCTGGAATGTTCTGTGTGCCCGCTTTCTGGAAGTTCATTAACCTGTAAAACAGTAATAGATGTGCCTATGAATACGTTTGTCAGGGAAAAAGGAAAACAGCAGAGAGGAGCTGCATCGGAAATTTTCTACAACGTTACTGTCTCCCCAATGCACTGGATACTCCTGTGTTCCACAGAAAAAGTGGTGTTTAAAAGGCAAATTTAATACAAAGTAATAAAAAATGAAATAAATAAAATTGCAAATTTAGTTTAAAATTTTAATTTTTTTTAAAGACCTGCAGTTGTCTAGATGGTTGCAGACAACGACTTTTTTTTTTTTTTAAGATTTTATTCATTCACTTGAGATATAATGAGAGAGAGAGAAAGAGAGAGAGCACGAGCAGGGGGAGCTGCAGAGGGGAAGCAGACCCCTCGCCGAGCAGGAGCCTGATGCAGGGCCCAATCCCAGAACCCTGGGACCATGACCTGAGCCGAAGGCAGATGCTCAACCGGTTGAGCCACCCAGGCGCCCCTAAAATTTTAAATTTAATAAAATGCTCAAAATATAATCTTAGGTAAAAGTCATGCACAGCTCGACTTCAAGCAGGGATCGAGTGTGCCGGGTCGCTCGCACACACGAGCGCACTCTAGTGACCCTGACACAACCTGGGGTAGGGGCACCGTCCCCGCATGGCAGAAATCCCGCCTCCACTTTTGACTTAACCGCCGTCGCCCGCAGGTGACCGGAAGCCGTCCCGCCAGCCTAAAGCGGATGACGGCGCCCTCCGTGGACGCATGCCTCCCACCCGGTGTTCGTCGGAGCAACGAGGGAGAGAACGAGCCCCACGGCCTCTCGTGTGTCACACGCTCTGTGCCAGGCGGGCTGGGCCGTCCCCGGTCAGTGGGAAAACCGTGTGGACCCTCGGAGCCACGAGCGCATCTCTGTAGGCGCGGCACAGAGTCTGGCCTCCCGAGCACCCCTTCTCTGGTGGGAAGTGCTGCTACGGCGACCGCGGGAGGGGGGCTGCCACAGAGGACGGGGCTGCGGGAATGGGCCTCTGACCCGCCACTGGGGAGGCCGGGTGCCATTCCCGTCACCGGTGGGGACTCTGTCCCAGGGTCCTCGCCGGCCGCAGGACATGTGCCTGTGGTGGGCGGCCGCCGCTGCCCACAACGTCCCCCATGCCCCGTCCACTGGGAGGGAGGCCTGTGGGCCCTAGGACCTGGACAGGGTGGGGAGGCGGCCTCAGGCGTCCTGTTTCCAGTCACCGCTGCAGTGAACGCAAAGGCTCCTTGAGTCTCTCTCCACCTGAGCCACCGGGCCCTTCGTCACCAAGACTGTGGAGCGCGGTCCCGCGGGGGCTTCCCCAGTGGGTGGAGTGGAGGGGGGGCCCAGCCTCCGTCCCGCTGCCTCCCTGGACGGGCCCCTCTTGGGGTGGCACCACAGGGACCGCTCGCTGGGTCGATGCTGAGCGTCCCGGGGCCTTGGGCACAGTGGATAAGCAGGAGGCGACGTCCTGCCCGTGGATGTCCCCTCCGATGGGAGGACAGAATCTAAACAACTAGAGAACAAATAAACTACACGTTCGAGGGAAATGATGCTACGAAACAGGGGAAGGAAAGTAGAAAGGGGTACAGAGGTGGGGCAGGGGACGGGCCTGCCGGCCGTGGTGCTGGGAGGGCCGAGGTCACTGTGTTGTGTCCACGCCATGACAGGAGGCCAGGGAGAGCGGCCTGGTGGATGCTGCAGGAAGACGGGTAGGAGGAGCCGTGCAAAGGTCCCGGGACAGATGTGGGCCTGGTGGTCAGGGGTGACCAAGGGGAACCTCGGGCTGGAGTCGGGGGGTCAAGGTCGGAGTCCAGGCAGGTCAGGTGGGACCTTCTGGCCACTGCGGCCTTTGCTCCTAGACAAGCAGGACCTGACATGAGGGCACAGGAGGGAGCAGGGGGGCAAGAGCCCTCCACCTCAATGGGGCTGTGGGAGCCCTGCCAGCACCCCGCATCTGCGCCCCAGGAACACAGAGCATGGAGGTCACCAGGGACTGTGGCGCTGTCACCGGGCACCCAGCCTTGTTGGCGCTCCGCTAGGACCTCATCCCGGCTCGTGAGCAAGAAGTCCTTTGCTGTGGGGCCCCCCGCCAGGTCCGGGGCCAGGGAGCCTGGGGACCCGCAGCAGCCCCTGTTCCCGTTGCCGAGACCCGGGTCCAGTCAGGCTCAGCCCCAGGCACCTGGCCTTCCAGACGTTCTCCCGGAAAGGAGCCACGGAGCTGCGTGGGACGACTGTGCTTGCGGAGGAGGACGACGGAGCTCCGTGGCTGGTCGGTGGGGGGTTGGCTGCTGCAGGGAAGGCGGTCCGGGTCTGGCTTCCTGTGGAGGCTTCCAGAGAGAGCCCCACGGAGCAAGGCTCAGGGACTCCCCTGGGAAGGGCCTGCAGGGGGCCGGGACCCTCCCCCCACACCTGGACTCCTGCCTCTGCCTCCTGTGGGGAAGGGGAGGGGAGGGCTCTCACTCTGGACACACCCAGGACCCAGGAGGAGCCCCTTCACTCCCGCCCTTCACCTGCCCTCAGGGTCCAGGCCACACCTCCCTGTTTCCAGATTGTGCCTGCCCACCCCACAGCCCTCCCCCCGGGGCCTGGGCCAGCCTGGGACACCTCTCTCCTCTCTCTCCTTCTGTCTCTGTTCCTCTGTTTCTCCCTCCATCTCCGTGTCTCTCCCTCTGTCTCTGTCTCTTCCTCCATCTCTGTGTCTCCCCCTCTGTCTCCACGTCTCTCCCTCCATCTCTGTCTCTGCGGTGGCATCTGCCTGCCTGGCCTGCATTGTCATCTTGGGAACTAGATGCCCCTAAATTCTGACCTGATCCCTCCCTTCCAGCCTCCACCCTTCCCTTGTCCCCTTGTCCTGAGGCAAAGGTCAGATTCCTGAACTCACCGCTCTCTGAGTGGCCCTCGCCCGTCCTCACCGTCCTCACGCTAACAACCCTCGGATGTCAGTGTGAACCAGTCTCACGGGGTGGGGTCGGGGTCAGGGCATACAGTGCCCAGCCTTGGGGATGTTATTGTCCAGTGGCACAGGTCCCCGGGGAGCCTGACAAGCAGACAGTCACCGTGACGGAGCCCGTCCCCCTGGGAAGGACCAGGTGGCAGGGAGAGCTTGGTGCACCGCTGACCCCAAAAGCTGGTTGAAGGCCGGGGATGGGCGTTGCCGGGGAAAGTCCTGTGGGCGGGCCGGGTACCGTGTGGCCACTCACCAGAGGCGCGGCGGCCGGCAGGCGGCCAGGACTGCGGTGGGGTTTCGGGAACTGAGTCGGGAGGGGCACCCGCCATCCCTGCACACAACCTTCACCCCAAGGTCCCTGCTCTGTCTTCAGTCTCTGCTCAGACACCAAACCCTGGGCGGGGTTCTCTACTGGCCCCCCAGCCTTGCCCCCGAGGGCACTGAGTAGAGGCCACGCTGCCATCCGCACATGCGGCTGGCTTCCCTGTGTCTCCCTGACTGACCGTTCTGGGGGCCAAGACCCCACTTCCCATTGCAGGCCCCGCCACCCAGCTCGGGGGTGTGGGGGGCCGCCCCACGCAAGGCACTGGATGCAAGGGAATCCAGCTGCCTCAGGGAGAGGCTGGGTGGCGGACGGGTGATGCCTCGGGGAAGTCCGTGGGCCAGAGAGCCCTGGAGACCAGTCTGGGTCCCCGAGTCCTAGAGGCCCTGAGTCCATAATAGCTCTGGGCCCCACATGCTGGAGCTTGGCCCAGGAGGGGTCTGGGCAGCCCCAAGCTTGGTGTGAACAGGGCAGTGGGCTGCTCCCAGGGCCCAGGGTCCCCCTCATGTCCTGGACTGGGTTGGGGGCTCAGAGATGCCCCAGCAGTCAGCCTGCTGGCAGAGAGCTGGGGAGACAGGGCCGCTCCGGGCTGCCCTCTGCTGCGGGGTGGTGGGTGTGGCCACGAGAGAGCATCCCGGGGTCGGGGAGGAGCAGCATCCCGCTGAGTCCGCCAGGCTATCCAGCTGGGGGTGTGGGTCTGGTCCCGGAGCACCCTGGGGGGTGGGGGCCGGCAGACTCGGGCGTTTACACAGCGGGAGGGGCTGGCTGGCACCTGCGGAGCTGCTTCCGAGGGTCCGAGGAGCCTCTGCAGATAAGGCATTAACAGCTGGGGCGGACTGGCCATCAGATCTGCTGACGCCAGGCGCCTGGGGCAAGGTGCCAAAGGTTCCCTATAAAGTGCTGGGGCTCTGGGCCACTGGCCACTCACCCTCCGGTTGCTGGCCTGCCTCTTTGGGGAGGGACCTGCTTGGCGACCACCATGGTGAGGCTTGTGCTACCCAACCCGGGCCTGGAGGCCCGGATCCCCTCCCTGGGCCAGCTGGAGACCATTGAGGCGGAGGAGGCCAGCTCCCGGCCCAAGTGGGACAACAAGGCCCAGTACATGCTCACGTGCGTGGGCTTCTGCGTGGGCCTGGGCAACGTGTGGCGTTTCCCTTACCTGTGCCAGAGCCACGGCGGAGGTAGGCCACGGGGCTGGGGGAACGGGGGATGGCAGACTGGGGCCCTGGGTGTGAGTGGCGCCACGTTCCCCTGGGACGCCAGCACCCCCGGGGCTGCAGGCAGGACGGCACGCATTTGTGCCTTCCCTTGGAGAGCCACGCACCTCCACGCGTGTGCCGAGGGCCGGGCTGGGGGGCCAGTGGTCGAGGGCCCTCTGCTCCCAGCTCGTGGCAGGAAGTGAGGGATGTCCACAGCCCTGACCCTGCGTGTCCAAGTGTCCGAGTGTGGGGAGCCCTGCCCTGTTCTCGAACACATCTGACCTGCATGTGGGGGTCTGAGAGGAGCCGGCCACTGCTCCGGATGGAGCCTGCCCCCCCGAGTCTGGCGGGGCAGCGAGCCCAGCTGTCTTCGTGTCCACCATGGGGCCCCATCTCTGCTCTCCCTGTGCTTTATGCATGTCCTAAGGCCAGAGCTGGGTGCCGCATTCCTGGAGGGACAGAGGAAGGAGCTGGGCAGGAGCAGGCAACCTGCACAAGGGTACCCCGGCCTCGACCCCTCCTACCCCTCCAGAGGCCTCCAGGGGTCTCCTTCCACAGGTCAAGCCTGCCCCTCCCCCACCCGTGGGTCCCCCAGGGGTGCTGAGTCGGTGTCCTCATGGCCTTGTCCCCTTGCCCACCCTCCCAGGGCCTGTGGGCTCCGGGATGGGCCCCCATGTGTCCATGTCCTGTCTGCCTTGGCCCCCAGCCCTGAGAGGGGTGAAGGCAGAGGGGTCTGGCTCTGTGAGCCAGCAGGCAGCTGCTCTGGGGATGCCGGCGCTCCGGGGACGGGCGTCAGCAGGGGCTGTTTTCCTTCTGACTCTGAAGGACCTACAGGCTCTCGCCTGCGCTTTGGGATACGAAAGTTTCCTCAGGAGAAGCAGAAGTGGTTCCAGGTCAAACCCAGCAGCCCTGAGTTCCCAGGATATGTCTTTCCCTGGTCCCTCCTGTGCTTCTGGGAGGCGGGGGACCGTGGCGCTGGAGACAGGGGGTTGAGAGAAGGGTCCCCAGGAGCAGAGCCCCTGATGTCAGCGCCACTTCCTTCTGGGACTTCCGGGTCACCTGCCCCCCGGGGACCGCCCTAGGGTCTCCCCAACCCCTCTACCCCTGCTCCGTTCCACTGGGAGCTCAGCACGGAGCAGACTCCCCCGCCCCCCCACTGTGGGCTGCGTGAAGCTCGCCTAACGGGGAAAGGGGCCGTTCCAGTGCCGTGTGGGGCCCCGGGGCCACAGGGGTGGGCCCGCTCTGTGGGTGGAGGCCAGACGCTCGAGCCCGAAGCCAGGGCAGGTGGCACCACACGAGCCACCGGAGGAACGCTTGCCAAGTAAATCCCGGAGGCTGTGGGGCCCCACAGAGAAGTCTCTGTGGGGAATGGGGGCTTTCGGGTGCCCCCCCCACTGGCTCTGATTCCAAGGGGGCAGTGTGGGAACCCTGCTCCCAGACCCCGTGGACTGATGGGACTGTCGCTGAACCAGCCCATGGGAGCCGTGTCCCCACAGCCCAGCTCCACCCTGACCGAGGTGCGGGGTCCCGGCTCCGGGACGGGAATCGGGTGGGAGCGGGGTGAGAGCAGGCACTGGGCGGTGTCGGGAAAGGCGCTCTGACTGGGAGGAACTCTAGTGTGTGGCCCCAGGCGGGGATGTCAGGGATAGACGTTTGGACCAAGGACTGCAAGCTGGTGTCTGTGTGGCCTCTTGGCCCCTCCCCCTGAACTCCCCGCCCTGGGCTGCTGGCTCTCTGGGCACGGGCTCCCCTCCCCGAACACATCTCGGGCTGGGCTTCGCTTCAGGAGATCCCCGTGAGCTCAAAGAGCACGGTTCTTCCAGGCCTTGGCCAAGGAGAGCCGGCGCTGGCCCTCCCGGGCCCTTCCTGTGCCCCCACACCCCTCGCAGCCGGCGAGCTCCGGAGGGCTGGGCCTGGGCTGTACCCCTGCCTCCTTAAGTCACACCAACCACCCTGACCAGGAGGCCCTCGGGCTGGAGGCCACTTGCTCTTCTGTCTCTGGCCCCCAGCCCCATCCTGGCTGCCGGGAGCAGTGCTCATGGGTGGAACCCCCAGCCTCTACCCCCAAGCTCTGTCTGTAGTCACCTCACGGCTCCCCTGCTGACCAGGGGTGCACCGGGGCTCGGTGGGCCCAGGGGACGGGGAAGGGGTGGCAAGGCCCCTTTGGGCAGAGCCTTCTGGGCCTAGAAGGGCCTCGTTGTGAGCTCCAGGGTGCAGGGCCCAGGGGAGGAGGACCCCAGGAGTGTGCAACCCAAGGTGGCTCCCATCCCAGGGTCACGACTTCTAGGCCCTGGACAAGCTGCCGCCCCTGGCTGCCCTATCTAGTGCCCTCCCCATGGCCGGCTGAGAGCGGGGCCGCCCCCTGGGGCACTCTAGGTGCTGACTGGGACCCCCCAGAGCAGACAGTCAGCTGGAACGGAGGCCAGGAGGTGGGCCAGACCCAGGGAGTGAGGAGCTCATGGCTGCGGCGTCATCCCCGCACAAGACGGCTGTCCGGCCTGCGGGTCTGTGACTGGCGCAGTCTGCTCAGAGCTGCGGGCAGGAGGCGAGAAGGCCGGGAAGGCCCTGGGGGAGGGGGCGAGAGGCCATCCTCAGCTGCCTTTAGGGACCCAGTGAGAGACACGCGAGGGAGGGGCCGTGCTGGTCCGTGGGTCCCTGGGGGAGGCGGCCGGTGCCCCCAGCACACCTGCTGCTCAGCCCATCTGCAAGGACCGCTGCGGATAATGGGGAAAAACCTGAGTCCGTCCCGCCGTACCTGTCGAGGGTTTGCAACCATCCCTCCAGCCCCCTGGGCGCCTCCGCAGGCCAGCCCTGACCCTGCGCCTGGCCAGGGGCTCACAGGGCTCCCCTCTGGCAGACCTGCTCACCGCCCGCCCCCCGGGCCCAGTCTCCCCGCCAGGGGGATGTGCCTGCAGGTACGTCTCCTGTGGGCACCAGCCACTCCTCCTGCCCCGCCCGCCGCCTCCACCTGTCCACCCAACAAGCCGGCGCCGGGCAGCACCAGGAGGCCCATCTCCCAGGACCTTTGGAACCACATCTGGGCGCCACTGTGCCTGCTGGCCGCTCTCCCGCCTCTGTCCTCCCTGCTTCCCTCGCCTTTCCCCACTGGTTCTAAAAGGAAAGCCGTGTGTCCCTGGGGCTTTCTCTGGAAGTAGGTATTGCTGGAGAACATGCTCGTCCTGGGGATGAGCAAGGGGCTGAGGTCCTGGGGCTGGGTGCGCCAGGCGGGCGGGCCCCAAGGGACACAGAGGGCTCCCCCTGGGGGGTGGCGTGGACCCATGCCCCCCATCCTCCCGCTCCCTCCCTCCACGGGCCATGCCCACTGGAAGCCGAGCCTGACGCACAGGGACCCACTGGTCTGTGGGCCCGGAGAAGCTCCTGTGTGGGAGGGTGCCAGGAGCACAGGCAGGGGCAGACGCGTCCTGGATAAGGGGGTCTCCCAGTGAGGTTTCCAAGTATGAATAGGAGATTCCTGCTGACGGTTGAGGGGCAGGGAGACCGGTGGTGAGAGCAGCGTCACGAGACAAGGGGATGGGATTGAAGGATGTTTGCAAACTTTGTGCTACTGTGCACTTGTTTTCTTGGTACTTTTGCTCGAAGGTTTTCAGATCAAGCCCCTAAGGAGACATTGGAGAGGAAAGTCTTTTCTTTTTGTAACTAGACCCTCACTGACACGGTGACCCTGCTGGGCTCTGAGTGGCCCGGGCTGTGCCCCCATACCCAGGGGGAATCTAGCTGGTGGCTCTTCCTCTCCTGGTACCTGTCCTTGGATTTGCTTTTTTGTCATTGTCAAGCCCACACCCCTGAGTTCCTGGAACTTGGACCCCTGCCTCTGACGCAGCCCCAGCTTCTGAAGGAGCCTGGCCCTGGAGCCCCGGCTGGGGAGTGAGGCCACTCGGGCAGTCCTATGTGTAGGACAACGACCCATGGCAGGAGGCCTGGCCCTCCCAGCATGAGGACCCCACAGACAGAAGGACGGAGGACATGTGCAGAGGAGAGAAGAGAGAGAGGGCTGTGGCTCTGTCCCACTCACACACGCACATGCAGGCATGCACAGACACATGCACACATGTGGACACACCCACCCACACACTTACACACACACCCTCCCACCTGCGCACATGCACACAGAGACACTCATGCCCTCAGGCACGGACAGTGCCGCCGCCTGCCTCCCCCCGGGGACCTCTAGGTCAGGGGCTGAGCCCCACCCTGACCAGGAGACCAGCACCCGGAGGTGGAAGCGGCTAGTGCAGGTGTGGGGGTGGGAGGAGTGGGCTTGGGGTGAAGGATATGACAGATTCGGGGAGAAGGACAAGCAGAACGAACAATTTGGGACAGGAGCAGGGGGCGTTGTGGCTTCGGGCCAGGGGCTGGAGAACATGGGGAGAAAGGACGCAGGGGCGGGAGGTGGGGAGCAGAGCGGCCTGAGGCTGTCCCAAATGCCCCTCCTCGTGGGGCGGGACCCCAAGCCGGGCAGGGGCCAGTACCGTCCCTCAGCAGGTCATGGCCGGCCCCCATAAGGGCAAACCGAGAGCCATCCTGGAGAGAAAATAGCCCAGCTCAGGGGTCTCGGTCCACAGGGGTCTAGGGAGTCCAGTGCCTGTGGCTACAAGGCGGAGACCCAAATCCCACTGTCAGTCCTGAAGCAGGAAGCGTCCGGTCTCCACCGCAGAGCCGCATCCTGGCCCGCGTCCAGGCCGGTGGGGACCACGGCTGCTCTCATCCCTGCTGGGCCATGCTCGGCACCGTCCCTCGCCGTGGCTGCGCCTGGAGAGCTTCCTGGGCTTCTAGGCAGTCTGGGGACCCCAGTGGTCGCCTTTACAATTTCCCTCCTTAACCTGCTCTCCGGCACCAAAGCTGGGGGTTTTGTGAGATGCCGGGGGTCCTGGTGACTCCACGAGGGCGGTGAGGCCCGTGCTCGCGCACGTCCAGGCTGGCCTCCCGAGGCTCAGAATGACCCCCTCTGGTGCGCCACCTCCGGGTCAGGCTCGGAACCCTGGGCTCTCGGGAACTGTCCCCTCTGACCCTTCCCCACCGCCCAGCGGAGGTTGTCGTGCCTCCCCACGCTCCGTCTAGCACAGCGACAGGGCTCACCGGCTCATTCCCAGGGGTTGCCGTGTGCTGTGACAGACGCTACCGCGGGGCGGCGGTGCAGGGCAGCTCCGTGGCAAATGGTGCCCGTGGCCGTGAGTCCCAGGCCCATGTTTGTGCCGCCGTTCTGAGGCGCTGTCGACAAACACAGTGTTCCCAGAGGGGCCTCCCACATGCTGCCCCCTGCCCGCATCACTGCCTTCTCCCCACACAGGCGCCTTTATGATCCCGTTCCTCATCCTGCTGGTCCTGGAGGGCATCCCCCTGCTGCACCTGGAGTTTGCCATCGGGCAGAGGCTGCGGAAGGGGAGTGTGGGCGTCTGGAGCTCCATCCACCCAGCCCTGAAGGGCGTCGGTGCGTGTCCAGGGCCCTGCCCAGAGCCAGGGTTCGCAGAGGCATCCCCCCTTCCTTCTTTGCTCTCTCTGCCTAATTTCGGGGACAGGAGGGGCCCAGGGCTCCACGCCCAGGCCTGTGCAAACCCATCCTTGGGATCTCAGGGGACCGTGGGCCACAGGTCCAGGCCCCATCACTCCCGGCTACCAGGGACCAGCCGGGCAGCTGAGGCCATCCTGAGTCCCAGGTGCCCAGGGCATGGGAAGGTATAGACATGCATGGAGTGTAGAGCCCCTCCTCCCCGCCCAGATCAGGGCTCAGCAATGGCCAGACTGACCAGGAGGGGCACTGACCACTGAGTTCCTTCCTAGCACTGACCCCTCACCCCAGCGCTGACCCCCTACCCCCACATTGACCCCTCCCCCCAGTGCCAGCCCCTCCCCCCCAGAGCTGACCCTGCCCAGCGCTGACCTCTCCATCCAACCCCGACCCCTCATCCTCTCAACGCCCCCCCCGCCACTCCTGAGCAGTGACGGTCTGGTCCCCCCAGGCATTGCGTCCATGTTCGTGTCCTTCATGGTGGGCTACTACTACAACACCATCATCGCCTGGGTCATGTGGTACTTCTTCAACTCCTTCCAGGACCCCCTGCCCTGGAGCGAGTGCCCGCTCAACGCCAACCAGACAGGTGAGACCTTGGTGGGGCCGGCGGTGGGGGGCTGGAGACCTGGCGCTGGCTGTGGGGGGAGCCGCGCCCTGGGACATGTGGCCCACGGCCCACGAAGAGCCGCCCTGTGATTTCCAAGTTCCGGAGCTGCCGTAGCTCAGGTCTTGCAAAACCAGAGCCCATTTAAGGCAAACGGGCATTAAACAAAGTCACGTCGCAGGAGAAAAGCCCTTAAATAGGCTGGCTTCCCTCTTCCTCTGTTGTACGGAGGAAATGGGGACACCTGCCCACCCGGCCTCCCCATGCAGGCAGCGGATGTGGGGTTCCAGGTGCCCCAGAGAGCTGCTCCCCACATCTGCAGGGCAGTGTCCTGATCCCCACTGGCCTTTCCCGCCCAGTCCCCGGAGGCTCTGTCTGCAGAGCGCTCTCGCCCCTCACCGTCTGCTCCTTCTGTGGGTGGAGGGCCTTCAGGGAAGGGGGGACCAGGCCCTAGGCTGTGGCCCGTGAGGGCATGGGGACGTGTGAGGTCACGGGGCTGGGCTATGGGCACACACGCCCATCGGGACGTGGACAGCCTGTGTTGTGAGCGTGGGCCCAAAAAGCAGATGTGGCCAGTGTGGTTTGCCGCATGGATCCCTCCAGACGTGCTGGGGTTGGGGCCGACAAGATGGGCCCCTCGGAGTCGAGAAAGGACAGGGCCCTCCCCCATGGCCTCCCTTGCTGCTTTCGAGGACCATTCAGGGCACAGTCCCTGTCTCTGGGGAAGGGGTGGGGGCCCTCCAGGACTAGATGGTTTCCCTCTTCTCGGGGTGTCAGGCTGGCCTGGAAGGGCACCCAGGACCCTGGAACCCAAAGGGATGAGACCGTGTGAGGTTGAACACCATTGCCTAGGGTGGGCCTCAGCCAGGGAACGGTAGAGACCTGTGACCCGTGCGCGGCAGAGCACCTGGCAAGGGCCGACTCCCAGCTCAGCCTGTGGGTCTCTTATGTGCCTGTAGCAGGGGCAAGAGGGAGAAGGGAGGCAGCGGAGGCCTCGTGCCCACGAGTCGTGTCTGCGTGAGTGTGCACACATGTGCGTGTGTTGTGTGAATGTGCACCGTGTGTAGGTGTGTTCGTGTGCACACGTGTGTGGGTGTGTGCACGTGTGCAGGCGTGCACAGGCATGCTTGTGTGCACAGATGTGTGTGTACGTCGTCCCTACTGTCACTGTCCCGAAGCACAGTTCGGGGCTGGGCTCCCTGTCCTTTGCGGCAGCTCGCACTCCCTGACCCGCTCTGACTGGTGGGGACGCCCGCCCCAGGCTACGTGGACGAGTGTGCCCGCAGCTCCTCCGTGGACTATTTCTGGTACCGGGAGACCCTCAACATCTCCACCTCCATCAGCGACTCCGGCTCCATCCAGTGGTGGGTCCTGCTCTGCCTGACCTGTGCCTGGAGCGTCCTCTACGTCTGCACCATCCGTGGGATCGAGACCACTGGGAAGGTGCTGGGGGGGCCCCGCTCAGCCGCTGCGAGGGCCCCACGTGCCCACTGTTGGGGAGGGGCCTCTGCTGCCCCCGTGCTCAAGAACGCACTCAAAGGGCTGCGGGCAAGTGGCCACGAGAGCTCTGACCGGGGAGCCGGACCGCCGCAGGTTCAGGAGGCGGGTGGCATGGGGAGTGGGTGCCTCTTCCTGCCTGCAGCCTGGGGGCCGGGCATGCAGGGAGGGGCGGGCTGGAGGTCCCACGCTGTCGCCCCTTCTCCTCGGGAGCCCGCTTGGCTCCGCCAGCCCCTTGGCCCACACCTGCCCTGTCCGCAGGCCGTGTACATCACCTCTACGCTGCCCTACGTCGTCCTAACCATCTTCCTCATCCGCGGCCTGACGCTGAAGGGAGCCACCAACGGCATCGTGTTCCTCTTCACGCCCAACGTGAGTCTCCCGAGGTCGGCCCAGGCCCAGACGGCCCAGCGGAGGCCAGACTGGGGGACGGCCAGCTCTGGGCCCCTTGTGGCGTCCAGGCAAGGCCTGTCTGCTCGATGGTGACCATGTGGACCAAGGGCGGCCACCACCGGGCCATGCACCAGCTGTCCCCTCCAGGAGCCCTGCGTCCCTGTCCCCAGACCTTCCGAGCGCAGCTGAGGGTCTCTGTCCGGCTGCAGGTCACGGAGCTGGCCAACCCTGTCACCTGGCTGGATGCGGGGGCTCAGGTCTTCTACTCCTTCTCGCTGGCCTTTGGGGGCCTCATCTCCTTCTCCAGCTACAACTTTGTGCAGTGAGTGTTGGGGGCTCTGCCTGCCCGCCCTGTGCCTCGGCCTCCCCACCCCCAGGGAGGGTGAGTGGAGGAAGGCATAAGGGTGGCCCTGCTGACCCCGGGTCCCTGTAGGGCTATGGCCATGGGTGCAAAGAGGTGTGCTGTGGCCTCAGGAGGGCTTTCAGGAGCGAGGCATCCCCAGGGAGACACGTTTACGACCCGGCCTCCCCTGGGTGCCTTTGCCCCAGCGATCACAAGTGCTGGTGTTCACCCCCCAACACTCCCTATCGTGCCTCAGCACCCAGGACCCCAGGAGGGCCGGCCTCTGCCGTCCACCATGGCCTGACACCCTCATGGAAGGGGTCCAAACTGCGAGGGACCTTCACCTCCACAAGTATTATGGGGCACCTCCCTGTGCCCCACCTGGTGCACCAGGACCGTCCTGCTGGGACCCATGGTCCAGCAGAGAGACAGACAAGCCACGGGAGTAGACAGGACGGGCGTGGGGCCAGGTGGGCTCACCCGCTGGCTGTAGTGTCAGTGGGACAGGGGAGCAGCCGAGGGGACGGACCTGACAGCAGGTGCTTCTCAGCTGGGGCCATTTGCCCACTCAGTGCTCACCAGCGGCTGGTGCAGTCACATTCCCAGCTGTGCCAGCCCCGGCACCAGCCCCAGAGCACGCCCTCGCCCCGAGGGAGACCTGTGCCGTGCGCTCTCGCACCCACCCCTGCCCCCGCCTGCTCCCTCTCTGGGCAGACTTGCCTGTTCCCGGCCTTTCACCCCATGGATGGCCGGGAGCCGTCCTCCGTATCTGGCTTCCGTCCCTGAGCACGACTTCCTCGGTGTCCACCCCTGCTGCAGCCTGTGTCACACATCCTGCCCTTCACGGCCGAGGATACCCAGGCGTGGATGGGCCACACTGTTCGCACCCCCCACCCCGATGGACACACGAGCTGTTTCCACCTCCTGGCGATGGCGAACATTTGTGTCCAAGCTTGGGGGCCGACATGCCTTCGCTGCCCGTGGGGCACCCGGGGCGGGGCTGCTCTGGAGTTAAGGGCTCGAGGGAGTGTTTTCCACGGAGCCTGCCCCACTTCACATCCCCCCAGCCATGCAGCAGCGCCCGATCCCTGCTTGCCCTCACCAGTGCTTGTCATCTGACTCTGACGCAGGCGGCCGGAAGCATCCGAAAGGGTGTGGGCCCTGGCGGGGGGGCTGGGGCATCGGGGCTGAGTTCTCGAAGCACTGAGCCAGGCTATGGGCTTCCAGTGTCCAGTGCAGGGGGCAGGGCCCAGCCCGTCTCCTCAAGGTCTCATGACCCGGGGCAGGTCTCCTGGGCCAGTGTGGCGGGGACCTGGGGACACGGCGGGAAGGGAAGAGCGGGGTGGGCTGTGTCCCCCGTGGCTGCACCCTCCCCACCGGGTACCCCGTGCCTGTGCCTGCTGGGTGCTGACTCCGGCCGGGGGGGCGTCCCCGTGGGCCGTGACCAGACGCTGTTCTCATGCAGCAACAATTGCGAGATGGACGCTGTGATCGTGTCGGTGATCAACGGCTTCACGTCCGTGTATGCGGCCACCGTGGTCTACTCCATCATTGGCTTCCGCGCCACGGAGCGCTTCGACGACTGTTTCAGCACGTACGTGGTGGCCCCCCACCCCGGAGCTCACGCGTGGTCTCCGGGGAGCCGCCGGCCTGCAGCCAGCCCCCTGTCTTCCCAGGAACATCCTGACACTCATAAACGGGTTCGACCTGCCCGAGGGCAACGTGACACAGGAGAACTTCGAGGAGATGAAGCTTTGGTGCAACAGCTCGGATCCCGAGGCCTTCGCGAGGCTGCACTTCCAGACCTGTGACATGAACAGCTTCCTCTCAGAGGTCGGGCCCCCGGGGGGGTGCTCCGGGGATCTGCGGGCTGGGGCAGGGGGCAAAGGCGCCACGCTTCCCCCGTGAGCCGAGATCTGATGGGCCCAGAGTCCCGGGCGCCACAGAGCCTGTGCCCCAGACCTAAGGCCGAGGCTGGGCTCTGGGGCCCCGGCGGCCTGGCCCCCCACAGTGCCGGCGTCAAACACACCAACACCCCCACGTCCACGAGTACTGGGATTCCTCCTACAAACACGCCAGCCTGTGCTGACCGAGCCCACACCTCGCTTTACTCGCGGGCACGGCTGACTCCGGGCTGGCTGACACCGTCCGCTGTCCCAAGGCAGAGCTGTCCTCCGCAAGCCGTCCTCTGAGGCACAGACGGCTCTGAATGCCAGGCTCGATGAGCGGCGAAGCTGGCACGTGGTCAGGATTTATGGGCCAATGTGACTTAAATTTTGTAATTTTCTACTTTGGACCCATGCACTGTCTGGGGACAGGTCACACATGTTCAGGGCCTGGCACGGAGTCCAGTGGCCGGGGGTGACAGGCTCCACAGGAGCGAGGTGTGCCAAGAGTGAGCGCAGCCAGCAGAGCAGGGGGGCGACTGGAGGGTCTCCTCACCAGGTCTGTCCCCCGATACATGCCGGACAAGGGGTGGCGTGGTCCGAGGGCACCGGAGACTCTGAATTCTTTCTCCTCTGGAAGCTGAGGGAGGAGTCAGTGCTCGGGGCTGTGCGCTGAGCATCCCCGGGGCGCTGAGTCCCAACCCCACCACCCCGCACCCGCCCAGGGTCCCGCCGGTGCTTCTGCCCCGGTTTTGCCTTCTCAAGAAGTTCTGCAGAGAGAATGGAGAGTTTGTGTCCTGGGGCCGGCTGGCCCCTCACTCCCGTCCACCCATGGGGGTGCGAGATGCTCCCCGGCGCGACGCACAGATGCTGGCCGCTACCCTCTCCTCCTAAACTCCCTGCGCGGCCCCGGGGAGGATCTGTGCGCAGAAGGCAGCAGCCATGTCCTCTGAACTTGGAAATGCTGTGAAGTTGCTTTGGGAGCCCTGACTTGGGAGAGAGTCCCGGGGACAGGGGCAGGACGGCAGGGAGTGCTGGGCCCGGGGCGCCTCACTCAGCCACCAACCCCGCCGGACACACCTGGGGGGAGGGGCCACAACAGGGGTCTCGCAGACCCATTTGGGGCTTCCGCCCCTGCCCGGCGTTGGAGCCCACGCCCTGCCCGCGGCCGCTCAGCCGGGCCACTGGCCGCAGGTCCGGGATGTCAGCTCTGGGCACTGGCTCAGGCCTCGTGGAGGTCACCTCACACCCTTAGCCCATCTGTGCGGCATGTGTCTCAGCGAGCAGATGGCCTCTGCAGTGGCTGCGGGTCTGTCTGGGCAGCCCGGGGCCCTGACGGCCGCTGAGCAGGGCAGCCCTTTCCTGGTCGTCAGACTGGTTCAGCTTTAAAAATACAGCGGGGCCTAAAACACAGGTTCTGGTTTTTCTCCAAATGGCTCGGCTCAGCCCTCTGCTCGCCCGGTGGGGCTCGGCGCCTGTGGTGCTGTCTGGGAAGGACGGGGCCTGGGAGGGGCCCTGGGGGACCTCGTACCTCCGTGACACCGCCCCACCCCTACAGGGCGTGGAGGGCACCGGGCTGGCCTTCATCGTCTTCACGGAGGCCATCACCAAGATGCCCTTGTCCCCGCTGTGGTCCGTGCTGTTCTTCATCATGCTGTTCTGCCTGGGCCTGTCGTCCATGTTCGGGAACATGGAGGGCGTGGTCGTGCCCCTGCAGGACCTCAGGATCATCCCAAAGAAGTGGCCCAAGGAGCTGCTCACGGGTGCGTGGAGCCGGGGCGGCGAGTACGGCTCCCGGGGCGCGGCCAGGGCGCGGGGCCTCAGTCCGCAGCGGCCTCGTTCTCTGCCCCGCAGGCCTCATCTGCCTGGGGACGTACCTGCTGGCCTTCGTCTTCACGCTAAACTCCGGCCAGTACTGGCTCTCCCTGCTGGACGGCTACGCGGGCTCCATCCCGCTGCTCGTCATCGCCTTCTGTGAGATGTTCGCCGTCGTGTATGTGTACGGCGTGGACAGGTAGGAGGGAGGCCGTGGCGGCAGGCGGTTTCCAACGGGGTCAGTGGGTCTGCTTTTGGGGTGGGGCGGGACAGTGCCGCCGTGACTTGGGGCCGAGCGTGCACGGGCCTGACGCCTGTGTGGCCGAGGGCAGAGGGGCTAGGCCACGGACGGATGTCCACCAAAGCGGTCCACACAGTGTGCCCTCCAGCTTCCAGACGCTTCCGGACCCGGCAGACGGGGCACTCGCCAGCATCTCGGGGGTGGAAGGAGAGCAAAGCGCTACCGTGGAGGGAAATAGAGACCGTGTGGCCTGAGTCGCAGGGTAGGAAAGGTCGTCACTGAACCATCAGTTGAAGGCAAAATACTACCATGTCCCGCGCAGGCGGCCCGAGTCCCACACAGGCAGCCCGAGATGCGGGCAGATGGGCCAGGTGGGCAGAGCAGCCCCGGGGCTGGGTTACAGGCAGCAGACATGAGGGCCAGGTGTGGGCAATGGGGCTCCCACTGCAGAGATCCAGGCTGCCCCATGGGGTCCCAAGGAGGCCACCAGGCCCAAGGGGAGGGAGCTCCATCGTGGGGTGCTCCAGGCCTTTCTAGACAGAGAGAAGTAAAGTGGGTGAGCAGGCTCGTCTGAGGTCTATGTGGCCAGACACTCAGGACATCAGGCCCTGATCAGAGAGGACCACAGGCCCAGAACATGGCACCTGGGCTCTCGCTGGGAGATGGGCTCCCCAGGGCCTCAGAGACCACCTGCCTGCGTCTGTTACCATAAAGCACATACAAGCCGTTGGAGAGCCTCCTCTACACCCACGAGAGCTCCCTGCACGAATGCGGATTTGCACAACACACCGCGAACCCGCCTGGGAGCCAGGGAGTGTGTGGGGGGCTGCTGCCACGACACCACCAGACACTGCAGAGGAAGGCTGCTGTGCCCGCCGCAGGTTGTGATGCAGACCCGTGACAGGCTGCATGAGGGCACGGCTGTCTGTGACCGTCTGAGGACAGTTTGAAGCCAGACGCTGGCAGAGCACCGTTCAACACGCCATAGGGAGGATAGCCCTGCACACAGGAGACTCCTGCTGGGTCCCACCTGGGGACGAGGCCTGGCCAGCAGTGTCCTGTGGACTCTCTGCGGCCCTGGACAGTGCGTGGTCCCGTTCTGCGTACTCCGCGCCGACATCTAGAGACAGTGGACTCCGGTGCAGAAGAGAGTCCGGCCCGGACGGGCGGGAGACGGTGCAAGGCTACAGCCCTGGTGGGAGGCTGGGACGGGGCTGCTGGCCGGGTCGTCCTCCGCCCTAGATGCACGGGCCGCAGCTCTGCACGAGTCCACGTGGCGAGTTTACCGTCTGGAGCTCCGGGCAGCTGCACTGCGGACAGTGGAGCATCCCGCTGACCTCCCAAGGGGGCTTCTGATGCAGGAACTGGGCTCTCCTGGAGGCGGCGGGTCTCTGGGCAGAGGAAGACGGGGCTGGGGCACCGGAGATGGCGACGCCGTCAGGGTTGCACAGCCGGCCGCCCTCTGCTGCGCCGGGGTCGCTGGCTCACGGAGAAACCCCTGATGGCTTCCTTCCCGCCTTGTGTCCAGGTTTAACAGGGACATCGAGTTCATGATCGGCCACAAGCCCAACATCTTCTGGCAAGTCGCATGGAGAGTGGCCAGCCCGCTGCTCATGCTGGTCATCTTCCTGTTCTTCCTCGTGGTCAAGGTCAACGAGGAGCTGGTCTACAGCGTCTGGGACCCTGCCTACGTGAGCCGCCGGGCGGCCGGGGGGCGCAGGGGCGGTCTTGCTCCTGTAGGGTGGGGAGCCTGGGGTGTACCTCCCCTCCCCCACAAGGGCCAGGAGCTGACCCGCGGGGCAGGGGCGCTTGCCCCGAGGGAGACCCCGCGGGCTGCTCACTGCTGCTCTCTCCCCAGGAGGAATTTCCCAAATCCCAGAAGGTCACATACCCGGGCTGGGTGTACGCTGTGGTCGTCATTGTGGCTGGGGTGCCCTGCCTGGTCATCCCCGGCTTTGCCATCTACAAGCTGCTCCAGAACCGCTGCCAGAGGCCGGGGGACCGCCAGGGGCTGGTCAGCGGGCTGTCCACGGCCTCTGTCAATGGGGACCTGAAGTCCTGAGTGGCGCAGCCCAGCGTGTGTGGCTGTTGGTGTTGGGAAGTTCCAGGCCACACACATGTGTGCACATGTGAGTGTGTGTGTGTTTATGTGTACTGTAAGATCTCACACATGTGAGTGTGCATGTGTGTGCGAGTGCATGTGCACAAGTGTGCATGAGTGTGCTTGTGCTACACAGGTATGCGGGGGTGTGCGTGTGTGAGTGTGCGTGTGCAGAAGTTCGTGTACACGTGTGAGAGTGTGACATGTAGGACTGTGCATGGGGGGCTGTAGGGAAGTGTGTGTGATGCGTGTATGTGGTCATGTCTAAGTGTGTGCACGTGTTTGAAGATTTGTGGGCGTGTGCGTACATGTGCAGTGTGCGTGACTGTGGCTCGTGTGTGTGTTGTATAAATGTGTTGGGCACACGTGTGTTTGTGCACACATGGCCATGTGTCCATGTTTGTGTGTGTACACACACACGCGCACACACGCATACACGCCTGCTGCACAACCCCAGGGCCCTCGCGCCTGCCTTTGTCACGGGTGTGGGGAGCGGGTGCTGCTGCCCGGTCCCGCCACGTCTGCGCAAGGGAGAGTCCCGGCCGGGGTGTCGTGGGGAGGCCGAGCTGCCAGCAGGAAACGGGAGCAGGATGCGGCCTCGGCCGCTCAGCTCCAGTCCTATCGACCTCCTATCGACCCTCGACCCAGGAGCTCACAGCGAGGTCGGGCACTGGTCCCCCGCGATGAGAATGGCCCTTCTCGAGCTCCTCGCTGTGAGCTCCGGAGCTCTGTGAGTCCTTCGGAGGCCTGGCCGCCCGCCCGCCGGCCTCGGCGGAATGTGGGCCCCGAGACAGCCGACCCCATTAATCATTGCTCCTGGCTGCCGCGGATAGGTGAGCGGTCGACGAAACTCAGCTCGGCCTAAGTGAAGGCGGAAACCAGCCTTTGAGTTTTCGTAAGAGGGCATATTCCCTGCATGAATTTTTAGCTAGGTGTTGGAAAAGGCGAGTTATAGGGTAACTTGGCCATAGCCACCAAGGTCGAGGACTGTCCGTGTGTCCCGAACTCGGCAGGGACCGGGAAGCCCATGTACTTGGCGTCCCTCGTTGAAGCTGGTGCTGGCTCTCCCCTCCCCGTCATGGGAACGGTTGTTTTCTGGGATTCGACAGCCTGTCTCAGCCAAAGTCCCTGGGCACGTAGGGTGGCCGTGTTAATGAGCTCACCTCCACTCTCCATGGAAAAATCTCGAAGTTTATGTAGCTGGGTTTTCTGATCATCCGCTGAGCCAGGGTGGGGACCTGGGTGGAGGACGGATCCCCTAGCCATGTCCCCCCTACTCGGATGCCCCAGGGCCCTGTCCCTGTCCCCCTGCCTCCCGCTCCTCGGTGACACAAAGTTCAGCCCTGCAGCCCCGCTATGAACCTCCAAACACCGGCACCTGCAGTCCTCTTACGCTGCTGGTCACCTGGCTGCCTGCAGAATCCTCAGGGGCTAACGGCGCGCCGTGCAGGGCCCCCGTCCCGCCACACTCCAGCCTCCACCCTCCTCTCGACACCCCCCAACTGAGAGAACAGCAAGCAGCCCCCCACGGATACGCCACCCGCCCAGGGCGTGGGGAGGAGACGGGTGGGTGTGGCCCGGGACGCCCATCCAGTATTCTGTCCCCTGAAGAGCGCCTTGTTTTGCAACCTGGTGTATTTGCAAGTTGTTGGAAACGTGGGATTTGTGGGCATAACATGCATCTGTCTAAATAAATCACTATTTCATAGTCTCAGCCTAAGTGTTGTCTAGATGCAGAGGGTTGAGCACACAGCGGGGCCCAGTCACTCAGGGGAGCGCAGGACTGCGGTTCTGGGGGGTCGTTTTCTCTGGAGAAGTCATGACACAAAACTGCTGCGTCCACGGCGCCCTGGGCATGGCGTGTGGCTCTGTGGAGGCAGGAGGAGGGTGGGCCGTGGGCTCAGGGCCGTGGTGCCCCAGTGAGGTCAGGTCCGCTGGGTTGGGGGCTGTACTCCTGCCCTCCCCGGGCTTCCCTTCCCTTTCTCCCATTCCCCTCCCACCCAAGAGTTAGTGGAAGTGTGTCCACCAGGGCCCACACCTCTGTGACCCACATATTCGGGCCCATGTGAGACCAGTGTCCCGGGAGGTGGGAATTTCACATCCGGGCCCCAGGATGTCCCACAGGCATCCACTGGGGGTCCACGGGTCCAGGAGACCCCGAGGGAGGCCCAGGCTGAGTCTACTGCGTCAGCCCATCACGGACCATCCCACCGCAGGAGGACCCCATGCAGAGGGGACGATTTGCATGTCCCCCTGCCTGGCTGAGCCCCTGTGGCCACGGGTGCCTTGCTGTCCCACCGCTGCCTGAGGGCACCCGTGGCCGCTGGGGGCAAGAAAAGAAGCCCCTCCCACCCCACCCCTGCCCCCGCCCCATCAGGGGAGCCCCACCCTTCCCCCAGCCTGTGTCCCTGCACGTGGCGGGTGCCTGTGGGGGCCTGGGACTCGTGCAGTCACGGCTCTGCATCACCCCTCACGGTGACAAGTGAGTCTACAGTCGTCCCGGAATCAGAGGTTTGACTAGGAAGTCAGTGGTTTTTATGAAACAACTAAACGAGCCAGTCTTGGGAGTCCCGCACGTCCCCGACGGGGAACAGGAGGCCCTCACCGGATGCGGGCTGGCCATCGGCCTCGGGCACCAAAGGAGGCGCAGGCAGAGGGTGTGGGGTCAGGAAGGGACCGCCTGGGTGAGAGCAGGAGCCCGGCCCCGGTTACCAATTAACTGGCTCCACTGGTTTTCCTTTAAATCGTGAGACCACACACAGAGGCCCAGGAGGGTTCCACGGAGCCAGGGCAGGAGCGAGCAGCGGGCATGGCCTGGGCTGGGGGAGCAGAGCCGCGTGGGGACGGCCACGGGGACAAGAGGCCGGCGTGGGACAACAGGGGCCAGTACCTGCTGAGCTGCATTGGCTTCGCCGTGGGCCTCGGTAACATCTGGAGGTTCCCGTACCTGTGCCAGACCCACGGCGGAGGTGAGCCGTCCCCGCGAGCCCCGCGCCGGGAGCCCGTGCAGTGGAGGTCCGGCCCCTGGCCGCCCCTTCCGGGGCTTGGGGAGCTCCCCCAGCACCGCTCCTCACAAGGCTCCTGCAGCTCCGTGGGGTATGCATGGGCCAGGCCGCCCCCCACATCGGTTCCCAGGCCGTGGCACCCCCTCCCTGCACAAGAGTCCGTGGCTGTCACCCACAGCCCCGGGGAGTGGACTCTGAACGGCCCCCAGGCCAGGCCTGTCCTTTTCCGGGGTGCGACCTTGGGGCCCGTGGGGTCTCAGTGTCAGGTCAGCTTGCTGCCAAGCTCCCCTCTGCACGCGTAAGGCCTGAGGCCTCCAGAAGTCCTCTAGGGCCGTCTCCCCGCATCCACCGGGCCCCCTGCTGGAAATGGGGGTGCTGTTCCCTTCGGGGGCGATTCCCCTGGCTCCCACCAGGAACAGGTCAGAAACGAAGGTCTGTGTGTGGCTGGTGGGGAGTCGTCCTGGCCCCTTGCCCCCACCCCGGCCGTGCTGGGTGCACAGGGGTCAGGCCGTGCCGGGGGAGTGTGGGCTGGAGGTCTGCGGGAGCCACCATGGAACAGAGCAGGCGGGGGGCAGGGCCGGAGGTGGAGTCCCCGGTTTATGAGGAAGCTGCTTCCTGGGGGTCTATTCGGCTTTCCTGCTTATGAGAAGTTAGAGGAGACATCTCTGCGGGAGCCGCTGTCCCAGAGGTGTCAGAGCTTCCACGGGGGCCTGGGGCCGGGTGGGCACTGTGCCTTGGGTCGTGTCCCGGGCCTCCAAGCTGCCGTGTGCATCGGGAGAGGCACATGCAGACGCCCAGCAGTGACCTGCACACTGGCGGTCACTCCCGGTGAGTAAATGCGGCTCTGACTGGAACCGGTTGGCCGTCACACTGCGCTACATCGTGCAGGGACTGTCCTGCGAACGTGGCTTCCGGAACCCGTGTGCTGGCGTGGCGTGGCCTGAGGGCTATGACCCGGGCACTGGGCACCAGGACCAGCCCGTCACCACCTGCACTCACGGGCCGGGGGAGGGGGCCCCTGCTGTTTGAATACTTTTTTTTTTTTTTTTTTTATCTGACAGACAGAGATCACAAGTAGGCAGAGAGGCAGGCAGAGAGAGAGGAGGAAGCAGGCTCCCTGCTGAGCAGAGAGCCCGATGCGGGGCTCGATCCCAGGATCCTGGGATCATGACCTGAGCCGAAGGCAGAGGCTTTAACCCACTGAGCCACCCAGGCGCCCCTGAATACTTCTTTTAGACCCTATTTCTGGGTGTGGAGCCCTTCCTGAAATGTCATAAAATAGTCAAGTTTCAAAGTTCCCCCTTTTCCTAAACAAGTACCCTCCCGCACAAACGACCTTTTTGCCTCACTTGGGCCACTGCTGATAACCTCGACGAAGAGATGAGCGGAAACCCTGTTGCATTTTTATTCTGCACAAACTCATGACCCAAGGGTGAATATTTTCTCTCTTCTCAGCGATTACTCAGATCTGTAGGCTTCTCTTTAGTGATGAGACTTAAAAGGCAACATTGTAGCAGAATTGGGGGAAACACTCAGCACACCTGCAGGGCGTCCTACCCTGTCTCCGTGGCTCCTGGTTGCACATCGGCACCCACCCTGCAGGTGGGGATCCCAGAAGTGGCCGGCGCAGGGCACCTGCCAGGGCCCAAGGTTCCAGCCCAGGAGTCCTTCATGACCCTGTCCATGGCAACATGCGTGGGGCACCCAGTAAGTGGCCCGCGATTTCTGCACGGCTGTGTTGTGACCTCGGCACCCATGGGTTCCACGGAGCTGGTGGAGTCGCCACGTGATGAGCCCAGGGTGACCGTCCGTGCAGCTGCCCAGCGGGATGCCCGCCCTGGCTCTGCACTGGCCATCGCTGTCCCCTGCAGGCTTCCCAGCCAGGCTGTCGGTTCCACGGAAGACTCCCGGGTTTCATGGGCATAGCGTGGCATTTCCAGATTGTCTGGAGCCCAATGTTCATCTTGGCATCACCAAGTCGTCCCAGCCACAGAGACAATCACGTGCCCGCCCTGGTCTCCGTCCTTTGTTTTCTCTCCGGGCGGTCTTGGGGGTATCGCTCCACGGATCCTCAGCCGTGACAGGCTCCGTCCCGATCAGACAGAACTTCTCCGCAACATCTTCTCAGTGGACAGGGCTGGGTATCTCTCACCCAGCTCTGCTCGGGCTGGCTGTGCACGGGGCCCTCCCAGACCCGTTGCCATCTCACCAGCCCGCCCTCCCGCCCGGGAGAAACTCCTTTTCTCTCTTTGTCTGACACCACGGCGTGAGGGTTTTGCCCACACCGCCGGATTCTCCCAATCCTAGCCGCACTTAACCCGTTTCTGCTGGTCTACCTGCAGCAAGCGCGGGCTGGACGAGGAAGGGCTCGGCCCGCGGTGCTCTTGCACGGCAGAGCACAGTGTCAAGACCTGGGTCCCAGGTCACCCACGGCATCTGCCCAACCTGTGGCAAGTTGGGAGCGCCGACAACCCCTCCTTGGGTCAGAATCTTGTAGAAGGGCTCACAGAACCCATGAAGCAGTCCACTCGCCGTACCAGGTTTTTATAGAGAGCACGGCCCAGAGCAGCCACAGGCAGGGACGCACAGAGTGAGGGCGTCGGAGCTCCCCGCTCCCTCCAGCACCTCCCGGGCTCCCCCGCCTGGAGCCGTCCAATCCCCGCAGCCTACGGTTTTCACGGAGGTTCCATTCTGCAGGCGCCAGTGATGGAGTCACCAGCTTGGGTGATGAGCCGTCTCCGGGCCCTCCGCCCAGCCTGGAAGCCGAAGTGGGGCTCCACGTCCCGCCTCTCCAATTGCGTGGCTGGGTTGTCCGGGGACCGGCCGTCTCCTCCAGAGGTTTTTATCCAGGTCGTGGTTCGCGTGGGTTTCAGACGGGGCCACAGTGCACCGAGCAAGCAGTAGTCTCCGTTTGTGACCACAGAGCCGCTCCCTTCTCTTCTCCCTGAAGCGTGGCTGATTTGGCTGCCAAGAGGAAGGCCCCTCCCTTCCCCGGCACTGCTCCTTCTGGTGTCCCGGCTGGGCCCGCTGGCTGTGACCCTCCCCGCAGAGCAGGGTCCGTGGGTCCTGGCCGGCCTGAGCCTGCAGGGCCCTTCCAGGCAGCGAGTCACACGCCTGGGACCCAGAGACCCTGTCTGACGCCCCGACACCCACTCCTGGGCTCCGGGCAGCTGGCCCCCTGTCCCTACCATGTTGCAGGTGTTTCCGTGAGGCCCAAGGGGGGCTGGGAGGTGCACACACCTGTGCAGGACCCCACAGAGTGAGGCACAGGTGGGCTGGGGTGGGAAGAGGGCAGCCTGGGGAGGGGTCCCCCATCTGGACCCTATCTCCCTGGCCCGTGGCTGGCCTCTCTCCCTGCCAGGGGCTCCGTGAAGTGGTCCGAGCTATATTCACAGCCCAGCACCAAGCCCCTGCCCGCAGGTGCCCTGCTCGTCCCTGGGGCTACGGCAGCCCTCAAGGCCGTCTCCCAGAATTCCACCTTGTTCTCTCATGCTTCTTTACCGTCTGGCCACGACATGGATGACACCAGCAAGCACTGTTTGTCCCAAACGCTGGCGTCCTATGCAGAAGCTGATGCGGGCTGAGGGGCTACCTGTCCTCTCCGGGGCCCTGGCTCAGGATCAAAGCCTCTGAGCAAGACGCAAAATCCCAGAGAGGGCCTGGCCTCATGGAGGCTGGGCTGGTGCCGGGCTGGTGCCGGGAGACTCAGGGAGCACAGTGGCTGGCGTGGTCTTCCCTGTGTGTGTGGGGGAGGCAGTGGACCCACACGCTGCAGTGAACTGGGAGAAAACGCAGCTCCCGACTGCACAGGGACTCCCTTCCCCCAGCAGTGTGGGAACATGCACCGTCCTGTGGGATGCAGGAGTTGGCACCCCACATCCGCCCCCAGGCGATCTGGTGGGCCCCTCGGGGCTGTGGGCTCCCGGGAAGGCCGAGCCCCTCCCTCCTCACACCTGTGGCCTTTCTCCTGCTCCGGCCATGGCTGGCTCCTGGGGGAGAAAATTGTCGCTCTCCCATGGATCCCACAGAGGGGGTCAGTGTGTGCTCCCTTGGGGACCACGGAGCCTCCCGCCACCATGGCTACAGGTGCCCACCTCCCAGCCTGGACGCCCAGGCACGGAGAGACAGGTCCCAGCCTCTGTGCAGGCATGGAGCTCCAGACACCGTCTCAAATGTCCTCCTTCTCCGACATTCTGCCAGGAGCACAGACCAGCCCCACATTACAGCAGGGTCCATAATCGGGGTGCGGGGCGTCCCTCTAAGAACAACACTGCCCCCAGGGGCTCACAGGTGGGACGCTGCTGAGGGATTGGAAATAACCACAGGCCAGGTGCCTGACGTGTAGGCCCATCTCCCCCAGCCCAAGGCCACACCAGGCCATCGTCCACCCTCCACTGACCACGGTGTCTTTGCAGGGGCCTTCCTCATCCCCTACCTCATTGCGCTGGTCCTTGAGGGGATCCCCATCTTCTACATCGAGCTGGCCATTGGCCAGCGCCTGCGGAGAGGGAGCATTGGGGTGTGGACGGCCATCTCGCCCTACCTGGGCGGAGTGGGTAGGCTGCCCGCCTCGGACCCCTGCCCGGAGCTGCTGGGAGGGTGGGGCTGGGGGCCCCGTGGGTGCCCTGCATCAGCTTGTCACTCCAGTGCACAATCAGTGGCTTTGACCCTGCCGGAGAGGGGCCCGGTAGGGAGGTGCGTGTGGGTGGGGAGGGTAGGGAGGTGCGTGTGGCCGAGTTCCCGCGGGAGCTCAGTCTGCTCATGCTCTCAGCACACCTCTTCCAGGAGGTCCGCTTTGGTTCCCGCAAAGCCCCAGGAGGCAGCTGGGTGCAGGGTGCTGGTGGGGTGAGCTCAGGGCACAGGAGGGGGAGGCAGCAGGCCCAGCCCCACGGAGAAGCAGCGAGCTCTCCCAGATCGCCCACGCACGTGTCCCCACGGGTGTTGAGCCCACATGTCCTGGGAGCCTGAGAGTGTCCGGCGAGGCCTGGACAGAGGGAGGGAGCCTGTGACGCGCCCCGCATGGGGGCTGCAGCACTGTGTGCAAGGCCCGTCAGAAAGCCCATGCAGAGGCAGACCCCGGCCCAGCTGTGGATGGAGCCACACGGCCGTGGAAAAGACACGTTGCTCTTGGGTGCACGCAGCCAGCTGTGGGCCAGCAGCGGGGCGGGTGGCCTCGGGGCGACAGGGAGCAGGGTGGGGTGCTGTGTCTGGAGCCCAGCGGCCGGGGAGGGGGGAGGCGCTAACCACCGCCTCCTGCAGGGCTGGGCTGCCTCACCGTGTCCTTCCTGGTCAGCCTGTACTACAACACGGTCCTCTCGTGGGTGCTGTGGTACCTGCTCAACTCCTTCCAGGACCCGCTGCCCTGGAGCTCCTGCCCGCTGGACATCAACCGCACAGGTGGCACGGGTGGGGGGGCGGCACCCTGCCTCACTCGGGCCCTGCTCGGGTTCCCCAGACGGCACACCCGGAACCCTGCTCTCCCTACTCTGCCGCACCTGACCGTGGGTGGGCCCAGGGCCCCCAGGGATCCCATGTGTTCACAGCCCGGCCGCGTGCATGCCTGCCCGGCAGTGAGAGGCTGAGTGGGTGCGACCTCGGCTCCTGCTGGATTGGTCCAACCCTTAGCCACGGTTTCAGCAGAGGACGGCCTCACAGCCTGGGAAAAAGTCGCTATTTTGCTCTGCTTCACAAAACTGTGTTAACCCTCCTTCCCTTCCTGCCTCTGCTGACAATAACTTGGCCTGTCCTGCACAAGGCCAACCCAGGGGCAAGTCCGGGCCTGGAGCTCCCTATACCCACCCTCTGGCCCTTGCTGTGTGCCCTGGGCTGGGTTACCGCAGACTGTCCTCCTGGGCAGAGGCCTGCAGAGCCCACAGCCAGGCCCGAGCCCTATGGCCAGCCCCTGAAAGGAGCCTCCTGGTTCCAGCTTTCGAGGCCGAGTGCCAAGCGAGCAGCACTGTGAGCTACTTCTGGTACCGGCAGACGCTGAACATCACGGCCGACATCAGTGACAACGGCTCCATCCAGTGGAGGCTGCTGGCCTGCTTGGCTGCGTCCTGGGCAGTGGTGTACCTGTGTGTCATCAGAGGCATCGAAACCACAGGGAAGGTGCGGCCCCTCGGTGGACCCCACTGCCTGCTCCCTCCAGCTCGGTGTTCAAGCACGGGTTTAGAAGCTGTGCTGGGAGGGCACAGATGTGAGGGCCAGTGCGCTCCCTGGAGATGGGCGCCTGTACCCGGCGACACAGTGCAGACACCGATGGGGGGTTTTCTCCCCTCTTTTCCTTTTAACCCGTTTGGATCTCTAGGTTTTAAGTGTGTTTCTCTTGATGTGCACAGAGGATCCTGAGTTTCTGGCGGTCCCTGCCCTTGTTTCGCTGTTTAGACCGTTTACGTTTAGTGTGACCATCAGTGCAGGTTCTGCCGGCTGTCCTGTGATTGTTTCCTGCCTGTCCCCTCGGTTCTCCACTCTGGCTGCTCCCATTTTCTGGGTGTTTCTTGTGACCCCGCTCTGTCCGTCTGTTGGCTCGTCAGTGGTAACGGTTCTCCCCTCAGGGCTGGACAACGGGCTTGGCCATCTGTCCTTCTGGGAGTGATGCCACCCATGGGATGAGGCAGGAGACCCTCACTCAGGCTGCACTGCCTTCCTCAGCTTTCCTGCCGCTGGCTCACATTTCACTACGACGGTCTGCGAGCAGCCAGTGTGTCCTGGCGTGCTTGTCTGAAACGGTTTACTGTCTCCTGAAGAGACATACATCAGTGACAGGGAGAAACGTGTCAGCGGCTCCTCACGTGGTTTCTGTGCAGGCCTGGGCCTCCGTCTTGCACGCCTGCCTTCCCTCCCCTCTCCCGGAGCTCAGACATGTCCCACGCTACACGTGTCCTCCTGTTCAACGTGGGTGACATAGCCCCTTGCCTTCCCCAACTGTGGCTCCGACACACGATTGTGGCCCTTCTGCCCAGGTCCAGGCATGGGCGTGTGCCTGCTCATCTCAGTCCCGTGAGCGTCTTTGTGCTTGGGAGGATCAGAACTACTGCATTAGACCAAAGCAACCATTAGGCCCGACAACCCACCAGAAATTCCAGAGACCCCCGAGATGGAAGTCCCTGCAGGGCACCGGGATGACAGTCAGTCTGTGCTCGGGGACTGGGGCGGCAGTGAGGAAAGATTGTCATCGTGGATTTATTCTGAGCAGACCCCATGTGTGCAGACCCCCGACCACACCTGACGGCAGAGGGGGCACTGGTCCTATGCTGGGGAGATGGGTGTGGGCACGTGTGTGGCCCCAGGGCCCCTGTGAAGTGGCCGGCTGTGGGCACTGGGGTGGAGGGGAGAGGTGCAGTGTGGGTAAGAGGGAGGCTCGCCTGCCTGGGACAGTCAGTGCCCACCCCACAGACACAAGTGCGCATGTGACTCCACTTGTGACCATCCCCAGGAGCGCCAGACCCTTGGGGCCTGACTGGGGCCCACACACCCCATGGCGCCCTTGGCCCCTACTGGGCTGGAATCCCAGACGATGGATGGGGGGCCAGCCACAGAGGCACCTACCACACAGCTGCCTCTTGCGGGTTTTCTGCAGAGCGGATACCACTGAAAAGTCTAATAATTTGGTCTTTTTTAAAGGCAATTTATTTCACAGCCCTGTTTCCTTACCTGGTCCTGACAATCTTCCTTATCCGAGGACTCACCCTGCCTGGGGCGGTCAGAGGGTTAATCTACCTGTTCACTCCGAATGTAAGTTGGTTTGAATTGAGTCCAGGTTCCAGGCTCCAGGAAACGCACCAGTCAGAGGCAGAGCCCAGTCCAGCTCGCTCCATCCCCTGGCCGTGCGAATGGCCACTAGGCAGAGGCCAGGCCGCCCAGGGCCATGTGCGGGTGAGGGCAAGGACGAGGGTGGTATGGGGTCCCAGGGAGGAGGTCGGGGTCAGAGGAAGGGAGTAGGAGGAGGACTTGACTTGTGACATGGATCCTGAGGGATGTTGCTGGTGGGGTTCAGGAAAGAAGCCATCTGGAGGCCCAGATGTCCCACCCCAGAGCCCTGCACCCCATACCTCCGAGGACCTTGCAAGCTGCTCGCACTATACCCTGCAAGCCGTCACAGGACCTGGGGGCCAGCACCCCTCTTAGACCCTCACACACTCTCTAGGACCCCAGCATTCTGTGGGAGCTTCCAGGGGCTGCACAGCAGCAGGAAGGGGGCCCTGGCTGTGAACGTGGGTCTGCCTGGCTCCATCCCCAGCAGCAGAGACTCCAGGTGCCGAGTCCCAGCCACTGCAGGATGCTTTGAGTCCCTCAGAACCCCCAGGTCTGAGAGGAGCAGAATAAGCAGAATAACAGCAAGTCAGGCTGCTCAGAACCATTTCTCAGCCCTGAGCAGTCTGTCAGCCACACTCCAAGCCCACGCGGACAGGAGCCATGGCCCATCACAGAACAGCGCAGCCGCGCTTGCTGAGGGAGCTGCCCTCTCGGCGGGGGTCCGTGGCTGCCCACACGCCTTCGGGGGAGTCGCCTCACAGGGAGCTGGGGTGGGGGGTTTCCGGGGCTGGTGGGTTCCGTCAGCGCACAACCCTTCCCAGGTGCGGACTCTCCGGAACCCGCGGGTGTGGCTGGACGCGGCCACGCAGATTTTCTTCTCCCTGTCCCTGGCCTTCGGGGGACACATTGCTTTTGCGAGTTACAACCCGCCCAGGTAGGGACCAGGCTCGGGGTGGGCTCCCTCCGACGCTGGGGCCGGGCATCCCGTCCCGAAGCTCCAGGAGAGCCTCGAGCCCATGGGGCGTAATGTCCCATGTGGCCTGCTGTGAACCTGTGCTAAGAGCAGGCTCACGGGGCTCCTACCGCCGGGCCCCCATGGCAGCCACTAGCGTGTTCTATGGAAAGAGCCCAGACAGTTGGTCCCTGGAACAAGGTCTCACCAGGGCTGACGCCAGCACAGGCAGCACAGGTGTCATGCTCGAGGCCAGAGAAGTAGAGACATGGGGTCCATCAGCAACCTGGTCACTTAAGATAAATGCAGGGCCCACATGGGGCCACCTGTGGTGAGGACCCCGGGTGCTTGGTCCCGAAGCACCACCCACTGCCTCACAAGCCCCCGGGGTTCTATGTGGTGGCCAGAGCTTCTCCCCTGCCAACGTGCAGGGGTGGGATGGGGCGTGGGGGGCTTCCCAGGCCTGCACCAGACAAGGGACCACCTCAGCCCCCTCCACGTAGCTCGTGTGGAGATCATGTCAGCAAACCCCACTCCAGGCTCCATGAGGCCCCACACTGTCCTTAGCTCCCGGTCTCCAGGCCTTGGGGACAGGGGTGGAGGCTGAGGCTTTTAGACCACCACCTTCTTGAGCTGGGGTAGGCAGGGCAGGGCCTGGTCGGGAGGGGGTTGAGGGGAAGGAGTCAGAGGGGAGGGGATCAGCTGGAGAGTAGGCAGGGAGGGGCCCATGGGGAGGGGCCATGGAAGGGGGTCTGAGACCATCCTGAGACCAGCAGGGACAGATCCAGGTATGGGGGTCGTGGGCATGTAGGCTCTGTGTGGGGGGTGGTCCTAGGTGGGGATGTGGGGATGGCCCTAAGCACAATGTGCCACGTGTGTGTGTCTGCCAGGAACAACTGTGAGAAGGACGCGGTGACCATCGCCCTGGTCAACAGCATGACTTCCTTGTATGCGTCCATTGCCGTGTTCTCGGTTTTGGGATTCAAGGCAGCCAATGACCACGGGCGCTGCCTGGACAGGTGAGCATGGCGCCCTTGGCTCTGAGGGCGGGGTGTCCACGGAGCACGGCCCTCAGGCACTGGCTGCCACTCTGGGGTCACTCAAGCACCGTCTTCCCCGCGGGGGTGGGGTGGAACAGCTCCAGAGGCCCGCGCCCCCCGCAGCCTGGAGCCTGACCCCATATGCAAGTGGGGTCTCCAGCCGACGCTGGCTAAGAGGAGGTCATACCGATCCCACACCTGTGTCCTTACGAGAGACTGGCAGGGACACGCAGACACACACGGAGGAGGCCGTGTCAGGAGGCAGAGTCTGGAGGGACGCAGCCACAAGCCTGGGGACACTGGGGCACCAGAATCTGTTTGTTCGAAGGCTTTCGGTCTGTGGCCCCACCACGAACGCACAGGACAAGGAGGCCGTCAGCATCACGGGCACGGAACGGCTAAGGCCCGCAATTTTGGTTTGCAAGCAGCCCTCCAGTGGTGGTCGAGCAGGCCCTGTGGGGGGCGCAGGCTCGGCCCTCTGTAATGGTGCCGGGCATCCACAGTGCCCAGGGCAGCCCCCTGTCAGCCGTGACACCTGTGCGAACACACTCAGGCCATGCTCAGGCCACGCTCGCGGGAGTGAGTGGGGAGCCGGAGCAGATGCACAGGCCTGAGCTCGGGCCCTATGGGCCGTGTGCACCCGTTGGAATGTTCTGGAAAGGCTACAGGACCCACGTGGTTAACGGCGTGGTCCCCACTGGGGAACGGCAGGGGCGGCTCTTCTAGCTCTTTCCACCGAGCACCGTGCATAAGTCCATGCTCACTGGGGCAGCCAGTACTCAGGCCTGCACGGGCTCCCCGGCCCAAGCCAACGGAAGGGATGCTTGTGACCGAACAAGGAAAACCAGAGGGCCCCCAACCCGGGCCCCGGGCAACTCTTCCCAAGGCCACGAACGGTCCAGAAGCGCCATGAGTACTCATGTCGAGGTTACACGAGATTTCAGCAAGTGGGCAAAGGGAGTCCGGGGACATCCCCGGGCTTGTGTGAGCCGTGAGCCTTGAAGCCGGGGAACACCCGCTGGGGGCGGCAGGTGGGGGGCTATCCAGGGCCGCTACTCTGACCTGCTGTGCCCTCGGGGGAGCGTCCTCTCCAGGCCAGGCTCTGTCCCTGCAGCGAGTGCAGCCCGGCCCTCCCCAGGTGCCGGTGTCCTTCCAGGTGTTTCCGGGTGCAGCGCGCCTGGCCTAGCACGCTCCCGCCTGCCTGTGTCCCTGCAGAAACCTCCTTCGCCTCCTCAACGCGTTCGATCTCCCCGACCAGAGCATCTCCAGGGACGACTACGCCGCCGTCCTCGCGCACCTGAATGCCTCCCGGCCCGAGAGCGTGGCCAGGCTCCCCCTGGAGGTCTGCCACCTGGAGGACTTCCTGGATAAGGTACCCGCGGGGCCCAGCTTTGTTCCCGAAGGCTGCAAACCTTGTCCACAGAGCTGGCCCGGGCTGGCGTGGCAGCTGTGAACAGAGCCTCCAGGCCAGCCGTGTGCCTCTGTGGGGCTGAGCTTCCAGAAAGCCTGTGGCCTCAAACGCAGTGTGTCCGATGGGGCCCTGCCCAGGAGGCTGGAGGCCAGGCCTACCCAGGATAGTGGGTGTTGCTGGTGCAGAGCTGGGCTGTGGCCAGTCGGGCAGCTGCGCCCAAGGAGGGGCAGCCGTGAACCCCTGGATATGAGGGTGATACCCCTGAGACTGGCACCCCAGGCCTGCGGCCCCCCGTGAGCTGCATGGTGATAGGGGGATGGGTTCCTTCCCTCAGAGGCACACCTGGGCTTGCCGTGTAGCCAGAAAAGGGCGGGGCCACCACCTTGCCCCGGGGCTGGGGGCGAGGGGTCCCCTGTGGGGTCACAGCGCAAGGCCCTGTGCGCATGTTGCAGAGCGCCTCAGGCACCGGCCTGGCCTTCATCGTCTTCACGGAGGCCGTCCTCCACATGCCGGGTGCCCCCGGCTGGGCCGTGCTCTTCTTCGGGATGCTGTTCACCTTGGGCCTGTCGTCCATGTTCGGGAACATGGAGAGCATCATCACACCATTGCTGGACATGGGAGTTGTGCGCAGATCTGTCCCCAAGGAGGTCCTGACCGGTGAGCAGACAGCCAGCCCGCCCTGTAGGCCTGTCCCCATGTCCTGCAGTCTGTCCACTGCCACCTGCTGTCCAGATGCCCTCCCTCCGTGACCGTCCCAGCAGGAGCCCAGGTCTGGTCTCGCCACCCCTCAGGGCCGGTCCCCATGGCTCTGCACTCACTCAGCATCCCACGAGGACCATCGTGGGGGACCCCGGGGTCTGGCAGGGGCAGAGCAGGGGTGAGTCCCAGCGCTGCCCCCGGGACAGCAGGCCCCCATCATGTGTCCTCCTGCCCGTGGGCATGGCGCTGGGGGCACTGGGGCAGGGCGGTGGGCTCAGCCGCAGGGGTGCCGCCGTCCCTCCAGGCCTGGTCTGCCTGCTCTGCTTCCTCTCGGCCACCGGCTTCGCACTGCAGTCGGGAAGCTACTGGCTGCAGGTGTTCGACAACTACGCGGCTCCCCTGAACCTCATCATCTTCGCCTTCTTCGAGGTGGTCGGTGTCGCTTACGTGTACGGGATACCCCGGTGAGTATGCGTCCTCTGCGGCTGCCCTCCCACTCCTGGTGCTCCCCCCCACCCCCCGCCCCTCCCACTCCCGGCGCTCCCCCCCCCCCCCTCGCCCGTGCACGAGGCACCCGCACCCTGGCAGCTGCCTGCCCGGGCCACACAGGACAGGGCAGGACCATCTGAGCCCCCTCCCCAAACAGACTCCGGGGGGGGGTCCCCATGGTCCAAAGCAGCTCTGTCGGGACCCGGCCCCACCTCGTTGCATGGGCCTCCAGACCGTCGGCGGGCGGGGGGGTGTGGCAGGCCGGCCCGTCTCCAGCCTCGCACGGCAGACTCCTGTGACCAAGGATGGGGCAATCTAGGGCACTGGGGGGCCTCCTGTCTGACCCTCTGAGGAGGCCCAGCACGTGCCCCGCCCATCCCCACCTGAACTCACAAGTGCCTCACACCTGCCCCCTCTGTCCCTCCCCTGTCACACCTGTGCTCACACCTGTTGCACCTACCTGTCACACCTGTGCTCACACCTGTCACACCTGCCGCTCACACCTGTCAGTCTCACTTCTCACACCTGCTACTCCTGTGCCCCTGCTCAGGCGGTCCTAAAAGTCGTGACCCCTTTCCCTGTCCCCTAGGGGGTCCTGGGCAGCCCCGGATGCTGCTCTGTGGCATTGGGGCCACGGGCTTGTGCCCTGGAGAGGGAGGAGTAAGATGCAGCCGTCCAGTGGGGACTCGCCCAGCAGTAAGGACAGAAACAGTGAGCCCTGGGCACAACCAGCCACGGGGCGTCAGACAGAGATGCTTAGGAGAAGAGCTGAGGGAAGGGCTGTGAGTTCCTGCCGGCTCCTGGGCATAGTGGGCATAGCTGACACCGGGGCCCAGGGTGGCTGCTGTGGCCACTGCGTGTCCTGGTCTCCTCTACCCCCAGACCCTAGCAGAGACTGAGAGACCCCAGGAGCTTCCCTGCCCAACCCTCTGTCCCAGCAGGATGACCTTTCCACATAATGACTTGGGAAAGGCGTGGGGGCAACAGAGTGCTGGGGACAGCCCCTGTGCGCCCTAGCTCAGTGACACTGGCTGAAGGCTGTGGCAGAGCAGGTCGGTGGGTGAGCTCAAGCCCAGTGTCTCTGTGACAGGTTCAGCGATGACATAGCCTGCATGACTGGGAGGCGGCCTGGTCTCTACTGGCGGGTGACCTGGAAGGTCATCAGCCCGCTGCTGCTGCTGACCATCTTCGTGGCCTACATTGCTGTCCTGGCCTGGACACCGCTGAGCTACAGGGCCTGGGATCCCCAATACGTAGGTCCTCTGGAGGGCGCTGGGAGCCACTTTGGGCCTGCCCTGGCCCTTCTCTGGTGCTGTCCAGGGCCCAGATATCATCCTAAGTGACTTCATGGGCCGCCAGATGTCCAGGGTCCCCTGGGGGCATCAGAGCCGACCCTGGCAGGGACTTAGGCAAGGCTCAGTGGCAGGAGGACTGAGCAGCCTCCAGGTCCCCAGGGCAGCGCAGCCAGGGACGAGGCCTTGAGACGCGCTGCTCAGGCGCTATGGGGCCGCCCGTGCGCACCTGCTCCTGGTCTGAGTCGAGGGAAGGTGTGTGTGTCATCGGGCTGCCGCTGAGTGTGCTCCGAAGAAAGGGAGCACAGGACAGTCTGCTGCCAGCCCTTCCCTGTCCCCTGGGCTGCACCCTGAGCTGCAGGGACCCCGCCGACCTGCCACCCATCGCGTCCCTCCAAACCTCACTGAGCTGTCCCTTCTCGGGAGCACAGAAATCATTTGTTCCAAGCCCTCCTTATACATGTGGCCCCACGTCGCCAGCGGTAGGCGAGGGAGGGATGGCACCATGGTTTCCAAGAATTTTCATGACAATTGTCCTGTCAGATTCCCACACTCGTGCCTCATGGTGACCTCAGAAGAGGCGCCTCACGTTGTGTGGACGATGTCACCATCTCTTACGGAAGCGGGAGTGGGACACGGGGTCCAGCGCGGCCCCAAGGCCGCTGGGGGCGCTCCACAGATGGCCCCAGATCTCAGGCCGGGGTCTCATCCCCATGAGAGGCTCAGCCCCAAACCTGAATGTTTGGGTCCCCGGGTCCTTGCTGCCACCGCCCCCCACCCCCACCCCAGACTGAGTGAGCCTGTTTCATGTCAGGAAGAGGCCGGATGAGGCGACCGACACCACTCAGTCCTGTGGCCGAGGGTCAGCCTCACCTGCCCCTTCCCCAGAGTCTCACCTATGGTCTCGTGTCCCCACAGGCACGGTTCCCGTCACGGCAGGAGAAGTCGTACCCGGGCTGGGTGCAGGCCACCTGTGTCCTCCTGTGCTTCCTGCCCACACTGTGGGTCCCGGCTGTGGCACTTGTCCAGCAGCTCGCCAAGCGCAGACAGAAGCAGGACACCTGGCAGGATGGGTGTCCGAAGCCACAGGACGGAGGGGCCAGCTGAGGGTCGGGCTGGGGGTGGCAGGGGGGACCGGCCTATGGGCCTCCTGCTGGCAGAGAGCTGGACCCCATTACACACTTGCCCAGACCCTGACCTGTGGCTGCTGCTTCCCAACCCCACTGCGTTCCGCCAACCCTGCTCATGGCACAGCCCAGCTCTGTGACCACAGTCCACACTGTCCCTCTAGCCCCTGGGGCCCTGCCCTCTGGGGTGACACACGGAGCTATCTGTGGGGCCGCACACTGTGCCCAGCGAGTCCACGTAAGGGCCGAAGGGCAGGCGGACCCCGAGGCCAAGGGGCTGACAAAGCGGCCCGAGGAGGCGCAGGTCACAGCTCTGCAGCAGGGCGTGTGGAGGCTGTTCCCGCGGTGGACGGGAAGGGCAGCCCCTTTCTGTGCCAAGACCACTTGGGACATGGGTGGTCTGTTGGGATCTATATGGACCCTCTCAGGAAGCTGGGGCCCGGGTCTGTGTCGAGACCCAGGCCTCCCGTGTGTGGGGAACCCTCACAGCGCCCACGGCATGGCTCCTCCTGCCCCAGGACGGGTCCTCCCTGCACGAGCACAGGCAGGTGCTGAACGCTCTCCTGACCTTATTGTTGAGAAACACCACTCTTTGTTCTTTAAAAATTTTCTCAGAGACTCAAATGTGGGTCAAGAAAGTACAAAAAGGCTGATTCTCTCTCGTCCGTGAAGCAGGGATCAGGTCTCAGGTGCTGGCCCCGACACACAGGCTTGCTCCCGACTTGCCGCAGCCCGTGTGCGCCCTTCGTGCTGCTGGGATCAAACCCCGGGAAGACGCGGAACCCGGTAATGCAGAGCAGCGAGACGCTGTCCAGGGTGCTGAAACTGTCCAGGGTGCTGAAACGCCGCCATGAGCATGGTCCAGACGTGCTTGCTGGGGCTGCCCTTGTCTAGGCCGCCCAGACCCCGGGAAACAGAAGCTCCTGCTCCAATGTCCCTCTCAGAGGAGCTGAGTATTAAGATGAAGCAAGCCCAAGAACACCCCCCGAAGTGTGCCCCCGAGCCCCGTGGGTAGGGTGAGCCGTGCGATGACCCTTGGCTTGTGGCCCCTTCCTCCATCAAAAACCCAGCAAGGCTGGTGAGTCCTCGCCATGTCTTTCCAACACTGTCTCCTCATGTTGGGGTTTCCCTGAGTGCGCCTGGATAATTCAGGATGATCTCCCCGTCCTGAGGTCAACTGATTGGCTGCCTAACCCCACTGCACCCACAATCCCCCTGTGCCACATCAGGGAGCACTCCCAGGCTCTGTGGTCAGGGCAGGGGCACCTTTGGGGCGTCATTGTTCCACTTCCCACGGTGCCTGGGGGATTCTGGGCCCACCCAGGTTTGGTGAGCCCTTCACGGAGTCCTCACAGGTGAGCAAGGTGTCCAGGTGCACGCACACACCCAGGGGATGGCAGGTGAGGTCCTGGGGGCACTGGCTACACTTTCTCTCAAGCCACTCTTCCTGAGCTGCACGCGCTGCCTGCACGCCACAGAACACATCAGTCAGCGAGCCTTCTAATGCGCAGCGCAGACCCAGGGAACACCGGGAAACTAGGGTCTTTTTCTTTGTCTTAAAAATCTCATTTTCACTCCTCACCTGGAGGAGGTTTAGCCATGCACATACGGATTTTAAGGAGATGAACCAGAAAGGGTTCTCAGTGAGTTGAGCCCGACCAAGCACCAGTCTTCTCGGGGCTTTAACACATCAGCAATCCCGAGTAAGATGCTGACGGGACGTCTGTACCCGAGAAACGAGACTCAAACTGGGGACAGACGGACGGCTGACCTCTAGGGTCTGGTCCGTGACTGGAATGCCAGAAATGGGCCCCTGGGGCCTGGGAGCAGGTGGGGGACAGTGGCAGGTCAGCTCGGGAGCGTGGTGTGGGGTCCCAGCAGTGTCCCCGCGGGCTCCATCCGCCCCAGCAGAGCAGGTCAGCTCTCCTGCTTCTGACAGCGGAGGCACCACCGCAGCCAGGTTGGCGTGCACGCTGGGTGGGGCCCGGTTCCGCTCGGCTCATCTCCACTGCATTTTCCGCCCGCTGCATTTACGACCGCTGCATGGACTTGGGTCCTCCATAAATGCGTCCGCACAGCCCCTGGGACGCTGTGCACGGCAGCGGCAGTAAACAAGGCAACGTTCACAAAGCCTGCCGTGGCAGGGCCCCAGCTCCAGAATCCCGGGCTGCAGCAGCAGCACCCCATCTGATGGCACACTCGATGGCCACACGTCATGTGGCCCATCAGGGACATCCCGGAAGGAAGCCTTCCTGCCATCACAAAGGACAAGGCAGTCAGCCAGCTCCCTGGAGCGGCCCTTTCTTCACAGCCCCCACCCCCTGAATGGTCTGGATGGGTACACGAGTGTCTCCCACACGTGGGCTCATCCTCCACCAAGACCAAGCCAGGGCAGGGCTCAGCTTGTCCTAAGAAAGCCCGTGGCTCCACGCACAACACATTCTGCCCAGGGCCACCTCATGGGGGCGATTAGGTGTGGCTCTGGCCCACCCCCCATGTGGGCCTTCTGACCCTCCATGACCTCTGGCCACTTCCCTGGTGGCCCTGGTCACATCCCCCCCCAACTCTGCCTCCTACCCACGTCCAAACTCCCAACCCTGAGCTTGTGGTCACCATTGCTCAGGACAGCCCGTCCTCCCTGAGGGGGCTCTTGGCGGGTGGTCCCCCCAGCAACAGCACCAGCGTCACCCAAAACTCCCTAAGGCACAAATCCTGGGCTCTTCCCCAGATCTGCTGAAGCAGAAATCTGTTTGGGGTGGAGGAACACCTGTGCAGTTCAAGCCCACGGGACAGCTCGGGCTGACACCCACCTCACTGCCCAGGTCACCCATGAATGCCTGCCTTTCCCAGAAAGTTCTGTCTGGGTCACCCTGCTGCTGCCCTATCAGGCTGACCCTCTCTTGCCACAACCTGTGGGGCCGCTCACTACCCCCAAGATCCTCCACCTAGGCCCCCGCCAGAGCCGTGATCTGGGACCCTGAGCAAAGCACCACCCCCAAACCTGGCACCTTCCTGCAGGCCCTCGCTGTCCCTCAGCCTGGGGGGCTCCCCGGTGCATGAGCAGGAGCCCCACTCCTGCCGGCTCGAACAGCCCCTCCTGCAGAGCCTGTCCCCACGACACCTGTTCCCTGGCCCGAGCCCTGCTGGTTGATGTGTCCGGATACGAACACAGCCTCTGGGCTGAGGTGATGAAGGAGACACACAGGCACAATCACCTGCACAGGTCCGGGGCACGGGAGCGGGAGACCGGCAGCCTGGGCGAGCGGCCAGGGCTGGACGCAGGGCAGTGGGCTACCATCTACCTCCCAAACCCTCATGTTGTGCCCCTACTGCCCATTCCAAGGAAGCCGCCAGGAGAGCCCCGGACACAGAGAAGCCAGAGAAACGTGCTCACTAGGAGACCCAGTGTTCTGGGCTTCAGGCCCTGGCTGCCCAACCCCTCCCAGGGTCCACAGTAAGGCCAGAGTTCGCCGTAGACAGGGCGGGTGCTGGGCGGGGTCCTTCTGACTCACGGTCTGGCTGCACCTGCCCCAGGAAGACCCCTGGGAACCCCACCAGGCCAAGGACCCCTCGCATGATGTGTGGACACAGGCACAGGTGTCTGTAATTATGGAAAACAGGACAGATGCCCACGCAGGCTGTGTTTAATACAAACGTGGAAAATGGAAGCCTCTAAGAGCAAAAGCTTGGCGTGTTCCCTCCGTGGCTCCCAGGAGTAACCGGGAGTGGCAGGTCTGGGGGGAGGAGGCCACACAGAGGAACACCACCAAGATGACACAGGGCCACCGTGTGTGGAGCAAGAGCTGGAGGAGAGGAGTCGGAAGTGGGGGTGGTGGCGGGCGCAGTGGGCCAGACACTCAGGCTCCAGGAGGCCGTGGGGGGGCAGGGCAAGGTCACTAGGATGGGTGGGGTGGGTCCAGTCCAGAACAGCTGACTGGGCCCTTGGCTTCTGGGCAAAGCTGAGCAGGCACAGACTTTGGACGCCGTGCGGGGACGGCTGGGGGCACAGACAGTATGGGCCTGGGGGCCGGACAGGCAGCGGTAAAGAACCACACCCACCACCAGGCGCCCTCAGGGACGTGTGCAGACTGGAGGAGTCCCCAGCCAGGGGTGGGGCAGGGTGACAAAGGTCCACACAGGCCCGGTTCGTCAGCCCAGTGCTCCCGCCTGCCCCCTCCTGGTGGTCTGTGCCCGAAGAACACAAGGAAACCACCTGGATGGGGAGAGGTGCCGGGTGGGCTCTCCTCCCCAAGGACGTGGGGGCAGGCCTCTACGGGGGCGCCGGCCGGCAGCTCAAGTGTCAGGGTCTCAGGGGAGAAAAGGTCCAGACCTGAAGGCGAGCCGGCAGCTCTCAGCACATGAAGTCACAAGGCCCGGGCTCAGGGGTCTTGGAGGTCACTCTGGGCTGCGCGGACAGGTGGTCAGTCCAAGATGGTGTTGAAGTCTGCAGTCAGGCTGGGGTCAGCCGCTGCCTCCAAGGCGGCCAAGGTCGCCCTCGGGAGCTGTCGGCACAGGTGCCCTTGGGCTGGAAGGGGACAAGCGACATGAGAATGCCCTGCAAGGCCAAGGTCGGGCAGGTGTGGTCCATCCCTGTGCAGGCCAAGCTCTGGGGGCCGGGTGGGCTGGGGTGTGCAGGACAGACTTGCTGCTGGGGCTCCCCCTGCCCATGTTGGGGCAGCTAGGGCAGAGGCCCAGGGACACAGGTTACGAGTGTAGACGACAGCCAGGCCAGTGGGGCTGGAGGGAGTGATGAGGCCTTGGCCTCTCCCCAAACCGGGGTCAAGGTGTGGGGAGGTTGAGTGAGCAGTGGGGCATGCCAGGCCCCAGGGTGAGAGCCTGCGACCCAGGGCACCTGCATCCCACCACCAGGGCTCCTGGACCCACCCACCGCCATGCAGACGTGGACGACGTTGCTCACGTACACACACAGCAGGACGGGGCGCCTCCCACTTACCTGCCCGGAGTGCCCCCAAGAGACACCGGTAGGTGCCACTGTGACGAGCCAGCTTGAGCAAGAAGGCCTGGAGGCAGAGCCACCGCGCAGCCTCAGAAGGAAACAGGCCAGAGGCGCCCTTGGCCCCCAGGGACATCCCTGCGCGGGGGTTGGGGGGGGTGCGGGGGGACGTGACATAGACAGACAGGCTAAGGCCACGCCCGGAAGACCATGTGCTCCGAGGTGCCCGATGCTGCCTAGGGTCCCTGCAGCCCCGTCCACGAGCCTGGGAGCAGGGGCAGAGGCTGGGGGTCAAACGGGCAACGTCAATTCAAGGTCAGCCCCAAAACAGGCCCCAGGGAACCCTGACTCTGGGCGCTTTGGTCCTGTTCTCAAAAGCAACCCGCACCAAACGAAGTAAAACAGGCCCGAGGGACACGGCGCAGCCTGAGCTACAGACCGGCCAGCTGCTTCTGGGATGAAGCAGAGCGGGGCAGGGATGGTCCTCGGGATGCCTGGAGGAAGGCCAGGCTGCAGACTGGCTGGGGCCTCGCCTCCTCTCCACTGTGGGCCTGGATCTATGCACAAGGTCGAGAGCACCAAAGCGGGAACAGGGGGTGCTGACACCCCCAGGCCCGACAGGTGAGCTCCCAGAGCCCGCAGCCGCGCCATGCCATAAGTGTGCCGGGGAGCATCCGCACACTGCCAGCGCCACAGGCGACCCCACAAAACCCGTCAGCCACACCCAGTAACCCCGGCCCTCCGCGCACACCTGTGTTCCTGGCTTTCAGGAGGGAGTAGCAGCGTGACGCGGTGTCTGAGATGATGCGGAGGAAGAAGGCGGGGTTCTTCCTCACCGGCTGGTCAAACGGAAACTGGAGCACACACGCGTGGAACCTGACGAAGGGACGCTTTGTGGCAGGAGAGCCCTGGGGCTGGGACGCGGGCGTGCATGTGTGTACACGTCTCTTCGCGTGCGTGCTCGTGCCTGTGTGCATGTGCAAGTGTCTCTGTGCGTGTGTGCCCCTATGCGCGTGTGCAGGTGTGTCTACGTGTACACGTGTCCCTATGTGTCTGCACGTGCCCGGGGCCACAGGACAAGCCCCCCCAGGTGGCTCCTGCTCTCGCTGACCACCTGGGCCCCTTCTGGAGTAACGGGCTTGTGCTTTGCTCGCCCAGCACCTGACTTCACACGCACGATAACCCGCTGAGGCGGGAGACCAGAGACCTGGAAACAACAGTGCACGCCTCTAGGTCACACAGACTCGCCCAGGCTCAACACGATGCCCGGCCCCTTGTCCGCCCCCCGGCTCCTGTGTCCATCTGTCCTGACTATGGCTGGAAGTTAGCGGCTCCCTGAGCAGCTAGGGGCAGGTCTCCCTTGCAAACCAGACCAAAGCCTGGCTTTGTGTCTGAGGCACGGCAGCCACCGGGACACCTGCGTCAACATGGCCCAAGGATGCAGTATCCCCCAAAGAGCTATAGGAAGGCATGAGAAGGGCAGGGCCCCACAACTGCCCAGCCACGCCCCAGTTCTCAGCAAGATGACCTGGAGCCACCCAGGGGCCAGGAATGTTCCAGAAGCACACGGGGCCTGAGATGTTCCTGTTAGAGGGACAGGAATGACAGCTGGGCTGTTTGTGGGCCACAACCCTTTCTGTGGGGACATCAGAGGGCTGTGGACCCTCCCCTGCCCCTGCCTAATCATCTGCTCTCCGGGACCTGAGCCCTGCGGTGTCTGCCTTCACCTCTGCACGCGGGCTGCCTGCATCTGCCTCGTGCCCCAGGCCCCTGCAAGGGTCCTGCTCAGTGCACAAGAGTGGGGACACCCAGGCCACACCGGCCGCCCACTCCTGCCTGGTGACAGGACAGACGCCTCCAACCATGCGAGGTGCACACACACACACACACACACACACACACACGAAACCGCAAGTCTGCAGTGAAAACCCGGCATATACCGCATCCTTCAATCCTGGGACACCAGGGGGCAGGGCGCACTGCCAGGCTGAGGGAGTGCCGGGGCTGCGACGGTCCTGTGGTGTGGCCGTGCGGCCGGGGAACCCACCTGTAGGCCTGCAGCAGGAATATCTTGTAAACGTTTGCATAAACCGTGCGGACGCAGTTCACCTGGTCACAAAGACAGAAAGACGCTGCGACCACGTCTGGAATTTAGATGTGGGTCTAGCGTTTTATCACCAGGTCAAAGCCAGGCCGTGGGCAGTGGGGGCGGGACTGCTGGAGGGAAGGACCCGCAGGCAGGGATGGGGAGGTGAGGGCTGAGCGGTCCTCAAGCCTGGGCCCCAAGGCCTTGGACGCCCACCATGGGGAGGGGCCTGACGCCCAGAACGCCCACCGCGGGGAGAGGCCCCAGCATCCGGAACGCCCACTGCCCAGAACGAGGGGCCGCGGTGGGGGCTGAAGACATCTGCACCTGGGTACCCAGATACAGGCTTGCACACACATGCGCACACACACACGCGCGCACACGCACACGAGCCCCGCGCCAGGCACGCGTACCTGCAGGTCCAGGAACAGGGCGCAGCACTTGAGCCGCAGGAGCGTGAACAGCTTGTACCGCAGGCTCCTCCCGGGCCGGGTGCCCTGGCTGAAGGTCAGGCTCGAGCGGATGGACGTGCGGGCGTAACTGCGGAACAGAGTGGCCCGCGCTGAGCTGTGTGACCTCCTCGAGGCCCGCCTGCCCACACTGTCCGGTGCACAGTGACTGCCCTGCACACGGTAGTGTCCGCCCATGCCCAGTGCCGCCCTTGGGGGAGGCCTGGGCCATGGGGTCGCAGATGGGCGGGGCCCCTCACCCCCGCACCGCACGCACTGGGCCATGGTCTGGGTCCCAAGCGTGTTCGCCCTTAGCAGCCCATGGCGCAGAGCCAGTAAAATCCACGCGACTCAAGTACACGTGTCTGTCACGTGCGAACACACGCCTCCCTGCGCGGCTTCCCGGGTCCCTTGAGGCCACAGCCCTGTGCCTTTCGGCTGCCTGGAGGACTTCTCGCAGGAGGATGGCGTCCCCCGGGAGGCCTGACCCCGAGGGCGAGGCTCGCGCGTGCGCACAGGGAGTGGGAGGAAAGTCGCCCGCTCACACCACAACACGGAGGCCCAACCACGGGGCATTCCTGCAGCCAGCCGCGGAGGTGCCCGGGTGCCCTGTGTAGTCTGCGCGGGGGGAGGCTGTCCTCAGAGCTGGTTTCGAGCACCGAAGCTCCAGGGTCATCTTCCGTCTCACTGAGCGTGTCCACCGCGGTCTCAGCTGTACAAGGGCTTCTCCGGGGAGAGGTTAGCCGCCGCCGCCACCACGCTACCTTAGCTCAGTGACTCTCACTGCGCAGCCGAGCAAATCTCCAATGACGTCCGTGACTTTTGCTTCTGGAGGACAGATTTCTGGAAGTGCACTTATGGGCAAAAGGTACGGATGTTTCAAGGACTTTAATACCAAATTACTGCTTTCCAGAGAACTCACTGGTGTTTGCCCTCAGAGACGTGCCCATGTGCCCGGGCCCGACGGGAGCACCACCGAGGTAGTGGGCGCCTAGGACAGGAGCTTCTCTGGCGGTGGGCAGAGCCTGGCGGAAGCGCCTCCACGCGCTGCCCCCTCTCCTCCATGACCGCGTCCATCGTGACCTTGCTGCAAGCCTCCGTGTCTGACCTCTGCAGAGCTCGGGGCCACGAGGGAGGCGCTGTTGCCAGGCCCGGGTTTGAATCCTGCACCGTGCTGCTGGGTGACAGGGGCAGGTCCCTTGTCTGCGCTGAAAGGACACATCTGAAGTAGCAGCGGACCCCACAGCCCACACTCGGCGAGGCCACTCGCACTTGGAAGCACTGTGACCGTCTCTGCCCCAGGTGCTCAGGGCCGCGGGCTGCGTCCTGCTTCCTCGTCCCCGTGCCACATTGGAGGACCTTCCTGTCTTCTGAGTCCCTCTGTGCTGTCTCTGCTGGTTTGTTTCCTGCGCCCGCCCAGAACTTGCTCCTGGGCGTGCTGAGACGCACCGGCGCGTCCTTGTGGGGCTTCTCAGAAAACCAGCTGTCTTCCCCTCGCTCCCCTGTGGCACCACGGCAAACTTGCTCGTGCTCGTGCACCCCGCCTGCCGCTCTGGCCGCCTCGCCCTCGCCCGGGCTGGGATTTGGGGAAGGCTTGGAAGTCTGCGAGACAAGCCCGCCTTGTCGCTGTCCCTTCCAGGACGCTTCTCATCCTTCTCGCATCTCCCCGCCCCTGCCTGGCCCCCGCAGCCGAGCCTTCAGGGCGGCATCCATGAGCAGGTGTGCACCGAGAGGCCCTGAGCAAGCATGGCGGCCCCCGACACCCACTTGCTCTCAGGCACTGTCACCACCTGGCAAGTCGCCAAATGGGATGCCAGGCTGGCATGGCAGTGCCCGACCCCCAAATGGCCCGTGCTTCTTGGGGAGCAGAGAGCTGGTCAGGGCCGGATGGCAAGGGAGGGCTGGAGGCCGGGGCAAATGAGCCGCGTCCCAGGGATGAGGAGAGACCAACCAAGATGGGGGCAGACAGAGCGGGAAAAGGGGGCTGGGCTTCACACACAGAAGCAGAGACGTGGGTCCACACGGGGAGGTGGGACCCGCAGAGCAGGCTGGGAGAGCGGGAAGAGCACCGTGGGAACAAGCAGGATGGTGGCGGCGCTGACCAGCGAAGGGAAGCCCCCCCACCGCAAGGCCGTGGAGTCAGGACTTGGTGCTCACACGGGAGCGCGCTCCTCCACTCATGCCCGTCCCGAGTCTGCGTCCGCGCCAAGCCCGGGGTCACACTGGGAGCTCTCGGGTTCAGGGGAGACTGGCCATGAGGGGATGACCTGGGTCCCCAAATCCACATCACAGCCCCAACTCACGTGACACGTGGGTCATGTGGGAACTGATTAAAGCTAAGGTCGTAGGTGGGCCCTGACCCTGATAGACATCCTTGGAGGAAGAGAGACGTGAGAGATGCCTGAGCAGAGATGGACGAGAGAACACAGGGAGACCACGGCAGAGACCATGAGGAGAAACGACCCTGCCCACACCTGGATCCTGGACACACAGCCCCCACGAAGTGAGAACAGCAAGTCTAGGGGAGCTGCTGGTCCGCGGTATTGCTCACGGCAGCCCAAGCTCACCGGGACAGGATGCCACATGCTACGTACATGGCAGGCCCTATGCACCACAGCCGTGCTCCCCAGGGAGGCCGTGCTGTGCGTTACGGGGTGTCCTCGGGAGCTTGTGCCCAGCAGGTCCCCAGACCTCTGAACTCAAGATTTACAGTGTCCCTGCAGAACACACCGGTGACCCCCATCTCCTGCACAAATTCTTCTTACCAAGAAAAGCCCAGAAAACCCCTCACCTACGGAGGGCGCTCAGTCCCAAGGAGGATGTGTTGTTGCCCCATCTGGGCGGGACGCCGGGCACCCCTGACCTGTGATCCACCCGTCCCACACGGAGGCAGAAACGGGGGCATGCCACGCTGCATCCCCTCTGCGGGCGCACTCACCTGGAGTAGTCACAGGACACCTCCAGGGTCTGGGTGTCCAGCAGCAAGCCACACCAGGGGAACAGGCAGTGGGCCGGCAGCTGGAGGGGCGCCGCGCTGCCCAGGGCCATGTCCTCCACGGGAAAGTTCACTGCCGTCTTCTGCAAATTGGCCGTGCAGCCATACTCGGGAACGCCCCTGACCAGGGTCCTGAAGCAGAGCGGCCAGGTCAGCCCCTGGGAGGAGGGGGCACCGCCAGGGGCGCTGGGGCACTCATGTGGTGGGATGGCCACGGTGCCGAGCCAGAGGGAGCCGGAGCCAAGGGCATGGCGGCGGGTGTGGGTGCTGCCCTGGGGAGTGGGGCTGCTTCCCCGGAGTCCCCTAGAAGTTGGGGCGCGCAGCACACTGGGCAGATGGCAGAGGGGCTGTGCTGCACACGCAGGAAAAGAAGTGAGGCCGTGACTGTGCTCGTGGGGCTCCCCTTTCTCCCTTTAGGCCACGTGGGGGACACGGTCTGTCCGGACTTGCTAAACAGGGGTGCTACAAGGCCTAGGCCCACGTGGGGGTTGGTTATTTTGCCAGAATTAAATCGGGCACATGGAGCCCTCAGTGCCGTCCTGCTCAAGCCCTGGAGTCCAGGGGCTTCCTTTCAAGCGTGGTTTTCCAGGGGAGGAGAAGGTGCGCAACCGAGGGGGCTTTGCTCTGGTTGCTGGCGGTCTATGGACAAACCTGTCACCGCGAGCCTGGCCGCAGGGGAGTCCCCAGGCTCTGAGGCAGCACGAGTCCCGCAGACACGCCCCAGGGCCACCCTCCGCCCGGCAGCCTGCACGGGGCATCCAGCAAATGTAAATCCGCCTCGCGACGGGGGCTGTTGCTCCAGGAGGGGTCAGAGGCCCCCAGGCATCGGGAGCGCCACGGGACACGTGTGGGGGACTCACCTGAGGAAGGCCTGTGCTTGCTTCAGGTGGGGCGTGACGAGCAGGAAGTCGTCCACCAGACGCAGGAGCAGGCTGCAGGGCATGGGAGAGCCGGGGCTGCGGCAGGGTCCCCGTTCACGAGGACAGGTGCAAAGTCACTTCCCCCAAAGGACTGAGACAAAGGCTGACCTCGTGGGACGTGGGAGTGCCAGGGGCGCATGGGCAGGGACACAGCCGCAGGTCATAGCCCGTGGAAACACGCCCAGGCCCCGACAGTGCTCAAAGCCACCTCTAAGCCTACACTCGAGACCCACTCATGACCCCCCATGTGACTGGACACAGAGCCACAGACCCCTGTCCACACCCAGCGGACCCGAAACGCAAGGTGGAGGTGGAAGCAAGTTGACACAGGCGCACCATGAGGGTCCGTACCCGTCCTGCTGGATGCCAGGAAACAGCCTGCGCTCCATGTCCCCGTAACACAGGCTGCACAGCAGGGTGGACAGGACGGAGCCCTGTGGGATCCCCTGACACTGGACATACGACCTGGGGGACAGGACGCAGGTAGGAGGAGGCCCCGTGGGCCTCGCACTCATTACAGACACACGTGCATGCAGACCACAGACATGCAAACCACGCACACGTGGAGACCCACCACATGCAGACCAGCACGCGTGTGGACCATGTACACAGACCACAGACACACGCAAGCCAGACAGGCACACAGACCACACTTGTGTGCAAACCATGTACACAGACCAGAGACACACAAGTAGACCACGTACACAGACCACAGCCACGCACACAGCCACGCACATAGACTATACACGCATGGAGACCACACAAGCACAGACACACGCGCTGGTCACGCACTGGTGCGCACACGTCACACACACAGCAGAGTGCACGTGGATCAAGACCACTGTGCACCCCACGAAGCCCTGACAAATGTCTGTTTACTCGTGCAACTGTCCACATGGGTCTGACCTGTTTCTGTAAAGGTCCCGCAAGCAGAGAAGCAGGTGGGGCGCCTCTGAGGGAGCCCCGGGGGTTGGACACAGCAATGACCTGTGCCTCAAGCAAGTTCTCCTCCGGCCTGGGTGCTGTGGACAAGCACGTGGCCTCTGGGAAGGCCGGCCAGCAGTACACCCATCAGCAGTGATTCTCAGGACGCGTTTCAGATGTAATTACAGGTAACAAGTGCCATAATCAGTCATAACATGATAATAACAACACATTCTCTAACTAAAAAGCTTCTGATTCCCAGAGCACCGGGAATGTTCCCTGGGAAGGTGCCCACACCTCCAGCCGACCTCTAATGACCTTGGCAGTGAGTCTGAACCCTCACGACCAGCGCTCTCACCCCACACTGGGGTCCCCCGTGGGCACTCACCCAGGAAAGTCTGCTTTTGTTTCTATAAAATAAAAAAATTATCTGTGGCATTTAAATGCCAAAGGACTTCCCAAACCCCAGGAGCCCCGTGGCCACAGGGTCTGCAGGTGACAGCAGGAAGGTGGCAAGGACCCCAACTCACTTGCCCCCGATCCTTATGACGTGGTTGTACACCAAGCTCAGGAAAAGGTGGAAAAGGCCGCTGCTGGCTTCGTTCAGAGAGTAGCTCTGCAGGAACAGATGGACGTGTGGGTGGGCGGGACGGCCACGGCAGGCAGTCTGTGACTCTGGCCGGGCTCGAGCCTGTGGGTGCCGGCCCAGAGGGCACGTTGCAGTGTGTGTCCCGCAGCGGCAGGCAGGAACCCGGCAGCCAGCGAGCACAGGTCTACATGTCTCCGAGCCTCGGTGGCCGGACCGGCTCATCCCCATCCCTGGTTCTGCTAAAGGCCACAGAGCCACGGGGCTGAGCTGTCCCCGAGGGCCCTCAGGAGCAGCGCCCGCTTACAAGCAGGAGGAAGGCGTTTCCCCCAGAGGGTCAGGTTCAGGTGGGGACACAGGGTGAATCCAACTCGTCCTCCCCTTGGGGCGTGTTGTCGTTCAGCCTCAAGATCAAAACCGAGGGAGAGGAGGTCTCGAGCTCACCACGAGGAGGACTGCTGCTGGACCGCAGCAGACAACCTGGCGGCGTAGATCCCTAAGAGGCTGCCCCGGGGCCCCTCCAGCCGCAACCGGGGGCCGCCGCCGTGTCCACGCCCCGCCCCGGCATGCGCCGCGGCCGCCTCGCCCACCTGCTCGATAACCACGGAGTCCCTGAGCGAGCTCGTCTCCTGCAAACGCTCCACAAACTGTCTCATGTACGGCGGGAGGTCTGTGAAGGTGGACACCTGCCGGCAAAGAGGAATGGGTGAGACAGCTGCGCACCCCGGCCAGGCGGGCGGAGGCCACGTCACAGGAGACCTCGTCAGCGCCGGGGACGAGCAGGTGCCATCTGGGAACAGTAGGCCACAGCGCTGGGAGCAGGTCTGGACTGCGGAGCTCGGGAACCATCCACCTGGTCAGTCCCCTGTCTTTCTCTTTGGGGGGGGGGGGGGTCCTGCCTTCCCAAGACCCCTCCCTGACGTCTGAACCTTCACCGTGGGAGGTGGAACCCAAGCAGGAGGCAGTGGGGGTCCCGGCCACCCAAGCAACCAGGACGGAGGAGCGGGTCTGGGGCAGAGAAAGGAGCCAAGCTGCCATTTCTTCCCTAGTCCCACTGCCTCCGGGCACTGGGAGCACTGGGGGCTGCTGGGAAGGGCCGCTGAAGCAGTGAGAGGCCGCGGCGGGGACCTGGGCGCGCTCTGGTGAGCACAGGGGCCACGGCGGGGAGGGGGGAGGGGGGCCAGCGGCCAGCAGCATCAGAGCAAAGCGCTCTCCGCTCCCTCACTGTCGGGGGAGTCAGTCTCCTCCGCAGAGAAAACCAGGATTCTGCGAAACCTATGGTTCACGGGCTTCGTTCAAGGCTGGCCCCTCACAGACAGCAGCGGCGGGAGTGACCACGAGGGAGACCACAGCGGAGGTGCCGGGAACCTGCCTGAGGACGAGGCTGCTACCGAGAGGCCGGGATTCAAAAATCCATCAAGACAGACAACGAACAACACAGCGAAACAAGGAGAAAGGAAAGATGACGCAGAGAGACCGAGTCTGAGAAACCCACCCCGGGCACCGGGAGCTGAGGGCAGGGTCGGCGGGCCCAAGAGCCCGAGGAACGGGCGGAACAGGCGCTCAGCGCGAGCCGGCCGGAAACCCTGCGCGGGAGACACGCGGACAGAAGCCGTGAACAAGCCCCCGCAGGCGTCCCGGAAACCAGCCCTGGTGCACGGAGCGCTGAGCACAGGAGCTGCGCCCACGGAAACGCCCGACGGCATCGCCACCGCGAGACACAGACAGCGGAGCAGAAAGGACCGGCGTCAGCCACCCGCCCCTGCCAACCCGGCTCCACCGACGTGAAACACTTCTGCTCATCCAAACATCCCGCTTGTGACCAAAAGGGCAGAGACAGACAGAGAAGGCACCTGGGGTGCCTCAGCAGCCTCGGACCAAGGGCTGGCACCAGACACGGGAAGAACCCCCAGAAGTCCATGACAAGCGGCTCGCGACTCGCCGCAAACAGGAGCTGACCTCGTGGGCCTCTCACACACGGGGACACCCAAGTGGCTTCCGCAGGGCGCTGGGCAGGCACGTCGTGGGGATGCTGGCCCCGGCATAGTGCGGCCGTCCTGATTCCATGGCCGCGGGCTCAGCCGGCTCGGCCGCACACGTGGCAACGTGGTCAGTCGGCCGACCCGGCACGGCTCCGCCTCAGCAACACCGCAACAACAACGAGCGCTCTCGCCCACGGACCACCCGTCGGGGGAACGCCTGCCCCACCCTGGGCGCCCCCGATGCCCACCCAGCAGGAGGCAGAGCCCCGCCAGGCAGCGTCGGGGCCACACAACTCCGCCCATGACTGGAAAGTGAAGGACCGCCACCCGTGTTCGGGCTCGCCTTGGAGCAGAGGGAACCAGACAGGAAGGGCACGTTCCACCCGTCACATTCATGGACTTCGAGACAGGTCCATGAGTCCACATGGCTGATGTCAGAGCAGGGGGCACCCTGGAGAGGGGCAGGGGGCCTGGTGGGCACCTGTGATGTTCTGTGTCTCAACCCCGTGGTGGCTGCCACCTGCGCCACGCGTGTAAACCCCCCATTCCTCACAGGCTCAGGATTTGCAAACCACACTCAGCCTCACGCCGCAGGTGCTCACGGGGGCTCTCCCCAGACTTCCCAGGTCGGCGCCTTCCCCTTGGCGGCCTTCTGCGTGCCCACATCAAGTGCTGCTCCGCAGGCCTGGCTGCTCTGACGGTTGGCGGAGAACTGCCACATGCTGACCAGGCCACTTGTCCTTTCCCAGGCCCGGGGAAGGGGGGAGGGGCACCCCCAGACCCTCAGCTCTGCTGTGTGGGCAGGGACAGTGAGTGAGGCCCAGGTATCCACGCGGTGCTCTCCTCTCCCGCAGCGCTGGCCCATGGGGCTCACTCTGCCCTCGGCATGACCTCGGGCCAGGCCTGGGCTCCCACAGGCTGTCTGCAGGGACATCAGCCCCGCCGCAGCTGGCATCCCAGGGGCCCTGCTTCTGTAAAGGGACACCAGGAGGCAGCGGCCCACAGGATGAGAAGACTCGGACGTAACAGCAGCGAGAGCGTGGGACAACTTCTGGGGCTGGGTAGAGGGTGGGCAGACCCACGGCACAGACACGTCCACACGACACCCTCGTCATGGAGCACACGCCCCGTGGCTCTTACATGTCTCTTGAAGGACCTGCGGACGTGCCCCTGGGCGGTTCTCCGGACCACGGCGTAGCGACGCAAGCAGTAGGTGTTTTCATGAGGCCTGAGCACGTTGGCGACGACCTCGGCCAGCCTGTCCTGGGGTAGGGCATCATACGCCCCCGTCACGTCCACCTGTGCGGGACGGATGTGCTGTTTATGTGCTGCACCTGGGGGCCCCTCGGATGCGGGAGGACCGAGACACCCTGGCCCCCCACTGTCTCCCGTTCCCGTGGCACACACCCGTTCTACGGCCCCCAGACTCAGCAGCCGGAAATGTGATGGGGCTTCCCCAGAGGATGCCCCATTAGTGCAAACTCAGGGAACGAAGGCCAGCCACAGCCCATGACACACGGTCAGCTGGTCGGGAGGACCGTTCCTGCAGACCGGACGTGCCCAGCTGGCTCACTCAGGCATGGGCTCGGGACGGAACCGGGCACCCACCTTGACGAAGTACAGGCGGGGCGCTGGATCCCGGGCCCGCACACGCAGCACAAAGTCGTGCCAGGCCCTGTGGATGTCGTCCATGCCCAGCACGGAGGCCCCCAGGAGTCTGGGGCGCCGGGCCCGCTCGTAGTTCAGCACGCTGAACAGCGTCTTCACTTGCGAGGTGAGATGCTGGATCTGTGGAGCCGGCCCGGAGCAGGGGCAGCACGCCCAGAAGACGCCCATCACACAGGGGCCATGTCAGACCTCCCTGCCCCGGCCTGCTGGGCCCCCCAGGCCCAGCACCCTGCCTCTGTGCCTCCCCTAGCCCACCCAGCATCCCCCAGACTCGACTCCAGAAGGGCCAGAGGACCGATCGCCCCACACATCCTCAAACCCTGGCTTCTCCCTAGGGATCCGCTACAGGGTCTGGGAACCGTGGAAACTGCAGCTGCAGGCGTCTCTCTTCTCCTCCCACCGAGCCCCCCGCCACATGAGGCAGGGACCCTGCACCCCAGCATGGAGGAGCGCCCCTTCACGCACAGACCCAACCAGGTCCCCAGTCAACATCAGCAGCTTTGCTTTCTCATCCAGGGACACACAGCGACAAAATCACCCCCACTCTGTGGAACCACTGAGAAAGGGTCAGAGCTCTGGTGAGAGATGCCATTGGCAGGGACCACGAAGTATGCCAGGCACGGGGGTGACACCTGCGGGGTAGGGGTGTGCTAGGCACAGGGGTAAGATCCCGCCAAGGGGTGCTAGACACAGGGGTGAGAACTGTGGGGAGGGGTGTAAGGCACCGGAGTGAGATCCCGCTGGGGGGGGGGTGTTAGGCACAGGGGTGAGATCCCACAGCCGGGGAGGGGTATGCTAGGCAGGGGGGTGAGATCCCGCCAGGGGGTGCTAGACACGGGGGTGAGACCCATGGGAAGGGGTGTAAGGCACGGGGGTTAGATCCTGCGGTAGGGGTGGGTGTGCTAGGCACGGAGGGGAGGTCGTGTGGGTCACTGGAACACCAGCAGGCTAGTGGCAGATGAACGACCCAGTTCTCTCTGTCGTTGGCTCACGGGGAGTACCGAGTCCCCTGCAGCAGCAGGATCCCAGAAGCCAGGGGCTCGGCGTGGCCAGCTTGTGTCACAAGAACCTGTGGGTCCCCGGGGTCTGCCTAGCATCCTGTAGGCCTGGCCTTCCTACAAGCCCCTTGTCTAACCGTGGGCGCACTTCCCATCAATGCAGCCTGACCACCACAGAGCTCCTCCTGGCCTCCTGTCTACCTGCACACCGAGCCGGGGCTCCAGGGCTCCTGACTTAGAGACAAAACAGCAGCGCTGACCTTCTTGTCTCGGCACAAGGTTCTGGCTCCCGCCACATAGTCCATGTTCACGATCGGCCGCAGCCCACCGGGCTTGGGGAGGAAGCGGAGTCTGGACGTCAGGAGAGTCGCCCTGGCTTCGTGCTGTCTTCGGACCTCTGCGGCGGACAGCTCTCGGAGGCGCACGCTGGTGCGGTGCTGTCTGAAACACAGAGCCTCGTGGGCCGCGGCTGGGCGGGCGCACAGGAAGCGCAGGGCGGGGGGGCCTGCCCGAGAGCAGCCGGGCTCCTGAAGCGCCAGCGCCAGACGCCAGTCACCCAGGACACCGAGGCCAGCCAGCTGGAGGAGCCCCCTTCCACAGTGGGTGCCGGACACCAGGTTCCCTCCAGACAGAGCCCTGGGAGGCCCAGGCGGGAGCAGCCGGGACCCTTGGACAAGGATGGGCGAGGGGGTGACCGGTGCAGCCCCCCAGAGGAATGGAACCATCTGTCCGTGGGCCTGCCGGCCCCCTGCAGCCTCTCCCCCACCACCGCCCACAGGCCGGCCCCAGCAAGGAAGCGGGGTATGCGAGCCCAACCCCCCATGGGGCCTCCGATGCCCGCCAGGCAGAGGGACAGTTTCCACAGTCCCTACAAGGACTCTCAGGAGCCACAAGATATTTGAATCATTACACAGGCCACACTGTTACATTGAACCCACAACAGAGGCTGCCCGACCCTCTCCCAGGTGCCGAAGGACACAGCCCAGCTCCCTCAGTGGAGATGTCCTGACTCAGGGCTCGGGCTTGGCCCAAGTGTGCAATGCAGCCCAGGAACCCCAATCTCGCCACTTTGGGGCCTTGCCAAGCCCTGTGAGGACACAGCCTCCTGGCCAGGGCTTGTCCTTCAGACTGGCAGACCGTCCCTGACGGGATCCTGAGCCAGCGTGTGGCCAACACACTCCTTCAGACGGACATGACACAGCCCTGCAGACGAGCCGAGCAGCCACTCCGGCAAGGCAAGCTGGAAGGTTCTGCCTCGGGGGCCCCTGCCTGAAGCACGCCTCTGTGCCAGATCCTGTCTGCACGCCACCACGGCCAAGACCATCCCGCTCATTCTGTGTGAATTCGAAGAGCATTTGACCCACGTACCAGGTCAAGCCAACGACCTGCCTGTGAGGTTGTTTCCATTCAGTACAACCTTCTCCCCTTTCAAGAGCCCAGACCCCAGGTGGCCCAGACTCTGACATCTCAGGTGAATGAAGGGGGCCCCAGGAGTCTGTGCCCAGGGTGGGACCCCCGGTGAGGGGTACCCGGAGGCATGGAGCCAGCTGGGGGGTCGGGACACGGGGCTGTCATCTGCACACACAGGGGGGCGGGACACGGGGCTGTCATCTGCACACACAGGGGGGTGAGACACGGGGCTGTCATCTGCGCACACGGGGAGCAGGACAGGGAGCTGTCATCTGCAAATGTGGTGGGGCGGGACACAGGGCTGTCATCTGTGCATGTGGGGGACAAGAAAGGGAGTTGTCATCTGCAAACACAGGGGAGCAGGACAGGGGACTGTCATCTGCACACACAGGGGGGAAGGATGCTGGGGCTGTCATCTGCACACGGAGGGGGACAGGACACGGGGCTGTCATCTGCACGCACGGGGAGGACGGGACATGGGTCTGTCATCTGCACACACAGGGGGGCGGGACACGGGGCTGTCATCTGCACACACAGGGGGGCGGGACACGGGGCTGTCATCTGCACACACAGGGGGGCGGGACACGGGGCTGTCATCTGCACACACAGGGGGGCGGGACACGGGGCTGTCATCTGCACACACAGGGGGGCGGGACACGGGGCTGTCATCTGCACACATGACGGGGGGGCGGCAGGACACGGGGCTGTCATGTGCGCACACAGAGACAATCGTGAGCGCGCGGCACTGGCAGAGACACCTGACTCCCAGGGTCTGTAACGGGCTCCAGACGCTCTTCCGGTAGAAGAAGAGCCGGTTCTTCTGAAACGTGGTTTCCGTGACGTAGAAAAATGACCTGAGCAGCTCAACCACGTAGGTGCCCATCAACCAGCACAGGAGCCTGGCCAGGACCCCTTCTCTGCGGCGGTGCTCGGCGGCCGGCACACTGCGAGCCCCTGGAATGGGAAAGGCACAGACTGCAGTGTCCACTCTGCCCATCGCAGCCACACTGGCTGCTCGAAACGGGCAGGCAGGGACTGAGGCTCAGGGAACACGATCCTTGGCCCGAGGGGGACACACGCCATTACCACATGTCTGCTGACTGCGGGACGGGAGAACACCTTGGATGTGTGGCGGAATAAGACATTACTGGTTTCACGTTTCCTTTGCTACTTTATAAAGTGGCTACTGGAGTTTCAATGACGCAGGCAGTCACATCACATTTCTACTAGACAGAGAGGGGCTTCGTCATCCGTCCTGGCTTACGAGCAGGATGGAGAAGCAGAGACACACTCTCCCTGGGGGGACCTGGCCATTCAGCAGCATCACCGCTGGGCAGCAGGGTCCAGATGTACCCGGGGCTTCCCAGGCCAAACCACACAGGGGTAAGGGCCGCCAGACGCTGTGCAGCTGGGAACGGGCACCAGAGAGCTGCGAGAACTTACACAGGACCGTAGACATACACCACGGGAATGGGAAGTCACTCCATGGGGCCGGGGACACGCACCATGGACCCAAACTGTCCTCTGTACTCTATTCTGTGCACTTGGTAGGAAGGGCACCCAGAATCTGGTCTGGGGGAGAGGACAGAACAGTGAGAGGGGGCAGGGACACAAGGGCAGGGACAGAGTTCAATGACCACTGACCAGAACATAGCACGACCTCTAACCGGGGGCATAACTAAGTGGGAGATCACATCAGGCCCTCGTGCTGCTCAGGACGAGGAACCCCGAGAGGACAGCAGAGCTCGCAGCTCCCAGCCGCCACCGGGGCAAACCAGGAAGGAGGGTGGAGTGGGAGAGGCACATGGTTCCCTGCAAACAGGGACGAAGGGCACAGGAAAGGCAGACAAACTGGGAAGAAAGATGAGGGGGCATCGGGCACGTCTAGAGTCAGAGGAAAGAAGTCAGATTCTCCAGGTTAGTGGCAAAGATTGCCAGACTGGACGAAAGCCAAAATAGCAGCTGCTGACCAGCAAGGCCCAAACCGTGAGGCTCCAGGAAGGCTGGACGCCGACACCCGCCAGGAGAGAGCTGGCACGCCGCTCGGGGGCATCAGGACAGATGTTAACGTAATGGGCACTGACAGCCCCAGGGACGTGAACCTTCTGGAATGCTCACACCTGGTACAACCTGACAGATACCATCGGAACAGGGAGCAACGGACAAACCCGCCCCAGATGAAGACAGCACTGCCCCTAGCATCTCGCCCTCGGCACAGGGACGGGGGATCTCGGGTGGTGTGAATGCAACAGCCACCCGCAGGCCTGCAGACACACGAGGGACATGCACGTCTGCCCACCTTGAGCAGCCCAGATCCCGCAGACAGGCCGCCACACAGCCAAGTCACGAATCAACAGAAAAGATCACACAGAGCTCAGCAGCTCACTGACCAAAGACGACATCGAACAAGAAATGGAAACTTCTCAGAAGCGACTGAAACTGGACACGGGCAGCAAACAGAAGGTGGGGCACAGCTAAGACACAGCCAGGAAGGGAGCACGGCCGATCACTGGCCAGGCGCTCAGAGAGGCACGCCGGCGAACCTGATGGCAGGGCGGGGGGGCAGGGACACGGCTCTAAAACCCAACCGTGGCCCAGAAAGCCCCAGTGAGGACCCTACAGAGACACCAGATTCCACTCCGAAGGTCAAGGCCACCGTTCAGACTATCGTGGGGTGCGCGTAAGTCCACGGGACGGGATGACAGAGCACAGCCCACACAAGACCACCTGTGCCTGGGGTCAGGGAACAAGGGCTGCCACCAGCCTAATATGGGCCGGGGGGGGGGACAGGCTGGGGGGGCGGGGGGCACCTCCCCAGGTTCCATCAGGAATCCATTCTGTGATGTCTAGTGACACTGGGCAGCAGATGGGGAAAGCCCAGCAGTCTGGCCTCTGGGGATGGGGACAGGAATAAGAGGGCAGAGTGGCAAGCAGGACGCTGGTCGAGGTTGGCTTGACAGAGACCGAGCCCTGCCCAGATGACGGTCTGCACGGGGGAGGGTGGAAAAGATGACCCGAGGGCCATGCTTACAGAGCCTTGATCTCATTTATTCAGCCTTGTGTGCAATGTGCGTGGCCACAGCCGCAGGAAGGAACAGGCCGCCAGGGCCACAGCTCGAGTGTGCAAGGACACAGGGAGGTCCAGGGGCTGGGCCCGTCACCTGGGAAAGCACCAGGTCCTTCCTGTGTGCGGTACGCGGGGCATGGAAGACCTCGTATGAAGCTGGGGACGGGGCCTCGGAACTCAACGCTTCCACCAAGTGAGCGGCAGCCTGAGAGCACCGGTGCTGTGCCGGGCACCTTGGAGGGTCAACCACGCCGCGCCGGGAAGGGAGTGGCTGGTTATGAGCACACAGGCATGACCAGTGCGAAAGTTCTAGAAATGTGCTGTGCAACACGGCCCTTACGCTTTGCAACGTGTCTTGTAGACTAAACCATTCGTTAGGAGGGTGCATCTCAGGCGGCGTGCTGTTTTCCCACAATTAAAACACAAAACTTACAAGCCCAAGTTATTGGAAAGTTGCTCAGAGCCTCTTGGGGAACCAGAAAGGGTGTACCCTTGGAGACCATCACAATCACGATCTTTGGAGATGAGGCGGGTGCACTTTAAGCTCTACCGTGGGAGACTGAGATAGATACCCCAGGTGGTGACCCTGGTTCTGAGAGGGCTCGCCAATCTTCTCATCTAGGAGTCTCAGATGTCTTGCAAGCTTGGGGAGTAGATCAAATGGCAAAACCCCAGGGTCTCTCCTTGTTGCCACTCCCCACCAGGGACCTTGGCCGGCGGCTGGACCTGCATCCCCACATCTGCTCCCCGCGCGTGTCCCCAGGGCCTGCGTGTCCCCAGTGCCTGCCTCAGTCCATGTAAAGCAGGCAGGAGGGGTCAGAGGTGGAGGGAGGGACCTGGTCCTGTAGGTCCAACCAGGCACCTGCGGCCTCTGCTGCTCACCTGGGCTCCCCCGCAGCCAGGCGCAGTCCTGCACTTTCATCTTCCACGTCAGCTCCTGGGGCGAGAGCTTGGCGTGCTTGCCCAGAGAGATGAACTTCTTCACGTTCCTCAAGAAGCGGCGCTGGTTGTGCCTGGAGCCCCAGAGCGCGGGGGGCACCAGCCGGCGCAGGCAGGCCCGCAGGAAAGCGTACACCTGCCAGGGGCTGCTGTGCTGCCGGAGAAGCTGGACCAGGCGCCGAGGGTCCGCGTTCTCCTCGGGGGCTGCCACCGGCCTCTCCAAAGGGCAGACGCCCCCTCCTCCGCGGGCCTGCTTGCTAGACGCGGCTCCAGGGGCCTCCGCCCGAAGCGGGCAGTGCGTCCTGAGGAGCGCGCGGTAAGGGCACCGCGCGTGGTTCCCAAGCAGCTCCTGGAACAGAGGCCGCATCCGCCAGTAGCGTGCGGGAAGGCGGCGCGTCCTGTGGGCAGCCCCTGCCCTCCGGGCCGTGGAGCCCAGAAAGACGGTCTCCACGAGTTTCCGGGCCCCGGTCAGGCTAGGCGGCAGGGCGCTGAGCAGGAAGGAGGGGCGCAGCCGCTCCCTGCCTCCTGAGCAGTAGAGGAAGTGCTTGGTTTCGGGGTGCGCTGGCTGATGGGGTACTCCCTGGGGTCCCTGAGATGGCTGTGCCGCAGCGGAGCTGAGACGAGTCCCAAGGGGCCCTCCCTCCCAAGAGGCAGCTTCTGCAGCGACCCTGACAGGTGTCACTCCGTGAGGTTTGTTGTCACCCGGCCCATGCGCCCTGCCCAGGTGGGCCTGGGCAGACGGCCTCTGGGTCCCCTGCTCGGGCTCCGGGGTCACGCCGCGCCTGGGCCTCTTGGCTAGAGGGGGACTGCTCCCGGATCTGCCCCGCCGCCGCCGCCTTGCGCCAGACTTCCAGGCCTGGCGCGTGGGTCGGAGGTCCTTCCAGGTCCCAGGACCGTGGCCGGGGGGCCCGAGGGGCCGAGACACGGCGGCGGGGACGCAGAGGTCGTAGAGCGGAGGCCCACACACCTGGTAGGCGCAGCTCGGGGCCACCAGCACGTAGAGCGCGCAGCACGTGAGCAGGTGGGCGAGCACATCGTCGCCCACGCGGCGCAGCAGCAGCCCCCACGCGCCGCTGCCGCGCAGAGTTTCCGTCACGGTGTTGGGCAGGTAGCTGCGCACGCTGGTGGTGAAGGCCAGGGGCGGCCCGCCGCGGGCCCCGTCTAGCAGGGCGAAGCCGAAAGCCAGCACGTTCCTGGCGCCGCGCTCGCACAGCCTCTGCACCACCCGGGCCACCAGCTCCTTCAGGCAGGACACCTGCGGGGGGTGGGGGTGGGGTCCTGAAGGGCTGGGGACCGAGGCGCCCGGGGGCCCGAGCGCGCGGCCCTCCCCCTCCCACACCGGCAGGCCCGAGCCGGGTTCCCGGGGCAGCCCACCTGGCGGAAGGACGGGGCGACGGGGGGTGGCCGCGCGTCCCAGGGCACGCACACCAGGCACTGGGCCACCAGCGCGCGGAAGGCCGCCGGGTCCCCGCGCCGCACCAGCCGCCGGCCCTGGGGCCCCAGGCGCCGCAGGAAGGAGGCCAGGGGCAGCACCTCCCGGTAACGGCTCCGCAGCAGAGCGCGCACGGCGCGGCACCGGGGCGCGCGCGGCATGGCCGGAGAGGGGCGGGTCCGCGGGAGGAAGGGGCGGGCCCGAGAGGGGGTCCGCACGAGGAGGCGGGGCTTCGGGGAGGAAGGGGCGGGGCCTGGGCGGGGTCTCGGCTTTCTAGGGTGTTGGCGCCCAGGTGTGGCGAGGCCCTGCGCGCTTTGGCGGCTGGACCGCATCCTCTCCACCCACGCCCCGCGATCCCGTGCAGGGAGCCGCCGTTGCAGGGGAGGTCGCACGGCGGGGAGGGGTGGAGGCGACCGCGGCTCTGGGGTACCCGAGGGGGAGCCCCAACGTGGGGCACCTGGTGCGCCCTGCGCCGCCTGGGAGAGGGGCCCCTGGTTTGTCACTTTATCCCATGGGCCGTGTCCCAGGCGCCGAGGGCTGCGGGGGAGTGCGGGTGGAAGGAGCGGGGTAGCGAATAGGCGACGATGCCCGAGAAGGGTCGCTGGCGCTCCGCCCACGTGGGCCTGGGGGCAACGGAGGGCCCTGGTTCTTTCTGGTCAACTGGGTCTCCTAGACCCTGGGTTGTACTTTCCACTTTCAGGTCCTTAGGCTTCTGTTGTCTGCGCCAGTAACAGAACCCAAATCCGTTTCCTACCAACCGGGGTCCATGAAAGACGGGGAGAAACCGGAGCCCCAGGGCCCGTGTGGCGCCGTGAGCAGGCCCCTCACACCAGCTCCGGGCTCACTCGGAGTGGCCCGTGGAGGGCAGGGCTGGGCAGGTGGAGGGACCTGCCTTGGCCTGGGAGCCCCTTCCCGCCCAGCCCAGACCCAGTGTTGACGGCGCTGGTCGTGAGGCTGGAACGAGAGTTGCGAATGGCCTTCCTAATGAGACAACACCAACGCGGCCTCCACGCACGTTCAGGCTCCAATCGCTGAGCATTAGGCAAACTCGTGCGTCTCGGGGGGCTCCCGGGGTGACAGAACGAGCTCAGCAAACTGCATAGCTGGGCACGTGTTGACCTTGAACAATGTAAGAAACGTTTTCAGGAAATTACTTTTATTCACAGCCTTGCATTTAAACAGGCCTCCTCACTGGCCGCGCTGTGCGGGTGGAGGAGGGCTCTGACCGTGTCCCGCCCTGGAGGGTTCCACAGAGTCCACGGAGGGTTCCACGGTGTCCGCGGCCTCCAGGGCCGTGTCGGAGACCCGCTGACTTCTCACTTTGCCACTGGTGCGTTTGCCGCTGCTGGGGGCAAGCTGTTCTTTTCCAACAAAGTTCCTCTGCTTCCCCGGAGAAGCCTGCTCAGAAGACAGATGTTTTTAGAAAAAGCAGAGTAGGAAAACCGAGGCAGAAAAGGACACGTGGGGTTGATACCGTGTTGATGGTGAGGAAGGGCGTCCCAGCCCGCATGGAGACCCTGCATCTCCGGGGTCGTGGGTGCGTTAGCCTGTCCCGGAAAGCAGGTGCTGGTCTGAAATGATTGCGTCGGAAACGTGAGAGTTTGTTCCAAGGAAACGCTGTGGCTTCAGAAGGAACACAACAGCAGCTTCGTTCTGAGACTTCTGGGAGGCCACGGGTGGGCTTCCCACTCGACACCCGGAAGTTTCTAAACTGAGCGCGTTGGGCACCGGGAGCCAAAGAATGCCGCGGTGCTGCTGGTTCAGTGCAGCGGGAGGAGTCCCCCACCGCCCTGTGTGTGGGCCTCCGTGTGGGCTGGACGGACTGACCCAAGAGACGTCTAAGGGCACGTGCACTGGGCGTGGGGGGCCACCCAGGCAGTTCAGGGGGCCGGATGGATGTCGACAGACCACTTCTCCCCGGTCCATGAGGAACCATGGAAATGACAAGAGCAGATCTCAGGAAGCCCCAGCCCTGCCCGAGTGACCTGAGCCTGGGGAGGCCGTCGTCAGTGCCCGGGCAGGGCTTGCTGCCCGCGGTCACTGGGCTGCAGGCTGGCGTAGGCAGGCTGCCCTGGGGGAGAGCTGGCCCTGGATGGCAGTGTGGGGAGGAGCTTGTGAGGGGATGGCATGTCCAGGGCTGGGCCTGCTGGCCGGGCACCCTCCCAGGCGAACACACGCCTCAGCTCCAAATGGGTGTCCCCAGCTAGGCCGCTGCCCAAGTGAACACAGGGCGGTCTGCTGCACACAGGCTTCTGTCCAGGTGGAAGCTGCCCACAAAGGGAGCATGAGAAAGAAATGACATCGTCATCGTGGTCTTGCCGACAGAGGGCCCACACTATCCGAGCCCCCAGGGCCCCTGCTTCTGGGAAGGGCCCACCATGGGGCACCGTCCAAGGTGCTGTGACGCCAGCATCTGCCTCTGTCTGCATCTCTCTGACTCTGACTCTCCTCCAATCCCAGCCACGAAGTCCCTCGTGCCAGCCAAGGCCGCGTCCCCGGGATCTGGGACTAGGACGTGGCCTCCTTCCCTTGATGCTCAGCATGACAGAGAATACAATGGTTGCTTTGTTCTGCCTCTGAGTGCCTCTCCTGGTGTCCCCAGCAGGTGACCTCCCGGAACGCGGGAACCCTTGGCCAGAGCCAGTCTGGTACTAGGCATGGTCCGGTGTGTGTGCGGAGCTGGATGTCCTCTCACTGCCCATGTGGATTTGTGTGACCAGCACGGCTCTCACCATGTGGAATGGTACTACGGGCTCCAGGGTCCCCGTGCTGCCCCCCCCCTGCCCTGTCCCCTGGCCTCTGACCACCAGCCTCCTCAGCAGGGAAACTGTCCTTTTGAGGCTAGAAACGGAAACACAGCATATGTGACAAACAGAGACGGGTGCTGTGCTCTGTGTCCTTCCCATGGGGCCAGTGGTTTGCTGCTTTCCATCTCAAAGCAGTGTCTGGGCTGTGGGGGCACAGGGGACATGACCACATGCTGCTGAAGGTAGTCTGGGAGTCTCCCACCTTGGAGCTGTGCAGACTGTTCGTAGACAGGGTTTTGTGCCGGATCACATAACTTGTCGTTATTCCTGGACAGAGGTCCAGGAGAGTGGCCGGGTCACACTGTAAGGGGGGGGGCGTGCCACCTCTGTTCCACGGGCACTCTGTGGGCTCCTGCTTCCCTGGGACCCTGCCAGCACTTGCTGGCCTCACTGGCTGGCTTCCTTTCGCCTCTCTGATGGTGTGGGCGGTCCGCAGGCTGCCCGGGAGATGGCCACGATGGGGCGCCTGGGCAGCTGTGACCACAGGGCCCGCCTTGGGCCCCGTGGAAGGTTCCAGCTTAGGGGGCGTAGAAGAGTCACGGGAGAAGCCCTGTCCTTCCGACCACACATGAGGGAAGGGATGGGGTGTGGAGGGCAGGTTCAGGGACCCGGGTTTTAGGGGGTGTTTTCTGGAAGCAAAGAGGGGGCATAGGGAGACATCTGTATCTGGCGCCCCAGGGACCTGAAAGCCACCCCAGGTCCCGCTGGTAGGAGGATTATTTTGTTTGAGGGAAACTATTCTCAGAGCCCGACGCCGTCTTTGCCGATAACTGAACACAGGTTCGCTGTGGGAATTACAACTCACAGTAACACTTCACAAAGCAGTAGCAGAGAGAATGTTCCTGATGAACCAGTAAGGAAACGGCACAGCCGACCCACCAGCAGACTAGTCACTGCCGTTCCAGGCAAGGCACGGGGCCCATGGTGTCCGACTCCCAGGGCGCACCTTCCTCTCAGGAGGCGGCAGAGCTCGCTGCGGGGTCATGGGAGGAGGCTTCACGGTGGTGGGCGGTCGCCCCGTCCTGCCCAGAGCTGCTTGGGGCAGCACAGCCAGGCCCTGCCAGACCCAGGGTCTCACTGCGGCCCCACGAACTCTCCCTATGAAGGGTTGACGTGGCCGTTCTTCCCTGTTCCGGTCCGCACAGCCCCGACCACGCTGCGTGGCCGAGTGCGAGTCAACCGCAGGCGTCAGTGGCGGCGTCCTCACGCAGCCTCCCCGGGGCAAACACTTCACCGAGCTCAAAACGCTGAAGTCACAAACAAGCGAAATTCTAGCCGACCACACACAGCAGGGACGGAGCAGAGGACACGGACTGTGTCCCTGGCAGCGGGGACCATCCACGTGGACGGCAGCGGCTGGCCCATCAGGCCCTGGGACCGCCAGGACGGCCGGCTCAGAGCCGCCGGGGTGGAGAACACCCTAGGGGTCCTTGGGGTCCGTGCCTCATCCTCCAGGTGCTCTGGGGCCAGGAAGCTTGGGGGCCCAGCTGCCCCGTCCTCCCAGCCTGGGGGGAAAGCAGCCGTCACCTGATTTTCTGTGCCTCCTTCCGCTGGGCAGATCTCGGGGAGCAGAATGAGAGAGTGGCTGCCCGGCGCCCATGCCGTCCCCTGCTGCACCCCACAGGCTTGCTGCTGGGGTTCCTCGTGGTGACGGTACAGCGCAGTGGGGATGACGGCCCTTGTTGGCGACTTTCCCCATGTTAGCTCGTTGTCCCTGCGCAGCCGGGAAGCAGGTGGCAGGTGCCACTTCTTTCTTACAGGCTCACGGGTGGGGCTTCCTGAAAGCCCGATCACTGGGGACAGAGCTGGGACGCAAACCCAGGTTCTCCAGGTTCCAGGCCGGTGTCCCCGGTGAGTGGACCTGGTGCCGGCCAGACTGGCATGGTCAGGAGGAAAGGCAGCAAGCCATGGTGGGGGCCTGAGGAAACGGCCCCTCAGGTCAGGGAGGCTGGCAGGTCGGGAGAGTGGGTGCGCGTCCCCTACCCCAGCGGGCGCGGCTGCCGCATTTAACCCTTCCTGACCCATTCCCGGCTCTCTGTGTCCTTTCCGTACCCTCAGCCACCTGATAGAAACCGATAAAAGGTGCTCACAGTCAGAATCCCTGCGAGGTGGGATTACGTCCCCGCGTCATGGCCCGCGTGGCTGGGTTCCGGTTGTGTGTGTGTGCCTCTGGATTCTGCATCCTCGGACGTTATTTGACGAAATTTAAGAAAATGGTGAGATAAACTGACCCACTCGGAGGCAGAAAGGTGGAATTTACTTAGAGAATTAAGTCCTTAATCTCTCCTTTTGTGAACAGCACGTGCCCCAGGCTGAATCCTGGCTCCCTGTGGCAGCAAGGGGGTGACTGGGTGTGTCTCTGGGGACGCTCAGGGTCCGGCTCCGCCAGTGGCCATCAGCGAGAGTGAAGGCGGGGAAGGAGGTAAGGACAGCGGAGCCCGGGCTTGTGTGTCTTACAGAAGGAGCCACTCAGCCCCAATCCCGTACAGACACCCAGATGTGCTGGACTCTTCTCCTCTGTTGCGTGCTGGACGCTGCCCGTCACCTGCTACCTGGATGCCGCCCCGGGCTTCCTGTCCGGCCAGCCACCTCCTCCCGGCAGCGTCCGTGGGAGCAGGGCCCATCCTGCTGATGCTCACTAGGGCCTGCTCACACCTCCCAGAGTAGACTTGTCACTCTGGCCGTCATACATAACCTCATCTGGCCTCTCCCAGCCCCCAGGCCTGCAGACCTGTGGCACATAAGCTCCAGGTCCCCCCGGAAGGAGGCACCAGCATTCCGGGTTCCAGAATTCCCGTCGTCCACCCAATACGAACCCACAGCCAAACACTGCCGAACACACCCCGGAGCGCCGTGACTGAGAGCAGGAACGGTGCGGGCACACAGCCGGGAGTCAGATATGCAAACTCTGCAGCTGCAGGGAGGGTCCGTGACCGAGTGCCAGTTGTGTTCTGCATCTGGGATGGACAGTGGGAGGGACGGCGAGAGTCCGGGAGGGACAGTGGGTCTGGGAGGGATGGTGTGGGTCCAGAACAGACAACACAGAGGGACGCGTGAGTCCGGGGGGTATGGGGTGGGTCTCGAGGAGTCTGGGAGGGACAGGGTGAGTGCGGGAGAGTCTGGGAGGGACGACGTGCAGGGACGGCGTAAGTCCAGGACCAGCCGGCCTGCAGGGGGTCCTGCACATCTCCGAGTGCTGACAGTAAATATGGAGAATAAAGTTCCAGAGGAGAGAGCATTGTGCAGAGACAGACAGGGAGGCAGCATGACTGCAGCCTGGGGACCGGGGACTGAACGCAGGAGGAGGGGGAAGGGTATGGACAGACCAGGACAACGCGAGGGGGATGGGGGCAGCATGGGAGAGGCACTCTGGGGGAGACAGCTGCTGGACTTCCCTGTTGTTGGAGGATGACATGAGCGTCCCAGCAGGAGGGTCAGAAGAACCAGCTATGGTGTGGCCACAGCCAGACGAGGCCTTACCAGCCATGTGGGGCTGGATCCCCCAGGAAATGTGTGTCCCAGAAGAATGAGGGGCACTGGGACATTTTTATCTGGACAAACCTTGAAGAATTTTCCAACAGCTGAATTTCTGCAGAGCAGACTCAAGAGGGAAGGTCTGTGGCCCACGAGGACCTGTGGGCAGGTGCTGGAGGGCAGCCCAGGAGGGGAGCTGGTGGCCCAGGGCTGAGGGTGCCTGAGGCGGGGTGGGGGTTGGCCAGAGGTGGCGGCTCCGTAGTCCTCAAGGCCGCTGTTCCCCGGCAACATCTTTGATGCCAGGGCCAGGCCGGCCTCCTGTGACCAGATGGGAGGCCCTCTGTCCTCTGCAGGGTTCTGGAAGACTCTGCAGCGTTGCTATTTTCCCCTCCTGCAGTGTTAAGATCAGTCTACCCACCACGCCATCCGGTCCTTCCTTCCTGGGAAGACTTTAACTATGGATTCAATGTTTTCCAGAAATAGAGGGCTGTCCGGGGCACCTGCTCCTCCGGCGCGAACGGCAGTTGGCGCATCTGTCCCGAATGCCAATGGCACTAGTGTGAAGTTGCTGGGACGTGGCCATTCTGTTCGCACGTGTGGCATCTGTGCTCCTGTGTGGTCTCCTTTCTCCCACCTGGCCTGGCTACACGCTCCCTCACTGGACCCATCTTCCCAAAGACCGGGTTTGGGTTTGTTAATTCTCTGAATGACTTTTTTGATTTCGTTGGTGTTTCTTATATTCTGCTTTCTCTGGGTTTAACTCGCTCTCCAGCTTACCGAAGGGGGCGGCTTCCCTCTCACTACCACAATGTCACGACCTTTGTCCTTCGTCTTCGATTGGTTCCAAATAGTCTCTAATTTCCCTCTTGCGTTCTGGAGGCCCCCCGGCCCCCCGGGGGTCTTTCTGCTTCTGCTGCTCACTTGGCCCCACGGAGGCTGAAGACACGGTGTGTCTGCCTAGAACCACTGCCTTTCGTTTGGGCCTGTTTTGTGTCTTTCTCAGTAAACATGCTCTTTGCTCCTGGGAAGAGTGTGTGCTCTACCGTGGGGTGGGGTGTCCCACGGGTCACCGAGGCTCACGGTGCCCAGTCTTCATGTCCTTGCGGGTCTGCTGCTGCCATCGGGCCATCAGTCACCGAGCAAGGCAGCGGTTCCACGTCTTCCTGCACGTCTGACAACTTCTGCCTCACGATTAGTCTGACAACTTCAACATTCAGGATTATTATGTCCTTCTCGTGGACTTAGTTTACCTTCATCCGGATGAAAAGACTGTGTTGCCTGGTAACACCCTTTCCTGAAATCTACTTTCCTGACATTGTCAGTCCAGCTTTCTTCTTTTGAGTATCCACATGGCGAGTCTTTGCTCAGCGTTTTCCTGTGACCCCTCCGTGTCCCACTGTTTCCAGGGGCGGCTTCTGTGCAGCGTCTGGCTGGGCCTTGCATCGGCACTCAGCCGGCGGTCGCTCCCGGTCAGTCCAGTGTCTGCCGCATTTACGTTTCATGTGATCGTCGCTGCGACAGCTGAAGTCCCGCGTTGTGGACAGCTTCTGCGGTCTCATTTGTCGTGCTCCTCTGCCCACGGCTTCCCGCCTTCTCTTGCATCAGATATTTCTTAATGTGTTTTGTCTCCTTCATCGGCTCAAGAGCTATAACAGTTTACTTTGGAGGTCGCTGCAGGATGGATAGAACCCGTGTTTGTCTCCAGCACCCTGCGGCCGACACCAGCCCCCACCCCCAGTGTGAGAACTTGCCAGAGCAGCCTGGCGCGCCTCCCCTCCTGACGCTGTGCTGTGGCCACAGATGCGCCTCAGGGACCCGAAAAATATGGTCATTATTCCAGTTTTGAGTGGCCTGTTGTCCTTTAGGATAATCTAGGATAATTCTTATGAAAACAGTCTCTATATTCACCCTCAAATTTCCTGTTTCTGGTGCTCCTTGCTCTCACGCACAGGTCCGATTTCCACGTGTTGCTGAAACGACCCCTCCTAACCCTCGTTACAGAGCAGATGTGCTGTGACTCCCCCAGCTTACATGTTTGTAAAAACTTTAACTCTAAACTATATTCTAGAATGTATTTTCTCTAGAAAGGATTCAGTTAGATTTTTTCCTTTTTTCCTTTCAGTATTTTTTTATAGGTTTAATTTGTTTATTTGAGACAGCACACAGGCAGGGGGAGGGGCAGAGGGAGAAGAAGGCTCCCCTCGAGCAGGGAGCCCGACATGGGGCTCGATCCCAAGACCCTGCAATCATGACCTGAGCCGAAGGCAGAGGCTTTAACCCACTGAGCCACCAGGCGCCCCTTAAAGACATCTTCCAAATTGAATTGTTTCTGGTGAGAAGTCTCCTGTATCAATTTTGTTGTTATTCCTTTGGGTGTCATGCATGGTTCTTCTCTGGCTACTTTACAGATTTTTCTCTTTGCTGCAAATCAGCGGTATGATTCTGCACACCTTTTGGTTTTCTTCTTGTTCCTTGTGCTGGGTTCTTGTTGGACTTCTCAAATCTGTGGGTTTTTGTTTTTTTTTTTAGTTTTATTTTTTATAAACATATAATATATTTTTATCCCCAGGGGTACAGGTCTGCGAATTGCCAGGCTTACACACTTCACAGCACTCACCATAGCACATACCCTCCCAAATGTCCATAACCCCACCCCCCCTCCCAACCACCCTCCCCCCATCAACCCTCAGTTTGTTTTGTGAGATTAAGAGTCACTTATGGTTTGTCTCCCTCCCAATCCCATCTTGTTACATTTATTCTTCTCCTACCCCCTTAACCCCCCATGTTGCATCTCCTCTCCCTCATATCAGGGAGATCCTATGATAGTTGTCTTTCTCTGATTGACTTATTTCGCTAAGCATGATACCCTCTAGTTCCATCCACGTCGTCGCAAATGGCAAGATTTCATTTCTTTTGATGGCTGCATAGCATTCCATTGTGTATATATACCACATCTTCTTTATCCATTCGTCTGTTGATGGACATCTAGGTTCTTTCCATAGTTTGGCTATTGTAGACATTGCTGCTATAAACATTCGGGTGCACGTGCCCCTTCGGATCACTATGTTCGTATCTTTAGGGTAAATACCCAGCAGTGCAATTGCAGGGTCATAGGGTAGTTCTATTTTCAACATTTTGAGGAACCTCCATGCTGTTTTCCAGAGTGGTTGCACCAGCTTGCATTCCCACCAACAGTGTAGGAGGGTTCCCCTTTCTCCGCATCCTCGCCAGCATCTGTCATTTCCTGACTTGTTAATTTTAGCCATTCTGACTGGTGTGAGGTGATATCTCATGGTGGTTTTGATTTGTATTTCCCTAATGCCGAGTGATATGGAGCACTTTTTCATGTGTCTGTTGGCCATCTGGATGTCTTCTTTGCAGAAATATCTGTTCATGTCCTCTGCCCATTTCTTGATCGGATTATTGTTCCTTGGTTGTTGAGTTTGCTAAGTTCTTTATAGATTTTGGACACTAGCCCTTTATCTGATATGTCATTTGCAAATATCTTCTCCCATTCTGTCAGTTGTCTTTTGGTTTTGTTAACTGTTTCCTTTGCTGTGCAAAAGCTTTTGATCTTGATAAAATCCCAAGAGTTCATTTTTGCCCTTGCTTCCCTTGCCTTTGGCGATGTTCCTAGGAAGATGTTGCTGCAGCTGAGGTCAAAGAGGTTGCTGCCTGTGTTCTCCTCGAGGATTTTGATGGATTCCTTTCTCACATTGAGGTCCTTCATCCATTTTGAGTCTATTTTCGTGTGTGGTGTAAGGAGATGATCCAGTTTCATTTTTCTGCATGTGGCTGTCCAATTTTCCCAACACCATTTATTGAGGAGGCTGTCTTTGTTCCATTGGACATTCTTTCCTGCTTTGTCGAAGATGAGTTGACCATAGAGTTGAGGGTCCATTTCTGGGCTCTCTATTCTGTGCCATTGATCTATGGGTCTGTTTTTGTGCCAGTACCATGCTGTCTTGATGATGACAGCTTTGTAATAGAGCTTGAAGTCTGGAATTGTGATGCCACCAACTTTGGCTTTCTTTTTCAATATTCCTTTGGCTATTCGAGGTCTTTTCTGGTTCCATATAAATTTTAGGATTATTTGTTCCATTTCTTTGAAAAAAATGGATGGTACTTTGATAGGAATTGCATTAAATGTGTAGATTGCTTTAGGTAGCATAGACATTTTCATAATATTTATTCTTCCAATCCAGGAGCATGGAACATTTTTCCATTTCTTTGTGTCTTCCTCAATTTCTTTCATGAGTACTTTATAGTTTTCTGTGTATAGATTCTTAGTCTCTTTGGTTAGGTTTATTCCTAGGTATCTTATAGTTTTGGGTGCAATTGTAAATGGGATGGACTCCTTAATTTCTCTTTCTTCTGTCTTGTTGTTGGTGTAGAGAAATGCAACTGATTTCTGTGCATTGATTTTATATCCTGACACTTTACTGAATTCCTGTACAAGTTCTAGCAGTTTTGCAGTGGAGTCTTTTGGGTTTTCCACATATAGTATCATATCATCTGCAAAGAGTGATAGTTTGACTTCTTCTTTGCCAATTTGGATGCCTTTAATTTCCTTTTGTTGTCTGATTGCTGAGGCTAGGACTTCTAGTACTATGTTGAATAGCAGTGGTGATAACGGACATCCCTGCCGTGTTCCTGACCTTAGCGGAAAAGCTTTCAGTTTTTCTCCATTGAGAATGATATTTGCGGTGGGTTTTTCATAGATGGCTTTGATAATATTGAGGTATGTGCCGTCTATCCCTACACTTTGAAGAGTTTTGATAAGGAAGGGATGCTGTACTTTGTCAAATGCTATTTCAGCATCTATGGAGAGTATCATATGATTCTTGTTCTTTCTTTTATTAATGTGTTGTATCACATTGATTGATTTGCGGATGTTGAACCAACCTTGCAGCCCTGGAATAAATCCCACTTGCTCGTGGTGAATAATCCTTTTAATGTACTGTTGAATCCTATTGGCTAGTATTTTGGCGAGAATTTTTGCATCTGTGTTCATCAAGGATATTGGTCTGTAGTTCTCTTTTTTGTTGGGATCCTTGTCTGGTTTTGGGATCAAGGTGATGCTGGCCTCATAAAATGAGTTTGGAAGTTTTCCTTCCATTTCTATTTTTTGGAACAGTTTCAGGAGAATAGGAATTAGTTCTTCTTTAAATGTTTGGTAGAATTCCCCCGGGAAGCCATCTGGCCCTGGGCTTTTGTTTGTTTGGAAATTCTTGATGACTGTTTCAATCTCCTTACTGGTTATGGGTCTGTTCAGGCTTTCCATTTCTTCCTGGTTCAGTTGTGGTAGTTTATATGTCTCTAGGAATGCATCCATTTCTTCCAGATTGTCAAATTTGTTGGCGTAGAGTTGCTCATAGTATGTTCTTATAATTGTCTGTATTTCTTTGGTGTTCGTTGTGATCTCTCCTCTTTCATTCATGATTTTATTTATTTGGGTCCTTTCTCTTTTCTTTTTGATAAGTCTGGCCAGGGGTTTATCAATCTTATTAATTCTTTCAAAGAACCAGCTCTTCGTTTCGTTGATTTGTTCTATTGTTTTTTTGGTTTCTATTTCATTGATTTCTGCTCTGATCTTTATGATTTCTCTTCTCCTGCTGGGTTTAGGGTTTCTTTCTTGTTCTTTCTCCAGCTCTTTTAGGTGTAGGGTTAGATTGTGTACCTGAGACCTTTCTTGTTTCTTGAGAAAGGCTTATACCGCTATATATTTTCCTCTCAGGACTGCCTTTGTTGTGTCCCACGGATTTTGAGCTGTTGTGTTTTCATTATCATTTGTTTCCATGAATTTTTTCAATTCTTCTTTAATTTCCTGGTTGACCCATTCATTCTTTAGAAGGATGCTGTTTAGTCTCCATGTATTTGGGTTCTTTCCAAATTTCCTCTTGTGATTGAGTTCTAGCTTCAGAGCATTGTGGTCTGAAAATATGCAGGGAATGATTCCAATCTTTTGATAACGGTTGAGACCTGATTTAGGACCAAGAATGTGATCTATTCTGGAGAATGTTCCATGTGCACTAGAGAAGAATGTGTATTCTGTTGCTTTGGGATGAAATGTTCTGAATAGATCTGTGATGTCCATCTGGTCCAGTGTGTCATTTAAGGCCTTTATTTCCTTGTTGATCTTTTGCTTGGATGATCTGTCCATTTCAGTGAGGGGAGTGTTAAAATCCCCTACTATTATTGTATTATTGTCAATGTGTTTCTTTGATTTTGTTATTAATTGGTTTATATAGTTGGCTGCTCCCACGTGAGGGGCATAGATATTTAAAATTGTTAGATCTTCTTGTTGGACAGATCCTTTGAGTATGATATAGTGTCCTTCCTCATCTCTTATTATAGTCTTTGGCTTAAAATCTAATTGATCTGATATAAGGAATGCCAGTCCTGCTTTCTTCTGATGCCCATTAGCATGGTAAATTCTTTTCCACCCCCTCACTTTAAATCTGGAGGTGTCTTCAGGTTTAAGATGAGTTTCTTGTAGGCAACATATAGATGGGTTTTGTTTTTTTATCCATTCTGATACCCTGTGTCTTTTGATTGGGGCATTTAGCCCATTAACATTCAGGGTAAGTATTGAGAGATATGAATTTCGTGCCATTGTATTGCCTGTAAGGTGACTGTTATTGTATATTGTCTCTGTTTCTTTCTGATCTACTACTTTGAGGGTCTCTCTTTGCTGAGAGGACCCCTTTCAATATTTCCTGTAGAGCTGGTTTGGTATTTGCAAATTCTTTCAGTTTTTGTTTGTCCTGGAAGCTTTTAATCTCTCCTTCTATTTTCAATGATAGCCTAGCTGGATACAGTATTCTTGGCTGCATGTTTTTCTCATTTAGTACTCTGAATATATCATGCCAGCTCTTTCTGGCCTGCCAGGTCTCTGTGGATAAGTCTGCTGCCAATCTAATATTTTTACCATTGTACGTTACAGACTTCTTTTCCCGGGCTGCTTTCAGAATTTTGTCACTAAGACTTGTACATTTTACTATTAGGTGACTATTAGGTGATTTTGAGGGGGTTTCTCTGAACCTCCTGGATTTTGATGCTTGTTCCCTCTGCCATATTGGGGAAATTCTCTCCAATAATTCTCTCCAATATACCTTCTGCTCCCCTGTTTCCTTGTCTTCTGGAATCCCAATTATTCTAATGTTGTTTCGTCTTATGGTGTCACTTATCTCTCGAATTCTCCCCTCGTGGTCCAGTAGCTGTTTGTCCCTCTTTTGCTCAGCTTCTTTATTCTCTGTCATTTGGTCTTCTATATCGCTAATTCTTTCTTCTGCCTCATTTATCCTAGCAGTGAGAGCCTCCATTTTTGATTGCACCTCATTAATAGCTTTTTTGATTTCAACTTGGTTAGATTTTAGTTCTTTTATTTCTCCAGAAAGGGCTTTTATATCTCCCAAGAGGGTTTCTGTAATATCTTCCATGCCTTTTTTGAGCCCAGCTAGAACCTTGAGAATCATCATTCTGAACTCTAGATCTGACATATTACCAATGTCTGTATTGATTGGGTTCCTGGCCTTTGGTACTGCCTCTTGTTCTTTTTTTTTGTGGTGAATTTTTCCGCCTTGTCATTTTGTCCAGATAAGAGTTTATGAAGGAGCAAGTAAAATACTAAAAGGGTGGCAACAACCCCAGAAAAATATGCTTTAGCCAAATCAGAAGAGATCCCAAATCGTGAGGGGGGAGAAAGGGGATAAAAAGGGGTTCAGAAGAAAAAAAAAAGAAGAGAAACAATTTAAAAAAGAAAACCAATAAAGAAAAAAATATAAAAAGGAAAATATATATATATATTAGATAAACTAGTTAAAAAACGTTAAAAAAGAAAAGTGTAAAAGTTTAAAAAATTTTGGCAGAAGAAGAGAAAAAAAATTGAAAAAGAGAAAAAAAAATTAAATTAACTGCAAGGCTAAGGAATCATGGGGAGAAAGCCACGAGTTCCGTGCTTTGCTTTCTTCTCCTCTGGAATTCCGCCGCTCTCCTTGGTATTGAAACTGCACTCCTTGGTAGGTGAACTTGGTCCTGGCTGGGTTTCCCGTTGATCTTCTGGGGGAGGGGCCTGTTGTAGTCATTCTCAAGCGTCTTTGCCCCAGGCGGAGTTGCACCGCCCTTACCTGGGGCCGCGCTGAGTCATCCGCTCGGGTTTGCTTTCGGGAGCTTTTGTTCCCTGAGCGCTTTCCGTAGAGTCCGGAGGACGGGAATGAAGATGGTGGCCTCCCGGTCTCCGGCCCGGAGGAGCCGAGAGCCCGGGGCCCCTCTCCTCAGTGCGCCCTCAGAGAACAGCGCCCAACGACTCCCGTCACCCTGGCCTCCAGCCGCGCTCCGAGCTGACCGAGCCTGCGACCGGTTCAAGGCAACCCCGAGCTGAGAGTCACTCCTCGGCTCTGTCTCTGCAGCCGGCTTCCCCGTTCTAATACCGGTAAGCTCTGCGACACTGAGACACCCCCGATCCTTCTGCGACCCTGCGGGACCTGAGGCCGCGCTGACCCCGCCTGGGCTTCACCCCAGTTAAGCCTCTGGAGCGATGTCCCTCAGCGGAACAGACTTTTAAAAGTCCCGATTTCGTGCTCCGTTGCTCCGCTGCTTGCCGGGAGCCGGCCCCTCCCCCCGCGGTCTATCTTCCCGTCGCTTTGGATTCACTTCTCTGCCCGTCCTACCTTTCAGAAAGTGGTTGATTTTCTGTTTCTAGAGTTGCTGTTCTTCTTCTCTTCGATCTCCCGTTGGATTTGTAGGTGTTTGCAATCTTTAGATAAGCTATCTAGCTGATCTCCCGCTACCTGAAGTAGTCCTCAAATCTGTGGTTTTATATCTATTTTAAGCAAACCTGACAAGTCACCAGACATTTCTTCAAAGGCCTCCCCGGCCCTGCACCCCCCCCATCCTGGGCCCCTGCGGGTCCTGAATGTTTCCTTGTTTCCCTCAGTTTCATTCATACACATTCATACACAGTTTCATTCATACACCGCTGTCTTACACTTGTTACTGTTACTCTCTTATTCTGCAAGATCAGATCTCCCAGTGCTCCCCCCACCCCCACATTGTAGCCTCCCCTCCAGCTGCTAGGACCTGGAGTTGCGTTGACAACTGCTTCTGCATCCTTGTCCTGTTTCCCACGGGCTAGGCCCCAGCTCGCCAGTGTCTCCGTTGAGGACTGTGTTTTCTTGCTCCCTTGTAGATCTGTAATCGGATGCAGACGCTGTGAATTTTCACCTTCTTGGGTGAAGGGGATCTTAGCTGCTCACCGGGGAACAGAAGTCTTGGAAACTTGCTCCTTTCGAATCTTGTCTTTAAGCTTTGTTGGGGGGACCAACAGTGCTTGGTCTGTGACTGAGTTTTTCCCCAACTGTTGAGCTGGCCCCGGAACAGTGGGGCTTCCTCTCTGGCTGACTACAACGGGTATGACCACTCTTCGCGTGCAGGGTTGTCCCTTCAGATCCTTTCTGGTGGCTCCCACTTGAATGGGTATTGCCTCCTGACGCACAGGCACTGATCGGCAACCAGTGGGATACTGGGGACCTGGTGCTGCTCTCCAGGCTTCTCCCTGCCCAGCTCCCTCCTCTCAGGAGCCGGCCCCTCTGCTCCCCAGAGGCCCAGCCCCATCCCGTCGCTGGGACACCCGGGGTCCAGCGTGCGCCTCCCTCCGTGCCTGGTCCTCAGCATCTTCACGATGGTCATTTCACACATTGTGTCCAGTTGTCATCCTTTTGGACCAGAGAGTAAACCCTGCTGCATCTCCTCGTCCAGAAGGAGAAACTCCTAAAACAGAACTTTAAAGTCTTGTTTGAAAAACAAGAGAGGTTAAAAAGTTAACGAGCCACGTAACCGCCTCCAAAGTAGGAAAGAGGATATCAAAATAGATGCACTGTGTGTAAAAAAAACAAGGAATGACAGACCTGAGCGGAAGTCAGTGAAGGAGAAAACAACACATAGAGAATGAGCAGAGCTGAGCAGTTTCTGAAAAGACCAAAGATGCTGAAGCTGACAAACGCCGATGGAGCAAGAAGAAAAGGAATTACAGGGGCCCCTGGGCGGCTCAGTTGGAGAACTGCCTGCCTCCAGCTCCAGTCATGATCCTGGGGTCCTGGGATCGAGTCCCGCATCAGGCTCCCTGCTCAGTGAGGAGCCCACTCTCCCTCTGCCTGGGCGCACACGCTCTCTCTGACAAATAAAGAAATAAAATCTTTTTATTAAAAAAAAGAAGAAAGGAATTACAAGTAACTATTTAAGCAGTTGTTAGGCACTAGAAGCATTTTCCCCGGACCTCCAGGGCTGGCGGGTGGGGGCTTTTTGGAAACGATGTCTCTGCGGAGGGCCGAGCCCAGGTGAGGTCTTTATGGTGGGTCTGGAGCCAACAAGACTGTATCCTTGTCAACGGGGGATCTGGGGATGCGAGCTCAGGGAGGAGGTCACGTGAGGACAGCAGTGGCCGCCTCAGCCTCGGTAGGAGCCAGGCCCTGGCACCCTCACCCTGAGCCTCTGGCCTCTGGGACGGAACAAACGCTGATTTCCAGAAGCCGCCTTGGCAGGTCGCACTTCTGCCTAGAGGCTGCAGGCGCGCCCACGGGCCGCCCTGGGGATGCGGCCAAGAGGCCCTGAGAACCAGAGGATGCTAGGGGGAGGTTTAAGCCGAATGCACCAGTTCTTTAAGCGAAACAATGGAACTTCGAGTAGCTCCACGATAGCGACAGGAATTCTGGCAGCAGAAGTGAAAGTCCCGGCAACGATGCTGGGGCCCAGCTGCGCCCGAGGCCACGTCGGGAATGTTCTCAAGAACAGCACACAGGACAGGCTCCCCGCCCACCGGCGTGGTCCGTCCCCTCAGCCAGGGAGCCCAACACAGCTGCTACTAGAGACAGGACTACAGGGGAAATAGAGAAAAACAGGTCTGTTATCCACAGAGGAGGCCCAAATGGGCAGGGAGAATAGAAGATATCCAGCCCCGTTAGACGTCGGGGGCAAATCCAGGCCTCAGGAAGGTCCCCTGCGTGCCCACTGGACCGCAACACAAGCATGGGGCGGGTGTGACACCGGGGCCCTGGGGGGGCGGGTGTGACGCCAGAGGGCCCTGGGGGGGCGGGTGTGACGCCAGAGGGCCCTGGGGGGGCGGGTGTGACGCCAGAGGGCCCTGGGGGGGCGGGTGTGACACCGGGGCCCTGGGGGGGGGGCGGGTGTGACGCCAGAGGGCCCTGGGGGGTCGGGGCAGGTGTGACGTGGGGGACCCGGGATGACGCTGGAACAAGCCCAGGGACATCGGCTCCCCTGACGCCGGCACGCATGCGCTCCGCCTGAGCGGGGCCCCAGAGAGCGGACCGCTGCGCCCACTGAAGACACACGTGCGCTCTGGGTGACTTTATGCCCCAAACTGGACAAAACCCTGACATCTGCCCATAGTCCCCGAGGTGTGGCTGTTTCCACAGTGGGGTGCCACACAGCAGGGCAAGGGAGGGCCACGGGCGGAGAGAGAATTCCGAGCCATGGAAGCCAGACGAGTCCGGTGTGGGGCTCTGGGCAGGGAGGGACAGGCTGGGGGCTGCCGGGTGGTCTCTGCAGGCAGCCAGCCAGGAGGCGGGGGGGTGCGGGAACCCGTCGCTGGGAGCTGCCCACTCCGCTCCCACGGGGCTGTGTGAAAATTCACATGGGGGTGCTCCCCATGCAGGGGTCGGGCTGTGTCTACACTGGCACAGAAGCCCATCTGGACCATAGGACGAGAAAAGGTGAATGAGAAGGCTGGGGAGCCACGGAGGTACCCTGGGCCCTGGGCCTGGCAGCTGTGACTATGGGAAGGCCTCGAGTTGGGGGCACGACTCTGCATTGCCGTGTGGCTGAACCAGACCCCCCCGCCCCAAGGTGCCCCCAACAGACAGCAGGAGGCCAGAATGCAGAGTGAGAAGCAGTTATGCAGGGAGGGGCCCCAGGCCCAGGCTGCTGGCCCCCCAGAGGCTGGGAGAGGTGGGGGCTCTGGCCGGGAGCATCTGGTGGGACCCACCTGCCCACAGGGAAGCTGGAGACTGGCGGAGGACGAGATGTGTCTGTACGGGAAGCCAGTCAGTGGTGCCGTCCCGGGACCTGCAGGGGCCCCTCCCAGGCTGGAAATGAATGAGGGTCACTTGAACAGCCCGTCCTGCTCAGCTCACACACCCGGCTAGGAGCTGCAGACTCCCGAGAGGCACACACTGCGGTTTCCACTGTGAACGGACTGCGGCGACAGCGCAGTCAGTGTGAGTGGGGACAGGTGGGAGGCCCGTGTGCTCCCGAGCCTGGGCCTCCTGCAGACAGCATTCAGCTCCACCTTCTGCCCTGGGAGGAGCTCAGCATCGCCGGTGTGGACACAGCAGGACCCGAGTCCACAGCGAAAGTTGGAATTCGAAGCCAGCCCCACGGCAGATGCTGGGCACAGCCCCAAACGGTAACAGTAGCCGTGTGTACCCGTTGCGAGGGCAGAGCCTCAAGGGTAACCGCACAGAGCACGCGCCTGCCTTCGCTTCCTGCCCTGTCACGCCACTCCGCTCATCCGCCCTGACCTGGGGCATTCCTTAAAAAACGCCATCTGTCAGGCCAGTGGTGGCCATGTGACAAATTCAACACCAGGTACGTAGAAAGGTTTGTGATGTGAGAGCTCAAGAGGAAGCCTTTAAATTTGCCACGTGAACCCCCACCGCACGCACGTTTCCGAGAACAGGAGTGAAGCCACTTAGATGCCCCCCACCCCATCATCCCAGGCCCAGAAAACGTTACAGCCAGAGAAATTTATTTTAAAATAGAAACATACGTACATTAAGCTTTTAAAATAGTCAATTTTAAACCAAAAGAAAAAAAGCCATTTGATCCCAGTCTCTAAGGAGTGGATCTGAAGAGCCACTGGAGTGCTCGCAGGCCCCACGCGCTGCCCCCGGCCCCGGCGCTGTGCTGCCCACGGTCAGAGCCTGGTGCAGGGCGGGTGTCCCCGCCGGGGCCCCTCTCCATGACAACATGAAACGACTTGGGAGGTGACGGGAAACGTTCGTGTTTTGGCAATGCAGAAGATGGAACATCCGGGAATTTCACCAGAAGCATCCAAATACTCAGCCGACAACCCAGCTCTGCCGCGCGGAGGCCGACCCCACATGGCCTGGGAGGTGACTCATTCGGCGTGGGCCTTCCGCGACGGCTTCTCCTCATATGACTCCCCGAACTCGTTCACCCTGCTCTTATCCACGGGATAAAGCCTACAAGGACAAGATGCCCTTGGGCTCTGCCATCTGGAGGCGCTCGACCCCGGCAAGGAGGACCCAGTGAGCCCCGCTGCCACAGGAGAAAGATTCAGGGGTTCCCTCGTGCCCACCTGTTGTCGTATGTGCGTTTTTACAATCAGGATGGAGCTCTGTGCTCGAGGACCATTGGGGGCCCAGGGCAGCTGAGCTGAAGCAGAGACAGCTGGGGTCACTGTCCTCAGGGGCCCCAGCCCTGCCTGGCCAGGCACACAGCCCAGGGTGGCGTCCCCCTCTGTGCTCAGCCGCGTGCGGCAGGTGTCCAGGAGAGGTGCTGTTATACCATGGGACACACGGCCGGCCGGACCCACACGGTGGTACGTAGACCAGCTCGTCTCAGCCCGGAAGTAAGGGTGGTCTCCCCGCGCACACGGTCTCCTGCCCCGGGGGGCAGCAGCACGGGCGCCCCCGCACTCACCATCGCTGGTAAAGGTACACGAGGAACACCACGTCGTCCCTGAAGCACGCCAGCCGGTGGGACGTGGGCATGGTGATGATGAAGGCAAAGACGTCGTCGATGAAGGTGTTGAAGGCCTGTACGCCGGATGGGGAAGGAAGGAGCGCGGCCGTCAGTCACTCCTGAAGACCCCCGCCCCATGCACGGCCCCGTCCACCCCCGTCAAAGACGGCAGAGCGCCGCTCGGCAGACACCACGTGAGACTGCGGGTGTCCCAGCCACAGCACAAAGGCAGAGAACGGGCAAGTGCAGGAGGACACTGGACGCCAGGGAAGCCAACCCTGTGGCCTGGGGTGCCCAGGTCTCCCCAGACAGCAGGACGGCAAGGCCTGCGAGGGCTGCCCCGCAAACATGGGCTGGGCACGTGGCAGAGTGCCTGCTCCTCACAACTGGTTTTGGTCCTCCGGCATCTGGAGCCACAGAGCTGGAGCCCACCTCCCCTGAAAACTGCACGACACGCTCGGGAGGCCACATGGCCCAAGCGCCACCGCGTGGGATGCATCTTGCCAGGACGACCCCACGGCAGCTGGATGCGTCTGAGGATGGGGCCCCTGGGGGCAGGTGGGGTCTGCACTCTGGTGCGTATTGCCAAAAGAAACGTGGCTTTGATTAAAGAAAACGGCTTCGGCTGGGAGGACGGTCAGAGAACCACTGTCCTCGAGTCACCACCATGGCCCACACGGCTCAAAGGACCCCCCCTCCACCGTGAAGTGCCACCCAGCAGGACACTGACCTTGTAGGTGAAGGCCTTCCAGGGCAGGTGCGCCACTGACTTCATCTGGGGACAGGAAAGACGCGGCAGGTCAGCAGCCGGCCGCACAGGAGGCGCGGGGCGCTCGTGGGCCGAGGCTTACCTTGTAGTTCACGAACAGCTGAGGCAGCATGAACAGGAAGCCGAATGCGTACACCCCTGCGAGACAGACGTGGGCTGCAACGGCGCGGCGTCCGGGCAGGAGAGCTGATGCCCCGTGGCCCAACCACAGTCCTAGCCACGGGGTGTGCAACGGCAGCCCCTCCTGCTGCCCTCCGCAGGCCCTGCCCACACAGCAGGAGCCCACCACAGGGACTGCGCCAGACGGGCTCCGGCCCTCCGCTGCCCACAGAGAGCCCGGGCCGGGTAGGGCCGGCCCACCCTCCCGTCCCAAGATGTGGACCCAGCCGGGGCACAGGGCTCAAGGGCCAGGCGGTGTACTGTGCTCTGGGGCCTGCCCTTGGGAAACGGGTGCACACAGGGCCGTTCCCCGTGGCCCGGAGCTGTTCTCACGCGGAGGAAACGCACGGCTTGGGGCTCTGCGGCTGGAGTGGCCTGAGTGGGGCTCCCACAAACATATCCGGCATCTGGGGGCCCCCAAATGGAGTCCGGGCAGCAGCAAAGGTCCTGCCCGCACGACCTCAAACTGCATGGGCGCGTGCAGAGCCAAGAGGAGCTGCTCAACACCACGGGCGGGGCCGAGGCCCGTGACTCACCGTTAACGAAGCTGTTGATGAGCCAAGAGTACCAGCTGGAAGGGGAAGAGCGCCGTCAGCCCGCGCCCCGCCGTCAGCCCGCGCCCCGCCCCTTCCCGCCGTGCCCGTCCCGCCGGCCGGCAGCACAGCTGTGGAAACCGCGTCACAAACCCCCGGCGCGAAACGGTGCCGCTCCAGGCACCCCTGGAACACAAGTGCCGGGTGGCGGCCAGAGACCCACACTGGCGGGGTTCTCCGTCAGAGCTCCCAGCAGCACAAAGACCACACCTGGGGTCCAGCCGTCAGGGCTGTGTCTGCGCTCGGGGGCCACGCTGCCTGACCCGGCTTCCCCTTGTCCGGACGCATCCACCCTTGTCCCAGACACCAGGGCCACGGACACCCAGGGCCCTGCACGATGGCCTCGGTGCCCTCACTGCAGACTAAGGTCCCCTGGGCAAGGCCCTGCCCCTGTCCACACTGCAGGGGGCGCGGGGCACAGAGGCGGGCCGGGTTGGGCCAGAAGCCGAGGGCTGCCCCCAGGCAGACATGCAGCAGCGCGGGGCTGGGCACCGTCCTACCTCTTGTACTTGACGTTGAGCAGGGAGTAGACGGCGCCCCCGACGCACAGAGGGTAGAGCAGGTAAGACAAGTACTTCATGGCCTGCCGGGAACAGGCCACCTCCGTGAGCTTCCCCCGCGTGACGGGAAAAGACAAGCACGAAGAGCGAGCGACCCCGGCTTCAGGCAGCGAGCGCGCATGGTGCTGGGACGGCGGGTGCCGGGAACACACCACCGGGAGCGAGGCCGGACGGGGCGCGGGCAGAAGGCAGCCCACCAGCCCCCAGAGGCCAAAGGAACAGCTGCCGGAGACGAAGATGCAGAGACCCCCTGCGAGCTGCGTGCGGCGCATCCCGGGGCTCGTCCTGCTGCGAGTCTGGAGCGACACTGGGATCCCGGCAGGGCCGAGGGCAAAACGGCACCAAGGAAGCAGAGCGGGCCATGGTCCCCACGCAGGAAGCACAGCCACAGCAGTGCGGGGGCCGCCCGCCTCAGGACAGGGATCCCCACGTGCGGGGCTCGCCAGACTCTCAGCGACACAACGTGGGATCACAGCCCCCGCACGAACCACTGGGGACACCTCGGCACAGGTTCCCTGCCAGGCCCGGGACGCGAAGCCCCAAGCCTCCCTCCCCAGGTCAGAAAGCCTAAGCCGCAGGTGTGTCCCCCTCGGGCTCCAGTGGGCCCCAGCCCCACCCTCGCTGCCTACCTGAGTGTCATACTCCTCCGTCTTCCTCTCCGACTCACTGTAAGTGCCAAACTGTCACAAAACCCAACACGGTCCCGTCAGTCACCTGACTCCAGGCAAGCCCGAGCCACACAGGGACAGCCGCATACGGATGGGCAGGTGCACCCCGGTGGTGACCTCCAGCCGAATGTCTCCAGGCTCTGGTCCCATCCCCTGTGCCCCAGAGCCACCCAGGACCCAAAGAGGTCCCCAAGGGCCATAGTGAGTGCTGTGTGTGGCAGGAGCACGCCCACTAGCATGCCCCTCACCAAGGGAACAGGACGGACCTCGTGCTCCCGCCTAATTCCCCGTCCTTGATGGTTCACGACTCAGAGAGCTGAGGAGCTGTGAACCCCAAGTTCTCCTGAACGGGTCCGTCACGGAAGCAAAAGCAAAGTGCGTGAAAGACCCTCAGACCGACCGCAACCCCCAGCCCCCGTCAGGCCCGTCAGGCTGTCAGTGCTGTCCACGCTCCGTCCCCAGGAGGGACGTCCACCTGGGTCCAGCCCTGCCCAGGGAACCACACGCTGCAGCAGCCCTGGCCTCCACCAGCTGCTCCCACGCACTCATCTGCTGGGGGCTACCTGGAGCCACGCGCCCAAAGGATCCCTGGCCGGAGGGGGGCATCTAACCCGAGTGCCGCCAGGAGATGCGTGGGAGGCGCTCTAGGCCAGGCGAGCGGGCTGACTGGTGTGTGGCGGGAGGGGGGCGGCGCGGTCTCAAAGGTAGAAGCCCCACCTGGAATCTGGGTCTCAGGCCTCGCCAGAGCACGGTCATCTTCAAGGCCTTCTTCACCTTCCACAGCTGACGGAGAAGAGGAGCAGACATTCAGGCTCTGGGACCAAGGAGTCCCCAGAATATGCCGCGGGAAGCTGAGGGGCCATCGTGACTGCCTGCTTGGCCCCTCCAGCCCAGCCCGACGGACCTCACAGCCCGCACGCCCAGCCATCAGGTCCGTCTGCCCACGCAGACACCCCCACCTCCTCTGCACGGCCATCCTCCTGCGGCCGAGCCCCCATCCCCGCCCACCCTGCCTGCCCCCTGCTTGCCCGGCACCTTCCTCCTGGTTAGCCCTTGGAGGCCCCAAGCCTCTGCCCCAAGTCCTGCCATTTCCGGCCTCTGGGGGACCCACCCTGTCTCACCACCCCACTGAGGGGCGACCAGCGCAGCACAGCTGCTCCTGAGCTGGGCTCCACACGGTGACGGGTGGCCACGGGAGGGTCCCCACCCTCGCTCCCTGATGGGCGGACCAAGCGCCATCTCTGACCTGACCACCACGTGGGCCAGCGCCCGCGGGCAGGGGCACAGGAGCACAGCGGGGACAGGGCGGCACTGGAGACCAGAGGAGAACGTCCTGGCCTGTAACCGTCCCTCAGGACCAGGCACTGCTCACAACACAAGCCGTGAAGACCCTCACCCGCCGGCAAGCAGGCTTACACGGAGCCTTAAGAAAAACGCGCTAGCAACAGGCCTCTGGGGGAGGGACGATGCGCGTCCTTGAAGCCGCGCCGGCTGAGGGCGGACACCGCCACTCCGTTTCTCCGCCACCTCCCCTTCCCGCCAGAGCCCTGCAGGAAGGCACGCAGTCCCGTTCGGGCTCACTACAGGTCACGCACTCCGGCTCCACACACACTGGTCCCTCCACCCAGGCATCTACAAGACTCGTGGTCAGCGCGTAACCTACTCCGGCTTCTCGGCTGGCGGTCCCCTACTTCCGACAGACACGAGACCGAGGACCCGTCGGGGCGCCGGTCTTCCCTCCTGCCACCCCTGCTCCCCTGCAGCGGCCGAGTCCCTGCCTCGTTCTTCTCCCGTGCGCCGTCTGGGAAGCGGCACGGGCCTACCACCTCCTCCGCTGACCCCATGTCCCAGCCCCATCACCGTCCTCACGGCCTGGCCCCAAGCCGCCCACCCCACAGGACCCCTCTCCTGAGCCCCACACCACCAGGGCTGCCGCAGGGCACCGCGCTCCTGGACGCCTCGTCCCACACTTGGCTCCTCCACTAGCCAGCACAGCGCAAGCTGGTGGCTCTGCACCCAACGCGTCAAACACACCCGGCAGACGGCTGTCATAGGCGGGTGCTTTTTGGGGCCCACAGAGGCCGCTCCGCCCTGCCCCGCTGCTGGAGGGCAGTCCCCTCCCACACCCCTGGGTGTCCGCTCAGCACGGAGCCGAGAGCAGGACCAAGCACTGCCCCACAACTCACCTCGATGGCAGCGCCGATGCCCGCGGGGACCAGCACCAGCAGGCTCGTCTGCTCGTCCAGCAGGAACAGGAAGATGACCACCGTGCTGAAGCAGCGCCAGAGCACTGGGGGCAGGGGGTGGGGGCCGTGCTGAGGGGCTGGCCCTGCCCCATTCACACCCTGCCTCCCGGGTTCCCGCAGTCCCCACGTCAGCCCCACGCACCCCACACCCCGTCAAGTGTTCACTGACAACACCCTGCTGCTTCCTCAGTGCTGCTCACTGAAGCAGCAGAGCCACGCCCGCTGGGGCGCCACCGGGGGGATGCGGGCATGACCTGGGGACCTGGGGTCCCACAGCACCTGCTGTCTGCCCTCTGCTCCCCAGGAAGGGCCAGAGGGGCAGGAGGACTCAGTGGGGGCCCCCGTCCACTCGGAGGACACCAGAGAACAGAAGGATCTGAGACACGGACGACACGGGGTCCCCCCAGCAGCAGAGCCCCGTCCTGGCCATGCCGTTGCTGCCAGAGAAACGAGCTGTCTCCTGTTTGAGGTCCGTGCCCCGCGGCCGCACACCAGCGCACTCTGAGACCCAGCGTCTGTCACAGCTGAGGCGGGCCCCGGCGTGCAGCCTCCATCGCCCCCCAAGGTCACAGGCCTACCAGACGCGCTGTGTGATCCGGACATGTCCCTCCCCCAGCACTGCTAGGGCGCAGGGTCCCCAGCTGGTGGCTGTCAGAGACAACCCCACACCCCACCTCGTTCCAAGACGAGCCTTCAACGCCCGTCTTTACCAACCGCAGGACGGGCCCCGGCAGCGGCCGGAAGCCCGAGAGCACCCACCTGCTTTGGTGGACATTCCTATCATGCTCTTCTTTTTCTTCCAGAAGCTGATGTCGTTTTTAAACGCCAGGAAATCAAACAGAAGCTGCAAAGAAAGGAGCACGGCAATGCACACCTCACCCTGCTCCCAGGCTGCCCTCCACCCAGGGACTACGGGTACGACCCGACCCGGGTCCCAAGGACACAGCCAGATGCATGCCAGGCGCCACAGAAGCCCGCGGACCTGTGTCCCATCCAGCCCGCCAGAACTGTGGGGTGTATGACTGCAATCATGAGCTGCACGCCCGCGGGGACGTCTCCCTACTGCCCTCGCTGGGTCCCGTGGCTCTGACCCGGAGCGCAGGGGTGGGCACTGCCCGCCTCGGAAGCACACGAGCGCTCACAGACCCTGACCTTAGACAGACCACGGCTCCCCAGCTCAGTTCTGCAAAGCTGCAGCCTGGCCGTTGGGACCGGCTGCAGTAGGGCTCCCATGCCGGCCGGCTCTGGCCTCGCCCACCCCCGCCCTGCCTGCTCTCCGGTCCAGCACTGCCGGCGCATGGGGGTCAGCTCCCCTCTACCAGCTGGGAGGCTCCTTGCGTGAAGAGGGATTCTGTGCAAGGATTAGTCCTCGGACGTTAAAATCACGGCGCCAAGACGACGTAACAGAGCATTCGTATCGTGGAGTCCTCCGCGAACCTCACAGACTTTGGGTTCCTTTCTTCCCAAAATGGCTCCAAGACCAGCAGACAAAACCCAAGTCCTTCAAGGGGTCAGGGACCCAGGTCCAGACACCCGCCCCCTGGGGTGGGGTTTGAGGGCAGGGCAGCCTCCACCTCTCGGGCCCGCAGGCCGCACAGAGCCTGGCCTGAGGCCGACGGCGCCCGCAGAGCCACTAGCCCCGTGACCGCTCACATGAAACGCTGCGACGAAGAAGGTCAGAGCTAGGAAGTACAAGTTGGTGTCGACGAAAATGCCCTTGACTTCATCCGCGTCTTTCTCCGAAAATCCTGAGGGAAGAGGGAACGCGACGCGGGCTGAGCAAGTTGGTGCGTGAGGTCAGCGACACCCCTGCCGCAGGGACGCGCCCCGAGCTCAGGTGCCGCGGGCAAGGCCAGTGCTCCGCCCCAGGGCCACGTGCGCGGCGCTGCCCAGAAGCGGCTCAAGCAGCGCGGCGGGACGCGCCAGGGCTCCCCAAGCAGAGGGCCGCTCTGCCGGCCAGACAGAAAGGGCCCCCCACCCCGGGCGGCGCTCACCGAACTGCTGCAGAGAGTACACGGCGTCCTGCATGTGGATCCAGAAGCGCAGCCGCCCCAGCGAGATCTTGTCGTAGGCCACGGTGAGCGGCAGCTCCGTGCTGGAGCGGTTGATGACCTGCAGGAGCGCGGCCGTGAGCGCGCGTCCCTCCCACTGCCGGAGCCCGCCCGCCTGCCACCGCCGTGCACCTGTCCCATGCGGCAGAAGCCCCCGCTTCGCGCCCTGGCCCCGAGGAGCGACGGTCCAGTCTCTGAGCTGGCAGCTCCCACCTCGTCCTCTCTGAGCGCTCGGAGCTTCTCTGAGTGACAAGCCCTCGTCCTCTCAGCCACCCAAACCCCACGTGTGCCTTGGAACCCAGGTCTGCTCATCCCTCTGTCCCCGCCACCTCGATGCGAGGGGGCACCAAGACGCATCAGGAACGCGCTCTTGCCGATGAGCTGGGCACGGGCTGGCAGGGCCCCCACGCCTCCCCACAGAGACTGGGGTGCGGGCGGCATGGCCGGGTGGGCCTGCCCGTCCAGGGGACAACAGAGAGCCTCAGGAAGGCGGTGCCCCGAGCCAGCAGCGTGCAGCTGTGACGAGCTGCCAGGAGGGGGTGGGCGGCGCCAGAGAGGAGCGCGCTCTGTCTGGAGACGCGTAGGGGGCTCTACTGCCACGGGGGGAGGCGCCCCAGCACGCGGGGCACTGACCCCACTCCTCCAGGGCTCTGGCGAGTGTGTGAGCACCACGAGCCACACCACCATGTGAACGCGACCCTTGCTCACTGTGCAAAGCCCTGGCGGTGAGCACGACGTCAGCAGCCCGGGAACCAGGTGCCGGATCACCCCACCCTGAGACAGCGCCCCACGTGAGGGCAGGTGGGCGCAGGCCAGGGCCAAACCCTGGGGGGCCACTGCCCAAGCCCCGGCGACCTGGCTGTTCCGCAAAGATGGCGTTCTTTCTGGCGGGCAGCTGCGTGAGACGAAGCTCTAACATCGCAGGACGGCGAAGCGAGAAGCACTGGTGGCCCGTGTGCATGTTTTCGACTCTGAGGAGCAGCTCTGCATCCCACGAGGCCACTAAGCCCACAGGACGATGGGGACAGCGCAGGTGCCCGCAAACGCTGCCCCACAGCCTCCCGCCTCCCGTCCCCACTGCCCTCCCACCTGTCGGAACAGCACCTGGGCCAGGCAAGCCCGGAGCACAGCAGCCCCAGAGCCAGGGAGCACCGAATGCACGCTCCGGCGCGGCCGGCGTGGCCCAGATTTGCACAGAGCGCACAGCACACTCTGGGAGGCACCGGGGGGGGCCGGACTGCCCACTCTGGCCCACGGGCCCCGCAGATGTGGTCGGCCACCAGAGGGAAGTGCGGGCCCTGAGGGTCAGGGTTAACAGTGCAGAGCGAAGGCCACGTCTGAGCTCCTTGGCCAGCAGGTGGCGGTAGAGCTGGGGCAGGGGCCAGAGAGCAGGGAGCCCCAGGTCAGGTGCCTCTTTTCCTGCTCCCCGCTGTGCACCCCCTGAGCACCTGAGCTCTCCACGCCCTGGTCTCAGGAGCACGGACTCCAGCGGGGCCGTGCACACAGCCCCTGTTGTTGCACGTCCACAAGTAACACTGATGTGTCCACGAGCCACAGGGCAGGGCGGCCAGTCCAGCTGCCCAGAGAGACTGGAGAGGCCACCTGTGACCTCATTAACCCCCAAGACACAGACCACAGACACACCTCCACAGGCCAGGGAGAAGGCATCAGACCGTCTGTGCGGTGATCCACACCGAGCCTGGTGCAAATAAGGGACCTTCCACGATACCCGTCAAGCGGTCATTATTGCTCCCAGATCAGCTGTGTTTCATGGAACCCCTGATCTGCCCCGGCCGGCAGGGTGTGCGTTCCCTTCTACCCATGAGCTCAGCCCTGCCCAGGGCTGTCCTGGCGGGTGGGGGGAGGCCAAAGGCTCCATGGTGGATGGTGACAACATGTGGGGCCAGCCCTGAAGGGAGCAGCTGGCTCAGGACCCGCCCTAAGGCACTCTGCACCTGCGAGCCGAACGACTGGGGTTCGACGGAGCAACGTGCGTGAGCTGTTCTGAGCGACACTTGGCTCTCCCATAGGCCCTATGTGCCCGCCACACAGAACCTTCCCAGTTCCTTTCACCGAAGGAGGGCACGGGGACCCCAGAGCAGCCCCCGCCAAGTCAGGGACACGCGGGTGAGTTCTGGCAGGGCCGGGGGAGAAGCGCTTACCATGAGGTCCTTCACCCGGTTGCTAAGCTGGTCAATGAACAGGATGGGCAGGTAGTGCACCGTCTTCCCCAGCTGGATCCTGGTGGAGCAGTTTCCAGAGTCACAGTCAGAGGAACGAGAGACAGTGCAGACGCTGGATGTACCCCAGAGAAACCCCGCCACGGCTCCATGGGCCTCTGGTCACACGACCCCCGGACATAGCTTCCCCATGGAAGCAGGGGGATCTAATCAGATGCTCTTCCCTGGTCACAGCCATAGAAGAAAACTCCAGGGGCCACAGAGCGGGACACCACCCAGGCCGATGGAGAGCGACAAGCCCATGTATGCCCGGACCGGGAGGGCCCAGGGATGCAGTGGGAAAATGGAAATAAAACCCAGCTGCTGTCTGCACCTGGGGGGAGGCAGGAGGCTTTTCATGACCCTTTTATAACTTTTACACGTCTAATCACGCAACCGTTTTATACATTCAATAATAAAATTTAACTTTTAAAAAACAGAAAAGTCCTGTGACAACACTACAGTTACTCCTGACACGTGAATCAGGAAAACAAGCCTCGTCACAGCTGTTCCTAGGAGCCGCGTGGCCATCGATATCAGATCTTAGTTAACGTGCAGGACGCTCTAAGCTGCTCAAGCGATTTCAACACTCGTGCTCACCTCGTGATGGCCCCAGAACGACCTAAAGACCGATTCTCAGTTCACATAAATGAGTCCGGTCAAAGCAAAACACAGAGCGCTAACAGAGGAGTACCGAGGACTCCCAAGTCGGGGGACAGGGTCTGGGGCGCTGCAGGCAGCACTGCAGACCCCTCTGGGCTCTTATCGCAGGGGTGGCTCAGGGAGGCTGTGTGGTCCATCTATTTCTGGGGTCTGCGGGGCCACACTCCCACAGGTGTGCCCCACCCTCCACGCCAGCCCACAGAGCGCTGCTCCCCCTCCCCGACGGGACCAGCGGCACGTACATCTTCATGTACCGATGCACGTCGGCAGGCAAGGAGGCGCCGTCGAAGACGAAGTCCTCCGCCATCACATTCAGGGTCAGTCTCGGTCTCCAGTGAGAAACAGGCTCGTCCAGGGCACTCGGTGGCTTCTTCTCGGCTTCCAGCTGCTGCTACATGAAAGGAATGACTCAGCAGGAAAAGCCCGGTGCTGGAGGGGAGGGGCCGTCCCTGGGCCCGGTCTGGGGACCCAGGACCACATCCTGACACAGCACGAGCAGGGAGCAGTGCCTGGCAGAGTGTGGGGCCCCCACAGCTGCCAGCTCCACCAGAGTGACAGCCTCTCTCCCTTCTCCCAACACAAGCCAAAGGGTCCCTACTGTGCACCACCGACTCCTGCTTCAGGCCTTCAACCTGGCCTGCTCCCTGGGGGTTCTGAGAAGGGTGAGTCCCAGGCCAGCTGCAGGCGGTGTGGGCACTCAACTCGCAGCCCTGCCGCTGGCACCGAGACTCAGCTCCCTGACCACGTCTGACAAGTCGTCTGGAGGACAGATGCTGGGACTGGGCGTCAGTCCTAGACAGAGCTATGTTCAGCGCAGCAGCTAGGACTGCCCGGGAAATCTTCCAGATCTAACTGACACATTCTGTGTTCCAGGATCATCTCGTGAACCTCCCACCTAAACAAAGGGGTTCAGCTACGGTAACTTCTCTTATAAACCATCTTCAAGTAACACTAACAGCAAATGCTTACGTAGCTCTTGCACACCCCACAGACTCCTTCACACCCCTAAGATCCACCAACTCGTCGATGCCCCAGGAAAGCCCCGAGAAGCCGGGCCAAACTGTCCCCAAGAGAAAGGAGCTGAAGGGGTCTTTCCAAGGGGATCCCATGCGGGGCGGGCTCACAGATGCTTCCTGGAAAGCCACGTGTCCATGTACAAATGATCTCACGTTCTGTTCCACACAGACTCACATACCAACGTGCCTTGGCTTTACCCACAGCTTCGTAAGTAACCACCTAAGAGAATTCCAGTTTCCTCGTACGCGAACTTTTCTACAAATACAAAAATGAATCCCACACAAGTCCCCATTTCACGACTGTGAACAAAGTAAAGACCAAGAGGCGTCCTGCCCTACAGCCGGGCGGAGAGCCTCCCAGCGGCAAGGGACACCTGTGGGGACCTTCACAGAAGACACGCCCCCACGCCCGGCTGGGGAGCACAGACGCTCCCCGGAGCTTGAGAGGGTCCACGGCCTGAGAAGGAACCTATCCCTGGATCACCTGAACCACACGCAACTAACTTCGGGTGAAAGCCGTCCGCAGCCCACGGCAAGCGGCTCAGCGGTCATGCCCGTTCCATCAACCTGCTTCACTTTCCAGGGGTCACTGCAGCTCCACACAGAAGCCACACAAGTAGCAACACGTGAATGTGTGTCCCCAGGGGACAGCGCAGGCTGGGACTGGCCGGTGACGTCACGCAGACACTCACCTGGGTAGCAGATTCCCCGGTGAGCAGATTGACCTCTTCCGGTTTGGGGACCATGTAGGTGGTCAGAGGGCTCACCAGGTGCACCTGCTTCCCGTCGTGCCACGGCAGGACGCCGGCATGATGCAGGAATATGTAGGCGTACAGCGTCCCGTTGTTCCTCGTTTTCTTTGGTACGGAGACATTAACCGTCCTGAAACAAAAGAAAGGACTGTTTTCCAACGGTGTCCACGTGAGCTCACCCATGTACACACACGGGACAGGCTACCCCAAGTGTCCTCATAAGTGGTGCTGCTCCGAACTACCTCTAGCTCAGAAGCACCAGAACGGAAACCCACCGCCGCGGCTTACCGAAAGCCCAAGTGCCCGCTCTCCCAGGCCGGTCCCTGCCGACGCCGGCGGCTCTGCGCAACACTGAACGCACCTGCCGTTCCTGCCTCCGGCTCGGGCGCTCAGAGAACTTAGTTCCGGGCCTCGGCCAGGCCTACCGCGGCCAGGCAGGCTGAGGCCGACCCCAGGCCCATCGCTTCCCGTGCCCCTTGCACGGCCTCCCACGGCTCTTGCCCGGGCGGGCTGACCCCAGGACCTTCCCGCCAGCACGTCCCAGAGTCCTGCTGCCCTGTCTGATGCCTCCCAGACACCTCAGAGGAAGAAACCGGACTCCTGACCGGCAAGTGCTTTCCCCATTGCGCTTGCCCAGATCTTAAAAACCGGAGCTGTAAGGTCAGTTCGCTTCTTAAAGCCACGCAGAAACCCGAGCGCCTACATCACCTCCTCCGCAGTTACGTTCTTTAATTTCCTGCAGAATCGTCTTCCCCCGCACAGGGGACCCAGCAGCTGCGAAGGGATGCGCCGCCTCCGCTCGCCCCGCCGGCGCCCCTCAGAAGCCCGCTCCGGAGCCACAGCGGACTGCGGCGCAAGCGGCTTCCGGAGGGCCGGCGCCCAGCAGGGCCCGACCCGGCTCACCAGGAGCGCAGCAAACACCCGCCCAGCGGGGCGCGGGGCATCGCGGCTCCCCGGCAGCCCCGCCACGCGCGGCCCCCCGCTCCGCACGTCCCCGCCAGCAACGGCCGCCGCGCGGCGCCCGCCCACCTCTCGAACTTGGACTCCACGTCGAAGTCCTCCACGTTGAGGACCAGGTCCACGTTGTTCTCGGCCCCGAGGCTGGACCGGGTGGCGGTGTACACGCTGAGCTGCGGGGACACGCGCGGGCCGTCGGCGGCAAAGCCCGAAGGAAACCGCGCGTCCAGAGGCGACCCCGGGGGACGCGCCCCGACCGCCCCCAACCGGGACGCTTCGCTCCCCCGCGAGCAGCCCCCCGGGACTCCGCCCACGGCGCGGCGGCTCCGGCGCCTTCCGGGGAGACGGGGGCGGGGGCGGCGCCGGCAGCAGGAGCCCCGAGCAGGCACCACCCGCGGGGCGCGCTGGCGGGAAGGGCCCTCCCCGCCGGGGTCGCGCCGGCCGCCCGCGCTCACCTGCAGCTTCGGCCGCCGCGCCAGGTAGGGCCGGATGCAGCCGCCGCCGCCGGCGCACGGCCGCGTGTGGACGATGCCGTACATGACCCAGCAGGTGTGCGCCACGTACACCACGAACACGCCCACCACCAGGCTGGTGAAGGAGCTGCGGCCGCTCCACATGGCGCCGCCGCCCCCCGGGCCGAGCGCGGCGCCCGCCTCGGCCCCGCCCGGCCCGCCTCGCAGCCGCGGGCCCCGCCGCCTCCCCGGCGCGCTGCCGGGTGCTCCGGCCGCCGCCGCTCACGCGAGAGCCGCCGCGCGCCGCCGCCACCACCGCCGCGTGAGAACGAACGCGCCGCGCGCCGCGGGCCGCCGGCCGCCCCGCATGCTCCCGCCGCCCTCCGGCCGACCTGTCGCCCCAGGATTCGCCGTCCGGCGGCCGCTTCCGGGTCCCCTGCCGTCCGCCGGAAGCGGGCGTGCCGCGCGGCCCCCTGGGAAACGCAGTCCCACCGACGCCAGGCACGCACGCACGCGCGCGTCAGGGGCGCGTCGCACGCTGCTGACGTCTCCTGCCCGCGCCGGCCTCCCGGCGTGCCTGGCGGCGTCCGAGTGCTGGGGCCTCGGCCTGTGGAGGGCGGGGTTTTCGCGAGGGGAGGGGCATGGGGAGGGGCAGGGCTGGTGACGCGTCGCGAGGGGGTGTGGGGGTCAGAGGGCGGAGGGGGGGGCAGGGTTGGGGGCGGAGCGGGGCGCGGCTTGGGGGCGGGGTGGGTCGCGGGCGGGGACATGGGGGAGGCGGACAGAGACACGAGTGGAGGCGGTGCGGGGCGTGGGGGCGGGGACATGAGGGGCCGTCGGGGGACGCGGATCGGGCGATGGGCGGGGCGAGGGCGGGGACATGGGGCGGTCGGGGGGCGCGGGGCGGGGACGTGGGGGCGGTGGGGGGGGTGCGCGGGGCGGGGCGAGGGCGGGGACATAGGGAGGCGCGGGGCGGGGACATGGGGGCGGTCGGGGGGGCGCGGGGCGGGGCGAGGGCGGAGACATAGGAGGGCGCGGGGCGGGGACATGGGGGCGGTCGGGGGGCGCGGGGCGGGGACGTGGGGGCGGTGGGGGGGGCGCGGGGCGGGGCGAGGGCGGGGACATGGGGGTGGTCGGGGAGGCGGGGGCGGTCGGGGAGGCGGGGGCGGGGATATGAGGGCGGATGGGGGGGACGTGGGGGCGGGGACATGGGGTGGTCGGGGAGGCGCGGGCGGAGACGTGGGGGCGGCCGGGGGGGTGGGGCGGGATCGTGGGGCGTTGGGGGTCGCGGAACCTGCACGCCCGCGCGGCGGGGACGGCCCCACGGGTGGGGGCGGGCTGCGGCGTTTAGGAGCGCGGTGGGAGGCGGTGCGAGGGCTCGGAGCGGCCGGGGCGCCCTCTGCTCACCGAGCTGCGGCGGAGTCGAGAGGAAGGGGCGGGCAGCGAGCCCACGGCCGTCCGGGGCCTGCACTCGCTGCTCGGGTGGCGGATCCGTAAACCCGCGGGGAATAGGGTTTCCGTGGGGTGCGCGGGCGAACCCCCCCACCGGAAGGCCGCCTGTGCTGGGGCCCGGCAGCTGCGGGGGCGGGCGGGCGCCGGGCCTTCCTGGGGGAGCGCGGCCGGCCGGGCGGCGGACGGGCTCGAGCTCCGCCGGTGCGCATCGCGGGGCGCGGGGCCAGAACCCTGCGTTGCGCGGCGCGCGAGCCCACCGTTCTGCTCCTCCGTGGCCCGCGGTCGGGAGCACGTCCGGCGCTCACAGGAGTCGTCCACGCTGCCTCCGGCCCCGCACACTGCGTACGCCTGTCCGCGGGGGGCGAGCTGCTTCCCGGTGCTGTGGGACAGCGACTTCAGCCGGGATGGCGGAGGGTGCAGGCCCCCCGGGAGTGAGGGAGCGAGGCTGATTGCAGGGGCACCGCTGGTCCTCGCGCTCCGGGTCTGAGCCAGAGGTTTGGGGCCATTAGGACTTTTCCCTGCTCCTCACACCCTTATGCACTTAGTTTTTCTGCCCTGTAGACCCCCACTCACGGCCCCGTTGGCTCAACCATGGAAGGGTGTGTCGCAGCACCACTTCTCGCGTCCGCTCTGTGCCTGGCAAACCTGTCTCCTGTCACCCTGAGCGGGAACTCCAGCCTCCGCAGGGGGACCTAAAGTCACAGAGCCATCTCTGACCCCTGAGCTGTCATGCCTTGCGCTCCTGCCACGCCTGAGGAGCCCCTACAGAGCCAGGCGGGTCCACACCACGGCTCCGGTCTTCGCCATGCAGGAAGAAGTGCGGCAGGCCACAGGGAACAGAGACCAGCTTCGACCACAGAACCATAAGAGGGGGTTGGCAGGGTATACGGGATGGGGGTCTCACGGAGTCCAAAGGCCAGCACACAACCAAGCCTCGGGAAGGAGCTGCAGAGGCCTGGGAACTCTGAGGTTCATACCCCTTTCCCTCTCTCTCAGACTGCGTTTTGGTCCAGCGCAAACTCTGCCCACGTGCAGAGATCTATCGGCAAGCAGGGACAAAGGCCACACCACCAGACAGGGTGTCCTGCTGCTCCTGCATGTAGAAGCTGATGCAGGCAAGTTGGGTCCAAGGATCCCGAGGGGGTCCTGCAGGACCAGCCCACTGTGTCCCTGGGTCTGCATGGGACAGAAACGGAGCGCGAGCCAGCTGGAGATGAAAGCAGAGTTTATGGCGTGAGAGGGTGCGGGTTCCGAGAGAGTCTGGGAGACTCAGATAGGAGAGGAGGGAGTCTCGTCTTTGGGACCTGGGGTTTTTATTGGGATGGTGGTCTGGTGTATGCTCTCTCAGACATCCAGAGGTCTTTCGTGAGTCAGTTATCCATTGGAGCCTGGGGTCATGGCTTTGAGATGTTTAGTGCCGGTGACCGGGAACACACATATGTTGATTTCATCTGGTTGTTCTCGCCTGGTCCTTCCTTAGATGTTGTCTGTTCTAGAGAAATCACTAACTCCTTATCCTCTACAAGGAGGACATACACTATTTATAGTATGAGGCTTGTGTAAAGTGGAAGAGCAGGTCCTAGTGAGAAAAGAAGCAGGAAAAGGAAGGAAAACAATTTTTTTTTAAATGGAGTCCTTCAGTTTCCTTATCTCAAAGTTGTAGGAAGATCTTGCATGGCATTCTGGAAGGTTGGATACAAACCCCATGCTGTGCAGGGACTTGGGACCGACCCTGCTTCTAGGCTGCTTCCGTATCTCGACTGTTGTAGATAATGCTGCTATAAACAGAGGGGTGCATGTATGTATCCCTTTGCATCAGTATTTGTGTATCCTTTGGAGTAAATACCCAGTATTGCCATTGTTGGGTCGTAGGGAAGCTCTATTTTCAACTTCTTGAGGAACCTCTACACTGTTCCAGAGTGGCTACACCAGCTTGCATTCCCACCAACATGCAGGAGGGCCCCCTTTCCCCGCGTCCTCGCCAGCACCTACTGCTTCCTGAGTTGTTAATGTCAACCATTCTGACAGGTGTGGCATCTCACTGTGGTTTCATTTGCATTTCCCTGGTGATGAGCGATGGTGAGCATCTTTTCACGTGCCTTTTGGTCATCTCTATGTCTTTGCAGAAATCTCTGTTCATGTCTTCTATCCATTTTTTAAAAAGGATTTTGTTTATTTATTTGACAGAGAGAGGCACAACCAGAGAGGAAACACAAGCCGTGGGAGTGGGTGAGGGAGAAGCGGGCTTCCCGCTGAGCAGGGAGCCCAATCTTGGCCCCATCTCAGGCTTGGGATCGTGACCTGAGCCGAAGGCAGACGCTTAACGACTGAGCACCCAGGTGCCCCTCTTCTGCCCATTTTTAATTGGATTATTTGTTTTTTGGGTGTTCAGTTTTATGAGTTCTTTATATATTTTACATACTAACCTTTTATAGGATACAACATTTGCAAATATCTTCTCTCCTTCACAGGTTACTTTTTAGTTTTGTTGATTGTTTCCTTCCCTGTGCAGAAGTTTTTATTTTGATGAAGTCCCAACAGTTTATTTTTGTTTTCGTTTTTTCCCTCGCCTGAGGAGGTGCATCTAGGAAAAGTGTGCTATGGTAGGTTGTAACAACTGTAAACAATAAAGTTCCTTTCTGCTCTCCTATTGCTTCTTTGTAAATTGTCATACGTCCCACTTCTGTGTACGCCATCAAGTCCATGATACATAGTTACTTTAGTTTTAAACCATTATACATTGAATAAGTTAAACGAGGGAACAAATGCACTTTGTACTTATGTTTATGCTATTTGCTCCTCTGTACCTATCCTGGCTTCTGGCTGCGGTTTGTTCCTTTACCCTCCATTGCTTCCTTTTGTCCTTCTTATGCAGATCTGGTGGTGGTGGATCCTGTCCATCACTATTTGTACGAAAATGCTTTTAATTTGTTTTCGTTTTCTTGAGAGATATTTTTACTAATTATAGAGTCCTTGGCCGACGGGCATGTTTTCTCCAGCATGTCAAAGCACACTGTTTTATTTTTCTTGCTTACACTGTTTCTGACAAGAAATGAGCAGTGATTCCCATTCCTGTCCCTCTGTATATAATGTGTCTGTTTCTTCTGACTGTTTTTAGAATTTTTTTTTAAAAGAAGCCATTATTTTTCAGCAATGTGTTGGTGATAGCTGTAGTGTGGTTCGTCTTGTTTGTCCTGCTAGAGGCTTAGCAAACTGATTTGTGAATTTCATCAAATTTGAAAATGTTGCAGCTAAGAAGTCTTTAACATTGTTTGCCTTCTCTTCTGTGACTCTGGTTGTATGAACGGCTCGATGCCGCCCTGATGTCGATGAGGGTCTTCTTACTACTTCAGCTTTCCCCTGCTCCATGCTTAGGTTTGAACACTTTCTAAGGTTGTATATTTTGGTTCACTGATTTTCTTGTTTTCCCCTGTAGTTTCCAAACTGCTGTTCAGCTCATCTTGTGAATTTTTCATTTCAGATGTTATATTTTTCATTTCTAGAAGTTCCATTGGGTTTTAAAATTTTTGTGTATCCTGGAGAAAACACCGTATTGTAAATGGAGATAGTCCCTCTATCCTTGTACAGGGGCACCTCTCTCCATGTTGTGGGCATGTCAGCACATTCAACTGTCTCCGTGTTTGTAGATATTTGAGTTGTTTCCAGCTTTTAGCTGTTAAATGAGGACTGTAGTGCATAACCTTGAACATACGTCCTTTCCTTCTTTCCTTTCCTTTCCTTTCCTTTTCGTTTTCTTTCTCCTTCTTCTCCTCCTCCTCCTACTCCTTCTTCTTTTTTTGCCAGCGTGTCTTTGGGATAGATCCTCAGAAGTGGAATTGTTGGCTGAAATGATAAATGCCTGTGTAGATTTCCAGCTATCACCAAATGCCTTCCCTTGGGTGGTGTAGGGCTCACATCCAACCCGGGAAGTAGGAGGATGTCTGTTTATCCACAGCTCTGTCGTCAGAGGGCAGTGTCAGACCTCTGGGGTTTGGCCAATTTGTTAGGTGAGATGTTGTCATTTCAAGTTGTTTTCATTTATGTTTCTCTGATCATGAAAAAGAACAGGCCGTGTTTGGAGCAGAAGCCGTAGATATTCTGGGCGCATTCTGAGCTGCGCCCAGGCTGTTTGACGAGCTCAAGGACTAGCCACCACCACAGTCCCTTCCTCTCAGTGCTGAGACGGGACGAGCTCTGCAGGATTCATTCAGTGAAAATAAAATCCCATTGAGTGAGTTTAGGGGTTTGGGAAACTGAAAAGTGCAGCTGCGGTGTAACCAGGTACACACACCAGAATCTGGTGGTTGCCAGAGTCAGCAGGGCTGAGCGCCCTCCTCTGTGCGTCTTCTCCGCTGGAACCAAGCCAACTCCGTGTCTCTAGGAAGGAAGCCACCACTGGCGAGTCCCGGAAGCTGGACAGCGTCGTCAGATGAAGCGTATCACCTCCTCTTTGTGACACCAGGATAATGTGCTGGTGGGCAGCGCGCTTGGAAACCCACGGAGTGGAATTAAGAGGACCGGCCGCCTCGTGTGAGTCACCGGCCGCATCTTCGAGGGTCATTAGATCTCGGGTGTGTGGGCAGCCTCGGCTGGCCCTGGACTCTGTGCGAGGCTTGTGCTTCTGTGGTCAGGTCCACAGAGAGGCGGCTTTGCTGTCACACATTATGCCTCCTTGGTTCTGGAGGCTGGAAGTCTGAGGTCAGGCTCGGGCAGGCCGGTTTCTCCTGAATCTCTGTGCTTGAGATACTGACTTCTCTCTGTGTCCTCGCACAGTCGTCCCTGTGTATGTCTGTGTCCTGCTCCCCTCTTCCTGTAAGGACACCGGTCCTATTGGGTCAGGACGCACCTGAATGACCTCCTTTAGCTTGATCGCCTCTGTAAGGATTTCACGTCCACACGCTGTCACGGGCTGAGGTGCTGGGGGTTAGGGTTTCAATAGATGAATTTGCAGAAGACAATTCATGCCGTAATGGCCCCCTCCCTCCCCACCCCCGTTTCATTGCAAACTCTGCCAATGTGTCGCTATAATCCCTGCTGTTTCGAGGGTCGGGAGAAATGCCAGGGGAGCATGAGGTCCTGGGAAGGGGAGACACAGACCATTCCAAGGTATTCAGTGCTCCCCTGTGTCTCTGACACCTGGCTCCACACTGGTCCCTGGAGACGCCCCACCCCTGCTGGGGAGGAAGGAGGCAGGCACCTCTGTCATTGTTTGAGGGGCCTGGTGTCGCATCAGGCATGGGGTCACGGATGGGGAAGTTTGGCCTGTTCAGGCATTGGGAGTGGGCCCCTTGGGTTCCACTGCCCTTGGGAGGCGTTGATGGTCCCTCAGGGTCATGCCCTCATTGACAGTCCCATTTCCCGGGAGGAAAATCAATGAGATTACAGGTTGCAGCCTAAGAACACACAAGCCCTATTATTATCTTACAAAAAGCCAGGCTAGCCTTCCCACAGAGCTTTTAATAAGACTTCGTGTCAATACTGTGGTTTGCAGTTACCTTAGGAAACCTATTTCGAACAAATAGTAGATTCTGTTCTCTGGAACACAGGCACACACGATTTCTGGACGCAGACCGAAGCAGCTCTTCACGTGGGAGGAGGAAGTCATCTCACGGCCACTGGGTCTGACCAAGCTTCCTTGTCCTCCCTGCTGACATTTCCCCCAACTCCCAGCCCTGGGCTCTGACGGCTGACCACGAGTAGTAATGACAGCTGTGGACCTGCCTCGTGGACGCCCATGTGCCTGGGCCCTCCTAGGAGCACAGCCGCACCGAGGTCCCCAGTCAGCTCCGACAGCAGACTCCTCAGGCCCCCGTCGGGCACGTGCCGACAGCGGGGGCCACGCGTGCGGCTCTGACATGAGGTGTGACCCCATGGTGCCGACAGTCCTGTGTTTGAAAACCACAAAGGCTGTCCGATGGTGCCGTCTTGAAAACAGCTGACTTCTCAGCTCTCCCCACCACCTACCCCACACAACCTATTTGCAGATAAGGAAACTGAGGCAGGAAGCCTCTGGGGCTGGGTTCCAGGCCGCCGACCACCCCTTGGCCGGTTCTCATGCCGTGCCCAGCTGTGGGAGGGGCTAGATGGTGGACACCTGAGGGTCTGAGAGGGAGGGCCGGGGATCAGTGACGTGCGGGGTCTCCCTGGGCAGGAAAGCAGGGCTGGGGGTGCCCTGGGCCCTGCCTCTCTGGAGCCTGAGCCACCTCGACGGGGTGGACGTGCCTGTGGCTAAGGGGGCCCAGGGGCTCCAGCAGGCGGAAAGCTCCAACATGGGGCACGTCTCAGATCAGGGAGCCGCAGGGGCCGGGGAGCTGCTGAGGGGTCAGCAGCGCCCTCCCGCACCTCCAAACTCGGGATCCAGTTGGTGGGGAGGAGGGGCTCCCAGCCGTGCCCATGTGAAGCCGTAGGTGGCCACGCACATGCCACAGGCTGGTCACACGGGATGAAGCTGCTGATGCTGAAAGGGGAGCTTCTCCCCCAGCCGGCTTGTGCTCACTGTGGACTTGTGGGCTCTTGTTCTAGGACTGAATGCTCATGTCCGTGAATTCCCAGGCCAAGGCCCCAGCTCCTGCTGTGATGGTGTTAGGAAGCTGGACTTTGGGGGGCTCTTAGGCTAGATGGGGTCATAGGGCTAGGGCCTGCAGGGTGCGATCAGCAGCCTTGTAAGTAGAGATGCCAGTGTGCTTGCCCCCCCGCCCCACTGCCATCTCCACATCCCCCCGCTGTCCCCTACTGTCCCCACACGCCCCCTGCTGCCCCTGCTGTCCCCCACCCCCACACCCCGTGCAATCCCCATGCCTCGCCTGCCCCCCTGCCATCCCCCAACCCCCTCCTGCCATCTCTATGCCCTTCCCTGTCTCTGTGGCTCCTTTCTCCCCAGGTGACACCCTGCCATCTCCAGGGCCTCATGTTTGTGGGGGGCCTGCACTCAGAGCCCCACAGCTGCCGTCCTGAACGTCTTCATGAGTTTGAAAAGGGCCCCGGGCTCTCGTCTTGTGCCGGCCCGGCAGTCACGCAGTGGCTTTGGGCCGTCTGCAGCGTGTTGGCGGCTTGCTCAGTCCTAGAATATAGACATGGTAACTTCAGGTTTGCTAACTCGCCTCTCTGAGCAAGAGAGATTTCCTAACTAGGGCACAGTGTCCAAGCAGAGTTCTCTTTGTCGTGTAGCAGTCAGTCACAACGCAGGCTTCCAAAGACCTGGGCGAGGCCAGGAGGGGCTGGGGGGAGGCACCGAGGGACAGGGGTCAGGGGAGGGGCCTCCAGGCACCCAGGAGGTGGGCGGCTGCTCCCAGGGGGCTCTGGCTGCATGGAGAGGAGCTGGCCTCAGGCGTGGCTGGGCCAAGAGTGTGCACCTGCTGACTCAGGCCCTCCGGTTTCAACTCAGCAGACCTCAGCAAACAGGCAGTGGTGGTGTGTCATCCCCGGGGAGGGATGGGAGCAGGGTGAGCACAGGCTCCCCCACCCCCGCAGCACGGCAGCCCCATCTGAGGCGGCCACCAGCCTCGGGCCGGCTTCTTGTAGAAGCCCCTCACCTCTGGGACCTGGAGAGATCACCAGCCACTGGCCGTGGCCAGCAGCGTGGGCCAGCACGTTTCACATACATTTGCATTTCTTGTTAAAAAGTCCGCTGGAGCCGTAAGAAAACCTGCTTTTCTGCACTCTAGCCATGATCAGCAACTGCCACCATGGGGAGCCAATGAACCAGGGTCCGTCCCACAGCCGCCATCCACCGCCAGATCAGCGGGTCCTCTGCCCGACCCTGCCGGGTGTCAGCTCCTTCCACACTTTGGACCTCCGCTGGTCAAAGGGGGATGGGGGGGCGGTGCAGGGGAGGAGGCACCCGCCTCTCCACTGGGGCTTCCTCCTCCGGCCAGGACTCCCCCCACCCACCGCCCAGCTGCAGACAAATCCAGGCCCCCAAGACAGCCCCCGGCGCGGGGAAGATGGAAGCGGGCAGCATTCACTTGCCGTCTGGTGGAACAGACCTGTAGGCGACGGTCTGCTTCGCCGTCTCAGCTTTTAAAATGACCATTTGTGGTATCATAGAACTCTCTAGAATTTTACATTTAGTTTTTCAGTGTGAAGAAGACTTAGCAGATATCAGAACATTTAACAGCTGGTGGGTTGTAACCCACCTTTTAAAGTGTTTGTCACAAGGCACTCCAAATATTAGCCTGAGATTCAGACAGGGAATGAGATCGCCGTGAGGCCGTGGGGGCTTTGTGGGGCACCTGCGGCTAAGCCTGGGCTCGGCTGGGACCTTCAGCCTCCGACACAAGGAAATGTTGTGTCTGATGGACCCTTCATCGACACAACAAATAACTTTAAGAAAGAGGAGCTTAGCTCCTGGAATAAGTAAAATGACTTAAATTCTAGATAAATATATTTGGTGCATAAGTCAATATGGGCTTGGTTTTTAAAGTTCATCTATAGAAACGGAAGTTTTTTGCCTTCAAGCTGGAAGAGAAAGATATCTAAGCAAATGGTGCCTTCTATTTGCGCTGTGTGCTCAGGGACCCTGGGAGGGCTGTGGCCCTCAGAGGGGCAGCCTCCCCAGAAAACGCCCCCTCCTCGAGGAGGGGGTTCTGCTGCTCCCGGTGGAATTTCCTGGTGTCACGAGGGTCCCATGTTCATCTACTCCCCCCAGGGCAGTGAGGAGGATCTGGGCAGGGGAAGGGAAGATGGTCCTTGTCCCTCGGATGTTGGCGGAGGCCTGTAGCCGGACTGAGTGAGCGTCTGAGCCCCTGGGGTCTCTGTATCACACCATCCTCCCAAGGGAAGGCACAAGATAGGGCCCTACCTGGGACCCTGCTTGGGACTGGGTAGGCTAGAGGGCAGCCAGCTTGGGGTGGGAACGGGGGCGTTCCTGTCCCCATGTGGATTTCTGTAGGGTGCCTGGGACTTGCACGATGGTCTCCCAGCTTCCCCTGCGGTCTCAGCTCTGGGGGTGCGCAGGGGTGGTGAGGAGACCTGCCCCCAGGCCGGCTCCCCGTGTCCCCTGCATAGCCTCCCAGCCATTCCCAGGGGCGTCTGTGAGTGACCACAGGTCCTCGAGTTGGACGGAGGTGGCCAGCAATCCTGGCACAGAGGCCTCTACACTTGAGCGTGAGTCTGCATTTCGGGCTCAGAGGTACTGTCCAACACTGGGCTTCCACGTCCTTGTGACTCAGCAGTCCCATCCACAGCGGGCTGGCCTGCGCTGGTGTCTGTGACCTGTGGCCCTGACCCCCGGGGCACTTGATTCCTGCTGCAGACAGGCAGACGCATTCCAGCACTAAAGGTCGTGAGGCGCCCTGCCCTGCCCTGGGACCTGCGGATAACTCAGCTCCCACCCTGTCCGCTGGGGCGCAATGGCCCCTCCCATCCTCCTCCCAGCCCCCTGTCCCTCAGGACAGGGCCCCCTCTCAGACCTGCCTGCCCTGGGCCTCCCCTCCCCACCTGCCGGCTTAGGCAGATGGGTAGCGCGGGGCCGGAGGAACCTGCAGCTGGGGGTGACCAACCACAAAGGGCAGGGCCCCGAGTCTGCGACCCGGCAGATTCGAGCTCCCGTCTCCCCCTCCTGCAGCCTCCCCACCCCCTGCCTCCCTGCCTCCGTGGCCTCCAGTCCTCTGTCTCTCTTGCTTGCATGTGCTCACGTCTGAGGCACACGTTCTACAAGAGAGACCCTGCCCTTCTCAGGGGCACCTGACTCTGACATTTTCTATTTTGTTAAACTAAAAAGAAAGCAGAGCCAGTCTCACTAATGGATGTATCCTGACGTTTCCGTTCTATGTAAGGACACCAGCCAGGGCAGCAGCAGACGCGGGGGTCTCGGGCTTGGCTGAAGAGGTCTCTGGGGCCCACCCAGAAGGTGGAGGGGGAGGTCGCCGCTGGCTTTTGCTTTGTTTTCCCAGCTCCAGGGTGAGACTGCCTTGAGCAGCCCAGTGAGCTGGGTTTAAGGACCGTGATCTGCTGGGCGGGCACAGCGCCCCAGGCTCTGTGCTGCGTTTAGGACCCAGGACCTTTGGGAGGAGGAGGGCAGCAGGCAGTGTCTCCTGTGGGGGACAGAAGAGCATAGGACGTTACTCGTGAACTCATCTCAAACAAGGCGACCTCTTGTTCCGCTGTTGGTAGTCGGGAGGCGGGTAAAGGCCATGAGGTTGCTGGTCAGATGCATCCACGAGATTAGAGGGGATTGTGGAATCAAAACAAGAAAAGCCAAGCAGGGAGAATCCACTTACCCTGTAAATCACCTATTTCCCTGATGCGGAGCCTTTATTAAAATGCTTCTCTCAAAGGAAAAATCTCACGGCTTTTCTGGGCTTTAACACCCAGACTTTGCATCTAAAGGTCATTTGGCAAAGAGTGTAAATCCGATGGTAAAGTGCAGTGTGGACGGGGGACTCAGACGTGGCACAGACAGAAGCAGGGGGAGAGCAGACTCTCCCCTCTCAGGGAGGTTGCTTTCTGCAGCGGGTTAGTGTGGAAGGAAAACAGGTCTTTAGGTGTTTCTGAAATTAGTTCCACTTGTATCAAAAGCCTGCCATCTCCTTGGAGAATAAATATAGCTCTTGTGAGTCAAGCCCCGTGGGGGGATTTACCAGAACGATAGATTTTTAGGTGTAATATAGGACCTTCCACTCATTCATGCACCCATCCACTGTCTATGCTTGTACTACTCATCCGTCTATGTGGCCATCCATCCAGATACTCCTCCATCCATCTATCCATCATCTGTCCACCCATCTATCTACCCATCCATCCACCCATCCATCATCCACCCATCCATTATCCATCCATCCATCATCTATCCATCCATCATCCACCCATCCATCGATTCATCCACCCACCCGTCCATCCATCCATCATCCACCCATGCATCCGTCCATCCAGTAGCCATCAACCCAAGCACCATCCATCCACGTATTCATCCATCCATCCCTCTACCGTCCACCCACCCAACCATCATCATTCCATCAACCCAAGTGCTGCACATCAACCTTCCATCCACATATTCATTCCCCCGTCCCTTCACCGTCTATCATTCATCATCCGTCATCCATCCACCCACTCTCCCATCCATTCTTCTATCCCTCCTTCCTTCTCCTCCTCTGCCTATCCATCTAATCACCCATCTCTCCATTCACCAAACCCTCACCTGTGTTCCTGTAAACGTCCTCCCATTCACTCATTTATGTGTAAATAGATACCAAGTGCTACTGTCAACCATGTAGCAGGCCTACTCAAGACACTGGCAGGAATGAATAAGACCAGTTCAGTCTTTGCTCACAGGGGAGCTCCCAGCCCACTGAAAAGAGAGACGAGGAGTATCTCCATGGGAGATGTGGGACCCCTGCTGGAGAGGGGAGTTCAAGGAGCACTGACCAGGGCTGCCCCAGAAGCAGGGGTTACAGCAAACTTCCAGACGTGATGTCCAAGAGAAGCTGGGATGGTGTAAGGAGTCAGCAGTGGGAAAGTGGGGAATGGGAGTGGACAGCAGATTGTTCTGGAGAGAGGGACAGGCAGAGGAGAAGACTGGAGAGGTGTCTGGCGAGGCTGGACCCAGCGTGTGGCCTCAGGGAACCTGAATTCCCATGCTGGGTGGACCCACCTCTGTTAGTTTCCTGGGGCTGCTGAGTAAGTCCCCAAAGCCGGGCGGCCGAGCACAGCAGAAATGTGCTCTCACTGTTCTGGAGTTCGCGTCTGGCTTGGGGCAAGGCTGCTTCCTTCCATCCCCCAAGAGTCTGCTCCATGCTCCTCTCCCAGCTTCAGGCGGTGACCTGTGATTTCTGGCCACATCCCTGCAAACTCTCCCTGTCACATGGCCTTCTACCTGATGCGTCTGCGTGTGTGTCTTTCTTCCCTTACAGGGTCACCAGTCACACTTCATGTGACCTCATGTTAACTAATTACATGCTGGCCCATGTGCTTCCCGCGTGGGAAGACCCCTTCTTGTGAGCCACCGCCGCCAGCACTGCACAATGAGAGCCGCTCGTGTTGAAGGGGTGGGACAACGGGGTGCTCACAGCTCGAATACCCCCGAAATGACACGAACATAGCAGTCACTGTACACTTCCAGGGACGGTCATGGCCTGAGGTGCTGCGGCTGACACTTCAATGTCTCCTGCGGGGGGACATGGTTTACCTACGGTGCCGCCCCGGGCGTCCGCGCCGCTTGCCTGCGGTCCTCTCCTGCTGAGCTGACACGCACGTGCTCCCAGAACTTCTGTCGTTCCCGTTTTGCGTTCAGGACCGTGCGCACGGGAGTCCCACACCATGTGCGCGCTCTGTTGGGTGCAGAGCTCTGGGGGGGATTGGGGCGTTTGGGGATCTACCGTATCCCGGCTGGAACTTCTGAGAAGCAGAACCTGAGCTGGGCGCGTGCCTGGCTCCGAAGGAGACGCTCTCAGAGAGCGAGGAGGAGCCGGAGGAAGGACGGATATGGTTTCAGGTGGGGTCGAGGCCAGCCTGACCCTCGGGGGCTCGGGAGTGCACTTCTACCCCAGACCGTGGTGCCGGCGCCTGCGCGTTCGAATCTGTCGGCCTCTGGCAGCAGCCACCACGGGCCGGGCTCGAGTCCCAGGCGCCTGGGGGGCGGGTGTCCTGGGTGTTGCAGGGGCGAGTCACACCCCCAGCAGGTGGGGAACAGTCACACCCGGCGGTGGGAGGACTTCCATGTGGGGGGGCGTCAGCAGGCCCCAAACCTGGGTCTGCTACTGGACGGTCAGCTTCATAGGCAATGCAAACCCTTTCCCAAGTGCGTTCGCTAATTTCCTCTCTTACCCGAAATGTAGCTGGGTCCCCGGCTCCCTTCTGCTCACTGCCGTGGCTGACGGCGGCTCAGATCCAGCTGCTGGGGCAGGTGGCAGGCGGCGTCGCCTCCCATCTGCTTTGCACCCCCTCATTCCTCACATGCTGAGTGTCTTTTCGCGAGGGCGTCCACCACTGGGACACGCCTCCTTTGCTGTGAGCCCGCCCACTTTCCTAACTGGGTTTTGTGGCGGCAGAACTCGTCATACACACACATTTGTTTTCTGCCCACCAGGACCAGATGCGTGTCTCGTCATTCACAAACCCCTTCATGCCACAACCGGGTTTGTGCTCATGAGGAGACTTCGGCAAACGTCTAAAGGAGAAGGACCGGTCGCCAAGGGAACCTGAACTGAGGGAACTCTCAGTCCCGCCCGCTGATTTCCAGGGGAGCCCCTGGGGGAGGTTGAATCGGTCAGCAGTGGCCAAGCACAGCTGTGTAGAGAAGCCTCCTGAAACTGGAAAGGACGGGGATCAGAGAGCGTCCAGGCAGGTGAACCAGACTGCCTCCCTGCGCCACCACACTGGCACCCGACTGCGGGCGGACGGAAATTCTTTTGCTACAGACCTCGCCCTGTGATCTCGTCTTCCGGAGGCTGGTCCGCACCCTTGACCGTTCTTGGGAAGAAGCCAGTAATTTAGTGAGTGGACTAGTCTCCCTGAGTTCTGTGAGCCACTCCCGCAAATTAGCCGAACCCGAGAAGGGGACTGTGGGAGCCTCTGACTCATGGCCATTTGGCCAGAAGTACAGGTGATGCCCGGACTTATGACCGATGTCCGCAGTGGCCACTGCAGTGGCAGTGGGGTGCTCGCGTGGGACAGAGCCCTTAGCCTGTGGCATCGGACGCCAAGTCCAGGCAGACGGTGTCAGGGGTGAGTCAAAGTGCAGGACACCCTGCTGGGGCTGCACAGACTTGCTTGGGCTAGGGAACCCTGCCTCATGTCGGAACCGGATTCAGAATCAACACTGACCACGGACTGATGATGTCCCCAGTTTTTATTGACTTGTAGGAGTTCTTTATATATTGAGATCACTTCCATATGTGGCTCAGTTCTGGGCAGCGTATGGCTGTCTGTCCGTGGGCCGTCTACGCAGGAGCCCAGCCCAGGCCCCCGGGGCCAGGACACCGGTGGAACTCCTGTCGCAACCCCAGGGGTGTGGAGACAAGACCTCTCAGACATGCGGGGTGGCCAGGCTCCACGGAAGCAGGTCTCTGGGACAGTCGGAGAAGTGCTCGCGCCTGAGCCATGCCTGGCTTCCGTGGGGGCCTCTGCCGATTGCTGTGGACTCCGTGTCTGTGGGTGTCCACGTGCACATCAGTGAGTGTCCACGTGCCATGTGTATGGGCCCAGGTGCACGTACGTGTGTCTATGTGCACAATGTGTGTGTCGGCATGCTGTGTCAGTGCGCGTGTCGTGTGCATGCGCGTGTGCAGCCTGTGTGTCTGCATGCTCATGTGGGGCAAATGTAGCTTGCGTGCTGAGTGCACACAGGTGCGTCCCTGTGAGTCTGGGGATACGGAGGAAGGACAACCTGACCCCCAGGAGTTCGGGGGCGTCTTTCTCAGTCCGAGATGTCTGGCCCCACGGCTCTCCCAGGTACGTGACTCCTGCGAGGCTTCCTGTGGCGCTGTGGCCACCATCAGGCCGTTTTACCAGCTTCTTCCAGGGACCTGCAGGTGCCCATGCTGCCCCTGGGGGAGGGCCCAGCTGGAACAGAACGGGCCAGGGTCCTACCTGTGCTACAGGAGGCCACCAGCAGGAGTCTGCGTGGACCTTGTCTGCTCCTGAGGCCCCTTGGTGACTGGTGGCAGGGGCCTGATGGCACTGTGGCCCACGTGGCTCATGCCCTTGGGGCAGGTGTCTTGGCCCCCCCGGTGTCTGTTGTGATGGCTCGTCTTCCCCTTCACATCCAGGGGTGGGCAGAGGTGGAGACACCGTGGGGACAGGGCCCTAGGGAAGCAGCGTGGGCAGCTCTGGATGGTTGAGGCGTGGCTCACTGGCACATGGCTGGGGATGGAGCTGACCCGAGGGCTTCGTGTGTGTCCCGTGGTCCCTGATGAAGTGACACCTGAAGGAAGCACGGCATCTGTCGGGGGATCCGAAAGACGAGCGATTGCACGGGGGCGGCACGGAGCCCTTGTGTGCGTGAGCCGCCAGGATCCTCCGTCGGGGGCCAGGCTGGGGGCCTGGAGGGAGGGACCAGTGTCCTAGGAGGTGAGTCATGGCCTGACGGGACAGACCCGCTGCCCGAGTGTTTAGGTCACGGAGCGGCATTGGTGTCTACTCCAAACTTAGTGAGAAGCCATACATGTCTCCTCTGGGCCGTGGCCAGAGTTGACTGGCATCTAGATCGACCCTTTTGGCTCCAGAGTGGACAAGAGATCCTCTGGGGGCCAAGGGTAGGGAACCATTCAGGACCCTGGTGTCCTGTCCCCAGAAGACAGGCTTGAGTGGGGTGGCGGCAGTGGTCCGAATGCCTGGCTGGAGTCTGGACACGCGGGGAGCCCGCGGGGGAACTGATGGCAGAAGGCGGCTCAGGAGAGGAGGGCTGGGGTGGCAGGGCTGGTGGGTGTGAGGGGAGTCTGCAGGCTGGGGTCCCGGGTCCGGGTCAAGCCCAGCGGTGCTCTCTCCGGGTGGGGGCAGCAGGGGAACCACAGCTTGAGCCAAGAAAGGCACCCACACAGCTACGGTCCATTTTCCCACATGGATTTATTGTTGCCGACGACTCACGTGAGGTGCCGACTACGGATACAGACAGACAGACAGACAGACGCTGATGACACCACTATCTACACAGAGCACTCAGGGTGCCGGCCCCCGCCATCCACGAGCTGGTTCCCTGAGCGGCCAGCTCCTCAGCCCTGGGCACCAAGGGCCCCTCGCAGGCAATGGCCGCACGGGGTCACTCAGCACGACCTCTCGGGGCCCGGGGTACAGGCTGCGTGCAGCCTCTGGGGTTCTGGCGGCCAGGTCCCCTTCAGGGCGACGCCAGCGTGCAGGGAGCAGCGTGGCTGCCGTCCTCCCTTGGTGCTGCCAATGTGCACACAAATGGCAACTGGGACATCACGGAGAGGTCTTCAGAAGCCAGCCCTGCCTCCTGAGGATGGGTCTCGGCTCACAGGTAGACATGATTTGAAACAGCCGTTCCCCAACATGGATGGTGCTGCTGCGGGGGGGACGTGACCCGAGGAACAGAAGCCCCAGCAGCGGCTTCCTTCCCAGGTCCCGGGACCCCAGGCCACCTGCCGTGGGCGCCTGGCAGGGTCAGGGCCTGGGGGTGAGGGGCACATGCCCCTGCCTCCTGGGGCCGGGGATCTGCAGCGAGGTGGCCGTGACTGTGCGGCCCACGATGGGCAGGGGTGGCGGCAGCGTGCATGGACCCCCATTGTGTTTCTGTCCGCTAGAAGGAAGTACAGAGCGTCCCCATCACATACACTGGGACCCTGGGCAGGTTCCGTGCACACGAGGTGCATGGTGTGGGGACACGTGGTGGCCCCACTTTATTGCCTTTTGTGGTTTCCCCAGGGCACCTTCTACACAATTAGGCAACATATGACATGTGGCTCTTCTAGTTGGAGCAAAATAAAATACCCAGGAAGTCACGAGCCCTGGGCTGTCAGCTGCCACGATCACCACTTTTCTTCTCAGCACATGGGTGACAGCAAGACCCGCACTCGGGGCAGCCGGTGGGGGGTGGCGGTGGGAGGGAGTGGGCTCGGCACAAACAGAACACGGACGGACGGCTTCTACCTGCAGGAAGGGGCACGGATCTACGTTACGTGGTCACAGAGACAAGCACGACGGCCAGTCCTCTCCCGGCGGCAAAGGAAGGATGCACGGAGCCGGGAGGCAGAGGCTCCGTGTGGTTCTGGGAGAGCAGGAGTCCCGCAGCCGGCGGCCCCGCCTTTCTCTCTCAGCTCAGGGTCTCTTCTTTGCGGGCATCTCTCCTGCGCTGGGGTGGCCGTCCGGGCCCCCTGCCCGCCGGCTACACCAGGAGCCAGTGGCGAAGCTAGGAAGGAAACAGGTTTCTTCAGAAGCAAAGCAGGGGGCGACCTGGCTCCCGGCGGCTCCTGGCTGCCCACCCAACAAGTTCCGGGAGACGCCGCGCAGCCCAGGAAGCTCAGGTCTGATGCCCATGTGAACCTTCCAGAAACCCGCCTCACGCACACACCCTTAAGTTAAATACGTAGATGTGAACGACCTCCAGCCTGTGCAGATGCGTACGAGTAGGTCTGCGGGCAAAGCGCAGAGAGCACTGCTGCCGCGAGGGCCCGGCCGGGAGCAGCAGCCACCGCAGCCCCGGGGGCAGGGGCACATCTGAGGCGGGACAGATGGTGGGGGGGCAGACCAGGGATGGCCCGAGGCCCCCTTCTGTCGCCTCCCTGGAGCCTCTGCTCCCACCCCAGGGCAAGGCTGTACCCACACTTGTGTCTCACTTGGCATGAGCTCCAGGCGCGCCGGGGAGGCCGCGCTCACCGCTCGGGGAGGCCAAGAGTGACCAGCACGGGTGTGGAGTTCCCCAGCAGATGCGGCTGCCCACTACCGTGCGGCTGTCGCTTCCGTGTGGCTCTGAGCACGAGCCGTGCGGTCACGAAGAACGGCGAGAACTAAGGGTGAATGCTTCAGACCGAGCGCCACAGGCCCTGTCCCGAAACAGCCACACCCGGGGTAGGAAGAGGCCCGACCCCCTGCGGCCGGCACACGGCTGACCTGGGGCTGGGCTCCCCAGGGGCCGCATCGGGGCGGGTAGCCCCCGCCCAGCAGGGCCATGTAGGGCACGCAGGTGGGACGGAGCTGGCCCTAGAGCTCCACGGGGACGCCCCACTGCAGACCGATCGACTTTTTGGGAACACAGAAGTATCTCCAGATGCAAGGAGACGATGGGGGCAGGGGGCATGTGGACCAGAGCAGGAGAGTGTTTGCCTCGGGGGTGGATGGGGGAGCCTCAGGCTGCGCACGGGAGTTATGATCACTGTGAACTTTCTGTGCGAAAGTTCAAGCGGTTTGATTTTTGGATAAATGACTCAAAGCAGCTGTGTGTGCACTGACAAGAAGGTGTTGCACGACGGTGCACCCGAGTCACCACATTCACCAAACTCCTGAGAGACCGTGAGAACTCGAGGGCAGGGCAAGTGTCACACAGCAGAGCCCCGAGGGGAGCCGCGCAGGAGGCAAGGTTGTGAGGCACGACTGCGACGTTCCCCAGACAGACAAAACACATGGATGTGCAGACCCCAGACATAGGCACGGTCTCCAAGCGGCAGCCAAGGGGCACCAAGAACGCACGAGAACGCGCAGTCTCACAGCACTGGAGACAGTGGTTGAGACCCTCCTTCCTGAGAGGGGCCAAATGAAGACGTTTCTGGACACACAAGAGTGGGGAGGTTGATCGAGAGATCTCCTTAAAGGAAAGTCTGAAGGATGTTTGATGTTAAAGCCAGAAAATGATGCTCAAAGGAAAGATGTAGATGTCAAAAAGTCGGGTAGAGAACTAAGTAGTCTCGTGCACGTTAACCCAGAGAGCCTTTCTGTACAACAGAGCATAATTGTAACAGTGCCTAGTTTCTGGGTTAGAAAAGACAGAAATGGAGCACTGGGCACTAACAGCATGATAACTAGCAGGAGAAGTCCTAAGCCCTTGTGACGTTCAGGACGGGGTTGAGATACTGTGTCACTTCACGCGTGCAAAGGGAGGCTGGTATGTCACAATTCCAAAGATAACTGTAAAGGAGTGACGTACAGGTCTGTAAGCAAGTACATGAGTGTGTAAGTTCCATACAGAGAGAAAACATTAAAAAAGGGGGGAAAAGCAAATCCCCCAAAGAGCAATCCATATAAAGGTAAGAAAGGAAAAAATGCACATTAAAAATGAAGCAAAAAGAGTTAAAAAGCCTAGAATCAAGCTGAAAATACCAAAAATCACAACAGATGTAAAGGGACTCATCTTTGTCAGTACAAAGTCCCAGGCGTGTACCGAAGACGGCTGCGTTCTGAGATCGTGGCAAAGGCGAACACAGAAACTCTGTAGAAGGTGCTTCCGGCAAACTGAGGGGAAACCTGCTGCAAGTACCATGTCAGACCAGAGGACCGTCAGCGCAAAAGCAGCTCGAGGGAGAGGGGATGTGGGAGGTCCCAGGGGAGACGCGGCCATCCCAGACGTGTGGTTACCCCGGAAAGCAGCTGCACGATATATAAAGCAAAAAACTGGGGGGATGGTGGGGGGACACCTGGACAAGTTCGCTACAGTGTGCAAACCCGTCCCAGTTCTCACCGGAAGGAGAGCTGAAGTCAGCGACGTGCTGCTCGATCTGAGCGGCAAGGCCACCAGTGCAACGTGACAGGCGCAAGGAGGAGCGTGTGCCGCCAACTACAGGACCCACTTGCATCCACAGATGTGCATCCCGTCTGCCATGGTGGGTCAGGGGTTCTGCCACTCCGAAGTCCTCATGTGCCCCCAAGAGCACGTGACCAGATGCAATCATATCAGACTCTGATCCCCAAAAGATCCACGAAACATCCCCATAGATTTGGGGATTTGAAAGCAAACTTCAAGCAACTCACGGTGGACAAAATCACAATGAAAACTAAAATCTCCTTAACACCAAAGGATAAGGCCAAGGCTGTGCTAAGTGTGGCCACTGCGCCCCAGACAAGGCCTCGAGAGCTTCTACCGGGAAAGAAGAGAGCTTGAGAACGAGGGACCTAAGGTCTCATTTGGGGAGTTAGCACAAGTGCAAGCGAGCAAATCCAAGGAAGGGACGGACCCAATCCTGCCACGGGCCTGGTGAGACCTCCACCCTCTCCCACTGGAGGCCCCTGGCCTCCCGGCTCTCTGCAGCCCCCACCCCAACAGTCTGCAGCAGCCTGAGTGTCCCCTGGGGTCGGGGTCTGACAGAGCACCCCAGCATCCCAACCCCGTGAGGGCAAGGCTCAGAGCTGTTTCGGGCCCTCTCCCTCCACCACTTCAAGCCTCTCCCTGCTTCTGCTCCCTCTTTCTCCCAAGCTTTCTCATTCTGCCTACTGTGTGCCCCCCATCAATTCAGGGGTCCCCGGAGATGGCCCCAGGCGGCCCCTGGGACCGGTGCACCAGCATTCTCCCGCCTTCCCCAGCGAGCTTTGTGGCCCGCAGGGGCCCACCGCCTAGGAGCTTGGGGAAGGCCTCTGAGTCCTCCCTGCGGAGGGCGGCAGGGCGGTCGGCACTCACCCTGAACTGACGCACCTCCCCGCTGTCCACCAGCTCCCGCTCCTGCTCCGGGGTGATGGCGTAGGCCAATTTCTGGAAGAGAAGGACAGGCCGTGGGCAGCAGTGCGCTCCGCAAGGCCGGGCCCCTGCTGACAGCGGTCAGACGCTGGGGCTGAGCGCTGGGCCTCCCCAGACCCTGTGGCCGAGCTCAGCGCAGGGAGCACAAGCCGCTGTCTCCGTAGCACGCTTGCCACGGGCTCTGAGCGAGGGCGCACGGCATGCAGGCCCCCGGGAGTCTCGAGGCCAGGGGACCCTGGGGCGGGGGCGGGCTCAGAGTCCGGCCCCTCGGCTGCAGGCCGCGCCTCCGTCCCCCCACCCCGGGGGCCTTGGCTGGGCCCTGCGGGCATGGAGAAGCGTGGGAGGGGGCCCCACTGCGTGGTGCACCCTGCTTTGCGGCCCTCCCGTCCCGCCCTCCCTGGAGCCCCTGGGACCCCGCCGGCCCAGGCGTGCCCTGACTGCCGAGGACCGCTGTGCGGGGGAGCCGTGGGTGCCGCCGCAGGACCAGGCTGCCCGTGGGCCCGGGAAACACGCGGGCGTGCGGGGCGCTCCTCCCGGGGAGGCCGGCGCCGGGGGGAGCAGCGGTGCCCGGGGGACCGGCCCCCGCCGCCCCCGTCCACGTGGCCTCGCCCGCGCCGCCGCGCGCCCGCCGCAGCCGGAGGAGCACGCGTGAGCGCGCGTGAGCGCAGACTCGGGCAGACGCGCGCAGGCGTGCGCGGGAAGGACGGGTGGACACGCGCGCGCACGGCCACGGGCGCACGCACGCGGACACGCACACGTGGATGCGCATGGGCGCACGCGCACGCACGCCCGGCCCTCTCCGGCCGGCCCTCTCCGGCCCGCCCCTGCCGCGGGCTCGTCCTCCACCGAGGCCGCTGCCCGCGCCGGTCCTCCCCGCGAGTCGGACCGGAGGGGCGCCCGCCCGCCCGCGCTGCGGGGTCCCCAGCTGCCAGGGCGGGGCAGGCCCGCGCGCGCACGCACCTCCCGCAGGGAGCCGGGCAGGCTGCAGAACTTGTAGGCGGCGTAGATGGGCACCATGGACATGGAGGACGTGGCGATGGCCCAGCCCAGCGCGTTGGCCCAGTCGGGGAAGACGTAGGCTCCGTAGTGCGGGGGCCTGAAGGTCACGATGCTCACCACGACCACAAACTGCAACCGAGGGCGGAGGGCGGCTCTCAGCCGGCGGCGGGCAGGTGGGACCCGGTGCCCGGTTCACCCGGAGGGTCTCCCCGACTCGGCCGCGCTGGGGTCCGGCTCCTGCAGGCGGGGGCGGGGATGCCCATGGCCCACGCCCACCCCCGTGTGCGGTGCCTCCCAGGTGGTCATGCTGGGGAGACCCCGCCTGGCTTATCCGACGTCCACACCAGCCCCTCAGCCCTCCGAGCACAGCCCGCATGAACGTGCTGGAAGCAGGCCCCAGGCGTGGGGTGGGGCCTCGGGAGCACCCGAGTGTCCGGGCTCAGCTCAGGGAGACACTGCCGGTCATGGCAGCCGCGGGACTGCGGCTCCCTCCCTCCATGCCTGCCTGCCTCTCTGTCTCTGTCTCTCCGTCTCCTCTGTCTCTGTCTCTGTCTGTCTCTGCCTCTCACTAGCTGGGTTGGTGCAGGACAGCAAACTCCTCATCTGTTGCGGGTCCCAGACATGCCAGGGGTCAGGGAGACGTGCATCTCTGTGAGTAGCTCCTGCAGCTCTCTGCTCAGAGCAGGACAATCCTTGAACGGCCCCTGGGGTCACCTGTCCAGACTGGGCAGGACACATCAGGCTCTGTGAGCCACACGAGGACGGCGTCTGCTGCTGTGGGTGGGAAGCAGCTGTGGGCCATGGTAAGGGGATCCGCGTGGCCCTGTTCTAATGAGGCCGGTGCCCGGCAGCCTTGGCCCATGGGCTTGGGCTGGTGTCCTCCGGCCCCAAGGAGAAGCACCAGGCGGCTAGTAGATGTGCTCTCAGCGGCTGTGCTGTGGCAGCATCTGAGTCACTCCTGTTTTTGGCATTTGAGTCCTCGAGCCCCCCTCCCCCTAGAAGTCTCAATTCCATGACTGTCCTCAGGGGAGGAACCAGCCACTGGCCGCTGGCCATGCTCAGCTCTGGCCTCCCTCCATGGCAGAGCTGCGAGGAGTGGGGTAGAATCCCCGTGGGTCCTCCGTGAGGTTTCTCAGTGGGTCCAGAGGGTGGGGGCCACCTTCCGGGGACCACGGAGGATTGTACGGGACAGCCCCCTCCCCAGCCACACAGGAGCAGAGAGCCGGTGTGTGCGGCCTCGGGGGACCTGGGCGGTTGGGGGGTGCTTACCAGGAGGAAGCAGGGGCTGACAAACTTCCAGCACAGCCTCCAGTAGAGGCTGGGCCGCTGCCCAGTCATCTGCTTGATGTCCTCGCTGAACTGCCTCACGCCTGCGGTACGAGAGCCATGCGGCCGGTCAGGACGGCGCCCAGCCTGCCCGGGGTCCCCCCCCCACTTCCTGTAGCTCCTCCCCGCCAGACCTCCCGGGAGCCTGCTGGCTGGGTCCCCACGCGTGTTCACTGTGGCCACACCTCAACCTGAGTCATGTGCCCCGAGCGCCCTGCCCTCTCTCCCTCCTCTTCCTCCCACAGCCCTTCCTCTCATGCCCTGGGCTGTCCTGTCTCCCCTCGGTCGGAACTACTGCTTTTTTTCTCTTAAAAAAAATTCTGGTTAAATGCACAACATACAAAGTTACCATTTGAGCCATTTTTATGTGTGGCGCTCCGAGGCGCTGACTCACACTGCTGTGCGGCTGTCACCACCATGGGACGGTTCTGGCTAGAACCGTCCCATCTCCCCGGACGGAAGCGCCATCACCGTGCAGCGCTGACTCTCCCCTCCCCCGCCCCGCACGGCCGCAGTCACACCAGCACGTCACGCTGCCACACTGTCACACTCTGTCTCCCGGGTGTGCAGTCCTACGGGGTTTGTCCTATTATGGCCGGCTTATCTCACTCAGCATGGTGTTCTCAAGGCTCCCCTGCGTCCTGGCAGGTGTGAGAGTGTCCTTCCTTTCAAGGCTGTATTTGCCATCATTACTTCTTAAGGAGAGCTACTTCTAGAGATACTTCTAGCTACTTCCGGAAGCTCAGTGAACTGGCACTTTCTCTAGGACATCTCGCCGGTGATTTCTCTCACCATGAGTCTGGCCTGGCTTCCGCTCAGACGACCACAGCTGGTCCACTGAGCCCCGGGTGAGTCTTGCGGGTGTCACACTGGGGACCCGTCGGGAAGACTCCTCTGTTCAGAATTCCCTCTGTGCACACCAACCCCATCATCAGAACCCCGGACACGGAGATGGACCAGGGGCGCACGAGAAGGGAGAAGGGTGAACCCAAGGCCAGTCCCTGGGCCTCTCTGGATTCGGCCCCACGAGTGGTCAGGGCAGACCACGGCCCCTCTCGGCGCTGGGCTGTTGGCTCGAAGACCATCAGGGACCCTAGGTGCACAGAGAGCCTGACACACTCTGATGCATCGTGCAAGAAACACAGACTGCGTTTGGGTCAGGGATGGGAATAGCCGTTTGGGGAAACCACATGGACTCCGTCTCCCGAGGGTCTGGGGTGCGCGTGGTCGCCAGCGTCCCTCCCACCATCGCCAGGCTCATGACCGAGGGACGCTTTTGGGGCACTTCCTCTCTTTCCCTGGGGGGTTTCCTTTGGGGACAGGGGACAGAGCCCCATTCTAAAGGATCAAGTATTGATTCCAGGTGCTAATAAAAGCACAGAATGCAGTATCTCCCTTTCCTGTACAAAAGAAACTAGAATTGAAAATCTGTTCCAAAAATATGAGCTATATGTCAGGGGCAACCTCTCGAAGCCGACATGCTTCTTCAGGCCACGCTGCCCACAGCCCTGAGGCAGAGGCCGTGTGCCCTGCATGACACTAGGGTTCCCACGGGGCCGGGGGGCGGGGAGCCGGTGCAGCACAGCAGGCCGTGAGCTCTGGGCCGGGGCTCCCAGCCAGGGAGGGGCGCGCCCGTTCCCAGAGCTGTCCCTGCCGACTGTTCGGAGGGGCCCGGTTGGGTGCTCTCTCCTTCCGGCGCAGAGGGTCAGCACGTGGGGAAGGAACAGGGCCTTCTCCGGCTCGGGGGCCCGCGGCAGTCACAGTGACCAGGATGATTTGGGGGCCTGGCAGGGGCGGGACAACCGTGGCTGCAGGCGGCCCCGTCTCGCCTGGGGACTGGCCACCCACCAGAGGAGTTCCGAGTTCTAACTCAGGAGCCAGTGGCCGGCAGGCCAGCGGTGGCAGAGACGGCGGAGGCTCTGCCCCTGTGAGGAGCTGGCATGTGAGCCGTGGTGCCATAAAGTGTGCCAATCCGCCCCCACCTTGTGGACTGTGTTGCTGGTCCTGGTCCCCAGTGAGGAACAGGCCTGTTTCCGGGCGGACGGCGGGGACCTCCCCTTCACTGGCCCCCGTGAGCCATTCTCCCTCAGCGACCACGAGGCCGTTGGCCTGGCACAATCGGGTGGCTACACGGAATAGTTCTGACCACGGTAAGCATCTTGGGGTGCCCTGGCTAACTGTATTCATCGATGCGGCGAAGCAGACCCTTTCCAGCCTCCTGTCCTCGTGGTGCCGTGGCAGCCACCACTTGAAGCTTCCCGGAGCTGATGTGTCAGGAGGAGGCAGCACAGGGACCGTGCAAGGACGCCAGCCAGCTGGTCACAGTGGACGCACCGCGGCTCCGGAGAGGCTTCGCCCTTACCGTAGAACCAGGCCACCCCGATGGCCTCGACGAGCACTCCGAAGAGGATGGACGTGCCGGCCGCAAAGTGGTCCAGTAGCGTGAAGACATAAATGCCGCCCTGGAAGACGGCGCCCACTGAACTCGGGGTGCTGGGCACAGCACGCCTCCCTGGGGAGCCCGCAGAGATGCTCTCCCCAGGGAGACGCCAGGCCCAGTTTAAACTGGACCCGGCTCACAGACATAGTCTGTCTTACTCCCCATAGAGTCCGATAGGAGCCGCTGGAATTCAGTCCATGCACAGCTTCTCACAGATGTGCCTTTTGCACGGGACTGGGAAGGACCCTCCCCCCCCGCCCCGTCCCTGGCACTCCGGCTGCAATCCGAGGGGAAAGCAATAAAAATTGCAGCGGCCAAACTTGGGAGTGACTCTGTGGGAGGGAAGGTGGCCCAGCCCCGCTCCCCATGGTCAGGCCTCCCCGGCCCCGCAGATCCAACAGGGAGGGGCTCAGCCCAGGCTGCTTCCAAGGGGGCCGTCCGGGAGCAAAAGGACCATGGACCACGGCTATGCCACGTGTGACCACAGCTGCTCCTGGTGACCACGGCCACCCTGTGCAACCACACAGTCCCACACGTGACCACGGCGACCCACATATCATTCCAAGTCGCGGTCCGCCGCTCTCAGTCAGTGCCAGCTGGGCTGCCCGACCCCAAATGCTGACGCGACCTCGCCCGGCGCAGCGAGTGCTAGTACGTACATTGGTGACGCAGAAGAGTGAGAGGAGGAAAGTGGCCAGGACGACGAAGAGGGTGAAGAGCTCCCGGTGCCGGTGCAGCAGCTGGAACTCGTCCACCAGCCCGGTGATCACCGACTCCATTCCGCCCATCTGCAGCCAACAGAGCAGGGGCGCTGCGGGGCGGGGCGCGCTTTGTGTCCAGTCCAGCAGACTTACAGCAGGGGCATGGGCGCGAGTGGGGGCCGCACAGCGTCTGGGACACAGGGTGCCCTGCGTGCAAGCCCTCGGCCATTGGAGCGGGGACTCAGTGGGGGACGCCGTCCCCGACAGGATGTGCTCAGCAGCCCTGCAGCCCACGTGGGTAATGTGGCACCATCTGCCGATGTCACCACAAAACCCCAGCCCGGCCCGCCCACCCCAAACACATGTTCCCCACAGCAGGGCCTTAGTCTGCTCTTGGGGAGGACCTGGCGTGGCCCGGGGCACAGCCTTCCTGACTCTGAGTGTTGTCGTGATGGGGGTCCTCCAAGCCTCCTGCCCTGCGTGGTGACCCTCCTTGCCCTCCTCCTCTAGGACGTGCTGTTCATCCCAGGCAGACGTGTGGTCCAGGGCCGTGGCCCCCCAGCAGTCGTTGACCAGGCTGCCTGGGAGATGACAGCCGAGGGCCAGGGAGTGGGATGTGTGGTTCTCTAAGCTCTGGGGGACGGGGCACCCATGGCCACTCACGGGGACCCTGAGGTCTCAGCTGTTGGTCCCGAGCAGGCAGTGGGGACCCAGGAGCCTGAGGAAGCCCGCATTCTGCTTCCTCAGCTCACTGCCCCACAGTCCGCACACGTACCCGCGAGCACACGCACACCCAGAGGGCCGCACCCGGTATACTCAGTGGGCGGGGCCTGGGCTGCGGCCGGAGCCCTTGCTGGCCTGCTGTGGGTGCAGCCATCCCTCCTGGGGGCTCTGGGGTCAAGGAAAGCGGGAGGGACCGGCCCTGGCTCTGGGCAGTCCTCACTACATTCCCCGCGCTGCCCTCCCACTACTGGCCTGTGTGCGCGTGTCAGGGTCTGTGGTGACCTGGGCAGAGGGCACGGTGGCCACCCCGAGGGAAGGAAGAGGGTTTGGTCCAACACCCCACCCAGGAAGGGCCCCGAGCACTTGTGGGGACCCTCTTCCCACCATGCGGGCCCCCCCTTTGGGGTCGCCTGGGTTTGCCTGCCCAGTGGGGGCGGTGGGGAGGGGCGTGACCGTGCCGCGCAGGGCCCCCTGGCATGTGAGGTGCCAAGGTCACTCACGGCGCTGTCGATCCCCAGGGTGAGCAGCATGATGAAGAAAATGACGGCCCAGGCCGAGGACAGCGGGAGCGTGGCCAGTGCCTCTGGGTAGATGATGAAGATCAGCCCGGGCCCTGCAGACGGGTCGTCCTGTTGCCGCCACCACAGCCTCCGCTCCCCGCGGGGAGATGACCAGCCCCGCCAGCGCCCGCCCTCCGGGGGGGTCCTCTCTCCGCAGAACGCAGGGGACACCAGGCCGGGACTCCAGGTCATGGAAAGCTGACGTCCGCTGGAGGCCCGCACCTTGTTCCTCTGGGTCCTTCTGGTCTGTGTGGGGCTGTGGGAGCCGGGGGTTGTGGGGGTGGAACCAACCCAGAGGGGGGGGGCTACCTGCCCGCGGCCCTGGACAACCTCCCACAGGCCTCCTGGTCTGTTCTCTGCACGTAATAGACATGTGTGCGCCCACACACACGTGTGCTCTCACACATGCACACATGCACACACACGCACGCAGGCTGACACGTGTACACATCTGTGCTGACACGCGCGCACACACGCACGCTCCCACTCACTGCAGTACATTTAGCAACCCGTGAATATTTGTCCGTGCCAGGAATTACTCTGCATCTGATCTTTAAAAACCACGTGACGAACACGGAAATGCTCAGCTCGGCATGTGCGGGAAAGGGGCAGGTTTCTGTGCACGCGGCCGCTCCTGGGACCATTCCCTGCTGGGACACGGGGAGCGGGGCCGCTGCGTGGAAGACAGGCACGCTGGCAGGTGCGCCGCCCCTGCACCTCACCATGGGGTCTGGGTGGGCGTGGGGGGGCCGTGGGCCGGAGGGGGCGAGGGGGGTGGGGCTGGTGGGGAGGGGGCGAGGGGGCAGGGGTGAAGATGGTGTGGGCCTCCGCTGGACTTGCGGCCGTTTGGCCGTGATGACCCCAAAGCAAAAACATTCCCCCCGGAAGCTGTAATCCGTCTCAGGGTCACTTTTAAAGGATGGGCCTGCCTAAGTCACTCGCACGGCCTCCCGCGTCGTTACGCACGAGGACAGAGCTTCCCCAACCTCTCCACTCTCAGTGGGGCCGCGGCGGGAGCCAGCCAGTGGGATCCGGGCTTTGAGGCATCTTTGCAGAGAGCAGAGCCGAGCTCAGGCCTGGGCTCTACGCAGTTCCCGCCCGCAGGCGAGGGTCACCGTCCCCGCACAGGGCGGATGGAAGCTCATTCCGGACAATCTGAAGCCTCCACACCACGAGCCGCAAACCCCGGGGAAGAGGGGGGTCGGCTCCTCGGAACGTGATGTCAGTGTCCTCGCCCTTCAGTTCCGTACCTGAGCTAACATTTCACCCTGTTTTCTTGAGAATTAGAGCTGTAAATGACATTTACTTTACTGGTCGCGGAAATGCACAGAAGACGCTCACTGCACTTCCAGGGCTAATGGAGGTTTCGTAAGCCGCTGCTATTTATTGTAAAAAAGGGCAGAAGCACGGGAAATGCATAAATGCAGCAGTGAGTAAATTTCACTGCTCTGTATTTATTTGCTTTATGTTCCCATTCTCCTGCTTTTATTGGATTTCTTTCCTGGAGGCAAGAATGCGGACTTAGGAAGCACGCGCCCAGCCCCTGCTTTCCCTTCCAGTCCCGGGGGCGGGACCTCTGCTTCCTACTTCCCAAGTGGGATCCAAAGGCGTAGCGCACAAGAGCCAGGAGTCACATGGAGGCTACGGGCGGGGCGGCCCTCTGCTCCCCTCGGCCCCTCGCTGAGCAGCCAACCGGCCCCACTCTGAAGTAAAAAGACTCAGGAGGAGATGAGTCAGTGACACCCACGTGGGCTCTTCTGAGCCTGAGGCAGCCCCAGGAGACGAGGGGCCTTTTCAGAGAAAGTGGAGGGGCGAGGACAGCCTCCAAGGGAAGAGCCCTCCCCACTTACCCCCAGAATGATCTGACGCAGGCCAGGGCTTGCGGTGATCTCAGGAGACCCCGGGGTCCCGGACTGACCCAGTGCCACGGCTTTCCTCCCACGCACGAGGACCGAGCAGCCCCACGAGTGCCCAGGGGGCCCCTTCCGCACCCCACGCCTATACTTGGCCTCCTCCCAGGGCCCAGCCTGCTCGCTGGGTCACCTGTGCCCACTCCCCCCTGCCCACTTCTGCACGCAGACAGCTGGTGTGTGCGGCTGGCTGGGTGAGCGGGCTGGGAACAAGGGTCTCTGTTGTCTGCGTGCCCAAGATTTCATGATTCCTCTGGTTATTACCCAAAGCCCACCTACGTATGTTGCGATCACTGGGGGTTTGGAGGGAAAAGCTTTGGCGCTAATGAAAGGCTTGTGTGCGAATCCACCGGGTTTCTCCCCGGCCTTGCTCTCCCACCCTGCCGGCTGTGTGGCTCGGAAGTGGTCAGGGCTCCCTCCCTGAGCTGTGTGGGCCCCTTCCCCAGTGTAAACAAAGACAAGGCCTACCCTGAGGCCGTGAACCACAGCCTGTCCTGCAGCCCCAGGGCCTCTGCACGGAGCTGGTGGCTAATGGGGCAGGGGTGGGGTGTGGTGGGTGTGTCGCTGCCCTGGAGGCTGTGTCCTTCTACGCACTGCCCCCCCATCCCGAACACATGTGACTCGGTCTCAGGGCCCGCACGTCTCCCTCCTACTGTGTGGGGAAAACACTCGGGGGGACTGGGTGGACACGGCTGTGGGGACGGTGGCCTGCCCTAGGGGGACTCACCGTCCTTGGCCACATCCCCGATGGGCACGCTGTGCTTCTGGGCCATGTACCCCAGGAAGGAGAAGACCACGAAGCCGGAGGAGAAGCTCGTCAGGGAGTTGACAGACGTGGTGATGACCGCGTCTCTGGGAAACAAGACACACGTCCCAGCCACACGCTGCAGGAGGGGTCACTCCCTCCCTTTGTCCTCGATGCACCCCATCCAGGGTCAGGCGGGCTTTGGAGGGTGCTCTTCCGGGGGCTCCCTGGCCCCTCCTGTGGGCGGCACTGCAGACAGGCCCATGCCCAGGGTGGCAGGACCCTCATCGGAGTGGCTCTAGGCTCCGGGTGTGTGCAGGCTTTGGCCCAGGCGGACCCCTGGTAGCCAGCCATGCGCGTCTGCCCGGGAGCCAAGGGCTTCTGACATCAGGACTTGGTGCAAAGGTGGGATGGTCCGCACCGGCAGTGTGGGGGCCCTGGGTGGGCAAACGGAAACCAACGGGGTCCCCACCCACGCTCAGCAGGGGGATGTCTGGCAGGGTGTCTAGATGGCTTGCGCAGACTGGGAGAAATGAGATTTTGGGGATGTCTGGTGGGGCCCCGATGCTATGCGTCTGTGTGTTCCCGGCCTGGGGGACCCCACTCGGAAGGCTGAGAACTCAGAGGGCCAGAGGGAAGTAGAGGTCGGGGAGCAGGGCTGCTGGAGTGGAAGGACATCTCCCGAGCGCCCAGACCTTGGGGGGACTTAAGCAGAGGCTGCCCCGTGTGGGGTGCCCACTTTGCTATGCTTTGTATTTTTACTGCATTTTCTGTCCTCACGATGTGAAGGAAATAAACACAAGACCATAAAGGTCAGAGAAAGCGGGTCCCATGTGGAGTCACTTTTGTTTTTAGATGGACTTTGGGTCCAGCCTTTGGCTGCAGGTCAGCCTGCCCTGGAGCCCAGTGCCCTGAGCACCCCAGGGAGGCCTGGCCCTGGGCACCAGGAGGCAGCGGCAGCTGGGGCCTGGCAGCGGATGGAGGAGGGGGCAGAGGTCGGGGCCCTTGGTGGTGACTCCGGGAGGTGGTGAACACCTTCATCTGCTAGTACTTTCCTTAGAGTAAGAACCAAATTGCCTGTAGCTTCCATGGTCCGGCTCAGAGGCCCCACGAGCATGGCGTGTCCCCCTCCCCGTCTCTGGGGACATGTCATGTCAGAAGTCAGTGGCCCAAAACAATGAATACTGTTACGATGAAATAAATTTAAAAAATTAAAAAAAAAAAAAAAAGAAGTCTGTGGCCTGGCAGACCCTGCGGTGGGACTTACCGATAGCAGTTGTTGGTGAATTTATTGTAGCTGGAGAAGGCGATGAGCACCCCGAACCCAACGCCCAGCGAGAAGCACACCTGGGTGGCGGCATCTATCCACACCTGTGCGGAGCCAGACAAGAGAGGTGACCTCGGGGGTGTGCGGGGCCTGGGACACCAGCTGTCACAGGGCCACCAAGGGCTCCACGGGAGAGGGGGGCTGACACACAAGATCGTCATCAACGAGCCGTCTGAGCCACGCGATCGGGGCAAATGCCGTCTCGGGGATGCGCCCGTAGCGTTCCCCGGCCCGAGAAAGGCTCACGGAGGGGCGCTGTCTGGGTGCTTCATTGGCGATTTCTCCTGAACGGCAGCACCGCTCTGCGCACGGCCAGACTTGTAGGTCATGTACGATGATGCTACGGACATGGCTGCCTTGGTCAGACGTGCCCACGGATGTCCGCGTCTTTCCCACGGCGTTTAAAGCCACAGGCTCACGGTACGCACATGGCGATACCTGCGGAGAGGCCGTGAAGCCCGGACAGCGCATGTGCTCGCCCGGGGCAGCGCAGCTGGGGCGCACACGTGCTGAGTGTAAGCCCGCGGCTCCTAGCTGCACCAACGTGGTATTTAAAAAGCCATAACTGTTCCTGTCAGGGTGATGCAGAGACCACCCGGGGATGTGGGCACTGCCTCGCCCCTACACAGCCCTGGGTGGGGGTGGAAAGCAGCTGAACCCCCCCCCCCCCCGACCACCACCGGCATCACCCCCAGGAGGACCACACCGGCTATCTGAGGGCTCTGGGAGCTGGCTGGCCCTGGGGACTGCCCCTGAGCGTCCAGACAGCCCACGGTGCAGGCCTGTGGGTGAGAACCCTCAGGCCGTGACAGCAGAGCTCGGCTGGGAATGCCCCAGGGTGACTGGCCTCAGTATGACCTCACGAGGGAGCCGGACAGGATGCAGCAGAGGAGGCCGGAACCCAGGGCTGCCGGGCAGTGCCACCGGCCTGCACACCAGGGCCAGCCGAGCCTCTGTCCTTCAGGCAGCCTGCCTGGAGTCTCGGGATCACCCCGCTGTCAGGGACAGTGTGTTCCAGGCAGTGGGCTAGGACTCGGTGTGCTGCCTCAAGTAGCTGAGGGGTGAGTGGGCCAAGGGGCCTCGGCTCTGCCGTCCCGCTTGTGCTGGCCATCAGTCAGCTCTCTTGGCCACCGCAGGCAGGGGCCATAGTCCTGGGAGAGCCCTGCCCCTGCTTCGCGCCTGGCCCTTGCCAAGTCAGTGTCCACCCCTGAGACTTTGCACATGTGAGGCTCCCTCCGAGATGTGCCGCCCGGACAAGTGTCTGGGCCATTGCTCACTGCCGCCTTGAGCACCCAGCTCTGGACCCGGTCCGGGGCCCATCCTGGAACCCACCTGGCAGCCTCTCTGGGCCCACCTGGAACCGCCTTCCTCCACCACTGGGCCCCTCCTCTCCTGCTGGAATGGGAGCCCTCCAGGATGGGACTCTGTGCCCCAGCCCAGACCTGTCCCACCCTGTGCGACTGCCCCAAGGGCTGCAGGCGAGCGAACGAGGGTCTGGATGCCATCTAAGGATGCTGACCCCTAAGGGGGAACCCTTATCCATACAGGGATCCAGAAACAGATCCCCAGGATGCAGGGCAGCCTCTGTGTCAGAGCAGAGCAAGGTCCGGAGTGCCAGGGATGTTGTGGGAAGAGACACAGCAGATGTCCCTTCTGTCCTGTCTGCTCTGGAAGGGCCCCTGTGTGGCACCTCTGCTCCTGCCCTGCCCTAGACCAGCAGGGATGCTGGCCAGGCGTCCAGCCTGCGACGGGCTCCATCAGGTCACTCCGGACCGAACCCCAGGGGATGGGTGAGGGTCAGGCCTGGGATAGGGCTGGGGAGCCCTTGACTTGATCAGGGCCAGCTCCTGCAGCTGTGTCCCTGGGGGCATCTGGGGCGCCTTCCTCCAACAGCTAAACCCCAGAGAAGGATGCCTAGGACCACTTGATCTCTGAATGGGGCCACCAAGAGTCTGGGGATGGAAGAATGGGCAGCACCTGGGCCAGAAGGAACCCCGGGAGGACACCCCAGGATGACCCCAAGCCAGTGAGGTGCCGCCCCTGTGCTATCCAAAGGTCAGCCAGGACCCTGCAGCAGGACAAGGAATGGCTCCACCCTCTGGACTGGGGATCACATGGGCCTGTCCCTTTGGGACCGCAGGCTCACTGGAGCCCAGGGGTTGTAGGCTTGCTCTGTCCTGGTCTATGCCCCTTCCTAGCACCGAGCTGACAGGTGGTTGGAGAGGACAAGATACACTGGTCTACCACCCATCGACTATGTGTTCATCGATCACCTACCTATGCACATAGTTATCCAACCGTCTATCATCTGTCCATCTGTCTATCATCTATGCATCTGTCTGTCCATCCGTCATCCAATCACCCATCTATCCATCATCTGTGTATCCAGCCATCTGTCCATCCATCCATCAATCATCTGTCCATCCATCATGTATGCATCTGTCCATCCGTCCATCATCTGTCTATCCATCACCCATCTATCTGTCTGTCTGTCCATCTGTCCATCCATCCATCATCCAACTATCATCATAATCTATGTATTCACCTGTCTATCGTCTATCTGTCCATCTGTCTGTCCGTCCATCCATTATCTATCTCTGTGTACCTATCGTCTTTCACCTTCTACCTGTCCTCTATTGTCTAATTTCTGACAATCTCTCGTCTGTCATTTACTCTTCTCTGCTTCACACGTGAGCCTCTTTGCGCACGCACGGGCACCAATCTAGCTTCCTCCTGTGTGCTGCCTGGTTTTCCTGCCCAAGCACTAGCTTCCTTTTGTTGCCCTCATGTTATTTTCTTTGATTTCCTTATCACGGCCTCTGGCCACTGATCCCACAGCCACTCCCCCTGCAAGCATATCTGCAGCAGCCCTTGGCTTCCTGGCGCGTGGACACTGTCTTCCCTTGCCTGTGCAGAGGACGTATCTGCTGTTCTCTTGGCCTCATTGCCTGTCCTTGCATGGACTTCCCAGTGGCTCACTCAGTGCCATTTTCCCTGCCCTTGTCCATGGGTGCCTCCTTCTGCTGCTCCCCCACTCCTGGGGACTTCCTGGGGGCTACAAGCCACACTTGCTTCCCCTTCTATCTGTTCCTACCCATTTCCACTTCAGGGCTGTGCCTTCCTCCATCCTGGTGGGTGCCACACCCGACTCCCCAACACCTAGTGGTTCTGGGTAATGATCCTCCAAACATCCCCCTGTCCCCAGCTTCGTGCCGCCCACACCCCAGCTACCCTTCCCCATTATGTCTCATGGCCCTGCCACAGTGAGTCCCCTGGGTAGCCACTGGAGTCCCCACCATCTGCCAAAATCAAGGGCACCTGCATTTTCCATGATCTCCTGAGAATGCTACTTTTTCCATCATCCCTGCTGCCTCCGGCCAACGGTCACTCACATTTCTGGGCCCTGTTTCCCTAAAATGCTGTTGCCCCTTCTCTCCCCCTCTCTTGGGAGACCTCTGTCTGTCCCATGGCCTGGCCAAGCCCCCTCTCTTCCATAGGCTGTCTCTGAGTATTGTGGTACAGAATGATCATTCTCTTTGTCGAAGAAGTGTGTGGACCACCTGCAGACTTAGTATTTGATGTGAGTGAGTTAACTCCCTCCCTCGTGCCATGGGCGCCATGAGTGTCTCACCAGCGAGCTTTGGCTTCCTGGGGAGGGAGCCCTGGTTCACGCAACCAAGATGAACCAGAGCCGGAGCTCAGACTTGCCTTCCAGGTGAGCGGCCGTGCTTCCTGGCACAGGCTGGGCAGCCCAACGGTGCTCGTCAGAGGAAGCTGAGAGGGTTCCTCCGGGAAGGGGGAAGGGTCGAGGGAAAGACGCCCACTGGAAGCAGCCTTTCAGTCTGTTCTCATAGGAACACAGCAGGGCTCTCCTTAACTTTCTCATTTGGTCCACTCAGCTCCCGGCTATGCCCATGTCACCTAACGGTGAGCCCTGCTCGGTGGGGTCCCGCGTGCAGCCGGTCTGCCCGGGCTGCCTGCATGTGCCACATCTACAGGCTGAGTCAGAAATTCCGGCTCAGCTGCTGCCTCCGGGATCTCCTGCCCCAGAACATAGTAGTCCCATGGCGTGGAGCGTGCCCGTGCGTGTGGCCCAGTGGGCCGCGAGCGGAGGGCGTACTCACAGAAGACTCGCAGAGCCGACGGAAGTCTACGCTCAGGTACGCTCTGATGCCATCGATGGCCCCAGGGAGAGTGATTCCTCGCAGAAGCAGGGCGAAGAGGACCACGTACGGCATGGTGGCCGTGACCCACACAACCTGGGAGAGCACAGCGTCATCAGGCAGCACCAGCCACCCGCTGGCAGGGCGGCCTCAGGGTCACCCTGGTGGGTGGCCTTTTGCTGGGAAGCCCATCATCTCAAACATTTGCAGGGTGCTGGCTCAGCAAAGGTCCCTGCAGAGGGTGTTGCCGCTCTCCATCCTGAAACTTTCCCAGGGACAGAAATGGGACAGATAATCTGGCAAAGAAGGGACATTCTTCTTCTGCATTTGGTCTGCAACAGTGGGCGGGGAGGGGGGTGCTGAGTTCCTGAGGAGTGAGACGCACTGAATTTTCACTGGTTGTGCAAATACACACCCATGTGGTGTGTAAATGGTGGGCCCTGGGTTGGGGGCAGGGAGTAGCCTGTCCTTACTGAGGCTCTGGGTGTCGGCCCTTCACTAGCCATATATAGCAAACAATGGGCACATTTTGGTCAAAATTGCTTTGGGTGCCCAGATAAAAACCAAAATATTTTCATCAGTAAAAAACTATTTATGTTGTGCTTGTGATCATGCTGGAAACACCCTGCTGTGAGTGCCTTCCCTTGACACCATCATTAACCATGGCCAATGGTTGCTCCCCAACCTACCACGGCCCAACTCTCCACTCCCCAACCTACCACGGCCCCCGGCCCACTCCGCAGCTGGCATAGCCCACGGCCTCACCTTCCCAGAGGTCTTCACTCCCTTCCACAAGCTGAAGTAGAGCAGGACGATGACCAGCACCAGGCAGGACGTGAGCTGCCACCGCGGGGGACCCAGGTCATCGATGCCACGGCTCTCGTGGAGGTGCAGCACGCCGCGCCTGCGGAGGAGAGGGTGGGAGAGGCGGGTCTGTCAGGAGTGGTCCCCCACCCCCCAGAACTGGAACCGGAGAGCTGAGTTTGCCCAGAGCCCTTCCCTCCCCCACCTCGGCCAAAACACAAAGAAGTGTGTCCCAGCCTGATGGGACCGGAAACCCCCACTCCGGAGGGTCAGGCCCACCAGCCCCAGCTGAGAGGCGGGGTCTGTGCGCTCGAGGGAGCCCACAGCAGCCCAGCCCTCACCTCTCACCCTTAGCACCCCTGAATTTTGGAGCTGGGAGAGGAATGGGTGCTTCTGATCCAAAGGAAAGGAGCTCCAGGGACCGGATGCAAGGTGCCCAGGGGTGCGGACACTGTGGGGTGGGCCAGGGTCCCATGTGCAGGGCTGAGGCTGAGCAGACTCAGAGCAGTAACGCGGGACATGCAGATGCCTCTGAGGTGAAGAGCTGACAGCGCTGGCTCCGGGCTCCCGCAGCCTCCAGGAGGGTCCGCAGGTAACAGACTCAGGATTACTCTGCTCTGGGCTCGCTCAAGACCCGCCTCCCGGAGGGGATCCATCACAAAGACAGAACATGAGGCCGTGAAGACAGAGCGGGACTGCGGGCTGGTGGAGCACGGCCTGTGCGCCAATATCCCCGGGGGTCCCTGCGACCACCTGCAGGGGCCTGGGCACCTCCCCACACGGTGTCCCCTCAGACCCCCCGACCACCTGCGGGACCGGTGGTGGGACCGTCACGTGGGTCGTGCACCTGCTGCCTCACCTTCGCAGTTGGGATTCTGAATCGAAGCTGACGCCAGGTTGTGCTGCTCCAGGAGGTGGACAGGCCCCATTAGGATAGGAACCATCACTGCCCAGGTTTGTGAGGTAAAGAAAATAATCCTGACACCCAGGTCAGAAAGCTCCAGATCCCAGAGCTTCCCACTGGCTCTAGGCATCACGGGACCATGTTGGAGGGATACGGGTTTTCAGACCTCGGAATCAGGCTTGTGGCAGGGGCGGCGGTGAGGGGCATGAACAGAGCCCACGGCACTCCCAGCTGCCCAGCACTGTCCAGACTGTCACATCAACCTCTCTCCTTTCTAGAGTGCGGGCCACCCCCCGAGGCGATGAGAGCCCCTGCCCCCACTAGACACACACATGTGCTGTGTGTTACACATGCGGGTGAGGTCAGGGACCTGGAGCTCCCAGGGCAGGAGGAGGAGGAGGCCCCTGCTGGGACAACACTCAGGCAGCTGTGCCTTGACTGTCCTCCCCAGGGCTTCACCACCCCTGGTCCTGTCCTCTCTGGGCCTGTTCCCCATGGCCTGTCCTCCTTGGGTCTGTCCTCCAAGGGCTTGTCCTCCCCGGATCTGTCCTCCCCAGGGTCTGTCCTCCTTGGGGGTCTGTCCTCCCCACGCCTGTCCTCCCTGGGCCCTCCCCTGGCAGGAGACTTCCCAAAGCCTCCAAGCCCCGTCTCTGTGTCGGGGTCCTCCCCCTTCCATGTCCTGGTTCCCCAGCCAGACCTTGTCCCCAGCCTCCTGTCACTAACAGAAATCTCCTCAGGATGACAGTGCTGGGTGAGGCCACATGCCAGAAAGCCCCGTCACACTTCGGCCTTCTCGCAAGGCCTCACACATGCATGTGGGTCACATATCTCGGCCTGGAGGCAGGTGGCCATTTACTCATTTGTCCAGGAAAGGAGCCCGGTGGCCTGTGTAGCCTCCTAGCCGGGGGTGGGGGGTTTGCTCAGGCTCCACAACCCCACACACGCTGGGTTCACTTGTAAACATTTCAGATCAACTCTGGAACCAACGTGTCTGTACAGGTTCAATTTCCTCCCAAAGACGAAAACTCATCTGGCTCTGAACTTCCTTGAACCTCCTCAGACAGTTTAGGGGACAGGATGCTGCAGAAGGCCACCAGCGGGGCACGGGAGCCAGCATATACCGACCCTGCCTGGGGACCGCCCCCAGGGACTACAGACAGCCACCGGCACAGAGCGGGAACGACACAGATTAACTCAGAATGGGCAGAGGACTTAAACTTAAAACTTAAACTTAAAAACTTAAAATTGCAGGTTCTCGGAAGAAACAGTAGGGGTAAACCTTTGTGACCTTGGGTTTCTCAATGGATTTTCTGATATGACAAAACAGGTAAATTGAGTTCATCAAAATAAAAAACCTTTTGTGCATCAAAGACACTATCAGCAGAGTAAAGAGGAAACTCAGAATGAGAGAAAATATTTGCACATCATATATCAGACACGAGACGAATATCCAGGATAGATAAAGAGTTAAGACTCTCGAACAGAAACCCCTCCAGAAAGCTCAGCTTGAAGACAGACAAAGCAGGTGCATCTGGCCGGGAAGCTTCTGCCACGGGGAGGGGAGCCACCACCCAGATGAAGTTGGCTTGCTGATGGAAGGAAACACCAGCAAGTCACGTATTTCGTATGAGGTTAGTACCCAAAATATACGAGAAACACATACAACTCAACAGCAGAAAACAAACAATCTGATTAAAAAAAAAAAGGGCAGATCTGAACAGACATTTCTCCAGAGAAGACATCCAGCTGGCCAACAGACATAGGGAGAGAGGCTCGACGCCCCTCACTGCCCGGGAAACGCACCTCAAACCGCAGTGAGTTAGCATCTCACACCTGTCAGGACAGTTTTTATAAGAAAGTCAAGAAATGACACGCGTTAGCAGCAAGGTGGAGACAAGAGGCCTCCATGCACAGTTGCTGGGAATGCACACTGGTGCAGCCACCCTGGAAAACAGTATGGAATTTCCTCTAAAAATTAAAAATAGAACTGCCCCATGATCCAGCAATCCCACTTCTAGGTATTTATCTGAAGAAAATGAAAACACTAACTTGAACATACATTTGCACCCCCACACTCACTGCGGCACTATTTACCACACCAAGACACCAAAACAGCCCGTGTCCAGGGACAGATGAACAAAATGTCCGTCTGGACGTGGAATATTGTTCAGCCTCAAAAGGAAGAAAACAGACCTGCTACAGCATGGAGGAGCCTGGAGGACGTCATGCTCAGTGACATAAGCAGACACAGAGGACAAAGGCTGGACGACTGCTCTTATATGAAGTCCCTAGAGTTGTCAAACTCATCGAGTCAGAGAGTAGGACATTGGGTGCCGGGGGCCAGGCTTGGAAGGGGCGGAGAGGGAGTCAGTGTTGCACGGGAGCAGAGCTTCCGTCTGGGAGCACGAGAAAGTCCTGGAGACGGATGGTGGTGATGGCTGCACAGCACTCTGAGTGTGCTTAGTGCTGCTGAACACACTTAAAAGCGGTGCAAATGATACGTTTCATGTTGTGTATAGTTTATCACAATTTAAAGAAATTCCCCCAAATGAAAGCAAAATATGTTTCAGGAAAACTAAAGCAGAGAAAATTCATTGCCAGCAAGCCTACGCTGTAAGGTGTGTTAAAGGAAATTCTTCAGATGGAAGGAAATGAAGCCAAAATGGAAATCTGGGTCCATGTAAGGATGGGAGATCATCAGAAATAGCAACTATGCAGGTAAATACATAAGTTATTCTTCTATTCCAAATTTATTTAAAAGGTACCTATTTAAAGCAAGAAGAGGAGCAACATAGCATGGAGTTTATAACATCCTGGAGGAAGAAAACCCAGCCAGGGATGGGCTGGGAAAATGGGAGTGTGTTGTAAGGCTCCTAAATTACATGAGAAGTGGGATGATGTTATCTGACAGTGGACAATGAGAAATTAAAGATGTACGTTGTAAACCCTATAAATGACCACAAAAGTTACAATAAAGCTTATTAGCCAATAGCATAGCTAAAATGGGAGCCTAAAAATTAATTAATTCAAAAGAGGGGGATACCTGGAGGGACAAGAAACAAAGAGATGGGACAAATAGAAAAAAAAATAAAGATAAAAGACTTAAATCCAACCATTGGGTTAATTATTGACTGGGAACCCCAAGAGCTAGACATTGTTTTGCTGAATGAAAAAGCAGGGACAGCTCTACACGGTCTACAGGAAATGCTCTCATGATACAACCCACATGGGTTACAAACACAAGGACAGGAAAGGTACCAATGCAAACACGATCCACTGGGAGACAAGGGTGATCACTCTGCTGCCAGGCAGAGCAGTTTCAGGGTGAGGAGTGTGACCAGGAGCGACACTTGGAACTGCAAAGGGGTCCATTCAAAGACTTGCTATCTGTAAACACACACACACTCTGTAACACCACCCCAGCATGCATGAATGAAGTCAACACTGATAGAATCGGGAAGACAGAGAGGCAGATGCACAATCACAGTTGAGTCAATACTCCTTCTCAGCAGCGGGGGGGACAGTAAGGTGCTCCCACCATCCTGCACACAGTGCAGCTACTTCCCCCTGTCAGCAGAACAGCTGTTCTTTGTAAGTGCGCCTGCCATACCCCCCAGGATTAAAAACAGACCGGGCACCAAAGGTCTCAGGATGTTTTTGGGATAATGAAGCTTTACAAGTAGAGTATGTCACTCAGTCTGAATTAAATCAGAAATCAATAATAGAAGCATATCTAGAAAACCTCCAAAGATTTCAAAATTAAATGGGAAGCTCCCCAAGTCTCCCATGAGTCAAAGAGGGAATCACAAGGCATATCAGAGAGTACCTTGAATTGCATGGAGTGGAAACACAGCACATGGAGCTTTGCGGAGGCAGCTAAAGCTGTCTCTTGGAGGCAAAGGTGTAGCTTTCTAGTTTACAGTAGAAAGTAGGCGAAGGTGTGCTAAGTGTCTATAGAACTGGGGGACATTTGAACTGGTTGGAGTTACATGGCCTGTTTTAGGGTTTCCAAGCCCACAGGCCCTGTCCTGACTCAGACTTCACATCCGTCCAGCAAGCTCCCTGCACCATCTCTCAGCCCTGGAGCTACAGCCATGAGCCTCTGGTTTTGGCTCTGAGCCTGCCATGTCTCCTACTGCATGCCCACTAGGGACTGAAGTTGGGGGTGTGGGCAGGTGCTGGGGCTGAGGAAGGCCCCACTTTCTTGGGTAAGACATAACGAAAGTAGCAGTGACATCGTGCTTCACTCTGCAGTCTTGGTGGAATCCTTTCCAGACCTCCAAACAAAGACAGGTGGTCCCAGTGGTGTCACATGGTGCCTTTCAACCTCTCTGCCAGCTTTTCATCTCAGAATTGTAAGAGACGTCCTAGCTGGAAACCTGAGTCCTCATTTTGTTGGTGTAATGACGGACTGAACCCGAGCCAGCCCTGAGCACCCCTGAGTTCCCCTTGGTGCGGGGACCCTGAGCATGGACCCCCAGGTGCTTATCTGCCACTGTGTCTGCCTCTCCACTTTCTGGGACAGAGGGTCCCCGCAGACCCCTTCCCTCTGATCACGGCCAGGCTGAGTGCAGCCCGGGCACGATCTGGCAAGGAGACACCATTACATCTGGTCAACAGCAGTGCAGTATTTTTCACCAAGAAGAGCAAACAGCTTTCTCTTCCTCTGGACCATTCTCACCTGCTCAGCAGAGCAAGATTCCCATCCACACCCTTGAAAGCTTCCCTGCAACTGTTTCTCGCAGCTGCTGTCTTTCAGGCAAGTTGAGAGGGACAGATGGCAGGTGGGCTCCGCTGGCCTCTGAAACCAGCCTGTCCCTCCCGAGCGCTCCGTCTGGCTCGCGGCCCCTCCCTTTCCCTTCCCTGTCCCTCGCGCACGTGCGCTCTCCTCCAGTCCCAAACCAACAATAACATCTTCCTAAACACACCAGCACGTCCTGTGGCATGTGACCGTCACCCTGCCCTGGCCACACTCTTTCTGACCACGACTCAAGGAAACCACCCGTGCTCCTGGCCGCATCTCCAGAAGTGGCAAACCTGCCTCCCACGTTCCTGCCCCTTGATGCCACTTTCCACCATGGAGATACAGTGCCCACACAGGGCACAGAATTCCGGAACAAAGCATTCAAATTCTTAGAGTCTGAAACATAGTGTCATTCCAGGTGCTGAGTGTCTGCAGGTCCCGTGAACACCCAGCACCCAACACTGAACCCCCTGCTGGCAGCGCATGGCCGGACGCTGTGACGGCCGGGTTCAGCGTCGTTTCAGGAGGGCTCCTTGGCAAGTGTCCGGACTCTGAGGGGAAACGACGCACCCACAGGGGCATCAACAGCTCTTCTAGCCTCAGTCACCCAGATGGGGACAAGGGGAGGGGGCAGGAGCCGGTTCCGAGAGGACCCAGAGAAGAACGGACTTGGGGAGAGCCACGCACCCTGCAGGTCGTGGAGGCCACGTGGCGTGGAGTGCAGGGCACGGGAGGGCACCGGGAAGGCCCCTGGATGTGGGGGGCGAGGAGGGACTCGGGCGGGAACTGGTGCCGGTTTGTAAAGAAAGAGGAACTTGTCAGGAAAAGCAACAGTGGGACCCCCTGTAGGGCCGGTCCGTTTGGCAAGGCTGGAGGGAGTTTTCTGTGGGCAGGGCCCAGGTGGCAGGACAGTGTGGCTGAGCCGGGCCCACGCTGGAGGCGGCCCTGCGGACACCGGATGGGCTCGCCTTCCTGCCACGGGCAGCCTCTGGCCAGCCCCCTGCTAGGCACATAGCGGCACCCATGGGACCGAGCAGCCCTGGCCTGTTCTGCCTTCCCCTGGCACCGAGGTGTCCTCCTCCAAGGGCACCTCCGGGCCGCTGGAAGCGGGATTTGGGAATGTGCCTCCAAGAGCCCAGAGGACTGCAGTGTGGGCGTGGGACAGGGGGACAGGGAGACAGGGAGACAGGGGGGCAAGGGGACAGGGGACAGGGGGACAGGGGGAAAGGGGTCCTCACCGCACCCTTGCGGGGCAGCAGGGGGAGTGCTGTGCTGCCCTGTGTCCCTTCCTTCCCGGGGGCCGTCGAGCACGGTGAGTACCGTGGCCCCGGTCCCCCACTCACTCGAAATACTCGGTGGCAGGCGTGGTCCTGAAGGTGTCGTTGGGGCCGGAGCTGGAGTTGCCGGCGTGAGCGTCTGAGCAGTTGGGGCTGTTCCACGTGTTGTTACAGTGGACCCACGGCAGGTCCACGGAGAAGGACGAGAAGAAGTAGTGCAGCGCCCAGGCGATGATGACGTTGTAGAAGAAGCCAACGTACAGCGAGATGAGGATGACCGTGAAGCCCACACCTGGGGCGGGAGAGCAGAGAGCCGTCAGCAAGGTGCCCGCCTGCCCTCCTTCAGCCGTGCTGGCTGTGCTCCTGCACCAGAAACTGGGCCATGTCTCTGCACACCCAGAGACCACTCGCGAGAGCAAGGGTGCCAGACTTCATGCTGTGATCCCAGACAAGGGGCTGCACCCTAACCCTCAAACCTACCATGGCCATCTGTGTGCACACAGATCATCTAGGGTCACCCTGGTAGAACCAGGTCACCCACAGACATACAGGGTGACTAACGGCCATATGTGGCCGTCCACCACCACTCACAGCCACTCGGCAACAACCGTGGTCATCCAGGGCCACCAGGCCATGCAAAACCATCAGAATCATCTATGGCCACCAAGAGTCAGCAAAGATCACCCCAAACCATTCAGGGTCACTCAGGGACATCCAAAGCCACCAAGGAAGACCCAGATCTCCCAGAGCCATCCAGGGCCACCAATGGTCCTTAGAAACGCAGGTCCTCAATGGCCACCGACAGCTACCCAGAGCCATTCAGAGACATTTATGGACACTCATGGCTGCTCATACCCCCTCAAGACTACCCAGGGCAAACAGTCATCAGGGTTCATTTCACAGCTACCCAGAGCCACCTGAAGTCACACAGAGCCATCCCTGACCACTCAGGGTCACCCAGAGCCATATATGTCAGTCCAGAGTCAGCTGGGACCATGCATGACCATCCAGGGTCACCCAGAGCCATGCACGACCAGGACCGTACATGACTGTCCAGAGTCACCCAAAGCATGCATGACTGTTCAGGGTCACCCAGGGCCATGCATGAACGTCCGGGTTCAGCCAGAGCCATATATGACGTTCCAGGGTCATCCGGGGCCATACATAACCATCCACGGTCAGCCGGGGCCATCCCTGATGATCTAGGGATAATCACCCGGGGCCATGACCATTCAGTCTCCTAAAGCAAGCCAGGGCCTTGCATGGCGACCTTTCCAGGATCACAAAACCTGGGATTTGGGATCAGTCATTGAGGGGCTCCTGGCTCCCTGGGAACTAGGGCAGAGTGGCAAGTACTCCTTGGGGCTGTGCCATCCTGCCTGGTGGCAGGTGGGTCTGGCCTCCTCCCACTGGCCAGGAGCCCTCTTGCTCAGTGCTAGGTAAGCTCCACTCCGTTCCCCGCTCCGGGGCCCCACCAGGCTCCACGGGCAGCTCTTTCCATTTCAACTTCCTTCGCGGCTTTGCGGACACGACTTGACTGGCCTGGAGCGTTGATTTGCTCTTTTAAAGCCTGGTTAGGTGCTTTGCCTGGTCTTGCTCGCTCGTGGCTGAGGCCGTGGCTAGGGGAGGAGCACGCCTTCAAGGTGATGTTTATAGGAAGTGGCTTAGGTGTCTTTCCTGGATGTCCCCCCGAGGAGAAGCAATCCTCATGCTCAGGGCATCATTACAGATCTCTCCCTACCCTGGAATCAAAAGGAGAAGCCTGACATTTACTTGTGCGTATCCATTAGACAGATCCTGCATCAGGAACGTGCTAGAAATGAGACAGTTCTGGTACGTAAACCCTCTTGGAAAACGTGTGTCGTAAGCCGTGATGATGAAAACAGCAGTTTTCTTTGCAAGGGCCTCTTGGAGTGGCAGTGGTCAGCTCTGAATAACGTGACGTTGCCATTCTGCTCCCTGAGTTCCTGAGGACAGAGGCTCGGTTGTGATTCACAGCAAACCCACCCAGGCAGCTGGGTTCCTGGGAGCCGTGCCGTCGGGGAGCCGTGGTGTCAGGGAGCCGTGTTCCTGGGAGCCGTGCCGTCGGGGAGCCGTGGTGTCAGGGAGCCGTGTTCCTGGGAGCCGTGTTGTTGGGAAGAGCATCACGTAAGGTTTTCTCGGGCAGCGCCCGACCGTGGATGCTTGACTTGAAACCGTTTTAAGGTTTAAACTTTGTGTGCAAGACCTCAGCTTGAACGTGGGAAACTCAAAGCAGCTGTGAACCAACAGCAGAGCCGATCGGAGTCCACTGTGTGACCCAAGAACTAAGCCCCGTGCTGAGAGCACGGCACTCCCTCTGCACTGGCCAGGTTTCTTGACCTTCACTCCAGGGAGACGAAGTCGCCCCCGAGAACACACGGGCTCGCCCCCTGGCTGCCCGGCACCAGAGGCTCCTGCCCACGAGCCACTGCCCCCACGGGCCCATGCGTCAGCGGGAAGGGCATGGCTGCCCAGGACAGCGGCCGTGAGTGGGGCGGACAGAGCCTCATGAGCTCCCGTGACGTGTCGTTCATCACAGGCCGGCTCGGGACAGTGACCCACCACCCCAGAGTAGCGGGCTCAGCCCTCTCCTGCGTTCCCATGTGGCCTGCTCCTGCCAGACGCCGGCGGAGCCCGGGCCCACGCGTGAGCTCCGGTCGTAGGTCTCATCATCAGTTCCCCAGTTTCTGTTTTCCTTAGTATTTCTTTACATTAACTTTAGAACATTTAACCTTTACATTAAACTGGGTGTATTTTGTTTTATTTTAAGCCACATTAAATTCTTTTTAGAAAGAGGAGCTTGACATTTCACACTAAGATGCTGTTGAGTACAAAATATCATCCTTATTTTATATTCATAAAACAGGGTGGGGGGTGCCTGGGTGGCTCAGTGGGTTAAAGCCTCTGCCTTCGGCTCAGGTCATGATCCCAGGGTCCTGGGATTGAGCCCCGCATCGGGCTCTCTGCTCGGTGGGGAGCCTGCTTCCCCCCGCCCCGAGCCTGCCTCTCTGCCTACTTGTGATCTCTCTCTCTCTCCCTCAAATAAGTAAATACAATCTGAAACAAACAAACAGGGCAGCCGGGTTTCTACGGCACACGTTAGACAGGGTCTGCATGGGGCACAGAGAGGGGGCGTCCTGGGAAAGCAGGCACTCGGGTCTCACAGGCGTGGCCACCCTGTCCCTCCCCACCACCCACCAGAGCCGGGTCACACCAGCAGCAGCATGGACACCGGCTTCAGGAGCACGTCAGGGACGCCCGCCTCGAAAGATGGTCCTCACGGAGCAGCCTGGCCTTCCCGACAAGGGTCACTGCATGTCACTGTGAGGAACGCACAGACCCTTCCCATCAGGCCGGGCGTCCGTAGCCTCTGCTGGGTCTGCACGCGTGCGCCCGTGCGGGAGGAGAGGCACAGAGACAGGGAGACAGCGAGAGAGAGACAGATAAGGAGAGATAGGGAGAGACACACAGATAGGGAGAGAGAGAGGGAGAGATAGGGAGACAGGGAGAGACAGAGAGAGAGAGAGAGGGACAGAGATAGAGATAGGAGAAGACAGAGGGAGAGATAGGGAGAGACAGCGGGGAAGAGAGCGAGAGACAGAGAGAGAGAGTCCATCCAGAGGGGCCACGCGGGCTGGGCCACAGCCCTCCATGTGGACAGGTTTCCACAACTGGACAAAGCTGTCGGGCCGTGTGGAGCGTGGACGTGGCACAGGGTCAGTTTCTGAAGGAGCCGATGCTGGCCTCGGGCGCTCAGGAAAGAGGATTCGCTCCGGGTAGAGGATTTGCTCCGGGTGGGGGGTGCAGGCTCGGGTCCTGGAGGAGCCTGGAAGCCCACGGAAGCGGACGCCACGGCCGCAGTGCGTGCAGCAGCAGGGGCCAGCGTCCCCAGGGGGTCACCCGAGGATGGCGCACTTCATCTCGCTCTGGACGGAAATGCCTCCGCGGGGAAGGCGCCGAGCCCCCGCAGGCTCGGGCGGCCGGGGCGGGGGTCCCCCGCGTGGCGTCCCCCGGGCCTGCGGCCTGCCGTTTCCTGTCGCGTCCCTCCGGCGGGTGTTTGCGGAGGACGAGGCTGACGTAGGCACCTCATTTAAGTTCGACTTCCGCGGGTGACCCCGCGAGAGGGACGCGAGTGGCGCGGAGGCGGGGAGGCCGCGCCTGGCTCCGACTCGGGGCCGCGCTGAGGGAAAGGCGGCCAGGGCCGGGTCGGCGAGCGGCCGCACGGAGGAGGCGCGGGGCGCGGGAGGGGCCTCACGGCCAGTCTCAGCGGCTGCTGTGGGGGAGCCCCCGGGGCCCCAGCCCGGGCATAGCCTCCGTGAGCCGACGGCTGCCCTCTCTGACCTCGACTCACCCACCGGCCCCGCGCGTCCTCGGACACCGGGAGGGCTTCCGCCCGCTGCAAACACACCGACTCTCGGCTTCGGAGGAACTGCCACGATCGATCTTACAGGAAGTTTCCTCGCGAAGCTGGGGGTGCGGACCACGCCACGCCCCGGGTCTCCCACACCAGGCCTCCCTGAGCCACGGGCTCCTGCGAGGCAGCGTGGCTTGGTGGGCCGGTGCACCCCGGAGGTGGATGTGGGGCTTGAGACGGGTCTGGAGCCCGTGCCCCCTGCCCCTGACGAGGGACAGGGCGAGCCCCTCAAGCCCACTAACCCTCAGTGCCTGGACGTCCAGAATGGGGACAACGCGGTGTGGGTCCTCCCCGGGGCTCCCACAAGGGTGGGGTGAGGTGACCATGGAACCGCCGGCCACGGGGCAGCCCCTCGGCTCAACAGACGTGTGTCTGCTTCCTGGTGCCGCAACTTCGCAGCGTCAGACGGCGGGCTCGGTGAGTACCCAGAGAGCAGAGGCCCAGTCTGTATGGCAGACGGACAGATGACCGCAGATACAGACAGATGGTGGTGGATGGAGGGATGGACGACAGGTGGACACCCGACACATGGACATGTTTACGACCGCTGCGGTCACAGCTGATGCCCCGCGGGTGACAGGGAGCCGGATGGATCCGGAGAGGACAGACAGAGCACCGTGGCTGGCACCGCGTCCCTCCAAAGCTCGTCTGCTGAAGCCAAAGCCCGGTACTGCCCGGTGCGACCTCACGGGGAGGCAGGTCTCCGCACAGCTGGGCAAGCTAAGGTGCGGGTGTCGGGACGTGCCCTTGTCCAGGGTGACGGGTGTCCTTAGAGGACACGGACATCTAGTTCCAGAGACACGTGCAGAGGAAAGGTCCGGAACGGAGCCTGTGCCCCAGCCCTCCAAAGGAATCGGTCTTACCAACACACCTGGATTCTGCATCTCTAGCCTCTGGTCACGTGAGACAATAAATGTTCCCTGGTTAGACCACCCAGCCTGTGGCGTTCCTGCGGCAGCCGGACAGACAGCGACAGATGTGCGGGGGAGCACAGAGGACAGACTGACAGATGGACGGAGGGTTGGCCTATCTGCCTCACTAACAACGACAGCACCACTAGCGACTAGCAGGCCGGCCTCACCGGACAGCAGGGGCACATGCTCCCGAGGCCTCCGTCAGCTCAGCCTCTTACAGTAGGACCCAAATGGAAATGGGTCTGAGCTCATGCACTTGTATGGGGAGGAGAGGGACAGAAATAGGGAGACAGAGAGAGATGGGGAGAGAGACAGGGAGAGACACAGACACAGAGAGAGACAGAGAGAGAGACACACACAGAGAGACAGAGATGGAGAGAGACAGAGTCAGGGACATGGACATCGAGGGGCGCAGAGACCTAGTAGAGCAGGACCGAGCACACACACCAGGTCGGGGACTCGCTCTGGGAGCCCTGAGCCAACGCAGTCTGTGCCATAGGAGGGTGTGAGGAGGGTGTGGGCCGTTACCTTTCAGGACGGGGCAGATCTTCCAGACGCCAGCAGCCCCCTCCCTGTTGAACTGCCCCAGGGCCAGCTCCATGTAGAAAAGGGGCATTCCGGCAATGACCATGAAGAGCAGATAGGGGACCAGGAAGGCGCCTGTGGATAGGACAGCTGGCTCAGCCCGGGGGCTGGGGGAGGCCACCTGTGATCACCAGAGTGAGGCCCTCCCACTACCACGTCTTGGGCATGACCGTCTGCTTCTCTGGAAGCTCCCTGCACGGTCGCCCTCCAAAGGGAAGTCCCAGGCTGTGTGGGGCAGCCTCTGACCAACACGCCTGGGTCCCCCCATCATCAGCGCCCTGACACGTCCCTGCTGAACCCCAACCACCCCTTGTGCCAAGTCATGAGATCAGCCTCGGAGCAGGGCAGGCCCCCGCGACAGCTTGGCTCCTGGGGCTGCCCACCCCGCCTGGCCCGCACACCTTGGCCTCTGCCCCTCTCGAGCTGTCGGTCCTCTGGGCTCTGAGGTCCAAGTCTGACCCTATGGGGGCTGTGCCACCCATCCCCAGTTCCCTGTTTTCAGCGTCCACCTCGGTCCGGGGCTACAGTGGACAGGGGCGCCGGAGGAGCCGGAGTCTCCCCAGCGTGCCGCCCCGTCCTCCTGGAGCTACACTTGCCCCAAGCACGAATCCAGGGCCCCACGGCTCTGCATCAGGTGAGGGGTCTTTGCCACACCTCCCTTCCTGGGATGGGGAGGGGGAGGCAGGGAGGCCCCGCCATTCTGCTCAGGCCTCTTGCTGCCCCCTCAGGGCGGGTGTGCTAGAAGGCCCTCCCAGGGGGGCTCCTCCACACCCTCCTCCGAAGCCTCGAGGGACTGATGGGCCACAAGAGCCCACAGGGGAGCGAGCACCTGCTGAACTGGCTTCAACTTGTGGGCGAAGCTGTCACTTGTTTTCCTCTTCTGCCTCGAGCCCGGAGCCGGGTGTGGTTCCCGGGCTGGGCGCGTTCACGGAGCCGGGTGAGGGCTCTGCTCCAAAGTCGAGGGCCTCTGTGCACGCTCGTAACACGGACTGAAGTTGGCCCAAGACTGAGGGTGTTCGAGGACTTTCTTTCCAGAGCAAAAGTCATCTTTGGAAACGGAAGGCAGAGCCCTGGTGCCTCCCACCGCCTCCTCCTGGGCTCAGTGACCCAGCTGGGGAGGGCAGGTCCCGCAGGAGGCTGCCGGGCCCTCTGTTCCTACCGTCTGTGCGTCCCCCGCCCCAAATGCAGGCCCTGCCTGGGCGCACTCAGGAGCCGCGGCCCCCCAGCTGGCCTGGGACTCACCGCCGCCGTTTTTGTAGCACAGGTAGGGAAACCGCCAGACGTTGGCCAGGTCCACCGCAAAGCCGATCACAGAAAGGAGGAAGTCGATTTTCTTGCTCCAGGTCTCCCGTTCTTGGGTCCCCAGGGGTGTCTGCGTGGGGTTGGCGAGGGTGGAGTTTGTGAGCTGCACCCCATTTTGCTCCTTGACCAGGACGAGTTCCACCGCCTTGGGGCCCATGGCGTTGGGTTCCTTAGCAGGGCCCGCGACGGAAGACATCGGTGCCACCGGGCGCTTGTTTTCACTCATGGGCGGACGGGAGCCTCGGACTCTGTGCTCGGGGCCTGCAGCGGGAAAAGAAGCACACACAGAACCGCGACGGTTTAGGAGCCAGAACCACCGCGCACAAGCAGCGCTCAGGGGCAACTCTCTCCGTGTCTTTGGGGCAGAATCCATTCCAAGCAGCTCGACTGATAAGAACCAAGGTTGAGGACAGCAGGACACGGGCTAGATCTCATGGGGGCCGGGACGGGGGGTGGGTCCTGGACACCTCACGACAGATACCACCTTGCTCCCTCTTTCCCTGGCAGTCCTCTCTGTGACAATTACAGTGGAAAGCTGTAGACCCTCTGGTTCTGCTTCGAGTAATGATGCAGAATGTCACCTCTACCCTCCCCACATGGCCAGGGATTAATTTCACAATCGTCACCTAGCACCCAAATGTAAGTCTTTTGGGGCACCCGGGTGCCTCAGTCGGTTCAGTGTCTGCCTTCTGCTCAGGTCATGATCTCATGGTCCTGGGATCGAGACCCACGTTGGGTCCGGCTCCCTGCTCAACGGGGAAACTGCTTCTGCCCCTCCCCCCACCCCACCCCACCCCACCTGCTGTGCTCTCTCTTCTGTCTCTGAAATAAATAAATAAAATCTTTTTTAAAAAGTCTTTACAGCAGTGCATATGTATTTTTTACACACAGCAGTAAAACCAGAGAGCAAACCCTTATAACCACAATCAGCCGCAAGGCTGCGACTTTAAAGACAGCAATTCCAACTGTTTCTTTCAGGAATGCCCGCAGGGTGCACTCCTGTGGCCCGGGGACGCTGTGCCTGCCTGGGGGAGGCGGGCACAGCAGAGCACTGGCCGGCTTTACTTGGGGGCAGATGAGTTCCTGTAGGTAGTAACTCTACCAAGGAATTGCTTCCGGGCACCTTCATAAAGCCGCGTGTGGCACAGTCCAGGAGAGCAGTTACACGTGGACACGGCCGAGAGAGCTTCGAATAGCACTTCCGGTATTCAGACCCATCAGCACCGCCTCAGCTGCAAACACACGCACGTGCGCGAGCACACACCCACACCCACAAACGCATGCACACACCCCCCTCCCACACACACAGCCTGGCTGAAGGAAAAAAATAACGGGGCTCTACTGGGGTCATTTTCCTCTGCATCCGAATTTGAACGACTCATCATAGAAGTGATTTTACCCACTGCTTCCCTGCGGCCCCTTCGCCTCCAGAGTGGGCTGGAGCTTCGGGCATGGGGAGCCTTTCACTCGGATGGGATCCCAGTCATCCCCTGCCAGGGAAGTGGACACTGGGATTGGTGGTGAGCCAACCTAACTCCTGAAACCATGGCCTCCAGGGCCAGGTTTGGGTACAAAAAGCAAAAGGTCTCAGAAAGCTTCCTTCTGTGCCCAGAAGGAGAAACAGAGCCGGCTGACGAACTAGCCCGCTCTGCTCCTTCCCTGCAGCCAGCCCAGGCGCGCACACGCAGCGTCTCCGGACCGCACCCCATCTTAGCGATCGGACAAACACCTGCAGGATGAAATACACCCCACGGGTCCGCCTCATCGTGCGGCATGGCTCAGCAGGGAGGAATCCGCCACAGAGGCCGATCGACCCCCGGAACTGGCGCCCTGGGGACCCCAGAGACGACCGCCCCTTCCCGCGCAGCCCAGAGCGCAGGGTGGCCACGGGACCAGAAGACCAGGCGCTCGGCCCGCAGGACGGGGCCAGGGCTCACCGGGGCGCGATCAGTCCCTCACCCCTTCCCGTGCACACACCGCTCGGCCACCGGCCTCCCTAAGACCGTGAGTGGCATTGTCGGGGCGCGCTGCCCCTGTCAGCGACTTTTGGAGACGCAGTGCCCCCGACGGTGCCCGCCCCAGCCTGGCGCCTCTGGGCCACAGACTTGGGGTCCGCAGAGGGAGCGGCGCGCCCCGAAGATGCGCGGGCGCGGCTCGCCGTGCTCTCGCTCACCTGCCCGCCCCGGCCTCACCTCTGCGCTGGGGTCCCGCCGCCAGCGGCCGCAAAACCTCCGGCCCGCTCCCTTCCCGCTGCGCTGGGCGGTCGCGGCCTCCGGGCTCTTATGGTGTCTCGGGCCCGCCCCGCCCCTCCCGCCGTCGGGGGCGCCCGCCCGCCCTGGCTCCGCCCCCGCACCGCCCCGGGTGGGCGGAGGACCAGCCCCGGCCGCGCCCCCCGTCCCCGCCCGCGTACCCGACCGCCTGGCGGTGGCCCGCGGCCGGCGGCGGGTGCCGACTCTTCACCCGCCGGGAGTCCCACCGCATCCCAGGGCCTCCGACGCGTGGGAACGGGGACACCTCCCGGGCCGAGGAGTCGCAGGACTGAGACGGCGGGTTCGCGGCGGAACCAGTCTCGGCGTCCCTGCTACCCTCGCCCGCACCCCCGGGGCTGCTTGCTCCTCTGAGGCGTCTGCCTTGGGGCGCCCGGGAGCGCTCGACGCTGGACCACAGAGATGCCCCGAGGAGCAGCTGGCGGCGGAGGGGGCAGCGTGGCGCGCGCGCTGGGAACGGCGCTGGGGCGCGCGGTCTGAGCCGGGCCCGCCGATTCCCTGCCCCCGCCCCCAGCAGTCCAGCTGCACCGACCCCTCCCCCTCCGACCGCCCTTCCCTGTCGGGCGCCCTGGGGTCTTCTCCCAGCCCAGTCTAGCCCGGAGCAGGGGCGGCTGGTGACAAACCTCAACTCAAAGCCGGCCCCGTTGGGGCAAACCTGGTCCCTGCTCTACCTCGCGGGCCCCGCACCCCTGTGCAGAGCCCCCCCGCCAGGCACCTGATGGTCGCCCGGGTCCTTCTGTGGCCCCGTGCGCAGCCACCACCGCGGTGCCATTACCATGCTTTGCCCCTAGTACGCGAGCTCTGATCGGAGCCACAGGGATGGAATGATGTGCGGAGGAAAACGGTATCTCCGACAAGCCTGGAAAGCCACCAGCGGTGGATAACCACTCGGGGAGGGAACAGACTGGAATCTTTGCCAAAATGCCTCCTACAAGATTTTACATTCACGGAGTCCACAGGCCACCAACCAAGGCCCAGGAGGTGTGCAGAATGGTGTCAAGGTGAGTGACCGTGCACTGGCTTTACCCTCCGGGTGGCCCAGTCTCTGGGCCTTAACCTTCCTCCTGAGTCTCCTTTGGTTTTGCCGCTGTGTGTTTGCTGTGCTGGGGCAAGCGCACAGGTCCCCCGCTCCCCATCTTGTCTGGCCACTCACTCTGGCTCAGCACATCACAGAAGCTGTGTCCCTTTGTCAGGGGACCTCGGAGTGCTCTTGCTCCTCAGTGGCCTTTACCCCACTCACTCCAGCCTCACCATCTTTCTCCCAGCCTCCTGCCAGCCGGGCTGTTGCCTTAGACAGGAACCCTGCCCAGGGAGACCCCAGAAAGCGCTCCCGGCTGAATTAGAACCGAGCAGAAAGAACCCTTGACTCAGTGTCTCCATCTGCTTTCATTGCAGTAATAAAAATACGAAAGAACTGGAGGTTTATAGATAAAGGAGGTTGTCACAGTTCTGCAGGTGGTAAATGCAGGATCAGGACACTCAGTGCATTGACACTCTGGTGAGGCCTCCTTCCTGGTTTGCGGGGTCTCGTCCGTGTCCTCACCGGGTGCAAGTGGGAGGGACTTGTCTGGGTCTCCAATCCCATTCTGGAAGGCTCTACCCTCGGGACCTAACCACCTCCCAAAGGCCCCACCTCCGGTACCCCTGCACGGATGGTAGGATGTCAACAAGTGAACTTGGGAGGAGATGCAGTTCAGTCCCTAGAGCTGAGGGAAGTGACAGGGACTTCAGAAGACAATGACGTACACCTTGAATCTGTGACAGCCATGGCCATCATGCAGGGGCTGTGTCTTCCCACACCGGCTCAGTAATTCAGGTGGTAAGAAAATAGGGTAATCTAATAGTGGCACTTTAATCCACACGCCGAGGAAATAAATGGCCACCAAAGAAAGATTTTCTTTTAAATAAGGGAACCGGGTGAGAACTGATGAGGTCTGGTCTATATATTAAAAATACTTCCACACATTTGTTTCTCTCCGTTCTGGAGGCTGGAAGTTGGAGATCTGGGTGCCGTCATGGTCTGGGTCTAAGTGAGCCTCTCCGGGCTTGTCTTCGCAGGGTGGGGGAGTGTTTCTGGGCAGAAGGGAGACAACTGCAGGGTGGGGAGGTAGAGAAAGCCGACGTGCTGGTCTCTCTTTTTAAGGGCACTGGTCCTATCACAGCCCACCCACACGAGTTCCTCTACACCGAATCCCCTGCCCAAAGCCCACCTTCTAATACATGTGGGAGGGGGTGAAGGCTTCCACACGGGAACTGTGGAGGGGCACAGCCGGTGTATGTGATGCTTGCCACTTCTTGTGTTTGTGTCATTTCAACTGAGCTGTGGTGTTCTAGGAGTTCATTTCCTTTCTTGGAATTTTTTTTGGTGTTCCTTGAGTTAATTATTGCCTATTTTTGTTGTTGTTTAATTTTCCACATTCCTTTCATTAATTCAACTCCAAACTCTCCAACAATTATATCAATCTTCTTCAGATTTGTTAAAACCTGGGAGGCAGTGCTGACTAGAGTCTTCGGCCTCTGCTCCCTTATGGACACTGGCCCTCCAGTCTTGCCGCCCAGCCTTTGTCCTGGCATTTCCCATGACCATGACTCCGGGAACCCTTGCAAACGCTTTCCTGCGTTGAACCCTTGTTTCTAGGATCCCATGTGTGCTGCGTTTTGGCCTCACCACCACCTGCTTCTCAGATCTCCTCTGCACCACAAAGGAGAAACTAGGAAGTCTCCCTCCTAGGATCCCTGCCCCATATAGTACTAAGTTAGAATTTAGCAGTTAGAGACACTCCTACCTGATCAGGTAGTTGGAAGAGAAGTGGAAGCCGTTATTCCACTATTCCCAGAGGCGTGTTGTTGGCTCTGATGGGGGATGTGAAATTCTTGGCAGCCCCCTGGAGAGCTTTCCAGCTCCAACTTCAGCCTCTGATCTCTTAACCCGAATAACTCAACTCAAACCCTGGTCTATGCAGCTATCAGTGCAGTGAATGCCTCCCTCCACCCCCCGCCCCAGTGATTATTGGGAAAGACCATAAGACCAGTTTCCCTTCACATGGCAGGGACAGCAGGACCGCCCCCCCCCATCTTATCACAGCGCTCTGTCAACTCTCCAGCTCACTGTCATGCCCAGTCCAGACACATTTATTGTCTGCCACCCCGCAGCATACAGCATTGGCCTGCGACACCGTGATGTCACGCCGAATCTACCTGTGAGCAAGAAATAACACCAAGACGCCGTGGTAAGACACATGCGTGCTAGAGATCGGGGAAACGTTATGTTTGAATGTAAATACACATGTAGATACATATTCCGAAGCTTGACATCTTGGTGAAGTCTCTGTGGGTCCACAGAGATTCGGGACTGGTCAGGATCCACCGTGAAAGATCGCTTGCTGCCTCTGGCTGTCCTGCTCTGAAGGAAGCATCACCACACCTGTGAGATTCTTCGGGGTTGGGGGCTTCTAACTGGGAATGCTTCTATGACCCATTTACTGAGTTATCCACAATGTTTTCAGTTTTTCCCCAGAGCAAGAAAGGTTCTGGAACAGTCTGGATTATTCTCAAACTGAGGCATGCATGTAAATCACCTAAATAAGCCTTAATGTGCATGAAACACAGACATCGCCCTGTCTCTGCTGGTGACCCATAGTGCGGAGTTTTAGAGTTTTGGAGAATCGTCTAACATTCTTCTGGAAATACTTATTCTCCTTTTGAATAAGTATGCCCCTGAGCCATAGTAGAAAGTCATGGGACTCCAAGTTACACAGAACCAGAACAGCCCATCATAAACTAACCCACAAACCCAAAAAGTTTGGTATTGACAGCAACTTGCCATCATGAGATGGAAGCAATCTCTACAAAATCAGGCTCGAGCAGGGGCTGAAGACACACCAGGCTGCATGAACAAATGTCCACTCTTGTTGCACAATCACCAACCCTTAACCCCCACCTCCAGCGTCATGGCTGCCCGAGGAAGCATATGGATCCCGTACATCGTACCCTCTCTGCTGAGCCCACCAGTGTGTAGCTGCAGGATCACAGGGACGCCCGGAAGGGGCAAGCAGGGAGATGTTCTCAGTGGGTCGGGAACCAAGCAGTGTGTCAGGCTGTTATTTTGCCGAAAGCGAGTGAGCGAGAGAGAGAGAGAGAGAGAGAGAGAGAGGTCTCAGCTGGCTCGCAGGCATTGGCTAATGGTGTGGCTTGTATAGTAACAGACTTCAAAGAAAATTAAGAAATTGGTGACAGAATCTTAATTGGCAGACTGCATAATTATGGAGAAAATCTTAAGGAATCCTCAAAACAACGACTAGAATTAATAAGTGACTTTAGCAAGGTCATGGGCTATAACAAAAGTCAGTTATATTTCTATATACCAGTAGCAATGAACTGTAAAATGCAATTTAAAATAATTTCATTTATGGTACCCCCTAAAACAAAATGCTTAGGCATAAAATATCTACCAGACATGTGTTGAAAACTAGAATACATTGCTGAGAAACTACAAAGACCTAAGTAAGTGGAGAGGTATACCATGTTCATGGTTGAAAGTCTCACTGCTAAGATGTTATTTCTTCTCAAATTGATATACAGATTCAACTCAATCCTAACCAGAATTCTAACTTGATTTTTAAAATTTATTTTTATTTTTTATTTTGAGAGGGAGAGAATGCACGTGAGAGTGTGCATGCGTGAGTGGGTGGGGCAGGAGGTGAGGGGGAGAGAAACTCTCAAGCAGGATCCATGTCCAGCGCAGAGCCTGATGCAGGCTCGATCTCACAACCTTGAGATCATGATCTGAGCTGAAATCAAGAGTCAGACCATAGCCAACTGAGCCACCCAGGTGCCCTGATGTGTCCTCTTTTTAAAACCAGCTTTGTTGAGCTAAAAATTACACACAATGGACACATTCAAGTTACAGTTTGATAAGTCTTTTGTGTGGCTGTGGAAGCAGGAGCACATGCAGGATGAGGAATGTATTCATCCTTCTCCAACTGCCCCTGCCCCTGGCGATCCATCTTTACCCCACCCCATCCCCAGGCAACCACCAATGTGCTAGCTGTAGGTGAGTTTATTTTTCTTAGAATCTTACACACATGGGACTACACAATAGGTGCTGTTTCTTTGTATCTGTTCTCTTCCACTCAGCATCTTTGAGGTGACTCTGCGTCATGGTGTGAATCAGGCATGAGCTCCTTCGATGGCTGAGTAGTATGCCGCCGTATACTTAGAACGCCGTCCATCTGTCCTTCGCCTGTTGATGGGCACTTAGTTATTCCAAATGCAACTACTATGAACATTTGTGGATAACTCTTTGTATGGACACATGCTTTCATTTCTCTCGGGTAAGTACTTAGTTGTGGAATGGCCGAGTCATCCGGTAGATGGTGCGTAACTGTTTTTAAAAGCTGCCAGGCTGTTCGGCAAAGTAGTTATATCATTTTACACTTCTGTGAACATGTATGGAAGTTTCAGTTGCTCCACATCCTTGCGACACCTAGGATGGTCAGTGTTTTTGATTTTAGCCATTCTGATAGCTGCGCAATAGTGTCTCGTGTCACTTCTCTAGTGAAGGTGGTATTTTAGCAATCTTCCCGAGTGTGGCTGCCACCAAAGTTCTTGTCCGTGTCTGTTCAGATATTTTGCACTTTGGATTGTTATGTTATTCCGGAGTTCTGAGAGTTCTGGGCGTGCTGTGAGTCCTTGTTCAGATGGTGCTTTGCACGTACTTTCCCCATCTTGGATTGTGTTTTCATTCTCTTCGTCGCCTTCCAAAGGAACCAGTCATTAGTTTCGATGAACCCTAAGTCACCATTTTCTTGTTTTCTTTTTGGATCTTGCTCTTTAGTGCCGTATTTGAGAAATCTTTATCTAACCCAAGATCACAACAATTTTTACCGAGTTTTCCTTTACAATGTTTGAAATTTCAGGCAGTACATTTATGTACCTGACCCACTTTAACATGGTCTGAGATATGGACCAACGTTCATCGTTTTACAGGTGGCCATCCAGCTGTGAGGCTTATTTTTTCCACGAATTTGCTTTTGCACCTTTGTTGAAAAATCAGTTGGTGTCTATGTGTGGGTTAATTTCTGGGCTCTTTCCTTGATCTATTCCTTTGTTTTGATGTCGGTTCCACTTTTGCTATGGATGAATTGTATCGCCCCCCCAAAATGCCCTAACCCTGGGGTGACTTTTTTGGAGATGGGGTCTCTAGGAGGCAAAGCTAAATGAGCTCACCAGGGTAGGGCCCTAATCCAGCAGGACTGTGGCCTCACAGGAAGGGGATGATCCCTCTCCCTGCCTGCCGTGCAATGACATGGCCAGACAGCTGTCCTCTGCAAGCCCAGAAGAAAGCTCTCCCTGGGGGATGAATTGCACAACACCTTGGCCTTGGATGTTCCAGCCTCCAGAGCCGTGAGAAAATAAATTGCTTTGTTTTGACCCACGCAGTCTATGGTGTTTTTGTCACGGCAGCCGAGCTGACTGGTACACACTATCTTCGTCACTATGGTTTTGTAATGCGTTTTTAAGTCAGGTAATGCAAGTCACCTAACTTTGTTGTTTTTCAAAATTGTTTTGACTATTCTAGGTTTATCTGAATTTTAGAACCAACTTCCCAATTTCTATAAAAACCTTGGTGGGACTGCTATGGGTGGAGGCTGTCATCGATTTGTGACCTTTATCCTTTTCAAATTTAGGCACTCAGTGCTATAAATTCCCTTCTAAGGTCTACATTAGTTCAATTTCCTAAGGTTTGGTATGTTTTTGTTTATATTCTGTTCAAAATATTTCCTAATTTCCCTTTTGATTTCTTTTTTGAACTATTATGTATATATAATATCAATTAGTTTCCAGATATTTGAGGATTTCCTGTATATTTTATTCTTTTCTGAGTATATGTTTTGTATTGGCACCTAGCTGACTTGCTTTCTTCATTGGAGAACACACTCTTGGTGGCCCGTGGGACCTTGTACGTTTATTGTGGCTCCTTTTGTATCCCAGAATATGGTGGGTCTTGGTAGGTGTTTCACATGCATTTGAAAAGAATGGGTATTCTGCTGTCACTGGGTGCTACATCAACATCAAACAGGTCAAGTTAGTTGTACTGTTTATAGGTCATCTGTACCCTTACACACTTTGGTGTGTACCTTTGGTGTAACTGTGCATGGTCATGGTTGGGAGACAGGTGCTGAGCTCTCCAGGTGTGATTGTGTGGACTGGCTCACGTGCCCTGTGGCAGCGTGTGTCTCTGCCACATTGATTGTGAAGCTCTGTGTTAGGGGTGCTCACACATAGGGCCGTTCCATCTTCCTGGGGCCCTGAATCCTAATAACCTCTACTCTGAAACTGACGTTGCTGTTAGAACTGCCACTGCACTCCTCTTCCCTTCAAGTCCGGTTGGAATTCATCCTTTCCCCTGTGGCCCCTTGGTTCAAGGGTGTTTCTTATGGGCATCGTATTAGGTCTTGCTTTTATAACGGATCTGGCAGTTTTCTGCTGTTGCTGGGGTAGAGGGGGTGTTTAGATCATTTACATTTAATGTGAATGTTGCTATGGTTGGGTTTAAATCTACCATCTGCTATTTGTTTTCTGTCTTCCCAATGTGTCTCTGTCCCCATTTCCTCTTTTCCTGCCACCGTTTGGATGGAGTCGTGTTGTACAGTTCAGCTTCCCCTCTTCGGCTTGGTCATTCGCTGCATCTCTCTGTTGTGTTCCTGACGTGCTCGCTTCAGTGCTTGTGGTATGTGTCCTGCACTGACCCAGTCTGCTCTCAAGTGACTCGATGCCACCAGCCACATCCTGGGATGTCTTCTGTTTACCCCTCCTCCTGTTGTGATGTTATTGTCAACGTTTTGCTTCTGTGTGCTGTGAACCCTAGAATATGGAATCAAATTTGCTTTAGACCCTCAGTCATCTTTTTAAAAGAATTACATAACAGGAATATAAATGTAATTCCCATTTCTGGTCCTCATCCTCTGTGTGGGTCAGGTTTCAAGATGGCGCCATGTTCCTTCTGCTTTGAGTATTTATTTTAATAAGCTAGGGTCTGCCAGTCATGAATTCTTTCAGCTTTTGCAAATCTAAAGACATCTTTATTTTTGTTTCGAGGGACATTTTTGCTGAATAAAGAATTGCGGGCTGGCGGTCTTCTTCTTCTTTCCTACTTTAAGCGTGTCGCTCCACTGTCTTAACAAAGTGTGTTGTCTCTAACGAGGTATCTTCTCTTTTGCACGTCTTCGCTCCTTTGTATGAAATGTGTCTCTTTCTCTTCGGGCTGCTGACTTTCTCTTTAGTGTTTGTCTTTAGTGTTTGATTATGATGTGTCTGGTAGACTTGCCGTCATGGTGTCTGTGCTTGGAGCTCATTGAGCACATTGGATCTGTGGGTTTATGGTTTGCATCAAATTTAGGAAGTTATTTCTTTGAATATTTTTTCTTTGCCCTTTTCCTTTGGGGACCCCATCAGGCAACTGAGGTCCCACTGCTCATTGATGCAAAGTTCAATCTTTTCTTTTTTTCTATTTCATTTTGAATAGTTGGCATGGCTTTATCTTCAAGATCACTTGCCGTGTCTTCTGCCATGTCAAATCCACCCTTAAACCCAACCCGTGCATTTGCAACTCTAACACTGTAGTTTTCATCTCTAGAATTCAGACTTGCGTCTTTTAAAAGATATTTTCCACTTCTCTACTGAACACCTTGCACACTGGCCCCGCTGGCAGGTGATAGAGTTGAGTTGTGGACTACGCTGTCCGCGCCTGGCCTGTGGGTGGCCTCACCCCAGTCCTGGCGGGGCTGGCTCAGCTGAGTAGACAGCTTTCTGCTTTCTTGCATCCTGGCGATTTCTGATCGGATGCCAGGCACTGTGCATTTTGCCCTGTGGGGTGCTGGATAATGTGACATTCCTGAGAATATTCTGGAACTTTGTTTGGGGCTACAGGTAAGTAACTTGTAAACCATCTGGTCATTCTTCCAGGTCTTGCTTTTAAGCTTTGTTTGGTTGGATCGGAGCAGTGTTTTGGCGAGGGCGAGGATTTCTCATTGCTGAGGCAAATCCCATCGGAGTTTTCCACTTAATGGCCTGTTCCGGAAGGGAGGGTCAACCCAATCTCGGTTTCTCCCACCTGACTAGAAGCAAAATTGTGGACTTATTAACTTCCATTAAGTTTGAAAGAATTAATCAGAACCTAACCAGCTCTGGCTGTGCTCCTGGGTGGACACCTGGTCCCTGGTGCGGTCTGCTAGGTCGCGGGGCTCAGCCCTGCTCCTGCAACGCGGGCAGAATTCACGTTGTGCAGCTCCATTTTGATGAGGACACATGCTCTGTATGATTTCAATATTTTGAAGTTTACAGAGATGTACTCTCTAGCCGAGGGTGTAGTCTGTTTTGTCAACTGCTTTGTGTGCCCTTGAAAGAGCAATTAAGTCAATTTGGTAAATGGGGTTGTTCAAATTTTCTACATAATTATGTTTCTCCCCCTGCTGCTTCTATCGATTACCGAGAGAGCTGTGTTAGGATCCCCACTTTTTTTTGCCGATTTGTTTATCTCTCCTGTTAATTCTGTCCGCGCTGGCTAAATATATTTGAGCGGTGTCATTAGGTACATGTACATGTACCTTTGGGACCGTGGTGTCTTCCAGCTGAACGGAGCCCTGGGTGGTCGTGCAGGGGAATCCCCTCGTCTCCATGTTCACTTGGTGGCTGGTGGACATCCGTCTCAGCCCGCTGACCTTACGGTCCTGTCGGCCTGGTCTGGATCGCTCCCATTTAAAACACTTTCAGTGTGCCTTTAAATCACACAGAGTTAGTTGTCTAAAGAGAATCGGACTGCCAGCTGATGGAGGGGTTTTTAGGCTCCATCTGATGTAATTACTAGTATGGTTGGACTGAAACTTACCATGTGCTGTTTCTGTGTTGTCTGTCCTTTGTTCTTTTTTCTTGGTTTCCTGCCTAGTTAGGATAAATTATTATTTTAAAAATATCTTGTTTCCTTTCTCCCACTGGCTTCTTAGTTGTATGTCTTTCTTTCCTTTGGGGGGCTTACAATATCCCTGTACCGCGGTCTGTCTTCACACCCTCCCGACCCTCACGCGCAGCCCGTTCCCGCGTGCGCGCCATTCTCATCTTTGCTTGGGGATAATCTTGCCTTTTCCTTGGCTGCTTGTAGGACAGCTCTTTACAAGTGGCTCTCAGTCTGTGTTTTTAAAATAACGCGCCTTGGTGTCTTTCTCTTGCCGTTATTTGCTTGCGGCTTACTGAGTTTCTTGGGCGTCTGACTATAGATTTGGGAACATTCTGGCCATTATTTTGTCAAGTCAGTGTTTTTGCCGTGACTGGGTTTCCGGGACCCAGTCGCATGTGGGCGGACACTGACGGTCTCTCTTGGTCGGCGCTCCTGCTGCTTCACCGGGAGTGCACATACCGCGGGGCGCTGTCCCCGAGCGTCTGGTCTCTGGGACCCGGTCTGGGGCGTGACAAAGGGCTGGAGGGCAGTCGCCCGTTCTCCCAGCCAGCGCGGCGTGGGCTTAAAGACAGTGCCCAGAGCGGGGCTGGCAGGGGGCTGGGCTGTAGCTCGGGTCAACGACTCAGGAACTTGGCGGCCTAAGGTAGTCGCACCGGCTTCCCCCTTGACAGAGGCAGGTTCGGGATGTAGCCCCCCACGTGGTGCTGTCCCTGGGCGTGGGGACGCTGCTGCTGGAGCCTCCCCCACTGAAGGGGGATGTATCCTTGTTTTAATACGCTTATTCCGGAGACGGATCTGCCTTCTCTGCCCTTGGCAGCTGTGCCAGCACCATCTGCGACTTAATGAGGGCCTTTCCTCCCGGCCGCCCATCGGGCGTGACACCGCCATGGGCTGCGCTTTGCTAGAGGACGCCGGCACGTGAACCCACTGCTCTGGCCAAGCTCCCCGCCCGCCCCAAGCAGCTGACCACGCCGCCAGAGGGAGGACCCAGGGGGCTGCCGCCTGGGACGGCACCTGGAACGTGGGGCATGTTCCTAGGCGGTGGTGCCCACGATAGGCAGGCTGTGCTCTGGGCTGTGGACCGACACGGGGGCTGTCCACAGCGCAGCCCACGCCTGTGACACGGGCAGGGACGGCCCATCTGACAGCCGGTAGTTACTGGGGGGCGGCGGGTGCTGCTTTGTCTTGAGGACCTGCCTGGGCTTCCTGGCAGCCCCTCCTCCGTGGGACTGAGCTCTGGCTGCCATGTGGGTCTGGCCGGTGAGCCCGCAGCAGGGCCGAGGTGCTTCGTGTCCGGGGAGCTGCAGCCCTGCACACAGGGGTCACTGCCCCCTCCCTGTGCTGCCCGCCTGGCGGAGTCGCCGGGGGAGGCCCTGCTCTCAGGCCGGTGAGCGGCCCGCCCTCTGAGAGATGAGCAGCGCGTGTGCCTGCTGTCCCTGCGTCTGGCAGCTCGCCGTCCTCACCAAGCGCCCTCTTGGCAACTTGGGGCTGTTTCGCTTGAAGATCGTAGTTCCCAGGGATGGACCCCTGGGCTCCACCCCCTGCTCTGAAGCTCGGATGCTCATAGCTGTTGGGGCCGCCCCGGCTGCAGACCCTCTGGGACACGGGGAGTTGATAGGTGCTCTTCTCTCTCTGGAGCCTGAGGGTCCTCTGGGCACTTGAATCGCTAAGATCGTGGCTAATAAAGGCTCCGCATTCTCTGGAGGGAAAACCCTCCACCAGGTGGAGACCCTTCACTTTCCGAGGAACTGGCGGCAGCCGAGGACACATGCCTTGGGGCGGGGGAGGGAGGTTGTAAGCAGTGGTCCCAGCCCTGTAAGCAGGTACAAGGCCAGGCTGGTGCCAACCATGGGGACGACTTCATGGCCTGCTGTGTGTGTGTGCGTGCATGTGTGTGCGCATGAGAGAGTGCACACGGGTGGCCGACCGCTCACCCACCTTCCCCTGCCTCGGCCTCCACCGTATTTTGTGCAGGAATATTAGTAGTGTTGAATGGTGAATGTGCGACTCCACGCTGGGAAGCATCGGAGGGCTACGTGACGGCAGCACGAGCGCCGCCAAGGACGGCCGTGAGGACTGTGAGATGGTACATTTTTGGGGAGAAGGTAAAAGCGTCTGCTTGTGCAGTAAGCGTTCCCTTGCGTTAGGAGAGGCACCCACTGGACGTCAGTCACACGCCATCAGAGGGCAGGAACCCAGGGAGAGGACGGGCCGTGCCCACCGCCGAGTTCAAAGCCCTGCTCCGCGAGCCAAGGCCTGGGGTCAGACGCGCTCCTACCGGTGGCCCCCAGGGCCCAGGCTGGACCAGCATGGTCGGGCGGGCCCCCCGGCTGGGGCCTGGCAGTGGGGAAGCCGCAGTGCCTCTTCTGCTTCCTGTTTCTGAAGGAATCTCCTGGAGCTCCCTCCTCCCGCGGCACACATCCCACTCAAGCCTGTTCCCATGGGGGTGCGGCACGCCGAGTGTGTGCAGAAGTCGCTGGGGGCGCGCACGGGCCACGTCACCCGCGGTGCGCTGTGCCTGGAGCCCTCGGCGGCTGCTCCCGTCCCCGCTGGGGAGCAGGTCCAGCCCAGAACGTCCCTGCCATTGTGGGGGTGACGCCCCTTTATATTAAACAGGCAAATACGAGCACAGAGAAGTACAACCCGCTGAGTCCCAGTGGAACGCGTGCCTGGGCGCCCTCCTCGGACCGCCAGGGGCAGAACCGTGCAGCCCCTGGTGCACGTGCTGCTGAGCGGACCGGCTCGTTCTAGTGGAGCCCTGGAGCCAGCGACTCCCTCACCCCCTTTCCTTCCGTTTCGGAGGCCGTAATGCTTCGGCCCTATTTCCTCTAATTCTAAGCCTTCACTGCCTGGAGCAGAGAACGGAGTGCGAGATCCCGTCTCGCTCGGGCTTCACGAAGTGCGTTTACGGCTTTCGCTAGGGGATTCTGGGGGCCAACCCAGCGCTGCGGCAAACGGCCACGCGCGTCGCTGCCTCCCAGTGCCGGCCACTGACCTGATGAGGCTGCACCGCGCCGGGCCTGCCTCTGGGATCAAGGAAGACTTTCCTACAGAATTTCAATTTTGTGTTTTCCAAACACGCTGGGTGACTTGCTGAGAAACCCAGCCTTGACTGGTTTTCTGCCACAGCCCAAGACACGTCTGCCGTTGTCTTTCTTTTCTTTTTGATTTTCTAAGTAGGCGCCCCACTCCGCAGGGAGCCCAGCGTGGGGCTGAGCTCATGACCCTGCGATCGAGACTGGGGCTGAGGTCGAGTTATGGCGCTTCCTGGACTGAGCCGCCCGGGCACCTCTGCTGTGGTCTCGCGGATAAAACGCCACACGCATAACAAAGTATGTCGTCATGTGGGCGAGACTACATTTTATTCATTCCACGGAAAACCCGAGGGACCCCAGTCCTCCTGGGGCCTCTTCCGTCCGCCCATCCCACCGAAGGGACGGACTCCCAGGCTACGCACACGCTCGGTCCAGGACGCGGAGCGGCGGCGGGGAAGGGGATCGGGAGGGACAAACGTCCGTTCTGGGTCTGCTCTCAGAGACTCTTCCTGAACGCTCGGTGGCGCCTCATTCAAAAAGCCCTTCATGCGCAGACCCGGGGTGCGGGGGCCACGTGGGGGTCCCCACCCGCAGAGTATCTTCGTTTGTTTGCCTCCTTCATGGGTCCCTTGGACGTTCCTCTTCGAAGAATGAATTTCTGTGCCTCCTGCAGCGACAAGCCGGCGACGACCGTGCGCCGGGGAGGCCGCGTGTGCAGGGTGGGAGTGTGCACCCATACGCCCGGGGAGGCCCGCGAGTGTTTTTTCTGGTGGCCCTGGTGGTCACGTTCTACGGAGACACCCAAATACAAAATCCAATTCATTTAAAAATTCAAAAGGACTTTTTCCCCAAGCAAACCTGGAGGCTTCGCTTCAGACCCAGCTAGAGGCTGTGGTCCCGTGTGCTTGAAGAGTGGGCGTCTGTGGCAGGAGCTGTGAGGCCGGGCTGGGCCGGGGTGGGGGAGCCCCCCACCCCCCGTGTGCGGAGACCCTGCTCCTCGCCCCGACTCAGGTGCAGGCCCCGGCGCCTTCCAGGACGCTGGGCGGGGGCCGCGGGGCGGGACGCGGCTGGCATGCACGAGGGGTGCGGGTGGGCGGCCGGGCAGGTGTCCACAGGGAGTGCCCTGCCAGTCGCCCCAGCCGGGCCGGGGGCCACAGGGACGTGGATGACATGACGTTAAACAAACACCGAGCTGGTGACGTCTATAAAAAAGAGGGGGTTTGAAAGGGATTAAAGAAGCAGAAAAGGCGCCTGGGCCGGGGTGTGCGGCGGAGCCAGACGCTGGAATGTACCTGGTCAAGAGAGGTCACAGAGAGGTTTAAGTCAAAGCCCCAGACAGCCTCGGGTTCTATCAAAAAAGGGCCCATAAATAAATATCCTCTGGCCCTCAAAGGAAAAAATGAAGTAGAAAACAATTTTTTCTTCTTTTTTTAAAAATGCTGAATGCTTCCTGAAGTATCTAAATGAAGTTTAGAAAATACTCATGAGTTCTCACAAATATAGAAATGTTTAAAAATCAGACAGGCCCTGCCTCGCTGTGACCCCACAGAGGCCGGCAGAGGATTTGTGCTGGAATCAAAATGCACGTGACACGTCTTGGTCTCACGCGTGTCGCCTGTGCGTGTGGAGGCCCGTCCACTTGTGCGAGCCGCCGAACGCAGACTCCGACAGGAATGTGAGGGAAAACCACGGTGGCAAGTGACCCGGGACAGTGCAGGGGACTCGGCTACAGCCGGCGTCGCGGGAGGGACAGCGCCCTGGGGCTCACACAGCCCCATCCCTACACGGCTCCCTGCGGAGGACCAGGGTTAGAACAACCCTGGGTGTCATGGAACTCGGGCCGAGGCCGGCACACGCACAGAGCCACATCTCTCCAGAACCTTCTGTCCTAGTCCAGTTTCTCACGGAAAGGTTTCCTTCCAAAATCCGAGTTTTCGGGGCTGAAGTCTGCGCAGAAGCCATTGGGGGTTGGAGCGAGTGGCGTCTGTGCGCTGCCGTCCGAGTGTGTCTGCTTGGGGTATAGGTACTCCTCTGCGAAGTTGGGGAACGTTTCTGCAAAACTGCAGAAATCCGCTGGAAAAAGAGGTACTGGGTAAGCTGGGGGCAGACACCTGGACTCAGCGGGGGCAGGCACCCCCACCTCACACCCTTCCGTCGGGGCTGGAACCCATGCCCTCAGAGGGGAAGGGGAGGTTGGAGGGGAGAGGAGAGGAGAGGAGAGGAAGGGGGAGAGAGGGGATGGGACAGGGGACAGGAGGGTCCTCCCGTTTTCTCGGCTGCTCATCACAGAGCGGCCAGCTCAGGGCTCTCGGCATGCCCTTTTGGGGGAAAATCTACAGAGAGCAGGCTTTGGAACCCCGCAGTGTGCTCTGGGTCTGTGTGCAAGGAAGGCACTGCTCGTCAGAGGATCTGGTTTGGGGACAGGACAAAGCGTCCATGTGAGGACCTGATCTCGGCATGGCAAGAGCTATTGAGGGACACAGCCGTGCTCCGGAGAGACCAGACGTGCGCCCGGGGAGACAGGGCCACTGTCTGTGCCGGTCACAGGGCTGAGCAGGTCTGAGGCAGTGCCTCTCCCAACAGCCCTGGGACCCAGTCCTGGGGTGGACAGTGCCCTCCAAGAGCACGGGGACACTCACAGGCCTGGGTGTGGGAGACTACGGACCCCAGGGAAAACCACCCGTGCTCCTCTGGGGGCACTGAAGGACTTACTGGGAAACGTCTGCAGCTGGTCAGCGCTCACTGTGAACAGCCCCTCCCCAGCCCACCACCAGAGCGCACGGGGACGCACGGTCTACTCTTCGAGCAGGTGGACACACACAGACACACACACACGCTCTAAATCAACACACACACCCGTGTCTGACATTTGGTTGCAATTTTAAAAACATGTCCAAACAAGACATGAACCGTGACCTTTCCTGAGCAAATGTCTCCTCTTTTTTAGCGAGAATACATTCATTTCCAAACGTGCGCACTGGTGGGCCCGCTGAGCGGGGCAGCCTTCTGGGGACCCAACCACCCCAGATCCCTTTCCCTCAGCCTACAAGTGGGTTTCAGGTCTGAGTCCCCGAGGACCTTAGCTGTCCCAATTTGCGTGGCTAAAAGTGATGAGCCCCCCTGCCCCTCAGCCCACAAGGACATGCCAGCAGTGGTCGGCCTTGAGGGGCAGGCTCTTGCTTCCATGGGGGACTGAGACCAGGGACCCCCGTGGGCTGTCACGGCCCGGCCTCAGCCCACACTGCCTGCAGTCCCTGGGGATGGCATGGATCTGGGGCTCCCAGTGTGGGCTTTGGCTCTGGCTCTATCCATCCCCCGTACAACAGACTCCAGACCCCCTAACCTGCCCCTGCCAGGCCTGAGGACAACCCCTCCTTCTGGGAATTCCACGTTGCACAGGACAGCATGGCCCTGGTGAGCACACATGGGCGTCGCTCCCACTGTGTCCCCGTGCCCCACCTCCAGGCACACCCCTGCACAATGGGCCCCTCCTCCCCCTGCCCCCGGGGCCACTCACCAAATGTGATCCGCCCCGTCCCTTTCTGGTCAATGGCCTGGAAGAGGTTGGTCACGCTGAGCTCTGCCACCCCTAGGGCAGTCTTGAGGATGCTGGACAGGGCGTCCTCATTGATGTCACCGTCCTGTGACCCGTACATCTGCCGGCAGAGGCTGGCGTCACCCCATAACCCCCCCAACCATGCAGGCATCCTGCTTCTTCTGCTCATGGGGTTCCCAGCACTCGTGTAGGCCCGACCCCACCGGCTGGGAAGAGCCAGGACTCCGAGGACACGGATCCCCACAGGGCAGGGAGCTCTGAGCACACGCCCCGCGCTCCCACTAGAGGGCGCCCCAGGCAGCGGCGTGTGTTTCCCGGGGAGAGGGACAGAGCCCGCACCCTGGGCTCGCTGGCACATGTGGGCACTCGTGGGCTTTTGCTCAATGACATGAATGAACCACCACCTTCCTTGGCTGGCCAAGGGGGTGGCTGGCCCATGGGCCCAGCGGAGAGTGACCAAGAGCAAGGCCCTGAAGGGTTGGTGTGTGCTGTGAGCCTCAGTGTGGGTCCTGCAGGGAGAGGCTGTGGGCCCCGTCAGGCAGGCCCAGCAACTCGGGCTTGGGAGGGGGGTCACCCTCTCCCCGGCCCCCTCCTCCTTCTGCAGCCGGGTAAGCCTGCCCCTGCAGCGGGGGCTTCGGCAGACACTGCCCGGAAAATGGTCTGCTCTGAGCTGGGAGAGACGAGGGGAGCATGGCCACCGTTCCCAGACCAGAGTCTACAAGCCGACAGCAGAGAATCTGCCGGGTGGGGTCCGTCAGAACGGGCTGTGCTGAAGGCAGGAGCCGCAGAGCAGCCATAAGCCAGGCGCAGGCCCAGGGCCCTAGAGGCACCTGCTCGGGCTGGAGGAGGCCGGTCACGTCTTTCTAGACAGGAGCCACCAGATATCAGTGTCACCCAGTTAATTCTCACGGCGCGACCCACAGAGGCACCGTGCACCAAGGGGGTTTCCCAGCGATGCTCTGCAGAGGGTCTGCTGGGGTCCTGGATTCTCCAAACAGTGAGAGATAAGCAGCTGCCTGGCTTATACATCAGGCTCTCATGAATCTGGCTACTAGGAGTTGCACCTGTAAGAGCTACCTATTCTGAGACCCTGACAGAACTGTGTTTCTGGATGAGGAAAGCCAACCCACAACTATCCTAGCTGACGCTGTCCTGGTGAGCCAGGAGAATCTGCAGGTGAGCAGGGACCCCCATATGAGTGTCTCTGAGACTCCCACACCACCTGCAGCAGGGTGAATGGCTGGGCTCTGGACAGGCAGCTCCTTTGCAACCCAAGTCAGTGGGCTGATGAAGAGGTCGTGCTGGGGGACCTGAGAGGTGGGGGCCTGTCCAGGATGGCTGCATTACGGCACTGGGTGTGGGGCACCCGCCAGCCCTGTCCAGGCCTGCTGGAACTCACGAAGACCAGACCCCGTGCCCTTCTGAGAGTGTGGGGTACAGACCGCAGACAGGAAGGCTTTTGTGGAGATTGGGGGGCATTTGTACAAACGACGGCAGATACAAGCTTCCGTGAAAACGGCAGTCAGACACAGGGCAAGTCTGCCACGTAGGACGGGGCTATAAGAATGTAGCACAGGCCTGACGTGACCTGCGTCTCACTGTTCCTACAGGCTAAACTCCTGTAAATGCCACACTTGCCTTGAATGCCAGCTGGATGGTGTCCAGAGTTCGGGCAGGCCGGCAGACGACAGACAGGGCGACCACGTACTCCCGAGGGTCCATCCTGCCTTCTCCGCTCTGGGGACGAGACGTGCCCTCAGGGGAGAGCCGGGCCCCTCCCGCGGGTCGGAGACCCGGGCTTGAACACTGACGTCGGATCTTATCTGCCTCCACCAAACGAGTATTTTTGGAAGAACATTCATAACCCACTGGCTTTCGCGAGGGGCCACACCATACACCCTCTTTAGGCCACTGTGATCAAGTTCCAGGGCCTGTGAGTCTGGCATATGAAGCTCACGAAAGCTCAGGCCACACGATGGCCGTCACGTGCTAAGGATTTCCTTCGAGGAAAACACCCGCACGCGGCAAGCGCACACTCGTGTTCTGAGGACCTAGTGGCCCGTGGCAGAGCGGTGAGCCTGCAGAAGGACAGCGAGCCCCCAGCCGCGATGTGAGGAACACCCGGCGCCTGGCCCACTGGACACTCGCTGAGTGCCACGGAGCAGGTCCTCAGCGACCCTGGGGTCACCATGGGACAGGCTGCCGCTTCGAACAAGCGGGCCGCTGCAGGGAGCGGGAACGAGCCAGGGGCCGGCGCGGGGCGGAGGGAGGCTCCCAGCGCAGTCTCCCACACCCAGGCCCTGAAAGGCCACCCACGTCCAGGGCTGTACTGGCAAACACGGACCCCTGGTCCAGACACGACGGGTGACTGGGTGGAGCGCGGCATGGGGACAGTTCTCACGCGCCGCAGGGAAGGCCGAGGGTTACCCTGTGTGCCGAATGTCGGGAGAGAGGCCCCCCATCCAGAAATCCTGGATTTCTGGAGGAGGGCACATGGTTTGATATTTTTAGGCTTTTTAGAGATCCCATTTAAAACCCCAAACTACAGGTTTATCAGCAAATGTTAACTTAAGTGACAAACTTCTACGTGCATTTCAAACCACAGGAGAAAACATCCAAGCGACAGGGTGGGCTGGTCAGGGCAAGGAGGGGCCGTTCTCCCTCTCCTTCCAAATCCCCAGGCAACGCTTCTAACTAAAACAATACATGTTGGAAAGCTGGAGGTTTTGCCAGGAGACCCCTCCCAGGGCCACGGCCCCACCTCATCAAACAGGGAGAACATGTCCTCCAGCGTGTCCGAGACTGGGACGCCCAGGTACTCCGCGAACTCGGGGAGGCCCATCCGTCCTCCCCTCTGTGTCCTGGCGCTTTCAGAATATCTAGCCAGATCTTTCTCAAGCGTTTCTGGCTTTAACCTACACACAAAAAAAGGAAAAGATTTTTTTCATTAAAATTACAGAATGCTGCAAAACAGGATGTTTACTGTAACAAGACTCAACAAAACATTAAAATTACTTCTACAACGGACAGCGGGGTCATTTTCAGCAGGTGTTCTAATAGTCTGAAGGCACAGCACGGATCCCGCCTCAGCGTCTCCGCGGGAGGGACGGACGCCTCTCGGGCAGGTGGGTGGGACCGTCCACGGGGAGCCCCGTGCTGAGCCCTGAGAGTTTTGAGACACCTCGAGGCAGACTGAAGCTGATACTGGGAAAGCGCCCGCAAACCCTGAGCACGAGCACTTCTATCTGCTTGAAGGCCCAGCCGGCCCTCAGCACCCACGGCGACCTCCAGCTCGGTCACCAACAACGGCAGGGGAGGGAGGGCCTGCTAGGAGTCCCCGGAAGCCTCCTGTCTTAGAAAAAGCGTCTCAGTGGTGCTCCTCAGAACTCTCCCTGTTCCTGAGCGAGCCCCACTAGTGCTGCCGGAGAAGCCACCGCGAGCGAGGGAGGGGCTTGAGGAAGAAAAGGCGCCGCACTCACCCCAGGCGCCTCACAAGCCTAGCGAATTCGAGAAGGCAGGTGTCCGCGGGAAGCCGGAGCTGTCCTTCCGCCAGGGCGAGCTGGCAGTCCTCAAATGTGTAGTCGGTTACGGAGATGCCCAGGGCCCTGCGAAGAGGGGAGGGCACCACGGTCAAGCAGCCCCAGGGCAGCAGAGCAAGGAGGGCGGCCCAGGGTGACCACAGGACAGCGAGCGCATTGAAGGACCAGGGGCCCCCTTCCCCGGCCCCACCCCTCGGGGCTCCCAACCAGGTCCGTGCAGCAGTGGCGCCTGCCGCACGTCCCACCGAGACCCCTGCGCCCAAGGCGCACTGTGGCTGGTGCGTGAGGACGTGCAGCTGGGGTCCGCCACCCCTCCCTCTGGGGCCCGCAAGGCTTGTCTGCAAGTCATGCTTTTGCTGAGGTGTCTGCGCACTAATTTGGTGTCTCTGCAAAACTTGTTTTAGTTAAACAAGAAAAAATTGCTAGGAACACAGGTGGTGTCCAGGGCGGACGTGCAGACCGTGGGAAGAGCAGGCTTCCCGAGAGCGCGCGAGGCCCGCGTGGGGCCACAGCCAGAGCGCGGTAGCTCTGCTCCAGAAAGCCCAGGTGAGTCTGCGGCACTCGGGGCGCGGAAGGCTCCGGGGAACGGGCGGAGCCGTTCAGCATCAGAACGAAGCCGACATTTGCAACTTTGAAAAACCAGACTAAAACACACGAGTGTGAGGGTGTCTGCTGAGCCGGTGAACCATTCTCGAGCCTGGGCTGGGGGCTTGCCATGCAGCCGTGAGGAGCGCTCCGTCCCTTCGGATCCTGCGGACACAGCAAGGCCGTCTCCAGCCACTCCGGCAGAGCAAGCCCCAGGAGACGGCAGAAGCCCTCGCCACAGCCTGTGTCCCGTAAGGTAAAGCTGGGAAGGCCTTGTAGAGGGACACCCTGAAAACTTCCCCTGGGTCTGGGCGTGTGGAGGACAGACTTCATCTCCCCAAGCTGTCCACAGACAGGAAAAGCCATCTCCCCTGTCCACTCCCATGTGTCCCTCCCCAAGAGGGCACATCTGGGCGGGGCCTGTGCAGGACAGAAGGACGGCAAGGAACCTGGGGCCGGTGGTGGGGGGGAGGTGACAGGGGCCCAAGCAGGGGCTCCAGCCCAGGCACTTGCCCCAGAGCCCTGTGGGACCAGAGTTCTCACGCACGCCCACAAAAGCACCCCGGCCCCCAGACGCCTCTGATAGGAGCACTGGGCAGTGAGTACTCTGAATGCTGACATGTACAGAAAGACAGCGTTTCAAGTTCACATCTGGCACTAAACATGAGCACTCACTAGTGGACCCCAAAGTCCACTTATATAGAGCCTGGGGCGCCCCAAGAAGTTAGCCATCACTGCGGTTTCCACCCTGCTAGGAAGCAAGTGTGCAGCAGGTGCCTTCGAGGCCACCACGCCACCAGCTGTCTCATTCAGAAGCACAACTCGTCTTACAAGTCGCGGGGGTCACCTTCATAAGGGCTGGCTGTGTCCCCAAGTCAGAGCTCAGCCCTTCTAAAGAACGGCATCAGATTTCAGGAAAAATGACCTTCTTCTATTACAGGAAACACAATGGTAGAATATTTGCCAAGTATTTAAAACTAAGCGCTGTCCCCCATAACTGAATGGGCTTTTAATCATCACCATGCTACAATGACACTGTGCCATTGTGGCTGGCAGATTGGCTTTGAAGTCCTTCCACGGCCAGTCCAGTCCCACTCGGCAAACTGAGGTATCATCGTGTGGGGACAGAAGGCAGGATGACCAGGAGCGCCTCGGGTCATCCCGTGAGGAGGTGGGGGGAGGTGCGCGCGGGGGCTGCCGGCGACGCTCAGCGGGTCCCAGGCTGTTCTCGGTGGGTCTAAGGGCCAGGAAGGCGACAACCCACTTCCATGTTTCTGGGTTCTCCTGTGGCTGTGGGGGCAAGGGGCTGCCCTGTGGCCAATGTGCCCTTTTCCATTCGATGTGGGGTGCTTCCCCTCCACGAGCAGAGCGTCTGTGACATAATTACTGTTAAATGTTATTAGCTAATTTATCTGAAGAACTAAAGCAGTTTACCCCCAACCTGTCAAGCCTCTGACTCTGTGGAGACGATATCCTTGTCGAGGGGTTGAACAACCTGGCTTCCCCTGAACGGAGAGTTGAGGGCATCCTGATGGCCGACCGCCCCCCACGCATCCTGGTGTGGGGTTCTGAGAGCGAGCGGGAGGTGAAGTCCAGGGAGTGGGCACCCGAGGAGGCTGGGGGTGTCCCGCGGGCCTTGTCCCCAGCGCCGGCCTTCCTGAGGGGCGTGTGGACTGCGTGTGCCTACCCCGCGGAGCTTTAACTCCCGCATGCTGAACCTGTGACTTGGCCTGGTAGGGCCGCACAGAACGTGGGAACATGGGGGTTCTAATGCGCACACAGTGGGGCAGGGGGCTTACCTCCTGCCTCGGTCACAACTGCTCAGCCACGGCGCTGGGAAAACCCCTCCAGAGCCACATGAGCCTGCCACGGGGGACGCCTGCAGAGCCACTGAGACCCCCTCCCAGCACCGCAGTGGCCCAACGCAGAGGCGGCCCCTGCTGCCCGGGAGCAGGAGAGAGGGAGGCTGGGACACGGCGGGCGAGGCTGTGCAGGCCTTAGGCTGACGTCCCCTCATCCAAGACAGCTGGGGACAGTGCGGACTTGGGAAGCGAGAGACTTGTGGAGCGAGCGTGCCTCACTTGGGAGATGCGGCATCTAGTTCCCACGCCGCACTCGGCGAGCCGGACGGAGGCCCCGCAGACACTGCCCGGGGGCCGCCCGCCGTGGCCGCCTGCCTCCCCAGGGCGCACACACCCGGCGCTGTGGCGGCTGGCTCCGACCCACGCAGGTGAAACTGAGCGAGTTTAGCCACAAAGACGCAGACCCGGTGCGCGACGCAGCAGGGACCGGGGAGCCCGGCGGCTGACACAGCCTCCAGTCTGCGCGCGGTAGGCACTTACTCGCTTCCGCCGCGACCTGCTCTCCGAGGGCTACTGAGCGCGTCTGGGCTGGGCTAAGGAGGAACGGGCTGGTGAAGGGCTCCCTAACACTCCGAGGGCTCCCAGGGGATGCCGCGGACACGGGCTCTGACCCGGCGGGAAGGGGCACACTCACTCGGCCATGACGCGCCGCACGTTGCTGGCGTACAGCGCAGGGTCCTTCTTCTCCTCCTCCGACGGGCTGTACACAGGCAGGAACTGAGCACAGAGAAGGCTGCGTTACTCCAGAGCGTGTCACACGCCCGCCCCGGCGCACTTACTGGTTGGACGCAAGGAAGGTCTGTCAAAACAGCTTCCGTAAGAACCACCCTCAAAGCGGTCACGGTGCACGGGCACACGCACCCAGATGCACGCGTCCACGTGTGTGATCATGACCACGATGCCTCCGGGACAGAAGCTCGTGTGCGCACTCGGTTCTAACGTCACGTGGAAGCTCCCTTCGGATGCTAAAGAACTACGTAAAAGTAGTTAGAACTTTTTCTCAAGTATGCTCCCCTTTCCAGAAATCTCTGCTTGTGCTGGGGGATACCACAACACGCTGCGTCCACGTGGAAGAGAGACGAGATCTGGTGTCCCCTGCCTTTTGAGAGGATCACACACTGCCCTGGGAACGTGCATCTTGCACGAGTGACACTTACTCTGCACCGTCAGTAAGTCCCCCGCTCCGTGCCGACTCTGCTAGGCAGAGAGGAGACATCCCCGAGCGCTTCTTCCTTCCTGCAGACACTCAGCCCCTCCCCCAGCACACGCTCTACAGACCCCTAATCCCGCGGGGGCGTCCTGAAGCCTCATGGGCTCTCGCCACACGGTTTCAGGCGTTCACCCCATTCACCCGCTCACAGGCCCCTGTGAGCACAGCACGAGGGGAGACGCTTAGTGCAAGTTCAAAAATTCAGAGTTGCCTTTAAACTCCGAAAACTGTGGAGACGCCTGGGTGGCTCAGTCGTTAAGCGTCTGCCTTTGGCTCAGGTCATGGTCCCAGGATCCCGGGATCGAGCCCGCATTGGGCTGCTCAGCAGACAGCCTGTTTCTCCCTCTGCGGCTCACCCCGCTTGTGCTCTCTCTCTCACAAATAAGTACATAAAATCTTTAGGAAAAATAAAGAGCTCTGAGAACTGGAAACGAGGCCTGAAATAGAGAAGCACACACAGGAGGCCAGGAAGCAGCCACACGTAATGTCCTGGCGGATGGCCAGCCCCCTTGGACTCGGGCCAGGGACCTTTCCGCTCAGTGTGTTGTAATTAAGTAGCTTCTGCTATACTGAAAGAAACTGGAAGCTGGCTGAAATCCAGGCTCACTTGTAAACTCAGTGCAATTCTGCAACTTTTATCAGAAGGTAGCAAATTGCCTCATTAAACCCTTTCCGTTGCATTTGGACTCCTCTGTCGGGGGCAGGGTAGCCACTGATTCCCCTTTTAAGAAAAGAAACTCTACTCCTCACCCACTTGGATAAAACGTACAGGCTGCATGAATGTGGCTACTGAACGGAGCTGAGAGAAGGGGTGTCGTGACCTCGGGACCTCCTGGGCTGAAAGCTGCAGGCAGGCTGTGGGATCTGACCACGGATCAAACAGGACGACCGGATGACAGATCTGTATGATCTCTGTGATCCAGCAGTAAGAGTAGCAAGTAAAAATGCCACAAACATAACCCATTGCACGTGTGCCAATGTTAAACACCGTTAAACTCCGGTAACCATGATAAAAGTAGGGTCTAACTTCCTTGTCGATGTTTAAGAACCTATTTGATTCGTGCAAAATCCTGCAGGAGACACTATGTGACCGGTGAAAAGGCCCAGGGAAGTACGTCTGAGGAGCAAAGAGAAGTGGGAAGACCTCGGAGCAGGCCAGATGACGTACAATACCGGACCTGTGCAGACAGCAACGTGACACTGCCAAAGTCGTGTCTGTGCGGACACCGACACCCTTATCTCTAGAGATGCCAACACGATGCTGGATCTGCAGACGCTGGTCAAACCTCACGTCCGCACAGGAAACAAAGGTCACGTTGTCTTCATCCAACGCAACTCTGTATCCGCAGGGACAAGGCCATAGTATCCGAACGGAAGAAGGGCTGAGTAACACTGTATCTGTTCTGACCACGTGCCGTGTTCCCTGCAGACACCAGCTAACCCTGGATCCGCCAGAGCCGATGGTGGAACAGTGTATCACTCGGCTGGGTCTCCGACCCGCTCTGCACAAACCACACCAGAGGCCGCCTCGCGCTGGCTGTGCGCAGACTGTGACCTCACATGACGTGACACTCCAGCTACAGACACCCCGACGCAACACCGCATCATGCCGCATCTGGACACTGATGCTGGACCTTTGCAAGCCCGAGCGTAAGGTTGTTGAACGCGCATCTGTACAAACCTCGATTTCCACACGATTGTGAAACTGACACAGTGTGAGCCACAGGGTCTCCAACCTTAAAAATGAACAAACAGATTTACAGCTTTGGTTAAAAGATTCTCAATCTCTTTTAATTAAATGACTTCAATTCTGGGAGCATCTGGGCGGTTCAGTGGGTTAAAGCCTCTGCCTTCGGCTCAGGTCATGATCTCAGGGTCCAGGGATAGAGCCCCGCATCGGGCTCTCTGCTCTGCAGGGGGCCTGCTTCCCCCCGCCCCCCGCCCGCCTCTCTGCCTACTGGTGATCTCTGTCAAAAAAAAAAAAAAAAAAAAAAAAAAAAAAAATCTTAAAAAAAAAAAATGACTTCAATTCTGGGGCAAACTCTGCCAACGCCCGACCCCTGCAGGGCAGCTACCTTGTTCAGGGCACGCCGCGTCCCCCTCAGGCCAAGGCCAAGCCTCACAGCACTGTGATGAGGACAGGGCTACCCTTCTCAAACGGGGTTCCTCAGTGTCCCCGCCAGATGCACCCACCCCTGCAGCTGTTCTCTGCCCTGCAGGCGCCCATTCCCCACGTGTCCTCCGGCTCAGGAAACCTCGTCTATGTGACACTGTCCCGGACCTGGCTGTCCCCAGGCCACGCAGACGCAACAGGTCCTAAGTCGTGCCATCTGCAAGGTCAGCCCCTGAGCTCCGGACCGCAGAACAAACACCACCACCCGTCTCTCTGTAGAAGTTGGAAACAGGAGCCGTCTGGAGCCTCTCGTCCTTGGCATGGCTCCTCTCCCCAGCAGGCAACTGTGCTCCAAACTCCCTCTCTATAGCCCCGATCTCTGACCATCATCAGCCCCAAGCCTGGCCACCAGGGCCCGAAGGAGCCCCTTCACACCTTTCTCCCAGATGCCCCCTTGCTTCTCACCATCCACCCCACACTCTGGCCTCAGCAATGCTAACGCTACGGGCTGCAAATGCGGCCACTCAGGGCACCCCCCGCCCTCACCCCCAGCATCCGTTCCAGACGCCTTGCCGGGGGGCCTTGGGAGGGCTCTGCCTGGTCCCACCACTCACCCTTCTGCTGTGCCAGGTCAAACACTGGTACCACGGAGGCCTGCTGTCCTAGAACCCTGTGCCTCCCCTGCGCAGCCGTTCAAAAGAAGGGCCGTCTCTGCAGCTCCCCTTTTGTTTTTTCTAGGAACTGCAGCACGTGAGTGGGATGGTGGCCACTGAGCTCACTCACAGTCACCTTCCCCTGGAGTGGGAGACCATTAACTTAGGTCCTGGAATCCAGGAGTGTGTGAACGGGCCAGGTCTGCACACTTAGTTTCGCAGCAGCAGACTCTAACTGCTACCATCGAGCACCAGCGGGTCCCATGTTCAGAGCTTCCGCATTTGCAAAAGGAACCAGAATGCAAGGCAGTGACTTGCGTGGCCCCTGTGCGTTCCCGCAGGACAGGACACACAATGTGACGGCACAGGGTCTGACTTACGCGCCGGGTCCTTGCCACGTCCACGTGATGGTGTCCTGGGGCAAGAAAGGAGCAAAACACATCACAGCTGGCAATCAGGGACCTGGGAGGGAGCCCTTCCTTCCGTGGTGTGCCCGCCGTCTGTCCTGGCCCTCGACCTGGCCCACCTCTGACCCCAGAGAATGCTGGTACCCTTCTTCTTCCCCAGTCCACTATGGAACAGGGGAGCAGGTGGGTGCCCATTACCTCCTGGCCACCCAGACACACTCCTCTCCTCCCACGGCTCCAAGGTCGGCAACTCTGACATCTGCCTGAGCTGCCGCCCCAGTTCCGCTTTCCAGCCTCCTCTGTGTTTAAGTCCCTGACAACATCAGTTCACAGCCCAGGAACCTGCTTTGGGCGAGCAGTCCCAGTGACCACTGTCCGCCATCACCATCACCCACCACGTGAGGCTCATTCCAACCCACACGCCCGTGGACCCCCAAGGCCCTGGCCTCCACTCGGGGCCGGAGACGCCCAGCAGATGAGCCCAGGCCTGCGGGGGAGCAGAAGAAACCACTGCGAGGCACTAAGCGCGCCTAAAGGCCCCCCCCACCCCGTCTCAGCTGCATCAGACACCGAGCTGGGGACGCTAGAGGACACAGACCCTGTTTCTGCCCTGACTCTGGTCCCAAGTGAGCTTCTTTCTTCTGGAGTCCTGACACCCCCTGCCTGCTTCCCGTGGGCTCCGGAAAAGCCGCCAGCTACAGGGGACACCCCGGCCCCCACCCTGCCCGTGGCCGCTGCTCCTCCGCACGGGTCCGTGCGCCAAGCTGTGAGCGGAGGCCCTCCCTGAAACTGGGCAGCTGAGGTCTGCCACAGACCGGCGGGCTGAGGGCGCACCGAGGCAGTGCTGCCTCTCTGGCAACTAAGCTGAAGGCTTCTGGAAGAACCCAGTAAGGCGATTTACTGAAAATAAGCCCATGGAACAGGCTTAAAAAAAAAAAAAGAAAATCTAGAATTCAACCCGCCGAGGATTCTCTTCTTGTCGGCCGCTGGCGAACAAGCGTGGCTCTTCTGAGTTTCAGGGACTTAATGTCAGAAGCCTCTTATCTGTCAGTTCGTGTGGCGACGGGTTCTGACCGACACTGACTGACTGACCGCTCTCCCCTTGGAGAACCTCTTTTGTGCTGTCAGCACCTGGAGGCATAGGGTCTGGTGTGCAAATCTGGGACCCTCCGGGTCTGGGCCAGAAGCAGGGGGCCAGCCCCTCACGCCCGCAGGTGTCACACGTAAGCATGCTGCCGTCTAGACAAGCAACTCCAGGCCCCACGGTGCTAGGGCGGCTGAGTTTCCTTTTTGTCGTCATAAAGACACGCTGTGACAGGGAGAAAGCTCGGTGCACTGAGCAAACCCACCTTGGTGTCCTCCGTCAACAGTCCAGGGCAGCTCACACCCAGGCAGGGCCCAGGGACACGAGCCTTGGCTGGGAGAGCCCAAAGCCCGTGCGGGTGCAAGACACACACCTGGAGGGGCCACGGCCGAGCGAGACGCACCGGGCACCGAGCAGCACCCGCAGAGGCTCGGGGCCTGCGCCAGGAATGTGGCCCACTGAGCTGGACACGTGTGGCAGGGCCACAGAGCCCCCAGGGGAGGGGACAGCTGCGGCTGCTTTGACAGATGTGGAAACGGATGCCACGGCGAGCCTCTCGCCACAACCCGTGGAGGCTGCATCCGGCCTTCCTGCCTCCCCCGAGCCGGGGCCCCGTCGAGATCACCAGGTGCTCTGGGGCCCAGAAGCCCCCTCCTGCGCTTTGCTCGGACAGAACAGGTGACGCCTTCCCCACAGACTCAGATGCACCGGCAGAGGCTCCTTTGGTACAGACTCACTTACTTCCCTTCCCTCCCGCCGTCTCCAGCCTTTCAGGGTGTAGACTCTCTTAATGTCACAGTTTCCCAGGTGACCAGGGAGCAAAGGCTGCAGAGGACGTGGGGGGACGGCTTACGTCAACGCAGCAGGACCCGTCAGCAGGGAGTTCGGGCCCCCGCTTCGTGACCCGTGCCAATAGGCAACTCACCATAGTCCCAGGAAAACACACTCACCAGTTCGTTCGGGTACCGCAGAACCACGGGCTGCACGGGGACCCCCGGGATGAAGGCGCCTGCAGGGAAAAGGGGCGTCGTCTTACTTGGACCGCTGGTTCCTCTCCCTGCACGCTTCATCCGGGCCCGGGGAAATGAGCTTTTCTGCCACCCCTTCTCGGTGGATGGTCATCGGGTGCCCGGAAGGCTTCCTCAACGGGGGTGTGGGCTGAGTCACGCCAGGGAAAACCACAGGCTCGCAGGGACCCAGGAGTGTCTCCCCGACTCGCTCAAGGAGGAAAAACAGAGAATTTAAGAAAATTACATACCGGGCTTGAAGGTAATGAGGCAGGTCCTGTTGGTACACGTTCCTTCTGGAAAAATCATTATCTTGGAATGAGAAGAGAAAAGGTCCGCTTTGAAGGAACGTAATCCGGAAATAGTCCACTTTCTGCACTCCAGACACTTCATCATTCTCAGCGTGGTTTAGGCACACGACGGAAGCACGCCTGGCTGTGCTCCCCGGGTAGGAGTTCTCTACAACGAACCTGGGGGCTGGCGCCCGCCTCCTAAGCGCGTGCCCGGGACTGATCGCGGCCGCCGTGGGGCCCGGCTGCCACCGCCTGGATGTACCACCAGCGCGCAGCGGGGTCCCCCCAGGGGCAAAGCTGGACAAAGACACACAGAAGGGGAGCTCAGCGGACGGCCCTGGGCTGAAGGCATCGGGACCAGGGCCAGAGCCGAGGCACAGCTGGGCCAGCAACCAGAAACGCCGCAGAACCAGTGGTTAAACACGTCCCTGCTGGGACTCCTGAATCCTTCTGGTTCCTACTGACCTCCAGCCACACGACAGAAACTCAACTCTCCCCTCAGCACAGGGACTACAGCCCACGCGGCTGCTTCCAGACGAGGGGCAGGAGCCAAGCACCCCGGACGTCACGACCCCCGGGGGGCTGCCTGCGGGTGAGGGTGCCTGGCAGCCGGGCCTTCCATTCTCTGAGCACCCAGGACCCAGACAGCCCCAGGGCGCTCCAGCTTCCGAAGAAATACAGCCGACATCAGCTGAGGCCGCAGCCTGGCTGCCCACAGGTCTTCCTGATGCTCCCTCGGGAGCTGGGCTCACACGGACAAGCTCGGCCCGGGGTTCTCAGGGCCAAACAGCCACGCCTTATGGACTGGCATACACCAGAGGCCGTGCCTGCTGCGGGTCCAGGGATCGCCAAGCAGTCATTTTAGGAAAGACGCTTCAGGCACGTGAGACACACGTGAGACCTGCCTCATTTGTCCCAATTTTACAATTTCAGGACCAACAGTATCTGACACTCAGCACGACCCTGAACTCACGCACACATCAAACGCAAATGAAATGAAATGAATCTGGCCCCCAGCTCGCGGTTCACTGCATTACCTGTGGCCACTTTCCATTGGACTGTGCGCGCCTCCTGATCTCCTCCACGGTCTTCCTGCGGGAGTCCTGGTCGGACCGAGACACGAACACCGGCCGGATGTACTTTATCAGAGCTGCCAGGGCAGGAGAGGCACTGGTGTGGGAACGCACGGGTTCTGCCGTGTGCAGAGGGATACAGGGGGCTGCCCAGGGCACGGGGCAGAGACGAACCCCCCGGGACACCCCAAGGGCAGCAGTGTCCCTGAGGGTGGGCGGCAGGTCAATGCCCGATCACAGGGGATCAGGGAAATCACCGCGGCTCCCTCACACGATGGTATGCCACCCACAACCTGCCAGGTCGAAAGTAGCACCACCGGTGTCCGCAGCCTGGAAAGCAGGGAAAGCAAGGGCAGTAAGGCTGATCGCGGACAGAGGAGGGAGCTGCGGGGAGGTCAACGGCTCCAGAGTCGGAAGGGCCCGAGGCGCATGGCTTAAACCCCACCAGCCCGTCATGGGCAGAGCCGTCTCCCTCGAAGACACGGGCTACTGCGCTGACCCCGGGCACTGAGGACTGTGACTTTCTTTGGAAATCAGGCACCTGCAGACGGAGTCACGTTAAGATGACATGGTATCAGAGCAGGGTGAGCCCGGACTCACGCCCAGTGTCCTCGCATGGAGGAGGAGACACGGACGTGGGCGCAGAAGGCCATGGGGCGGCAGAGCCCAACACTGGAGTGACGTGACCACAGCCACGGGACACCGAGGACAATGGGGAGCCGCCAGCGGTGACAAAGGCTGGACAAGGCCTCCCACCAGAAGCCACCCTGCTCACACCCTGACTCGCGACTTCCGGCCCCCAGGACAGCAAGAGAATCAGCACCTGCTGTCTCTGGGCGCCCAGTGTGCAGCCCTCTGTCGGGGGCGCCCCAGGACACTCACACGGTGGTGGTCCTGACCAACTTGGTACTGCTGCTGCGGCAGGTCGCTGCTCCCGTGACCAGACCTGGCGGCAGCAACCACCACATGGTTCTTGCCCCTGAGGCTCTGAAGGTGGGGAGACACTTAGAAGAGAAACCCCAAACTGACATGACAGCTGTCCTTAGAGAGCGCGTCCTCTCCTGGGAAGCACAAGTGGGCAGCCGCAGTGGCCAGGCACCCCCGTGGCGGTGAGACACATCCCTGCTGGGCACATCAGCTTTGGACTTCCGAGCGTTCTAACTACTCACGAGGAATCGTGTGTTGTGACTCTTCTTCCTGGGAGGTCTTCCAAAAGGCAAACACCTTTTAAAATTCATTAAAAAAAAGAAGAAAAGAAAAAAAAAAAGAAATTCTATCTGGTCACGTCCATGGGACTCAAAATCCAGGCTGCAGGTGGGTCTCAGTGATGTTTTCTTCTGGCATCTGGAATCTTCTTTCCTGTTCTGTCATTCTCGCGGATCCCTGCGGACGGCGCTGGGAGCGGCACGCAGGGAAAGGGCTGGGGGGACCCCCACAGGACGGGACAACGGGGAAGCCGCCCAGCTTCCTCCCGTCTGCGCCGGCTCCGCGCTGTCTTCCAGAGAGGAGGAGGAGCGGGGCAGGCTGGTCTTACTGAAGAGGGTCGGGCGTCACAAGTGCCCCTTCCTGGTGACATGAAGAGGCTGTCTCTTCACGATGCGTGGACGCGTCAGAAGCTCCAGGCAGAGGTGGGGAGAGGCTCTCTGGGCTCCGAGGATGACGGGGTTTCATCCTCTGACTGGTATCTCAGACTCCCCTTCTTTTTGGGGATCCCCAGGTGAACCCCCACACTAGAGACCTTGTAACTGAACAGCTTGCTTCTGAGGACGGACGGGAAATATGGCCGCATGTCGGGTGAGCCCCACGCAGTGTTGGCAACAAGGGCCAGGGGCGCTGTCCTGCCCAAAGACCGTGAGACGCGGTCACCTCGGACACCACCCCGCATCTGTGAACGCCAGGGGCCCACAGAAAGGACACTGGAAGTAAGCCGACGATGTAAAAATGAGAAAAATCCTTGGGCTGATCACTCTAACTGGTGGTCACAAATCTGAAGGGAACAATATTTTGAATATTTTTAACATTCATCCCTTCACCAAAGTTGTGGGCTGTCAAAGGGTCCAGAAGCACCGAGCGTTAAATAACAAGGATGAGAAGAACCAGGAGGATGGGCCACTGGGAACGCCCCGGGCCCCGCGCTGCAGGGGGGTGGGAGCCTGGAGGGGGGACGGGGGCTTGTTCCGGCCCCCACGGTGGGAGGAGCCTCAGCCGCAAGACCTGGAAACAGGGAATGCGACTTGGGATGTGCCGTGCGTGACTTCTAACTGAAACCCGTAACAAGTGGTCCGGCACTCCCGCACTCTTCTTTCTACGTCATCCCTGACACAACTGGGACGCACAGTGAGGGACGCCACACACGGAGGGCAGGCTGGTGGCCCTCCCGAGGTTCGGTCCATGGTGGGGGGCGTGGAGCTCAGCTCTGACCGCGCAGCCCCCAGCACACGCAGCCAGTGGAGTTGGCTTTCGAACCCTGACCTTGGGATGTGGAGGAGAAAGTGCAGCCGTGAGTCTCCATGACGCCAGCTTGGGACTTGAGCCGTCACCGAAGGAAGGCGAGGCTTCGAGAAGGGTTTGTGTGATTTGTACGTGAAGGAGGGGGAGAGGACATGCCCCCCCAATCCCAGAACTCCCCCCAGAATGCTGACATTCCTCAGCCTGAAGCTTGAAACCGAAAAGAGGGAATCACAACACAATTTCAGAATGGAAGTGGCTTCCCGCACCCTCGGTCGGGGCCCACACTGCCTCACACTCGGGAGCCTGTGACACCCTCTCAGCGCTTCCTATAAAGAACCTAAAACATGCACCATGTTCTCTCGCAACCAGCCCCGAACACCACCACGAGCGGGAACTCAGGAGAGTTCAGAGGAGACGGTCAGGGTGTGGACCCTTGGCCCCTGGCGCTGCGGCACCCGCAGCACGTGCCTCCTGCCGGACCAGAATCCTCGGTGGACGCACCCGTGGTCTGAACGGTGAGAGGCAGGCAGAGGAGAGGGACAGTGGTGTGCCCTCCCCTCCCCCAGGAGCAGCCTAGAGGAACCAGGGCTGGGTGGCAAGCCCAGGAACAGAAGCCAGGAGGACAGGAACCAGGAGTAGGTGGGCCGGCCCTGCGGGGCACCTGGACAGCTCTGGCGTGTGGGCCTGGCCAGGAGGAGGCAGGTGCTCTCACCTGTAAAGTGATTCCCTGCATTCCCTGGAGTTCCCAGTAATGGTGCAGCGCACCCCAAAATGATGTGCCCACATCCTAAGCCCTAGGACCCGTGCGTGAAACCTTATTTGGGAAAGCAGTCTTTGCAGATGTAATTAGTTATGTACCTAGAGATGAGAGTACCCTAGGTTACCCAAAGACAAGTGTCCTTGTGAGAGACGCACAGAGACATGTGCAGGGGAGGACTGGGAGGAGGGAGGCAGGGGGGACTCCGCCACTGCCCCGGGGCTACCTGGGGGCCAGGATCTGGAAGAGGCAGGAAGGACTGTCCCTGAAAGCCTCTGGAGGAGCGAGGCTTTGGACACTTTGACCTTGACTTCCAGCTCCAGGACTGAGAGTGTAAGTTTCTCCTCTCATGCCAGGAGTGGGGTGATCTCTCACGTGGCCGAGGGACACCTGCACACCTGGGCTTTCGGTCCCTGTAACCAGTGCCCGGGGACGGACACTTCTAGGGCCGTGGGATACGGGCCCTGCACATGCCACGGACCAAACCTGAGCAGCCACTTGGACACATGACTCTTGAGGACGTGTATGCGTGTGTGTGTGCACGCGCGTGTGCGTGTGTGCATGTGAACCCGCTGAAACCCACAAGAACTAACATTACAGAGAAGCCACAGTAGAGGGACAAGAAGAGACTCAAGGGCAACTGCCTATTTCATGTGGGTGCAACCTGCACGGACAGGCAGGGTGGGGGCTTGCCCACTCCCGGGACGGCAGGGAGGATGGGGGAACACGGCACTCGCTCCCAGCAGGATGGGGGGTCTCACTCACCCCCAGCAGGTTGGGGGGTCTCAATCACTCCCGGGGAGGGGGCCTCACTCACCCCCAGCAGGTTGGGGGGGTCTCATTCACTCCCAGGGGGGGCTCACTCACTTCCCCATATTGGGATGTCTCTGCTCTCCGCCTTCATCACGATGGACGACATCGTCAGGGTGACGGCAATGGCATCGAAGTAGGAGGAGTGTGGAGCCAGCGTGAGGATGGCGGCCTCCGACGGAGAGGCCTGCTGACCCTTCATGACCACCCAGTGGAAGCCTCCGGAAAACCACATGGTGCGCATGATGGCCTTGAGCAGGAAGTCCACTACCCTGCAAGAGACAGTGCTGCGGTCACGCCAGGCCAGAGCTGGGGGTCAAGGGTGCCGCGCTCAGCTCACCAGTGCAAGGCTGACCGTGGGGCCACGGCCGCTGGGAGCTCAGTGCCAACCTCTGGTGGGTCAGCCAGGGGGCTCCAGGCCCCTCCAAACCCCCAACAGCGGCTACTGTGGTGTCCGAAGGAGAGAAGACAAGAGATGCTGGGCCTCCCTCCCCTCTACTAGGTGGGCCGCAGGATGCCTTTTTATCAATTTGTCCAAGAAAACAGAAGTGCTGACTGCGGCACGACAGCAGCATGAGGACGACGCTGAGTCCCGAACTGAGCAGCAGAGCAAGGACACGGCACGTGGGAGCCACCGGGGCCGTAAGCGCTGGAAGGTGATTCATCATGAAACAAACCCACTAAACTATCTAGAACCGCAATTAACGCAATCTCAGCTGGGGCTGAGAACGAGCCACTCCTGTCCCTGCCCTGGAGGGTCCTGAGGTCTGGGAATCGGTGACCCAATGCCCTGTTGCTAAAGCAACCCTCTTCTGGATGAAACTCGATGGATGATAAATGTGGAAAATTAAATAACCACCAGCCCAGATTAACCGAACAGCTTCCTACTTGTTTTTCACACATACGAGAGTGCAGACCTGTAGATCCTCCCACCACCTGTGCTTGCTGCAGAGGGACGAGGACCCACATCACCGGCAGTGCAGAGAGGCGTCCGCGAGCGGCCCCGGGCTGCGAGCTCCGCAGTCCAGGGAGAATGGGGGCTGCCGTGTCACACAGACAACTGGACTGCCTGACAGAAACACGAGCCCAAAACCTCACTGGATTGACCCCCAAGGGGCTCAAAACCGTCTCAAGAGAATTCCAGAAGAGGAGGCCCAACGGCGCTGAGCGGGGACCAAGCCCAGAGGAGCCCTGAGCCCCTCGTGGAGCCCCCGCGGAAGGCCCCCGCGTGCATGGCGAGCAGTCGCCGTGTGGCGCACGCCAAGATGCTGGGCTGGGCTCCGATGCCGTCTCCGGAACCGGGCGTGACCACAGCTACACACTTCTCCTTACCTGTCCAGCTGCGAATGCTTAAACACGCTCCTCTGCACACAGGCTACCTTGCATAAGAACGCGTTCCGATAAAAGCCAGAGACAGCCACCGGTTCGCAAGGAGAAACAAGGCCTGGGGGAGGCTGCCATGGGACCGAGAGCTGCCCAGGGGAGTCAGAGTCAGGGGCACGTGGAAGGAGCCACTCGGAAGTGTGGACCAAATCCTGATGTGCCTGTGAGAGGCACCCCCTACCCCCAGGTCAAAGGCCAAACCGCGAGAAACAGAAATGGGAGCAGAGGGTGGGCACAGGACACCTAAGGACACTCTCGGGTTCTTGGAGGAGTCCCAGCCCCGGTGAGGCCGCGCAGCCTGCGGACGTGGACACAGGCCTCAGAGCCACGCCTGCGTGGATTGCAGCCCGCCCGACGCCTCCCATCCGCGGCCAAGGTGGCCAGTGACAAGCCCGAGGGGCTCATGGAGTGATTTCCAGGAGCGGTGACGCGGGAGACAAACCACATGCACCAGGCAGGGACGGCCAGCCCTTGCTGCCTCCCCTGCTCGTCACCCGGGGGGCACCCTGGAACCTGAGATGCCAGCATGATCAGCCACGCGGCAGAGAAGAGACTCTGGTGTGAGGACACGAGGTGGCAGGCACCAGAAGGGAAGCTGGGCGTCCACGTTCTCCTCAGGCTGTTCTGGAACCCGGGCCCAGGCGCCATGAAAAGCAGCAGAGAACAAGAACGCACTCTGGGCAATCCAGTATCTCAGTGCCCCCAAGAGCCTGTTCTCTGGGAGGCTGGAAGTCTCCGGAACATGCCGGAGAAAAAGGACAGCAGTGCAGACAGGAAGAGAACAGTTTCTTACGGTTGAAGACAGACAGACCTTTAGCACCACGTCAGGGAGCAGAACGAACTCAAGGCAAGACAGACTCCTACGATTTCCTTTGAAAACTGTTCAAATTCCTGGGGGCAGAGAGAAGAGTCCCAAACTCAGCGAGTAACAGGCCGTCTCCCTGAACATCACAGCCGAAGCTGCCAGCAGCTTTGTGACTCTGGGCCTGTAAGATCCGGAATCCGTGGTTCTCTGCCCGGCCCAGCTCTCCATCAGCACTGAGGGGAGAACGAAGACACATTCAGAAATGCACCCGAGTTTCTCCTGCTTGTCCTCTTTCTGAGACAGAACCTCCAGGAAATCTTGGAAGGGAAAAACGAGAAAAAAAGAAAGAAAAACCCCAAACCAGGTCCAGGAGATAGATCATGCCCAAAAGGCGTGCAGGAAAGCGCTGCACCTGGCAGAAATGGGACACGTGGGGAGCCGGGGGCTCCGGGACGCTCTGGGAGGGCAGTGTGACCTCGAGGGGGTCAGAGCTGGGAGGCTAGGCTCAGGGCTCACTATCCTGTACTAATACAGGCAAAGCAAGAGTCTGACTGTAGCTGGAAATAAGGTTAAATGAGGTCACGACGTGAGGGGACTGGTTTCCTGGCAGGAGGGAGACCAGAGCTCTCCTTGGGAGCCAGGGGAGGCCAGTGAGGGGGCACCGTCTACCGGCACACGGATTCCCGACTGCCAGCCTCTGGAACCTTCTGTGGTTGAGGCCCCTAGCCTGTGGCACATGGTTCCAGTGGCTGGAGCTACGACACCCTCTAGGCACGTGAGCTGGCCAAGGGGCAGCACCCAGAGGACACTGCCGACCGCCGGTCAGGTTTGCAAGATGCTCTGGTGTTTACAGTCATTTGTTGTTTGAAAGTAACTTCGAGTAAATGTCTCTGTGGAATTGTGTCATTCTTCCTTTCACTGAGAACCTGAGGCTTTTATTTTAAGACGTGTGAAGGACACTAACACCTCCAGCACAAATCCTCCCCGACGGGACATCACTGACTCCAGTCCGCCCGGCCCCGCCCAACAAGGAACCCGCACCTCCCAGCCGACCCCACGAGGGCTCTTCCGTCCCAGCCTGCGGACGCCGAAACCTGTTGTTCTGAAGCCCCCATCCTCCCACCTCGCCGGTCCCCAGATCAGGCACATGTCACCCTGCTCTCCTTGAAGGAGCTCTGTGCTGACTGTCCTTTGTTGACCCAAGGCAGGGCAGTGCGTGGAGTTCCTGAAAAATACTGCTGCACGGAGACCTCGAGGGTGTACGGCCCGCGCCCCACGAGCAGCATGCATGTCTATCCGTGTGCACACACACGTGTCCCTTGCGGACACAGATGTGCACATACATGGTTGCACACACAATGCACTTTTGCATGCATACAACACTCACACACGTGCACACATACCCACACTCGCCCACACACACATATACACGTGCTCACGGAAGGCCCTGCACACACGCACATGCTCGACACATGCATACACGTTCACGCACACACACATGCCCGCACACCCGCAGAGGCATGTACACATGCTTACACAACATAAACACGTGAACACAGCGCTGTGCAGTCCCCTCACACGCAGACACCCAGAGCTCTCATGAACCCTCAGACGCGTCTATGTCTTGCTGTGAAGGCTGCCGCTCGGGCACGTGCTACAGGCACACGCGGTGCCTGGAGAGCCGGGCTGTGGACGCCAGTTGGCGGTCCCCGTATCATCCACCGAGCCCAGCAGAGCTGCATGGAGCCGGCCCGGGGTCAACGGAATCCAGCCCGGAGTCCGCACTTGGGAAGGAGAATCCGCAGGGGGCATGTGAACAGGTAGGAGGGAGCCCAGCCCAGGGGGAGCAGAGGGGAGAAGACAAGGTGCCGGGAGAGACGGCCACCCTATTACCAACACCCCAAACTCTTAGATCCCCTGTCATCGGTCAAAAATTCTCCAGCTACAGATCCTCAACCTAGCAAGACCAAAGTTCTGATTCCTGTCTGGTCCAGGTTTATTTTGCTGGATTATATATTTGATACTAAATTCATATTTTAGGATTAAAACATTTAAGAAAATCCTCAAGGTAAAGCATGTCCTTCACAGAGAATTAAGGAACCTGAACAGGTCAGAAGGAGCACTGGAAGCCAGTGATGTCCCCAGTACCCGGGGGGGGGGGGGCAGAGCTGACAGGACCTCCCAACTCACTCTCTCCTCCCTTGACCCATACCCACTCTCTCCCCACATACTCACTCCCTCCCTCTCTCCCATTCACTCCCTCCCCTCCTCCCCCCAATACTCACTCCCTCTCCCCCTCACCCCTACACTCACTCCCTTCCCCCCTCACTCAGGACCCACGTCCTAGCACCCCTGGGCGAGGTGCCACACTGGAGCTGGCATGGGAACGGATCATGGCCCACCTTCGGGTCTCCCAGGGAGGAAGACCGTGGTGCACTTGACTCTGACAATGGTCTAAGCACATGAACACAGTGAGGGGTGCACATGAAGACCCCACACGCGGGCTCCCCCGTCACGGCCACGCACACTCCTCGCGGGCTCGTGCTCATGGGCATACCCATGGCTCGAAATTCCATCTTTGCTGCACGTGTGACGGTCACGTGTGCCCACGGAAGGTGCACGTCCGCAGAACCAACCTCAAGGGCAAGTGCCAGGTCCCACCTGCCTCTGTGAGGCACCATGTTCCTGCCGGCCAGAAGCTTCCTAGGGCGAGGAGGACTGAGCCCGTCTGCTAAGCCCGTGAAGGGCCAGGAGCAAACGTTTTGGGCTCTGTGGGCCACACAGCCTCTGCGTCCGTGAGGGGCTCAGCGCAAGTGAAACTGTGTGTAAATCGGGCAGCGGCCGGGGGTGGCCTGGGAGAGGGGACCCCTGCGCGAGGCTGCCGTTTCTGCTTCTGCGTCAACTGTTCCAGGACCCCAAGGGGGTGACGAGAGGTGCGGACAGCAGGCGGCTTTCAACAGGAACGACGGCTTCTGAGACGCTGGAGATCTTTATCAGCTTTCTTCACCAGCGGCAGATGCTCTGGTTTACGCACAGCTTCACGGAGGAGCGAGGGGACTGAGAGAAGCTTCTGAGGCCTGTGCCGCATCCCCAGCTACGGTGTGCTCAGAACGGGGTCACCCGGTGACCTGGCCAGCTGAGCGTCGGACGCAGGGTTCTGGCTCAGGTCATGGTCTCAGGGTCCTGAGACGGAGCCCCGCACCGAGCTCTGCGCTCAGCGGGGCGCCTGCTTGGGGTTCTTCCTCCTCCTCTGCCCCTCCCTGTTTGTGTGCACGCATACGTGCACGCGCTCTCTCTCTCGAATAAGCCGTAAGAAAAGATGCATTCAGAACGTGGCCTTCCTGCTACTCAACACGTAGCCACAAGGGAACTTCTAGGTCTACGGGGGAACAAGGGGGACACTTGATCCTGCAGACCCCAGACCGGCACATGGGACACATGTCGGCTGATGTGCAGCCTTCGGGGGCTGGGCACGTGGGAACACGGTGGGGAGCTTCGGTGCCGAGGGTACGGCAGCGGCCACGTAGCCCGCGGGACCCTGGAGGACCCCTCAGAGCGGGAAGGGGCAGCGGGTGCCAGCGAATGGGACTGGCCACCCCGACCCGCCACAGCGTCCCGGACGGAGAAGCTGCAGGAGGAGGGAGGGGCACACCCAAGTGCCTGCACACGAGGGACTCACTTGCGCCAGACAGCTGGGGGCTGCTCGGGGTCCCCGTCTGCAGAGCGCAGCGACGCGAAGAATGTGAAGGGCCACGCGAGCAGCATCATGGCCACGACGAGCAGCAGCCGCACCGGGAAGAGCGTCAGCGTCATGAGCACGACCTGCAAAGACAGAGGCGAGGTCACTCCAGAGTATGTCGCCACGGAACCGGTCCTCTGTGTTCCGCATTGGAAGCCAGGCCCAGACCCACGCGGAAACGCTGCGCCTGCCCCAGCCCAGGGCACTGCCCTCGCTCAATGGTGGGGCGTGTGGGCCGGGTGTCCTGCTGAGGGTCTCTGGCCATGGTGCCGCGCCCCTTCCCACTTCAGCCTCAAGGCCCTAGGCTGGGAGCGGCTCCCCGGATCGTGGCACCCGCAGCCCCACCCCCGAGCCCCTCTCTGGCCCAGCCCAGCACACGTGCCCTGCTCTGCTGAGCCTTCCCGAGTCCCTCCCAGTGTGGGGCTGCCCCGCAGGGACCAGCAGGTACAGAGCTGGTCAGACAGACTGTGGACCACAAGGAAGATCAGGGGCCCCGCGTGACTCTCCAGCCCCAGGACGTCATGGGCAGGAGCCCGGCAGAGCACAGGACGCAGCCAGCCCGCCTCAAACAAGCAGCACCTGGGCGGCACCGCACACCCCCCCCCTTGGTCTGCTTGGGCAGAAGCCATGGGAGAGGCTCCATGGGCCCGGGCAGGCCCTACAGTGACGGGGACAGCTGCCAACACGGGGTGGGGGCTAGGATGGACATGGGGGCTCACCAGAGGGGCCTAGTCAGGGAGAGTCATGGTGGAGGGACACTCCCATGCACAAAGCCACGGTCTGGTTCTCACCAGGGGCCATGTGCTTGGAATGCTGCGTTCTGGGATGAACGACTCTCAGGCAGTCAGTCAGAAAACAGGGCTGGGGCAGGGATGACAAGACTTAAAACTTGGAAGAGATTTACGATCAACAGACACAATTTATAATTATTTGCAACAATACACACTTCAGACATGTGGGTTTTGGTGCAGGGAGGACAGAAAGGCCGAGAAGGTGCATGATGAGGTCTCCCGGCCGCTTGGCTGACCCGGGCCCAGGAGCCCCACGGCCGCTCGCCGGCCGGGCTGCTGTCACCTGCACCAAGTCGCCGGCTGGCCCCACGGACCCTCTGCGGACTCTGCTGGGTCCTGTGTCGAGACCGGCCCACTAGTGCCGCACGTGGGAAGGAGAAGAAACTAATGTAGTGCCCCGAGGTACTGGAAGTACCGTCGTCTCGGCACAGACTCAGCACAAGAATTACAAATGAGGTATTTTGCACTTTTTCATACTGTCTTGAAAACCCAGCGTTCACCTGACACTCCAGGTCATCTGGGGTCCCAGCCACCCCATGTGGCACCGCATGGACCGGCACCTCCCTGTGATCGGCAGGGGACGGCAAGCTGGGTGGCCACCCCTCCCCTCCTCGTTCAGTCCCGGTCACCACCCGGGGCCACAGCCTCTGGGCTGGGCAGCAGCAGCGACAGCATGGTGACGTTGGGGACGTTTCCTGTCAAGGGGGCGCTTCCTCCGGGCTGTAGCACACCTTCTTGGTGGACAAGAACACCTTCCCAACCCTGGGCTTTGGGAGCGGCGTCTGCTGTGGCCGTGAGCGAGCGGAGTTTCAGCCGCTATCCCTCCTGCGTCGCGCGGGGGACGACGCTGCTTCACTCAGCACACGCACGCGCCGCGCCGCACCCACAGGGCTCCTCCGTGAGGCCTCAGTCACGGGGCCGGCAGGCCACCCTGGGGCTCTCGCCTGAGAGCCGCGTCCGGAGGCAAGTCAGGGGCAGGCCTGGCCTCGGCTTCCCTCTGGGCGGACCCAGCGGGGACGTCTGTGCACCGGGGAGCCAGCTTCTCCAGGCAATTTCTCCCAAGATACACATATCTAAGGCTGGTTTTTTTTCTTTTTCTTTTTCTTTTTTTTTTTTTTTTTTTTTACTGTTTATCTAGATTTTCTACTTCTGCCTGAATTCACTTCAGGGGTTTTACCAGAGAAAATCCTCCCTAAAAGTCCCCAAATCTTTTTCTGCCCGTTACTTCCCCGCTGTGTGTTTTCAAGGTAATGGAACGAAACCGCCCGCTGCCTTCTCCCGGCGTTTAGCACAATCTGGCCCCGGCACGCCACGCACTTGCTGTCATCTGTGTGTCGGCGACTCTCCAGTTTGTTAACCCGTCTACTGAGCCGCTGGGGACGTACTCGTGTCTCTACTGTGGGACGTCTCTCTCTCCGAGTCGACTCTAACGTCCCTTTTAACTTCTTGCGGTAAAGGCCCTCGCGTTATCCTTGACGTCTGCTTCTCTGCACAGGCGCGCTGAAAACACACACCTCAGAGCACCACTCTAGCCACGAAGTCACGTCACCGGCTAGATGACAGGTGGCTGCCGCTGTCCGGGTCCCTGTGCCGGCGGAGAAAGCACATGGACGGAAGGTCTCAGAAGGTCCGTCCCACACGGCAGGCGCAGCGGGAAGCCTGGCTCGCCGACGTGCTCTTCTACCAACCGCACACCAGCCGCCTCCCTTTCCCGGACGGTGTGTGCCACAGAATGGCACCGCACCGGGCAGCAGAAGAGCTCACGACCGCCGTCCCACCCCATGCATCTCTGAACCACGGACCGGGTCAGGGCTCCGAGGGGCCCCAGGAAGGCAGTGCCAGGGAAGAGTGACCTGGACCCGCCCAGTGCTCTTCACGTGGCTTAGTTAACGACATACGTCCCCGTAGGCAGGCCGGCAGCCACAGGGCTCACTCAGCCATCCCCCATGGGACACAGAACGTGGCCGCCTCCAGCCCTCGATGAAACACTCACGTGCCTGCTCTTACGCGCACTGTGAGGAGAACGCAGTCGAGTTTCCAAGCTTCGCAGCCAGCAGGGAAAGGACACGTGAGCGACCATCGCAGGCCACAACCCTCTGCAGACACGCCCCCTGCGAGGGCAGGTGGACACGCAACGTGGTCTGAGAGTCATACACTCGCCGAGTGCCGGGTGAACTGCCCGGGGAGGGAGCGCACTCGGGAGCACACGGGGTACGGGGGGACCTGCCCGGGCTGCTCCCCGGGACCCCAGGGCTCTGCCTTCACCTCTAGGCAAAGAGAGGGGCCTGCACGTTTGCGCCGGGCTCAGCCCGGCCCTGGAGGAGGGAAAACTGTCGCCAGGAGGGTAGGACACGGAAGGCTTCATGCAGCCCCTTCTAGAATCTTCTGTGGGCTCTGACCACTTGTCCTGAGCGCTAGGCCGCCCTGGGGTGGACCTTCCTGTTCTCCTGCTTACACCGCCTGGTCCGCTTGTCTTCACGGGCTCTGTGGCCTGGCCACTGGCCTCCTGGCACTCTCGCTGTCCAGCACACCCTGCACACACTGGCCCCGCGCCTCAGCCTGTCCGAGCAGACTCAGCGTTTCCAGCCGTGGGACGACAGCCAGGGATGCTGTGTCAGCCACGTGGACATTCTCAAGTGTGCTGGGGCTGCTGGAAGACCGGAGCCATTGCAAAGATGTTGGGAGAAAGTCCTGCTGAGCTGGAAAACAGAGGGCACGGAGCAGAGCACGGGGAGCGGCCCGGCTGCCTCTAGGCAGTCCTGCTGAGCGCTCGCGGGCACCATGATTAGCAGCCCGGGGGACATGGTGCCTCCGTCCCCGAGGCAGCCGTGGGCACCTCTGCTCCTCAGCCAGCCTGGAGGGCAAGCCCGCGGAATCACAGAGCCCCAGTATCACGGTCCCCGGGAGAGAACCTGTAGGGAGGCAGGGGGTCCCCTCGGGAGAGGGCAGGGCTCCGTTTCCCACAACCCAAACACCCAGCTCTTCTGGGTCTGGGGGTTGACTCAGACAACCCCCCGGCCTGGGAGGGGACCAGGGACAGACCCCGACATCCACTCCACAGAAGCCCCTCGCGGAACCGGGAGGCGGTCAGCAGCCACAGGTGATCTGTATTGGGCAGGGACGGATGGACGGCAGCCCCTGGAGGTGCAGGCACGGGTGGGAGAGCAGGGGCCTGGGGGAGGGAGAATGTGAGCCTCGCTCCCGGGTGATGGCACTGGGCGGAGCTGGAGGAGAGCAAGGCCGCAGCATGGGGGAGGGGGGCACGCCGCAGACCAAGCAGGAGAGGCTGGGGGTGTGGGACCTGCGCCCTCCACAGAGCTCCAAAGGCTGTGGCCTCACTGCCCCTCAGCAGCCCGGCCACCCTCAAGGGCGCCAGGTCAAATAAACCCGGGGTCGCCCCTCTTGCGAGCTAAAGGTTTACAAGCCCCTTCTAGGAGGGCCTCCATTCAGGCTCCCCGACTGAGTGAGGTCACACTCCGTGGAAGTTGGCTGCGACACGTGGTCCGTCAGGAAGGGGTTTACCCAGACACGGACTCAAGCTGATGGTTCCTGTGTCCCAGAGCAGCATTCTCCTGTGGCTCGCTCCACCACGAGTCCCTGGTGGGGGCCCAGCTGCAGGGCGGATGTCATGGTAGCCTATGGGCTCTCAACACCATTTCCTGCCCAAAGGTGCCAGGACTCCTGGGAGAAGCCAATTCTGGGCTGAGGGAGAAAACGTGGAGGGTGACCGGGGACAGCAGGGAAGGAGGCAAAGGCCCCCAGACTCTGGAGCCCCCATGGCAGACAACAGTCTGAGCACCGGTAAGATCGTCACGCTGATGAGAACCTCACGTGTGCTCACACCCTGCGTCCAATGCCCCGGGTGCACACACACGCCTGCATACACCCCGCCTCACTGGTCACCTCTGGAGGGACGTGGGCTCCTGAGTGTGACACCGGCCCATGTGGTCATGAGACCACCCCTCAGGGCAGCCAAGAGGGGGGTCCAGGAGTGTCCCGCACACCCCCCCACCCCATGTGGAGGAGACACAGCACACGCCAACAGAAACGGGTGGATCTGCAAGACAGGGCCTTTAAAAGGGGATTAAGGTAAAGTGAGGTCACTAGAGTGGACCCTAATTCCACACGGCAAGTGTCCTCCTGAGAAGACATTAGGTCACAGCAGACGGCTCCTAGAAGAGACGGCGTCTATACGCCCAGGAGCGAGGCCTCAGGAGGAGGCTGGAGATGGGGCTTCCAGTCTCTAGGACCAGGGGACAGAAACGTCTGTTGCTGAAGCTGCCGGCCTGTGGTGTCTCCAATCTCCCGTGACAAGACACGTGCAAGACGATTCCAGTTCCAATGTAACACATTCACCAAGTGCAGTGAGTTCACTAACAGGCCATCTGGAACTCTCTACTGAAGGCCCCTCTGGTCACAGTGGCCAGCTCAGAGACACCTGGTGGTCACGCCCTCCTCTCTGCCAAGGCCACTAACCTCGTCTTTGTGCAAGCTGTCCCAATGTCTTGGGTTTCACAACACGTAGCTGCTGACGTACTGTGTAGGAGACAGAGGATGCTGGAGTGCACACAGGTCCCCAGCGTCTCACCCACGCTATCCCCATGCTGGGCTGGGTCACTGTGGCAACACAGGTCCTTGCCGGGAGTGGACGGACCAGCCACGCCCCCAGATGCTGTGCACCCCCAGAGCATACATGGGCCTGGTGCATCGAGGGCCCCCTCAAGCTGTGCTAGATGCTGACTCAGCACCTGCTGGTAGGAGGTACTTGCGGGAGTGCAGCGGAGGGTGGGTGTCACTGTGACGGCCTTGCCAGGAATGGGGTCAGCAGCCTGAAGGCCCAGGGGCCGAGTCAGAGCACACGGCGAGCACCGGGCCATGTGGCATGGCTGCCCTCACGACACTCGTCACGGCGGTGGGCAGGCCACGGGGAAGGGGTGTTTCGGGGCCGGAGTGCTTTCCCGTGGAAGAGAATAATCATCGGAGCTCCAAAGGCTGTGGAGACACAGACAAGTACACCGCAGAGAACTGCATTCCCGTGGGGTCGGAGACAACGGGAGCGCCCGCGGGCTGTGGAGGACGGAGCCGGAGCCGTCGGAGCCCAGGCAGTGGCTGAAAACTGTGCTCACGCGGCAGCGCTCGGACCGCCCTGTCACCGCAGACCCCGCCGGGGCACGGGTGACGGAGAACCCGTGTTCCCTCCCCCAGTGACTACATGAGCACCAGCCCCATGTGTTTCACAGCCAGAGCTCAGCGGCATCGCCACGAGAAGGCTGATGCCAAGCCCTGGGTCCCCCGGTTCTGGCAGAGGTCAGGGAACAACTGTAGCTCAGGCCAGTCCAGTCCCACAAAGCCGCGTGCCGTGTGCTGGGCCCTCTGCCCTGCAGGGGACGGCTTGGGAAGGGCCCATGTGGGCGCATCTGGCTGGCTGGCAGCCCCAGTCCAGCTCCCCGCGGAGCGGCTTGCGTGGGCGTTGCTGGTAGCAGCAGAGCAGGACGTCACCTGGGATGCCAGCAGGGGCAGTGAGCCAAAGGTCGCCTGTGTGACGGGTGCCAGCCGCACCAGAGGGAAGGGCTTCCAGGTCCTCGGGGTACAAGGGCAGGTCCCGAGGTGACTCAGAGACAGAAAGACAGAACAGGACTCCTATCTTCCCGTCACCTGGATTACAACATTTGAAAGGCACGAGTTTCCAGGACGGCCACAGGCCATGCACTGAGTGAGCGTGCGGAAGGTGGACAGTCGCTAACGGGTGTGGGGCCCGGGCCAGGGAGGGTGCATGGGGCCTGATCAGCGGGGGTGCTACACAAGCAGTGGGCACGGGGCCCCAGAGGGACCAGCATGGAGGGTGCTCAGATCCAAAGTGGACAGGACCCATGGTATTCTGACCGCGGGTCTGCCCGCACCCACGAGAATGGGCTCCTGAGGCCGAGGAGGGGAAGTGCCAGCCTCGGTGGTATTCTCAGCCCAGATGCCCGCAGCAGGATACGGTGGACCCATGGCCCCGCAGCTGGAGGGATGTCCCCGCAAGGCTGTGGCTCCGGGGACAATACGACAGAGAGAATCCACGACCCCCAATCAGTCAGCCTGCCCCATCCCGTGTGTGCCCCGAGGCAGAACGAGGTGCAGACAGGTGGCCCGTAGCCCAGCTGGGGTCTGGGTCTGCGGGGGCAGGAACAAGCCCGCGCTGGGCCTCCGGGGTGGGAGGCGCACCCTGCTCTCTGGGGCTGGGTCTTGGGACAGCCTCAAACGGCTCCCTGGGAGGCTGGGCTGGTCCCCCCGGCTCTGCCCATGAGACGATAGATGAGCCTCACGGACTCTGCACAAAGACTCCCGCGTGAGAGAAACGGAGGGACACCGTACCTGTGGAATCCGTCTTTCTCTCTGGCTGTTACACATTTTAAAAATTTAAAGCAAGTTGTTTTAAAAGTCCTGACTTAGAACAGAGAATCTTCTGAAACTGGGAAGCCATGGCCTGACGGCCCTCCGCCCAGCGCGGGCGGGGAGTGGCTCTGTAGACATGGCCCTGGTTCCTGCCTACTGGGGTCCCTCCCTCCTGACACAGCAACAAGACAGACACATCGACACGTCTTCTTTCTCAAGAATGTGGGAAACGACAGCAGCTGTCTCCGGAGTGCCACCGGCTGGGACGTTCCAGCACAAACTCCCGTCCTCGCAGCCTGGGGCATCCAAGAGCATCAGGTCTGGACGCAGCGCTTCGCAGGCGCCAGCCCCGCTGGTTTGCTGGGAGAGCCGACCCCCACGGCTCCCCTCCAGCAGCAAAACACCTTTTCTGAACATGCTGGGACGCAAACCACCTCTGAGTCCGAAAGGAAAGAGCCGCGTTCCCAATGGTGGCGCGAGCGTCACCCTCTTGTCACACGCGGCTGCTTGCGGGAAAGGCTCCTTTCTACGGAGAGACGGTGCGCAGGGCGAGGCCGAGCTCCGTGGTGTAGGCGGCACGGGGAGGTGGGGACGGCCGCCAGGAGCCGGGCCATCTGCGGGGCCTCCTGTTTCTGGAGCAGCTGGCCTTCGGCAGTGTGATTCGTCACTATTTAATCCTGTGTCCGGCTCACGTCGGGACTCCCTTGCCTTCTTCTTGCGGACATGTGAATGTTGGTCTTCCTTGCCCTGGTCTTCAGCAGTGCCAGCCCTGACACCGTGAGTCCACCTGCGAGGCTGAGGACCATCTCCTGCCAGGACCACACTCACGGCTCCGTACGAGCTCTCTTCCCAGCTCTCCCACTGAGATCTAAAAGTCCCCAGAGCGTTGCTAGAACAGCTCTTTTCTCCAATCCATAAGCAGCGTCGCTGTCCCCAGCACGCGGGCCTCTGCACGCTGGAGCCTTCGCACCCCGTCCGGGCGCATGTGGCCAGCCTGGAGCCTCGCGCAGGAGAGGGCCTCTGGGGAACTCACTGTGCATGTGCACCTGTGGCCGGCCCTAGCACGGCCACGCTCTTGGACAGCCGCGTCTTCTGTCCCTGTCAGGGCTGACGGCGTGGCCGATGCGAAGCCACAGGCACCCCTGCAGCTCCTCATAGGAGCGGAACCGCCCTGGTCTCGGGCGACCCTCCACACACACCCTACAACCAAGGGCGCCGCACCAAGAGCCCTCCCGACGCCGCACGGTCCTTCCGCTCCTGCCTCCTCGCCAGTGTCCGAGGGCCCAGAGCGGTGGAGGTCAGAGCCTTCTGCGGTCTCGGGCCCCAGGCCAGCTCTGTCCCCCAGCGCCGAGGGTCTCAACGACCCTGGCACAGAAGCAGCGGGACCCACAGCCACAGGGTTACAGACACACAGTTGGCGGTCAGCACGGAGGGCAGCTCATGGCCCCCAGGCGAACGCGGCAGAGATCTCCGGGCTCGGGGGCTGAGCGGGCCCTTGGTCCATGCATAAGGGCGTCAGCAGACAAGCTAAGGAGCTGTGGCATGCAGGCCATGGCGGTGAAGCCTTGGGGACATCGGGAGACACCTGCCACGTAGTCAGCCTCAGGGTCTCCAGGAAGAACCACCGGGAGATGCTGGCCAGCTGAGGCTGGGCCCCAAGGCAGGGAAGGGACAGGGTGGGAGGCAGCAGGAAGGTGCACAAAAGGCCCAGGGAAGCACGTGCCCTGCTGAGCGCCGCGTCACTGCTGGGCGACAAGGCAGCAGTGCAGCGGACCGGCTTGGGGGCCTAGGGAGGACTCCCGGTGCCTGCTGCCCTCCTCACGGTCACCACGGCTACCACCGCAGCCACCCGGGGCTCCCCTGCAGGAGCTCAGCCCTTGGAGCCCACGCTGGTGCGGGGGAGGGGTGGGGCACGACACGCCCTTGGCAACGACCCTGCTCCCTCAGAGCATGGAGAGCCCTTGTGCTCTGAACACGACACCCCGCCCTCGCCGCAGGAGGCTTTTGTGCTCTCTGCCCTGTGCCGGATGGCGGATGGTCCGGGGCGCACACACAGGGCTGTCTGTTAGCCACAGGAGAAAACGCGTAGGAGAGGAAACAAGTTCACTAGGTCAGTGAACACGTGCCAAGTGCCGGTCACCAGCCAGCGCTGCTCCCAGTGACCCGAGGAGGCCTGCAGCCCTGCCTGGCCTGGAGCCCCATGGGCAGGACAGCAGGCCCAGCAGCCAGCTGGCCTGGGGGCAGAGCTGGGGAGGGAGCTCCTTTCCTGTAGGGAGTTGAGAAAGATCCCTAACCCTGCAGGGACTGAAGCAGAAGCAGGGGAGACCAGGAGGATGCATCCTCCCCAGCTGCCAGCCAGCCTCTGGGCTCCCCTCGCCCCTCCTCCCCACTCGTTTCCTACAAAATCGCATCTTCTCAGGGTTTTCAGGACCCTGCAGCTGGAGACCCTGTGGTCTCTGCCATTCCAAGCTGCCACCCCAGCAGGCTCCAGATGTGAAATCCCACAGGAAACCCAAGTGCAGGCCCAAGGCCCCTCCGCCCCTGTCCTCACCTCACCCGAGAGCTCAGCATGCAGTGGGCCGCCTCTCTGGGCACCTGCGAGGAGAAGAGCGGGCGGGACAGAAGCAGAAACACTGCCAAGAGCCCAAGCTCGGGGTCGGCTGTTCGCTCCAGAGATGAGGCTCGGGTCCAACCCAGGAGCTCCAAATCCCCACCTGAGGACCACAGGGACACGGTGGCCCCTGACGCGCTCCCACAGGCCTCTCACCTGGGGGGCCCGGACACCCGGCAAGGACAACTGCTTGGGGGCTTTCCAGGCACAGACCTCCCCCTGCGGAGTCAGCTCCGGCCCTGAGCACGCTGGGTGGGCCCTCTGGGGCGGCGGGTACAAGCTGGTGGAGGGCGGGGGCAGGAGGGCCAGCCCAGGGGCACGAGGGCCAGCCCAGGGGCACTGGCTTTTTTCTCGAGAACACGCCTCCCCAAAGGGAACGAGAAACGAGGGAGTGGGAGCCGCGAGGAACAGGCACAGAGACCACGCACAGAGAAGGACCTGTCCTGGTCCCCAAGCAGATGACACCCAGAAGCCACATACAGGGTCAGAACAGGCCAATGGTACATGGCGCCTGGAGGGACCCCCCCCCCCCCCGGAGTTCCCTCGCCCAGGCGAGCTCCAGGGGGCCGTGAGCTCATCTGTTTACTAACAGTCTGTGCGTCTCACCAGCTGCTAGGAGCCCCTGGCTGTGGTCCAGGAGAGAGCAGTCCCTGCTCTGGGCTGTGGGCTCAAAGTCCCGAGAGAGAGAGTCCCCCCAACACCTGCCCCAGCTCAGGGAGTTCCCTGCCCGGAGCGGGCTGCAGGGGAGTGGACAGAGGTTCACCTTCGCTGGCCTCGCACGCAGTCTGCGAGGACAGTCAGCAGGGGCAGGGAAGGGGGATGCGGGTGGGTTGGGGCCCGGATGGAGGAGACGAGAGAACCCTACCAAGGACTCCATCCCCTCCACCTCGGGCTGGCAGACACAGCCAGGCTGTGCGGCCTGAGGAAATCCTGATCTCCAGCGCTTCTGGCACGGCCTGAAGGAAAGAGTCTTGGAATTCCAGGCTGTGGGGTCTGCGGCTGCTCGCCTTTGCTCAGCAGGTCCCAGCAGAGCACTGCAGGCCTAGGACACAGCACACCTTGAGGCCCTTGCCAAGGGGGCCCCTCCAGCGCAGTCCTGGGCTGTCCTGATGGGCTGCAGATGCTCCCACCTGGGCTCCTCCTGCCCACTCAGCTCTCCGTCAAAGCACCCCCAGGATATCCTGGCTCAGCCTCACTCCCAAACCACAGGCTCTACCCGAATGCTGGCTCTGGGCCCCCATCTGTGGGAAGCTCCTAGGGAACATCCAGGCCCTGCTCCCCAACTGTAGAGAGCCCCCAGCCCCCAGCTGTAAGGAGACCCAAGGGCACGTTCTGTGCTTCCCCAGCTGCTGGGAGCTCCCCGGAGTGTCCTGGCTATCCTGTCAGCTGCAGGGAACTCTTGGCCCATGGGTAACATTTGTAGGGTGAGAATGGGCCTGACGCCGCCTGTGGTAGGAGCCTGGTAGTCTGCCCCCGGCTAGGGTGTCACTCTCCGAACACACGGGCGAATGTGGGAGCAGACTGGTCCAAGTGCTCCTCGGTGCAACAGGGGAGCACTCGGTGGAGTGGGAGGGTGCGGGCGGCGGCTGCTGGCCGGTGCACCTGGTTAGGGGAGAGGGCCCGAATGGCCCTGAGCGCTCAAGGGTAAGTTGGGCTCCGGCTTGGGGTGTGCTGAGCTCCAGCGGCCCGGGGGCCCCCACGAGAATATGGAGCTAACGAGTCCCACAGGACAGAAGTGACTGATGACTCTTTCCTACCAGTGAAGAGACCTACTGCTACGGGGAGGGGGTCTGCTCCGCTGTTGGGCCTGGTCCAAACCAGCCCCCCAGCCTAGGATTCCTGGCTGTCTGGGGCCTCGGGCTCACTGCTCGGGGTGCTGTGCATGAAGCGGAGGGCCCCACTGGGTGGCCACACCGGTCCCTGGCCTCCAGGCCTCAGCGACCCCGTGAGAGTCAGCTCTGCACCCCAGCCTAGGGGTTTGGAATATCAAAATTGTGAAAGATGTTTTTTTAAAAAAAAATTTCAGCCAGCAAGTAGCTTTTTAGAGAAAATAAGTCAGTCCTCTGGCTCTCAGATGGACACGACTTCTGGGAGTAAAGAGGCCGCTGTCCCTGGGCTCCTGTGGCGGGTCCTGCCCACGGGCTGGGAGCGTGTCAAGGGCTCGGGCAGGGCAGTCTGCAGAGCCTCTGGGCCCCTGCGAATGCATGAGAACGGAGTTGGCGCCGTGCCGGAGACGCTGGGAGCCGCAGGCATGTGCGTGCTCAGGGACAGCGTTTAACAAGCTTGGAGACACCTCCGCTCGTGAGGCTGGAATGGAGGCAAAACCAGGAACGTGACAATTACTTATAATACCGCAAAGTGTGGCTCGAAGGGCTGCTTGGTGGCTGGGCTTGAGGTCAGCACTGCGACCCCATCTAGACACACGCTTTCCTCTGGGCGCATTTTCACAATAACTCACAACCTCACTCCAGGTTTACGGACACTAGAAACGGTAGAAGCTCAAGCTCAGGAGAGGTTAAGGTCACCCAGACACATCACAGCAAACGCAAGAGGGCTGGGCGAGGGGCGGGCGAGCTCAGCCTTGCAGCTCCAGGGACCATGGCATCGTGTCCTGGCTGTGCTGGGTGAAGGCCCCGGGGGCAAAGTGGTCTCTGGCCGGGCGGCAAGGGGGGGGGTGCTTAGTGAAACACGATTCGTGGGAGCCTCACTGAGACTCCCAGGAGCAGAGGAGCCCAGAGCCCCTCCTTGGACCTTCTCCAGCATCTGGAGTGCCCTCTGGTGCTCAGATACCCGTGGGGACAGGAGCAGGGCAAGCGCCCTCCTCCCGCACCAGGATGCTTCAGTGGCCACTTTCAGGGGCAAAATCCTGATTTTCTAAAATGAGAGATAAGACTGACAGTGCTTTACTCAGTACTAATAAATTTTTAAAATGTTAAACACAAGTCTGTGTCTACACTTGCGTGCATGTACACATACACAAGACCTGTCTATAGACACACACGTCAAGCACCCATATTCCAGGACCAAAGAGCAGGATTATGAAAAGTCTCCTCAACCCCCACCCCATCCGCCAACTTGGCCATGGTTAAAGCTTATGTGTGACCCTTCAAGAACAGCAGACCTGGATGACAGGAGGCTCCCAGTGTGTTAGGAGAAAAAGCCAGTCCCCTAAGGGCTCACCTGCCCCGAACCTGCCTGGGGTCGAGGCCCGCAGAGTCCCTGGGTCTAAGTCTCCTTATCTGGGACTCAGGGACGTGACACGACCCCGCACCCGCCTGTCTCCAGGTCTGCACTGAGTGACCAGAGGCAAGGACACAGGAGAAATGCCCCTACATGCCAGTGGGCTACAGACACACAACAGAGGGGTACTGTCAGGCCCCCAGGTTGTCAGAGGTGACGGGGCCTGAGGCCTGACGCCGGCCCTGCTGCAGCCAGCCCTCTCTGTCTTCCCCTGGGACACACGTGTTCCTGGAAGCCCTCCATCCCCGTGCCCCCCCCCCCGGTTTCTACCGCCACCAGCTCCGAGTCACGTCTGGTCCCACGCGCCCCTCCCTCCACGCCCCTGGGCAGACCGCCGGGGGGGATAAAGAGCCGTCATCACGCACGGACACAAGGGGCAGCAGGAGGGCTGGGGTGGGTGCCCGGGAGCCTGGCAGGTCACGGAAGCAGGTGGAAAGCACCTGCAGAAGTCTGGGGCGTGGGACTCCCTGCCCCAGAAGGGCCACGCTTGACTCAGGCTCTAGGGAGAGACCAAGGGCATCTGCTGTTGCTCTCTTCCTTTTAACCAAAACTCAAACATCTGGACAGGAACTCAGAGAAAACGATCATCCGTTTCTGGGTACTTACACTGCACACAGGCCACCCCACAGGGCTGCTGGGCTGGAGTCTGTCCCTGCATCCGACCTTCACGGTAATCCTCTCTGTGGGTTTAACGTGGAAAGGGGAGCACATGGCAGCGCTCTCCCACAGACAACTCACTTCCAGTGTGAACAGGAAGCCAGACTGCCTTTCGGGAAGTGAGTCGTCCTCGGCACTCGTCCCTGGGAGTTCAGAGATGGGGAAGCACCGGGGCTGGAGGCGGGATGCACTCATGCCTGGGGGTTCCAACAGAGGCACCCCCCAACCCTGGCAATAGAAACCACTCTATGACTCCCCACAGCGAACCGCCAGGTGACCCCACAGCAAACCACCAGGTGACCCCACAGCGAACCGCCAGGTGACCCCATACGACACGACTTAGCTTTTCTATCTTGATAAGTTATTTCCCGTCTGAAGAGGTGGTTAAGCTCCTCACTAAATCGGGTGGTTAAATGACAGGCGGACTGGCCGTTGATCCGCAGACAGTGGTGGCCCATCCCCAGCAGCAAGCCTAACAGGTGCACGCAGGCGTCCTCCCGGGCTTATCCTGACTCGGAATGCCGGTGGGTTCCTGAGTGCCCTTGGGTGTCTGCCATGGCTGGGCTCGTTTACTAACTGATTTAGGGAGTCCGACTTTCTTTGCTTGGACAGGCCAGATCCCCCCCCCCGCCGTGGAAACCTCAGCCTACTGTATTATTTAAAGGAGAAAAGCTCGCAGAGCACTGCTTGCAAAAAAAACAAAACGTCTCTGTAGGACGGAACCTGGAGCTTAGGAGTCATAGACTCTGTGCCCTGGACCACGGGCCACTGACCTGAGCAGTAACCACAGCTCTGGGACGCACACAGGAAACACACCAGTTATCCTGAAGAGCCAGGACACAGGCCTCTGCAACATCGCAACAAGGTGTGCACAAAGTATCCTCCCCTTCCTGGGGGGCTAGAGCGTTCCACCCACCCTTTCCTTTTCTGAATATCTTCCAGAAACTGCCCGCCAACATCTAAAACCACAATCCCCCCTGTCAGGAGCTGCTCCAAACCCCCAGTTTACAGCCCTGTGTCCCCCGCCCCGAGGGGTACCCGGGAGTTAAGGCTCTGCTGGGACGTCCTTCCGTCCTTTCTGCGTGTTTACTCATCGACTAGCGAGCCTCTACAGCGCACCCCACTCGGACAAAAAGCACCAGGTCGTGGCAGGACAGACCCGGCCCCTGTCCCTCCACACTGCTGAGGGAGGGGGCTGCAAGTGTGACAGGGACACAGAGGCGGCCCTCCAGGGACCTCCAGGGAGGAGGGGGTTTCCTCCTGCAGGTGCCGTCACCCACGGCCTGACTGAGCAGAGAGGCCAGGACAGCAGGCAAAGTCAGGAAGACACAGATACAGCGGGACCTTGGAAGCCACCTGGAGTCAGGGCTCATTCCCACGGTCACCCTCTGAGGATTCAGAACAGTGGGTGGAAGAAGGCCTGTGGACCACAGGAGTGATGGGGTAGGGTCTGGTGGGGGGCACCATTCAGGAGCCCCGAGGAAGTGGCTGTGCTCCTAACCCCCTCACAGCTGGGTACAGCAGCTGGCAGGTGATGAGTTCAAGTCTGCAAGCAAAAGAACACAGAGGGGGGGATTGCCGGCAGACCCCAGGGGCGGGCAGATGATGGTGTCTGTCTCCAGACACACACAGACACAGGGGACAAGGCCCAGGAGCTGACCGGTACAACCTTGCTTCTTCATGTCACTAGAAGGGATGCCACCCTCCCCTCTCTCCCCTGTCCTCAGTCTAGTGCCTACCCTTTCCTCTCCCACGATGATAATCAAGCCCACCTAGAGGAGGCTTCAAGAAAAGCGTGCAACCCAGGACAACAATATCAAACTTCAAGAACTTTCCACTTCAATATTATTTCCAAAGACTAACTTCATGCATTAAAGAAGAATCTCAATGTCACCCCAAAATGTTTCGGTCACAGCTGGAAATACTCTCCACCAACTGCACAACTGTTAAAATCCTACACTTGTGCCTGCTTCCATTATGGTTTTGGAGTTAAAAGAAATGCCATGTCATGAGCAATCTTACAGAAATCAAATGTACAACCCAAGAGCAGGAATGTACACAGGGAGGCCCAGCCCTGCGGGGGAATTACCCCACCGGGTCAGGAATTACCCCACCGGGTCAGGAATTACCCTACCGGGTCAGGAATTACCCCACCGGGTCAGGAATGACCCCAGCAGGTCAGGAATTACCCCAGCGGGTCAGGAATGACCCCAGCAGGTCAGGAATGACCCCAGCAGGTCAGGAATTACCCCAGCGGGTCAGGAATTACCCCACCAGGTCAGGAATGACCCCAGCAGGTCAGGGAATGACCCCACCAGGTCCGGGTATGACCCCACCATGTCGCGGAACGGGTCCCCCCTAGAAGCCGGCGAGGACAGGGACGTGTGGGGCCCCGCCGCTTCCAGCAGGCGTCCATCTCTCAGCGGGACCAGAGGGCTCCGCGCATCGCACGCGCTGGAAGCGGACTCCGCTGCTCGCTCGCGGGAACCCGGGACGCACAAAACCGTCACGGCCGAGCCCCCAGGGCAGCGCCCCCGGCACTCGCCGCACAGCACAACTTGCAGGCGCAGAGGCGGAAATCCTGCCGCTCCCGCCGGCCGGCTCGCACCGCGGGCTCCGGCCCGCACTCAAAGGACCGACGAGGTCCCTACACGAAGCTCATCAAGTGACCAAGTCACATCCAGGACAGCCGCGCGGTTCCCTCCAGGGGCCTGCGCGCGGCCGGAGCGGACGCAGGGCCCGGGGACCGCGGGTGCGGCGACCCGGGGATCCGGGAAAAGGGGGTGTGGGGCCGGGCGCCAGGGCGCGGGCCCCGGATGGGGGTGAGGCCGCCCGCCGCGGGGCCGTGGGGGGTCTCAGGCCGCGGGGCCGGCGGGGCCGGGCCCGGCCCGGGGCGCGCACCCACCTGGGCCTTCTGCAGGGCACTGAGGCGCAGCTCGTGCACGAAGGGGTTCCGCCCGGGGGCGCCAGCCGCCGCACGTCGCCGGCCCCCACGCTGGAGGCGGCGCTGGAGCCGGGGGCGGCCCGGGGACCGCGCGCCCGCAGCCTCATGGCCGCCGCCCGCCGCAGGAGCCGGGCGCGGGTCGCGGGGCCGGTGCGGAGCCGGTGCGGAGCGGGCGCGGGGCGCGGGCCGAGGATGCGCGGCGGCCGGGGCGGGCGCGCAGGCGCAGGCGGGCGGGCGGTGTGACGCGAGGGGCGGGGGGCGCCGGCGGGGCGAGGCCTGGGCGGGCGGGGGCGGTGCGTTCCGAGAGCCCCGCCCCCGGGCCCGCGAGCCCGCCCCGCCCCGCCCGGCGCCTGCAGTCAGCTGCTTGGGGGCGCGCAGGGGAGGCCGGGGTCCCGGGATCCCGCGTCCCGAGCGGCGCCTGGGTCCGTGGCGGCGCTTCCCGTAGTGGCCGGACCGCGGGGACCCTCAGTCCGGGCCTGTCCCCTGCGCGGAGAGGCCCGGCAAGTCGCTCTCTCCAGCAGCGTAGGACATCTCCGCACCAGGCGCCCCCCTGCCCGAGCGCGGCGGCCGCGGCGAGCCAGGCTGCACCTGCGCGAGGCCAGCGCGCACTCTGTCGAGGCTCCGCTAGGGATGGACCCAGTCCCGGCTCCGGCTGCCTTTCCTCCTTGCCTGTCCTCGAAGGCCGCCTTAGGGGAAGCAGGTTCTCCCGGTGCGCCTCCCAGGTCCGGTCTGGGCCAGCGCTGGCTGCAGGCTGTCCCAGGAGGCCCTGAGCGCAGCCTCTTCCCCACGCAGCGACCGCTCATCTCAGGTCCACCGGGAATGGGGGGGGGGGGGTGCACAGACGCGTTTGTGACTGGACCCAGGGTTTTCAGTGAGTGTGAATCAAAGGATTCTTTCTCGTGGCCTCATTACTCTAGTTCACGGAATCACTCCCTTGCAGGAAGGGAGACATGTGGGGGTCTCTAATTTGTGGCATAGTATTACTAACTAGGGCAAAAGTGAAATAGTTCATCAAAATTTATCAATTTCAAACATTTACCACAAACTGCAGTGTAGTGAGAGCAGCTAAATTTCTGTGCCTGCCTCTCCCTGTGCCCCTGATGGGAAGGGGGTGGAGCCCCAGACAGGCAGCGGGCATGGGGGGCATGGGTGAGGAAGGACAACTTGGACACAACCCAGCAGCTGAAATCATGAGGAAGTAGTCGGAAGACTTCTTGCGTTGCTCTGGGGCCCCTGCTGCGGGACTGCCTGGTCCTGGGGTCCTAGGACCTCCATGCCTTGTGAGGGTCCCCAGCCGTGTCCCTGCCTGAGCCTCTGATAACCTGGCTGATCCCTTTGCCCGCTGATATGGTGAAGTGTCACCTTGCTGAGGGCGCTTCTGCGATTTGATGGACAGAGAAAAACTGGGGAACCAGAAGAGAGATCCGCGGGTTAGCAGTGGTCCAGGTCCTCTGACACAGCCTTGTCCATGCAGACAGGGAAAGAGCAAGGCTACATCCCAGCGCCCTTTCTAAGCCTCACACCGGACCAGGGCAGGTGACGTCTCCTCCGAGGCTCAGTTGTCAAATCCGTAAAGGCAACTAGCACGGTACCTACCTTCTCTGCTGTGTGTGATGACAAGATGGCCCTTGGGGACTGCAGTGGGTCTTACTTGCTGGTGGACTGTGGCGGGGACTGTCTCCATCGCCTGATGGCCATCAACACACGGCTGATTTCTGAGCATTCAGATGACAACTGCTCTGATCACAGACATAAAAGAACCTAGCTGGGAGTTGCTGGGACAGGATAAAGAGCTACTCAGAGTGAGAGCCAAGAAGGATGGCCAGCAAGGAGGGGTTCTCAAATCCTTCTCAACAAGCAGAGCCCTGGAGAAGCCCGAAAGGTTGACAAAGGCAGAAAGCAGCCAGGAGAGCCGGGGTGAGGAGTGCAGGGCCCAGAAGGGTGAGTCCAGGAAAGTTGGCTGGCTTGCACTGCTTTATACTTTCTTTTCTTCAGTTTCAATCCTGTGATGGAATTTTCTAGAAGTCATGGAGTGTTCTGGAAACTTGACTAGGAGAAGTTGGTATTGGGCAAGGGGTTGTGAGAAATTGTCTTTCTTTTTTGAAGAAACTACCGGCGGGGACCCTGAACGTCTAAGGCAAATCCCCGGCGGTTCTCTAGGAATCTTCTGGAATACAGACCCTGGCGCATGGAGCAGGTGGCCAGGCTCAGGCCCTAGCCCTGTCCCTGTGGCTCCTTCTTCTTGCTTTGCCTCTGTCTTAGGAAGATGGAGCATCCCGTTCTCCAGGGGGACTGACAACACAGAAGGGGTGCTGCTTGCTGGTGTGGGGCTGTGTATTTTGGTCTGTTTGTTGAGTTTTAGAGTTCTGTACAGATTCTCTGAGAAGATGAGTTCTCCGTTTTCTTCGGATACTTTTCATTCTGCCTTTCATGGTGTTTTTAATCCATTGATGCGTTTTTCTCCTCTGCACTGGGACCCTGTGTTCTCGACGCCACCCAGCAGCCTGCCTCCCCACAGTGGCTCCCTCAGGCATGAGCACAAGGATTGATGAAGCTCTTCTGGACGCTCTGTTTCCTTCCACTGGTCTGCTGGTCCCCGCGGCCCCACACTGCTCTAACTGCTGTACCTCCGGAATCACGTGCCTTAGTTACCAGTAGGGCGGATTCCATTGCTGCCTCTTTTCAAGAATTGTCCTAGCGGGTCATAGAAGTTCATGTGTCCGTCCGTGTTATAGCACGAGTTTGTCCTGTTGCGAGGACTTCCGCAGGGGGTTTTGTTCTGGAGCGCGCGGAGTGTACACTTTCACAGGAACGCGTCGGAAGGGCACCTGGGATTTGTTTTAGTGCGCTGTGCTGTGACGCACAGATGTGCACAAGGCACGAAGGATGAAATTTTCCTCACAGTTTCCTGGGACCAGGGAGCATGCGTGCCACGGGGGTCGGGAAGCACCAGGTCTGTCAGGAAGTCACAGGAGCGGGTAGAAAATGTGGCAAGACCCTTTACTGTGGTTTCCACAGGGGGAGCAGAGGAAGTGGGGGAACCAGGCTTAGAGATGGCTAGTGTGAGTACTTTAGTGGCGGATGGGCTGTGGGGCTGTACCCAGTTGTCTGGCACCTGCCCTGGGGTGGCCATGGAGGGGAGGGGTGGGAGTGGTCTCTGGCTGGGCTGGCTTGTGCGGGGGGAAAGGTGAGTCAGCCAGCTCTGGGAATGGCCATGCCTCCAGGGTCAGCAGGTCCCAGGAGTCAAAGCTCAGAATAAAAAGACTTCCGTAGGGCAGACCTTCAGAGCACTGCTACCAGAGCGACCCTCCCACAGGCCAGCAGACTCCTGGCTCGCTGGCAGCACCCTCCCCGTTGGGGAGAAAGCTGGAGGCCTCCGTTCTCACCCCTCTAGCTTGTCCCTTCCCAGGTGGCATCCCAACCCTGTGGGCAGAGGGCCTCAGGTCTCTACCACCTGCTGTTCCTTCTGCCTGGACACTTGCATTCCTGCCTCCTGTCTTTACGTATGAGCCAAAATTCAGGCTGGTAAGACCCGGGGGTCCTGTTACCCTCTTCCCCGGGGTGTGTATGGCTCTCAGGGTGCCAGTGCGTTCCATGTGCATTTGACGTGACGTTTAACTTGTTTGGAACAGAACAGTTTCCAAGATACCTTCTGTGAGAGAATTGGGGCCATTTTACAGATTGGGAAATTGAGGCACAAGAAACCAACCGACCCACCCAGATCACCACCAGGGCCACTGATGGCTTTGGCCTCATGTCCAGGGGTCTTTCCTTCTGCTCTCGGGTCCGGACTTCCGGATGGATGCTGCCCCGTGGTCATCCATTTCTGCAGGCCGCCCTCCCTGAGAGGTCGTGTGTGTGCTGCTCCAGGCTCCAGTAAAACCACTTCCCTCCCATGTGCAGACGCTTGACATCAGATAAGGCTCGAAATACTGGGCGGCGTTTCATACCTCATGTGTAGATGTCAACTATCAGGGAGTCCGGTCTCAGGGTCTGCAGGTGGGAAGGCCCATCCGCCCAGCGCCTCCGGTCTCAGGCGCCTCCCGTAGCTGTGTTTTCTGCTCTGCTTCCCTCGCCGTGGAAGACGCGGTCCTCAGTATGAGCCGTGACCCAGAGTGGCGGCCTGTCTGTGGCCTTCGCCGACGCTTCACCGAGTTTTGCAATTCAGAGGCCTAGGAGCAGGTTTTCGCGCTTGAACACATGGTTCTTCACACCTTCAGTTGCAGAACAAATGCTTCCATGTGCTTGTGCTTCCTGAAATGTCAAAAATCCCACAAGTGTGAAAACAGTTATTCTCAAAGGAGGGGTCTTTGATGAAGGACAGTTGCTTACCGTGACTCCGGCTTTGCAAAGTGCCGAGTTACATCCGCCGCGTGCAAAGACAGAGATCTTGGTTAGCAAGGTGGAGGCCAAGTCCCCAGAGGGGACAGTCACTGTGAGGAGGGCACCCCGGCCAGGCCTGTGAGCCTGCTGTCTCTCCCTGCCTGCTCTGTCACGTCCTTATCGGTGGAGAAGCGTGAGGCCCCGCGGGGTAAAGACGGCCGTCCCGGGCCTACCTGCAGCCATGTGGCCGTGTCGGTCTGCAGAGCTGCAGGGAGAGCCAAGCAGGTCCTGTAGGAGGACCGGGAGGGTCCCTAGGCAGGAGGACGTGAGGTCTGGAAAGAGGCCCAGGAGGAAATTAATTCCCTAGAGATGAAAACGTCCTCCCTGCAGCGGGGGCGTGTCCCACCGAACCCAGAGCCACAGCCAGTTAGGTTAGCAGGACGTGGTGCCTCGTGTGGACGTGGGCCCGATGGACAAGGATGCTCGCTGCCCCTTCCCTCTCTCTCCCCTCCCCAGCCCCATGCTGTCTGGCTGGCTGCAGGTTCCGGGGCAGAGCCTCTCACACGGCCAGGTGGGTTCCCGTGTCTCATTCGGCCTCCGAGGTGAGTGGCACAGCAGGTGTGGATGGCGTAGGCCGACCGCACCTGCCCACGGACCTGTCTCCCCCATTGCACCCGGACCCGCGCACGCAGACTCGTGGCTCCAGGCGCACCGGCACCTGCCATCACACCCGCCTCTCTTCCCACCATGCCCCGCGTGCACAGACGCCCCAGCTGCGGGGGCCAGGACCCGGGGCTGCTCTACTTTGCCCCCGTGGTTCTTGCTTTAGCAAACAGGGAAGCTGTTCAGGGTGAGAGCTCTTGGTCTCTTGTAACAGACGCTGGGGATCACCTGATCTGGCTTCCTCACTTCAGGCTAACGGTCGTAAGAGGACCCTTGTACATATTTTCAACCTTGAGTTGATGAGGCCAAGAACTCGTACTGGATCCGGGCCTTTTATGAGCTACTTGACTGTAAAGCCTCCGTGGAGAGGGTGTGTCCCATAGAACAAGGAGTGGGAGGCTGGGATTTGTGTCCGGGAAGGACATACAGGGTGTGCGGTCCTTGACCCTGGGCATGTTTGTGTGGTTAAAAGTGAAACGGTGTGTATTTCGCTCACTGTGTCTTTCTAGGGGGCTCCCCACCGGTCACCCAGAACGAGCCTGGTTCCTTATGCAGGGGCGTTCTTCGAGCCAGAAATCAAGGTTTTGCTGATGTGCTGCTCCGTTGGGCCAGTCCCCTCTGGCTGGGCAAGCGTGTCCCACTTCAGCTACTTGTAGCCCACACCGTCCTTGCGGCTCGGGGCTGGGATGGGCTGGTGCAGGCCACGGTTTCCCCAGCACGTAGGTTACATCCCATGACACGAGAAGGCAGTGGACCGGAGCCACGGGCATGGGTTCTGCCGTGACCCTGGGAGGGACTCTCCTCCCCTCTGCCTCCCGTTCTCTCCTTGGCTGTTTACAGGGAAACAGCCTGTGGGGGAAAGCTTGACCCTTATGGGAGGTTTTCCTCAGGGCTGGGAGAGTGAACGCAGGTGCAGTGCCCAGCACGGGTCTGGTACCGGGTGAGGGCTCGCTGAGCACTGGCTGTGTTCGCAAGGGCACGGGGCGTTCAGCTCTGGAACCTGCAGCCTTCCCGCCGCAGGGGGCCTGGCGGGGGACAGGTGCCCCTCCCCCCACCCCCAGTCCCTCAACGTCTGACCACACTGGGTAAACATAGAGTACGGATTCTTTTAGGAAGGTTAGGGAATCGGTCTCACTGCTCTGAGAGCCAGATCCTGGATTGCAGATGGAGTTTTGTGGAAAGCCGCGGTGGGTCCAGAGGCTGACTCGGTTCTGGGTGGGGGGGAGAGGGCGCTGCTGACCCGAGTTCCCCCTACAAGACCGCAGCTCCACAAGCCCAGGTGTGGACATGTCTGATCCCTGAGGAAGAGAGCAAGAACCCTGTGTTGGGCAGCTCACCCCTGTCTGAACGCGCACAGGTGGTGGGGTGGCGGGTCCTCCGTGCTCCCCGAGACTCTGGAGTGTGGTGCTGTGCAACACACATGCAACACACATGCGTCTCTGGCACGTGTGCGTCGTGCGTGACTTAGCCGTGCAGGTGTGCCGACGGTGCGGGCGGGGCCTGCCTGTGTGTTGGGGTGGGGGTCAGTCGCCCTCATTCACTGACAAGAACTTGGGACAAGTTCCTTCCCCTTCTCAGCCTGGGCTTTGTCGCCTATAGAAAGGGGTTAATGAGACAAGCCCTCTCCAGGGTCCCCGGGAACGGCACCCTGATGACGGGTCCTCGCTGAGCCAGGCTTCTGGAGGCTGTTGGAGCACAGCGGGTCGGCGTGTGCACGGGAAGCAGGGGCCCCTTCCCCTCGGGCGAGCACAGGCCTCTGGCGTTTCTCGTTCGCTGTAGCGACAGAGCGGCCTCCTCTTCCTTCCCTTAGGTGGATCCCGCGGCCTCTGTTTGGTCTGGGGACTCTCAGGGTCCGTGGCCGAGGCTTCCCGTGGTTTGCTTGCCTGCCCCACTCGGACCGGACCGGCCCCTTCATTCCGCTGTCGCTCTGATGCAGGGATGTCTTCACGGCCGGTTTCACGTGCCCAGAGCGAGGCTTCGTCTCCTCAGGAAGCGCGACCTCCGGCGTCCCTCGGCCGCGGGAGGCTTCGCCGAGCAGACCTGGACGGCAGCTCACGCCTGAGCTCCAGTTCCGCCCCTCCCGCCGGCGTCTGTGGGAGCGGTTCCCTTCTTCCTCTCCTTTCACTGTCATCAGAAGAGACTTGTGAAGAAAGTGACCGAGTGAGTGTTGCTGGGCTGCGTCCCTGGCCTGGGCGGGCGTGAGGCTCTGGTGCGGACCGCAGGGGCCCCAGGCGGCCCTTGGAAGACGTGCCTCCAGCTTTAAGCAGTGCTTGTGAAGAGTTGCGCCCGGTTCCCTACAGGTGGGACGGTGACGAGGGGCCCACGTCCCCGCGCACGCGCCGCAGTGCACAGGAGAACCCCTGGTGGCCCTGTGGCTTCTGCAGACACTCTGTGCTTGACGCGTGAAGTGTGGAAGCGGCTTCCTGGGTAGAAACCCTTGCTGGGAAACCGGGACGAGGATGTGGAGTAAGTTCAGATGTCACTGATGGGGGGCAGGTGTGTGCTTGTCGTGGACCCCGTTTTCAGGGACAGGGCTCAGAGGGGCCAGCGGCCTGGGGGCCGGGAGGGCTTCCTCCGGTCGGCTGGGGACCCCGAGGAGCACGTGTGCTGACCCGACTATCATCCGCTTCGTCCACAGTCAGAGGTGGGGGTGCAGCCCGACCTGGCACGGGCAGTGTTACCCGAAAGGCGAGTCCAGGAGACACTCCTCTTAGAATCGTCTTCCACCTTAGGATGTGAAACTCTCGGTGAGGCCTGCGGACAAACAGGCTGGCCCAGCTCCGTCTGTCTGTCTGTCGCATCTCACAGCCGCCCCGCCTCGCCAGTCCCCCGAGCCGTGTGCAGCCCCTTCCTTATGCTTATGAAACCCGATTCTCTGAACCCTTACATTTACTTCTATTTCAGCTCAGCAGTGAAGACGGTTTCTGGTAGTAGGAGACGTTACCGTTTGGTCGACGTCGCAAGTTCTTACTTGATTGTCCCCCACACGGTTTCTCCCCCACGATGGCTGCACAAGGCACCCCGGGGGACCAGCCTGCCTCCACCACAGGCTGTGGGGACATCGCCTGATGGCTTTTCCACCGAGGTCTGAGGTGGCTTGCCACTGGGAGAGGGCGTAGCGGGGGTGATGACGATGGCACCTTGGGAAACCTGGGTCAGGACACTCTGGGCATGGTCAAGGGCCAGCCTGCGAGGAGCACATGGGGTACGGGGGTGCCCGTCCTGTCTTGGCTCAGCCGGGGCTGGACCAGGGCTGGCCCTGCCAGTGGCCTTTTCTCTGGTTCCACGAGTTAGCCTGAGACCTCCCACTGGGAGCTGTGCAGTGTGGCCCCCAGCCCTGGCCCGTCCCACTTGTCCCTCAGTGTGCGATCTGAACCGGGCTCTCCCACTGCAAACCGTGGGGGCGCCCGCCTGTACCTGGCCACGCCTGGGCAGAGTCCGCCAGGAAACCTGCCCCCTGGGGCCCCAATGGGACCAAGGCCGGGGCCGTCCTCAGAGCCACCGTCCTGCTGCCCGCCCCCATCCACCCCTCCAGAAGCACGTCCCTGTCAGGTCCCTGACCTGTCCCCTCCCACGTGCACAGACACCCCAGCTACAACCCGGGAGTTGCTCCTGTCACCAGGTGCCTTTCCTTGAGAAAATGGCTTTGAGTCACAGCAGTGGCCACTCCGAATCAGGGCCGACGTGTGGCTGGTGTGGAGACCTTGCGTGCCGCACCGCAGGCTGCTGGTGGGCTGCGGCTGGAAGGGACAGCTCCTGGCTCCGGTCTCCAGATGCGCTCCCTGTCCCTGTGATGCCGTGTGCTGCCAGCTTCCTCTGTGGGGTCAGTGCCCCGGGGACAGGGGCTTCATTTATTCCATTTACCCACACGTTCCTGCGCCTCACAGCAGCATCTCAGAGATGCTCAGTCAGCATTTGGGGAGTAAAAGAGTTAAAAAATGAATGAGTCGGTCTGGGGAGAGGAGAGAGCTCTGGTGCTGGTCGCACCGTCTTACGAATATTTTACCCCAGCAAGAGAACCCCACGAATGAAGGAGGGGTTAAATGTAGAAAGTGTCGTCTTCAAGCTACAAAAATAGAGTTTATCGTAATGACTTTGGGATAGAGAAAGATTTCCCACGAAGCCCACTAAGAGACAAGTTGTGCAGGAAAACACTGACGCGCGTGAACAAGACAGCGCTGTAAAAGTCTTACGTGAACCACGGGCGATACAAGCTACTAGTGGGCACAGGATAGTTACAAAGAACGTCACGACGTGTACGATGTGAAGAGGTTCGCAGAGCTTACAGGAAAGCGAACAAGATAACGGGCAGAGGACGGGAGCAGGCCGTGGCCAGAGGACGCGCCCCGCGTGACGAGCACACGGAGAGAGGACGCTCGTGTGGCTGCAGCTTGGGAAAGGCGGAGGTGCCCCCCAGGGGAGTAATTTCATTTTGGAATTGAGAACTTCGGAAACTGCCCATCAAGGGGGAGGGCATAACCTGTGTGCGCGGCCACCTGTGGCCTTCTCAGTGTTGTCACACTTGTAACCAGGAGCGGAAGGCCCCACTGTTGGTGGCACCAAGACGCAGCCCCAGAGCCCCGTGGAATGCGGGTTTGCTTTAGAAGCACCGAGATGCTCCAGAGGGAGACCCGGGGCGGCGGGGTGGACCGGCTTTGCCAAGCGGAGACGGTGGCTCAGCGGAAAGTTTCAGCGGGGCTGGCGGACAAGGCCCCGTGGCTGGGCGCGGGCCGAGGGGCCGAGCAGGGTCTGCTTGGGAAAGCGGGCTGGGGCGGGTGCGAGGAGCAGGTGGTGAGAACGTTCTCGAGGCCTCGCTCATGAACTCAAAGTTTAGACGTTTACTTTTATTTTGTTTGACAAGGAAACTGGTTTTTACACGTTTCATTTCAGCTTTCCACTTTTATTTTACTTTTGCGGTTGGAACTGTTACTCTAAATGGAAGTCGTTTTACCGCTCACGGGATTGCCACGGATCTGGCCCCAGACGCAGCTCCGCGGGCGAGCCCCCGGGTACAGGGCAGAGCTGAAGAGAACGGGCACCGCGCCCGCCCCACTGGGCTCTGTGGGAGACGCTCTGTCACGGGCTGACGGTGTCAGCAGAGGGATCGTTCCAGGCCGACACTTGGCACAGACTGTCCTCAGCCAAATGCGGTTTTGAAAGGATTTGATCTGTCATTGCACTCGGTTCCATTAACAGAGGGTAAGAGAAAACAGGTTATCTCGCTTCTGATTCTGTGATAATTTCACTTTCAATCTAAACGCTGTGACCCTGGCAGGTCGCGCGCGGGCTTCTGGCACGGAGCCACGTTTCGGTGGCTTTGGAAAAAGAAACCCCATTCACACGAGTCAGAGTTTTATGAACGGCTGTCCCCCTTTCCCGCCATGGCTGTGCTGTGATGTTGACCCAACACGACACACAGATCCCTCTGTCCCCTGCTGGACGGTGGCCCGGTGTCTTCCGTCTGTGGAGCGAGATCACTCAGCGCTGGAGAGCTCAGGGCAACAAGAAGCCTCTGTTCTCGCAGTGACGGGCTCTGAGCAGAAGGGGTCCCTGCGCGCGGGCTGGGGTGATGAATAACAGGCGGGCGCCCAGGCAGAGAAGGGTCTTTAATAAGGCCATCCCAGCGGGTGGGGCGGAGCCAAGGGCCGACTCTGGTTCAGTGGGTGAACCTGGAGGGAGCCCCATCCCACGATCGCCTCTGGCACCTGGAGCCCAGCCGTCCCTCGCAGCCACATCTTCCCGGCTTCCTGGACCCCGGCATCTGGCTTTGGGTTCGGGGCCGTGGGGGCCGATCGGCGCTTTTCCGCTGCTTTTGGAGGATGCCCCCCTCCCCTACACACTTGGAACCGAGAGCGTGGTTTCAGCAAGGAGACATCCTCTGATGCCATCTGTGGCACTGCTGGGTTTCGTCCTCAGTCCTGGCTTTTCTTGGCTTTGAACCCCGAGCGGCTTGGATGGCTCCCCGGAAGGAAGGGGAAGGGTGCCTGATGTCCAGTACCCCAGGGGAAAGTGTGTCCAGGGACAGCCTCTGCGTGGCTGTCCCTGGAGCTGCTCTGATCACCTGCACTTCACCCCCACTGGGGAGGGGTCCCCCCTAAGTAGTGTGACCTCTGACCCCGGCCCCCAACCCAGGACAGGCGAGATGGGCAGCAGGTACCAAGTCACAGGTACGGCCTGGGGAGGAGGACCCTGCCTGCCTTGCAGGGGTGCACAGGCTGCCCCAGGGCCCATATGACACGGCTGGGGCCGCGGGACAAGTCTTGGTAGTGACAGGGGTGTAGGTCACCCTGGCAGATGTGGGGGCAGCTAGGGGGCTAGTTTGAACATTCCAGGTCCCAGGAGCAACCCGGAAGCCATTCGCCTCCACCTCCGGGAGCCAGCCCGGGGCAGCCTTTCCCGCCAAGGGCAGGGGACTCTCAGTCAGGGCCTGGGGACCGGCGTTTTGGTGGGCCTTTAGACATTTGTTTTGCTGGCCATGGTGAGATCTTCTGAAGGTGGCCTGTTGTTTACACCAACGCACTGAAGTCTCCGTCTCAGGAAGTCAGCAGAGCAGGAGAGAGGGGCCACTTCCTCCTTCTCTTCTCAGGCACATTCCGCAAAGTGACGCTTGGCCCAGACCCCTGGCGGCGGAAGCAGGGCTGGAATTGCGCTGCTGGTGGTCCCAGGGCTCTCCCTGTCTGGGTCTCCTCTCTCCAGCCGCTCCCCCCGGTGGTCTCCTACCCCAGCCCCGCTTCCTCCCTCCAGCCAGTGTCTCCGGGCTTGTCTTCAGAGTTCCATGCCTCTGGCCTGGGGCATGCGGGTGTTGGAGGCTCGTGCAATGAGACCCCCTCCCTTCTATGTGCGGGTCCCAACTCCCACATCTGTGTCCTGACGACCCCCACCCCACCGCTGTGTAAGGTGGGACGCAGTGTGGGCAGGTCTGGGCGGTGGCTGTGTGGCGGGGAATAGGGGTCCCTGTCCAGAGGGCGGCCGGCCTGGGCTTTCTTGGGGACAGGTGCTCTCCCATGGGCAGAGGGCCACACGGCGCCGAAGCTCGCCAGGGCGGCAGAGGGCTGCGCGGCCTGGTTCTGCCGGGTGTGTCTGTAAGCAGGCCGTAGAGGGCTGAGCTCCGCAGCACGGGGTAGGGAAGGGGCCGCAGAGTTCGGAAGCGGGTGACGAGGCGGGGTCCGGGCGCAGACCCAGCCGCAGACACAGGGTGGGCTGGTGGGGCCCGGGGTCCGGGTCACTTTGTGTCCTCGACAGAGGTGCGGGCCGTGGCTCCTCAGCCTCCCCGTCTGTGGGGTGACGAGTTTGGTTCCATGGCCCCTATTGCTTGTTGAAGGCCCAGCCAGAAGTGGGGGCCGGTGTGACGCCTGTTCCCACCTGTCCCCACCTGCCTTTCCCACCTGTCTTTCCCCACCTGTCCCCACCTGTCTTTGGTCCTGGCATCTCGGCGTAAGAGATTCCGACCGTAACATAGATGGGTGGGAAATGACTCTTCTATTCAAATTACCATTATTAGACCTCACAGTGATTCATTTTAAAGTTTCACGTTCCAGGCCACGTGCTCCCCCACAACCATGCGTGGAGAGCGAGGCCCTGCCCCTGTTGCCTCTGCCCTCGGCGCGTCTCTCCTGTCCGCTCACATGGCACTTGAGGAGGCAGGGTGGGCGGTGCAGGCTCTCGGCCCGTGGGCAGGGACGAGGCCCAGAGCTCGCCCAGCACCAGCCCCTCCCCCATGCTGTGTAGACCTGTGTCCAGGGGCTTCCCGGGGTGGTGAGGCCGAGAGGCTGTGAGGTGCTGTGGGGGCCCCACTGGGCAGGTGCCCTGCCCAAGCCAGGACCCAGTCCCCCCACGGCCAGCTGCTTGGGGTGTGGCGCACTGTGCTAATATTTACTGGGCTGTTGATTCTTACTTAGGTCCTTCCTGAAAACGTCTCTCGAGTGTCCCCTGCACACAGCGGGTCAGGTTTGCCCGGATGCCCAGCTCACCTGTGGTTTTCCACACATTCCACCTGCCTCAATAGGACGCCTGCCCTCTTGTCACTCTTTGCTCAGTGGGGCCCACAAGGTTTGGCCTAAGGGGCTGGTCTATGTGACACGTCACACGTGGAAAACAGAAGCATCAGGGAGCCGACCAGCAGCCTCCACAAGCTACGCACGTCAGCTCCCGCCCTTGCCCGGACTTCCTGTGAGCGAGTGAAGCAAGTCGCATGAGGGTCGGGTCACTCCAAGGTCACAGTCAGGGTGATTTAGGACCGGGGGGTTCACACGTGGGGGAAGAGTCTGGGTTGTGGCTGGACCAGCTGGGCACAGAGCTGATGGGACAGGGTCATTTTACTCGCCGATGGTGACAGTGGGGGGGTGGCTTCAGGCTGGCCGTGGGGGCCGGATGACTGCCAGAGGCCGAGCAGACTAGGACCCTGTCCCGCCCCCTGGGGACCCCAACATAGCCTCGACACTGATCTGTGGAGGGCACGAGCTTGCCATGTGCGGCCCCGTATGCTTCCGTTGACAGAACCACCCTCGGGGTGCAGAGGCTTGTGTCCCAGCACATTTTACAGAGAAGCTGGAGGCTCAGAAAGGTGGGGGGTCCTAGACTCCAAGGGGTCACCTCACAGACTACAGCCTCAAGTCCAGTCCCGCCTCCCTCCCGGGATCCCCCTGCCCCGGACCAAGACGGTGCAGACCGAGGAAGTGGCAATGAGCTCAGGACCTAATGTGACGGCCAGGAGGCCGCGCTGCCGCGTGCTGCCTGTTGGGGGCGGCGGTGTGACCGCCCGGCTCCCGGGTACATGGGGCCTCATCCTGCCCCCGGATCTGCGCTGCTCTGACCCTGCTCTCCGTGAGCGGCTGGGGAACGTGCACAGAGAGCTGAGCCGGATGTGAGTCCCTTGGTGTCCACGGGGGCTCATGGGAGGTGGCGCTACGTCCATCCGACCCCCCATGCCCGGCCCACGTGCACTGCTTCACGGAGCAGCCACATGTCTCTGGAGATGCCCAGGACTGAGCGTGTTGGGATACAAAGGCTGGGCTGCCGGGCCTCAGCCAGGACCACCTCTGGGGTATCGTTCTCATGCAGAGCTCCCGTGGGATTAGGGGACACTGGACTTCTCCCAGCCCCGTCCCTGCCCTCCCCCTCCCCCCACTGCCCTCAGGCTGCTCCGGACTTCTCTCCCTCAGTAACCCTAAGAATCTCGGCTCAGAAGGGAGGGTCTGATACCGGTGTGATGGGTCAGGGTGGGCTTCCCTGAGGGGGAGGTCACTGCTGTGAGGCCGGGACAATGAGGAGGAATTCACATGACTCGGGGATGGACACTGAGGGAAGAGCCTGTGCAAAGGCCCTGCACGGAAAAGAAGCTGGTGGAAGGAGGGATGGAGAGGGAACAGAAAATGGAATCACGAAATCCTGTGGAGCCCTTCAAAATGAAGCTTTTGTGGAGCGTCTATGACAGACCATTCTTCCTTTTTAAGATTTTATTTATTTATTTGAAAGAGGGAGAGAGTGAGCAGGGGCAGGGGCAGAGGCAGAGGCAGAGGGAGAAGCAGCCTCTCCTTCGAGCAGGGAACCTGATGCGGGTCTCGATCCCAAGACCCCGGAATCATGATCTGAACCAAAGGCAAACGCCTCCCAGACGGAGCCCCCAGGTGCCCCGATGCAGACAATTCTTAAGAAAATGTTCTATGGAAATGACAAAACACAGCAGGTACGGCTTCAAGCCTGAGTATCGTGTCTTTGCAGAGAGAAAGCCACGGGGAAGGTGGCAGCCATGGCTCCAACTTCCTCCTCCTCTGCCTCTGCCAGTATATGAGGCTCTCACACATCCGAACAAGTCAGTGTGCTGGGACACAGCTCAGAGCATTAGAACTTTTCCTTCTGGGTATTTGCTGGAAGGTGAACTTGTTTTGGAAGCTGTTTTCCTAAGGCTTCTTCATGAACCCATCGAGAAGATGGGCCCAGGTCACTCGGGATTCACGCACACGAGCCGTGCGGTGCGGAGCTCCGTGCTCAGCTCATGACGATGCGAGAGTCTTCGGACGTGCGTGTGGCCACCATGCAGGGGGGACAGCGGAGCTTTCTGGGGTCATGACTGCCTGAGCCTCAGGCGGCCGTCAGCACGCGTGGGCGGCCAGCGTCCGAGGCTGGGGACTCATGCTGCATGGGGGGCACTTCCCGTGGGAACCCTGACCTTGGTCCCAGGCACCGGCCCCAGGTCGGAGGTGACCCGCAGATGGGACAGCTCAGAACTACAGACATTTGCTCTGTCAGAGGTCAGAGGTCAGCAGGTGGGAAGTCAAAGGTCGGAGTGCCGGCGTGTCGTCTCCTTCTGAATTCTCTGAGAAGGGATGTGGTCCAGGCCTGTCTCCAGCTGCTGGGGCTGTTGGTGTCCTCTGTGTGCGTGGCTTATGGGTGCCTCCCGCCACTGCCACCTCCACGTGTCTGTGTCGGGAGGACACGGGTCCTGGTGGGTCAGGCCCCACCCTAGTGACCACTGTAACTGGGTCGGCTCCGTAGAGACCCGTCTCCATTAAAGCCATGCTCTGGCACTGGGGTCTAGACTCTAACACATCTTTTAGGGGGATGCAGCTCAGCTGCTAACACCCAGGACGGGGATGCCCCCAGCCCTCCCAACCCCGGCTTTTTTCGGGCGGACGCGCCGTGGCCCCGGGGCACCGTGTGGGCTCCTGCGCTGTTGCTTCCCAGCCCCTGGGGCCGGGTTTGCTTAGGGAGTGTCTGACCTGAAGCTCCCACATGCTCAAGGCCTCTCCCACGAGCCCAAAGCAGGAGGCACTTGGAGTCTTGGCTCGGCCCTTAGTGATCTGCACCAACTGAGCTTTCACACCTGGCGGGGCGCTGGGTAGGGCCGTGCAGGTCTCCATCACATGAGGGATGGGGGGGGCCAGGCTAGCAACTGTTGGCTGACCCCAGCAGAAACCCCAGGAGCGAGGGCACGACGGCCCTTGAAATGGGGTCCGCCTGCAAGGGAGAGCGGGTCCAGGCTGGGAGGGCTCTTCCTGGCATCCTGAGCAGGCCAGTGGGGGGCAGCTAGCAGCACCCCAACACCGGAGAGGCTCCCCCCAGACAGCTGCGTGGGTGGGCGGCCCCTCCCAGGGCAGGGTCTCTGGAGGGAGGCGCAGCCTGCTCCCCGCCCCCTGCTCCCCGCCCCCTGCTCCCCGCCCCCCAAGGCCAGGCTGTGGGACAAGCTTTGGCTGCAGGCATGGGTGCTCGCGTCCCTGATGCTCTCTGGGTGTGTGCTGCATCCCCTCCGGCATGACAGGGTCCTGTGGGCTGGGGGGAGACACGTGGGCACTCTCGTCCATGCAGCACCTGAGTGGGCGAGGTCTGGGTTCAAGTCTGGCCCTTTCCCTCTGTGGCTGAGGGGCCTGGGCTGTGGCCCGTCCATACGCCTCAGGTGGGAGCGTCCGGAAGCACGAGCAGGAGGGGCTGGCGTGGGCGATCACCGGTCAGTTCACGGCAGGCAGAGAGACTCACTTCCCCGCGTTTCTCCCTCTGCCGCAGCTCAGGGGAGCCGCTCACGGGCCTTAGCGCATGATGCCCCAGAACCTCAGGCACCCACAGAGCCCCACCGGCTGTCCAAGCCCGCGTGAGTGCACGTGCGGCCACACACTCGGGAGAAAGAAACATCCTCATCTTCGTGGGGCCTCCCGGGGGGCCTGTGCCTCTCAGAGCTGGGGGCAGGTGTCACGCTCTGTGGGGAGGCGCCACTTGAGGGGACGGGCTACTTCTGGACAAAGCCCCAGGGGTCAGCGCTTTCAAAGACAGCTCCTTTCCTGGGGGGGCTCTTCGTAAGCGCCGCCTCCACTTAGGGGGACCCCAGCCAGCCACGGAGGCAAACGCTGGCCCAGCTTGTGCGCGTCTGCGGGCAGAGGGAGGACGGGTGCCACCCGGGCCCGCGAGCGTCTGTGGGCAGCGAGCACTGGTGGTTGCTGCAAACAGGAGCTTCTCTCTGACAGAGCTGACAGAGCTGGCTGACACTTCAGAATCAGCAGGTCAGGGACATGGTGCCAGGTACTAGAGCCCAGGCCTGGCAGCTTTGGCTCCCAGAACCAGGGCGTGGGTGCATCCCCACAGGGCGTGCTGGGGCGCGGAGGCAGGAGGCTGTCTCATGGCAGCTGTCCCTGTCTGCTCAGAGCCTCGTAGCTGAGACTCTGGGCTTCCCGATGAGGCTTCACTTTGGGGGTGTTTAGAGGAACTGGAGGACCCCTGAGCAGAGAAAAGTGTGGGGCTGAGTCTGGGGGTCCTGCTGGGGGGCTGAGGAGGCGGGGTGTGACCAGCGTGCGGAGGAGGTGCACAGAGATTTGCCCGAAATTTCCACTCCTGGCCCAGTAGCAGTATTATCTTGCTGCAGAAGTGAGCCTAAGAGAAAAGTCTGGAACACGGATCTTTCTGTGTGTTGGGTCCAGGGGCTTCTAGACCTCCAGCATGGCCACAGGCGTGGGTGCTGGCTGTCAGTCATGATGAAAAGCCGGTTTCTTCCTTCGATGGAGATTAATGCAGCCCTGGCACTTGGCCAGACGCCTTCCTTGTCTGAGGTCCTCCCCTCCTTTCAGGCGGCAGGCTTGGTGTGAAGGTCAGGTCTCAGTGTCCTTGAGGACACACGGGACCCCGTGCTGCAATGCCTACTGCTTGCTGTCTGTACCCTGTGGGCCCGGGTCATGTCACCCATGTCAGCGCATCAGGGTGTCAGCCCCCCGTGGAGACCACCACCCTTGCCATCCCAGGGCCCCCTCTGACTTCTCCCATCCCGTGGAGCCTCTGGGGACAAGGGGAGCTCAGAGACCGAGTTCACGCCGGACCTGGAGCCGCCAGCCCCCTCCCTTCTTGTGCGCGAAGACGGCCGGGAGTGAGTGCCAGCGTTTCATTCCTTTTCCAGAGCCACCGTCACAGTCACACGCTGTGTCATGGGGCAGCCCGGCCTGCCTGGGGGTGACTCACTCTGCCCACCAGATTTCTGGGTTTGGGCCTTCCCTCTGGCCACTTCTACTCAAATGAACGGGAAGGACAGGGGACCAGCCCCGAGCAGACTTAGTCCCTCCGTCCCACGTGTCTGCCCAGCCGCCTCACCTTGGTGCCACTGGCCAAGCAGGGGCTGTGGGCACCGGGGTGATCCTCCTGTCCCCTGCAGCCCTGTCCTCAGGCAGTCCCCGAAACTCATGCCCACAGCTGGGTGCAGAGACAGCTTTACTCCTAGCTGAGCCTAAACGTGAAACATAGTGAAGTGATTTCGGAGACAAAGCTGATTTTTGAAGGATTGTAATTTAGGAAACTCTGGTCCATCTGTTAGGCGACCTGAATGAGAGCTCGGCATGTTGCTCGCGCACATAAGACGCCCACAGGCTCTGCACTTTGTTTTGTTTTCAACTAAGAACTTTATCATCACGTGGTTCTAATGACCAGAGCAGTGTTGGAGTTTGCAAAGCGTTTTACAGAATTACCTTGTGGGGACCCAGACAGTGCAAGGGAGGGGTTATCCCGCGACTTCCGGGCGAGGGGGGGAAGGAAGACGGAGATTCTGCAGCAAACAGCCCTGCCTGGGGTGCCCCTCGGAAGGCCTGCTGGCTGCCGTCCTCCAGAAGACACGGCAGGTCCCCACTGGGGCCCTCCCGCAGGAGCCCTGTTAGGTCCTCTGCGTTTTCCCTTCTGGTTCTTTGGGGGCGAGGCACGGCTCCGAACGTGGGCAGTGGGCACGGCATTCCCCAGCACCTGCGAGCCAGCCGGGGCCACACCTGCGTTGCTGTGGGATATCGGTCACAACCTGTGAGCCAAGAAGAGCCTCATTGCTTATTTATTCCGATTTCCTCAGTTTTTACCCAGGGTCTGCCCTCCGCCCCAGCAACCCGCCCAAGCTCCCACGCCACATTCAGCCTCCTCCAGGCTATGGCAGTTTCTCAGACTTGCCTTGTTCTTGGTTACCTGGACTCTTTAAGGAAGACTGGGCAGGTGTTTTGGAGAATGTCCCTCAACTGGGACGAGCCTGGTGGGTTGTGGGTTTTGGGAGGAAAACTGTGAAGGACAAGCCATAGTGGATGTCGAGCTTGACCTCTGGCTGAGGTGTGTTCGGGGCTTCTCCGTTCTCGGTCCCCGTGCGCAGCCCACACGTGGGCGAGGGAACTGCGTGGCTCTGAGGACTCACCGCGAGTCCTCTGTCCTGGAAGCAGCTTTCGCCTCCTGGGTGTTGATCAACCCGACTGCTAACATCTGTGTGGACACGAGGAGAGCTCCTGTGGGTTTTGGGTTAGGACCTGGGGCCCCGTGGGCATCGCTGCCCACGCTGTTCCCACGTCAGGCATGGTGCATGGAGGTGTGGCTGCTGGGCCGCCACAGAGATGCTTGGACCCCGCCTGTTGTGGCTGTGATCTGGCTCTGTCTCTGGTCTGTCCTTGGTCTGCAGTGTCTCTGTCTTCTCTCTCTTCTGATCCGGATTCTCTCGTGTTGTATGAGCCCCTCTCCACAGCACACACGTTCTCTGCAGGAGCAGGCCTCCTGCCCCCACCCCGCCTGCCCTCCTGCGCAGTGAGCTGACCACAGCCCTGTCTGTGGGGAACCAGGAGCCCTCGGCTGGGACTGTGCCCGCCAGACACAGGCCTGCAGAATCCTCCAGGTGAAGGATGGTCCCCACCTGGCTCCACGTCCACGGTCTGTCACTACAGTGCCACAGAGGCCGGAGTAAGGGTCAGGGAGTGGCTAGTGCCACCGGGCCCCCGGCGCTGGACTGCGGTCTGCCTGCCATCTTGTTTGCTGGCTCCGGAGAGACGCGCTCCTGTCTCAGGGCAGCCCCGGAGAGGGGTGTCTGCTCCCGCCCTGCCCTGTGGGCCCTGCTGAGCCCTGGCCCCGCTTGGACTTTGTGCTAGGTGACGTGTCCACCCCAGCTGAACGCATTTCCCAGGAGAAGCCGTCCTATCACAGGGGGAGCCTGCCAGGTCAGGTTAGGGCCCGGGTGCGGAGGAATGGGGACAGTTAGAGTCGGCGCCCCTCTGCACCCTGTCCTGCTTGCAAACCCTCCTACTCGCCAAAACCTCGTGACCTGCAAACCAACACTTTGTGGCACTTTCATGGACATTTCCGGGTGTCCAGAGTGATGGAAATTGGGGTCTGGCCTTGCTGTCTTAGCCCCTTCTATACACATGAGGCCATTTCAGCCAACCGACAGGCCTGGTTTCTGCATTTTTGTGTTTTTGGATGGTCACTTTGCTGTTTAAATTGCATTAATGCAGTGTTTGGGGGGGGGGGCTGCGTGCTGCGGTTCGCGAGAACGGGCTGCCTTGCTCTCACTAGAGTCAAGCCGCAGGGATTTAAACAGATCAGTGTTTCCTTCGACTACAAAACCACTCAAACGATTAAGTTGAGCCCCGGTTTCCAAAGAAGACAAAAGACCGTGTTAGCTGGCTACTCCTGGGTCTGACTCTCCCCTCATCTACAAGCAGACCCCCCCACCCCCACGCCAGGGACCTGCGTTTCAGACACTCCTTCAGCGACACAGGACACATTCATGGCCGCTCCTTTATCCTGAGAGCCCTGAGGAGCGGACATGGGGCGGCAAGGCCCAGACGACCGGGAAGCACCCCTAGGAGAAGGCTGGTTCCTCCCGGGCAGACAGGGGAGGGGGCCCCAGGCCCCCTGCTCAGAAAGCCCTGCATCAGATTCCGGAATCAGGACTACGAGGGGAAGGACTGAGCTGGGGAGCCCACTGCCCACGAGACCGTCTGAAGACTCAGACATAAGAGCGGATTTGCTCCTGTCTGGTTCACGGCCGGCTCCTACCTCTGCTCCCCCGGGTTTCATGGCCGGCTCCTATACCTGTGAAAACACGCGCTAGCGTGGTGGTTAATTTAAGGGTCAGCTTGACTGGATCATGGGGCGGCCGGAGACTGGGTCAAACACCTCCTGGGTGTACGTGTGGGTTTGTTTCTGGATGACGTTGGCCTTGATCCCGGGACTCTGGGAGGCGGGTGGTGCTCCTGATCAGGACGGCAGCGTCCAGTCCGTGGAGGGCCCGCGCTCCCTTGCTCGCTGCGTGGGCCCTGGATGGCACAGCTCTGGTTCCGTGGCTGGCACGGCCCGGCCTACAGTAAGAGGAGCCGAAGCTGCTGAATGAGTTTACTGGAGAGAAGGGACTGTTCAGACGTGCTCCACGTACGGTTGATGATGGCTGTGAGTGACACGGAAACTCTGCTGTTGGGGGATCCCTGGGGACCTGGTTTTATCTCATGAGGAGTCTGAGTTACAGATTCTGTTGAAAAAGACACTGGCTGGTTTCATCACGTTACAGGACAGGTGGCAACAACAACAAAATCGGTAACTAAGTGCTTCCAAGAAGAATTCCTGCCAGGTCGCTTCTGACAAGTGGATATATGGATCATTTATTTTACCGTAAAAATTACTCACTCACAAGCAGAAGCTTTAAAACTCCGAAAAGTTTGCTCTCTCCGCGTTGATTCCGACACTTATTTAACGGACGTTTTCAATCTGTCGGCCTCACGGGCAGGCTGGGAGCCCCAGTGTTTGAGAAACGGAGAGTCCCGGGCCCCCTGACTATCTGTGCTCTGTGGCTGGTGGTGTTGGGGCTCTGCCTTTTAGACAATCACCCCCAGCCGTTCTTATGGCCCTGACGCCCGGGAGCCGCCACGTGGGCCCGCCTCCTGGTGCCACTGTGAGCGTTGGAGCGCCAGGCTTGGCTGAAGCTGCTCGGCAGGTGACAGCGACCACCCTGGGAGAGGCTGCCTGGCGGGGAGCACGGCGGAGCACACCCAGGGATCTGGGTGACCCGCTTGAGGGACGCATCAGCCCTCAGAACCAACAGACTCCACGACTTCGTCTCTGGCTGCAGCAGAGGCCGCGTGTCCCCGACTCCGCAGCGGGAGCGCAGACATGTGCAAGACCGCCCCCTCCTCCTCGACAGGCTGTGGAGGGGAACGTACCACCTCCTCGTTGCTCGCCCCCTCCAGGCCTTGCGGCGCTGCTGGGGTCCCCGCTGCTCGATCAGACCCGCTGCGCGGTAGACACGGCAGGACGCCCACATGCTCCCATGGCCGCCGACCTTATAGAGCAGCACTTCCCAGATCCTGCTGCCACCTAGGGCTCATCCCCGTCTGCTCCCAGTTTACAGACCTCTGCTGGGCCCTGGAGAGCCTGGCTGTGCTGTCCAGCGCCTGCCTCCCAGCCCCGCGTGTCCCACTCGCCACTCAGTGGGGGAAGATTTCCTCCCTCTTGTTCACGTTCATTTAGGAACACTTTAGGGTGAAGACGTTGTTACCCAAACAACACCGAGATAATGAGGGGCTCTCGTGATACCGATGGGACGGACTGATGGAAAGGCACCATGAGCTGTGAAACCGACCTGACTTTTCAAGAGCGCTTATGGGCGGGTTGGCACCGGGCTGCCTCGTGCGGGGAGGTTCACACAACCACAGGCCAACGGAAGTGACACGGGACGACGGAAGTGTTTGCTTAATCCAGCGGAAGGGAAGTAGAGAGAAAACAGCAGCAAAGAGGCAGTGGCGTAATGACTGAAATGAGGCAGAAGAGTGCATTGAAACTGGATTTTATCAGAAATCCTAGTTTACATTAATGCAAATGAAATTAGTGCTAGGAGTACCAGGCTTGAAAAGGTTATAAGAGAATAGAAAGAAGTGGTGGCCCGCAAACTTTAACCACAGAAAGCGGATTAGCGGAGATAGTATCTAGTTCGGTAGGCGTTGCTGTGAGGACGAGCGCTAGGGACAGAGAGGGATGACTCTCAAAGACGGACACTCCATCCAGGGATGACCTAACAGTTTTAAATTGGATGCATCTAATAACGGAACCTTAAAGATATGTAAAGCAAACATCAACAAAATGAAACTAAGTCATCGAACCCACAGTCATCGTTGGCTGTTTGAAGAGACCATTCCCCGTAACTGCACAATCAGAACAAGTCCGTTACCAAAACACGCCTCGTTGACCCCTGTGGGGCATCGCCGGCCAGCCGTGGGACACGTGCTCTCGCTAAGTACGTTTGCTAACATTGATCATAGGCTGGCCCAGAAAACGAGCTTCAGTATATTTAAAGAAATTAAAATAATAAAACATTTTCTGACTACAAGAGAGTAAAGCTAAAAGTCAAGAGCAAAAACTCACCTCAACCCCCCCCGGGTATTATGCCGAGCAAAATAAGTCAGGGAAAGGCAACTGTCATATGATCGCTCTGATATGAGGAAGCTGAGAGGCAATGTGGGGGGCTTGGGGGTAGGGAAGGAATAAATGAAACGAGATGGGATCGGGAGGGAGAGAAACCATAAGAGACTCTTAATCTCACAAAACAAACTGAGGGTGCCCGGGGGAGGGGCGTCGGGGAGGGGGTGGGGTGACGGACACTGGGGAGGGCATGTGCTATGGTGAGTGCTGTGATGTGTGTAAACCTCGCGATTCACAGACCTGTACCCCTGAGGCTAATAATACATTATATGTTAATAAAATATTATTTTTATAATATAATATTCTAGATATTTGAAAATCAACCAATACTGTTCTAAATAATGTATACGTCAGAGAAGAAATCAAAGTTTAAAATGATTGAAATTTAAAACTATTTGGAATTGAAGGATACAGAACATAACACAATGGTGGGATTCACCCAATGCCGTACTTACAGGAGAATTTACAGCCTTAAATGCATTAGAAAACAAGAGTGTTTGGAAATAATCTGAGGGTCTTCTTGGGAAAGTTAGAAAACTGAAAATCAATTCAAAGTAAGCAGGAGCAAGTAAACAATAAAACGAGACAGAAATCAATGAAGTAAAAGCACGGGCCGCATCCAAAGTGAGAAACCGATTCAGCAAAGCAACGTAAGAAGAAAAAGAAAACGGGAGTGAGCTGCGTCTGTGAAAGAAGCCGGGTCTGCATTTAGAAGGCAGAGGGCTCACCGCGTGAATCCACTGGTGTAACCCACCCAGCACTTGAGAAAGCGCAAATATTAAGCAAATTCTCTCAAAGAATAGGAAAGGAGAAAAACTTCCCAGATCTTTTTCTCCACTCACAGGACCTTGCTAACAAAACCTCATGAAAATATAAGAGGAGAATTACCATTTTTTCTCATGAACAAAGATGTAAAGAAAACTCAGGAACCATGGAAGAGCTGCAAATGCACGTTACTAAGTGAGAGAACCTGAGAAGGCTGCGTACTGCGTGATTCCAACTCTGGGACACCTGGAAAAGCAAAACTAGGGACACGGCAGAAAGATCAGCGGAGGCCGGGGGTCAGGGGTGGAAGCATGAAAAGGCAGAAAATGTAGGATTTTTAGGTCAGTGAGCACACTCTCTGTGGTAGCCCAGGGGTGGGGAGACGTTTCATCCCAGGTTTGTCCAAACCCTACGGGCAACGCCGGCTGGTGGATTGTAACAATGTATCACGCTAACGCAAGATGCTGGCCACAAGGGAAATGGGCTGGCAGAGGTGGGGGAGACCAGGGTGTATTTGGGAACTCTGTGCACTTTCTGTTCAATTTTTCTGTCGACCTAAGCATGTTTTAAAAAATAAAGTCTATAAATTATTTTAAAATCTGTTGCATTTTTATGTATTAGCAACAATTAGAAAACCAGTTTTGAATACTTACACCTGCACCAAAAAATAATAAAATAACTGAGAACATAATCAAACCAAAGATGTATGAAGTGTTTTACAAAAACTTACACAATATCATTCAGAGAAAAATGAGAAGTCCGGAAGGGTGAGACTAGCACGGTCCTGGATGGGACGGCTCGTGTGTGAGGTGCTCGTTCTCTCCGAGGTATGACCCAGATGAGAGGCTCGGCAGGTTGCGCGCGTGCGTGCACATTGGGAAACCAGTTCTAGAATGTGTGGGAACACGCAGAGTCCGTGATAGACAGTACAACCCTGAGGAAGGACAAAGTTGGAACAGTACTCATGCGGGACGCGGGACTCATTTTAAAGTTGCAGCAAGGACCGGTGTGGCTCTGGAAGGAAGACGGGAAGAAGCAAGGGCTCTAGAAACACATTTGCACCTGGAGATACTTGACTTACACCCACACGGCGCTCAGCTCCTAGGTGTGCACTGAGCACGAGCGTGTACGTGTGTTCACCAAAACGCACGAGTTGGAACGTTCACAGCCTCCACCTGGAGGCCAAGCTGCTGAGCAAGCCAAGGCCGTGCCGCCCGCCAGCACCATCCGATGAACGTGCAGGATACGCTGGGCACCGGCTCGACTCCCCAAGGCCGGGGCGGCATCCGGGGGAGCGAGGGTGCGTCCCGACCGCGCGGTGGGCGTGGTGGCGGCGGGTGGCGACGGGGCCCTCGCAGGGGTCCTGGTTTTGACCTCAGTTCTGCTTACGTTGGTAAAGACAAAATGGCCACTGCACGTCACATGTCATCTTAAAGTTCTCTTAAAATACAGTATTTTAACAACATTCACACTTCCTGCTCTCATACCACCTAAATAACCATTTCAAAACCCATCATTACTTTAAAATCACTGCGATTTCAAACCACTCTGGGTGAAAGCAAACCTGTTTCTGTCGATGGCGTTGTTTGCTCAGCTCTGAGTCAATATTGTTCCTGAGCCTGGGACCAGCGCCCGGTGTGCCGGGGGCCCATGGGTTGGTGACGTTGCACGTGGCCAACACCTGCTCCCACGTGACACCCAGGACCACAGCAGCCCCTCATGGGACCCACGGGGAGCCAGGGAGGGACATGAGGGTGAGACCCGTCCATGGCACCCGACCCGTACCAAACTTTGTGAATTTTTGGCAACTTTGCCTTCATTTTCTAGAGGACACAACCCAGACTTTCTGAAAATGCGGCCAAGTTGCTTTATTCCCTAACCGCCCGGCCGAGTGATGTGGCACGGGCTCAGCTACGGGGTGGGTCGGCAACCATGCTGGACAAGCGTTGAGGAGTGTCCCCGGGTCGCTGGGGCCCCACGACACACCACAGGATGTGTGGATAAAATATGCAAGTTGTATTTTCCCCCAGTTTTTAGTTTTTCAGTTGTAATAAGACACACGCATCGGAGAGCACAGGACAAAACTGTGTGCACGTGGGTCCTGTCCCGACGACGGGGCAGAGCCCACACTAGCTGCTCAACCTGGGACAGGTGCAGGAAGGCGCAGGACATTAACCCTTTGATAACCCGGCCAGGGAGAAAGGAGGGGCTGCGCTTTCAACGCACGCAGGCGTGGGAGTGTCGCTTCAGTGTGAAACGGGCGTCCACTTGCTGTGGTTATTCCGGGAAGGGAAACATGTTTCCGGAACCCTCAGAAGTTTGTCCTGTAGTGTGCCAGCGTGGACAGCCTCGGCCTACACCTTGAGCCTGCAGGCTCCAGGGGCTGTCTGACCCCCGTCTGAGTGTCACCACCGCCCGTTCCCACCCGGAGAGCTGCCCCTGCCGCCTGTGGCTTCTGCTGACAACACTCCAGGACTCGCATCATTAGGCCTGTGTGGTTCCCATGACCGGTCCCATCCCTGTGTCCCCAACCTTGTCACATACACCTCTCTTGCCCATGAGGGAGCTGGTAGAGCCACACCTACTGAGAGCCGGTCCCTCAGAGTCCCCCGGTGTCCCGTGCAGGCAGACCTTCCCCCATCCCAGCTCCCTCGGGACCCCCTTCCTCTCAAGCATCAGGCACTGTCCTCTCTCTGGAACCATCAGCACCGTCTGCCCTCCCTCTCCTCTGGACTTCATCCCCCATATCACTTCATTCGTGGACAAGTCATCCTTGGCCACGGGGCCACGAGCACCATGAAGACAGAGCTTCATAGGTGGGGGCCCAGGAGGTGACAGATGGAAGATATGGAGGAAGGGGACGAAGGGAGACTCTGTCCCAGGAGGGGTCCTGTGGGAATTTCTTGTCGCACTGCGTGTTTCATTTAGATCTGGCTGATCTTTGCACAAAAGGGGCCAGAACCTGAGTCAGCGCTGTGAGCACGTGCTGCGGCTGCCCAGCGAGGGTGTTCTGCCACCTGTGGGCGCCTCGAGCTGCCTTCACCAGCCAGGACCACAGTCCCGGCCAAGCCTCAGTGCCGGCTCTGTTCTCCCACTGGACGTGGTCCCAGGTCCAGGCTTTGGCCACTGGGTCTGGCCTGCTCCTGGCAAAACCCTGAGGGCATGGGCGCCGCTGGCAATGGTGTTAGGAGCAGGCCCAGTGCTGGCCCGGGTCCTAAGGTTAGGGCCGTCCCGGGCCCCCAGCTTCTGTCTCCGTACGTGATTTGCTCTGTTTAGGAGAAGAGATCATTTGACTTCGTGGACCTTTTCAAGTGTCAGTTTAGGGGGAAATTATCAGGCTGTCCTGCCTGAAGAGCTCATGGCAGCCCACAACTGGGCCAGCCTCCTGCAGCTCTAAGAAGATCACTGGGCACCCGCGTCCAGCGTCTGCGCGGGAGCGCGTGCTGAGACCAATATGTCTGCCTGGTTCCTCATGGAAGGAGGCTGCGGGGATGCCTGGAGGTGCCCAGTTCTGAGGCTTATGTGCCTGAGTGGGGAGGGGCCCCACCTGGCGTGGCTCCTCCATGCAGTCCCGAGGGGACCCCACTGGTGGGAGCAGCCCTCCTTGCTGTCCCTCCCCGTCCACATTGCCACTATTAGCCCATCCATGAACCACGTGTGGGACACTGCTTTGGAGGCACCATCGGGGCCCCCGTGACCACTTACTGTGAAAGCCATCCTGACGCCCGCCACTGCCCCACCCGCGGCCAAACCCAGATCTGGACTCGGACGCCTCCCATCCATGGACAGCGTGAGTTCACAAGTTGGCCACGCCACACATGGCCACGTCTGCTGTTTGCACTGAGGGTTCCGCAAGGACATTTCTAGCATGACAAAAGGCAGGAAAGTGGGGATGCTGAAGACCAGGAGGCTGCTATCTCCATTTTAAATTTAATTCCATGTGCCCCCAAAATGTTCACTCCCGGCAACGTTGAGAGCAGAGCCTGTAGCCGTGGCTGTGAGGACTGGCTTCAGCCGCAGTGGACAAAACCAGAAAGAACAAGAACTTGCAGAAGCACAATCTGCTGGATGGTCCTGACCTGGCTGCTGGTGTGGCTCACGGTCAGGCGGGGACCTGCCCCTCCATTTGTGCCTCTGTCATCTACAGCTGGAGGGTTGGCTCTATGTTCAAGATGCAGCCCTCATGTCCTTCCAGAAACAAGCCCTAAAAGGAAAGAATGTCCATCCTCCTTCCCTAAGGACACTTGCCTGGAGACACACATCCTTCCTTCTCATCTCGAGCCTCTGCCCGGGACCCTGCCCCGGGGCCAAGCAGACGCAGGGCGGCCAGGACACGAACTTGTCCAGCTAAACACTGGGGACTCTCTTGTCCGGAACAAGGAGGGACGCATATTGCTGCTCAGCTGGGGGTTTGCCACGGACCCGTTCTCCCCTGCCTCCGAGAAAAGACCCCATGATTGCAATCTGAGCTATGAAAAGTCATGACTTTCACTTTAATTTTGTTGCTTCATAGAGTGCTTGAGTACTTCCTCACCTGCCATTGGCTGTCAGAAGGCCCTCCTCTGGGAACTGTTTGCTTGTGACTTGTTTTCCTATTGCATGTCTGTTCTGCTTGTCGGGTTTTCAGAGTTCTTTACGTATGCTGGGTAACAGTTCTGACGGCCATGTGTGTTGCAAATTTCCCTAGTCTGTTTACTTACTGTCTTTTAGCAGTTTCTGATTTCCGGGTGGTCAACTTGACTTGTTGTTTTATTTGTTAAGCCTTTTCTCTGGTATCCCATTTAAGAAGGACCTAATTCCCAAAGATCATAAGCCGACTGTCTTCTGCTTGCTACTAATACCTCTGTAGTTGTCTCAGTGTTTAGGCCTTAAAGTTTATCTTTGGGATGTACTTTTCTCCTCCCAAATGTATAGTCATTTGTCAAATATAATTTATTAAGCAATTTATCTTTCCTCCATGGCTTTGGAAGTCATGAAAATCAAGAAATACATTCATACACATACATAGACCTGCCTCACTGATTTGCTTGACCATGCTTCTTCTAAAATTTTACAAACTTCTGAGTTCTAGGTGGGGTACCCCTCATCCCTTCCTGTTTGCTCTTGTCAAGTATTTCTTGGTTACTTTGTAGTTTATTCTTCCATGTGAATTTTGGAGATCTGATTCTCTTGAGGTTTTGATGAGGGTTACACTGAAATTATAGAATTGACACTTCACACAAGTGAGCCTTTCCATTCATGAACATTGTATACCTGTCCAGTTATTTAAGGGCTCATGTCTTGGAACTTACTTTTTCTGTCATGTTTCACTAACACACAGAAAAAAGTGTGTGAATTGAAACCAAAGGGACCAAAGGTGTCCCCTGTTCTACAGATGAGGGAGGAGGTGGCTTCTTCCTTCTGAGACGATAGTCATCCACACTACCAATGCTGCTGATTGTCACCTGTCCTCGGTGCCTTGGAGCTGTCCAGGGTCTTGTCTTCCTGGCTACATTTGTCACACATGGTGTGTTTCTACTTCCAAGGCCTCGAGGTGACCATTCTGGAAATGCCCAGACACATGCATTGGTAGGGACATGAGCTTCATGAATTTCATAGTAAAAGAAAAGCCAACCCTAAAAACACAGGACCCACAGATGAGAGCACATCGTTCAAAGATCAGCTCTTGCTGTCCGTGGATTACTTCCCACCACTGTGGGGAGCCTGCTGGTGGGCCCTCGACATTTGTAGCAGCCCTTTGTCATTTTGTCTTTCTTGCATCCAGTCCCCTTTCTGCTTTTGCATAGCTCAGCCCTGAGGGCCCATGGCACAGGCATCCCCAAGTGGAAACCAGGACAGCAGAGGTTTTCTTCCCATATCCTGGTGGCCTGGATATTCCTGGACCCACCACTCAGGTTCCTGTGGGTCAGTGGAGGTGAGACAGGTGGATATACGCTCCAGTAAAAGTAACACCTGGCCAGCGGGGGAAGGACCCAGTGGCGGCTGGGGTGTGTCAGCTCCCTGGAGACACTTCCGTCGCTTACTTCCTCCCTGCTGCATGGCTGGGGTCCCACAGGTTAGGGGTCCTGGAGTCTTCTTACTTTTGTGGATTTTATTTCTTCCATTCACGACGTACCCCTACCTGTGCCCTGCCAAATCACCTGGCATCCGGACCCAAGAGCCCCTGGTCCAGGAAGCTCCCACCCAGGGCTCCTGCCATGAAGGGTCCTGCATGGACCAGGGCTTCCCAGGCTTCAGGCGTGGGCCCCGGCTCACCAAGATCTGGATGCAGAGCAGAATCCATTTCAGGGAGGGTGACCAGGTCCCTGGGGGCCCTCAGGGTCCAGTGGCTGAGGCAGGACCTGCTTCTGGACCCAGTCCTTGGCTGGCCCCTGCCTCCAGCATCCTTGTGTGCACCTGACCCTCACTTTCCAGCCTTCCTGAAAGCTGGTGACTCCCTGATGTCCTTCCAACTGTCCCAGTGCTTCTGATCTGCGGCTCACGGCGGGCAGCTGACAGGCACAGCCTGTCACACACCCTCGCTGGGGCGGGCTGTCAATGGTGGCCACGTCCACATCCTGATCCCTGGAAACTGTGAAGGTCACCTTTCTTTAAATAGGAGAAATGTGGTTCAGCAGATGTGATTAAGTTAGGGATCTTGAGAGAGGAGATTATCCTGGATTACTCCGTTGGTCCCCCTGTGTCCTCATGAGAGGGAGGCAGAGGAGATCAGGTGCACCCACGTGTGAGGCCACGTGACGATGGAGGCAGGAACTGGAGGGACATGGCCACAGCCCAGGGACGCCTGGAGCACCAGGAGCTGGAAGAGGCAGGAAGGCCCGCCCACCCCCCAGAGCCTCCAGGGGGAGCGGGGTCTCAGTGTCAGAACTCCAGCCTCCAGGCTGGGAGAAGGCAACTCCCTGTGGTGCAGGGTGTCTGTGGTGGAGGCCAAGTGTCAGCAGGGCTAGAAGAGTGGGGTGCGGATGGGAGCAGCTGAGGACTCCCCAAATGCCCCTGCAGGCTCCCCCTTCCTGGCGGGGCTGGCTGCTTCAGTGGCCCAGTGTCAGGGTCTGCCACGCTCTGTGCTTCCATGTTCAGCTTACACTGAAGCGTGCTGCCGTCCAGATCAAGGGCACAGATCCTCAGGGTTTGGCTCATTTCCTGAACACATGGGGGCCTGCGCAGTGGCCCCCAGGTCACCCCAGGTAAACGCCCCGAGCAGCCATTTTTACACACGGGTTCACACTGGATTAGCCTGCTCGCTGGCAGACCCCCGCGGGCTGACCCGCACGGCACGCACCTGCGGCCAGCGTCCTGGGGTCCCAGGTCCCTGCCTCCCGCTGTTCGTGCCCTGCAGCTCCCTCCCACGTGGAGCAAGGTGCACCTCGGTGGCCAGTGTGGGAATGGCGTGGCAGCCCCCGGGGGGTGGGACCCCGCAGCGGGGAACCGAAGCCGCGGAGCCTGCAGGTGCACCGTCCGGTAGCAGGTCCGCTGGCCCCGCTGGACTTTGGGTGACCACAGCCCTGACCAGCATGGCCCTGCAGCCTTGCAAGGGACACCCAGCCAGAATCCACGAGGCGTGCTCTCCGAATTCCTGACCCACAGAAACAGTGTGATTCACGTTCACTGCTGCTGTGAGGCACTTGGGGGCGGTTCCCTCACAGTCAGGAGCACGGTATCAACGGGCCATTGGGCGACACGTGCGCCCGCCTCTCCGCCTGCGCACCGTCTGTGGTGCGAACCCGCTGTGCTGCGTTCCTCTGACCTCCTGGCTTGTGTCCGGCGTTGGGCTGCCACAGGGAAAGCTGCTATGAACGTTCTGCTGAAGCCTTCCTTCTTCCTGGTGAGTACCCAGGAGTGGGCTTGATGGGCTCCCGGTAGGGGCACCCTCGGTTTTATAAGAAACAACCAGATCACGTCCCCAAGTGGATGCACCACGTGACGTCCCCACCACTGGCGAGCATTCCGGCCGGTGGGGCTCACCCACACGTGGTATTGTTGGGCTTGAGTTGTGGGGTGTGTGTGGCAAGACAGTGTGTGGAGGAGGCCGAGGGCGGCAGGTTCTAGAGCCTGCAGGAGCCACCCTCCGGTGCCCGCGATGCCCCTCCAGTGCCCCCATCGGGCTCCTGCTTCGTGTGACCCTGACATTCCCCACGGGACCCTCATTTGGGGGATGGCCCTAATTTCTGCCAGGTCGGTGCCTTGGAGGGTGCGGTGCAGCAAAACGGTGTAGGGCCCGTGACGGCAGGCTCAGTGGATGCTTGGGGGGCAGGCAGGGTGTGACATTGGATCTCGCCAGGGGCTGATGGGGGTGGGGACGGGTTCTGAGAGTCCCCTAGGGCACAGGGAGAACTCAGTGCCATGCTCATGGCAGGTCCTCCGCGAGGTAGGGGCGGGGGCTGCATGGAAAACACAACCGGGGGCCTGAGGCTTCCTTAATTCCCAGCGGCCCCGGGGACGCTGTATGGCAGGATAATCTGCATGGACAGGCCAGTAAAAGACGGAGCTGTCTCCGAGGAAGGGAGGAGAACAAAACATCGCATTTTGGTGAGACTATAATAGCAACAAAGTCATGTTCTTTTTTTTTTTTTTTAAAGATTTTATTTATTTATTTGACAGAGAGAGATCACAAGTAGGCAGAGAGGCAGGCAGAGAGAGAGGAGGAAGCAGGCTCCCCACTGAGCAGAGAGCCCCATGTGGGACTCGATCCCAGGACCCCGAGATCATGACCTGAGCCGAAGGCATTGGCTTAACCCACTGAGCCACCCAGGCGCCCAACAAAGTCATGTTCTAAGTCATTGGGCTGTTTCCCTGATTACTGGGACTCATCCAGCGGTTATCGCGTACACAAAACCAGAGGAAGCCTCCAACGAGGTGTCCCCGGAGCATCACGGATGTCCCGTGGTGTCTCCCGAGGCCGCGTGCAGCTCCGTGACATTTCATCACGAGCATTTTGCTGCCCTGTCGCCATGGGGCTCCGCAGTGCGTCCCTGAGTTTCCCTGTGAGAGCGGGTGTGGCGGTGGACAGCCTCCTCTACAAACCAGCGGGCGTTTGCGATCATTTTTGAAATGGAGCAGAAGAAGCAATAATGAGTCCGAGTCCACGAACAGTCCGGGCTTCTGAAACCGAGCTGAGTTTTGTAAACTACAGTGTATTTTAAACAAACAGAGACCATTGGACCCGGAAGGTTCTTCACGACAGAATTCCCTTCACCGTGAGCCGAGCCCTGCGTGTGCGGGGCCGCGGACATCCCAACCCCGGGGACCGGTCTTTAATGCAGCAAACGGACCACAATGAGGCCGGAAACTTCCGAAGCCTTGTTTGCGGAGGACGCTGTGTGACTGTCCGGCGGACCCGCGTTCGGGGCAGAGAACTGTCGCGTCTGCCGCCCGAGGCGTCGGGGCCGCAGCTCGGGGTCTTCACCTTCCCTCCCGTTTGCTCGCCCTCAGCACCGAGGAATCGTCAACTGCGTTTGGCCGGAACCACTCACGGCATCGGAAAATTATCAGGCGTTTTAACGTGTGTTCAGAAGCTGCCAGCGTTCTCTCTGCTAGACAAGCGATGACCGCTGTCCCCTGATGCTCTGACCCTAGGCCTCTGGTCCCCGCCTCTTGCTTGCTCTTCACAAATATCTGATTTGTCTAAGTAACAAGTATTCCCAGTAATTTGGAGCCAAACAGTGGCTTTTGGAGGCTCTCGTCAGCAGACCTAACCCACGGTGATATGACACTTCCCTGTAGAATGGGTAGTTTTCAGGGAGAGAAAGTCACCAGGCAGGCAGCAGGTGACAGAAAGCAGCCTGGACAGGATGTGGGGACCACAACCCTCCACCATTCCTGGAGGGCGAGGCCTGAGCCAGGGCCCTGATGATGACCCCACAGGCCCCAAATGTCCCTCTGAGAGACAGGCTGTCCCTTCTGCCTGGAGCTGTCTTGGTTCTCACACGGAAGTCCCGTGTCCCATCCGTCGGGTGCAGTGGGATGGTGGGTCCCGCAATCACGGAGCCAGCCCTGGTCTCGGGAAAAAAGCATCGCTTTCTCTGATGTTGGGACCGTTGCACGATGAGAAAAAGGGCTATCTCCAAGAAGCCTTAGAAGGAAGAATTCTGGAAGCAGAGTTGAGTGGCTTTTCATTAGCCTGAAACTGAGAGGGAGCCACTCGCTGTGTCAAACGCTCTGTAACCCAAGCGGCCTCATTTGGGGATGGCCCCAATTTCTTCTGAGGGCAGGTGCTCACCTCACCTGGAGGGGCCATGCTGGTGACAGGCTGGGTCTTTCTTAGGGCAAGACCCCACATCTGCCTGTTCTGTCCCCCAGGACTTTGTGAAGGGGAGAAACACAGTCTTCCTCGATTCCACTGCTGTGTGGATGCCCACATTCCCCCAGGCTCCACTGTCCATGGGACATGACCCCCACACACATGACCCAGAATGGCAGGTGTCAGTGCTCCCCTGACAGGCGATTCCAGACACACTTCTCAGCCCAGAGCTCTGTGTTACAGGGACGTCCGCACTGATCTCATGGTTATGGACTCGGTCAATGTGTGACCGTGAACTGTCAGCAGAGACACCTGTCCCCCCGCCCCTGAGAATTCACACCTGCAGTGTTGTCTCTTAGTGGGTCGAGTAAGGAGTGAGAAGTCGATGAGAACCGCAGCAGACTCTCGGCCGCTGCCTGCTCCAGAAGGACTGCAAGCCGTCCTGGCCTCGAATTCTCTAAGACCGTGTATAGAAGGTTGGGGGCTCATGGGGGACGAGCACATGCGTGAGGGAGAGAACAGGAGCCAAGTGTCTACGACCCACGCGCGGAACACGGGAGTTCCCGGACGGAGATGTCGAAGTGACGTTTGTGCCGTTGCTCAAGGACACAGAAGACAAAAAAGGACAAGATTAAGAATTACAGCAGAGAAATAAAACTTACAGTAAAGGAAATTCTGAAACAAAAAAATCACAATAAGCAAAATGTATGGGCTCAGTGGGTGCGTTTGGCGCAGTTGGACACCACCGGGAAAACCATAACGAACTGGACGTGGCCGGAGGGGGTCCCAGGAAGGAACAGAAGAGCCTTGGGGGTTGGGGGTCGGGGAGAGAGGGGACATGAGTCACCGGGGCTCCAGAAAGCAAGGGAGAGTGCAGGGCAAGCGGCTGTGGAGGGAGGAGGGCGGGGGCTGCCAGGTTCAGGGAGCGGTGAGGAGGGAGCTGGCCCTTCAGTCTCAGCACTTCAAACGCCGCCTGCCGTCCTGCAGACATGTCCTCAGGATCCCGGCTCCCCGGTGGGAAGCGAAAGGGCTGGGGGGCCACGGGTGCCTGTGAGCTCTGAATGTGTGGGGGGTTCTCCTTGAAACGCAGAGTTTGAGACCTACCCCCTCCTGGGGATGGTTTCAGGACGTGGAGCTTTGGCAGGTGAGGGCGAGCCCTCATGAGTGGGATGGGTGATGGGAGTCCTTGCAGGGGAGTCCCCACAGTGCCTGTTGGCTCCTCTGCCCCAAGGGTCACAGTGAGACCCTCGCCCGGTGTACGGGGCTCAGCTGGCAGGGAGTCTGGAAAGGGTGCTCTGTGCTCTCTGCTCCTGGAGGTGACCTCTCTCCGAGGACAGAGAGCCCCTGACCCCTCTCCCGGGAGGGCTGTGGTGTCCGCACAAGTGTCCCTGGGAAGGTAAGCGGCTCTCGCTCTAAGCCACACCCTTCAAGCTGGCCTCTATCAGGGACACATGTGTACCATGTGTTCCCCTGCCACTGTCCTGTCTTGTCTCTGATTGTCAGAATTGTGTGCAGGAGGGATGCATTGAAAGATTCATTTAAGAAAGTGTCGAGTGTCAAGTATTTGTTGAACTCCCTGACTGCCAGAGGACCAATAGGGATTAAAGACTGGTTCAAAGGAGAACACCCAAGAACACCGAAACAAGTTCGTTAAGTGACGACACAGGGTCAGTGTGCCGGGGGGTGGGGGGGTCGCCAAGTTCATCTTGACCAGACAAAACCCATTGGCAACCGTACGGATGAGAATTGCTTGCATTGTTCTCGGTTTCCCGTAACTGGAGACCTGTGAAATAGCTCAAATACAAAGAAAGGTGCAAAGGACCCAGGACGATACCAGACAGGGGTCTGGTGGGCTGTGTTTTCTGTTTCGAGTTCTCTCATGACTTTTCCAGACACGTGACTGGATTGGCCTGTTCCGCAGGACGTCCCGCAGAGCCCAGGCTCTCGAGCAGAGGGTCCCGCGCCCCACCCTGCGCCCCGCGGAAACCAGCCTCCCACCGCCCCCCACCTTCCTCCACTGTCCCCCCGCCCATCTCCCTGTGTTGACCCCATCCCCCTGGGCCTCACGGGAGCTGGCTGGCCGGCTCGGCTATTCTGCTGTGTGATTTCCCTCCTGGACCCTCCCAGCTGCTGGCCTTTTGCTGGCAAGACCTTCACCCCGGAGATGAGCCCCGCGTCTGTGCGGCAGAACCCCCGCCCCGGGAGCACCGTCCCAGGCGTATTCCCGTACGCACCTTCAGGCAGTAAGTCACGCGGGCCCACGGTTTGTTCTGGGAATGACTGACGACGTTGCTCCCCACGCTGGTCAGTGGTGCCGGCTCTATCCACGTGTGGGGACACCCGCCGTGTGGACGGACTCCAGCCACTCCGCGGCCACAGTTAGCAGGGACGTGGGCACCCCCGGTGACAGTTCCCCCAGGAGATGAGGGTGGGGGGCCCGTGAGTCTGCGTCTTAGGGCCGCGTGTGCCCTTGGTGACTGGTCCCAGACCAGCTGCTGGAATCCAGAACCTGTGGAAACGTGACTTTGCTGACAGTTAATTGTGCCCTCGGAAGCCGAGTGCGGGCCAGCCTCCGACCTTGCCCGGACGCGTCCCTCGGGTCCGGTTTATTCCAGAGCAAGAGCACTGTTTGCCTGCTTTCCGGGCGACAACGTGTGAGATCCTTGGGTGGACACGGTTCTGCAGAGCCAAGGTCCGTCATTCTCTGCCCTCCCTTCCTCGTGGCCGACTGTGCTCTACCGGGCCCTGGCAGAAATCTCACCCAGGCTGTGACGGGCCGCTCTGGCTCCGCGACCTCGCTGCCTGCCAGACGCCACCATTCCACCTGTCAGGATGGGCGTGGTGTGTAGCTCGGGGAGGCCTGAGTCAGGAGGCGGCTTCTGGGCGGACGCTGTGCTGTTGGCAGTTTACGGGCGATCGCCCCGGCCTGCCTTGCAGACGAGCACACGCCCATGGAGCCCGGACAGACGTGAGGATCTGCAGCTCTGAGACCAGGAAGCCACCGCCTGCCGGCAGACCCGAGGGAGCGGGATGTGGAGTTGGCCCCACACTCCTCTGTGCAGGTGTTCCCGGATGGAAGGAAGGCGCGGCGGGGGCCCAGGAGTCCCTGCCCAGGGTCCACCGAACCCCTGCCTACCTGCCCTCACTCCCTCTCGGTCTCTGGCAGGGGCTCGCAGCCAATCCTTCTGTCTGCCCGTCTCCCTGTGAAGCTGCGGGGTCCCCCACGGTTCTCATGCCCCTTAAGCCCCCGACTTCTCCCTGGATCCAGAGACCCCGGGAAGCTCAGGGCCTCCAGCTTGTCCTGACCCCCGGGCCCATCTCCACCCCCGTCAGTTCTGCTCACAAAGGCCTGGCCCCCAAATTGGCCTCCACGATTTCTCTCTCACCGGAGCCCACACTCACGTTGTGAGGGTCCGTGACCCCCGAGGGGGTGGCAGGCGGGGAGAGGGTGCTGACTGCAGAGGAGCAGGACCCTGTGGCTGAGTGAAGGGCACGGCACGCCTGTGCCTACCGAGCTGCCCCTGTCCGGGCCCTCAGCACCGGCGAGATGCCCGGCACCACGTCCCCCTATGGGAGAGGCCCTGTTCCCCGGGTCTCCTGCGGGACAGAGGCCTTTGGGTCCTTGGAGCAGATGCTGCGAGCGCACATGAGCGCACATCCCTTTTGGTGGGTTCGAGGTAATAAGCATTTTTCCTTTCTATTTTTTGCCCGAAACACTTAAAAAACGCAGAAACCAGAATAATACATAGACAAATAAGGCTTGCACACAGAACTATAAACATTACAAGGTTTCACTCCTCGCCCTTGCGCTGGGAAGGGGCACAGAGAACCTCGCAGCCACCTGCCTGAGGTCAGACAATGGCTGGCTGTTAATTCCACGTGCTTTCCAGGGACCCCAAGGCTGGCTCCCCTGGGGCGGCTCCTGGAACCCCCGCCAGAAGGGACTGCCAAGGCCTCAGCCTCCTGGCCAGTTCTCGCTGCTTTTTCCAATCCCGTGGGGGCAAAGCCCGCCAGCCCTGGTCTGTCGGCATTCCCGGCTGCCCCATCTTTGCCCCACTGGGCCCCGGGAAGTGCCCTGCGGAGGAGGTCCTTGGAGTCATGGGGCGGCTGGGTGTGAACCTCCCCATCGAGGGAGATTGGGCAAACTTCACAGTTTTATTGTCTGAGCCTTAATCCCCGCTTGTCTCCAGCTTCCAAGCCCAGGGGCGCTCGGGCTGCTAGGGCCTGGGGGGCCGGGGTTGCAGGTTCCCAAAAGCCCTCCAGCGACCCCAGCAGCAGGAGGTCGGCCCCATGTTCTCAGTCCACCCAGTGGCTCTGCTCCCCTCTGCACGTGTTGGTTTTCACAGTCCGTGGGTCCTCTGGGGTCGGTTGCGTTGATCTGCGACCAGGGGTCACTGCGCCACACTCCCATTTAGGATTTGTTGGGACAAAAGTTTTGGCTGGGAGGGCTGGTGAGGGTGGGAGGCCTCTGCCGTCTGCAGGTTTATTCGAGCTACTGAACTCTGGCCGTTTTTCCTTGAAGCCAACTCCGTGGGGTCTGCTAGAAGCCAGCGTTCAAGGCAGCACCAGAAGGGAGCAGAACGGGCCGTGCGGGCACCGCGCTGTGTGACAGCCTGATTCCTGCAGGCCTGGCCTGCCCCCTGTCCCTGAGTGTGCACCGAACATCCTCGTGTGCAAGGACAGTTAATGGTCATGGCAGGGCACCTGGGGGGCTCTGTCGGTGAAGCGTCTGTCCTCGGCTCAGCCCATGATCTTGGGGTCCTAGGGTCGAGCCCTGCGTTGGGGGGTCCCTGCTCACCAGGGAGCTTCTCCCTCTGCCTCTGTCCCTCCTCCCTGGCTCCTGGGCACACTCTTTCTCTCTCTCAAATGAATACAATCTTTTAAATATGCTAATTACAAATATTACTATTAGGTTTAAACGTCCTCACACGCTTTTACTTTCCTCATTTATTACGTAAACAGGCCCGAAGAACAGCCCTGCTCTCACGCAGCGGAGCAGCCCACGGCCCAGGCAGCAAGTGCGCTGGCAGAGCTGACTCGGAAACGTCTTAACCTGCTGAGGCCGCCGTGCGAAGAGGGCATCGCTGCATGAGAACCTTTCTCTGCACCTGCTGCCTCGATGGGCCCCCTGGTCTTGGTTCCGTGGCTGTGAGCCTGCTCAGTGGGCGTCCTGACTGTCTGACAGCCTTGGGTGTCGCTCCAGCGGCCTCCAGTGACGACGGAGCCCTCACGTCCCGACGAGAAACCGCCATGTTTCCTGCTCAGGCTTGGTTTCCTGGGAGACTGGGACACTTACTCTGCGCGGGGTAGGGCCGCAGACTCTCACCTCACTCGGAGTCTCCCCCAGGATCAGAAATGACTCCAGTTAGGAGGATGACTTCTAAGTCCATAGTCAAAAGAAGCTTTTTCCTTTGGCAAAGCCATGGAGGAATCTATACCCAAAAAAAAGGAAAGAAGGAGGGAGGAAGGGAGGAAGGAAAAAGGAAGGGAGGAAGGGCCGCTGCGAAGGCAGGTCTCTGTTGGCCCGAGTGAGCCACGGGGCACCCAGACGCTTGGCTGAGCGTTAATACCTGGGCGTGTCCATGAAGGTGTTGTGGATGAGGTCAGCATTTGAATCGGGGGACTGAATAAAACAGATTATCCTTCCCGGTGTGGGTGGGCCCCATCCAATCAGTTGAAGGCTTGGCTAGAAAAAAAGACCCTGAGCTCAGGGATCCTCCTGTCTGATGGCCTCAACCGGGGACACTGGTCCTTTCTGGCCTTTGGACTTGAGCTGATGCGTCAGGTATTCCCGGTCTGGGCCTGTCGGCTTTCGGACTGGAGCCCCATGGGGTCTCTGGGCTCTCCAGCCTGCCCCTGCTGATCATGGGACCCGTCAGGGTGCAGCAGCATGAGCCGACTCCTTGGGAGAACTCGCATTCCGGGGTGTACAGTGTGCTGCGTCCACTCTGCCGGGGATTCTGACGAACACATGTGCTCCGCCGCGCTGCGCGGCACGTCAGAGAAAACGTCCAGGTCTGCTTCTGCGGACGCAGGAGGACCAAGGGCGGTTCAGACGCACCTGCTTCAGGTCCTGGTTCTGGGAGGCCACTTGACCTCTCGGATGCGGTCCCTCACCCGGACAACAGGTGACAGTGGTGCCCACTACCGGAAAGCAGGGGGCAAGTCACCTGACAACGTGAGCAGAATGTTCTGAGACCCTGAAGGCTGGTGCCGTCTCCCCACTTGGGGGTGGAGAGGGTGGGAGGTCTCACGCTCTCGCTGGGTCCCCAGAGTGGCTCTTTTGGGGGCCCTTTTCCTTCTTGCTTTCCCTCGTTGCCTGCCTGGGTCTGCCAGCAGGTGGCCCCGGGGAAGGTCTGCCAGCCCGTTGTCCCAGAGCAGTGACCCCGTGCTGTCAGCGCAGCTGGAGACTCTGCAGGAGCTGGTGGAAGAAAGCAGGAAGAGCGCCTTTGGACGTTTCCACAGGAGGCTGTATCTGTGGCCCAGATTTGGGGCGTTGCCAGCACCCAGATGAGCTCGAGCACGTAGAGGTCATGTCACTGACACCAGGCTGCGGCCTTGGAGTCCTGCTGCCCTTCCACCACCTTCTTGGAGGCAGAGTGCCAGTGTCTCTGCCTGTACCTCCGCCTGTTCCTGCCCCTGTGCCTGCACTTGTGCCTGCACCTATACCTATGCCTCTATATCTGCCTCTGTCCCTGTACCTGCGCCTGTACCTGGGCCTGCACCTGCGCCTGCACCTGCGTCTACACCTGCATCTACACCTGCGCCTGCACCCGCACCTGCACCTATACCCGCACCTGCACCCGCACCGGTTTAGGCACCTGCACCTGTACAGCTTCTGTGTCCTAGGGCGTCTGTTCCCTCTACGCTTCCAAGATGCTTGCATGCAGCCCCTGCCTGCCCCGCGGGGTACTCCCCAACTTTCTTTCCAGAATAAAGTTCCTGGTCTTTCCCACATCAGGTTGGCTCTGGGGGTGTACACTTGTCCTGCCCAGTCCTGGGGACCTGGTGGGGTCATGCAGGGGCTTTGGTGCCCAGATGGGAGTTTCGTCTGGAGCTGCAGCCCCTATCCCGACCTGATCGAGTGCGCTCTGCCGATGGCTCACCTTGCTTCCAGGAAGTGGTTGACACTGGCGTCCAGGACGGCGGTGTTCCCTGGGTCCTGAGACCCCCTGCGGCAGCGTGTGCTCTGCCGGCCATGGCGCCTCGGTCTCTTGTGTGCATTTCCCGGTGCCTCATGCCCTCGAGCAGGTTTCCACGTGCTTGTTGGCCCTCCCTCTCTGAGCTACCGATTCACGCCTTCTGCTGAGTTGTTGTCTGTGTCTGATTGATCTGTGGGAGTTTAAAGGACTGATTATCATGAAATTCTCTAATTATCATTTCCTAGCCTTGGGCTTGTGTGTCGTTCTGACTTCTGCCGAACCGTGTGTGTTACTCAGATGTCGTTAAATCTGGTCGCCTTCCACGGAATTTCTCGTTCTTCTCATGGTTCCTCAATCTGTTAGCAAACAGTTCTGCTTTTGCTCGGGGAGATTCCGGACTTAAGGAAACCACATGGGGAAGCCAGAGAGGAGCAGCAGCTGGGAAGGTCATCTCAAGGCCAGATCCGGGCCCGGGCCGATAAGGAGCAAGGACTGGCTGGTTCTCTGAGTCGGCCTGGGCCTGTGAACGATCGCCACACCTGCCGCGTCTGAGCCGACTCCTGCCTGCCTCCCCAGGCCCAAACCTCCTTCCATCTCAAGCCTGCCGGTGGGTGGGGGGGAGCACCCGTCCCCAGGTTGGCCCTCACTCTGCTGTGACCACCTCAGGCCAGCAGGGACTCGGGGCTGGCTCCGGGGCCCGTCAGTGTCTGTGGGAGGGGTGCGTGCTTGTCCTGCTTGGAGGCTCTTAGCAATGGCGGCAGGAGTGTGAGGGAGGGGCTGCCGGCCCCGGGAACCCTGTATGACTGTGGCCCGCTCTGTTTCCCAGACCCTGGCCCCCTAGACCTCTGAGCCTGCCCCCCTGGATCCTGGGTGCCCAGCAACGGCCCACCCCGGCCTACGGCTTTCCCTGGCTCCCCTGATGGACAGAGGGGGAGGGGGAAGGGTGGGCAGCCTGAGGCAGCCCTGGGGCTGTAAGCGGCCCCCAGCACCGGAGGCACGGCCAGCTCCAGGGATGGAGCCCTGACACGCTGAGTGAATTTGTCAGCTCTGCAGGGAGGTGATGGGATGCTGTGCCCCAGGGACTTGGTTCTACCTAGACCCTGGGCCCCCTGGGAGGTGTCTCCCCTGCGAGCCCCTGGGTGGACTTGAGCCCTGGCAGGTGTGCTCTGCGCATTCTTTGTGAAGCAGCTTCTGGGGGCAGTGGACCTAAGACATGGGGCCACTGCACGGGGACTGGCCCCAGCCGCTGGTCTCCTGAGCGTAAGACCCAGAGCTGCCAGTCGTCGTCTCAAAGTCCATGAGACCCTCACTGAAGCCCAGGGTCCTGTTGAACGGTGGCTGGGGCTGGTACCGGGAGCAGGTGGGGGAGGGGCGGGGGGAGAGCTCCCGTGGGCCAGGTCTGCTGTCCATGCTGTGGCCCACAGCCCTGCGGTAACTCCTGCCCCCCACACCCTGCCCGGCCAGGTCTCGGACGCCCTCCTGACGCCAGCACCCCCATCCCGACTGCCGTTTCTGGAACTTCCAGCTGTTTTGTCCGGGTCCTTCCTCCCTCTGGGAGCTTCTGGGCAGGAGGCCGCGACTTCCTGCCTCCTGGCTTGGCGGGGCTCCTGGGACTCACTGGCCACTCCCCTCACCCTGCTCCCACCTCGGGTGAATGAGGCAATCCGGGAGCCCCCCTGCCTCTGGCTGCCAGGACGGGCCGTTCAGTGACCCTCGAGGGGCCCCACCCGAGCTGTTCTGGATGTTTGGGGCCTGGTGAGTCTGAGGTCAGAGGTTGGTTCTGAGCAGCCTTTACGTGAATCAGAGTGGTGGGGGGCACCGTCCTGCAGGCTGGGAGAGGTCGGCTAGGTCACAGGCCAGGCTGGGGCCCCGCCGCTGCCCGCTGTGTCCCAGGCCCCATCTGTGAATGGGGGCTCAGCCCGCCATAGCGAAGTCCTGATGGAGGGAAAGACGTAGTCCCGCTCCCCAGCGGCCTCCGGCGCCTGTAGCGGCAGTGGGAGAGTGTCGAAGCTGGTGGGGTGACGGGAAGGCCCAGCGCACCCCAGGCTTGAGTGGCAGCGAGCCCTGGCAGGCTCCACGTGCCCACTCTCAGGACGGCTTGGCTCCCGACTCTGTCCTCTGGCGGCAGAGCCGGGAGGGGCCCATCTGGGCGGAGGGACACGGGCCTCAGGCCTGATGGAGGCCTTGTCAGTTGGTGTGGCCACTGGTGAGCCTCGGTTCCTTGCTCTGAAACTGTCCCCGGCTCCCCGACGGCCCTTTGAGCCACGGCCACCCCAGGCACGGGGGGCGGGACCCAGGTGTCCCTTGACATCCGCTGGGAGCAGGACGCCCTCTCTGTTTCCCTCAGGCCAGGTCCCAGGCCCTTGGTGCTCATCCTCCTCAGCGGACTTGGCCCCACACTGGGTCCCCATGGCCGGCCGGTCCCCAAAAAGGCTGAGGAGACTGTTGTGTGGGTGCAAGTAGGCGTCACCCCCAAGGACCCTGTCCGACTCTGGTGCAGCCGCAGGAGAGGGCGTGGCCTGACTGCTGTCTGCAGAGCAGGCTCGGCCGAGCGAAACGAGCCACGGGAGACATGAGGCAGGTGGACCAGCCCTGTGCCGGCAGACCGCCCCTCCCCCGACCCTGTGCCTGTCGCCAGGTGGGCCGTCCCAGGTGGGCAGGCGGCAGGTGGGCCCATGAGGGCGCTGCAGGCAGTGCCAGAGCGAGGCAGGAAGGGCGCTGTCGGGGTCTCCGGCTCTTGTCCCCACCCATGCCTGCGTCGGCACTGAGGACGCATGGAGGGGGCCTGGGTGGGGCCGGCCCCGTCGCTGTTGGGGAGTGTGGCTCCGGCCGGGCAGCTGGAGAGTGAACGCCGGGTTCGTCATTCGTGTGCCCCCGCGGCCGACACAGCAACTGGGACCGCGTGCCCCCAGTGCCAGACTTCTCCCAAGCCCTGGTCCTGGAGGCGGGAGGTCCAAGGTCTGGGTGTAGGGAGGGCCGGCCCCGGGCCTGCCTCGTCGGCGTGCTGATGCCCGGCTCCTCCCAGGGTCTTCTCAACGTCCTCCCTCTGGGTGTTCTCGTCCGCGCCCCATGTTCTTTCCGTCAGGACCCTCCCTCCCGACCACATCTGCACCCGCGTCCTCTGTCTCCACAGAAAGTTCCCTTCCCAGGTACTGGGAGTTCGGACTTCTGCGCTGCGGGGGACGCAGTCTAACCCGTAACAGGGGTCGTGAGAAACTGAGCAGGAGGCTTTCAGGGGAGTCCCGGGGCGTTCTGGAGGGTTAGCCGCGGGCAGGCCCTGGGGAAGGCAGCCTGCAGGTGGCCCGCGTGCCCCATCGAGGAGGTGCTGAGGCTGGGATGGCTTCTGGCCCTGAGGCCCCTGCCCCTGGTGGCTGAGGACTGCCCCCCTCGCTGGACTCGCCCCTCCCTGACCCCAGTATCCTCATGGGTAAGTTTCCTGGATCCCTGGGAGGGTGGGCTCTCCACGCCCCACCTTGTGCCCCCGGGAGCCTTTGGAACCTGGAACCTGACTCGTCTAAGGAGCTAGGGAGGGCCGGCGGGAGGGAGAAAGGTGAGGAAAGGGGACACCAAGTCTCCTGCCGGCTGAAAGGGCCGCGGGGAAGCCCGGGCACACACAGGCTGCGGGTCAGCGCGGCGCCACCTTCCCCGCTCAGCGCTCTCCTCGTGTTCACACTGGCCCGGAGCCCCTCCCAGCGTCCATGCGGACCTGAGTCAGCGAAGGTGACACAAATTCCGGCTCTGACTCAGCGGCTGACGGACGTGGCACTTGTCCAGGCTGCTGGGGGCAAAGCTGACTCTTCTGTAGTCACAAACGGGCCTGTCAACATCACGCTACTCCTTGGGGGTCTGGGGTCTTAGGGGTATGGAGCAGCCCAGGAAAGTCATCCCTGACTGGGGAGGCGACCTCCAGTGAAGTCCCTGCAGCGGGAACCCCGGGGGTGCCCAGGGCCTCCCCAACTGGGCCGCTTTGGGACACTTCACCTGGCAGGGACGGCTTCTCCAAGGAGACCCTCCCGGCCCACGGTGCTGTGGTGCACGCAGCCGTGATCTGGAGAAACGACTCCCGGTACGCAGCTGCTGGGGGAGCACAGACGTGTGTACACAAACAGCCTAATCCGACTCCCCCAGCCAGAGAGCGGGGCCGGGTACTGGGTTTACTGGTTAAAAAACGGTTTTAAATAAAATCTGTCAACGGGACCACGCTGTTCGTCCCGTTGAGTAACTTGCGGTTTTCTCTCTGGGAAGCGTCTGTGCGTCTTTCTTTGTTGTTTCACGTGGACGTCCCGACCTTTGGGGGTGGCTTCACAGTGGAGGGCTGGAAAGGACGTCCCAGGTTGAACCAGAGTTGAAACAGTCACTCCTGGCGCTCACTCCGCAACGCTGAATTTTCCCTCAGTTGTGGGGCTTAATGGGTCCTAATTGATTTCAACTTGAAATCAAGTATAAAAAGGAAACGCTGCCCCAGGAACTCACCTTCGTGAAAATCTGGGGAAACTCGGCTCGAGCGCCACAGTGCGGCCAGCGGCATCGGGGATGGAAAGCGGCCTCCTCCGCGCCTCTCCGGGAAGCGCCCACAGTCCCTCTCAGGGCAGCCGCCATCTGTCTGGGGGTCCCAGGAGCCTGGGCTACGGCGCAGGGGCTGGTGCTCAGGATCCCGGGTGCCCAGAGATGTTCCTCCGGGTGGGTCTCTCCCTGAGCGCTGCCACACCATCCAGAGCGCCGCAGGGTGACCAGGGTGTGCGGGCCTTCGCCGGGGACAGGACCCCAGGCTGGCGGGGACTTGGATTGGAGAGCGGTGAGTAGGGCTTCTTCAGGAATGGGTGGATGGTTGGGAGCGAGGGGCAGCGGCAGAGGGGGACCTGCCGCCTGTAGATAAAACTCCTCCATCTGTGGGGTTGGGGACACAGAGGTGGACGGGGGGGCTGCAGGTTGGGGGACACAGAGGTGGACAGGGGCCTGGAGGGTCGGGGACACAGAGGTGCATGGGGGGCTGCAGGGTCGGGGACACAGAGGTGGACAGGGGCTGCAGGGTGGGGGACACAGACGTGGACAGGGGCTGCGGGGTAGGGGACACAGAGGCGGACGGGGGCTGCGATCGCGTTTCTCCCTGGGAGGCTCGCTATGTCCAGCACTAGAATGGAGCCCAGGGATAGGGGTTCGTGCACATCAGAACCCCCCTCCCCCGCCCATCTCGCTTTATTTAATTTGCCATCTTTGTTTGGTGGAAAGTGGACTTTATGAGACGCCATCAGATCCATGGAACGGGGCTGCTGCAGATGGCCGTGTGAGATCTTTACCAGGTTGCTGCTTGCCTGCCTATGGCCAGAAGGACCCTGCACGTTCACTGGTGGGCTCACGGCCCGCTGGGCTCGGTTCCAGCAAAGCCTCCCCTGCCGGAACCACGTCCAGCTCTGCGTGCTCTCTCCGCGTGCCTTGGCCCGGAATTGGCATGGGAGGGCGTGCTGGGCCTGCACCCTCTGCCGTCCAGGCTGCCTGCGCGGAGCCCAGGGCGCGTGTGAGCGCACATGGGGGTGTGTATGCACGTGCACGCGGGGTGGGGGCCGGTCACGGCACAAAGTGCAGCACAACAAATGCACACGTGCTTAACGTGCTTTAGATCAGGAGGCTTCTGCTGCGGTTTGGTCTCACCGTGGGCCCGTGCTCTGCCAGCACGTGGAAGTTTGGTTCTGTTGGAGCTTCCGGGGCTTGGGCCGGAGCTTCTGAGCTTCTAACACCTCGGCCTGAGGCCTGACGTTGAACAGAAACATGAAGATGAAAATGCTTGGGTTTAACGACGGACACTAAAACCTGGACAATTCCAGAAACACTGGAACAGAACGGAGGCCAGCCGACAGCCGCAGGCGGAGCCGGGAGGACCCCGGCCGAGGGTCCGGCAGCCGGAACACGCGGACGTGGGACCGTGAGCTGAGGCCCACGCACCTGACCCTTCAGGCCCAACTTGCCCGTGGAGTCGCGGCCGCCTAGGGACACAGGATAAGGCCCGGCTCCCGCCTCAGGAACGAGTAACCGTCAGCAGAGCTGACCCCTCCGCGGCCACGGGGCGCGTCCATGCAGCTGTGCTTTCTCCGGGAGGAACTCTGCAGAAGGACCGGAAACCTCGAAAGTGCCTCCTCTGTCCTGCCGGGTCCTCCTGTCCTTGGGGTGGGGACCAGCAGGGCAGGAGGGCACGGCACCTAAGGACGCCGTGTGGCTCCGGATGTTTGCAAAAGGCACGGGCGTCGGAGACAAGAGCCCGCTGTCCGGCGCTCAAGAGGGAGCCTGCCCGCCCCGGTGCGCGTGGTGCGTGGTCGGGGCCCCTGCGAGCACCCACGGACCCGCCGCGAGACCACCCAGGGCGCTCTCGTCCCAAACGCGGTGCGAGGAGCTCCACGCCTTCCGGCGAGTCCAAATGCTGTCAGGCCCGACGAGCTTTACGAACGGGGCTGGTGAGGACATCGCGGTCACGTGGGTGAGCGCCGCGCTGGGCGCTGAGTGTGAACGTGTGGAAGCGTAGCCGAGCGGCCCGCGCGGCTTTGCTCCGCGTGAAGGCGCCGTGGAAACAGGATGTGAGGAAGAAAGTACATGACGGTCTGAATCGCGCTCTTTGCTGAGACGTTTTCGTCCTGATCCCGCTTTCTCGGTGATTTCTTGGGGAGGGGCTCTCTGACCGAGTCGTCCCTGAGTCGTCCCTGAGGCCCGCGCGCTGTCGGGGAGCGCGGCGTGTGTGCAGGGCCGGCCCGGCGGGTCCTCTGCTGGCGGCCGAGGTGTGTGCAAGGCGCGCCGGCCGCCCAGTCCCCGTCTCCCCGAGCCCCTGCCCCTTGTGAGAGCAGCCGCAGGGCCCCGGGGCAGGGGGCAGCACCCACCTCCCCTCCACCTCGCCCTTTCCCACATCTCGGCAGAAGGGACACATTTCACCGGTCAGGCACCCTCAAGAGCTTGTCCCACCCAGGAAGTGGCTTCACGGAGAGAAGAGGAAGCCCAAAGAAAGGGCTAGACTTGGCAGACTTTATGTCTCGTGGACAAAGGAGGATGCATTTCAAGAGAGGTGACAGAGCCAAGGAAGGGACAGAGGCAGGCCTGGGGGCTCCCAGTGCAGGGACTGGGGGAGGGGCGGGGTCTCAGGGACACCGGGAAGCTCAGCCCCGGCCGGCGATCCCTGTCCACAGCCCCTGCTGTCTGTGCGGCCGGTCGGATCGCCTGTCCCGGAGCAGAGGCCCTGCAGGTGGGATGTGCCGGGGACTGAGGGCTGGGAAGGGAGGGGACCCCCTCCACTGGCCCCTCCCAACCCCTCCCGCTCCCTGTGGTCACTGTGGCTTCACAGGTGCATCTCTAAGCCGGCCCCACAGTCACAAGTCGGTCAGCTGTGTCCCGCTGCGATGCGCGGAGTGCACTAGAGGGCCCAGGGGGCAGGACTCGGCTCTGGGTAACAGTGACCTGCGGTGGGGGGCTCCCCACCTTTCCAGGAGGGAAAGGCAGGTCCTGTTTCCGCACTGAGGCTGGTGCAGGCCCCGTGCCATGGCCGACACTCCCCTCTAGTGGACAGCGGCCGTGCTGCACGGGTTTAGGACGCTCAGGAGGGGCACCTGGCCCCATCGTCCTCCTCTGGCTTCAGGAAAAGCCTGTCTGCAGACAACGCCAGTGCCAAGGGGACAAGGGAGAGAGCACAGGTGCGGGCTGCCCCCTCTGGCTTTCCTGGCCCCCCTGTCCCTCCCCGCCGGAGTCTCAGCTTCCGGCGTGGGATATCTGTGCCTGGAGCCTGAGTGTGAGCAAGTGTGCACGAGCCTGAGTGTGCACATGTGCACGCAGGCGTGTGTGTCGGGGTCGTGTGTGCACATGTGCAACCGTGTGCCCGTGTGTGCACCTGTGTGTGCATGTCAGGGGAGGAGCACACGCGAGTGGGTGTGCAGGGGCCCCCCACTCACATTCCATGGGTGGAGGAGGGCAGGACTCTGGAAGGTCAGCCTCTGGGGTGGGGCGGGGCGACCGAAGCCGGCTCCGTGCTCTGGGGAGGCTGTTGCTGAACCCCGGTGGCAGGGGTCCTCCCGGATGGAGCCCTGGGGCTCACAGGGCTGTCAGCGGGCAGTCCACATGCAGGCCAGATGCTGCCTGGCAAGGCTGGGGCCAGCGTGGCTTCTGGAATTCTGGGGTCCCTCCCCAGGGCTCTGCAGCCTCTGGCTGAGACCCGGCAGCCGGCGGGTCGGCAGCGCCCCCTGGTGCCACCTCGTGTCCGCGCACGAATCCCACCCACGGCGGGAGCTGGAGGAGCAGGGCAGGGGCCCCTTGACCAGAGCGGGGGGCCCAGACAGGTCCGCAGGACAGAGGGACAAACAGACCCACCGATACAGTGATAGGCAGGCCAGGGGCTGGAAGTTTCCATAAAATGTTCCTTTATGTCCCCAAAGACTTTCCAGCCTCAGGGCTGCCGGTCAGCCAAGCACTCACCTGCAAGGACTGGCCAGCTCTGCCCCAGACCAGCGAGTCCCACAGGAGCCAAGGTGGGGGCCCGGCCATCCGGCCCCCAGGAGCCATCAGACCTGCTTCAGGAAAATGCACAGGGCAGTGGGGCTCAGTGGCAGAGGGCAGACCGGGGTCCGGCAGGGCCCAGAGAGGGGGGCACCTGGTGCCCACAGACGCAGGCCAGGGGCCTGGGGCCTTGCGATAGCAGGACATGGCTGACAACCTTTTGGGCTTACTTTGTAAGGAAACACTCATATTTGTGCACTCAGGAAGCTGGTAGCCAGGGGAGGACACGGAACGTTGCTTGCAGCCTGGGAATCGGCATGCTGCCTCCCAGGCTGGCGAGGGACAGCTCTCGTCCTGGGGTCTGTCATCCGGGGCAAGCTCTCCCTTCGCTTGAGTCTTACACACACTGAGTTGGACGGCACACACGTGTCTGCTCCTTTGCACCGGCTTGCGTGTGACATTCTGTCCCCGAGGTTCTTCCTTCTGGCCGCCTGGCCCTAGGTGGTCCACACCATGTGAAGGAACCATAGCCCGCCCAGTGCTGGGGGTGAATGTTTGAGAGGTTCTTCTCTTGGCTGAAGAACGGTGCTGCTCTGAACTTTCCAGCATGTCTGCTCCTGGGCACGTACGGCCCGGTCGTCTGAATCCTGCCCCAAAGATGTCCGTGTCCTAAAGCCGGAAGCCTGCGTGTCCCCTCAGGTGAGGGCTTTGCCGCTGGGGTCTCGTTGAGGCTCTTGCGGTGGGCTGGTTGCCCCAGGTTATCGATCGTCCCCCCATATACGCATCCTTTCCCGAACCTTAGAATGTGACCTTATTTGGAAATAAACACACCCTCACAGATGTCACTCTTGAGGACACGGTCATCAGGCAGTGAGGGAGCCCTCCTCCACAGGACTGGTGCCTTACAAGAAGGGGCCGCGTGAAGACACACACAGAACCAGAGGCGGACATGGGGGTTTTCATCTCTAGGCCAAGCGGTGCCAAGGACAGCCAGCAGCCTTCGGAGCTGGGGAGATGCCCGGAGCAGGTTCCCGTTCGGAGGTCAGGAGGACCGAGCCTCTGACACCCCCAGATTTCCCACGCTGGCCTCAGAGCTTGTGTTATCGGGGCTTCCCGGTGTGGCAGCTTCATTAACACAATGCCAGCGAGCTAACAGGCTGTCCCCATGACCGGGTCCACGCTGTCACTGATGGGAGTGTCGGCCACCAGCCCTGAGGGGGACAGTGCGTCCTCCCACGTACCCCGAAGGCTCCGAGGGTGAGCGGCTTGTCGGCCATCAGCTATCTCTTTCCAAGGATCTGTTCAAGTTCTTGCTCATTTTTGTGACATTCTAACCCTCCTGGAACATCTACTTTGGTGACTTCTGTGAAAGTGTTTTTGAATTTGGCATTTTGGAACCACCAGGTTTTAGGAACCATCACGTAAGCTGACTTTTGTGCGACAGGTATTATGACTCTAAACAGGAAGCAAACACCATCACAGGGTCCGGCCTGGCTGCCACTGTGGACCCCAGACTGTCATCTTCGTCCCGGCCTGCAGGTCCGGAGTGCTCAGGCGCTCGCTCCCCTCTCAAGCCCTGGCTTGTCCCCACCCTGGGCCCCTCCGTGGGCTTGTCCTCTCTCCAAACACACCGGCCCCTGCTGTGTGTCAGCTGGTGGTGGCTGGACCGGCTCATCTGCTAGATGTCGTGGACGCAGGGCTGGGCCCCGTGATACTTCTGGGGTTCCTCTAAAACGTTTCAATTTCTTTTAGAGTAGGAAAAAAATAAGAGCTGTTGGGTCAACACAATGCTATAATACGTAATCCTGATGCATCTGTCTTGCTACTAAAGGCTGCCATGAAATGCGGGTTTGTGCGGGAAGGGAGCCCGGAGGTCCTGGCCCTTCACCTGGGGGTCCCCACCCGTCCTCACGTCTCTGCTCCCGCGCCGAGCTCTGGCAGAGGCTCTCTCCGCTCGCTGCCCTAACTTAGGTCTCGATTAAATTCAGCGTGTTTTCCTGGGACGGCACAGCTCTGCTGCCTGCGGGCTCAGAGCACCAGGAATTTGCCCTTGGAGAGCTCCAGCAGCTCAAGTCTGGGACCAGGATGTGTCCAGGCTGAGCTCCCTCCCAAGGCTCCTTCCTGCCTCTCCCCACTCCCTGTGTCTCCAGCAATCCCTGGCGTCCCTGGGTCTGTAGGTGCTCTGTCCACCCTGTCCTCTGTCACCACGGGCTAGTCCCCCATCCTGTCTCCACGTGGCCTCAGATGGACATCAGTCCTATTTGGTTAGGTTTCCTCCTGCTCTGGTAGGACTCAGCCTGGATCAGTTATACCGGAAAAGACCCTATTTCCAGAAGAGACCACGTCTGCAGGATCCGGGTGGTCTGGCTCTTGGGACACTGTCCAGCCCAGTGGGGTCTCCCTGGTGTGCTGTTCCCTGGGCAGCGCCTGCCATGGCCAGGAGCTCCAGCTTGTGTGGGGGTCCCTGTGTGTAAGAGCCACCCCACCCCCAGAGTCCATGGGGAGCTGGGTGTCCCCCACATCTGTTTGCTAAGAGAGCGGCGCCAGTCCTTACCCGGGAGTTGGCACGGTTTGGACCCTCAGTCAGGTGGTGCTTGCACAAGTAAGTGGGGCTGGCTGCCTCCCACCCCTGGACAAAACCCCTCCACATGGGCAGCTCAGGTACCAGAGCCCCTAGGAGGATGCTTCCCTGTGGAACCTGCTGACTCGGGGGCCTGCCTCCCTCCTTGTGGGCTGCAATGAGTCCGCTCATGTCTGCAAAGTATTGGACGGAAGCTCATCCCCTTCATTCACCCTTGGGAGTCCTGGGGTATGCTGTTCCCATGGACTGCGCGGTTCCCAGGACATGCTGTTCCCTCGGGCCGTGCTGTTCCCGCGGGCCGTGCTGTTCCCCGGGCCTCACCAGGAGAGTGGGTCTGTTACCACTTGTGTTCCTGTGTTCATGAACAGAGACTCGAGCGACCACACAGCTGAAACAAATGTCAGCAAATGGAAATCAAACCCTATTTTCCTTTAATTTCAGAGTTGTCTGTGGTGAGACATTGAAGGACACTGAGAAGGATAGGTAATTAATTCACATGCACCTACGAGAGAAGAAAGGACGCGCAAATTATTGTAACATTTTGTAACCACTGAAATTAATGTAGTGTGAATTTGTCATTTCTACCCAAAGTTACAGATTTTCTATATTATAATTTAATCTTTTTAATGTAAAAAGAATAGGAATTTTGCCCTTTCTGGCCTCTCGGGAAACAAGAACTAGTGTACGTAATTATCTGAACACATAAGAACATAAAGGCATAGCGAGCAGTGAAATTATAAATCGGCCGGAACAACTCCATGTTTTCTGATTAAACTCTCTTTCTGGAGCCTCAGCAATCATGTTGCTCCTATGTTCACCGTAATTGCATGTGTCAAAGCAGAGGCTTTGTGTAAATGGGACTGAGTGGCTACAATTTTAATTTAGAGGGAGATAACGGTGCGCGGGTCCTGGCGGGGCGGCGAGGGAGGCTGGCAGGAGCCAGGGGCAGAGGCCCCGGGGCGGAGGGTTAATGGCGCGCCGGGGCTCATCAGGCCGCAGCACAACAGAGGAATTTCTGAAGGAGAGAAATGCAATTTCCCAGCACAAAGCCAGCCACCTGCTCTCTCCCCTGTTCCGCGCGGGACAGACACCACGTTCTGCTCGTAGCTCGTGGCGATGAATTCTGACGACGATACGGTGACGCACTTAAATGAGATCTTTCGACGCACGGGAATCTGAGAAACAAAACAAAATTCTGTTTTTAACTTCTAAAATGCTCCCCAAGGCCGGGGCCTGGGCGTTTCTCCCCGCTCTCCCCATCCCCTCCCGAGCGCCAGCTCGCTGCCGTCTCCCAGCACGCGGCCATCTGTGCCTTTGAGGCGTCGTCCTGAAGGACACGTCTGATGGCTTCTGAGCAGGGGACGTCCCTTCAGTCATCAGAGGGAAAGGCCAGCAAGAGGGCTTCTCTCTCCGGGGCGGGATTGTGGTGAAACCCGCCGGGGAGTGCAGGCGTGCACAGACCCTCAGGGATGACCCTGGGGGTGACCCTCGGGGACCCGGTGGCTCCCACACCTGCCCCGAGAGCCCGGGGGCTCTGCTGCTTCACGGCCTCACACGGGCCCAGTGACCCCACCACCCGGTGGCCCTCCAGCTCTGCGGTCCTGCTGCCTCCCTCCAACCCCCTCAGAGTCCGGGGTTTAGCGACCCTCCGGTCTAGGTGGTCGCGACGAGCATGGTGGTCGGATGTGGTGGGTTTTACGCGTGACCTCCACCTCCATCCGCCTGGGTCGCCAGAGCAGAGCCCACGGGGCAGGGAGACGGCGCTATGACTCAAGGACCTGGAAGCTGGACGTCCAGGATCCCTGGGTCTGCAGGGCTGGGCGGGCGGGGGGGCTCTTCTGGCCATGGATGGCACCAGCTTGCTGTGTCCTCGTCTGGCAGAGAGAGAGACAGACAGACGGACGGACGGACAGAGGGGAGAGACAGAAACAGAGAGAGACAGAGAGACAGAGAGGGAGAGGGAGGGAGAGATGGAGAGACAGAGACAGAGAGGGAGGGAGAGACAGGCAGGGAGGGAGCAAGAGATGGAGACAGAGATGGAGGGAGGGGAGAGAGCGCCCCGATGCTGTTCTTACGAGGGCAGTGATCCCCTCACGCCGGGGTCCCACCCCTAGGGCCTCACTGGACCCCGAGGACCCCCTGTCTCCAAACAGTCACACTGGCATTGGGTCTGCAGCATGAATTCTGGAGGTGACTGGGTCAGTGCACGGTGGCAACTTGGCACAGTTATGGGAACCTCGGAGGCACATCTGTGGCCTGGACGCCTCAGTAACAAGCCCGCTTGGGCCGGGGCTGGATGGAGGGTGTCGCCACCCAGGTCCTGCCTGCTCCCAGGCCAAGCTCCTGGCCCAGCCGGGGCCGCACGGGCGGAGGCTGGTTTTGCCATCTGTGCTGTGGGGGCGGGGAGAACACGGGTCTGGGTCGCCAGGAGAGAGCCACAGTGGACTAGGGCGGCGAATCTCCGTACCCAGAGCCACGTGGCCTCGTGGCCAGGCACAGACCCAGCGCTCAGCCAATGTGCTGGGTGACCGGAGCCCACCGCGGGCTGGGAGGCCTTCCTTCTAGTTTGTCCTCCCTGTGGGGACCAACAACGATGCGTCTACTCATTTTCCACAAGGGGCTTCCCAAGTGCTCGGAGACGGCTATTTTGGGCAGTAGCAGTGCGGGAGGGTGTAGGTAAGGGATGACCCTGGGCCGGCTCCTCCCATGTCCCCACTCAGGCGTCTCTCTGCGTCCTGACCCGCTCTTCTCATGCGACGCAGTCCTATGGGATCAGGGCCTCTCTAGCAACCTCATTTGTCCTTAATCACCTCTTTAAAGACAATCTCCCAAAGGGGGCCCATTCTGAGGTGCCGGGAGTTAGAGTTGGTGTATGAACTCGGAGGAGACACAGGAGAGCCGATGATGTCTTCCTGAGTCTTCTCATCTTTCAGTTAACGACGGTGCTCGCTCCGTGGGTCCAGCTCAGAAACACTGTCCCCCACGGCAAGGCACCTGCCTCAGGTGGGCTCTCTAGGGCATCAAGTGAGCAGCGCAAGGGGCAGACAGGGGAGGGGAAGGACGGGGCATGGGGGATGGTCATTGGGCAGCTGTGGAGGGAGGGGGCGGGGTCTGGGAGCCCAGCTGTGGCCTACAGGTGGGAAGTCCTGGCCCTGCCCTCAGCGGCAGGGAGGGTCCCAGAGGCAGGGTGAGTTTGACCTCCTGTCGCTTCTTTAGTTTTGGTGGGTGGTCCTGCGGAGAAGGTGGGGCAGACATAGCCTTTTGGGGTCCCCCATATGGTGTCGCTCTGCACTGGCTGTCCCTGTGGTCCCCCTCCTGCCCGGCATCGCTGGTCAGCTTTCTCCTGTCTAATTCTGGTCCACGCGGCTTGCTGGTCGGGCTCCGTGGGCGTAGCCCTGCTCTGCACGAGGGCGGCATGCTGACCCCATGTTCCTGTGCTGTGGGTTCCCATCACCACGAGGCCGTCGGCTCAACGCCCAGGGCACACTCTGTGGGTCAGGAGGGGCACTCAGGGTCACATCGATGGCCCGCAGCCAGGCCATCCCATGCCGGGGGCTCATCCCCTTGGCCCCAGTGGTTTTCCTGTGCAGCCGGCAAGCCCCTGGTCGGGGAGTCGTGGCGACTTCAGACACCGAGGCTAGCAGGTGCCTGTCAGCATCGCGCCCACCCGCACCCCAGGGCTGTGATCACAGTACAGCAATGCTTTCCCGATAACCCTGCAAACGTCCTTTCAAAATCGTGGAAGTGATGCACGCGCTGGGAAAACAGTTGATGGATAAAGGATCCCACACGTGAGGGCAGCAATGCCCCGGCAGCCGGTCCAGCAGGGACTAGCGGGGAGGCTGGGGTCACCTGTCATCGCCCTGACTTCCCAGGAGCTCTCCCTGTCTTTGCGCCCCTCTTTTCAAGGGCCTCCACCCCTCCCAGAGGAAAGATGGCCAAGAAGCCCACCCTGAGAGCCCATTTCCCTGGGGTCCGCTTCCTCACACCCACGCAGGCCCACAGAGTCCCTGCCCACGTGGACTGGAACCACGGTGGGGCCTCAGCACCCGGCTGATGGAAGCATGGCTCTCCCTTCATGCCCACATGTGGTCTCAAGACCAACATCTCCCACTCTCTGCCTTGTGTCATCCTGGGGGACGGCCACCATCTGCCCCCACTTGGCCCAGTTGGCCCCATGGGCAGCTCCGTGACCTCCAGTGACCAGCCCAGAGTCCGGGCCCTGGGCAACTGGCCGGGCCCAGCACGGGGAGTTTTTACCTTCAAGTTTCCCCAAAGACTCAGGGCGGAGACCATGCGGTGATTTCAGGGGCTCTGACAAAATCGTAACCTCCCGTCCCCTCTCCTTCATCCCCACTGGGATGATGGAGAAACTCAGACTTGAACCTCCGCGGGCAGCGGTGGACGGGGCAGAAGCCCTCCTACTAACAATGAGGCCTATAAAACCTACAGAATACAACCTAAGAAGGTGTTCGCTCTAAGCACAAATGTTAGAAAGAAAGAAAAGAAGGTATCGACCAGAGCAAGCTTCATCTCAGGAAACTAGAAGAGGAACGAGGCCATGAATCCATAGCGAACGGAAGAAAGGTTACGGCGAAGACCAAAGGAAAATTGACAAAAATTTAAAATATGGACACAGTAGGAAAACGTAACAAATCTGAAAATTACCCCTTTATGCATATTAACAAAAGTAATAACACTAACAAGTCCTCAAGGACAACAACAAAAAGAGGGGGACAGAGTCTTAATCGTTAAAAAGATGGCATTATCAACAATTTTATGTCAATACATTTGATAGAGCGGAGGTGACGTGACAAGTTTCTTGAAAAGCACAACGTATGAAAGTGTACACGAGGACACATGGGGGTCTGAATCGTCTCTCTCTGTTAATAAAATAAAATAAAACACGCAACTTAACGTTTTTACACAAAGAAATGACTCCAGCGATTTCTTCGGACACATAAAGAAAGCCTTGACCGGGCTGAGGATGAGGGACACTTGTGCAACCGTCTTACGAAGACGTCCCGATACCTAGTTTCCTAAGAACATCGTCAGAAGTGAAGGTTAGACACCAGCTCCCGCACGGACCCAGGCTCCGAGTTCTGAACGGTCGCGGCAAATCCAGTGGTGCCACATACGGAAACATGTCGTAACCAAAGTAGGGCGCACTCCGGGGAGCGAGTCACCAGGACTTACCACCTGGGCCACAGGAAGAGATCGTTTTAATACATACAGAAAGTTTTTAAACAAAATCATTTATAAAAATTCAATTTTTGTTCATGAAAAGCAACAAAACCCTGTCATCAAACAAGCCTCTTTCCTGTCTCCCTCTTTCCTGCACCACCCCTCCCCGCCGTGGGTACGGGTGTGCGTCCCTGCTGAGGCGAGGGGGTCTGTGGGGGGATCCCGGGAGTCTGCCCCTCCCCCCATGGGCACCGGTGTGCATCACTGCTGAAATGAGGGGGTAACATGGAAAGCTCCATTCCAAGCTCCTGTCTCCATTCACTGTTTTATTGTCACACACTGTTAAAAGACACCAGTCACCAGCCCTCCTTACTGATGAGGAATTATGAGTTGGACAACTTGGCCAATGGTGCTGAGCCATGGGCCAAGGCCACAGACTCCAAGGACCACGGGGGGAGAGCTGGACAAGAGCTTCAGGCCAACATCCCCTTGGTGGGTGGAAACCAACTTAACCTAACCGTTCTGAACACAGTGCCTGGGGTCCATTGCCTGCCACAGTGTTCCGTTGAGGTCTGGGCCAGGCGGCTGGCGCGTCAGGGCTGGGGGTTTGCCCGGAGAGCAAGCGTGGTGGCCGCAGTGACGAGGAGGGCTCACCTGCCTGCATGGCTTCCCGTGCTGGAACATGCCACAGCCAGCCACCGAAGGAGCTGTCTGACAAGGTGATTTATGGTGTGAATGCTTGACAAGGGTGGTCACCATCGGTTCCCATCTTGCCCCCTGATTGATGTGGCTGGAGACAGATATCACAGCCATTTCGCGTGTTATGGTGTTGATTTAGAAGTCACTGGGCTGATTGATAGTTCGTGTCAGGGAAGTATAGATCACAGTCTAATTGATAGATCATCCGATTCCGCTCTCTGTTGGCTATTTTCTTTTCATTATGAGGTGCAATTTTGTTTATTTATCTGTAAAACAGAAAAATCCGCGTTGAGATGACATGCCCCGTCACAAGGCTCTTAGGGATCTTGTGAAAATGCCGGTGGCGTGTTTCAAGGCATCACAGCGATGTATCACTGCCTCACACAGCCTCTGGATTTCTGTGGCGTCCGTGGCACCGTCGCTGCATGCTGTGTGGTGTACCCAGAATGGGGTGTCTCAGCCAAAGGGTGCACTGGGCCCTTCGGCTTCCTTCCTAGGAGCCAGAACCTGCAGTGCTGGTGGGAAATGGACTCCGGCCCCGCGTCTCACAGCTCCCACAGCACCCACAGCAGTGTGCTAAGAAGGGGCACCAGGGTCCCAGCCGCTGCGCTCCCAGAGCTAGGAGGTCTGGCTCACGAGTGGCTGCGACTCTCCAGCACATATGGGGATAGGCAGACAGCTGTAGGGTATCACAGGCAAACTTGTAAACACAATAGGCCTGGGCTCCCAGCGTCCGTATGCAACTGAGAGGTCGCGTGGCTTCGAAAAGACGGTTTCCACAGGCTCCCGCTTCCACACTTGTAATGGGAGGAGAGTCTTTCTCAGGACAGCTGCGAGGGTCGGGAACCAGGGACATGAACTAGCTGCACACGTAGGCGCCCAAAGGAACAGTAGCCATAGTTACCGGTAGCGCGTACAGACCTCTAAAAGTTTACGAGATGTGGTTGTGAACTCCTGGTACTTGAAGTCTTACAACACGAGTTACGCGGGAAACCAAGCATTCCCCTGCAGCCCCACAGCAGGGCGAGGCTTGCAGACAGCGGTAGGGTCTCCAAGAGGGTGGCCCTGGAAAGGGCAGCTTCTGGGGGGACGGGGGGACGGAGCAGGTGCAGGGGCTGGAGGACGGGGAACGCCGGTGGTGGGCACCTTCCCCTTGTCAGAGGGGCTCACGCCCTCTTTCCTGCTCAGCTGAGGCTGCTCCTGGCCTGCAGGGGGGCTGCCCCACATGGGCAAGGGCACCGGGGGCTGCACTTCCATCTGAGGACAGAGGAGGACGAGGTAGCTGGTTGCCCCCGGGAGTCCGAGGAGGGGGCCTGAGTGACCAGAGACCTGTGGCGTGGCTCCTGGGTGGCCTGAGGCTCTGACCAAGTGGGGAGCCCTCCTCTGTCCTCAGAAACGCTGGGGTGGGCTCTGGAAACCTCGCTGTTCTGTCTCCTTCCTGTTGGACGCCGAGCTCATTCCAGAAGCTGGTGCTCTGCTGGGGGGAGGGGGCGGGGGGGAGGGGCGGGCACGTAGGAAGCCGCGGGGCGGCAGACCCGGAAAACGCACTCGTGCGTGGGTTTTGGGACACCTTTGTGACGATGACTTCCACGGGCTCCTCGAAACACATTCCTTGAAAGACACACACCTGAAGCTCACGCAGAGAAAAGTCGGTAGTTTGGGGCGCCTGGGTGGCTCAGTGGGTTAAAGCCTCTGCCTTGGGCTCAGGTCATGATCTCAGGGTCCTGGGATCGAGCCCCGCATCGGGCTCTCTGCTCTGCAGGGAGCCTGCTCCCTCCTCTCTCTCTGCCTGCCTCTCTGCCTGCTTGTGATCTCTCTCTGTCAAATAAATAAAATATTAAAAAAAAAAAAAAGAAAAGTCGGTAGTTCTACCTATGGAAGGGAAACTGAATTTGTGGTTAAAAAAGTTCCCATTAGGGAAACTCTAGGCCCTGAAGGCCTCACTGGCGAATTCAACCACATGTTTGGGGAAGAACGAACGGCAGCCCCGCACCCGCGCGAACTTCTGCGGAAACCGAACAAGAGCCAACACTTCCCACCTGACACCCGGCTGGCTCAGGCGGGAAAGCCCGGTTCTTAATCGCGGGGTCATGAGTTCAAGCCCCATGTTGGGGGAGCAACGCCTGAAAAAAACACAGTATTTATTCCTCGCAGAGACAGGTGAGAAAATCGTTGACAAATTTAGAAAGTCGAGGCCAACCATATTTTGAAAGAGCCTGTGATACGCACCAAAAACCCAGTACGTGGTCCTAGAGAGAACCCTGGGGAAACTGGGACCAGAGGAGGGCGTTTCCAACCTTGTACAGCGCGTCTGCGAGAAGCCAGCACGTCACGCGGCGCTGAGCGAAACACGGGACGTCGCTTCTTCCTAAGGATCAGCAGAGAGGCCGTCAGCGGGAGGCGCAGGCGGGTCAAACGGGGACGCGACAGAGACACGCTGAAAGCAAGAAGCAGAGCCACCTCCTCTCGGGCAACGCGACCGACCGTCCCCACAGAAAAACCCCAAAGGGGCTGGACACGTGAGGGGCGCAGTCCCGCCCCAGCTCCTGGCTTCTGCTCAGGTGTGACCTCGGGGTCGTGGGGTCCAACCCCGTGCCCGGCTCCGCACCCCGTCTGGTGTCCACTGGAGAGCCTCTCCCCCACCCCGTCCCCCCTGCTCATGCTCGCGCGCACTCTCTCTCTCTCTCTCAAATGAACAAATAAATCTTTAAAGAAGAAAACTCCAAAGCGTCTACAAGAAGAGTCAGCTGGACAAGTTCATAGCCTACGTCGACATACAAAGTCAAATTTGCTTAGGGAAAGGGGTAAAAAAAAGTCAGAAATTAAAATGAAACAAATACTGTTTCCAAGCAGTTTCCTACATCCGCGTCCTTCCCACACGCCCTCTCCCATGTGGTCTGGAATGCCCGGAACTTGGGAAACGTTTGTTAAATGAGCACCCAGGTTCAAGCACAATGTTTCACTCCTAACCAGGGAGTAGGGGAGGGGGCCGGGAAGGGGAAGGAGTCGGGGGAGGGCAGAGGTTGCTTCCGGTCTGGGCGCTTTGTCACAGAGCTTGGAGAGAGGCGGAAAGACTGGGGAGGAGTCGGTGGGAAGGGGTAGGGACAGTGGGGTCCCAAGGTGAGGTCCTGCAGACCATCCAGCCTGGACACGGCCCCGAGATGCTTCTGCCCTGGCGAGGCCTGGGAGTGGCCAGCCCCAGTCACCCCAGCACCAGCTTGTGTCCACGGGGGCTGGAAACGTGCCGCCTCCCTCCCCAGCTCTGTGCTGACTTAGTGTGCTCTCCGCACGGAAAGAGGAGGAACGTCCCCGAAGTCCCGTGGGAAGGGAGATGTCCAGGAGCGGTGAGGGCTGCTGTGAGCTCCGCGGGGACGACGAAAGCCAACTTTGTGCAGATGGCATGCAGCCCTGACGTGACCAGGATGGGGCCCGTGGAGTCCACGGGCCAGGGCCGGTGTTCCAAACCACGTTCCTCCGGTCTGGCTTCTCCGAGGCCCCCTTCCGCTCCGACACCTGAGGATCTTACTGAGGGACCCCCTGGCTGCTTCTGGACAGTGGCTCTGGTGACCAGGACGACCGCCTGTCCCGGTCCGCTTGCCTCCCTCTGCGCGGCCTCGGCTCCGCTCCAAGGCCTGACCCGCCTGCTGCGCTGAGGGCCGCGGGGCGCAGGCTCTGGGCTGCTGCCGCCCCTGATGCCTCATTTGACCTCTGGGCTAAAAATGCACTTTTCTGCCCTGGAGTTCTGCAGGGCCGGGGGGGTGGGGGTGGTTTGACCAGAGCGTCACTGTCTGTCCCACACAGCCCTGCCCTCCCGCCTTCGGAAGCCCCCGTTGCCGTGCTTCTTGGGGACACTCAGGGACAGCACCCCCCAGCCCCGACGGGGAGATTTCTTCCTCCTCCTCCACCCACTGGGTGGCCAGTCTGTGGGATTCCCGGACCCTAGGTCGTTGTCCCCCCCAACCCCCCATCCCATGGTTACTGACCCAGCGCCTGGTTAGCACGGGAGGCCCGGGCAGGGGGCTCTCCAGAGCCAGCCTTACACGTGGAACGGAGGACCCCAGGACTGACCCAGGACGAGGTGCTCAGAGGGAGACACTTGAGGGAGGGTGCAGGGTCTTGGCCAAGGGGAGAGCTGCCAGGGGAGGGAAGGAACCAGCACCCAGGGCCAGGAGCTGCCCTGGGGACCCAGGGCTACAAATGCCTTGTGCTGGGGGTCCTTCCTAAGGGGCTTCGGTCCGGGCAGGCTCTGACGCTGACCCCCACGGCCCTAGGTCAGGCCTTGCCCAGCCAGCTCCCTGCCTTTGCTTTGACTACAGAGCTCCCCTCCCACCCCCCGCCCCGCACAGGTGGTGACCACTGCTCCTCCGAGCACCTGCCCAGACCCAGGGAGAGGCCACGTGAGAGGGACACTTCCCTGGGCAGGTCACCTTCGGGAAGACACTAGGAGACCCCACCCCCCATGGCACCTGCGCCCCCTCACCCTGAGCCTCCGTGGGCTCCCGCTCTCAGCGCGCCCCTCCCCATGCTCCCCTTCCTCACGCTGTACCCCCCCCCATGCGCTCCTAGTGTCAGCCCAGCGGTGGTGCCCTTGCCCTTGGGACCATCAGGGTGTCGTTTCCAGCTGAGACAGGACCCCAGGGTGGGAGACACAGAACAGAGAATGCTTTCAGGGAGAACGGACCTGCAGACCCCACCCCACTGCCCCTGACCATCCTCGGGTGGGTTGGGGGGAGAGTGGCTTGGGGCTGTGGGTCAGGGGTGGGGGCCAATCCCAGAGGCATGGGGCGCGGGGCCTCTGGGGCCTGGGGTCGGGGTCAGTGTTGGGCACCCTGGGCTGAATCAGGGCACATGGCTTGTCCTCCTGGTCTCCAAAGGGGAGTGTGGGTCCCAGTGAGCCTCACAGTTCTGGGCCAGTGTCTGTCAGCCTCTGGGCACTCCGTCTGGCCCCTGCGTCCTACGGGCTGTCCTTTGCACCATGTGAGCGGGTGATAGGACTGACCGGCTGCCCAAGACAGGAGCGACAGCCACTGTGGAGGAGAGATGACCGACCCAGAGACCCTGGGTCCTCACTCCAGTTAAACCAAGAGCAGGGAGACCCAGCCCGGGGCCCACGCTCTAGGACAGGTCTGCAGAAGCCAGGAGCCGAAGAGCCTCTTTCAAACTGAGTCTCCAATCTTCAAAAAAGAGTATTTGAGGAAATCTGTCTTGGATGATGGTTTTCAGTACTTACTCTGCTCTTTCCATCTGGGACCCCTCCTCCGCCCGCGTTTACGGAGCTATCAATGACATGCGACGTGAAGCCAGTTTAAGCTCAAGGTGCGAGAGGACAGCTCCAGAGAGGAAGGGGGCGACAGGTGCACCGCTCCTCGGGCTGGCCAGGAGCGCCGGCTGCACACAGCACCCCCAAGTGATGCGCCAGCGGAGCACGCCTGGGGTCTCCGCTCCTGCTGCTTCCGGCTCACACGGCACCAGAAACCCCCGTGCGCTGTCCCCACCTCTGTGCTCAGCTGTTTCCAGGCTGCTCACCTGTGCCTGATGGCCTCTCACCTGTCCTCCGGTCCTGCCCCCGTTCTCACTTTCTCACGGCAGCAAGATTCTGGAAAGTGCTCACCATTTCCTTGACTCTGGTCAACATACACACCAAATTCCTGGGTACCATCTCCTAGTTGTTTTCCTCGTTGGATATTTTCCATGTGTGTGTTTACGATTTTATTTTCAATTCGTAAGCGGTGGTGATTAGTTCCTATATTCAAGTAGGCAATTAGCTGACAAGCTGGTTTGTATTACTTTATTTAAAAGATGTTCTATACTGTAATTAATTGTGGGAAATTTAAGGGAATTCACACAAAGCCGAGAGAAGCCAGTAGACTTCCTGCATCTTTGTCCCGAGGGAAAGTCCCGTGTTGACATTGAGATCATTTTCTGAAATAAGTTGATGAAGTAATTCCATTCACTTGCGCGTTGACTTTTTTAAAAAGTGAACTTTTATTTTGGAATACTTTTAGATGTACGGAAAAGCTTCGGAAAGTACCTACAGAGAGGTCCCACGCACCCCTCTGTGGGCCCCCTTGTCACACACTGTGCTGCCTTTGTCACAAGGAAGGAGCCCGCCTTGCCACGCTGCTGTTCCCCGAACCCCTGCTTGTTCTGACTTGACCAGTTTTCCCATAATTTTTTTTTTTAAGATTTTATTTATTTATTTGACAGAGATCACAAGTAGGCAGAGAGGCAGGCAGAGAGAGGAGGAAGCAGGCTTTACTGCTGAGCAGAGAGCCCGATGCAGGGCTCGATCCCAGGACCCTGAGATAATGACCTGAGCCGAAGGCAGAGGCTTAACCCACTGAGCCACCCAGGCGCCTCCCATAATTTTTTTTTTCCTTTTTGGGCTGCACGATCTAATCTGGAATACACGTCTTTAAAATTTTAATCATTTCTGACATAGCATTCTGTGAAACATGTGTGGGCACTTGGGGAAGAGTTTGTCGAAGAAGAAAAGGCTACCTGGGGTGCAGCCACACACCCGTGATGTCGCTCTGCTGGTCCCCTTTTGAGTCCCGGTGCTCCTGGAACGTTGCGGTGACTTTCCTTCTCAGGAGAAGAGCAGATACTGTGGGACAGCGGTGATCCGGAGGGAGAGGGGCCCGAGGATGCTTCTCTTCTTTCGAGTTTGCCCTGAGACAAATGAGTCCCATGGGCCGCCACCTTACAGAGGTGTCTTTGCGGTGGCCTCTGTGTGCCCCCTCCCGTCCATGGAGGATGCGGCTCTGTGCCTCTGCCTTCAGGGTTGAGTTGAAGGTCTGAGTCCTGTGGAGGCTTTGGCCAACAGCCCCTCAGCCTGGGGAGGTGAGGAGACGGGGCTCACTGCCCCCCCTTCCCAGGTGTCTGCCTTCACCCCGAGGGAGCTTGGGTGGGGGCTGAGAGCCTGGGGGCCTGGGCGGGGGACAGCGCATGGAAACCTTCCTTCTGTTTCTGTTGATCTCAAAACAAAGATGGCTTTGCCTCAGGGCACAGTCCCCTGACTGTGACTGACTCCACCAGGCCAGAAGGCAGGCGGTCTGTGACTCCGTCTGATCTCCGGTGGTGGCGAACAGGAAGGAGCGCCCACCGCAGGCTCAGAGCACGTCACGGGCAGCAGGCGATGGGAACGAGGGCAACCGCGATCCATTTTTAATGCTTTTACTAAAAGAAGAGATGCGGACACGCCTGTCCTCCCAGAAGCGAGCGGCTCCCACACAGGTGCTCCCCCCACCCTGGCCCGCTTGACGTCCCACGCCTCGTCCGCGATGGGACAAGTCCCGGACATGGTGACCCATCTGCTTAGAGATGATGAGGTCTGGATGAGGCGGGGGCTGTAACGTCCATGACACACTTTTCCTACTTTCGAACCCACTGTTGTCGGTCACAAGTACCCGAGACCCGGCAAACGCCGGGGGCGGGGAGGGGTTGCGTGATTTGTGTGTGAGGAAGAGACGTCCTCTGGGGAGCCCTCGCGTGCCGGGGGGTGTCTCCGACACAACACCTCTCCGCCCCAAATGTTGGAGAACAAAGCGTATTCTTTTCCGAGTTGGAAACAGACTCGGACTCAAGCCTACGGAACGGGACCAGAGGAATGACCCCGGCGGTCACACGAAGGTTTTCTGGGGCCGGGGGGCCTTCCTGACCCTGAGAGGTGGGGAGCAGACGGGAATGGGGGGCCAGCGTGCGGGCACGTGTGGGGCCGGTCGCTGGGCCTCCCGTGTCACTTTGGAGGCCCCCCTTGGGCAGGATTTGGCTCCACAGCAGCCTTGTACTGGGGCCAAGAGAGAGCCCTGTGTTTGGTGCGGAGAGACGGAGACAGAGGCGTCCTGTTGCCGTGCTAGTCAGTGAATTGCCCAGCGTGGCCGCGAGGTGAGAGAAGACAGAGAAGCTCTGGGTTCTTCTCGGACGTCGTCGACCCGCAGTTGCGCCATGGACCAGAGCTGAACGATTTTCTTGGTTTCATGCCGGAAGTACCAGGCACAGCCTTTGGCACCGGCACCAAAAGCACTGGCCCCCCCAGACAGGCTCCAGGGCCTCCCAGGTCGGACTGGAAGGAGCGACTGTGTCTGGGAGCCAAGGGCAAGCGTGGCGGACGCTGGGCAGAGCTTCTCCCAGAGCCGCAGCGCGGGAGGCTGGTAGCTCCTGCCCGTGCCGGCACCCACCTGCCTTGTCCCAAGGGTCCAGTGCCGCGCGCCCCCAGTCAGCGGTGTGGGTGACCTGGTTCAGAAGCTTCGGTCCCAACACTGAGGCACCGAGAGTGTCCTGCTGGGGAGGGCACAGTCCTGCCGCTCGGGGAGTCCCCGCGCCACGTGGCTGCGCCCTTACCCTTCTCGTCCTTCCGTTCATCAACTTTTCTCAGATGTGCAACCTCCGCTTGTCGTTCTGTTTTCTTCAGGCTGCGAGGAGCGCATAGAGGCCTGTGTTCTTGGTCTCCTCAGTGCCGCGTTTGTAACCGTTCAGCAATGGTTGAGAAAGGAGGCTTGGTTGGAGGATTTTGCTGCTGGCCGTGGTGCAAACGCTCCCACGACGGCTGACTTCGAGCTCCCTGCGCGAGCCGCTGACAAGGGACGGGCTCAGCGCCTCTCCCAGACCAGCCGCTGCTCCGCTCCCCACTCACCCGAGGGACAGACGAGCCGCCGGTGTTACGGTGATGTGTCAGGCTGCGTCTTCCGCGCGAGTGCTGACCCTGGGAGGTGCGGCTGCATCGGCCAGTGAGTGTCATCCCAGGGGCTGGAGGGCTGCTCCCGGTGGTGAATCCTGACCACTGAGTGGCAAGACACACAGTCTTCCCGAGTTCACCCCCATCATCAAACATGCTTTCTAGGGCCACAGGCTGGGGCACAGTGGGTCTGCTGGGGCCGTGCTCACCGTGGTTAGAAACCTCGCCGTTCTTGATGTTGATGGCATCACACGGAGGGAGTTCTGAGCCTGAACGTGCCTCCTTCTTTTGGTGCTTGGGGACTTCATAAGGTGGCGCGGGCAAGGCTCCTAGCCCAGGCCTGTCACACACTCCTCACCCAGGAGCAGCTACCTTGGGTCTCTAACCTGCTTTCTTCACAAGGGACTCGGGTAACCGGAGAAACCCTCAGAACGCCTCCAAAGCGATGGGAACTCACCCTCCAGGTGCTGACCGTTCTGCAGGACAGCGGTGGTCGCTGGGGTGTCCGGACCAGCGCCGCTGTGGGACCGGCTGAGTGGCTCAGTCATGCAGCCACCGAGCTCGCAGCTGCTCGCAGGGACAGGGTCTCCGTGGAGGGCAGTTGGGGTCAGAGCTGCGGAGGAGGTGGTGTGTGCAGCCTGTCACGAAGAGTGGGTGACGCTACCACACGCCCGGCGGGGGTCTTGGCCATGATAAACATCTTGAACTTCATTTTCCAGAGAAATTTTTGAGATTCAGGTACATCTTGTGAATCTATTTCCATTTATTTCACATTCGAGTGGGCCATAAAAAGAGGTTTAGTATGAATTCCTCAAATTCTAAACGTTTTACTATTTCTCTTATGAAAATGAGGTAAGAAAGAGTATTTCACTTGTCTCAGATGTATTTTTTTGTCACTTCAGTGAGAGAATTTGAGGTCAACGGTAGATGGCGGCCCGGCCCGAGCACAGGGAGCTGAGAGGGAGAGCGGAGCTCAGTGTGCTCCGCCTCGCCGCCCCTGGTCCCGGGGACACCGTCTCTCTGCCCGCAGCGGACACATGGCTTGTCCGTGCTGCTTCCCTCTGGGTACAGAAGCACATCGGGAGGGGCAGACGGCAGGCTGGCCCGTGGCCTCGGCAGTGCTGGGACGGTTGGGCCGCGCCTCTGTCCCGTCTTCGGCCCCTCCCTGGACAGCACGGGGACCCTCGGAACAGCTGAGAGTCCTGCTCTGCCACGGCCCCGTAGGAATTCAGCGAGATAACATCGTACCTGAATCTCGGTTTCCTTGTCCAAGAGAGAGAGACAGTAGAATCTAACTGATGGAGAGATTTTGTGGAAATTGAAATTTTGTGGAAATTGTAAAAAATTTAGAGTGCAATGTGAAAGGAGGGAAAAATAAGAAACAAGACAGAACCAGACAGGGAGACGAACCAGGAGCCACGCTCAATCACGGGAAACAGAAAAGGTTGCTGGAGGGAGGCGGGGGAGGGGGCCCTGGGGGAGGGCGGAAGCAGGGCAGGGATGTGATGAGCCCCGGGTGCTCTATGCAACGGACGAAAACCTGACCTCTGCCTCTGAGACCCATAAGAGAAAAGGAAACGTGTTAATGAGACCGCACAAGCAGAGCCAGGATGCTCCCTTCCTTCTAATGCCGTCCTTCTGAGAGAGCCAGGGAGGAAGCCGGGCCTCCGTCCCACCGTCACCCAGTCTTACTGACCTGGAAACGCGCTTCTCTGTTCAGGCAAGCCTCATAGAAAAGGGCCATAAAGGATTCCGAAACCAGAGTCATTGAGCACGGGTTAGAACGGAACAGATTGAGAGCAAGTTGGGAATGTTTGCAGAATTCAGGAAAGTGTTTAAAAGGCACAACTGATGTGTATAAGAATTCAGCAGAACTTTCAGGAATACAGTAGTAACGAAACTGAAAAGAGAGCCCCGATGAATGGGTTTGGTAGAACATTACCACAGCGGAGGAGAGGACTAGAAACTGCAAAGCAGGGCCCCCATATGCCCCGAGCAGAAAGACAGAAAAGGGAAATACAGAAAAGGCGATTTTCATAGTTTGACTGAGGACGTCAGAGGTTTGTTTACTCGGAGGTTCTGGAGCAGACGACCTGGGTGAAGGGATGCTGGGCAGGGCTTCCCATAAACCGTCCGAGATACCAATCTCGAAATGTAGAATCCCAGTAATCCCAAGCACAGAACTTGCAGAAGAAGAGTGAACTTGAAGCCTGATGAACAGAAAGTATCCAGGCTGCAGCAACGGAAGGAAAACCCCGAAGAACAAGAACGATGGCTAGTAAGAGAGCGGCAGTTAGCGGACTCGCGACTTAGCATCAAGAAGCCTCACAGGGACGCACTCAGGAAAGAGGAAGGGCAGGAAAATGTCCGAATAAATAGTGACTGAAATTAAACAGAGTGAACAGTGACGTCAGCCACGGACCTACAGCAGCACCAGGAGACCAGACGATGCAGAGCAGACGGGGCAGGTGCGGTCAGAGGCGCCCGCGATCCACCTGCCGCTCACCGGGCGCCCCGCCCACTCAGCGGACCCCGGCGTGCCTGGGAGGGCAGGTGGACACCTGGCAACAGGTGCCCACATGCCGGAGCGGATGGCGCTGGTGCAGTGCGCGTCCTCTGATCACGAGCTAAGTGAGTTAGACACCAACAAGGAGGCGCTGGAAAGTCTTCAAAGATCTGAAAGTCAAGTGACGTGTTTCTAAGTCACCATTATCTCAATGAAGAGACCACAAGAGGAACTAAAAATATTTCCTGAGCGCGATCACAAGAAATTCATGGTTTGCAACAAAGTGCTGCTTAGATGGAAATTTGTAGCCTTTAATCCCCGTATTAGGGAAAAGAAGGGGTGAAGTCAAAGTTAAGCTCCCACCCGAAGAATCAGGTGGGAAGGAAAGGAATTGAATCGAAGGCAAGTGGGAGGAAGGAAATTATCCGGCACCGTCAGAAATCGATAATGCAGAACCCGGGGAAAGCCCATGGCAGTGCGGGCAGGTTGTTCAAGGTGAACCGAGGCAACGGAGGCTCTGGATAAGCGATGGAGACAGTGGGGGACAAGCTGTCAGTCTCAGGAACAGAAGAGGAGCCACCACAGGTCTCTCATAAATTCAATCGACACAAAGGACATTTTGGGGGAAATTGCAGTAAATTAAGCCTCTTGGGGAGGTGACAAGTGCACAGCAAGGCAGGAACCCGAGAGCCAACACAGAGGCTCGCCGGAACACCAGCGAAGGAGAAGAGCGCATGAGCATCTCTCAGCGTCTTCCGTGCTCCCCGTGACCCGTGTCCCTGACAGCAGGAGCCACGGGGCTGGCCACGGATCACAGCCGACCTGCCTTGTTTCAGGTTTTCCCAGTTGTCCGGATCCTGACTCACATCGAAGCCAAGTTTATCAGAGGTGTCGTGCACTTGGTGAAGACGGACGCTCTAAAAGAGTGTCACAGCAGACAGAGACGTCGTCCTCCTTCCCGGCACCAGTGGTCAGAGAGCCTGAGAATGAACTTCCAGGGTGACCTCCAGGAAAAGAGCCGATGCAGCGTCTGGGCTGCCGGCACGGGGCTGGCGGTGGCAGGGGATCCCAGCAGTGCCCGACTCGGTGTTCGGCCATTTAGCACCGTCTCTTCAAGCCTGACGAGGACCGAGGGGCAGAGCGGGGGCTCCGGAGGGGCAGGCTCCCGTCCACGGGCGATTGGCGCAGCCCGTGGCGCCCAGGTGCACAGGCGGCCGACCGTCCCGGTGCCGCCCGCCCCTTTCACACGGCTTCACAACAGTTACAGCAAAGTGACGGACCCGCTCGGCCCTGATATTTTACTTCACTGTTTGCTCTTTTTTTGGACCATGTGCAAAGGTGTTTTCGGTTGATTTTGTGCGTCTCTGTAGAGCAGGGGCAGAGCAGCGACGGCGGCTCGCTTGCGGACAGTGGCTGGGCCGCGGCTTTCCTTAGGGGGACCCCTGGGCTTTCCACAGGAAGGGGAAACTGTCAGACTTAATTAGCGACGCCTCTTCTGAATTCTGAACGCTTCCAGGGCCGCGCCGACAAGCTTTGCTGAAGCAGGCTCTTTGCCGGGACCCTTCACACCCTAAAACATTCTGTTTTCCGTACGCGCGGCGCGCAAGTGACTGAGATTAGGAGGACGTCAAGGAGGAAGGAACGTGAGCTTCAGGAAGCAGAACACCGTAGCAAACGTGCGGACCTGTTAGCCTCTGCGTCCTTGCGTGTGCGCGCACGTGTGTGTGCGTGTGCGTGTGCACAGGCACGGGTGTGTGGTGTGGGGTCCACGCAAGCCTCCACAAATAACTAGAAATAAGCGATTCAATTAAGTGAATTATTTTCCCCACCAGGAAAGTTAGGGGTTGAGACCCACACGCCACCTTGGATGCCACGACTGTCACACAGTGTCACTCCACGTCCCCGTGGCCGTGGGCTGTTTGTGGGGAGGCGTGGTTAGCCTCCACAGTGTGATTCTGGGGGTGTTGCTGTGCACAACCCACGTTTGCTGACGGCCTGCATGGCTCAGCCCCTTGCTGAGGTGGGAGCAGGCGACGGTACGGCAGGGAGACTGGGGACAGCAGAGTCCCTGATCAGGGAAGCTCGCTGGGGCAGCAGGTGGTGAGCAGTGAGGCCCCGGGACTGCCTGCAGTGCTGGGACGACCTTGGGCGGCGGCTCCCGTGGTCTCCAGGGACTGGCGAGGTGAGCAGGAAGAGGCCGGGGGCTCAGCCTCCCTAAGGAAGCAGGGTCTTCGGGGAGAGAGACTTGTGGGCGTCCCCAGCCCGGCAGCAGGGCGGTGCAGGGGGGCTGTTGGGCACATGGTCACCGAGGGTGTGAGAGGCCATTGTCACGGCACTCCGGCTGGTGGGGCGGGGCTGCCCTGGCCACAAGCCCACCGTGGGAAGAAGGTCTCTACAGCCTGTCACGGCCCATGTCTGCTCTGAGCATCCCCAGCTGGAACGCAGGGCCGGCAGCTGCCAGGACAGGGCAGGGGAGCGGCAGGGCTAGGGTGGGGTGGGGGGCAGCACAAAGACCCTCAGTGGGCAGGTCAGCCGGGTTAGCTGCCGGACCCCGGACTCTAAACTCTGGGTGGAAACCATGGCCCTGCTGGCTTCTCTTCCCCCACCCCCCCGGGCCCGAAGCACCGGGACGGGTCAATACACGTGGTGGGGGGGAGCGCCGCGGGGGCCCCGGGAACAGTGTGCCATTTCCAGACCCGGCCTGCTCTCCGGGGAGCCCGCCTCGTGCGATGGCATTCTCTTAGCCTTGAGGTGAGGCTGGCGTCTTATAAATAATCCACCGCCCGTCTCTTCTGCTTCATCACCCCGGCCACAAGCAGAGGGGGGGCGTTCCTCGGAGGAGAGCAGTCGAATCCGACGCAGACAACCCGCTGGGCACCGCGCAGGAAGCTTTTAGTGGTCCCGCTTCCCAGGGTCACCCCGAGAGCTGGGCTGGGGGCTGGGGCCTGTGTCCCTGCGGGTTCTCCAGATGACAGCCGGGGCCCCATTTGCAGCCCTTAAGTCACAGCACTTTGTTGGGGGGCAGTGATTTTGCCCGGCACACATATGTGGAAGGGTCCCTTCAGTTAGCCACTCGGTGGGGGACACAGGGCAGCCCTGGAAAATGCTGGAAGTCCCCCAATGCCCCTTGCTATCTGTTGCCACATGCCCACAGCTCGCAGTGTGGGGCTGGCCACTCGGACCTGCCACGAGGGAGCACGTCCAAGGCCACGTGTAGATGTGCCACCCAGACAGCAGAACACAGCTCTGCAAGGGTTCGGGGTCTTCACCTCGGGGGTTGCTGGGGACCACTGGTCACCCGCTGATTCTGAGAGCGCCGAATCCTAACCACTAGACCACCAGGGAGCGTCTCACCCGCTGATTCTGATGACATGAAAGCCTGGGAGCAGACCCCACGTCCCCACGCTGCATGTGGCGTCTTTGCATTTGGGGCGGACTAGTGACGCTCAGGGACCCGCGGGCTCAGTGAAGGACGCACGTCAGCTCCCCCCACCCTGCGCTCTCCCTCTGTGAGTTCTGTGTCCTTTCTGTCTCTCACACTGAGGAAACTTTTGTCAGAATGAAGCCTCCTTTCCCTCTTTCTCTCTTCTAGGGTGAAGCATTGAAGGACTTGAGGAAGACCAGTCAGCCCCTCCTACGTCTCCCAGGAGACGTCTCTCCTACGTTTCCTGTGTCCTTCTTCTGACCTACTTTCTACCGAGCCGTAGAGAAGCCCCCCGGCACCTGGCCGAGGACCCTGGGATGGGAAGGGTGGGTGAGTGGAAGTGTCGGTTTGATGGGTCGCATGTCCCAGGAGATATTGGAGCCTTGCATCTATGTTCTTCCTGGGGCTCTGTGAAGCCGCTGTCCCCAGACGCTGGCGTAGGACTGTTGCTCTACCATGAATGTGGAGGCAGGGAGGCCAGCTTTCTCACACTCTAATGTGGTGAGGCCAGGTATGGCCTGGTCCCCAAATGTCTGTGAGTACTTGCGTGTGCTGTGGCGATGAGGGAGGGGGCCGCCTGGCTCTCCCTGTGGGTGGAGCTACTGGGAAGCAGGTCCCGTTCAAGCTTCAGGACCCCCCACTTGCAGGACTTGTTCTAAGGCCATCCCTAATGTTCCATTCATAATTTTTCAATGCTTCATCTTAAAGAGGGCCCCAAAATATATAAGTTTCAGGCCCTGAGAAACTTGAGCCCTCCCTGGCTCCAAGTCAAGAGACATAAGCTGAGATGGCGGCCCCACGCCCCTGGGAGCTGTGCTGTCCCAGCTCTGGAGCCCGTGCTTCGCAAGCGACATGAGCCGGGTCCTCACGCTGCCCTCACGGCCACAGCTCTCAGCCGGCTGGGAGGCGGACACCTCTACTGCGTCACCAGGTGGAGCCAGCTCGTCATGGTCCCAGCTTCTCTCCCTGTCCTCCACAATCCCCCTCAGGCTCATATCTTGATAATGAGTCCTTGGACACGTATCTAACTGCCTATTTGACCCCTGAGGGACAGCTGAACACAGCATATCCTGAGCCCACTGAGAAGAGTGCTGACCACTCAAGACCCTGGGTTTTCTCTTGGAATCTTCAGGTGCCCAGAAAATAGATTGCTCACTTTTATCAATTTATTAGTCACTTTATAGGTCAATAGACTGTCAGCCCACTGAGACGATCCATGAAAAGAGCAAGGACCAGGACTGACTGGAAGGAACAGGGAGAAGACATGGACGACCAACATCAGGAAGGAGACAGGTGGCATCACTACGGAGCCTACAGACACTAACTGAAGAATCAGGGACTATTATGAACAGCTCTCATGTCCACATTCTCTCTGGGGTTCCACTGGACTGTTTACCCCTCTTCCTGCCAGTGCCACAGTGAGTTAACTATGGTAACTTTGTAGTAAGTTTCCAAATCAAACAGCTTAAGACCTCCAGCTTTGTTCATTTTCTTTAAGATGGACATGGTTTTCCAGGTCCTTTGCATTTCCACATAAATTATAGAATCGGTTTGTCAGTTTCTACAAGAGAATTCTCTGGATTTTGATGGAAATCCCATTCAACCCATAGAGAAATATAGAGAGAAGTGGACATCTCTTTTCTTTTCATTTTCCAATCCATAACTGTGTTACACTATCCCCTTTATTTAGGTCACCTTTAATATCCCTCAGCAGCGTCTTGTTTTAAACACTAGGTTTTGCACATATGGCATGTATTTTGATGCTATTGGTATTGTTTTAATTTCATTTTCCAGTGACTTTGTTGGTAGCACACAGGAATACTGTTAATGGAATTTTGTATATTGGTCTTGTATCTGTGGCCTTGCAAATTTAATTCTCATATTTTGTAGACTACATGTAGATTTTGATGTACATAAACATTTGTGAACAATGTCAATTTTGCTACTTTCCAACTTTACATTTATGCATGCATTTCTTTATTTAAATCTGTGCTTTCTCTTATTGTTCTGGGTAGGACCCATAGACCAATTGTTTAATGGAAGTGGTGAGAGCACATTCTTGTCTGTTCCTGACCTCAGGGGGAAACTGTTCAATATTTCACCATTAAGGTTGATGTAGCGGTTGTGGGGTGTACGTGTGCATGTGTGCATGTGCGTAAGGTGCTCTTTAATTAATGACGTGCCTTCTAGTCCTAGTTTGCTATGGGTTTGGAATATGAACTACTATTGAGTTTTATTTTTCTGCATCTATTGGCAGGATTACACAGTTTTCTTTATTTTATTAATGTGAGCAATTTTTGTTTATATTCCTAACATTTTATTGTGAAGATTTTCAAACATAAAAAAATGGAAAGAATTGTACAATGAACACTCACTGCCTGATTAGTTTTCTGTATTTGGTGTATCACCTCTCTATCCCGTCTATCAGTTTATTGTAAATTTTGATGTATTCCAAAGAAAGTTGACAGCAGTACACTGGATTCTTAAATATCTCAGTGTCTGTTACTAGGTAGAGTTGAATACTTATGTCTACTTTTGTTTTGAACTAAATGCACAGCTTTTGAGTGCACCATCTAGTTATTTTCTGACAATGCATGTGCGAAATGCGAGCCTGTATCGAGAGACCAGATACTCTCACCGCCACAGAGAACTCTTTCCTGCCCCCTTCCAGTCAATGCCACCTCACACTGCTCCCACCGTACTGTGTTTGGATTTTTTCCCTCTATATAGAATGGTTTAATTTGTTCTACGGTTTTACTTAAATAGTGTCAGATAGCATGTCCTTTTTATGTTTGGCTGCTCTCATTTGAGATAAAGTCTTTGAGATCTGTCTGGGTGGTTGTGTGGGTTCGTGATTCAGTCCTCCTGTTGCCCAGCAGTCTTTCTGGTCCTGACATATTTCTTTGTCCATCCATTCTCCTGTTGGTGGATGCCAAGGCTCTCTCTGTTTGCTGTCACGAGTGAAGCTGCCATGAACCTTCGTGGACGTGTCCTTGGGTGCGAACATACTGTCATCGTTCTTTGGTGCATAACCCGAGTGGGCTCCTGGGTCGTCAGAGTGGGCTCCTGGGTCGTAGGGTAGTTGTTCTGACATTCCCAAAATGGTTCTATCATTTCACATTCCTGCCAATGCCCTCGGCTCCCCATCCTCACGAATGTGTGGTGCTGTCAGTCGTTTTCACTTTAGCCATGGTGAAGGGTGACTGGTTGTGGTTTGAATTCGCACATCCTTAAGCGAGTAGCAAGACCTTAACGAGTAGCAAGACCAGGATTCGGGTGTGCTTGTTACCTGTTCATGTACTCTTTACTGAAGTAGGTGGTCAACAGAGTGCCGTGTTTACTGTGGTCCTTGTTTCTACGAAATTGCAGAAGTTGTTTGTTCTTCAAGTATTCTGAGTACCAACTCATTGCCACATACATAGAGAGGGTGTTTTCTCCCAAAACATGGTTTGACTATTCAACTGAAAGTTTAAGTTTTGAGGATATCTATCAGTTTTTAATAGTTATTGCTTCTTGTACTTGACCTACCAGGGGGATGTGAAGGTACTCTGCTGTGCTGACTTCTAGAAGCTTCATGGCCTTCATGGTTGCATTTAGGTCTGTTATCTGTCTTGAATTAATTTTCATGTGTGCTGTGCAGTCAGGCTCGGGTTCCTTTTGTTTTTTAGGGCTACCCCGTTGTTCTGGAGCTGTGTGTTGAAAAGACTCGAATCCCTGCGTGAGACTGTGCGAGGCCTCTGTTAAAAACCAGCCGTGCCAGGGAGTGCGGGTCTGTTGAAGTACTTGTTAGTGTGCCTGGCACCGTGCCCCAAGGTTCCCGAAGGCCTTCCTGCGTCCTGAGGTCAGGCAGGGCCACTCTTCAATGTTGTTCCTTCCCAGTGCCCTGGCTATGCTAGGTCCTCTGCCTTTTTAAATAAAAATTTTCTAATTAGCCAATCAATTCCTACAGAGAAGACTGCTGGAAGTTTGAAAGTGTTACTTAGAATATAGATATATTTAGGGAGAATAGATATCTTATTTATGTTGCATTTTCTAATCTAGAACATTCTATATCTCTCCCTTTACTTGAGTCTTCTTGACTTTGTCTCAGAAATGTTAACACTGTACAGTGTGGAAGTTCCACATGTTAAAAAAACACATTGTTAATGTTTTGGGGTGGTTTTTTTTTTTTGATGCTATTGTAAATGGAAATTTAAAAATTCTATTTTCTAATTGTTTGCTGCCAGCATATAAAAAGCATATAAAAAATTTGATTCTGAATTTTGACCTTATATCCTAAATTCACCTATATTTTCTAATGGTCATTTGAACAATGTTGACTAGAAGTGGTGAGCATGAACACCATTGCCTTGTTTCTGAGCTTGTTGGGACGATTCATCAAATGCTTTTTATTTTACTACCAAAATGATAACTTCTTTTCTTTTTCAGTGTGCTAGGATGATGAACCAAGTTAGTTGAATCTTTAATGTTGAATGTCTTGCATTTCTCGAATAAAACCTCTTGAGCATGATGTGTTAACATTGAGTGTTGCTGTTGAACTAACCCTACCTGGTATATCCTTTATACTTTGCTGAATTTGGTTTGCTAATAACTCGTTCACGAGAGATGCTGGTCTATAATTTTCCTTCCTGGTAATATTCTTTGTCAGGTTATGGTATTTGGCTTTTTCTGGCTTCATAAAATTAGCTGGGTGTGTTTTTCCTTTCTATATCCTCTGAGGCAATTTGTATATTATGGTTATTATTTCTGTCTTGATTGTTTGGAAGAATTTTCCAGTGAGGTTATCTGGGTCTGGGGTGATTTTGTTAAAAAAAAAAATTAAATGCTTAGTACCTTTAACAGATACAAGTCTTTGGGATTCTCTGTTCTGCGTATCTCTTTTGGCAAGTGTTTTTAAGCCATCTCTCTACCTTTAAGCTGCAAAATTAGTGGTATAAACTTGCTCATAATATCTTTTTACTAACTTCTTTAAGTCTGTAGGGTCTACAGTAATACACCTTTTTCCTTTTCAAGTTTTCTAATTTGTGATTTCTTTTTGGGGGGTCCATTCTAAATGTGTTTTATTATTTTTATAAATCTTTTTATAGGATCAACTTTTGACCTTTTATTTTTTCCTGCTGCATATCTGTTTTCTATATCATTGATTTATATTACTAATTTTATTATTTGCTTTCTTCTATTATTTTCTTAGTGTTAATTTGCAGGATTTTTTCTTATTTTTATTAGGGAAATCTTAGACAATTGATTCTTATTCTTTCTTATTTTTTTAATACATGTATTTATACCACTTAATATCTTAAATATACCTCTATGTAGTACTTTCACTGCATTTCACAAATGCCAAGATATCTTATTTAAATTATCTTTTAATTGAAAAGATATTCTAAAGATTTTTTTTTTTATTTATTCATTTGACAGAGAGAGATCACAAGCAGGCAGAGAGGCAGGTAGAGAGAGAGGAAGGGAAGCAGGCTCCCCGTGGAGCAGAGAGCCTGACCCCAGGGCTCCATCCCAGGACCCTGAGATCATGACCTGAGCCGAAGGCAGTGGCTTAACCCACTGAGCCACCCAGGCGCCCCTGAAAAGATATTCTAATTTTCCTTGTGATTTCTCATGTTTCTTTTTTGATTCCTGGTTTACTTATACCAAGCAGAGAACATACTGTGTATGAGTTCAATTTTTAAATATAGCTTGAGACTTAATGGCCACAGTGTGGTCAGTTTGGGCAACTGTCCAACTTACACATCTTAAAAAAGCGTGTATGCTTCATCGAGTGAAATGTTTGATATATATCTACTCTGTTCTAGGCTGCTATGTTGTTATAATCTGTATTTTTTTTACTGATTTCTTTTCCAATCAGTTATTGAAAATATGCTTTGAAATCTCTACCTATGGTTGTAGATTGGCCCATTTCTTTATCTATATCTTTTCCTTTAATTTTTTCAAGCTATGCATATAAAGTTTTTTATATTTTCATTTTATATATTCATTTATTATTATGAAATCTCTCCCTTCTATAGTAACTTTTATTTCAGATTATATTTTGTCCTATATGAATATAGCCTCCATGCCTTTATTACTTTTAGTGTTTCTTATTCCCAAAAGTTGTTCTTCAACCCATCTATGTTATTGTGCTTGCAGTATGTCCCTTATAAGCAGCACAGCACAGCACATTCCATTGACAGGGAATTTTTTTTCCTTTTTAAAAAACCAGTCTGACAATCTTTGTCATAATTGGAATGGTTAGTGCATTAACATTTAATTTAGCTGCATTCATAGTCAGGTGGCCAGTCTCATACTTTGTGATCTGCTTTCTGTTTGTTCTATCTGGCTGTTATTCTCTTATTCCTCCTTTCCTTCTTTGGGATTAGGAAGTATTTTTATAGTTATATAATGTCTACTGACACTATAGTTACATATTTTTTATAGTTATATAACTATATTTTTATAGTTATATAATGTCTACTGACATTATAGTTATATATTTTTCATTTCCTTCTAGTTTAAAATATGTATACTTGATTTATAAAGGTTTACATTAATACTTTTGCCACTTCCTGGGCAATGGATGAATCTTACAAAAGATTTTTATCATGTTACCACTCTTGCGTTTTGTGCCATTTGTGTTAAATTTTACTTCCTCCTTTGTCAGAAACATTGCAAGATGTCTTTCCTGCAGTTGCTTTAAAAGATTAATATCTTCCCTGAAATTTATCCTTTCTGGTGCTCTTCCTTGCTTCATATATTTTTATAATTCTTTTCCTTTCCTTCAGTCCCTAGTTTTGCTTTATTTTGCCTTGTAATGCAAGTTATCAGAGCTGATTTTTCTCAATTTCTTTTGTGTGAAGACATATTTATTTTGCCTCCATGATTTAAAGAATATTTTGTTAGGTATGGAATTCTAGATTAGTAGGTTTTCCTACTTCCTTTCAGCCCTTAAAGATAACATTCCATTGTTTCATGACTTCCATAGTTTCCAGTGAAAAGTCACTCATTTGTCTTATTTTTATTTGAAAGTACCATGTAAGTTTTCTTTTTTGATTTTTAGATTTTTCTTTGTATTTGGTTTTCAACAGTTTGACTGTAATGTGTCCAGACTTGGTTTCCTTTTCCTTTTTTTTTTTAAAGGGTTTTATTTTAAAGTAATCTCTACACCCATCAGGGGGCTCAAACTTAAACCCCAGGATCAAGACACATGCTTCACCAACTGAATTAGCCAGGTGCCCTACTTTTCTTTTTATTTATGTTCATGGAATTTCTTGTATCTGCATGTTGATATCATTCATTTCGAGAAAACATCAGTCACATACCTTTAAATATAATTTTGTTCTGTCCCTTTCTCTGTGTAAAATGGGATTACTTGACAATTAGCCTTTTTGAACACACTTTATTATCCTTTATTCTCTATAGTGTAACATACTCTGCTCTGTTCTTTTTATTCTTCCTTGTCTTTGAGTTTGAGATGGGGTATTTTTATTGACCTTTCAGTTAATTAATCATTTTTTAACTATATTCAGTCTATTATCAAACCTTCCTAATTAATTCTTAAATTCAAATATTGAAGTTTTCATTTGTAGAATGCCAACTAGATCCTTAGGATTCCTATTATCTATTGAAATTTCCTGTATTTAATTCATATTACCTTTTTGGCTATTTTCTCTATTAGAGTTATTTTAAAGTTTTTGTTTGATAATTTCAAAATCTGAATCATCTGTAACTATTTTTCTATTTCCTGTTGTTTTTCTATTAACTACTTACCCATTGTTTCCTGCCTCTTTATGTTTCTCATAGAATTGGACTGTGTGTGGGACTCTATGACAAAAAGAACTCCCAAGCCTAAACTTGATGTAATTTCCCCCTGGAGGTGGCTAGCCCACTCTTCTATCAGGTAAATAGAGTAAAGGCTAATTGCATCAGCCTAACTGGGAATTAACTGGGATTGCACTTGGGTTGTCTTCTCAGCTAGACCTCAATCCACCTTGAGTCGTCCTTATTCCTTGGATCTCAAAATCCGGCATTTGGTGAGCCACCATGTTAGCTGCAGTCTGGTCACTCTGGTGGGACTTTCCTCATAAGTACTGTGCAAATACTGGGAATTTTTGACCTTCTAGGCCAGCACTGAATTTTGTCTGGTTCTTAGTGCTTCTGTTGCTCTCCAAAGTCCTTAAAAGTATGATTTTTGTCATTTAGTACAGATTTTCTCCCTATATTTACAGTGATATGTGCCCTGTTGATATTTACATCTTACTTGGGAGTAAAACTTTCAGTGATTTCTTAAAATATACTTTTTTAAACAAGATTTTTATTCATTTATTTGACAGACAGAGATCACAAGTAGGCAGAGGCTGGCAGAGAGAGAGGGGGAAGCAGGCTCCCTGCTGAGCAGAGAGCCCAATGTGGGGCTCGATCCCAGGACCCTGGGATCATGACGGGAGCTGAAGGCAGAGGCTTAACCCACTGAGCCACCCAGGTGCCCCTAAAATATACTTTATTATATATATTGACTTCCACTGATGAAGAAAGTTACCTGAAGCCCGTTGGTGGGATCATTCAACAAAACCCTGCGCTCATGGAGAGGCACTGGAATTTGATGGGGGCTGCATGGGAAAGGCACGGGGAGGCAGAAAAATGTCCTGGTGGGGATCCACTTTGCCTCATGCCAGTCCTGACCGGCTCTCTTGCACAGTGTGCAGCTGTGGGTGGGGAGGAAATCTGGGAAGACAGTGGTGGGAGATGCAAACAGGGGAAGAGGAAACTGCACTGATGGGGAGAAGGAAGGAAGGGCGGCGGACGGCTGTTCCGGACTATTCCCACCACCAGAACCCAGCTCAGAATTAACGTTTCTGGAGAGAACCCAGAAAGTCCCTCTGGCTCCTCTGTCTGAGCTCCTGGGAGCCACCCCACTGTAACAGGGGTCGTGGTCTCCCCTCCCATGCTGTTGGTGCCTGTCCGGAAAGGGGAGGCAGCCGCTGATCTGCACATTCTGGGCAGGGCGTCTCTGGAGATGGAAAGACGGGATTCTCCGGAACGCCGTGTGTGTCTCTTGCTAATCTGGCACGGAGTGGGAGGCCCGTCCGGTACTTGTTAACTGACAGCGTCTTGGGAAGACAAAGGGAAGCTCCGTGCTGAGGAGTCTGTCTGCGTGTGGACTGTGACGGAGACTCGGAGAAGCATTTCCCTGTAGTCGTCAGCCCAGGCTGGAAATACCAACCATCAATCTCCCCGTGCGCGCAGCGTCGCTGTTTAAAAGCTGATAGAGTGTCTCCAAAGGGCTTTTTTTGCTCTTTGTTTAAAATGACATATAATGGGCCTGGACTTATCAGTGTCTCTGAATGCATTTTCTGTGCTCTGTCCCCACTGGGGGATTCAATCCATTCTAATGGATACGTGCGGGATGGATTTTGAGCTTGGTATAATTTAATCAATTTAACATCAAATGAATATGCAAAGGGAGTCTCTTTGTGGATGAAAAACAGAAGAGAGACATTCTTATTAATTCGCAATGGGCTTGAGGAATGGGAGCCCTCTGCTGTTATTAGTAACTGCCATCCGGCCCTGCGACCGGCCCTCTGGTGGGTGGTCTGACTCTGCAGCCGCCACGCCCCATCCACGGCCAGTGAGAGATTTCCGGGCAGTGGAGCAGGCTCACGGCCCTCAGCAGGGGACGGCAGTTACGCCGCGTGCCGTGCTCTGGGCATTCCCGGGCGAGGCAGGCTGGCATCGCGGCTGTGAGCCCTGCGGTGTGGAGCCAGACAAGAGGCCCCGGTCCAGAGGCCGTTGCCTCATCCACCATCCCACCCAGTGCTTAGGACTCGGGGGCAGAGCTAACTGATGTCAGGCTTCTTTGGCCGACAGGTGTGAAGGAGGCGTTTGGAGAGTGAAACACAGGACAAGACTGGGGGAAATGAAAGGGCCTCTCCAGTCCCCAGGGCAGCAGGAGAAGCAGAGAGCCCCGCTGTGCTCGGATGAAGGGAGGTGGGGCCGGGTCCGCAGCCTGGGACCCACCGTGGTGCAGGACCTGGCTCCATCCTTCCCCAGCGTGGTTACAAGGCAATCCCCATCTGGGAAGCCCTGTGGGGTCATTCCAGTGTGATTCCCCGACTCCGCCTCAGCAGGGGCAGCCCGGCTCCCCTTTCGGGGGCTGTTTCCTTCCCGCACGCTGGACCCCTTGAATGCCTCCCACCACCTCTTGTGAGTTCGTGGAACACAAACAGCCTTGTTCCCTGGAAACTGGCAAGTGTTTCTGACCTGGGTAATTCTCCATGTGGACCTCATTCCATCTCATGGCACGATCTGGAAGAGCCCAGTCCTGGGTGTTCCCAGCGGTGTGTGGGTTTGCCACAGAGGACTTGCCATCTCCGGGGGCCTTTGTGAGTATCCTGTGATGGCTGCGGCTCCGCACAGACTGAGTCCTGAGCTCACAGAGGTGAACGGAGTGCGCATGAACCCAGGGCTTCTAGAAGCCACTACTGCATGGATCTGTGTGAATAAACCCGCGTCTCCCCAGAGGTACAAGCTCATACACAACGAGGTCCTATCACTTGGTCTAAAATCCTCTGTGTCCATCACAAACGACCCACCTGCTGTATCCTACAGCCGTCTTCAGTCAACGGACTAGTGTCCACACTAAGTTGGACGTGTGCCGTCCTCTCTCCATCCAAGTGTGGGAGGAGAGGACCTTCCTGGAAGGGGGTCGGGGGCAAAGGGAGACCCAGTCATTACAGGACACTCAGTCTAAGTCGTGGAAGGAGAATTTTGGGGGGCAGGCGACCTCAGGACCCAGGGATATGTATTCTAATGACATCTACCGGCTACATATTGGGTGTAGAAAGAGCCATAAAAGTGTCCAAGTTCCTAATTACCGCTAAAGGACCTTCGTGGTTGCTACCATTTCAATCAGAAAAGCCTCATTTCCACGGGCACTGACAGAGGCTGCCTCTCCCTTGAAGCCACGTCGGGACTGGCCCCAGGGTCTGTGCTGCTCTGTCTTGTCATCCCCTGTGCAAGCTCTCTGTACTCCCCCCTGCACTGTGCCTTGGGGGCAGCATGTCCGGCTTCCCTCACCGGGGCTCTGCAGCCGCCCCCAGACCCGGCATGGGCCCCCAAACTCTGAGAGCCCGCGGGTGGCGCTCCCGAGTGTTCAGCCTGGCACATACAGGCTCCGTACAACTTGAGGGACAGAGAGCTGTTTAATGTGGCTGGGGTCCATGTCTGATGGGATGGACACGGCCTGGCTCGAGAGTGTGGCCTGGACACAGGGACGGGCAGTGGGCAGCGCAGACAGCAAGGGGGTCTCTCCGTCCCAGCTGCCAGCTCAGGCCAGGCTGAGGTCCGTCCAGGAGGCTTGGAGTGTGTGCTCGGAGGCGATAACGTTGACAGCAAACCCTGACCTCAGGGGAGAGCCAGGTGTCTGGCGCGGGGTGTGTGTTGGCTGCCTGCCTGTGACAGCAGGGGACAGTGTGTCGTGGCACCTGACACAGCCCCTGGGACAGCCCCCGGGACTCGGCGAGGACACCCCACTTCCAGAGTCCCTTCGGTTGGGCTGAGCCAGACCTCTGGAGCGCCGGCCTTGCTGAGCATGAGCTCACTGGCCTGCTGACCAGGGGCCCAAGGTGGACACACAGAGGAAGGACAGCCGAGCCTGGGGCTGTGCTCACTGGAGGGCGCTGCTAGCGAGTGAGGGTGAGGGAGGCCCTGGCTGTGCTTGGGCAGAAGCTAGCAAGGAAGCCCTTTCAGGGTCACCAGCTCCGAGGAAATGTCGCCCTGTCCCTCCCCACTCGTGCTTGTGGGGGGAGAGAGCCTCTGGGATGCTGTGGCAGGTGCAGCGGGCAGAGCAGGTGTGCGGGGCACGTCGCGTGGGGGGGCCCTGCCGACCTTCCAGACGCCCCTCCCCAGCGTCGCCCCTGCATCTGGGGCCAGGGATGCTGGGCAGACCCGCAAGGCCTTCTGGCAGCTCCTGGCCCTCCGCAGAGGGACAGGCCCATGAGGTGTGGGCAGCCCCAGCCCCAGGCGCGGTGTCTCTGCCGCCGCGTTCTGCGAGGGCCTCCGTGGTGGAGCAGGACGGGAAGGGAGAGTCGCCCCCACATTTGCTCTGAGCACCACCAGGGCTCTGGGCAGTGAAAACAAACCAGGAGGTGGGAGACTCCCTGCCCGCCCGTGTCCGCCGTTCCCCTGCCCCGAGGTGCTCCGAAGTGCTGTGGGCTTCTTGGAGTCCCCTCGGCTGCACAGCGCTGCAGGTCCCTGCCCTGGCTGGCCCGCTGCTGGCCGGCGCCTCCCCCGGGGACAGCTGCCTCCTTCACCTGCACTTGGGGGTCAGCTGCTCTCTGGGGGGCCACGGAGATGCCTCTGCTGCCACCCCACCGGCCAGGAGGCCTCCTGCCAAAGGGCCCGTGGAGGGCACCCGCGTGCACACCCGCACACCCAGGGAGCTGGGGCCTCAGGCTCGATGTGGCCGTTGGTGGTGGTGGCTTCTGGTTGTCATGGGGCCTACACGTGGTCGCAAAGGAGTGTTGGCTCTACCTGAACTAGGAAGAGAAGCCTTTTAGGTCCAAATCAGCGACTGGAGCAACACAGAGATTCCGGATTTCCGGTGCAGTTTAGTTGGCCAGAGACGTGAATTTCAATATCATAACGGTGGTTTTGGTCATCTGCCCAAGAGATCTGAGTTGTCTCTATGACCTCACAGCTTGTCTTCCGGAAAGCCGGCCTCCGGCCTCTCCAGCCCCAGGCTCGAGGATCCCTGACGCCGTCACCTTTGGAAAAGTGAGCATGCACCCGGGGGATTTCGGGTTTCAGGAGCAGGTTGAACAGGTGTGTCTAACCTCAGCCCGTCTGAGACACCACGAAAAACGGTGGTAAAGTTAGTTTTTATGAAAAGACCAAAACCTGTTTCGGCAGAGAGAACAGGAGAGCAGACACCAGCGTGATGGAGAAGCTGTTGAGGAAAGCAGCACACAGGGTTTCCTCGCTTACAATCAAGGTGGTGGAATCCGTGGGTGGGGGTAGGAAAGTGGAGGACCAGCCGGGTTTTGCCCCAGAATCCATCCGGGGCGGGCAGACGGGCCGCCCAGCTACAGGGGGTGGGATCCTAGTGCCCACAGGCACTAGGAGCCAAGACGGAGGGTGGGAGCAGTCTTGAGCACAGGCACGCGTGTATGCTCCCCCGGGGATGCCTCCCCCCACCGCCTGGGAGGTGTGGTTCCCTCTGTGTGGTGCGTGCGCAGCCGGGGCTCTGCTCCGCAGGGGGAGCCCAGCTGCAGGACCAGGCTGCCCCCAGCCGCACTCGGAGGGCTCCCCCGGGCTGCATGGGCGCAGCGAGGGCGCGGGTCCGTGTCCTGAGGCGGCTGTAACAAACCTCCATAAAGCGGGCGTTTTAAAGGGCGGAAATGGATCCTCTTGTCTGGGGCCAGAAGTGCACATTCACGGTGTGGCAAGGCTGTGCTCCCTCTGAGAATCTGTTCTTGGCTTCTTCCAGCTTCTGTAGTCCCGTGGCATTCCCTGGTGCTCCCTGGCACACGGCCGCATCTCGCTGCTCCATTTTCACACGGCCTTCATTCTCTGTGTGTGTGTGTATGTGTGTGTTCTGTGTGGGCGTGTGTGTGGATCGGACGTGTTTCACTATGTCATGCGTGCATAGTGTGTATGCCTGTCCCGCCTGGGTTCCGCGTACAGGTTCCATGTGATGTGTACCCACGCTATGTGGTATGTGTGCCCTGCGTGTGCGGAATGTCTGCATGTGTCATACGTGTGCTGTGTGTCTGTACGCATCTGTGTGGAGTTGGGTGGGGACCAAAAGGGCCAGGCTACGCCGCTGGCTCTCGTCACTGAGATCGTGGAACGACAAAGGAAATTCCGGCCACCTGGAGAAGACGAGCTGTTCGCGCCTGGCTGTGTTTTGCCCAGGTCTTCCCCTGCTGGACAGCCGAAGCCCGGCGCATGACGGATGGACGCGGCACGGATGGTTTCTGCCGAGTCCTTCAGGCATGAAATCGACACTCAGCAAAAGACTCATACCCTTTTGCAAGCTCCTCCTCTGTTGTTCTAACATAATCACCTGTCCCCGGTTCTCAGAAGACTGGAGCCCGTGTTCGAGTAGGTTATCTGAACAGGATGATTCCCATCTGGAAGACTCGAAAGGCTGAGTCCGGTGGAACTGCTGTCATCCATCCGAGCTCGTCAGGCCCAGCCCTGCTGTCGCTGAGCCCCCCCACCCTGGGGGGCTGCATGCCAGGCAGGCTGGGGACCAGCATGCTTGAGGATGGCCGGAGGACAGCGGGGCACCTGGGCTGACCACGCACCTGGCTCAGAATTGCTTCTGCCAAAAGCCAGGCGGGGATTCAGCAGGACCCACAGACAGGGGAGAGGGAAGGGCTTCTCCCCCACCACTCTGCACACTCAGAGACAGCACAGATTGGGCACTCCCACCTACAGAAAATGCCCCTTGGAACATCAAACGAGTAACAGGAACTTGTTTGGTGCCGATGTGCCCCAGTGGTCTCTCCTTGGACCATGCTGTGGGAACAGCACTGATGTGCCCCGAAAGTCACACTTGGGGCCCAGCTGGAGGACCTTCTGGTGTCCTTGGGAACCAGTGAGAACCCAGGCGTGTTCAGGGGCGAACCCGTTCCTACAGGGCCTTTATGGAGCAGTTCATCTACTGGAAGGTGGTTTGCCCTCCTGTCTTCATCTGGCCATCCTGGTTCCCCTGCTCAGATGTGGGAGGGCTGCACTTGCCGTGTCTCTGTTGTTGCGGGATTAACCGGGAACAGAATTCCTTGTCATCGGTCTCCAGGTGAGACGAAGGAATTCCAGAGATAACCATGAGTTAACCAGAGTCCAAAGGGACAACAGGTCTCACAGGAAGGTGTATCTTGTGTTTGCCTGCCTCTAGCTACTTTCATCTACTTCTTGATCTACTTCCAGGCATACCAGACAGAATTTCAAAAAGAAGGTTAACAGTAGAATAAACACAGTAATGACTTAGTTACAAAAAACCTGAAAAATGAATGGTTTTGCATCAATGCATGCCCCATACAACTAGAAACTCACTTCTGTCTTCCTTTGACTGGAGAGGTGTATACCATGCCCTTTTTGGTAATAGGTACTTCCCTGCTGAACAAATAGATTTTGAAATGCTTCTGAGAAAGCTGCAAAAATTGAGGTTTACCGAGGGTGATAACGCGAGCTGTAGCCTCTGCTGTGAACGTGACCTCCGATGGCTGAGTGACCAAAGCAGTTAATTTTCTGATAAAAGCCGGAGATTGAAATGCATTTATGCTTGTGTGTTTCTCCTGAAGAAGGAGCAAGAGAAGGACAGACCCAGGATTTCCAAGGCTGTCTTGGCCGCCTGTGAAGGGAACTAGTAGGGATTCTCCTTGGAGCAGTTTGTAAATGACAAATTTATGTACTCCCGTACTCTCCACCAGCTAATCCACAAACAGCCAACTAACTAGACTGACAAGAAAATAAGGACAATCCTTAAAAGCCAAATGTGGGATGAATCAGTCCTCTGAGAGGTAAGCTGGTCTGATTTAGCCCCTGCCCTGAGGCATCTGTGTGTCTCAGCTCGTCTTGAACTCCCATTTTGATAACCGTGTGAAGTGAGGGTCAGGAGTTAGGACCTGGAAGGGTGACATCCCAGTGAGAAGGAGGAACAGATGAAAAAGTTGTCCCACAAGGCAGTTTGCCAGACTCGACCTTGATGTTGGGAAAGCAAGACATCCCTGGAATTTTAAACCAGGGGCGAATTCTCCAGTGAGTTTGTGACTTGAATTCTCGTGTGTGTGTGTGTGTGTGTGTGTGTGTGTGTGTTCTAAGAACTGCAAGCTTGAAACTTACAGTGGTCGTGGGCTGTTAGCACCCTCAGGAGTCCCAGAAACAAAGGAAGTACCCTCAAGGAAGGCACCTCCAGCTCACGTCTCAGAGGATTTCCACAGGAAAGTTCTATCCATCATGGGCTCATGGCAAAAAGAAAGCATGACCTAAAATGAGGCACTGTCGGTGAGGGGCAGCAGAACCGGAGAAGGAGATAGTGCAGATTTGGGGATTTCTGACAAAATACAAAAGTTTGATGTGTTTAAGTAAGTAAAAGATGATTCGCAGATGTGAAAAACAACAAGTGACTACAAAAATGATTTTTAAAATAACCAAATGAGACGACGAATTCTGGGCAAAACAGAGTAATGAGAATGAGGTTAAATGGAAACCACAAAACCCAACAGCAGCATGGGTGCGATGGTTTACAAGACACTAGACACGGGACAGCAAAGGTAGTGATGCCTGGGAGACAAGGAGCAGATCAGGGGAGTCATAAATTCCCCCAGCTAACCCCCCTGTGACTGCTTCCAAGCTGAGGTGTGGGGAGGGGGGAATCCCACACCTAGCCAGCGGGAGGGACAGAGTGGAACATCGGTGCAGGTGAGGTCCTGAATATGCATGAGAGAGTCTGGAGAGAAGGGCGTTGGGGACAGAGAACTCCAGAGGTCTCCAGTCTACAGTGGTACCAGCAGAGTGTGGATGAGCTCATGGACGTGTCATGAGGAAACCCTGTGAGGCCCGAGAAGAACCTCCAAGAGCATCAGAGGGAAAATGTCAGATGGGCTGCAGGGCCGGGGAGACTTCCTGTTCCCACCAGGCAAAGTAGGAAATCCTGATTTGGGGGGCATGGAGCAAAACTCATGAAGGGTGTTCCCTCCATAGTGGGAATACTTGGCAGTCAGAGCACGGCATGGGGCCTCCCTCACTTGTTCTAAAAGCAAGACCCAAAGGGATCAGTCTGTTTCCAAGAAACTTGATTTTTCCTTGAACAAAGCTAAAGAATATTTACAGAAATACAAAAATATCTGGCATCTAAGAAAGTAAACTTCTTAATTACTGGATCCGATTATGTATTGAATTGTGTCCCTGAAAACTGCGATGTTGAAGTTCCCATGGTTTCTTTGTTACTCTGGTGACTTTGCTGCATCTCTGATGTGAAACCAAACTTGCAATACCGACATGAGCTTCGTCGTGATAATTTATCTCTTTTATGTATGATGGCTGAAATTGTGTTTAGAGTTTTTACTTCCATGTTAATGAGAGATTTTTTTTTCTGTAGTTTCCTTGTAAGACTTTGTATGGTTTTGGAATCCAGGCCACGTTGAGCCTATGAAATGAGCTGGGGAAACGGTCTTTCCTCTTCAATTTTCTGAAAGAACTTGTGACAGAAACTTCCTTGAAGATCTGGTGGAGAGCACTGGACGTGGTATGGAAGTGATGAGTCACTAATTCTACTCCTGAAACCAATACTGTACTATTGTTAACTAATTAGAATTTAAATAAAAATTTTGAGCACCTGGGGGGCTCAGTCGGTTAAGCATCTGCCTTTGGCTCAGTTCGTGATCCTGGGGTCCTGGGATCGAGCCCCGTGCTGGGCTCCCTGCTGGGTGGGGAGTCAGCTTCTCCCTCTCCCACTCCCCCTGCTTGTACTTCTGCACTCACTGTCTGTCTCTGTCAAATTAATAAATACAATCTTTTAAATAAATAAATAAAAATTTGGAAGGAAAAATGATTTGGTAGAATTCTCTGATGAAGGCAGTCTGGAAGACAGCATGGAGTTTATTAAAACTTTAAACATACACCTACCAACTGACCCAGTCATTTAACTCTAGGTGTTTATCCAAGAGAAATGAGAGCACAGGTCCACAAAACATTTCCATGTAAATATTCTTTTTTTAAAAAATATTTATTTATTTTTAAAATTTCTTTTCAGTGTTCCAGAATTCATTGTTTATGCATCACACCCAGTGCTCCATGCAATCCGTGCCCTCCACAGTACCCACCACCAGGCTCACCCAACCCCCATCCCCCTCCCCTCCAAAACCTTCAGTTTGTTTCTCAGAGTCCACAGTCTCTCATGGTTTGTCTCCCCCTCCAATTTCCCTCAATTTCCTTCTCCTCTCCATCTCCCTATGTCCTCCTTGTTATTCCTTATGCTCCACAAGTAAATGAAACCATATGATAATTGACTCTCTCTGCGTGACTTAGTTCGCTCAACATAATCTCCTCCAGTCCCATCCATGTTGAAATAAAACTTGGGTATTCATCCTTTCTGATGGAGGCATCATACTCCATAGTGTATATGGACCACATCTTCCTTATCCATTTGTTTATTTGCATGTAAATATTCTGAGCAACTTTATTTGTATAGCCCAGATTGGAAACAAAGCCAATGTCCATCAATAAGTGAAGGCACAGACACACTGAGGATATGTTCATTATCTTGATTGCGCTAATGGGTTCATGACTGCACCCATCTGTCAAACAGTGTAAATTGTACACTTAAATATGTACAGTTTATCATAGGTCAATTATTTCAATAAAGCTGTTAGAAGATAAATTGTAACATGAAGCTTATTTTTATGGACAAAAACTAGAAGCACCTGTGGATACCTGGGTGGCTCAGTCAGTTAAGCGTTTGCCTTCAGCTCAGGTCATGATCCCAGGGTCCTAGAATGGAGCCCAGCATCCAGCTCCCTTCTCAGTAGGCAGCCTGCTTCCCTCCCTCCCTCTGTCCTTCCCCCTCCCCACTCATGCATGCTCTCTCTCGTTCTCTCAAATAATTAAATAAAATCTTTTAAAAAACCCAGAAGCAACCATACATACTGGAAACAAAATAGTCATATATACTTCTATAGATGGATATATGTAACAGTAGAAATAAAACCTCAATAGATGAGCTAAGTAGCAGAGAAGACTCAAATAAAACAAGAATAGTAGAGGGGAAGATAGGTCTGAAAAAATTACCCAGAATGCAGCCAAGTCGAATAAATTAAGATTTATTGATGTTGAAGCTGGAGTAAGAGGGCCTAATATGTTACCTAGTTGGACCTCACAAAGGGAAAGTTGAGAAGATAAGGGAGACTCAGTATGCAGAGTTAATAGCTGAGAATTGTCTAAAATTGCTGAAAACACGAATCCTTAGAACCAGAAGCACAAATTTAAAGTAAGACATATAAAAAGAAACCAGTACCTAAATGCAATCTAGTGAACTGTAAAGACAATTAGGTCTTAAAAGTGTCTGGAGAGAAAGTATCTGATGAGGGGCGTGTCGCCTGACTTCTCCATGGTGACTATGGAAGCCAGGAGATAATGGAACCACATCTACAGAGTGGTGAGACTGAAGACTTGTCAGCCTTTCTTGCAGACCCAGAAAAATGATCTGTTGAGACGTTTCCACCTTAAGGGTAAAAAAATTTTTCAGACAAATGTAAGTAATGAGATAAAAGCCAACGTTTCCTTCTTTGAAGTGATTTCCTCAGTTTCTCAACATTCACCAGGGCTGTACTGTCCTTCAATCTACCAGTGTTGTTTGGGATATCTTTTTTCTTCTTAATACAGTGCATTCTAGAGAACTTATCATTTTAACTCATTGATGTATCTCACTTGCATCATTTGTGGGTAAAGAATAAGAAAGAGATCTTTGGTTCAAGAATGTGCTAGTGTATTTTGAATGTTCCTCCTGGACCCTCTACCTCAGTACTTCTATGTTTTAGGGACACATTTCTTTTCCAGAGAAAATTAAGGGTATAGAAATGGGACTCCCTAATCCCCCTGATGTGCTAGATACACCTACATTGGTTGCCATCTGCTTCTTCTCCATCCTTTCTTCTGGGTTCAGAGAAAGAATGGCAACACGGATTTAAGGCTGGTGGCTCCTTTCCTCAGCACTTGCTACTCCTTATCTCCTGTACTTCTAACCTCTTTCTTAGGACAGAAGTCCAACCTCTCCCTCTCCTGATAAAGACGTTCCTGCTCCTGTATTCTCTGTTGAGTCTTATACATCAGGACTACATCTCTGGGTCTATTTCCCTAGCATGGCTTTTGGAGCACCTTCCCTTATGCTGGAATGGTGTCTACACTGTGGACCCGCTGCCCTGTGCAGACCTGAGTCACAGCTTGTATGCTTCTTTTTGCATGCATATCCTCACTTGTCTGTCTCCATTCATCCAACCGGGGCTTCCTTTGGGCAAGGACCAGGTGTTCTCCTCTGCACCCTCTACGCTTCATACACCTGGCTCTGATTGGTTACTAAACAGATGTCTGGGGAATGTGGTGATAAATTAATGACCACTTCCCCTTTGATTCAATTTAAATTTATGGACTGATGTATGATGAGACACCTGGAAGAGGCGGTGGCAGAATATGGAAGGACCAGGGGACTCCATCAAGGCAGGATCTGATACTGGGGCCGTGTAGGTGAGCTCACGTTCTGGAGTGACGTCACTGTGGGTCTGAGCATTCACATGGTCTCATGGCAGGAGTCTTACCCAGAGCTGTAAGCCTGTGACAGTGGGTTAGATGGTTTCTGAGGTCTTCATCTAATATAAGAGTGAATGAATGTTACTAAAATGCTTCCAGTGCCCTTTCCCTCCACTGCTCACAAACATCCAGAAAGGCTGTGGTGCCTTCCTAAGTCAGCCCCCTTTTACGTATGCCCTCCATCACGTCGCCCTTCCTCCCATTACCTACACATAAGCAGGTCCTGCCTGGGCTCCTCGTCCCTTGTGCTCACAGGTCCTGGCTGCGCAGAGTCTGCCTGGATGTGCCCTCAGCCCTTTCCTCGTGTCTTAAGAAGCTTCTCTTAGAAGTCATCCAGAGAGTTCTGGGGGAAGCATACAAATTGGAGACATGATTTTCAGGCTGTTTTGCTGGCAGGAGACTTGAACCTGTCCCCACATGAAAGGGGATGTTTTACAAAGTGGCAAATTCCCCACACTTAGGGGCGTCCAAGCAGAGGACCGGCAATCATCTTCCTTAAGTGCTGGAGAAAAGGGTGTATTGCACTTGATGGAAATCCCTCCTGAGGCCAGGATTCTGAGTTCCAGCTGGGTTCGACACCTGCTGGTACAGGTTGATCGGTCTGATCGCCATCTCTTGTGTGTGTCCTGGAGCACGCTCGCTCCTCCTCTGCTGCTCCAAGAATGTGCCATTTGCATCTTCGTCACTGCCCCCCCCCCCCCCCCCGCCTACGCACCTGGCGCTGGTCCTTCATTAGATCCCAAGTTATCTCAGGGAACGGCAGTGTCTTACTCATCTTTGTAGGTCCACTGCCTTCCTCTGAGTGACGCACAGCACAGAGCCTCCATAAACCCCGGGCCGGGCAGGGGGCGGAGCGAGGGGAGGGGAAAGAAATATGCTGTCCCAGGGTCCGACAGCAAACCCTGCTGTGGGTAGGAGGCAGTAGCTGCCCCGGCACCCCCTTTGCCATCACTTCTTGAAGGGACAGGCTTTTGGGGACAATTACATAAAACCTTACTTCCTTCTGTATTACTCTCCTGCCATTCCTAATAAGCTATATTTTAATTTAAAATGGCAATTTACAGTGAAATTCATTTACAACAACACAACCCATTGTGATCACAATGCCATAAATTTTATGTTTTAAGTAATTTTTAATGCTTGTAGCAGCTGGATCTCTGAAGTGTGGAAATAGCTAACATTTTTCACCTTGTGCAGCCAAGGGAAAAACATCTCTTGCTCTTTAATTATATAACCACCAAGACAGTGTGCAGTGAGCAGAGCGGACATAATTGCAAAATACAAAATGATTGGCCTAAGAACATAGCCAAGACTTCAAATGTAAACATGTAAATGCCAGGATAGAGCAAGTAAAGCCCGGAGCAGAAATATGTACTCTCCAAATCCACAAGCTGCTGTAATTTCGTCAAATTGATTAAAAAGGAAGTGTTATTAGGAAGATGGAATTATAGCCGGAGTGGTCTCTAAGCAAACAGAGCTGCATCCGAAGGACAAGGACAGAGGGTTTTTCCGTCTGTAGATGCGGAGAGAACTCACACATTCTGTGTGCCGCCTTGCATGAGCTTCTGGGACGCATCACATGCCAGACCTGAGTACAGTGATGGGAGACCACCTGTGCCCTCCCCCATCCCCTGACCCGAGTACAGTGACAGTGACGGGAGATTGCCTGTGCCCTCCAGCTGCCCCCAGGCCTCTTAGAGAATTATGCTAAGAGGAAGTTGCATAAACCTGAGCTCCCCGCCCCACTGGCATTCCTCCTCTAGGGCACAGACTAAGGGGAAGGAAATAAGGACCCTGAGAAGTCAGCCTTGGTGACGACCCACAGACGCTCTGTTCCGCCTCTCGACCTCTCTTTGTCCCGGTCTGCTCTGCTTCTCTTGTCCTCCCTCCTTCCCCCCTCATTTTGGACACCGTCCTGGAAAACACGCAGCCTGCCGGTGTTGCCACCGAGTCCCGGGCTGGGTTCCCCATGGTAGGTTCCCCCCGCGACCGGGCCCCGGGGCCCCTCACTGAGCGGAAGGCACCCCGCGTCCCAGGCTGTGTGGGCCTCCGCGGTCCAGGGAAACACGGGGTGAGCCCACGGGCGCTTTGAGCAGAAACCGGGAGCACCGGTTCCGTGGGATCTACCGCGGTTAGTGGGATCTACCGCGGTTAGTGGGATCTACCGCGTCCAGGCGCCGCAGCCCGCTCAGCAGGTGCGCGAAGGGAATTCCCATCGCGTCTCCCGCCTGCTTCTCGGTCTTTCCCGCAGGAGCTGCCGACGCGGCCGCGTGGGTTCGGGGCAGGTGCGTCCCACGGTCACGGGCGGGCGCGGCGGGATGGACGCGGGAACCGCAGGTGCCCCCGACGGAAGCGAGCCCGAGCCGGGTCCCCCGCGGCCTCAGAGCGTGGGCTGCGCGGGGCCTCTGCAGTCCTGCGTGGGAGGGCTGGGGCGGGTCCTTGCGGGCGGGTCTGGCGAGTCTGTTTCCACCCGCTGGAGACCCCCTGCTCCTCACTCTGAGCACAACCGGCCGGGGCGGGGTCTGCACCTGCTTCTCTCTGAGACGGAACCGCACGGGCTCGCCTTGGCAGGCAGGGGCCGTGGAGGGGCAGGGGCGGGGGTGGGGCGAGGCCTGCAGCCCAGCCCCTCTCTCCAGGCTGCTTTCCTGTGTCACTTCCTCCCAGCCCCCATCCTCCCCACTCTGGGCTTGGGGCGCCTCGGTGTCTGCCTGGCTCCCTCCTCCCAAGGCCCCAGGGCTTCTCTCCCGGGCAGCCCGAGTTAGTGCTCCTGGCCTCCTCCTGCCCCCCTTCAGCCCAGCCCTGCTGCCCAGAGCCCCTCAGGGAGGGCTGGAGGTGCGAGTCCCTGGCTGGATCAGCAAGAGGGGGTCCAGAAAGCTGGGGCGAGGGGAGCTCTCTGCGGGGGGCTCTAAGCCCCTCTTTCCTTTCAAATTCCTGATGCCAAGTGTTTGCTCAGTGGGTGGTGGAGGGAGAAATGGGCAGAGGGGGTCATGCTGGTGATCAGACCAGTAGAACCTCCAGGCTCCTCAGGGAGGAAGATCCCACCGCAAACAAGCAAAACAGGTCTGCAGTGATCCGCAGGCTCCACGAGGCCCTGGCCCCACAAAGCCCTCTCTTAGTTTGGGGGGATGGGAGCCCGAGGTCTCGCATGAAGATGTCTAGACATGACTGCCGCGTTTGCAGCCACAGAGCAGGGTGCTGACTCCTGGGTCTGGACCCCCAGCCCCCAGAACGCTGAGAAGTAGGCTTCTGTCACCGAGGCAGCAGAGCGGATGGCCTGAGTCAGGAGGCTCGAGGTGCGTATTAGGGTCTGTTCAGGCTTGAGCTGGGTAGGGGCTGGGGTTCAGCATCAAGGGGAGAAAAATGAAATCCTCTGGACCCCCAGCTGAGTTTTTTCTTCAAACGTGGGGAAGGGGACTTCGCATCTGGAGAAGGGACCCCTGCACCCTCAGTGTTCCCCTCATCCCTTGTGGGACAGGGACCACCCGGGCCGGATGTGCTGAGAGGAGCCAGACCCAGGCTCCAGGCTTCGGTTCTGGTTGCAGGTCCCCCCTCCCTGCTCTGCGGGGCTCTCAGGGCAGGGTGCTGTGGCCAGATGTCCAGGCCTAAGGGACCATCAAGGGGCTGCAGGCGCTTGGCAGGGCTCAGCCTGAAGAGGTCTGAGGGCTTCGGACCCCGAGATCCAGAGAGATCCAACCCCCTCTCGAGGCCAGCCACAGTTCCTTGTCGGGACCTTCCTGGCAGCAAGAATGGACTATGGGAAGTAGTCTGGGCTTCTCAGAGATGAAACACATGTGCATGGTTCTTCGATGTGCGCCGTGACTCTGTGTCATTTGCTGACTGAACCTTTTTGGTCCGGGGACAATTATTTGGGCCGTTTACCATCTGAGCGCCAAGGGGACGGATGGATCCTGAGGGCTGAGTTCCCAGCAGCCTCAGCCTGGAGAAGAGGCCTGTGTCCCCATGCCCGCCCTCACCACCACGACCTCGGGGCCCCTGTCCTTCCGATGTGAAGAGCGGTTGTCGCCCCCGAGCCTCCACCCCTGCTGGGGGTCACCTTTTTCTAACCATTTGATGAATCTGGTCTTTGCTTCTCCAGCCACCGTCCCCCAGTCAAGGTGCTGGACCAGCCATGGGTTTGGTAGAGTCTTTGCAGGTGGCCCCGGAAGTGGGGTCAACCCCCGGGTGGCCACAGAGGGAAGCGCGGGTCAGCGTGCGCCCCAGGCGCCGGATTCCTGCTTGCCCTCCGGCCGGGCTGTGGGAGTTCTGTCCCGAGTGCTGCCCGTCCGGAGCGCAAGCCCACGCCGCAATCCCGACGCGCTTCTGTGTGGAATAATGCACACGGTTCTGTCACGAAGGCCCCTCTGGACGGACCTGACTTTACTGGACATGAAATAAGAAAAGACTTGAAAGCATTCTTTTTTTTAAATGAAAGAACACTGTCTAGATACTGCACCCTTGGAAGGAGGACCAAGAGGCCCATTCCTCGTTACACCGATTGTTCAGTTCTTCCGTCTGTCATTGATCTATGCGGCGCGGAAATAGGGAGCGCGTGCATGACATAGAGGCTGCGGAGCTGTGCGCGAGGGAGAAGCAGCCGCTCGGTGGTTCCCCTTATCTGCATTTGCAGGTCGGCCAGATCCATCAAGACGGGGGGCAGCCCAGCTCCGGGGTCCCCGTCCCGGGGACTGGTGGGCAGATGGGACACCGTGCACCATGTAGTCAAATGCAGCCCAGTTCCATTTAGAAATTCCTATTGTGGGGCAGGGGCAAAGTATCTATAATAATTTTAAGGACATTTCCCAAATGTTTATTTAGATAAAAGATGGGTAACAGTAAAGCTCCAGAACCTGCAGCCTGATAACTGGGTTTTATTAATGGCCTGCCATGCGCGAGGGCTGGATAATTAAAGTTTTTCCCCCCAAAGGAAGAAAGTGGACAAATTTATTTGATGGTTTGATAACCAGGGACACTGGTTGAAAACTATTGATATAATCGGAGCTCATTCGATTTGCTGCAGACAGCCGCTCCTATCAGCTAATTTCACCTGTGCATACTTAATTATCCCCTGAATGCATATGGGTGAGCCATTAATAAAATTTGACTATGTCATAGTCTCTTTGTCGGGCACGCGAGCCTTCTATCTCCTGCATCTCCTTCGCCTCTCCTCCCCCACCTTTTTTTCTTTTAAAAAATTCCTTTCCAGTCTTTCTTAAACACACACACACACACACACACACACACACATGCACCCAGAGCCAGGAAGACAGATGTGGGCTGTGCTTCTGCAGCACAACGCGGGCGGGCAGGCGGGTGCCAGCAGGGGCCCAGGCTGACTGTCTGGGACGTGGGCGGGGGACTTCTGCGAGTCCAGCGGGGCGGCGGGGGCCCCTCACTGCCCAGCTTGGGGGCAGGCTGCTTCCTGCTGCCACAGGGCTCCCCCCAAGAAGCAGAGGGACGCTGTCACCCCCGGATGCACCTGAGCGTGGAGAGGTCCAGTGGTATCTTCGTCGGGTCACGGCCTTCAGCAAGTCAATTAATATCTCTGACTTCCCATTTTCTCAGATGTAAAATGAGGTTGATAGTACCAACTTCCAGGGAACGTGTGGGCTTTAAATGCCACAGCTGCAGCAGGCACCTTGCAAGATACCCCCAGAGAAGGGCGGGCCAGAGGCCAGGCAAGGACAGCAGGACCCCTCACTGAGCCCCCGGGTCCAGGCTCCACCCTGTGTGGACCTGGTTGCCTGTCCCCCTCCAGCACACCAGATGTTCCTGAGCCCCCAGCCCTGCTGCCAGCTGGGCAAGTGGCGGCGCTGGCTCCCCGGGCCAGCTGGACGGCGCTGCCCCAGGGTCAGCACTGACGCTGCCTCACTTGCCCTTTGCCTGGGCGCTGCACAGCTGCCGCTGGGACTCCTTCCTGCCCAAGCCCTGCAGCAGTCCTGCCATTCGTGTGTCCCCTCTGTGTCCTCCGATCCAGGTAGAGTCCCCTCCTCCTGGCCCCTGACCCTCCTCCTGCCAGTCCGCACCCAGCAGCTGTGGGGATGTCGGTAAAGCAACCCCAGAGCCCGTCGCTCACTTGCTGAACTCTCCAGGGGCTCCCGCAGCACCTGGGACAAAATCCACGCTCCTGGTCCTGGCCCACCGGGTCTCCCAGACCTGCAGCCCTGCTGCCCCATCCCCCCCGCCCCGCCCCCGCTTGCTTGATCCGTGGCCCTTGACAGCCCCGGGGCCTTTGCTTGGCCACTGCCTGGTGTGTGTCCTGCCCGGCCCAGTGTCCCTGACTTCCACCCGCACAGGTCCCCCTGCTCTCTGCGAGGAGGGACCCCCAGCTCCCCTCACCACTGCCCACCACACTTTAGTTTCCTCACACGCTTCTTACTCCCAACGCTTTCTCCCCGCGTCCTGCAGGGTCTGCGTGTGTCTGCGCCCTGGGGCGAGCAGGAGCCTGTGAGCCCGGCTCACTGGTGTCCCCCGTGGAGTTGGGCCCCCACAGGCTCACAGGGACATCTTACTCCTGACCCCAGGGGTGGAGTCTGCACAGCCTGCCCGGCTGACCTGAGTGAAATGATCCCAGATGCCCGGGTCCGTCTGCAACAGAGCACTAGGCTTGCTGCCCCCCGACGTGGGCCTGCGTGGGGGAGTCCCGCACACGTGCTCCCGCAGGGGTCCTGGCAGCCCTGGCAGGTCCCACGAAAGGCAATGGTTGTGGGGGGCGGGAGTGGGGGATGGGTTGGCCTGTTTTGAGGTTCCCGACCGTGGGCTAAGCACACGAGGCTCCCTGAAGCACACGTTCCTGAAGAGTGATGTTCTCCGAGTGAACCTGGGGCACCCACCGCCATCTGGGGTCCTGGTGCTAGAGGTGAGGGGCTGTGGGCTCTGGGGCCGTGGACTTGCGGGCAAGGGCCCTGGAAACAGCAGCAGTGGTTCTGGGGACGCTGGGGCTGGGGACTCTGGAGGGGGGCCCTGGCACAGGAGGCTGCCTGGGAAGAAAGTCGACAGGCACCTCCGGTGCTGCAGGCTTGGTGGGAGTCATGCCACTGGCCACGGCTAGCTCTCTGGTGGGGGTGGGGACACGGGAGCAGGAGGGTCTGGAGCCCCTGTGATCAGGCCAGTGGCGGAATTGTACGTCTGGGGGAACTGACCTGCCCAGAACGAGGCCTTTCAGCTCCTCACACAAAGGGCCAGAGTCAACCGTGGACCAACCCCCGGGGGACCTGGGGCGTGGCTGGGACCAGAACTCAGGGGGTCTCTGTAGGTATAGCCCCTGGTCAAGAAGGTTGTGAAGGCCATGCCTGGTCTTAACTCGTGGGGGCTGCGCTGGCTGGGCCATCACGGAAGGCTGCGTGGTGCCCCAGCCGGGCAGGGGGCAGAGCTGGGTATGGCTGTGTTTGCTGCTGAGCCCCATTATCACAGAGATGTGGTGGGGGCCCCCTTTAGTCAGGGCTGTGCTGGACCGTCCCTGGAGCGGGTATGAACCGAGTGCTCCGTCAGATACCTGCTGGCCCTCCCCTGGTTGGCCCCTTGGTTCACAAACTCCGTCTAATGAGAAAGGGGGTAAAATCTAGTCGAGGGAGGGGCTGGGTCTGGAGCCCAAGAAGGCTTGTTGCTGTGATGGAGGCTGTGGTGGCAGGAACACGGGTGAGGGCCCGAGTCCTCAGGCCGTCGACGAGCCCAGAAGGGTACTGGCGTCCAGGGCCGCTCTGAGTGCACAGTGGAGGTGTCCCATATCATAAACAGGCGGCCGCGAGGCCCCTGCCGGGAAGCTTACAGGACGCACGGAGACGAGCCGGCGCCCTCAGCCCCACCACTGGCCATGCGAGATGTTATGGTCACCTCTTCAAGGCTGGGAGTTTTCGTTCTCTGCGTGAAGAACGGAGCCTCGGCCTGTAGTCTGTGCCCTCACGTCCACGCCAGGCCCATGTGCGCCACCGTGCCCACCACTCCCGGCTCATCTCTGCCGCGCGGCACCTGCTGCGTGTCAGGTGCATTTCCAGGCACTGGGGCCTTGGAGGTGAGCAGAGCACGGCTCCTCTCCTCAGGGTGAAATACAATAAATCACAACAGGGCAGTGTCCGAAGCGATCGCTGTGTAGCAAACCGCCCATGTCCAGTGGTTCCAAATGACCACCACAGTTACCCAGTGCCAGTGGGGTGGTGGAACAGGGGTCCGGCATGCAGACCCCCCCAGCAACAAGGTGGCCGCTGTCTGTGGACAGAAGTGCCTTCGAGGGTAGGGAACCCCAGCTCCACACCGAGGAGGGCCATTTTGAGAAGGTATGTGTTCAGATGGTGGTCCCAGGCACAAACTTTGAAACAGCCCCAACCGCGTTGGAGATCAGCTACAGCCCCACTGACCAGCCCTGATGTGTGCCATCTGTCAGGACCCTGGGGTAGTCGCACTGTCCGCCTCCAGGGCTGGCCTGAAGGGCTGTCCGGATGCTGAGTCATGAAGCAGCCATGAGCCTGGCTCCAGATCCTCCTGGTGACAGCCCAGGGGCCGTCCTGCTCACCCAGGGACCTGTCGGGGGCCGTTCCCATCCGTGGCCCCCACGGCAGTCCCATAGACCTCAGCTTCGCTGCAGGTTTTCTACATTGTGGTCCGAAAGCAATCCTGCCTGCCAGGGCCATGACAGGAGCCCTTCAAGGGACCAGCTGGGAGCCTCTCCACGCACATGCGTGGTCACACGCCTGCTGTTTGCAGACCAGCCTTAAGATCGAAGGGGACCCTTGTCCCAGCAACAGCTCTGATGCCCAAGGACCGGAGGGCAGTTCGGTTCACCCTCAGACAAGACCGAATCCCTAGTCCCTGGGAACAGACACAGAAGAGGAGCTCTTACAAATGACGCCAAAGACACACGAAGGAGCAGAAGAGAACAATTATACGCAATGAATCGAGTGACCTAAAGGAAATGAATAAGTTCCCGGAAACACAGAACCTACCGAGACTGGACCAGAAAGGAACAGAAAGTCTGGGTGAGTGACGGCCACGGCGAGGGGAGCAGTGATCAAAAACCCGGGACTGGATGTCTTCCGGGTCAGTTCCACCGAACGACTGAAGAAGAGTTAGTGCCAGTCACCCCCAAATTCCTTGAAATAATCAAAGAGGAGCGACACTTCCAGACTCCTTTCTGAGACCAACCTTCCCTTCATCCCAAAGCCAGAAAAGGACACGACACAAAAAGAGACTTACAGGGCAGTGCCCCCTAACAGATGGAACCGTCCTCCATGGGATGCCGGCGCCAGTCCCGCAGCGTCCTCGGAAGACCGTCCACTGCCCCAGCGGGCTCAGCCGTGCGCATGAAGATGGTTCACCGTGTGTAAACGATCCATGCGAAAGAAGGCATTGGCAGGATGAAATGTTTAAAAAGAGATTTGACAAAATTAAACATTCTTTCATGATAAAAACTCAACAAATTAGGTATAGAAAGAATGAATTTCAATACAATAAATGCCATTACATGACAGCCTCAACTAACATCATCCCAAATGATCGAAAGTTGAGAGCTTTCCTGGGCGCCTGCGGGGCTCAGTGGGTTAAAGCCTCTGCCTTCCGCTCAGGTCGTGATCCCAGGGTCCTGGGATCGGGCCCCGCATTGGGCTCTCTGCTCGGCAGGGAGTCTGCTTCCTCCTCTCTTTCTGTCTGTCTCTCTGCCTACTTGTGATCTCTGTCTGTCAAATAAATTAAAAATCTTTAAAAAAAACCCAATCATGTAAGTTGCAGGACACAAAATGAACACAAAATTGGTTGTTTCTATATAGTGACAACAAAGTGCCTGAATAAGAAATTAAGAAAACGATCCCATTTGCAATAGTGTCAAAACGAATGAAATATTTAGGAAGACGTTTAGCCAAGGATGTGAAAGATGTGAACACTGGAGACTGTATGGCATGGATGAAAACAGCTGAGGACAGGGAGGGAGGGCGATCCCACATTCGTGCACTGGAAGGATTAATAGCGTGGGAATGTCTGTACCAGCCAAAGCATTGCACCTGTCCCTTCAACCCTTATCAAAATTCCTGTGGCATTCTTCACAGGAATAGAAGAAAGTCCTAAAATTTGTACTGAAACTCAGGAGAACCCACATAGCCAAAACAGTCTTGAAAAAGAAGAGTTGGAGACTCCACATTCTTTGTTTCAAACTGTGGCTCACGGTGGGGCTGTGAGCCACGGCCCTCATGGGGCAGGGCTGCCGGATCCCAGAACTGCTGGGGAGCAGTGACTTCCTTCGTGTCCCTCCGTCTTCCAGGGGCATCTCCTCTGGGGGTGCTGGGTGGGATATACAGAGTTTCAGTTAATGAATTTTTTCCAGTGCGAGTGTGTCCCGTGCAATCCTGGGCACAGCCTCATACTGGGAAACCCTTTGCTGACTCTCTGGGAGGCCCGTCTTCTTGCTGTTGTTGGGTGTGTGTTTTGGCTGTGCCTGGCAGTCCTCTCTGGATCACAAGTGGAGACGCCTGTGAGCTTTCTGGGAGCTCCGGGGAGCCGTGCCATGGGAAGTTCAGCAGAGAGGGGCTGAATTTCCCTGAGAGGTGTTTGCGGGATAGGCTGTGGGGCGCTGGGGTCATCCTGGTAGGTGGGGGTCTCCCCACAGGCTGGGACTCAGTCAGCCACCTGAGGGAGCCGCCCTTGTCAGGAGATAGTGGGTCTCAGGAGACCACTGCTGTCATCTTTTCTGGAGGAAATTGAAGCTGGGGACCCACCCACGCTGGCCCCTTCGTCTCCCTCTGGGCCCGAGCGGCCGTCAGCCCAGGCAGACCCCGCACGCCTGCTCCCTGTGGAGAAGCAGGGCAGCCGACAAGGTTTCCGGGGAGCCACCAGAGGGGTTTGGTGACAGTGTCCAGCCTTGGGCCCTCCCGGACTGGGGAGCACAGAGAAGGTCCTCGACCCCACTCCCGGAATGACCTGCTGTTCAGCCAGGGACAGGCCGTCCTCGGCACTGTGGCCCCTCCCCACCGTCTGTCCCAGACAGGACTTGGGCACGCCGCCGCGTCTCTCCTGGTTCTGGGTCCCTCCTGGGCTGACGCTGGGCGGCCGGACCCACTGTATCCTCCTGTGCTCAGCTCCGGGAATCTGTCCTCAGCCTGGAGCCCTGACGCCGTGGAGCTGCTTCCCCCCGACCATCCGGGCCCCGCGATCGGGCTCTTCCGGGCTTGTGAACCACTCGTGTGTTTTTGTAGTCAAGACCTCTGCTGTTCTCAGAACGCTTCCGTGTACACGTTCGCTGTGTCCTTGCTGGCCGGACGCTTTCTCTGATCGCCACGGAGAGAGTCGACAAACAAGCTTCTGACCTAGTCGCTGGCTGGCTACTTCGTCCACCAAGTGTTGTCTGCCAAAGCAGCCACGGGGACTTGTCCACACGGAGGGGAGGGCTCGGGGTGAAGGAAGCCAAGAAGGCCTGTCCCTACGGGTTAAGGACCTGAATTTGTCCAAGGGGCAAGGGGGTGGGCAGACAAGGACAGAGGCCCCAGGCTCCGCAGTAGGACTCCTGCCCACAGGACAGCTCCTGGGTGCCCCAAAGTTCCCTGGGGACACCCTCCCTGGGGACACCCTCCCTGGGGACACTCTCCCTGGGGACCCCCTCCCTGGGGACACTCTCCCTGGGGACACCCTCCCTGGGGACAATGCAGGAAGCGGAACCAGTGGAAACGGGACCAGCTCAGGCCGTAATCTCCTTCCAGGGGCGACGGGAGGGTGAGACCCACCGCCTGGAGAAAGCCAACTCGTGTGAGTGTTGGGGTCTGAACTGTGTCCCCGACATGCCCGTGATGGTTTGTCACTGTTTTGGTTGTGGGGTGTTCGCAGGAGCGATCAGGGAGACGTGGGTGTTCGCAGGAGTGATCAGGGAGATGTGGGGTGTTCGCAGGAGCGATCAGGGAAGAAGCAGTCAGGCTAGAGCCGGCGGGTCCGAATCCAGCGGGTCTGGGGACAGCGTAAGATGGGAAGTTTGGGGACAGGATCCCCGGGAGGTGCCTCGTGACATGGAGGCAGAGGTGGGGTGATGCGTCCCCAAGCTGAGGGACACCAAGGACATAGGCGGCGCTGGGAGCTGGACAGACGCTGGGACCCTGCCTGTCCCTGCGTGCCGACGGCCGTCCGGGTGTGGGAATAGGAGACATGGCCTCACGCAAGGAGGGTCTCCTGGGCCTGCAGAAGAGTCAGATGTGAAGACTGCGCGCTCGCTCCTGAATTCGGGTGGAAGTCTTGTTGCCACTCTTTGGGAAACCCGGAAAGGCCCCGCCAGCACCTGTGGTTCCAGGCTTGGTCCGTGTTCCCCCAGGGGTCTTGCGGACGCCATCCCGGGGAGAGCCCTGCGAGGTGAAGCCCCCAGGGCTGTTCATTAGTCAGTTTGCTGACTCAGGAGACAAAGTCCCCAGCAGGGACCCCCGGCAGGAGGCCTGTGGAGCTGCCCCTCGAGTCGGACACGGTGGGAACAGGGTTTTCCCCAGGAGCAGAGCCCGGTCAGATGAGGTACTCAGGTGGCTCCTGTGCCGTCCCTCCTGCAGGGCCCGACAGCCGTGGACCCTCTCTCAGAGGCTCCAGAGACCCTGTGCCGCCATCACTCGCCCAGGGGGCGCCCACGTGGAGAGCCACTCAGCGAAGGGTCCGGAGCCGGGCTCAGGCTGTCCTTGGAATAACAGCCCCTGGAAAGACGTTGGGCAGTTTGGGGAAGGGGCTGTCCCCTCCGGCCCCTCTCCGCCCCTCGGGCTGCGGCCAGGAGGACGCGTGGAAGCAGCCCCCCAGGCAGCCTCGCTCTACCAGGAGGAAGCCCTCGGGCCAGGAGGGCAGTGGCCAGCCCCTCCCCGGGATTCCCGGCCGGCTGGGCTGCGCAGCAGGGAGGCCCCCTTCGGCGCCCCCCACCCCGCCCCAGCGCACCCTGTGTCTCCGCGGAGTAGAGCCCAGGGAGGCCGGCAGCTGCCTTTCCCGGTGGGGGAGGGGGGCAAGACGGATGTGTGGGAGCCGGTGGCCCGGAGATTGGGATCTCGGCTCCTCACAAGATGTATGAGCCGGCGGCGCTCCTGGCTGTGGCGCGATTCCTCTTGTGGCCCATTAGTGCCGCGTCCGTCCCGGAGCCGTATCTTGCTCTGGGGGTCGGGGAGCATCCATCCTAGCCTGTCCCTGCAGCCCTGGGTGCCGCTCCGACCGCGTGTGAGGACACGGGGCGCGTGGGGTCAGGCTGCGGGGACAGGCCGCTCCCTCCAGGTCCCTGCAGCCCCAGGTCCTGGGCGCAGGGAAGGAGCAGGGCGTCCGGGCAGGTGGGGGCGGGGGCCTTGAAGGGGAAGCGTGGCCGAGCCACACGGCCAGGGGAGGACAGTCACTCCGACGCCATGGCTCCTCGGGCCATGGGCCGGGAAGAACGCGGCAGTTTCTCTCCGTGTTAGGAAGCCGGCAGCCTCCCCCACCGCCCTGCTTCTGACCCCACAGGGCTTCTCCTCCGGCCCTTGTCTCTCCTTCTCTGGGTCTCTGAAGACACCATCATTGGCTCTAGGGCCCTCCCTAAAGCAGGATAATCTCATTTCTAAATTGTAACCTTAGTGACACCAGGAAAGACCCTATTTCCCAATGTCGCTGGGGGTTAGCCCTCGAACATGTTTCTGGGGACATGTTCGGGCAATGCGGTGCCTCAGGGACCTCAGCAGGGGTTCCTGTGGGCGTGAGGCCGGCACCTCTGGGAGGAGGGCGACAGGTTGCACCCCGACAAAACCTTGCAAGTGCAGGGCTGAAGCTGGGCGCACGCCCTGGGGAGGCTCCCGCGCCTCATCCTGCCCGTCAGCCCCTCTGGCACCGAGGGCCCTTCTTGTCCCTGACACGGGACCACACCAGTGCTGCCCCTCCCGTCCCGGGCATTGGCGTCCTCTCTGGGAGGGGCACCCAGAGACCTCTGGACCCCCAGTATTTCCAGTCAGCCACCCGCTCAGGCGCCCTGGCCGGGGAGCCCCTCCTGGTCCCACCGTTGCACCCGCCGCGGGACTACCGTCCTGGCCACTCGGGTCCCCCGGCCGTCGGGGTTTGCAGCTCTGGGTGTCCAAGCTAATGCTGCTCATTTGTCTCACTGTCTGTCCATCTGTCCGGAGACACCGTGGGCTCCCCAGAGCATCACCCTTGAGGCGCGGGAGCCTCTGCCTGCCATGGTGGGGGCCTGGAGGCCCCACGGACACCGTGGGTGACCGCTCATTTTCTGGAGCACACCTGTAGCTCTACATCCGAGGCTGGCGTCCTGTGACGTCCCTGCTAAGTGGCGTCTGCTTGTCTGCAGGGAAGAACAGGGACGGTCCCCTGCTCCGCCGTTTCCTTCCGCAGAGGGACAGGGGACATGACGGGGAGTCTGCCGGGCACATACGTGGCCACACTGAGCTGTAGCCTCTGCCGCGGGGAGGGTGAGGTACGGGTCTGAGCGCAGGGAGGCCGCATGCAGGGAGGCGGCGAGGGGCTGCCCCGGTGTCCGCACCAGGATGCCCTGCGGTCTCCGTCACCCTGGAGACGCCGGCCTTGCGTCCACTTCCGCAGCTCTGTGCTTCCTGCCCACCAGCTCAGCTAAGCGCACGCGTCCTCGCTTCAGAGTCAGCCCGACCTCCTGGAGGCGGCGGTCACTTGTGCGGGGCCTCTCATGTGGGTCCCGCGCTCCGTGATTGGGACGTCTGTGCAGAAGATTTCTGCTTCTGGAAGGTTTTGTGCAGAGGTGGCGAGGGGAGGTGGGGGTCCTCCGAGAAGCCACGGGAGACCGCCGCGGGGTCTGCTGGCTCTCTCCCCGTGCCACCAGCCGCCCTTGGACAGGCCACGTGTCAGGGACAAGAGGGCAGCCCCAGGCGACAGCTGTGAGGCGCTGAGGCCGCAGTCCATCTGGCGCGCGTCTGTGGACCCCTCTGGCCGCCGTGGCCCCAGCCTGGAAGCGGGTCCTGCCTGCAGAAACCTTCCAACCGCGCCTCCTGCGGCTGGCGGGGACCATGGGCTGTGGGACCCGGCGAGGCCACGCTGCTTCCCAAGCCACAGAAGACGCAGCCTGTTGAAAGCTTGTCGTGCAGCCACGGGGAACGGACGTTCTATTCGGCAGGCCTGGGGCCTCCATCCTGTCCGAGGGGTCCCGAAGGTCACGGCACTTTGTGTGTGGACTTCCAGCCCAGCTCACATGCAGGACACTCCCAGCCCCACAGGGGAATGTGCTGGGCAGTCCATGAAGTTTCGCGGGGTGGATACAAATCGTGGTCCTGTGGCCTGTGTGCTCGAGGGCCCGGGACCAGTGGGAGCCACCTCGGTGTGCACGGCGGGCCTTTCGGAGCCCTGTTTCCCGTCGCCCACCCGGTGGGCGGCCTGGCTGCTCTCGGAGCATGAGAAGCCTATCCTCACTCCCTTTGCTGGTCTCTGCGGTGAGGACCCCGTCCCAGACGGGGAGCATGCGTGAGGCCCTCCCTGCACACGCATGCGCGGGTGGGTCCCTGTCCCCGGGAGAGTGCAGACAGCCACTGTCAGATAAGGAGGGATGGACAGTGTGACCGGACAGAGTGGCCCAGCTCCCAGCAGGCCGCCTGTGACCACACGCATGATTCACACACATGTACACGCTTCACACACGCACGCACACACCTCACTGACTCACGTGCTTCTCGCGTGCACCGTTCACGCATGGTTCACACTTGCGACACTCACCTCCGTGCCGCAGCCCGATGGCCCTTCTGCACACCCCGCTCCCCTTTCCTGTCCCTACGGTCCTGGCGTCTGGAGGCCTCACAAATCCGGTCTATTGCTCTCGTCTGGAGAAAAGCTGGGCCGTTTTGTGACACTCTGCCTCCTCCTGGCCTCTTCCTGTAGGCGGCTGGCTGGGGACATGCAGACAGCCCCGTGCTGGGAGGGGGGCGGGCGTGGGGACCGGGAAGCGTCGGAGCCAGGCATCCGAGCGAGGGCGGATTGGGCCTTGGCGTCTTTCCGACCAAATCTTTGCGTCTGTCAGTGTCCCTGACACCAGGTTCCGGGGAGCCACGACCTTAGGGGCAGGGTTCCGCCCCGGCTGCCTGCCTTCTGCTTGGCTCCAGTGTCCACACCCTCTGTCCACAGGCTCCCAGGGCAGGGCCCCAGGGCCCCCTCCTCGGCCATCGCCCGTGGGTGGCTTGGCCAGAGCAGTTGTGCGCAGCGAGGCGGCAGGTGGCCCGCGGACAGCTTCAGGGGCCTGCAAGGCGCAGGTGACACAGAGTCAGCAGTGGGCTGGGACCTCCAGGTCCGCCCTTGCCCCGTGTGTGTCCTGGCTGCTGACCGCACGGACGGCCCCCGTGGGGCTCCCGCTTCTCCTGGAAGCTCACCCCCCACCCCGACCTGGCGTTCCCGTGCGAGGACGCTCAGCCTGGCACGGCTGGGAGGGGCAGAACTCACTTTGTGTTCAATAAAAGACGACACAAGCGATCGTTAGAGTCACCGCGTCAGATCTGATGTGTCTCCGTGAGCAGGAGCCGGGCCCTTTAGGAGCGCCTACAATCTGCTTTGTCTTACTGGGAACAATATTTTCCCCAAAGACCCCGATGCGAGGGCCGTCACAGCGTCATTCATATTGCATAGGTCTGGAAGCGTTGGGCACAGGACGAGCGCGGGCTTGAGTGCCGTCCTTCTCTGCTGCGAGCGCGGCTTGTATTAGTCATGCGGGTCCCCAGGCCCCCGGCCCGACGCTCGCTCGCTCGGGACGATGAGGCTCTGCGGTTACGGCCCAGGAGAGTCGCTGCTCGGGCCGAGGGCACATGGCTTCGCGGCGCCAGGGCAGGATGGGGAGCAGCCAGCTCGCGGCCTCCTTTCACAGCCCGCGCTCGTCGCCGGTCGGCACCCTGTGCCCGTTCTTGTCGGGGCCCGCAGGAGGGATGGACAGCAGGCGGCCAGAGCCGTGCCCGCGCGTCAGCAGCGTGGGGATGACTTACTTGCACTTGGAACCTGCAGGAGAAGGTGGACGTGCCCCCCAGACTGACAGGCACTTCACAGTGACGGAGATTTGGGGGAAAACAGGCCCACAGCAGCGGGGAGCACCCCGGAGAGGCAGGGAGCCGCCACAGACGCTCTGCGGCCTGACCAGCAGGACAGGGAAGGAGGGATGCGCTGCTGGGGGGTGGTCCTGGGCGGACGCGGGAGCAGGAGAGGCAGCTGTGCAACCCTCTGGGAGTGAAGCGGGGAGCTGGGGCTTGGGAGCCACCCCATGCCCTGCACCAGTACCCCCTCCAGCAGATGAGTTCTAGGTCCCGCCCTGCCCTTTGCCTCCCCTGGCCCCTGCCTGGGCAGGAGTGGCTACCACCAAAGCTGGGGACAAAGCCTCCCCCAGCAGAGGCCGGCAGCCCCACGGGCCTGGTTCCAGGGTGCAGGGCGCACGCTCCCAAAGCCCCACAAAACAGGGTCACTTCCTGCGCCGTGTCCCCAAGGGATCCAGGCCCAAGGTGCAGTTGTGCTCACTTGGCGGGCGGTGACAAGGAGCACAGAGATCAGGAGCAGCCTGGGGAGGAGGCAGCAAGTCCTGTTCGACCGCAGGCTCCAGAATCGTTTGTGTTTTGTACAAAGAATAAAATTAAAGCAAAGAGAGGAAAATGCAATCTGAAAATTGAAAACAAGCTAAAACAAAAGAACCTAATTATGTATCAAGTTGGTGACCAGACCCCAGGGAGAAAAGCCTTATTTCAAGTGACTTGAGAACAAGGCTTGTTCTCTGTGGGAAACACTGTAAGGAGGGATCTTAGGGGAAGAGCCAGAAAGGCCAGCCAGACCCTTCAGAAATGGGGGAGAGGATCTGAGAAGAGCTGGAGGGGGGACAGGGACAATGGAGGTGGGGTGGGAGGGCAGGGGGAGGGAGGAGAGGGAGGGAGAGAATGAGGAGAGGGAGGAAGGGGAGGGAGGGGAGGCTAATTGGAGGGAAGGAGAGGGAAGGGGAAGGAGGGAGAGGGAGGAAGAAAGAGGAAAAGGGGGGAAGGGGAAGGGAGGGGTGCGGAGGGGAATGAGGAAGGGAGGGAAGGTGGAAAAGGAGAAAGGCAAGGGGCAGGAGCGGGGAGGGGAAGAGGAGGGGGAAGGGGAAAAGGAGGGGAGGGGGAAATGAGGAAGGGAGAAGGGAGGAAGGGGGAAGGGGGAAGGGGGAAGGGGAGAGGAGGGAGGGAAAGAGAAGGGGAGAGAGGGGAGGGAGGGAAAGGAAATGAGGAAGGGAAGGGAGGAGGAGGGGGAAGTGGAAGGGAAAGGAGAGGAGAGTAAGGAGGGATGAGGAGGGAAGGGAGGGAGGGAAATGGAGCTGGAGAGAAGCAGGAGATGGGGGTGTGCTTCCAGGAGGCTCCAAGTCTCAGCTCAATGTGGCCCTGGTGGTGCTTGGTTCTGCCTCTCCACACCCTCCCCTCCCTGGAGCTGCTGCCTTCCACCCCTGCCTGGGTGGCCCGAGGACACTGGAGGCCGTGAGGGGCCTCATGGGTGGAGAGCAGCGGGCCAGAGGGAGGAAGGGAAGGAGCTCCCGGGGAGGGCGTCCAGGGTCAGGTTCCTTCAGGGGCCTCTTTGGGGGCCTGGCACGCTGCGGTCAGCGGGGGCTCCGGTTGTCCCGCAGGCCATGGCGCAGTGGGGCCGTTCCTACCTCAGAACCCAGAGGGACCCCAGTACCCGTGGAGGCTGGGCCGTGGCAGGTATCAGGCCCAGACCCCTCTGTGTGTGAGCTTGGGGCTTACAAAGAGGGGAGCTGCAAGCCTGAGAGGGGGGCAGGGGCGGGGGGAGAAGCCAGGGCCGGAGCTTTCCGTGTTTCGATGCAACATCGGCATCTTGTACACATTTACCGGAATTCTGCCAAAGCGGTCACCATCCAGCCACTGAAAACGGAGAGTTGCTCACGCTGGAGTTTTACCGTGTCGAGTCCTGGGCACGGCCAGCCCACAGCCCGTCTCAGGTGACCGCCGCACGCTGACCGGGACCCGACTCGGACGGGATGAAAGCCGGGAAATGCAGAAACAACGCCAGGTGTCCTGCCCCCAGCGGGCGGCCCGTGGCCCCGTCCAGAGGCTCCGGTGTGGACATGGGTGGAGTCTGTTCTGTAAAGCCGCCCAGTTGAGGGGAAATGTAGGGGACAGAGGAGTGTGGCGGGAAACAGGTCACCAGGATCCCATCCGCTGGAAGGACCCGAGTGCTGATGGTCGCCGTTTCTGGGGTGGGTGGCTGGTCAGCAGGGGAGGCAGCAGATTTGGGGAGAAAGGCCCTGCTGCGCTTGGCTGTGGGGTCACCCGGTGAGGCTACTCTAGGTCCCATTGTGGCTGAATGCTCTCTGACACCTGGAGACGCGTGATGAGGTCTCCGGAAGCTTCTGCTGGGTGGGAAGGGGAGGGGGCCCCACGCCCAGGTGCACAGGGGCACATGGGGTTCCTGTGGACAGGGGTTGCCATGGCGCTGGGCCCCGGTGGGAAATCGGGCCATGTCTCCTCAGAGGCTTCTGGCTTCTCTTCCTGCGGTGCGGTCCTCGGCGTGGCCACTCCCTGGGCCTGCTCCGCCGCTGTCATGGGTCACGCCAGACTCTAGCACAGGTGCGCACATCACACACACAACCCCCACGTCCCACCACGTTCCTGCTGCCCTCTGCCACGGACCCCTGTGCCCCCATGCCCCACGGCCCTGCTGCCCCCGCACCCATGGTTTGGTCCCAACTCAAGTCACTGTCCCCGCAGACCAAGGACTGCCTTTTCCTGGAGAGAAAAGTCTCTGCTTTAGGCTTGGAGGCTGCACCGTTCCGGCCCAGCCGTCTTAACCGTGCCAATGGGCTTCTCACTCCGTTTAATTTTTCTTTTGTTTCGTTTTATTCCGTGTTTTAGTGACCCGTGCAGCGTGTGCTCATCGTAGCAAGGCGAACGCGTGGTGAACGGTGAGCGGTCCCTCCCCACCTGCGGAGGCGTCCCCCTGAGGGACGATGCAAGACACTGGGTTAGTGTCTGTCTGCGTGTCTCTGCCCTGGAGTGGACGTGCACAATTTAAACGACACGAGGAGCCTTTTCAGTCTTGTTAGTTTTAGACAAACCGAGCCCCAACCCGTGCGGCTCCCGAGAGTTCTCTCCGGGGGCACGTGGCCGGCATGTGGCCGGGCTCCAGAGCCGGACAGGCCTGACGGCTCCCACGCGAGGACGCTGCTGCGCTCGCCGCAAACACGGCAGCCGGGGGCCGACCTGCAGCGGGGATCTGCTGCTCCGTGGACGGCCGCCCCGTCGGCCCTCGCAGCGCGGGCAGCGCCTCCGTCCTCACCCACACCCTGCGTGGCTGCGGCCACGTCAGAGGCAGCGTCTCTGCGGGGATGTCGCTCCCGCGGACTACGCTTCCTCTCGAGAGCAGTTCGGCTTCGCGCCTCTGCTGGAGCCGCGTCGGGCACCGGCCCCGTGCCCCCAGCACCAGGCGGGCCGTTCGGCAGATGCACAGAGTGGGTCCCGGGGGGTTGTCTCTGCCCCCACACCGTGCACTCCCCCGACCACCAGTGAGGCCAGCGCCCTTCAGCCGCCCTTCGCTCTGGGCACACGCCCCCGGCCCGCAGCATCACTCGTCTTTTTCTGACAAGGAGGGAGGAGGGCTTGTACGTGAGGGACACTGACCCTCTCCGAGTCACGTGGTCAGCAAGCGCCCCTCCGGTCCCCTCACGACCCGCGTTTCTGCAGTGTGGCCATGCTGTGCACAAACGCGGCTCCCAGTGAAGCAGGAGGGAGCGTGTTCCTGTAAGGGTCGGGTCCTAGGAAAAGCTCTTCCCAACTTCTAGCTTATAAGAAATTATCATCCCACGTCCCTCTAACGGTTCGTTGTCCGAACCGCCATCTCATCTCTCGTGGTCTGGGTGCCGGATGACGCTCATTCTGTCCCCGGGGAGAGCTCAGGGGGTCGCGGACGCTCAGGGGCACCTGCCAGGCCGGCCTCACCCCCCAGGTGTCAGCGCACGCCAGCTTCCTCCGAGGTCCAGACCCTCGTCCACATCAAACGGGCAGATGCGCATCCACCATCCGGCCCCCTGCAGGCTTGCAAATGCCAGCAGCAGCCCTCAGAACGCAGCACCGCGGCAGTGCCGGGGCCGGGGACGCGGGGCTCATTCCGTCAAGAGCGGAGCCGCTCCCGGCGAGGGAAGATGAGACGGCGGGAGGGCTGGAACCAGCCGCCGCAGAGGGAAGGTCCCTCGTGGGAGGTCCTTCATGCGGCCCCAGGCTGTGTCCTCACAGGAGCCAAGGGAAGGGACGACTGCTCAGAGCAGTGAGGACGTGGGGGCTCCTCGAGAGGCCACCGGGAGAAGCGGTGGCAGGAAGGAGGTGTGGCGTCTCCAAACCTTTGCTAGACACTCAGCAACCAGACCAGAACGTCTGCATGGGAGGGGCGGCCGCTCCAGGGGAGGCAGAGCCCAGTGTTGTGACAGAGTGGCCGCCTGGCCTTAGCTCAGTGGCCCCTGGATGGAGCCCGTGAGTGCCCTGTCCCGTCGTCCTGCTCAGGCCCCACAGCCCTCAGTGTAGACAGATCCTGGTAGCGCTGTGTACCCCAAGTCAGCTGCTGTTGCTAACGGATGTGGTGCCCTCTGACACGCAGCCACGGTGTGAAGACCCCAGGCCCTCGCTCCGTGATTACAGAATAGTCAGAACCCATTTATACTCAAAAAGGAATTTGGCTCATGGTACTGCACAAATGTTCACACACGCTCAGTGTAGGCACGGGCCTACGGACATGCACACGGTACACACGTGCGCACACACAAGGTGGACACATGCACACACACGGAGTGGACACGTGCGCACACACAGCGCACACACACAGTGCATGCACATGCATAAGCACAAACAAGCGCAGATGCGCACGTGCACACGTGTTCACACGTACACTCCGTGTACACGTACGCACAGGCACAGCCACACAGTGGACACACAGGGACACAGAACCAGAGGAATGCGCAGAGCTGTCAGCAGCTCACTTCTGAGGAGTCCTGCAATTCGCTGAAAGCCTTAAGACGTCTCTCACTTGTGATGGGATAAACTTTTATGTCATTTGAATTTCATGCTGGGAAATAAGAGAATCGAGTGGTCATTTTAAACCGAGAACGCTATTCCTCTGGCCGGAGCTGGCAGATGCACGGAAACGCCCGCCTGTGTTTCCCGACCTGCACGCCCGTGCCCCACGTCCAGAAGGCAACCACGGAAGCGGGGTCCTCCCCCGGAACCTCGGAGGTCAGCTGCCGCCCGAGGGTCCACGCACCCCCCCATGTTAGAATCTGGAGGCGCGTCTTTCCTGCGTGTGGGCCTGGGGAACCCCCGTTGCCAGGGAGTGTCCCAGCTCCCGTGTGCAGATGCCACCAGCCGGGGGGGACTCCAAGCCCTGCCCGCCCTGTGCCCGCGGAGTGTGTCCTTCAGCCACATGCAGAGCAACGTGGCCGCCCGCGGCGGCACAGGCTGCCGCGGAAGGAGGGATTACAATCATAGCCTTTCCTCCAGTCTGGGTTCTCAAGGACTCCTGGGTTGGCTGGAGTGTGTGTGTGTGTGTGTGTGTGTGTGTGCGCGCGCACGAGTGTCTGTACGTGTGGGGGTGAGTGTGGGCCAGTGTGCTTGAGTGTGGGAGTGCGTGTGAGTGTGCACATGTGTGCTGACACACGTTTCCTCTCACTAGGGGTCTCCTCCTGATTCTCAGGAAAGTCTGCAGGGAGAGCTTGGAAAGCCCCGTGAGGGCTGTTTTCGGGATGCAGGACCCGACCTCGATGGCCGTGACCAGGAGAGGCCTGAGTCTGGCACTGCCAGTGCCCCAGGGCATGTGGGGTGTGTAGCGTGGCCTCGACATGCCTTCACCCTCACGGCCTGTGGGGCTCAGGCGGGCACTGCGACAAGGGCCTCGTGCGCCGGGGTTGGGGAATCCCAGCCTGATGCTGTAGACGCTGTTTCCTGGAGCTCGGCGTGTGCTCTCAGGCCCCTGGGAGAGCTTGCTGACCCCTCGGGGCTCCCGCCCTGGCCTTCTGCCCTCACCCCGACCCTGACCAAGGCCTTGTGTGGAGATCAGGAAGCTTCTGCAAAGAAAAGTGGTTTTACACTGGTCTGTATAAGGAGAGTTACACAATACACATTTAATTATTCTAAGAAAGCGGAAAAGCCCACCTTCTTGACGCTCTGACAGCACCAGTAGGCCGTTCTAATGATGGTGTGTTTATTTTGCGAACTGTAACATCTTACTGAAAAGTATTAAAAATTAATACCAAGTTCAAGTCTGCAAATGTGGTCCGGAAGTCTGCCTTACTAGAGCTCATGAGAGTGTCGGTCGTCTCCAAACACAGTTTTCACCCGGAGACGAACGGAGGGCTAACTCTTTACAAAGTGTTCTTCCAGTTGAAAAAAAGTCCCTTCTCATATGGGGTTTGGCAACAGAGCAAACTGAGATCCCATCCAAAGGCAGTGTTCGCTCGGTTCCCAAATGAGAAGCCTGCAGAGCCCATGGGACCGGGTGCCTGAGCGAAAGCCACGCTGGGTTTAGCTTAGGAGGCGAGAAACCTGATCCGCTGCGTTTAACCCTCAGTGACCCCGCGCAGGTGGATGTGAGCCCGGCCCCACTCTGAAGGGGCCACAGCCCTCAGACTTCGCCCACCCAAAATCCTACCATCGCGGACCACGCCGGCGGTTTGGGGAGAGCATGAATTCTCAGTGAAAGTGACTTCGTGTGGGAACGTTCTGGACTGACGTCACCCCACAGGGTGGCTGCTGGGTGACAGGGTCTGGAGGAGGGTCCTGCTGCGGCCTGGGAGGGCCCGTTCCCGTGCCATCAGAAGGACCCCGAGCCCCTCTGGGAGCAGGCTCGGAGCTCACAAAGTCATTTTCCCGGTTCTGTTGGTGGTTCGGTCCTTTTGCCAAGTGTGCGAAAGCTGGCCTCTCCCCAGGGGGCCCAGCCCATTCCTTGCGGAGGAAGCCCTTTGTCTAGCAGGAGCAGGGGCCTTGTCACCGCCCGGGGCTCTGCTCTGGCTCCTCTGTGCAGCGGGGTCCCCGTTTGCCATTTGCAAGTCACAGAGGCTTTGGGTGTGCCCTTGGGCCCCTGTCCTCGGAGCCTCCTCTGCAAGCTCTCAAGGCGTAGGATTCACGCAGCACCTTTGTCCCCACTGGCCTTCCCCAGCCAGCGGCTGACCCCTCCGGTTCCGCTGTTTGGACCCTCAGGCAGGCAACCCCAGGGGGAGCCACTTAATCACCAGGACCGCTGCTCAGGGCGTGTCCGGGGGCGCCGCTGCATGTCGCCGTAGGGTCGGCCCAGACCGCCAGCAAGCTCTGCCCAAGGGCACCGGGGAAGGCCCACATCGGGGCACTGCTGGCTGTGAAGACCTTCACCAGGTCCCGGCCTCCCAGGGCTGGGCTGGCGGCAAAGGGAAGGCCCAGCTCTGTTGTCCCTGTGGGGGCCCCATGCAAAGCCCCGGGCTGGATGCCTCACTCTCAGTCTCTTAGGGACGGGGCAGGGACAGGAGGGGCCCCCTCTCACTCCGGCACCGAATGGGCTGTGTGCGGTGCTCGTGCGTGGGGCCTGGCGCAGACTTCCGATGACCAGCCATGGAGATTCGGCAAGTGGCTCTGCTCGGGGCTGGGGGGCTGCGGTCTCGGGACGGGAGACCTGAGCACGCTGAGCCGGGCTTCCTCACTGACAGGCAGCTGTGCCCCGGGTGTGGACGTGGAGCCCGGAGCTGAAATCCCGGCTGTGGCCTCTTGTCTTGGACCGTCGCCTGGTAGGCACTGGGGTGGCAGTAGGTCTCTGGGGGACAGATCACCAGTGACCTGTCCATTCCATCCCGGGCTCCCAGCCTCAGTGCTGGTGCACGGCAGCTCGAGGCCCTCTCCCGTCAGCCTGGGTGGTGTCCGTGACAGTGGCGACCTTCTCCCTGGGCACGCGGCTGCTGAGGCCAGCTGCTCCCGAACGCACAGGGAGCCCACAAACAGCGCCCTGGGCGGTTGTGGGCGCTTCCGAACCCAGCTGCTTCTCGAGAGCCCCAAGGACCCCAGGGACGTCCAAGCGCTACGAGACACGGGGCCGCAGATGAGGCCAAACCCTGGAGCCGGCTCTCGTGGCCGTGGACGGAGAGCACCCCCGGAGCCGCGGTGAGAGTGGGAGAGATGGGGCGGGGGAGCGCTGACCGGGTCCGGGCCCGAGGAGCTGAGCCGGTGCGGGCCGGGACCGCCGGTGTCCATAGATGGCAGTCTTGGTATGCTTCCGGGAAGCTGGGACCCAGAATCGCATTTCTCCTCACTTAGCAGAAAAATATGCTATAAATTTGCCACTACAACAAAATCAATGTGTCTTTTTTACTAGGAATGTCACAGAGCTGATTATTTGTGTCCACGCCACAGCCGCGTGCTGCTCCTCTCAGAACAAACAACGTCCCCCTTCGCCGCAGGAAGACCAAGTGACGGTTGGAAACGAGGCCCAGGGGCTGGAAGGCTCGGCCTCCCGGCCGGCGGGAAGTCACCGCAAAGCAGACGGAGCGGAAGGAAGAGGAGGGGCCTCCCGGGACACACAGGAGGGGCCTGTCCGAGCCCCGGTGCCCCGAGGCCTCTGGGGTCAGCAAGCACGAGCGAGGACCCTCGGCCACGGCAGCATGTCTGCGGGGCACGTGTGTTTACGTGGGGCCCCGACCACGGCTTCCGCCGCGTGGGAGTAGATGGCTGTGGGGGCCGTGGGGCAGCCCTTTGAACGAAAGGCAGCGGGGCCACCCTGCGAGCTGCGTCTTGTAGAGGAAGTTGATGTGCAAGAAAAATTCGTGGGTGACGGGAACATCGGGGATCTGTGAGGCAGTGGGGCTGCGTCTCTGGGGTCCCAGGGCCACCGCCGGAGCCCGCAGGGACAGAGCGACCCCGGTGCCCCCTCCCTGCCTTGTGCTTGGTGGCAGGGACCGGGATGCTCTGGGTGCCACCAAGCCGCGGGCTTCTCCTGCAGGTCGCTTCCTTCCCAGCCACCTTCCTGCCACGCCCCCAGGTCATTGCCACAAACTCATTCACTGGCAAGTCCCGTTCTGCCCCCAGGAAGGAGGGCAGGTGCGATCGTGGGCTGCTTGTTCTGGGCCCTGCGGAGCCCGCCTGCCTGCAGGGCTTGCTGCGTCTCAGCCTCCCGAGAGGCTCCCTGCGGCCCCTCCCTCGGGTACGACCCGACGGAATGACGCATCCACACGTCCTTCCTCCCCTGCAGGCCTGGACTCACATGGTCATCGCCTCTGACCAGAAGTTGGAACCTGGCCGGTTTACAGAACGAAGAATAACTCACGACCGGAACAACCCCGTATGCGCGCACGGGGCTGCTGTTTGCTCTGTGCACACGGGAGGAGGCCACGCAGGGCAGCTCGGTCGGGCTCGGCCCCTGCCCAAGTGTGGTAGACCAGCTCTCTGTGGCCCCGGCCAGGGCGGCCCGGGGACACGCTGCGGGCCGGGGGCGCTGCGGCCGGCGGCCGGCTGAATGAGGACCGCCACACTGCGTCACAGCGCCTGGCTCCAGCTCTCACTTCCCCATCACGCTGCAGTCGGGAAGGTCAACCTGGTGGCCCTCTTCCTCCCGCCCCGGTGGTCTGGAAGCACCCCACAACTAAGTGAGCGGAGTGTCCTGGACACACAGGGGCTGCTTCTCCCCAGCCTGTAGGCCGGTCCGTGTGCTCGCTGCTCTCCGTCTCTCAGCCTTGCCCTTGTCCTGAGTTCTTCATGGTTGCCAACATGGCTGCCCGAGCTCTGGCTGCAGCCCCGTGGCCACACGATGGCCAATTCTATGTGTTGACTTGAGTAGGTCATGGTGCCCATTTGCTGGGTCAAACGTCAGTCTGGGTGTTGCTGCAAAGGTCAGTTTTCAGATGTAATTAGCACCTAAGCCAGTAGACTTTGAGCAAAACAGATTAGTCTTCGTATTGTGGGTGGGCCTCGTCCAATCAGTTGAAGGCCTTGAGAGCAAGACAGGTTTCTTCCGCCTGAGCTTCTCCTGCCAGCCGGCCCTTCACCTTTCGGACTCAAGACGGCCACACCAACTCTTCCCTGAATTTCCAGCTTCTTCTGAAGATTTCAGACCTGAGCCAACTCCTTCAAATCTGTCTCTCTGTGGGCATGTATACAAAAACCAGCAGACACGCTGTCGGTTCCGGTTCTCTGCAGGTGCTGACCAACTCAGCCCAGAAGCCAGCACTGGGCCACGTGGCCAGCCTCTCCACACAGCTGGTCCGGAAACGGGGCGTCTCACCTCTCCTGCTTCCGAGGGGCAGGAAATAGGGCCAGAAGGTCTGCAGTCCCTGCGCCGTGGGACCGCAGCCGACCAGAGTCCCGGTCGTTCTCGCCCCTGCTGGGACACATGTCCAGGAGCACCCCTGCTCGTCATTGTGTCCCGAGAGATCGCAGCTGATGGCCAGAGCCCAGGGTGCTGACCTGCGGGTCTGCCCAGCCTGTGGTCAGTTGTCTGGGCTCAGAGAACTCGGGAAAAACCAACCTCTTCTGTTATTTATTAGTCCCTAAAATTCAATTTCTGCTCAAGGAATGAAGGTTCTGCTCAAGGAATCAAGGAATGAAGCGCAAGGATGAGGTTGACACAATTTCACAATCTTTGTGCTCTCAGAGCTGTTACTTCCTCCCAGGCAGCTGGGTTAGAACAATTTAAAGAAAAAAGAGAAAATTCTCGATTGAATTGAGACTAATAGCTAATTAAATCTGTTACGTTTCTAGGTACGTGATAATTTACTTGTGTGAATTAAAATAAAATGTATAGGTAAGTAGAACACGCAGGGAGAATCCAGCGTGGGATCGCTCGTAACAGGAAATCCCGGGTCTCTGGACGAGGAGAAAACACGGCCTTTTCCAGCCGGACTCCGCGTTCCACGTGCAGAGCTCGGTAATAAAACGGCGAAGAATCCGACGGCCTCTTCGTGTTTCTTCGGAGCAGAAACTCGGCAGCGCGGATTCCAAACCGTTACTTCAGTTCGGAGAAGAAATGATGGAAAAAATCCCTCTGGAGCAGTAGCAGAACCGGTGGAACGAAGTCTGGTGCGGGCGGGAGCCACGTCCAGGCTCGTGGCTCAGGGGCTGCGGGCCGCCCCCCCCGCGCGGACACGCACGCCGCCCCCCTCCCGCGGACGCGCACGCCTCCCCCCCCCGCGGACGCGCACGCCGCCCCTCCGCGGACACGCACGCCGCCCCCCCCCCCCCCCCGCGGACACGCACGCCGCCCCCCCCCCCCCCCCCCGCGGACACGCACGCCGCCCCCCCGCGGACGCGCACGCCGCACCCCCCCCGCGGACGCGCACGCCGCCCCCCCCGCGGACGCGCACGCCGGGGCCCTCACCGAGGCTCCTCCACTGGGGTTTATTTATGCGGAAGCGGAAGTGTCCATCGGCAGCTGCGTAGGCCACGGCGGCCCTCGGCCGTCAGCCACAGGGACTCCCTGCAGCCTTGTGAGGGCCTCGGGGGCGCGAGTCAGGACACAGGGAGGACTACGGACAGGCGGAGACACGTGCGCATTGTCACCGCTTGCGTGGACCTCGTGGGTGTCTCGCAGGTGCTTCCAGTAGCGGCAGGGCCTGGCCTGGCGGGGGTGCGCAGGGGCGGCCGACTTGGGAACGTGGCGTCGGGGTTTCTGCGGCCCAGCCAGGTGGAGGAGGGCGGGCGAGGCAGGCCAGTGAGAAGTCGGACGGGGTGACAGGCTGTGTGCGACTTGGGCAGCGGTGCCCTCGTTTCCAGCCTGGGGCGTGGAGGTGAATCTGGGACCTGCCTGTCTGATGTCCAGCGTCCGCCCAGACGCTCTGGGGGACCGGGAAGCCGGGAGCCACAGAACCGCCCCCCCCCCCCCCCCGTGCCGGTGCCGTGTCCAGGCTGGAGCTGGCCCCTGGGCCCCGGGGGCCGCCGTGCTCGCTGTCCCAAGGCGGAGCTGAGTCCTGGAGGCTTCCTGGGAGGATGGGGGACCAGTGTGCAGCGGGACTGGCGCGGAGGCCCGGGCGGGTGCGACCCTCGGTGGGGCGTGGGGAAAGCCGCGGCCTTCTCGTTCCCGATGCGCGGGCAGGGGGCTCCGTGCTGCCTTTGCCCTCGGTGACCACCCTCCGTGACAGTGCCCGACTTCCCGCAAGAAGCCCGACACGCTTGCCTGGGGAGAGAGACCCAGCGCTGTGATGGTGCAAAGCTCGGTCCGGCAGGAGCACACTGGCCTCCCGCACATCCCCGCTGGCCGTGAGCTCAGGTCCATCGACCACCGCATGGCTCCGTGGGCTGCCGGGGCAGGGGCTTCCCGGGGCTGTTCCGTCCCTGCGCGAACACGCTTCTCTGGCTCCTGCAGCTGAGCCTGCAGGGAGGTGGGGCCGTGGCTGGAGGGTCTGGGGCCAACCCTGCTCCAGTCGGGTGCAGACCTCACACCCACGGAGGGCCCCGCCCAGGCCTCAGTCCTTCCTGCCTCCCGAATTGTCCCGCTGGAGCCCCCATCACGCACAGCCAGCTCGAAGCCAGAAGACCCCTGCCCGAGGACACGAGTCCTCGGAGCCCCTGTGAACCAGGGGCAGGAATGTGGGAGCACAGTCTGGGGACGGAGATGCTAAGCACAGTGAGCACCACGTGGCCTGCAGCACTTAGCCCCACTCCACACCACCCGGGCTGGGGAGGGGAGAGCAGGGAGGATAGAGGGGGATGGGGAAGACGGGGGAGGACGGTGAGGGGGGAGGAAGGGGAGAAGGGTGGGGGATGGGGAGAATGGGGGATGGGGAGGATGGTGGATGGGGAGGCGGGGTGGGACAGGGGGGCGAGGACAGGGGCAGAAGGATGGCGGAGGACTGGGGAGGATGAGGGAGGAGATGGGGAGGATGGGGGGATGGGGGAGGAAGGAGAGGATGGTGGGGGATGGGGAGGGTGGGAAATGGGGAGGACTAGGGGGTGGGGGGGCAGGGGGATGGGGAGGATGCCGGAGGACGGGCGCAGACCCAGGCAGGCAGGGAGGCAAGTCGGCTCCTGGTCGTCTGGAAGCTCCTCCGCGTCCTGGACACATGCAAGTGGTTCATGTTGGGTTTTGCAGGAGATACTCAGCGGGTATGAGCGGACCTGTGGACCGCGGCACTTCTCGCTTGTTCATGTGTCTTTAGTTTTGAGGCATGTGGTGTGATTTTCTAGGAAGCACTCAGAGGGTTAGAAGCTCACTCAAACCCGTGTCGTGGTCGCTGCAGGGAGAGGGCGGGGTTCTGTGCGCCCGGGGCGTATGCCAGAGTCCCCTTTGCTTTGCGTCTGGCCCTTTGCTTTCTGTCCCCCACTTTCCTCCGTCCCTCTGTGTTTCCGCAGTCCTCCTGGTCCTTCTGGTCTCAGGGCCTCCGGGATTTCCTAGGCCCCCAGGAGCTCGCATCTGGGGCTGCGGTCTCCCCGTAGCCGCCGTGCTCACTCGTCCTTCCTGCCCCGCTGCCCACAGACCGGGCCCGGCTGGGGAGGGTCTCTGCCTCTGATGCCATGGTGGGGGGGTGCCTGTTCTTCTCCTGGGAGGTGACATCTGCTCAGCGCTCCTCCCTCCCTGCCCCTGCCGGCGCCTTCTCCCCTCTGGCCCCGCGTGTGGATGCGTGTGGACAAGGGGTTGGAGGGACCTCGCCCCTGGAGCAGTGCACAGAGGCATCTCACCCAGGGCTGTTCTGGAAAGCCTGGGACATGGCGCCAACAGTGCCCACGGGGAACACAGACCTTGCGGAGCGGGAGACAGGGGTTGCCGTGAGCCCTGGCTGGACATGCCATGCCTGCTCTGGTGGACGGGCCACTCTCTTTACAGAAGTAGGATGATGTTATGGGCTGAATCATGTGTCCCCTAAAATTCACAGGCTGATGCCCTATCCCCAGTGTGACTTACTGGGGACAGGGCCGTGTAGGGGGCACCCGAGGTGAGACGAAGTCACTAGGGTGTCCTTGTCGGAAAAGGAGATGAGGACACAGACAGGCACAGAGGGACGCTCATGCGAGTACACAGAAGACAGCCGAGCTGCGCAGTGCGGTCTGTCCAGGAGAGCATGCGTGTGCGTGTACATGGTGTGTGCGTGTGTGCACACGTGCCTGACACGGTGTCGTCTATGTGCATTTTCCCAAGAGGAAGTGAGGGGTCCAGCCCTTGTGCCCCCGCCGGGGGTCCAAGCTCTGGGGTCTCGGCGTGGATGGGGTGCTGCCTCCGCTCCTGCGAGCCCCGGGGCTCCTGCATCCCTTCCCGTGGGGGGATTAGGTTCGTTGTGCTGGTGGGAGCCGATTCCCAGCGCCGACTCCTTCCTCCTGAAAGCAAGCTTCTGCTTGGTTCTAATGAGTAGCTCTTCCTAAAGAGAAACAGTAACAGCAGCAGGAACGTAAGTGGGTTCTGTACACTTGTAATCGCCCGTGTCAAACACCGGGCAGCGCTTTCCGTCCGAAATAGACGCGGTGGGAAATAACACGCTGCCGCGCCGGGAACGGTGTTTCCTCTGACAGAAGTTAATTCTAAACTAAGTATTCCCGGGAAGAAAAGCGGGGAAAACATTTTTACATGTCTATCATTGGTCCTCGGAGGACACAAAACAAATATGTTTTTTAACGCGTGACACCTGCATTATTCTGGTGGCCTCGGGCTATGTGCTGTTTCCAGTTTGCAGCATCGGAGAAGCAAACAGCTCTGCATTAAGAGAAACACACACACAGGCTAATCACAGCCGTACAGAAATCGGAGGCCGCCGGCGGAGGAAAGGGCTCGGGCGCCCAGAGCCAGGGAGGGAGAGGCCGGGGGCGGCGAGCACTGGGCACCCATGACGGCCCACGTGTGTGGACGCTCCGTGGGCCGGAAGCTCGTTTCAGAGCTGCTCGAGATTTCCCAGAGCTGTTTGCACTTTGACGGGGAGCCTCTTGGAAAGGCAGAAGCCGTTTCTCAGTGGGTCCTCCCTGGCAAAGACTCTGCTGCAGAACGTTCTGTGCCCTGAGGTCCCAAGAAGCCCACGGCACTCTCAGAACAGAGCCCCTGAGTGGGTCCCGGTGAAGGGCACAGGCTGGGGGACCGGAGACTGCTGGGCTGCAGCCCCCGGGCTGATCTGGTGGACACCGTTGAGCCCCCCTGGGAAGCGAGCACCGCAGCCAGCACGGCCTGGACATTCCAGGGCAACAGGCTCTGGAAGGTTCTTTCCAGAAGAGCACAATGCTGACCCTCCTGGGGTCACCTGTCCTGACTCGCACCTCACCTCCGCCGGCCCCCCTTCCTCAGCTCCGCCTTGGGCCTCAGACATCCCCACGCAGGGTCTGGCCCAAAGGCTCGCCCACACCTACATTCCCCCAGGGAAGCCGCGAGGCCCAGAGGGTGTGGAGCTGTGGTCGTGGAGGGGACACCTCCAGTTCTCCCAATCAAATGGGAGGTCTCTCTTGCTCCAGGAAGGCAGCCCCATTACTAGCCCTGGGGCCTCGCACCTGGATCTCTAAGCCCAGAGCCCCCGGTGTCATCCTGGGGGACTCTGGGGACCTTCCTGCTGCGGGTCCAAAAGAGGTCCCTTGGCTTGTCCTCACAGGCCTCCAGACCCACTCCCCCAGCCCACTCTGGGTGGGAGGGGCCTGCACTTTCCGGGAGGGGGGGACCCGCTCATGGTGTATGGACAGCCACTCTGGGCCCATCACTGAGGAGCCGGCGAGTGCACCAGTCCCACAGGCAGCTTGGGGCTGAGAGGATCCAGGCCAGAGGCTCCCCTCCCCACTGTTGCATCCCATCTTCTCCGGAGGCCCAGCAGCCTTCCTAGACTGTCCACGGCGGCCCCTGGGTCACTGGGGTTTATCGTGGCTGGGAGCCCAGAGCTCCAGCCCAAACTGTGCTCAGCCCAGTCAGGCAGGAGGAGTGGACACTGTGGCCTGGGAGCTCCCTGCTGGAGAGTTCCAGACTCTGTCTCCCCCCATCTGCTTCCCCGGGCCTTTCAACGAGCCCTTGCCCCAAACCCAGGAAGTGACCCTGGACGACCTGACCCTCATGTGTCCCACACGGGTTTCACGGGTTCCCACAGGGATGGCTTCACTCGCCGTCTCCCTGTCTCTCCAGTGCACACTCACACAATGTGACAATGGGTCCAGCCACAAGCTGGCTCGGCTACCGCTCCCCTTGCAGGCCGTGGCCCCAGTACCACCCAGCTTTCTGGCCTGGAGGGGAGAGGACGTGGTGCTCTGTCCTCAGCTCTGTCCAAATGGAGCACGGGATCCCAGCTTTGGAAATGCCTGCAGGGGACGGGGTGGGCTGCCCAACCAGGGCGCAGTGCAGGACAGCGGGACCCTGGGGCCGGTGCATGGAGGGTCTCGGAGCTTCCCGCTCTCTGCTGAACCCTGCAGAAGCCTTCAGATCGGCACCTGCACACGCCCACAGGTGTGCACACACGTCACACTGTGCAACCCACACGCGTGTGCACACTGCATACGGGCTCTGTGCTACAAGCACACACGCACACTCACACTCGCACACTCTGCCCTTCTAAAGGAGACCCAGCAGGTGCCTGCGAGCTCTCCCTTCGTTGAAGGCTGTCCTGCCCCTTGGGGTGGCTGTGTCCCCCACCGTCTCCGCAGACAGTGTGAGCAGTTAAGGTGGGGCTCTGCATCCCCAAAGTTTCCTGGAAAGGCTGGGACTCTCACCAGCTCTGTTCCTAAGAACACAGTTCACGATGAGGCTTTTAAAACAGAGTCGTCCCTCTGTCTGTAGGGCATGGTGAGCAGAGTCCCTCAGGCCGGCCCTTGCCCAGTGTGGACGGGTGGGGGGCAGGAGGCTGGATCACTTATGAACAGCGGAATGTGGGGCCTCCAAAACATTCTTTTATGAGTCTGGAGTCTCCAAGTTTGGCCCAGTGCGCCTGCTCCGCGGGTTAACGCACTCACCTATAAATAATGGCAGTGACAGGTCCCCTGTCAGCAGCACTGATGGACGGTCCCTTCTCCCGCCATTACAGCCTTGTGACTATGGGAAAATTAATTTACGTGGTAGTTAATTTCTAATGAATTCCACTCAAGCGGTTAATGTGGTCCTGGGTGTTATGGTACCCTTCACGGATCATTGCGTTATGTAAATACATTCTACTTTATGCTGGTTTATTAAAAAACAGTGAGGTTGGGGAGTCTGGTTAAATCCTGTCTGCACACACACAGTGCACTCTAGGCAGGGGGACCCTTAAAAGGGGAAGAAATGAAAAATCCATCATGAGTTTTCCGGAAGGCTGAGCTCGCCCGCTTTCAGCTGCCCCACTGACGGCAGAGCCCGCGATCACGGGTGTGGAGGATACCCCCGAGTCACGCTGCTGTTGTGGCACAGTGAGCAAGCGGGCGCTTCCGCCTCACGATCCGTGTGAAATTCAGAGAACTGTTCTCTGGAAGTGCGTCTGAGGACAAGGTGCGGGGGTGGGGGCACAGCTTTTGCACGGGCGGACAGGGAGGGGGGCGGCCCGTGGGTGAGCGGCTCAGCTGGGCTCAGGGCGGGCGGGCAGGGGTGCATCCTCACTGTTGGGGGCCGTGAGGCTGGGCTCCATGGCAGACCCCCAAGGCCGGTGTGTGCAGGGAGGCTCCGGATGACTGACACGGCTCAGGGTCCCCCGTGTGGGCTCCTGAGCTCGGCCGCCACACGGGGACAGCACAGGCTGGGTGGCCGAGACAGCACACAGGGGTGTCTCACGGCTCCGGTGGCCAGAGGTCGGGGGTCGGCGGTCGGCGTGCTGCGTCAGCAGATCTGGCTCCCCTTCCTGGCCCGCAGACACTCGGGCTCCTTGCCCTTCCCGGGGAGTGGGCACCTTCTCGGGGGTCTATCCGGGGGAGGGCACTAATCAGACCACGCCCCACCCCCCAACCTTGTCTACGGGGAGCCACCTCCCTGGGCTCCACCTACACGTGCGTCGCACTGGCCAGGGCTCCGGCACGCACATCTGTGGGACACAGACGCTCCTGCCGGCACCGTGGGCTCAGCACACGCTGTGGCCGGTCACACGGCCGGGGCTGTCTGGGGTCACCATCCTCCACATGGTGGCGCCCGGTGGAGAGACCCGCACCTGGGCTCTTTGGGCACCTCGCCCTCTAAGTGGGTTCTCCGTGAGGGCACCTTCAGGGGTCCCCAGGGTGATGGCCCCGGGAGGGAGGACCTGCAGGCACTGGGTTGCACCTGCCTGCCCGGAGGGGGCTCCCTCATGTCCGACTGGCCTGCAGAACTGCCAGCAGTGATCTGCGGTGGGCAGGAGCCAGGCTCCAGGCCCGGCCACAGCCAGCTCAGGCTCCACTCTCCAAATAAGAGCCAACAGCAGATGGGTTAGGGAGTGGGCTCTCAGGATTTCGGGGCCTGGTGGGTCTGGCTGTGCTGAGCAGACGGTCAGGCTGGACGTTCAGGTGGGAGTTGGCGTTGCAGGCCTGAGTCTGGTTCACGCAGCAGCAGTTGGAACCTCAGGCCGGGTGACTCCGCCACCATCATAAGGCTGAATTCTGCCTCAGACCAATGTGTCTTTGTGCTGATGACCTTCAACTGATTGGGTGAGGCCCACCCACACATTGGGGGCTCATCCAGGTTCCTTGAAGTCTACCGATTTACCTGCTGATCACATGTACCAAGGGTCTGCAGAGCAGTGTCCAGCCTCCAGGGGCCGTCATCTGACGCTGATGCGTTCGCTGCTGCAACGAGCCATCGGTGCTCATCACTGCGTTGGTGGGCTCCCCTGGCAGAGCTGGCTGCGGGCGCTGCCGCGGGCCCCTCCCTGCCACGGCTCTTCCTAAAGAGGACCTCAGGCATGACTCCCCAGGGCCCGCAGAGCCATTGGGCCCCTGGCACGGCCGGCAGCACCCACATGCTGGGAGCCACGGTCCTGCCAAGGACGGCCTCCGGCCTCTGCCTGCGGGCGCCGGGCCCTTGCCAGCCTCCTCGCATTAGACGGACTGCTCTGTGTCTGCGTCCTCCCCGGCAGCCTGCCCACCGTGAGGGCCACCCCAGGGATGGGCAGGATGGACGTCCCCCACACCGCACAGCCGGATGGCTTCTCCGATGGCCGGCACTCTGCTTACAATCGGCCAAGATGCCGGGCTTCGTCCCCCATGGCACCCCTGGAGCCTCCCACAGCGTGCACTGGGAATCAGGCCCTGTGTCTGCCCTGCCGTGGCCTGGACAGCATCCTACAGCAGGGGGACCGAATGGCATCCAGCCGGGACTTCACCCGACTTGTGGGGATGCCCCAGGGCAGGTGTGACCCCGCACAGAGAGCCCCTGCCAGCCACTGACACCACCAGCTCTCCGATGGCCACACATGTCAGTCCCAGGAATGGGGACGGCCATGGTTTTAGTGGCTGCCATAGTGCGGGTATCATCAGAACGCCAGGGTTTGGGTCAGCTCCCCTGTGGCCCGGCAGCCGGAGTGGGCTCGCTGCACACTCCCACTCGGGAGCCAACAGCCAGCCCACCCCAGTATCCAGGGCAGGATATGGTGGGAGAGAGGGTCCTTGGGTTCTTGGGTAAAGCATGTGACTCTGGGTTCCACGGTTGTGGGTTCAAGCCCCACACTGGGCACGGAGCCAACTGAGAAAAACCACAGCATCTGCTGGCAGGACATGGCACGCGTGCACCGAGCGGTGGAGGGACCCAGCCTCGCCTGTGCTCCTCCGCTCAGCTTCCTGCCCCCGCACCTGTCACCGGACGTGGAAACCACGGCTCCTGCATCTGCCTCTTCAGACCTGGCTCTGTCACCGCCCAAGGTCCCAATTCACAGGGAATCCAGGAAAGGAGACAGGAGGGACGGAGTGTGGAGAGGAAAGGGGGAGGTCAACAGTGGGGACATACGGCCCCGTGCCCACTGCAGCTTCCGGGGGAACTTAGCACTGTCATCCCGGCAAGGGGCCATGTGGAGACTCGAGGCAGTCTGGAGAACCAGGCCAGAAAGAGAGCAGAGAAGAAGCCCAGAAAGCAGGTTTGGGCAGAGGAAGGGGTGGAGAGGGTGAGGGAGTGGGAGGGAGAGAAAGGAGGAAGGAGGGCGAGGGATCCAGAGGGAGGGGGAGGGGGCCCGGGGGAATAGCTCCAGCCTTCCATGGACCCTGACCCCAAGCCTGGGGCTCGGTGAATCTGGAACTTTGTAAGGTCCGTGTTCAGAGGGCCCGGGCGGTCCCACAGCAGAGCCAGGGTGGAAGTGAGGGGGCGACCGGCGCACCCCCCACCCCCCGCGTCTGTGAGCCGCCTGCCGGGCTGAGCCGCCTGAGACCCATCGCTGGGCACAGGGGAACCACGGAGGGAGCTCCGATGTGGAGAGGGAAGAAGCCTACTTCGGAGGGTCCAGACTGATACTCTCAAGCTCCGACGGTAACTGCACTAAATGCCTGAGCAAGCAAAAGAGCCTGCGATTCAAAACGATAACGGGAGAGAAGCACGAGTTCCGAATTACTGAGCACTGAGAAGCCGTGAGAGCCCTTCCAGGAACACGACTGGGATAGGAAACCAGCACTGACTGCAGGAGTCCCACCACTGGTGCTTCGGAAGAAGCAGGTTTTCCTGGAAGTTCTGGGAGCGGGGTGAAGCCTTCCCTCTCCTTACACAGAGAGGGGCGCCCCCCAAGGTTTTCACCTGGAGGCACAGAAGGTTCCGGACACAGATGGGAGCAGCCACGGTTGGGCGTCCGTTCCTTTCCTTTCCTTCCACAGCTGCAGACCCTAGCCAGCCCCATGCAGCTGGAAGACTGGTTTTCTGCCTTTGGAGCTGGGGCTAGCTGCTGGCAAGTTAGCAAATCCATGGGTGGGTCTCCGAGAGCTGCTTACTAGAAGAATGAGAGCGACGTGAGGAGGGGTGGGTGTTGGGTTTGTCCTCCAGCCCTTCCCTGCCTGTCTGCCTGGAATGTTGGATGTAATAGCTGGGGCTCCAGCCACCATTTTGTGCCATGAGGTTTCCTGTGAGCACGGAAACCAAGCACCAAGACTTGTTGGTGAGGCACAGGACTGAAAGAGACCAGACCTGGCAGTGGCTCTAACACCTCCGAGTGCCTTCACGGGGCTCTCCTCCACGGACGAGGGCAGGACATTGCATATTCTGTGTAAACACTGTGATTTCCAGCCCGTCTCCCGCAGTGGACAGAATATATAGCTGATGGCACATTTCAGCGGACCGAGCAGGACTCTTCTCATGCATGTATCCATCACCGTGAATGTGATGCAAAATAAAAACTTAAATATTTGGGTGAGCGGTTAATAAATGAAGAGTCACAACTTTTGATCCCCCAGTCAGAAAAGATTCCATCTGCTCCTCTATCTCAAGTGGCACATGAGATAATTGAACTGATAGCAGTTTCGCAGCTGGTGACCCATGGCATTAATCACCGAGGAAATGGCTGTACGTGAGACAGGAGCCTTAGGACAAGCCACACTCCAGACTTCCTGAGACGGCAGGGGACCAGCTAGGATTTCTGCACGGGGATCCGTGCTCATGTCCTGTACTGGCCTCACATGGATGCAAACACATGCCCCACTTTCTGGGAGAGCCCACAGTCTAGGTCCTCTGCCACAGTTGCTCAGGTCTGCTCGCGCAGCGCGGACGTAGCCACAGATGACGCACGGAGGAGGCACCATGGCTGTGTGCCAATAAAACTTTATTGACAAGAACAGGTAGAGATGGGGCTGCCCACCTCCGGCCACGATAAGCAAGAGACCCTCATTTGCAGAAACTGACGTTCCCAAGGGGTAAAGCAACAGTAGAAGACACCTGTCTTCTCCACTCATGGTCCAGGATTAAGAAACGCCACACAGGCAAGCAGTGTGGGCACTCCTCAGAACCTAAACAGAACGGCCAAATGATCCAGCAATCCCTCTTCTGGGTGTTTATCCAAGGACAATGAGCACACTGATGGGAGAAGACTGTGCCCCCACGTTCCCTGCAGCACTGCCCACGGTCGCCCGGATACTGGAGCAGCCCAAGGGACGGACTGCCGGATGGCCGATCAGAGGTGGGCCCGTACATAACGGAACGCTACTCGCCATCAGCGAGAATGAAACCCTGCCATCTGCAACATGGATGGAGCCGGAGGGGATACTGCGAAGTCGGAGAAGGACAACCACCCTACGATCTCCTGTACGTGGGATCAAAACACCACCAAACCAAACCCCCCCCCCCGCTCACAGGCGCAGAGCACAGATGGGGGCGGAGGCGGGGGCAGGGTGCACAGTGCAAAGGTCCAGTTACAAAACGAGGACGTGCTGGGGGTTCCCGCGTGCGGCGACTCCAGTTAGCGATTCCGCGTCCCCTGGTGGACGGTCGCTCAGCTGCACGCGGCTTGAGCTGTGTGTGGTGACAGGTGCCCTCTAGACCTCGTGTGGTCACTCGCAAAGTGTACCAATGAGTCCCCGCGCTGCACATCTCCGACGAACGTCCTGTGCGTCAATCATGCCGCAGCGACAAAACTAAATGCTTACAAGTGGGATGCGATATTTAGAGGGTCCTGGCGACCCTGGAGGAAAGGGGGCGATGGGAACGGCGGAGGTGCCGGCAGGTGCGGGCGCTGGAAGGGGCTGCAGGCTGCACGTCGGGGTCGGGCCAGCTGCCTTGCACGGGTCAGACACTAGAAGGAGGCCGTCTTGTGGGCTGGGTAAGGAGGGCACTGCCAGCTCAGGCAGGGCGAGCGGGGCTGGAGGCCTGAAAACCCGGGGCGTCCCGCCAGCGTGGGCGTTCGTAGCTGACACAGGCAGAGCCTGCAGGCACGGGCCGCAGTGTGCTCGACTACATGAAGCGGCCAGGCCGGGACAGGAGGCCCGGGGACGGGGGCAGGGGGGGACGGGCCTGCGGGCCTCCCGTCCTGTGCTATCATTCCGTGGCTCAAATTCTCTTCGATGAGGGTCCGGTCCACAGCGGCACATTCCTCTCTCAGGAATCAGTTAAAAACGGGAGACGCAAACACGACTCCTCAAAAACAAAAGGAAGGGAAACCACGTCTACACCAACAAGGGAGGCCCCCGTGCCCTTCCCGCCTGCCCGCTGCCCCGAGAAGCACCCGTCATTGCCATCTGCTGTGCGCCTCTTGAGACTGTTTTGTACACAGGCACCCGATATTTTCACCTTGAAAAGCACGTGGTTAGGTTTTTAAGGGTTTAATGTTCACATGTACGAAAACACGCTTGGCACGCTGTTGCAGAACTTTCTTCCAGATGCAAGATGCCGAGACGCGTCCCAGGGGTGTCCTGTGGCTTGCAGCGGCCGTGTCCTCCGTCTGAGGGCTCCTAGCTGACTTCCCAGGGCCCCCGACCCTGAGCTCACTCCAGGTCTTTGCTGTGACGCGCACTGCTCCGAGGGCAGCCCCCTGCAGTCCTCCGCGTGTGCAGGGGAGCACTCAGCACGTGGGCACACGTTATCTTTGGGCGCTGCTGCTCCGTCCCTGCACGGGCACTGCTGGCTGCGGGGCCAGGAGTCCGTGCTCACCACCAGCCGTCCAACTGGAGCGCATTCTCTGCCTAACTTCTGCAAATCTGATGGGCAAACGGTTGCTTCGTTTCTCCTTTCTTCTCACTTCCTTGATTACGATGAGATCCCCGCATCTCAGTGGATTTTCCGCACTCTCCCTGTTCATGCCTTCTGTCCATCTCTCTGCCGGCTTGCTGGACCTTAAGAGTGGGCGATGCCTTCTGTGAGCCTGTCATCTCCCCTGGGGTGTTACTGTCCATGGCTGGAGATTCCCTCCCAGACGTCTTATTCTGCAGAATGTGCTGGATGGCAGCATCTCCCCTTGTCCTGGAGGGTGTGCTGAGGCCCTGGTGGACAGTGTATGCCTTTTCAGGACAGACTCTGGGCCCCACCTCCAGGCCCCCATCCCTCTGAGGTGGCACTTGTCAGAGGGGAGGGGAGGGGGATGGACAGGACCCTGAGGCTCAGAGCAGACAGAACCTCCCCAGTGGTGTGACACTGTGTCTCTGAAACTTGGGAAGCTCAAGCCCCATTGCCGGCTTCATCGGGGGGGAGAGAGGGCCAAGGTGGTGGTGTGTCCTCTCCATGGCAGGAGGGAGGGGATCTGATTTTCCTTCCATCCTGACCAGAAGCCAGAGGCTGCATGGGGAGTGGGGTTTGGAGATTTGACTCCTGGAGCAGATGGAGCCTGCCTCGGTGTTGGGAAGCAGCACAGGGAACACGGATCTGTTGTCCACCGTCCGACCTCTGGGGTCAAGTGGCCACTTTCGGGGCTGGCCCCTCACGGCCCACGAGTGACGTCTTTCACCTGCCAAAGTGAGCCTGTTGTGTTTCTTCTCTTCTGACTTATGGAGTCCGAGCCTTGCTGAAGAGGAGGTCTTCCTACCCCAAATTTATGCAAATAATTTCCCACCATTCTCCTTGCCACGTGCCCTTACCTGGCTTCTTCGTGACCTGTGGAAAGTTTGCTGCACATGGGGGGTGTAGTCGTTAAGTCCGGCCTTTCCCGGGGCAGGGGTACTCATGGTCCCCACCTTCTGCTTTCCTCCTTTCTCCGAGGCGCCCTTCGACCCTTCCAGGTGGGGGCTCCCTGGAGATCTCTCCCCGGATGTCCCCAGTCCTGCTGCGCACACGCACCCCGTGTGAACTGTTCGACCTTCTCAGCGTGTTTTCACGTCTGCTACTGAACCTCCCCTCACGTTCGCGATAGGACAGGCACCCCGGCTGTCTGTTCACGATTCTCCTTCCCGAGGCAGAAGCCGCTGGGAGACAGTCACGTCCATCAGTGTTCCTGCGGGGACCTGGCTGGCTTTGCATGAGAGATGAGTGGGCCGGTGTTCCCCGGGAGCAGAGCCTGAGATGGGCAGATGTGAGCATGTGATCTGGGATGTGATTCCAGCACGCAGAAGGGAGGTAAGGGGAGCAGGGGAGAGGAGGTGAGGGGAGCAGGGGAGAGGCACCCGAAAATCTGGCTACATGCCAGTCATCCCACTTGTCAGCACCTGCTGCTACCAGAGGTTAAATTCCGGACATTCTGGGGTGCCTGGGGGCTCAGTCAGTGAAGGGTCCAACTCTTGATTTCAGCTCAGGTCATGATCTCAGGGTCATGGGATCGAGCCCCTTGTCGGGCTCTGCACTCAGCACGGAGTCTGCTTGTCCCTCTCCCTCTGCTCCTGCCCCTGTTCTCTCGCAAAGAAATAAATAAATAAAACCTTAAAAAAAGATTCCTGGTCTGTCTCGTTGCTCCTTCCAAAGAAGCAGCCTTTACATTCTTTCATTTTTCCTATTGCTACTCTGTTTTTTATAATTTGGATTTTGCTCTCCATTTTCTAGTTTCTTTGGGTAGAAGTAAAGAGCATTGTTTCCTTTTGCCTTTTCTAATAAAAGCGTTCAGTGTTATAAATTTCCGTATACCCCTTTTTTTCCCCAAAGATTTTATTTATTTATTTGACAGACAGAGATCACAAGTAGGCAGAGAGGCAGGCAGAGAGAGAGGAGGAAGCAGGCTCCCCGCTGAGCAGAGAGCCCGATGTGGGGCTCAGTCCCAGGACCCTGAGATCATGACCTGAGCCGAAGGCAGAGGCTTTAACCCACTGAGCCACCCAGGCGCCCCTAAGTATCGCTTTTTAATGCCTTCCACGCGAGTGGATATGTTGTGTTATTTCCCAGCTTGCTCAGTTATCTTCCACTCTTCTTTTTGAATTCATTGACGAATGGTTTATTTAGAATTGTGTTGTTTAGTTTCCAATTATTTCAGTGACTTCTCAGATGTCTCTGTTGTTAAATCTTAGATTAATACCACTATGGTCAGAACGTATTTTCTATGACTGAAGTCCTTTGCAATCCATTGAAACTCATCTTACGGCCCAGAATATGGTCAGTTTTGGTACATCCTCTATGAGCCTAAGAAAGATGCTTCTGCAGCAGATGTGCAGGGGAAGGTTTCATAAATATCGATTAAATTGGTTGATGGTGTCGTTCAAATCTTTTGCACCCTTAATATTTTCTGCTTTTCCTCCCAATTTTTGAAAGAGAAGTGTTGATATCACCGATCATGATTTTTATTTTTGTTTCTCCTGGTAGTTCTATAGATTTTTGCTTTCTGTATTTTGAAGCTCTGTTTTAAATGCATAGAGATTTAATATTATCTGTTCTTGATTAATTAACCCATCTATCGTTATACCTGGTAAGGTGATTAAATCTACTTTGACCAACATTAGTATAGACCCTCCAGCTTTCTTTTGATTATTGTCATTTATTCTCTCTGTCACTTACATTTAAAACGGGTTTCTTCTAGACTGCATATACCTGGGTCTTGCTTTTTCTTTTCTTTTCTTTTTTAAAGATTTTTTTAAGGATTTTATTTATTTATTTGACAGACAGAGATCACCAGTAGGCAGAGAGAGAGAGAGAGAGAGAGAGGAGGAAGCAGGCTCCCCGCTGAGCAGAGAGCCCGATGTGGGGCTCGATCCCAGGACCCTGAGATCATGACCTGAGCCGAAGGCAGCGGCTTAACCCACTGAGCCACCCAGGCGCCCCTTGCTTTTTCTTTTTTAAGATTTATTTATTTTAGAGAGAGAGGGAGAGAGCACGAGAGTGGGGGGAGGGGCAGAAAGAGGGAGAGAGAGAATCTTTTTTTTTTTTTTTTTTTTATTTGACAGAGAGATCACAAGCAGGCAGAGAGGCAGGCAGAGAGAGAGGAGGAAGCAGGCTCCCCGAGAGAGCAGAGAGCCCGATGCGGGGCTCGATCCCAGGACTCCGAGACCATGACCTGAGCCGAAGGCAGCGGCTTAACCCACTGAGCCACCCAGGCGCCCCGGAGAGAGAGAATCTTAAGCAAACTGTCTGTTGGGCATGGAGCCCGATATGGGGTTCGATCCCAGGACCCTGAGATCCTGACCCTCGCTGAAATCAGGAGTCGGGTGCTCAACCGACCGAGCCCCCCGGTGCCCCAAGGCTCGCTCTTCACACAGTCTGACACGCCGCCGTCTGACGAGGACATTTGCCCATGTACGTGTGCTGTGAGTACCAAAAAGGCTGAATTTAAATCTAGGGTCTTACTTTCATTTCCTGTTTACCGTATCAATATGTTGTTCCTTTTTCCTCTTTTGCTGTTCTTATTTTAAATCAATACCTTTAATATTGCATAATTTCTCCATACTTGGCTTCCTGCACTTATCTGTTGGTTTGCTTGTGTGCGTAGTGTACACAGTGACGTGACAGTGACGTCACAGTTCTGGAACGCCCGTGAGAACCGTGGGAACGTCTGCTCCCAGCCGCGTGCCCTCCTCCTGCAGCCCTGCGGATGCCGTGAGCACTGGGACACTTTGCCATTATTGCTTCTTTAGAGAGTTCTTTCAAAAGGATACTTAAGGAGGGAAAGATGTCTTTTATATCCACCAAATAGCTCCTGAGCAGATGTCTGTTTCCCTTGAATGCTCCCAGCTCTCGCCGTTCAGCCTCAGTCTTGAGAGGTCCTCGCGGGACACAGATTTCTGGACGGCCGCTCTCCCAGCACCTTGAAGACGTTTTATTGTCCTGGGCCGCATGGCCTCTGATAAGTGTGTGGCTATTTTTGTCTCCGTGAGTAATCAGACTCGCTTCTCTCCCCGGATTTTACAGGTTTTCTCTTTAGCTGATACTTAGCAATCTGATAATGCTATTATTATTATATGGTTTTCTTTATAATTCTGCTTGAGCTTGTTGGATTTGTGGATTTATCATTTTCGTCAAATACGAGAACACTTCGCCCATTATTTCTTCAACTGTTGTTTTTCTCCCCCCGGAAGAATGCTGGACCCGGTCCCACAGCTCACTGAGTTCCTTTAAAAAAAAAAAAAAAATTTACTTGATCCTTATTTGCTCTCTAGCAATTCCATTGGGGAATCTTTGCAAGGTCCATTGAAGCGAAGTTCTGTGAGTTTACAAGCCTGTGTTGTCACGAAACTGCCACCCCAGTCAGCGCATAGAAGAGTCCCATCACCCGAAAGCACTCCTTCCTGTCCCTTCGCAGCCTGCCTGGCCCCCCCCAGCACCGAGCCACACGTCTTCCCTGCCCGCAGTTCGGATTCTCCACCGTGTCGCAGTGCCCGGATCATGGCGTCCAGAGCCTTCAGAGGGCAGGCTTCTGTCAGTCGGAGCAGCAGATCTGGGGTTCATGCGTGTTCACGTTTGGGTCACTTCTTCGTCATCAGCTGCTGAGCGCGCCACACCTGCTGGACCTGTTCCCCAGCTGAGGGACACGTGGGCTGTTCCCAGTTGGTGGTTTTGTCTGTCTTGGTTGTAAGTAAAACCACCATTACGTCCACATAAAGGCTTCACTGTGAACATCAGTTTTCACTGTTCTTGGACAAGTACTCAAGGCAGGGCCGGTAGTCAACGAGTCACTTGACTGGATCGGCTGGGCCCGGTCCGGCATGGTCGCGCCACCCTGGGGAGAGTTACCTCGGCTGCAGCATCTTCCGCTTTCCATCCTGCAACCGTTCTGTTAAGTGTGTGATTTTGTCGTAATGTTCATGCGCGTCTCACCAAAGTCCAGCGTTAAACACTTCTATCTGCTTATGTTCCATCAGTGTGTGTTCCTTTGGAAACGGCTTTTGCCACTTTCAGCGGGGTTTGTGGTCTCCCCATCGCTGAGTTCTGAGATCTTGTCGTATAATCCAGACCCACTCTTTTATCAGAAAGGTGTTCTGCAAATATCGTCTCCAGTTTTTAGCTTGTTTTCATTTACTTAATAGTATCTTTTGAAGAGATGTAAACTTTGATGAAAACATATTGAGGATATAACTTTGCTGCAATCCAATTTATGATGGTTTTCTTTCATGTTTTTGCTGTTATAGCTAATAAATCTGCAGATCCCAAGTCACATGTATTTTCTACGCTTTCTTGTGAAGATTTCATAGTATTAGGTTTCACATTTAGCTCTATGGTTTATTTTTTAATAGACATTTTATTTACTTATTTGACAGAGAGAGAGATCACAAGCAGGCAGAGAGGCAGGCAGAGAGAGAGGAAGGGAAGCAAGCTCCCCACTGAGCAGAGAGCCCAATGCGGGGCTCAATCCCAGGATCCTGGGATCATGACCTGAGCCGAAGGCAGAGGCTTAACCCAGTGAGCCACCCCGGCACCCCTATTTTTAATATTGGTATGTGTTGAGAATTATTTTGTGTATATGGAAATTCAATTTTCAAGCACTCTATGTACAAAAGTCTGCCCTTTCTTCACTGAATTGCCCTTAACCCTGTTTTGAAAATCACCTGAGCAGGGATGTGTGGGTCCATCTCCGACCCCTCCACGCTCTTCCCTTTTGTGTGCTTTGCTGCATGCGGACTAGTGTCTTGGCTACTGTGGCTTCACTGTAAGCTCTGATATCAGGGGGCAAGCTTCCTTCAACATTTCTATTTTTAAAATTTTGGCTCATTTGCATACTTAGCCTCTCCATACAAAATTCTGAATAACCATGGCATTTGTGCAACAATTTTGCTGGGATTTTTATTGGGATTACATCAAATTTGTAGATCAGTTTGGAGACTTGAGCATATCAAGTATTCTAACCCACGAACATGGTATAGCTTAATCCTTAGATGTTACTCAAATTCTTTCAACAGTGTTGTGTAATTTTAAGTGTATGGAATGTGTATAAATTTTGTTAGATTGTATCTAAACATTCCCGGTTTGGGTGCTATTACAAATAGCACCTTTTATTTCAGTTTCTGTCTGTTCATGGGAGCATTTACAAAGCTCCTTCTCACTGTGTGGATAATAGAAAATCCATGAAACCCTTTTGGCAGGTTGTGGTCATTGTGAAGTCCAATCCCAGGGTGAGACGGAACTACTGCAGTGGCCCAAACGAGGAGCTGGCACACTTTCTCTGCAAATGTAACTCTAGCTGTAAGGATTTTCAGGCTATACAGTATTTAAGCAACTGCTTGGCCAGTGGAAGGCACGGACATCACATACGGGGTCAAGTACAGGGGGACGGGTGTGCCTGCTTCCTCCTGACCGCAACGAGGTTTGCTGTTACACTGCAGCATCTGGGCTATACACGTGGGCTCATCCGGACACTGGAAAGCAAGTGAGCCATAAGGACGCTTTGGTCAGCACACAGGTGGTCCCCTGAGATCGAAGAGAGACTAAGAACCCCAGGAGGGATGAATGCTTTAAAAACTCATCAACACCCTCTTAGAATCCCAGCTCGTCAATTACGATCCCAGGTTCCTGTGGGTTTGCGCCCCCCCCCCCCCCCCGCTTCCGTACATTGGTTACTGCCTGTCCTTGGATACCTTGAGAGTCACTTCCCTGCGCACACAGCACCACCAAATATTTGCAGAGCCAGGCAGTCACCGGGCAAGTAAAGACCTCACACTTACCTGTCGAGGAGAAAACAACTGAAAAGGAGTAAGGTGTGTGTGGCGTGTTTGTGTGCGTGTCCTGGACCAGGGCAGTATCCAACTTCTCCCCCACGCAGGACGGGGCTGCATTCCCACGGACAGGACCTGTCGGCCAACTCTTCAGAATGAAGCTGTGGCCTTCGCCGGACAGAAGCCCGCTGCAGCCAAGTGGGAGAGGACGGAAGGCCGTCTCCTTGTAAGGCCTTGTCCTGTCGTTACCACATGAGTGCACATGCATTTGCTCAGTGCCTACTACGGACCAGCCCTCGTAGCAGACTGAGAGCAAAGTAGGACAGAAACAGGGTCCCCGGCCCGGGGCTTCAGTTCTCCACGAACCCTGTGCACTGGTGGGAAGTATCAGCTCCTGTCGGGGAGCGAGTCCTGGGAGCCCTTGGCCACGTCTGGAGATCTGGTTGTCACACCCAGGATGAGGGCGCTCCTGGCACCCCGGGGGAGGGGGCCAAGGATGCAGCACCCTACAGTGCCCTGGACAGCCAGGCACAGAGAAAGTCTGTCCCGAGGGCCAGCAGTAGTGAGCAGGAAAAACCGCCCATGTCACAGCCCCATCCCGCAGTTGTGCACTGATAGGACAGGCGATGATCTCCCTGCGAGCATCTGCACTCGACACAGTTTAACTCGAATGAAACCTGTTACACTACAAACGTTCGTTTCTGCGAGGCCCAGCTGCACGGAACCGGACAGGGTCCCTGACGCACTTGATGAGGAAAGAAGGTCCTCACTCCTGCAGAACTAGCAGAATCCCCCCTCCTGCAGGATGAAGCGCTGCTGGAAAGTGTTTCCTTCTCTGTCTGAGCTGCCTCTTGGGCCCTGCGTTGGGGACCTGGGTACCAGAGTCAGGGCCCGCGAGGCCGGGACTATAGGCACAGCGCCGGAGCACGGCTCTGAGCTGCCTGAGTGCTGGGGGGTCATCCAGCTTTCCCCGTGCACGACGCAGCTCGGCCCCCAGCCTGCCAGGGCCCCTTGCTGGGACACCCCTGCATCTCACCCTGCCGGGTGCTGCGGGACTCAGCCTGCACCTACCTCCCAGGGACAGCATGGCTGGGGAACGTCTTCGCTGGCCTCTGCACACGCTGCTCACCGACACTCACCATCCTGTACCACCATCCCACCCAGTGGAACCCGCTCCAGCCGTGGCCTGGACAGGAAGGCCACCGGAGGCCGCGACCCAGAGCTCAGACCATGTGGGCGAGGCTACCAGACCTGAGACAAGGGACGCAGAACACCTGCGCCACTAGTTCCAGGCCACACGCCTGCAGAGAGTAGCAGAGCTGCATGGCTCCACGCAAGCACGTACCACACATACGCGTGTTCGTGTCTCCTCACGGACGGCAAACACGCTTAGCTGAAACCTGGAATCCGTCTGCGTATGGAAAGTCCAGTCGGCCTTGACTTGTAAGCTGCTTTCCAGGCTGTCCCACGGTCCTCACGACAGGACCGACAGGACCGTGCAGTGCCGTGAGAGCGGCGGCCGGCCGCACGCAGACCGGGCTGAGCTGGCCTCGTGGGACCCTTGTCCCAAGGATCTGGCTCTTTCTAACCGGGTTGCGTTGTGAGCTGGGGGTGGGGGTCGGGGCAGACCCGCTCTGCCTGGTCTTGCGTCCGCCTGCCCGCCCACCCGCCCAGCCCACGGTCTGCGCACGACGCACCCCCACCTGGGGCCCTGCCGGACCAAGGGGCGGGACTGGGGGGCGACAGGAGGCGCAGAGTCAGGAGGACGCGAGGCTGGACACAGGGCAGGCGAGTTTACGTTTTATTGTCGGTCCCCAGGTGGTGCCCCCCTGCCCGGGAGGGGACGCGGCGGTGCTCGCGACGCCGCGGCTACATCTGCCTCTGCTTGTGCTTCGGGTTCGCTCGGCAGTAGATGAACCAGCGGCCGCGCCTCTTCACCCGGTAGCAGTCCCGGCAGCGCTCCTTGATGACGCCCTTGGTCTTGAACCCCAGGGCGGGCTGCAGGCCGGGCGGCCCCAGGCCGGGCAGCAGGCGGCCGGGCAGCCCCGCGGGCCCCACAGCGCCAGGGCGTCCGGGCAGGAGCGTGGAGAGCGCGCGGGGCACGGCCGGGGGAGGCCGCGGCCGGAGCAGGGGGCCCAGGGCGGACGCCAGCATCTTCGCCGCCAGCGCGGACGCCATGGCGCGGCCGGACCTGGGCGGGAGCAGAACGCGGTCCTGCGGAACCTCGAGCACCACCGGCAGCGGCGCCCCCGCCCCCGCCCGCGGCCCCCGCCTCCCGCTGCACCCGCGGCCTCTAACCCCAACCCCGCGCCCCCGCCCCGCCCCGCACCCCCGGCCGCCGGCGGTCCGCGAGGGCCCCGGACATGCCCGCCCGCGGGGGACACCAGGCGGCCCTTCTCGGCCGCGGCGTCCGCGGAGCGGAGGGCGGGTGGCTATGGCCCACGCAGGGACCCCCGAGCCCCCGCAGCAGCCACCGCCCCGGCCCCGGCCCCGGCCCCTCGCGACTCCCGGCGCCCCTCACCTGAGAACACGGGACCGCGACGCCTGGCCGCGCACCTCGCAAGCGCCTGCGCAATGGGGCGCGGACGCCACCGCCCGGAGTGAGCGCCAGGAAGAAAGATGGCGGCGGGGGTCACGTGGTCATTCCCTCGGTGCCGGACGCAGAGGCGGGGTCGCGGGCGACTCCCGGGACGGCTTCCCGCCCCGGCGCCGACGGGCTGGGACCGCGACCCGGTGAGCGGAAGCAGAGGCCCGGGACGCACGGGAAATCCCGGCCGGTGTAGGGCACGGACGCACCCGGAGCCCACGCAAAATCGGGGAGCACCCGCGGCGCGCACTCGGGGATTCCCGGGGAAGGCGGCGGGCTCCGGGGGCTGCTCCTCGCCGGCGGCCTTCGGACCACCGCCCCCCACGGCCCGGCCCAGCGGAAGCGGAGCCCGGCGCGCCCGCCTCCCGCTGCGGCGACGGGGAGCCCCGCGCCCGCCCTTCCGGCCGCTGTCTAAGGGCGCCGGGGCTGCAAGCCGCGGGCCTCCCGGGTACGCGAGGGGCGGGGTCGCCAGGGCTGACGGGCCCGCGGGGCCGCATCGAGTTCGCCGGCCGCTCCTTGCAGCCGCGCTGCCCCCGTGGTGCTCGCCGCTCGCTCCAGCGGGGCCCCCGCGGGGGACACCCCCGTGATCATCAGTGACCGGCCAGTGTGAGCCGCGCCCTTGCACCTCCCGTCCTCCCCGTCCCACCCCGGCGGGAACGTCCCGGCAGCCGCCGGCGCTCAAGACGCGAGCACAGTTTCCCGCCTTTTCCCGACCGGGCCGCGGCGCCTGCCCGGATGCTCCCGCCGGAACGCAGCGCGCGTGCGCGACGCCCCGCAGCGCGCGAAGTCGGGCCGCCAGGGCCCTGCGACACGGTGCGCATGCGTCAGCGTGTCGGTGCGCCGGGTCAAGGGTCAGCCCACAAGATGGCGGCGGCAGTGACCTTCTGTCGGCTGCTGGGCCGCAGCGGCCGGGCGGCGCTGAGCCTGCCCCGGGGCGTCCGGTGCTTTGGGGTGCGCACGTCGCCGACCGGGGAGAAGATTACGCACACCGGCCAGGTAAGCGCTGCGGCGTGGAGGCCGCCCTCCGTCTCGGCTCGCGGTGCCCTCGGTGCCCGCGGCTGGGGGACGCGCTGGCCTGAGCGTCCGGTTCCCGGAGGAGCGGCGGCCGCGCGCGAGGTCCCGCGGGCCCGGGGACTGTGTGGGTCTTACGCTCTGACGCGCGGGGGTCCTGGGCGAGCCGCCGTCCGGCTCGCGTCTGCGTCGCGCTGCGTAGGGGCCCCCGGAGCGCAGACATGGCCGGAGGGACTCAGGGACCCCTGTCACCGCGCTGACCGCGGACGCTTTCCTGCGCCGCCGGCCGGCTGGGGAGGAAACGGGGGCCCCTCGGCTGCCCGAGTCTGTCCGCTCCTTCCGCCCCGCCTTGCCGACCCCCGGCGTCGTCGGCTCTTCCCTTCTTCGGTCTCTCGCCGAGCTGCGCCCGCGCAGCCGCCCCGGTCCCTCCTGTCCTCGATGACAAACAGCCAGAACCTTCCGAACACACACTTTCCCGTCATGCTGGCTGTTGCCACTCGGCGACGTTCAGAATCAGGCTGTAAACGTGTCGCACGGTCTTTCCCCAGGTCTATGACGATGCGGACTACAGGAGGGTCCGGTTCGTGGGTCGCCAGAAAGAGGTGAGCAGGTGAGGGACAGCTGCGTCGCGGTGAAGCCTTTACGGAACGGCGAGACGTGGAAGAGACTAAGTTCTCAGACGAGACCCCGGGCGGCTCCGGAAGTCTGCGTTTCTGGGAAGTGCGGGGCGCGTCTGTCTCGGGCTGTTCCCCGAAGTACTGGTGCCGCCGCCTCAGCGCAGTCTGGGTGTGTGTGAGCGACGGCGGCCCTTGGTTTTCCTTTCATTTCTCTGCCTCGTACTCCCCAGACCCCCAGATTAAAGGAAGTCACATCAGCAAGTTTTAAAAACTACTGTTTGAGTCCCCGTGTTGGGGTATTTGTCATCCTTCCTGCCGGGCGGAGGAGGCCTCGTTCTTACAGGGCGGACACTCCCGAGCTGAAGCTGGCAGGAGGACCGTCCTGCCCTGAGTGGCTGTGACTGGTCCCGCACGGTGACGGCAGGAGAGAGGATGCTGATCGTGGTGTCTCCAGGAACCTGAGCTCCTCCTAATTCCTCTCTGACCTGGGCTGCCGGATCCGCAGTCCGCGGGCCGCGGTCTGGGCCGTCTTCCCCTTCCGAGTCCTTCCGGCCTCCGTAGTCACCTCGCGCCCCTCCTTCCCTCGGTCAGCCTTGTTAGTTCTTGCTGCTTCCCAACGGTCAGTAGGTTGTGTTTCCCGCCCTCTGGTCTTGGTCACACTGTCTGTTCTTAGATTCCCTTTTTCTACTTCCTTTCCTGCCTCGCGGGGGACACGGTGGAGGAGACAGTTCAGTGCCTCGGGCGGAGCAGTGGGTCCTGACGCCTTGGGTAGCTCCTGCGGTCCGGCCCCGGCGCCCCAGCTCAGCAGTCCTGATGCGTTAGCAAGCACCTGGGTCTGTCCCAAGCTCCTCTCTGCTAGAGACTCTGTGGCCTCTGGTTTCTGGTCGCCTTAGGGGGCAACCGGAGCAGCTGAAAACCAAAACCAACCAAACAAAATCAGAATTCGCAAAGCCAGTGGAGTGTGAACAGAGGAGGCAGAGCCGAAGGTGTCCCCTCACCCAGGTCCGGAGCCCCTGTCCTGTCTGTGGCCTTTTGCTGTTGCACATCACGTGTGTTCGGGGAGCGCTGGGCAGTCGTACGGGTGCGCCTGTTTGTAAACGAGGCGTGCCGCTCGGGCTTGCGTGCGTGCCACGGACATTTGGCACTTGGTGGTATTTTAAGATTGTTAGTGTTTCCCAAAGACGTTGTTTTAGAGGAGTTTTACGTGTACTGGAAACGCGGACACGAAGTGCAGAGGCTTCCCCTGGACCCGCCTCCTGCCAGGCGGCCTGTTGCAAGTAGCGCCTTCTGTCAGGGGCTGCGGTCGCTACAGCTGATGCTTCGAACACCTGACGGTGTCCACACGTGCGCTCAAGCCCGCGGTCGTGTCGGGGTTCCTGTCCGTGCCGTACAGGCTGTGGGTTGTGACAGACACGTGTCCCGCGCCCGTTTTTACAGTGTCGGAGAGTAGTTTGCCTGCCCTGAGAACGTCTCACCTTCCACCTGTTCATCCTTCCTCCCCCCAGCCTCCGACAACCCCGCATCTGGCTGGTTCTCTGGTTTCGGTCAGTTGTATTTTCAGAAACCCACCGAATCTGAGCTAAATCGGATGAACAAGGAGCGCGGAAAGCTGGAGAGCTGAGCTGGCCTTTGCAGAGGGACGCGGAAAGTATCTGTGTGTGGCTCTTGGCTACTCCTGGCCAGAGGCACCTCGTGCGGTTTGCGGCGCGTCTGCAAAGGAATCCGCGCGGGCCTGTTCGGGGTCTTCCTAAGACGAGACACTCACGTGCTGAAGAACCGGCTGCGCAGCTCCCACTCCTCGAGGGGGGCAGAAGCCAGGCCTGCCATGGTCCTGGGCCACCTCCGCGAGGCAGGGGGCTGGAACCAAGCAGATGCTTGTCTGAAGCTACAGAAAGCGTTTCCGTGACTCTGTGGTCACATACACCAGACGAAAGGCGCACGTTTCCTGTCTTCTCGCAGAAAAGCGCGTGTGGACAGGAGACCGCCTGCAGAATGGCGGTGACGGTGACGAGAGTGGGAACAGCAGCAGTGCCGTCTCTGTCACCTTGCGGCTCGGAGGACTTGTCTGGTCTCGAGTGTGGCTCCAGGCCGCTCTGACCGCGTCCGGATCTGTGCAGCCCCCCAAGCACTGCCTGCCCCCGCCGCGGACCTCACTGGGCCGAGGGCGCTGGTCCGAGGGGACGAGCCGCTAGGGAACCCCCGCCCCGGGAGGCCATCAGCGAGCGCGTGCGCTATTCTGTTGCTGCTGGGTTACTGCGACGGGGCCGGCGTCATTTGTGGGCATTAAAGACGCGCAGTGAGGCAGAGAGCCCAGGGCACTGGGCGGCCGAGTCCATTGAGCACAGCTCCCCGTGCCTTCACTTTGTGCAGCGATGACGGGGTGGCTCTGCCCAGGCGGGATCGCCCTTGCCGGCCATCGGGCCGTGGGGACCCTCGCTGCCCGGGTGCTCTGGACAATTCCTGCCCGTCTCAGATGGCCTCCCGACCCCCGGCGGGCAGGTGAGTCTGGCTGTGACTCTGGCTCACCCGCTGGGCACCTTGGTTCCTCACTAGCAGCTGGAAGGTGCCAGCCACCGCTGAGCTGAGGAGCGGTCCCCGTGGCACCGGTGTCCACCCGACCTGCTGTGTTTGGTGGAGTGACCTGAAGCCCGTCCACCTCAGAGGGGTCTGGGTGTTGTGGACGCACAGCAGGGGCTGTGAGTGCTGGAGGGAGGAGCTCGCAGGCAGGGGTGCGTGCGGTGTGGCTACGGGCCCCACCGGGAGTGACGAGTGTCCCTCAAGGGCTTGTAGCCCTTGGCTTGTTGGGCCTTGCGTCTCCTGGGCACTGCAGAGTGGACCACTCGCCTGGTGAGGTGGCTTCTCCGCTGAGGTGGCCCGGGCGCTGAGCCTCGAGGTCTGTGCCTTCCTCTGGCCTCCTGGCGGTTCCGCGCGTCCGTGCTTGTCCTCGGCCTCTGCACTGGCCGGATCGCCCCAGGGCACCTGCAGACGCTGCTGTACAAAAAGCCTAGGAGGTATTTTTGAGCATTTTCTCCAAATTTGTGTTAAAATTTAATTTGGATGAAAATATCCGTTTTTACCGTGATTTAAAAATTACATACGTGTGTGTACCCACGTGTGTTCAAGGGAATGCAGATGTCGGTGGTACAGACCCCGGTCGTCCGATGCCGGCTGGGCTCCTACTGACTCCAGTCGCGCGTCTCCCCGAGCAGGGCTGGCCGCGTCCAGCACGGGGGTCACCCAGCGAGGCGGTTCCTCCTTGTGTCGTCGCAGGACTGTCTCGTGTGGTCCCGCGTTGTACGTTGTGCGTTTCGTGGGTGTGACCTCAGCGTGAACCGTCCAGAACTCCCCAGAACGTGGGTTAGACGACGGTAACAGCCGCCACCCAGTGAATTTGAGCCCATGTGTCTCTGTGCCCGGTCAGCTGGCCGCCGGGAGGTAAACGAGAAGGTAATTTCCCATTCACTACGTTAGTGACGCATAAAGGACAATCCTGCGGCCGTTGGGCAGTTGAGGGCGTGTGACACCGTCTGCCTGAAACCCATGGTGCTGACGGCTGAGGCAGGAGCCCGGGGCGCTGTGATGTTCATGCCCTTGGCAGGCCCGCGATGCTCCTCCGGGGTGGCGAGACCAAGCCCTGAGCTGCCACCTGGGGTCGGCTGCTGGGTGCGTGTCGGCTCCGGGACTCTGCGTGCGCCTGTGGTTGAGCCGAATCCCGGGAAAGAGACGTTCGTCACGGAAGGTCAGGGTCACCCTGTGGCTGAGTGACGGGGGCAGTCCTGTGTCCGTCTCCGGTGTCAGCTGCCCTTCCCGCGGGAGACGGCGGTCTGCCTGACAGCCATGCTGGGGCCCGGGGGTTTGTCAGTGTGGCCTTCCTGACACGTCCGTCCCTTAGGTAGCCGTCGTCCCGTGTTACAGCGCAGGCTTCGTGTGTGGGATGCCCGGCTCTGCAGCTGAGGGGCGCGGGACCTCCCGGCCTCCGCGGCCGGCCGTCAGTGCGCGCGTAAGCGGAGCGGCGAGGCTGCCTGTGGGGCCGCTGTGCTCAGAGGAGCCTGTAGCGTGGCCCGGCCTCCCCGCCTGGCCGCGCGGTGTGCGGCCCCTCGGCTCCGACGGAGCCCCATGTCCCCGTAACCTCCTGCTGGGTGTGTAGAAACGAAACCTCACAAAGTCTGTCTGTAGCGATAATGAAGTTTTTGCAGAATGTCCACACTCGGTGGGTTTGGGCCATCATCTGAGTCAATGGCAGGCAAGGCCGTCTGTTTCCGGGCAAGAGAGAGGGGCCGGCCCTGCGGGATCGGGATCGCATGTCCTCTGGACGGACTCTGCTGGCTTTAGAGGAGCTGTTCACGGACCCGATTGTGCCTTTCTAACTTATTTCCAGGTTCCGTTAAAGTTCAGAGGTCCCAGCCCCCCTTTATTTGTAAACATTGATCCTCGTTTCCCTGTCTTTGCTACGGTGGGGCCTCTCCCTGTCGGTGGGGCTCTGGGGACACGGGGCGGGCACCCGGCTGGGCCCCGGCGGCCAGGACTGACCGGCACGGCGGCTCTGCCATCAGCCACCCACAGTACCGAGGTTGGTACTCACTGTGCGGCGGGCGGACGAGCCGGGCGGCGCTTACTCTGTGTGCAGCCTCCGTTTCTGCGCAGTGTCACTCCCGTGGTGGCTGCGGGGACGTCTGCCAGGAAGAGTAGTGGCCCCGACTGCATTCGTCCCGTGTCGTGTGCTGTGCACAGACGAGCCTCCAGCGTCCAGAGGCGGGTGACGTCCCAGATGTGGTCTCGCTGTTGTTTTCCGCCCTGGGTGGGTTGACGATGACGCGGGGTCTAGGGGAGCCACGAGCTGCCGCCGCCTGGGAGCCCGAGCAGGGGACAGCAAGCCCTGCGGACGGCCGAGAGTGTGGTGGGGTGAGACGGGTTGCCGTGGACGGCTTTGGGGAGCACACGCCGCTGGAGGGGGCACGTGCCTCTGGACGTCCCTCCTGCTTTCGCACGGCTCTCCGGGGTGGGAAGCTGCGGCCCGTGGCGTGGGCTGGCCCCCCAGGGTGGGACACGGGAGTCGGCTCCATCACAGGGCTGTGGGGCACGTTGGGGACCTTTCCCTCCACACACAGACACACACACACACACACACACTCACACTCGGATGCTTTACCTTCCCGGCCTTGGGAGCTTTGTCTCCTGGGCCATGGCCAGGGAGGCTGTGTGCGCCTGGCTCAGGCGGGTCAGGTCCGAGCCGGGCGGGTCTCCTGGCCTGGGTCCCCTTGGCCACAGTAGCTCGTTGCGAGACACGTGACTTGCCCAGCCAGGTGTGTGAATCTGTTTAACGGAACAGACGTGGGGGGATAGTGTCATGGTCCCTCGTCCTGCGGGCCCGGATTGACGCAGCCGTTACCAACCAGGAGACTTCCCGAGGCGGCCGTGCTGCTCTCCGTGCTGATGGCCCACGGCCCGCTCCCCGCCAGGGCTGCCGTTCCGCAAGCAGGTCGCCGACTCTGTCCCGGTGAACCGAGTCCCCGGTGCGTGCGGACCCCACGAGGCGCAGGCGCGACTGCAGACGACGGCGATCTCTGAGTTAAACAGCTGGTCGGAGGTAAAGAGCTTTGATGTGTCGCAGTAAAAAATCTCGTGGCTGAGGACACGGATAAGCCGCAGGCAGTGCACTTGCTGACGCGTCTAAGTGTGTTTTAACTTTTAGGTGTCGCCCCCCCCCCCCCACGCACGCAGACGCTCCCTTTACCTGCTTGGAAGTCACCTGTCCGAGGACCCGGTCTCTCTCTGGCGTTGCCTGCGGCTGGGTCTCCCGGCTGCGGCACGCCGTGGGGTTCGGTGCCTCTGTTCTCGGGGTGTGGAACCGGCGTTGGCTGTGGAGGCTGCATCAGGTCAGACTCGGGGTCTCTGTGCGAGGTCACTGTGTGGGGGCCGCCCGGGGTTTCAGGGCGGTGGCCGGTGACTCCGGACCGGGTTGAGGGTGACGCTGTCTTCCCCGCAGCTTCCGCGCTCGTGTGAAGACACGGGGTTAGCCTGGAGGAAGCGGGAGTGTGGATTCCTTCCGTGTCCCAGTTCTTAGAGTGACATCCGTCCCTAACGGCGAGGTATTCATTCAGTCTTCCGTTCTGCGCGGTCACAGATTTCAGCGTATTTGTGGGGTTTCTGTCCCTGCAGTTGCAACCCCGTCGTCTCTCCAGTGTCCCGTGTTGTCCCGTGTTGTTCCGTGTGGTGTTTCCCCAAACTGGCTGCCCTTTGGCTGTGGCCGGGGGAGTCTGCCAGAGCTTCCTTGCCCCGTGACCGCGGAGGGGCCTCTGCTGGCGGGGACAGCCGGCCCTGGTGCCTTTCTGTGTGTCACGGGTGGAGCGAGACGCGGGGCCAGGAGCAGAGCTGGTGCTGAAGCCAGGGGCGCAGCGCAAGGGCTCTGGTCCGCACCTTGGGTATGACCAGGGGCAAGTGTTCGTAATCTGGCTCCTGCCCCGTTTCTGCGAGTCTGAAATTGTGTCCGGACGGGAAGCGTCGTGGGTACGTTGAGGACCGCAGCAGTCGCGGTGCGAGCGCACGGGAACGTCCAGAGTGTGCCTGCGCCGGCAGGACCTCAGTGTGGGGCCGTCCTCTACGTACACTTAAATTCCGTGGGATTGTCCCGCTTCTGTACTTGGCTACATGAGTTTTTCTTTCCGTCTTGTTCCAGGTGAATGAAAACTTTGCCATTGATCTGATCGCTGAGCAGCCCGTGAGTGAAGTTGGAAATCGTGTGATCGCGTGTGACGGCGGCGGGGGGGCTCTTGGCCACCCGAAAGTGTACATAAACCTGGTACCGTGTCACCTATCCTTGCGGGTCTAGTCTAAGCTATCCCGTCCCGCGTGGCCCTTGTGGCGCTGGCTCTCACCTTTCCTCCAACCACGTGGTAGGGACCACGTGATGGGCGCCCTCTCCATGGGGACGCGCTTAGCGTTGCCAGCACAGTCGTCCGCTTTCCTGCCGCACCTGCAGCTTGATCTTCCTGGAACCTCATTTTGGAGGTTGTGCCCCCACAGGGCTTTGGTGAGGGGAGGACCGGGACGTTAGAGCAGAGGGGCGAGCGGGGGCTGAGGCTCAGGTCTGCCACAGCGTGGATGCAAGGGAGGGACGTGCAGCACCCTGGCACCCCGTCTGCTTGTGGCCTGAGCATGTCTGGACCGGACCCTGGCCTGGGGGCTGGTGGGCCTCTGCGCAGCGCCCCACCTGTTCAGTCCGTTGAATCCGGGGCCCGGGGTGAAACCTCGGCCTTCACAGGCTGGGAGAGAAGACGGGCGCTGAGCTAAGGCCGGAAGACATGTCCTCAGGGCGGTCCTTGCAGATGACCCCGTGTTCCGGGGCCGGAACTAGGGTTCAGGCCCCTGCCCACGGCTGGCAGCGAGGCGGGGTGGAGCAGAGTCAGACCTGGGCCCCGGTGCCGTGACAGTCCTCTGTCCCCGCGCGACCTCAGAGGGCTTAAGCCGCGTCTAGTTGAGACCCGAGCTCCGGCGCGGTGCACGCGGTCCCGTCTGATGCGGGTCGTGTTTAGACGGGAGCGGAGCACGGCCGTGAGCTCTTTCTTCTGAATCTTGCAGGACAAGGAAACGAAGACGGGGACGTGCGGCTACTGCGGACTGCAGTTCCGACAGCACCATCACTAGCGCGGGCCGTGCGCACAGCGCCTCCCCCTGGGCCGAATAAACAGTGTTGGGACCCGGACGGCGAGCCACCTGCGTGTTTCTTTCCGAGAAGCAGCGTTTCCTCCGAAGCACAGACCGCAGCGGGGTTGTCCTCGGGGCCGCGTCCTGCGGCTCCGTGGCCGTCTTCATGGCGGGGCTGGGCTGGGTGGCTCAGGGCCAGGTGGGAGAAGCACCGCTCTGGTTCCGCAGACAGAATGGAGGTTTGTCAGGCGAAGGGCTCCCCGTTTGCCTCCGCACTCCGCCCGGAAGACCGTGCTTGCCCGCCCCACCCCCACTGTCCCCACCACTCACCTACAGTCACACTTCCCCCTGTCCTCTTGTCGCGGGGGAAGTGTGAGATCTTAAAGCCCGAAGCATCTGTGTTCACAGTCGCACGCCGGCCGCATCCAGGGCAGTCTGCGGAGTGGGGAGCAGCAGCGTCACCAGAGAGCAATGCTGGGACTCGGGAGGGAAGGGGACGGCTGGGGAGCGTGCCTGCAAGCCCGGACACGCGGTCCGTGGGGTCCAGGAGGAGGCAGCGCTGGGCAGTGGGAGGTGAGGAAGGAGGGAAGGAGGCAGAAGGGAAGCCTGCACAGCGCGGGGCACGCCCGGCCCCCAGCAGGGCTGGCGAGAACCCGAGGCTACGTGTGTCCTGACTGAAATGTGTGAGCTCCGCGCGGTGGGGTCTGGAGAAGAGAAAAGTATCTGAGCTTCCAGACAAAAGGACAGATCGCCTAACGGAGGCGTTACCAGAAGGGCGGGAAGCCTGTCCGTCCTGGGAGCTGGAGATGGTCAGGGGCGTCACGAGCCTGGGACAGGCACCCGTCTTGAGGGGGACGCTCCGTGGACTCCTGTAGGGCCAGCCCAGCCTCGGGGGCAGGGGAGGAGTGGGTGGGGCCTGCCGGTGGTGCGCGCCAGTCCACAGCTGGGCACGCCTGGGCGTGCTCAGTGGGTCGTCGTGAGGCTTTTCTGGCAAAAGTGCCCAAGAGCAAGCATGGGGGAGGGGCGTGGGGGAGAGGGCCCAAGAGACCCCGGGGTCACGGCGGGTGAGGGGGGAGCTGGAAGGGGCCGGTGGTCGCGTCAGGGTGGAGCGCGAGCAGGATGAACACAGGAGGGACTTCACGCGGCCTCAGTGTCCAGTGGCCTCGGGGCCCCGTCTGAGCTGCTCCCGGGTGGCGTGGTGCCCTCCAAGGGAGCAGGCCTGACCGGCACGTGCTGGGCCTGTGGGGTTTGGAGGGCGGCGGCAGCCTGGACGCCCGCGGGAGGGCCCCCCCCGGCCGAGCTGCTGGGCGCAGGGGGGTCTCCTGTCCAGCTGGCCGCGAGTTTAGCCTCGCGTGGACGTGGGGCTCTAGCAGACGCTTTCTCCATCTGTTGGAATGCGATGCTTTTTCCGTTAAATGTGGGCCACGGTGAATGACTCGGATTTTCTAGAGGGAAACTGCTTCTTTGCCAGGAGAGGCCCCACACGCTCCTGGAATCCTTTTCCTGTGGGGCCTCGCGTGGTTTGGGGCTGCCGCCTCTACGTGTAGGCGTGGAAGAGGGTTTGTAAGCGTTTCCTTTCCTCTGTCCCAGTCTCGGTGTCAGGGTCGCACTCCCCTGGAGCTGGGGAGCCCCCGGGTTCTCTGTTCTCCGGAAGAGAAGGGACAGGGTTGCGGTGACCTAGTGACGGGGGCTCAGGAGGGCCTCGCGGGCCTGGTGCTGTGGTGGGAAGGTTTGATTTCCTGGGAGCGTCTGGCACATTCACGTTTCTCCTGGAGCCGGTTTTGGTGCCGTGGATTCTTCTCGGTGTCCGGCTGTTTGCCTCGGTTCTCGGTCCTGGCGTAGAGCTGCTGAGAGTGACTTCCTGATCTGCCGTGGCCTCCCCCTGCCCCCCAGGGGTTATGTGAGCCTGTTCCGGTCTTTTCCGGTCTTTTCTGGGCTGCGTCTCTCCAGAGGTTTCTCGACCACTTAGCACTCTTTGGTGTGTCGTCCGCTTGGCTGTGTGGCTGGCTTCGGTCTGGTTTCTGACCGTTACCTTCGATCCCTGCCCCTGCCGCCCCTGCCGCCCCTGCCGCCCCCACTCCTGGAGTTGGAGGCTTTACTGTGTTGCTTCTCAGCAGTCCTGTTCTCACGAGCACTGAGTGCCACGAGGGTCACTGGCCTCTGCTTTAGCCAGACCCCTTGTCTCCAGGCACACACACACCCCCTGACTTCATTACTGTCCGGTTTTAAATGTGAGCGCGGACGCACATGGCCGAGCGGGTGGGAGTGTCCTGCTCCTAGTCTCTGTACCCTGCTCTGAGAACGCGCCGTGTGCGAGTCCGGCCTCTGAAATCTGTTGCTGGGGACCTGCTCGACGGGCCGCCGCACGGCTGCTGCACGGACGCCCTGGCTCACTTGCAGGGGCCAATGCCCGGGCGGGTGCAGCGCGGCCGCGGGGAGCCGGGGCCCAGGTGTGGGCTGGGCTGTTCCTCTGCCCCATCCTCTCCTCTTGTTTCCCGTTTTAAAGACGAGCGTCTGGGGCTCCGCTGTCGGGCTCCTCGGACTGGAAATGCTCTCTTCTGAGCGGAAGAAGCTCTGAAGCTCTTCTGATTAGGAAGCGACTCTGTTTGTCTCTAGTAAGACATTTTGTTTTCGGTCGGTTTTGCTCTTCTTAATTTGGCCACAGCAACCTGTGCTTGAGGCCGGCATGTGCGCGCTACGTGTGCTCAGTCCTTTACCTTCCACGTGAACGTGCCCTTGCGTTTCTAGCGCGTCTCCTGAAGACACGGCGGCTGATTTTTGTTACGCCGTTTACAAGTCTTTGTGTCCTAACCGGAGACGTCAGCCCGTTCTTAGGTGGGGGGAGATAGTTGGGTGTGAACTGTCGTCTTACTCTGCTCCTCGTCCCGACTTGTGACTGGTTTTCTTATTCTTCCCTTGAAAGAATTAATTTTTTCATTCTCTTTTCTCCGTGGTACATTGCAAGTTGAGTTTTCTTTAAAATAGTGAAGGCTGGGGAAATGATTGGCAGCTCATATGGTGAAGAAACCCAAATATAGGTCGATAGAAAAATGATTCCATCACGCAGGGGACACGGGGAGAGGCACGGGCGGACGCTGAGAATGAAGCGCGCGTGCAGATCGTCATGCCGGCTGGTGTCCGGGCCCAGCGGCAGGACCACGTGTGCCCAAGGGGAGTGGAGTTCTGCACTGAGATGTGCCCGTGGGGCCTTGTCGGGAAATTACCCCAAGGACTCCACTGGCAGACGTGGAAAAGATGTTGTGTGCATGTCCACTCACGGCTGTTTGGCAAATTATCCCGAACTAGGGCCGAGGAGTTTCCGTGTGCTGAAGCCGTTAGAAGGGACTGTGCAGACGTGGCCGAGCTGACCACTGAATGCTGACCGTGGCCGAGCTGACCGCTGCGTGCAGACCGTGGCTGTGCTGACCGCCATAGGCGCAGGGGCGTGGCCTGGTCAGGAGCCTCTGGCTGGATTCTGCGGGACGCCTGTGTGTCACAGTCCGTACCTCACTGAAACCCTGGCCGTTTGGAAATGTGGTTTAGATGACCCCCAGCATCCTTTCTGTCCCCAGATTTTATAAGTCATGTAATAAACTACAACCCTTCTGTTTGCATGCAGTTTCCTGATGAGAGCGTCCTGTGAGCCTAGTGGTTTGGTAATCTCGGAGCCAAAGAGGTCACTACTCCCGTCAGGCTGCAGAAGCTGGACTGCGGGGTTCACACAGGGTGCCCTGAAGTCACACTAGCCTTCAAGTCGCCTTTTAGACCCTGTAGCCCCCAACACCTTTGATTCTGCTGCCGGCGAGCCCCAAAGATGAAGCCTGGAGTGGAGGCGGGGTGGGTGACGTCATCACGGGGGATGTGGACGGGGTGGGTGACGTCATCACGGGGGATGTGGACGGGGTGGGTGACATCATCAGGCGGGACACGAACTAGAGGTTGGACAGTGTCTGGGGCCTGTCATTCATGTGGAGTTTGGGGTTGTGAAGTTTGGGTGACATCGTGTAGAGCATTGCGGCGGGGTTGGGTGAACTGATGGCGTGAAGCCTGGGGGTGTGGAGTTGGGTGATGTCACGCATGGGGCATGGGGGGCTCCTGGGGCCCAACTGATGTCATCCGCCAGGAGCATCTGGGGCAGGGAGGCAGGGTTCTGGGTGATGTCAGGGGCCCCCTGGGTCGGGCACACCAGAAACGGGCTTGTGAGTTTGAACCTACTGTGCACATGTGTGGCAGTCTTCTGGGTTTTGGGTGGACGGGTTGGGCATCTGTCCCCTCCCAAGTGAGGTTGGGGAGTTAGAGCAGCCACAGACACCTGGGAGTCCGGAGATGAAAGGTGTGGTTTCCAGCGCTGCCTGAATGAGCCACCCGAGACCGGGGCTTAGAACACGGCACCGCAGGCTCTGGGGCTGGAAGTCTGAGGTCGGGGCGTTCCCAGGGCCCCCAGCACCCTCCCTCGGAAGACACAAGCAGGCCTGGAGGGCAAGCCTGGGGGTCCTGGGTTTGCAGACCATCACCCATCTCTGCCTCGGTGCTCGCTGGCCCTCCTGTCCCTGAGTATCCTTGCATGGCCTTCCTGTACGTTCACCAGTCACTGGTGGGGTCCCCCTGCTGCACTATGGCCTCGTCTCCACCATGATGTCTGCGAAGACTGGCTTTCTGAATGAGGCCCATTCTTCTGTCCTGGGTGGGTGAGGGTATTGGGGTCACTTCTGGGGGGCGTGCCCCCGCTCACTAGACTTTGCCCACCTGGCATCCGGCAGCAGCTATGGGGCAGGGTCAGGTGTGCAGGGACACATTTCTGCAGGCCACCTTACAAGGGCTCAGCTCGGTGTGTGTGCGGAGGGATGGCTTGTCCCCACAAGGAGCCACAGAAGAAGTGGGGGTTCACCTCTTTAGGAGAAAGTTTTCTGATGAAACACACAAACCTGAGGAGTTTGCATCAGAAAGTAAAAACGCCATGTTTCCGTCTCCTGGTTAATCTTGAGGCACAAAAATGGAAATCGCCATTTCTGAAACCAGGTGAAGCAAACAAAAACCTATTACGGTGGGAACTTCCAGATACAGACTCCATGGGCCGGGCCAGACGCACAGAGGAGCACTTGAGACCCCCGCCCGAGGCTTCGCCTGAGGGGAGCTCCTCCCGCTAGCAACGCGGCTTCTGAGGCACTTGGGGGCGGGGGGACCTGTGTCCTCAGGGAGCTCTGAGGCCAGTTCTGTCTGTGCGTTCAGTGAAAGCGCCGCGGGTGCACCTGGCGGTCTGTCCTGCACATGCGGGAGCTGAAGACGGCCACCCCAGGTGCAGCTCCGGGGCTCCCTTCCCTAGGTCAGGGCTGGTCCTGACCCTCCACAGCCTCAGGGGAGCTGCTTCTCAGCCCAGCCCTGCTCCCCACGCTCGGCTGCCGACGCTCGCTTTCCTCCCTGGGGTCCCTGGAAGGAAAAGCAAACGTTCCACGCACTGGGCTTATGCAGAGACCACGTGTCACCATGGCTGGTTTTCCAGAAGCAAGTCCGTGAGCTCTACCTACGGCTGTGTCCCCGAGGCGTGGTCACCCAGAGAAGCCTGCCTGCCGCTGCCAGCAGTGCCATCACCGGGACCATCACGGCCCTCGCCTAGGCCCTGCCTGTAGGAGAGCCCTTGTTCCTCGGGAAGCACGGCCCCCACGGCCCCCACGGCCTCCAGCTGAAGACAGTCAGGTCTCAGCACAGCGCACGAGGGGACGAATGTCAGACACCCCCTCCCTGCGGAAAGAGCAGGGCGAGGCTCACGTCCGCCCACTGTTGAAGGGCACCCGTGCGCAGTCTGGAGGATGGAGCGTAAAGCTCCCCCCGGGGCAGGGACAGGGCCGCGCGGCCGACCGGTGGGACAGTGGTCTGCAGGAAACGCGGCCCAGCCGCTGGACTGGCCCGGCAGAGCCCTGGTGGGGGGCACGGCCCATCGAAACTCTGTCCCGGCGGGCATCATCTCCACAGGCGGTGAGGGGCTCACAGGGATGGCTCCCACTTGTCAGTGACAGCTGTGCTCTGCAGGCCGGGATCGACACCGGGAATGCTGCCCTGCGGCCGGGGCTTCCGTGTCCGGGGGTGGCGGATAGTGGGGATAGCACCAAATTGTCAGAGGCCACATGCGTGATGCTGGGTGGGGAGCGTTTCCCTGGAGCGCCCTGAGGCCACAGCCCCGGGCCGTGGTGCTCACCAGGGTGAGCCGGGTGCACGGACAGCTCCGGAGTGCCTGCTGGTCTACGAAGAACCAGCCCAGCCCGGGTTCTGTCTGCAGCAGGTCACGCCGCAAACCCACACAGGGGGCGGGGAGGCTGGCGCACCTGTTGGGTGCTGAGCGTGTGTGGGCGCGCTCTGGGTGGTGGATGCTCCCGACCTTCCCCGGGAGAAGGGCCCCGAGGATCTGGGCTTGGAGCCCACGAGGTGTGGTCTGGACCCCTGTCCCTCCTCTGCTTCGAGGGCTGCAGCACCCTCAGGGTGATGTGGCCGCCCCTGCCTTCCCCGATTCATGTTTGGGGATGTCTGTCCCCTTCCTCCTTCATCCTGTCTGTGTGGCACTTGAAGCGGGTTCTGGTGCTGGCGTGGGGGTTTCAGACCCGCTGTGCCAAGCGGTCTTTCCTGCGTGGACTCAGACCGTTTGTGCTGAATGTGGTTGTTGGTGTGTGGGGCTCACGTCTGCCTCTGTGTCCACCTCTCGATTTTCTTTCTCTGGCTCTCCCGTGGGCTCCCTGAACAGTGTCTGGCGCTGGAGGGCCCCCGGGACGTGGGTGTGTGTGCTTCCTGCCCGCCTGGTCTGGTGGCCTGGCAGGGGGGTGGCACAGCCCGCGGGTGGTGTATGGCATGGTGACCGTGCGGTCTCGCCGTCTCCCTGTCGTCCCCGCTCTCTGGCCAGAGAGGACGAGCTTACGTTTCTGTGCAGGCTTTGCCTTCAGCGCTGTCAGCCCTGGGTCCAGGCCCCTGAGGCGAAGGGGAAACCCGGCCCCTCAGCAGGCCGTCGGGGGCTCCTCTGGCCCAGTGTCCCTCCCGAGTCCCCTGCAGTGTGTGCGGTGCCCGCGTCCCCGGGGCCCTTAGCTGGAGGTGCTGGGCATGCATGTGGGCTCCACCTTCCCGGGAACAGAGGACCGTGGCTATCTACTGTGGACAAAGGACACGTGGTTTGGGGACCGGCGTGGCCTGGGCTTTGGTGGGCGGCTCGACGGGTGGGGCCGGCTGGGATGGTCTGCCAGTGAGGTCCATGTACGGGCGTGTTTGTTGGAGCGGCCCTGTGTGCGGCCTGACCCCTGCTGCCCGACCTGAGAGCACCTGCGTGTGAATCGTGCCCAGGCTCGGCCTGGGCTCCTGGTGCTCACACATGGGGGCTGCCGGACCCAGGGGCCATGGAGCAGGGAGGAAGGCCACTCACAGGTTTCCTCCCACCAGCCTGACGGAGGTGCCTCTTACTAGCTCCAAGACCAATGCTGGATGCTGGTGTGGACTCCTCCCAGAAAGGAACCAGCCAGGGCCTCGGGGTCGCCTGCACTGGGAGTGACCCCACTTGGGGGGTGGCAACTGTCCCTGTGTCCCCAGCCTCTGCCTCGCCTCTGGCAGGTACCTGCGTGGTCCTCCAGACCACAGTGTCCCCATGTACTCGCTGGCCAGTGGGCTTGGGGAGCAGGATGGGAAGGAGGCCTGGCCCGCCATTGTCAGGCTCAGGGACGCACTGGGAATGTGTGCTTCTCACTCCTGTGGCCTTGGCCTCCGTGGGTTCATGTTGCACTCGGATCCCCACCCAGCAGGCCTGGCGGGGTTGGCCTGGTGAGCAGGAGGACCCAGCTTGCCACAGCTGAGAGCCCCCTGGCCATCCAGGCCATTCCATGCCCAGCTGGGGTCACCAGTAAGGTGATGGCAAGGCCATTGAGCCCTCAGACATCCTGGGGTGGAGACCTGGGTCCCCCAGCAGCTGAAGCGGCCGAGGAGAGCAGGGATGGTCGGTGCTGGCAGACGAGGCAGCTGCCCCGCGGTCCTGTTCAGCAGCAGCGGATCCTCCTCTGGCTCTGCTGCCCATGGCCGCGAGGGGCTCCGAGCTGGGCTGAGCCGGTGCCGGCCGAGGGGCTTGCCTGCGGCTCCACATGAACCAGCCATGGGTCCCCGCAGCTGTCACCTGCTCTCACAGGTTCCTGAGTGAGGCTGCGTTAGCCTCCTTAGCCAGGGCCTGTGCTGCTCTCTGGAAACTTCACGCCCGCCTGCTCGCCTCTGCGCGGCGGTCCCGGCTGCTGGGGCCCAGGGGCCATGGTCTCCTGGGGAGGCCGAGGTGTGTTGGACCAGGTTCCTAGATGGTCCACGTATAGCTGCTCCGCCACGGCTCAGAGCCCAGAGAGCCTCTGCCCTCGCCGCCCCCTGTGCCCCACGTCGGGCGCCCACACCCTCGGAGCCTCCTGGGGCGGGAGTCCGGGTCTGGCCCGACTGCGGAGCTGCTGGTGATGAAGCTTGGCTGCCGTCCTGGGGGTGCTCTCGGGGAGAAGTGGCCCAAAGGATAGGCGCTGACTCCCCAGCCACAAGGCGAAGCCACAGTGTGGAGACGAAGAGGGTGATTTTGCCAAGAGGCAGGCAGAAACCGTGGGGGTCACGTCCTTCCGGCTTTGCCGCGGCCAGACGGCAGCGATCGCGTGTGGCCGTGCACGTGTTCTCGGGCTCTGGCCGGATGCTGGGGTGACTTCCCGGAGCTGGTCACCAGCAAGCACCGTCTCGAACCCTGGGTTCTCTCCGCGAAGTGAATCTCTGTCCCGCCTAATTTACGTTTCCTCCAAGAAATCAGTCATGCTCCCGGACAGGGAGAGAGGGAGAGGCCGACGACACACAGAGCATGTCCCCCGGCCAGCACGCCCCCACCATTCTCCACTACCTGTCTGGACACAGAGGCTGGTGGCTTTGAGACTGGGACCCAAAGACCCCCATCAGGAGAGAAGACAGTGTCCTCTTGTGGCTGCCGCCTTCCAATGCTGGGCAAAGCTGCCGTCTGAGACGTGTTCCCTGTCCTGGGAAACGTCCGCACTTAACAGAAGATACTCCGTGGGGATGAAGGTGTTTTCCAGGGCGGGCCGGTCTGGGGTGTCACACCAGTGTGGGTCTGGCTCACAGCAGCTGTGGGAGTGGGGTGGGGACCCCAGGACACTCTGCACCCCCAGCAGACCCAGGACAACCACGTCTTGCTGGATGCCAGTGGGACAGCAGCCTCGGCCTGGGAACCTTACTTGGGGGTCCGTGCACCCTGACTTCTTTGGGGGTTTGCTGCCCCTTGTTCTCCATAAGAGTTCAAGTGCTGACCTACTTAAGACCCAGCAATGGGTGGGATGTGGAGGCCGAGCACCCCACGCAAAGGCAGAGCGGGCTCCGGAGAGCTGGTGGGCCACAGCCAGGCCCGAGGGGGTGCCTCACCCAGCTCGCCTGTGCGGGAGCCGCAGCCCTGCTCCGCCAGGTGCACATGGGGGTGGGGGGGAAACGCCTCCAGGGGAGGGCTCTGAGGCCACCAGACGTGTTTCAGGGCCAGAGAGACGGGGAAGGACGGGGACGATGAAAAGTGAGGACGCCAAGTGACTGGATGTTGAGGGTCAACAGAGGGCCCCTCTCTTAGGAATCGCTGACGTGAGCCTGGCAGGTGGTCACCGGTGGGGCAGAGGGACAGAGCCGGCTCGGATCTCGGGGTCGTCCCCTGGCTGACTCTGGGGGAGCTGTGGCAGTGGGGGCACGGAAGCGGCGGCCTGGGCCTGTCCCCAACAGGAGCCCTTCCTCACCTCCTCCCCTTCTGTGGCTCAGAAACGAGGAAATCCAGAGACACCTGTATTTTCTAGGACTCTGAAGAGATTTTTTTTAACGTGGAGAAATTAATTTCAGGTTTTTATCTGGATCCCCAGGACGTCTAGCAGCGAGAGCTGCCTTACACGGTGATCCCTGAGAATGTACTTGAACACATTACAGTAAAATTCAGAAAGGAGACGTTCGTGGTCAGCAGTTTCTAGAGCGGACAGAGAGAGAACCTCCAAGCCTCGGAGAGCCCCCTGCCCTGAGCGGGGCCGCGTGCTCTGCCCCCGGCTCCTCTGCACGGCGGGGCCCCCTGCAAGGCGCAAGCCCGCGGCCCCGGGCACAGCACCATCCTTGGCCAGTGAGTGGAGGAAAGAGCTTCGCTGAAGTCAGGAAGCTCTCGGATGGTGGCCGGGGGTGGGGGCTCACCCGCTTGAGGGTCCCCGAGGCCCCCGCCGTGCACCAGCAGGGGTGCGATCCTGTCAGCGGAGAGCACTGCAAGCTGGGGTTTCCCCTGAAGGGCAGGTGCAGGGGAGGCCTCGTGGGGCAGCCACCGGGGGCCGGGGGCCCTGAGGAGCGTGCAGGGACACGGAGCCTGGGCACTGCCAGCCCCTGCCCGGCCGCCGCACACCCGGCCTGTCCAGCAGAGGGCAGTGGCGCACAGCCATGGCGGCAGGTCCTGGCGGGTGGCCCTTTGAGCCCTCACCTGCCTGAGCTGACGACTGGAGGTCGACCTCGTGGGAGTGATGCTGTGGCCCTCGCCTGCCCCCGGGAAAGGGGACGGATGTTTGGGAGACCTGCCCTGTGGAGTCGGAGCCCTGCTGGGTGGACAGAACACCTGAAGGCCGCTGTCCTTCGAGCCCTGAGTATCCTCCAGTGGGGCACCCAGCCAGGAGGCCATTGCCGGGACCTTCCAATGCGCCGGCCGGTGACCTCGTGGGCAGGTTGGCAGGCCGCCTTCTCTGCCCAGCGGCGGGCTCTGTGGCCGCGACGGGGCGGGTGTGCAGCTGGGCGCGGCCCCCCAGCCCCCTGGGGGTGACGGGCGGGAGCCGCTGGAGCGAGGGTGGGCCGTCCTGCTGGGCAGGTGAGGCGGGCGAGCCTGGTGGTCAGGGTGACTGGACCAGACCCTCCCACCTGGCCACCCCCAGACTCGAGCTGGGCCCCCCTCGGCTCCTTGGAGGCCGGCGTCAGTATCACGGCACTGATTTACCAGATGCAGGGATATTTATAATTTAAGGTGATAGTGTTCAACCTGATTACCTTTCAGTCGGTCGCTCTGCAAATGCACTTAGTTGTATAAAATATGGACCAGGAGCTCCTGCGTATGCAGATGGTCTGCTCTGGGGACCGTCCTGTGGCACGGCGGGCCTGGGGACACGAGGCACTGGGGTGGACGCCACGGGCCCAACACGGACAAATGCTGGACTGGCCAGCTGCACGCTCTGGGACTGTCTCAGTTCTGGTAAACTCTTCCTGCTTCCTAATAATTACGTTTTTCTGGTTTGACCTTTATCTTGGGGGATTTCTGGCATTCTCCTAATTTAGAGGCCCCCCTGGAGAGCTGGTTTCCAGCCTCGCAGGGGTGCCCAGTGTCACACAGACATGGCGAGGGCAGCAAGCTCATGCCTGGTGCATTCTCTGTGGCTCTGGTCATGGATGCGTGGACCCCAACTCCAGGAGGGGCGGCCCGGCATTTCCCGGACTAGGAGCCCTCAGGGCATGCGTGGCTCGTGGCTCTTTGACCTGAGTGCCCACAGCTTGTGGATATCCACCCATCTGACTGGGCAGGGAGGTCCCAACCAGGCCCTGGAGGAGACATGGCCCTTGCTGTTGGAGTGGGACTCCGGGCCTGGCTTGCTAGTGATGGGCTGGGAGATGCCTGACCCGCTCATCTGTCGCATGCAGGCCATTCAGATCTCCTCTTAGGGGAGCTGCGGGCACCGAGGTGCGTCTGGAGGCCCAGAGCGCAGTGGCCGGCTGCGTGGATAAGATGGGAGGGACAGGACACAGTACGTCCGTGTACCATGTCTATGGGCAGCGAGGACCATGCCGGATCTGGACATGGGGACCGCTGAGTTGAGATGACCGGACGGGGCACCAGGAGTCACTGGCGATGAGCTAGCGGGGTCAGGGTTCTGTGGGCAGTGATTTGATCATCACACTCTGTGTGTCAAGGAGGGGTTGGGGACATCAGTCAGGCATCAGGAGCATAGGCTGCCCATGGAGGGGGAGGCGGGGCGAGTGGCGGCCCAGCCTGAGCTCTGGGGCATGCGGCTGTGCCTCCAGCTGCTGGCTCTGTGGCTCGTTTGGAGGACCAGGCGGTCCTCAGTGGGCATGTGCTGGCCGATTCAGCGGAGCCGCGAGGCGGTTGGTCCGTTGGTGGGACCATGGTCTGGTCCGGCCACACGGGGCTGGTGTGCGGGGCTGGCGTGCGGGGCGCTCCCTCCCAGGACGGCTGTGGCCCAGAGCCCGGCGCGGTTCCTTTCGCTCCTGGGAGCGTCCCCGTATGCGGCAGCTGGCAGAGGTGCGCCCCGTGCCCTTGGGCACGGTTTGTGTGGTCTGTTGCGAGGCTCCTCTGCGAGGCCCTTGCACGCCCACCAGGGAGCATGGTATCCTGCTCTGGCCTTGGTCCTGGGCCCTGGGAAGACCACCCACGGGCGTCTCATGTGCCCTCGCAGCTTGGACCTCCCCCGCGGAACTCGGCGCCCCTGCCCTGCCCCGACACCCAGTCCTTCTTGCCTTCTGGGCCTTTCTGGCGCTTTGGTGACTGTGTACGGCCAAGCCTGCGGTGACGGAGTTCCGTGCCCGACTGGGAGTGAAGGATGATGGGACGGTGGTGACTTTGGTCTCAGGTGGTATCGTGGCCTCCAGTTGTGCGGACAGGCGGGTGTGCAGGCTCTCTCCCTGGGACTCGGAGCTCCCAGACGCACAGCCTGGAGCGCAGAGAACCAGGCCACTATCGCCCGAGTTCCCGGTTTCTGTTCCCACAGTGAAGGTTGTGGGAAAGTGGTGGTGGTGGCCAGGAGGTGGGTCCGTGCGTCAGCCCCGTGAGCTGCCCTGTCCGCCCTCCAGCCTGACGAGGTCCAGGGTGAGACCCCCCACCACACATAGCCTCTGGGGCTGCTGACAAGACAAGGGAGTCAGTGTGGGAGGCACTGGGGCTGTGGGGGCTGGGCCGAAGGGCCAAGGGGTGGTGGGGCCTGGTGGACACCTCCCGCAGGGGCCAGTGGGTGTCTCCAGCCCCATTGCTCACCAGTCTGGACTCCTGGGTATGTTGGGGGCCAAACCAGCCCCAGTGAGCGTGGGGCCCCGTGGCCAGAACCACTGTGGGCGCCCCTCACCCAGCGGGGTGAACGTGTTGAGGGCAGCATCTCCACGGGGGTCATCTTCCCGGGGTGGTGGGCTGGGTGCACCTGCGTCTGCGCTTTGGGCCGGGATGGGAAAGGACGTTATTGTTGCATTATCTGATGGCCTGTGGCCCCATCTTCTGACCGCGGTGCTCCTTCTGGTGGCACGTAGCGCCTTCCAACCTCACCAGGCCTCCCCGTCTTGCTCCTTGTCCCGGTGCGGCAGACCGAGTCTCCGGACAGTCCCGCGGTCCGCGGGGTTCGGCTGCTCCCACCTCGTCTGCTGCTGACCGCTGCTGCTGCCACAAGCCTGTCCCGGGTGGTTTCAGCGGCTCTTTCCAACGTGGCCGCCTCTCCTGGACTTCTGTGCTGTGGCTGGTCTCCTGGGACCTCTGTACCGACGACCTGTCTCGGGCTCTGCCATCATGTCCGCGAGATGTTTCCTTGGGCGTGGTTTCCAGACGGCAGGTCATCCTTCCCTCGGTGCCTGAAGGACGTCAGCCCACTGTGTGCGGGGACGTCACGCACCCTTGCCGTGAGTCCCCTCCTCCGGCGCAGTCCCACGTCAGAGCCACCGCCTGCCCTGTGCGCAGAAGCGAGCTTTGCCTGCAGCCTGGTCTCCGCTGGGTGCTGTTGGTGTCCGTCGTCTTTCCTGAGCTGCCTGGAGAACTAAGACCTCAGTTTGGGATCAGAGGGTGACCTCACCATCAGCTGGGTCCCTGTGGCCTGCACCGATGTGTGTGTGTGCAGACGCGCTGGTTCTTGCTGGAAGTCTCAGCCTGTGGACTCAGAAGGCCTGCCCTGGCCTCCCTCCTGCGGGCGAGAGGCAGGGGTGTGGTATGGGTCAACGGGTGCGCCGGGCTCATCTTGCGTCCCCATCCTTCCGGCACGACGCGGGCTCAGCCTCACTCCCCCACAGTCCTGGAATTCTCTCGGGGGTCGTCCCTCCCCACCTGCACTGAGCAGAGGGGATGAGCCTGCAGGAAGGCGAGGGGCGGTGGGACGGACTTTCCCACGGGCTCCCGGATCTGGGACAAACCTGCGACGCTTCCCAGCTTGTGCTGCTCGCCGGGAGCGGTGACGAGATTTCAGCTTCTGGGCCGGGGAGCCTGGAAGGCCGGAGGACAGCTGGAAAGCAGGGCGTCCTGCAGTCGGCGGGTTTCCTCCCGGGACCGCACAGGTCTGGAGAGCAGCTCTGGAAAGTCTCCAGGGCGGACTCCCGTCTCGCCGTGTGCTGCTGTGCTTTGACCTAAGTGGGGACTCTCCCAGCCAGCGTCCTGGTGTTTCTCGGTCTCCCCGGTCCGCGCTTGCTCTCCGTGCGCTATGGCTGCAGTCGTGCTGTCCTTGCCATTTGGCTGGAGACCTCAGTCATGCGCACTTTCATCGTTTTCTGTGCACGCCTTGTCCGGGCCGAGTCCTGACTCGGAGCATGGGGGTCGACCTGCTGGTGGCCTCCCAGCATTCTGCCTGGCAGGGGGCGCGCTGTCGTCCTGGTCCCCTCCCTGCGCTTCCCTGGGGCACAGACGTTGACCTTCGCTTGGGGGTGCGGGGCCCTGTGCAACTCCGGGACGTTCTCTCTGTGGAGACGGGGTGGCATGTGCTTGACCGTCATGGCTCTGGCGCCGGGGGAGGGCCTCTTGCTGGCCAGACGCGCTGCTCTCCGGCCTCACGCGTGGGGCCCGCGTTCACGACGTGCGCAGCGTAGCCGTGGGCATGGAAGCCAAAGATCTGAGGAGGTCGTGGCTTCCAGAAAGAACAAAAGAAGGAAGTGCTTGCCGTCACAGCTGCTGACCTTTTAAAAACCCAGACGCTGTCCCCTCTCGGTTCCATTCTCTGTGTTTGTCTCAGGCTCCACGCAAGCAGGACTGTTGTGAAGATGTCGCATCAGCATAGAGATCCCGTAGTTCAGTAGCTTTACTTCACGAAGGAGGAACTGTGTCTTGAGGAATCTTGGCTCCGAATTCTAACACCGTCCTGCCCCGTGTCCCCAAGCTTGTGCCGCCGTGGCCCTTCCTGCGGGGGGCCGGCCGCAGCTGCGCCCCACCCCCACCCGCCCTGAGTGGTGCAGCGCTGGGAGCTCAGCGGGGCCGGGCTCGTCGAGGTGCGTGGGGCTCGCGCGTGAGCTGCGCGGGCGGGAATATGGAAACTATTTTATTTAGAGGATCTCGCACCAGCTTGACCGCTGATTTGAATTTCTCTCTGTCCTTCTGTCCCTGTCCTTCTCTTTGTGTCTCAGCACATGGCCACATGCACACCCACACGCGCATATGCGCACACATACCCATGAGTACACACGCCACACGGCCACATGCACGACACACGTGTGTGCACATGCGCAACAGTGCCAGGCACATGTGTGCACACCGCAGACACACACCCCAGGCGGTCTCCTCGCCGTGATTTCGTCCTTCCCGTCACCTTCCTCACTGACGCGGACAGCCCTGAGGGCTCAGGAGTGAAGCCACCGCCGGGCACGTCTGCGCTTCGTGTGGCTTGGAGAGTGAGTCAGAGTCCCGGACGTCAGCGCTGTAGCAGGAAGACCGGAGGAGCAAACCACTCAACCTCGCAAGAAAAACGTGTTTGAGAGGCGACTTGATGTTCATTTAAGCTGCCGCTAAGATCCCAAGTGAACAGAAATCAGCCAAACTTGCTGTCCGTCCTTTACGCGCTGGGTCACTCGCTTCTGTCCCTCGGCTCCTCTCTACACCCCGGCCCGGGGTCCCTGACAGCCAGCTCGTCCCTGGGTGTGTGTGTGTTTTTGAACAGCTTCGCTGAGTTATAATCATGCATCATTTCGTGTATAATTCACTCATTTGAAGTGTACAGTTCAGCGGGTTGTGGTATATTACGTTATTTTAATAATTATGGTCTCACATATAAGCGTAACATTTACTATTTTCACCTTTTGTACGTGCACGGTTTGGGGGCATTTCGTACATTCCCGTTGTCATGTGACTCTGCGGAACTTTCCGTGTTCCCGGACTGGAGCTCGGTCCCCAGTAACCGGTAGCTCCCGGCCCCTTGCAGCCCTGGTGCCGCCGCGCTGCCCTCTGTCTCGGTGGAGGGATGACTGCAGGGACCTCCCAAGAGGGGACGCGTCCAGCACCTGTCTTCCCGTGTCTGGCTTGGTCAGCGGTGGTGCTCGGGTCCGCCCATGGGAGGAGCTCAGCATCTCCTGGCTGGCGGGGTGACTAGGAGCCCGTTGCGCGCAAGCCCCGTCTCTCCGTGCGTCTGTGCGCACACACCTGGGCCGCTTCTGCCCCTTGTCTGTTGTGACCCAGGCTTCTCCGCACAGCGGGACGCCAGGCTCTCCTCGAAAACCTGCTTTTCATGCTTCGGGGGCACACCCAGGAGTGGAATCGGGTAGTTCTGTGTTTCTCCATTTTACTTGTTATGTAACATCCCCTCTCTTGGGTGCGGGGACACCCACAGGGGAGGGCAGATCCTTCCAGGGACCCACCCCGCAGCTCAGGCCTGCGGACACAGGCGACGGACATTCCCAACCCACACCCAGCCCCTGGGTCAGGAGGGGGCTCCCCCGGGACCCAGGGGGACAGGCAGACATGTCCGCGAGCTGTGCCGCTCCTGCGACCCTTGCCCTTCTCTCTGGCACCCCACCACCCAGCTGCTACCGTCCCTCTGCTGACCCTCACCCGGTCCCCCATGCTGTCCCTGCAGCCCACCCTCACGGGTCAGCCAGTGGTGCCTGTCGAGCCTGGACAGAGCGACTGGGAGGGGACCCGTCCTCCTGGAAGGGACCTGGCCTGGGTTCTCTGGAGGGTCCCCTCCTGATCCCTCACCATTCCCGTGAGCAGCTCCCGGCCGAGGAAGCATCCCAGCCCCAGCGCTGCTGTCCGAGGCCCCTTGCCCTCTCTGAGGCCTGCTTCTGCACACGACCACTTCCTACCTCTTCCCCAGGATGTGAGCCCCGCGTGGGCGTGGGTGTCCACAGCCGGGGCTGCCCGGGGATGGTGCACCATGAGGGAGGGAGGGGCACTGCCTTCCTAGAGTCAGAGACCCAGGGCCTGCTTGTCTGTCTGGCCCAAGGGCCTGGGCTGGCTGGAGGAGGGGTGCCTTCTGGAGAGACTGGGAGAAGGGCGGGCAGTTCTCCCTCAAAAGGCCTGGGAGGCAGTGCAAGGGGGGGCCCTGCTGGGTCCAGGAGCCCTCCCCAGTCGTTGGGGAGGCCCAGCGGCAGGGCTATGCCCTCTGTGCGGTGATGCCCAGCGTCAGGTAGGCCGTGGTTTACGTGGGCAGAGGAGGTGAGAGTGGCTGGGACAAAGGTCTTCCTGTGTCCCATCCCGAGGCAGCACTTTCAGATGCACCGAACTGCTCAGAGGACAGCTTTCCCTCAGGAGGCCAGGGGCAGGATAGAGCACACACGTCCCTTCTCACGTGCTTTCGTGAAAGGACAATTTGAGGGTGAGGCTGAGTTTTATTCGAGAGACATTGGGGCTTTGCAGTTTTCTCCTTTGGCTCCACCAGTTCTGAAGGGAAATAACTGGCGTTCCGGTCGTCCGGCATCTGCACACCTAGGCGGAGGGGGTGGGAGCACACGGCGGGCCTCCCGCGCAGTCAGGGCGCCGGGTTCCAGCACGGAGCCCCCAGGAGGAGAGTCGTCCTGTCCGAGTGCAGGGGTTCTGGGCAGCCACGACGCACTGGTCAGTAACAACCAGAGGCTGAGCCTGTGCCCGCTCCTGACTCCGGGGCGGCGTGTGCCCCTGCTGGTCACGAGCCGTCCCACGGGTGCGCCTGCGACAGCGCGGGTGCAGAGATGCTGTAAGAAGTGAGGGTAGTTCTCTCCCAGCTTCTCGCTGGTTCCGAATCTTTGTCTAAATGTCCCGCTAAAGTCAACAGTTGGGGCAACAGAAGGCTGAGCCAGGGCTCAGATGTGCTTGGGAAGCAGCTGGCTGCTCGTGCGGCAGGCGACTCGTGTGTTTGGTGACCAAGGCCTTGGAGTCCGCAGAACTGGCCATCTGCAGGCACATGGCTGGGCTCCTCAGAGCAGGAGGGGTGACTCATCGGGGGACCCCCATTGTCAGATGGCAGAGCAGCGGACATCCAGGGCCAGAAGTCCCTCTCCTGACGGCAGTCTAGTAGACTCACCTCATGGATAGACAGTTGGTGGCTGATGATGGATGGATGGGTGGATGATGACAGGTGGATGGAGAGATGATGGGTGATGGATGGATGGATGGATGACGGATGGATGGATGGATGGATGATGGTAGATGGATGGTGGATGGAGATGATGGGTGATGGACGGATGGATGGATGGATGGTTGATGGGTAGATGGATGGTGGATGGATGGATGGACGATGGATGGATGGATGACGGATGGATGACAGGTGGATGGAGAGATGATGGGTGATGGACGGATGGATGGATGGATGGATGATGGGTAGATGGATGGTGGATGGATGGATGGACGATGGATGGGGTGGATGACGGATGGATGACAGGTAGATGGAGAGATGATGGGTGATGGATGGATGGATGGATGATGGGTGGATAGGGGAAAATGGAAGATCTGTTTCAAAGATGCTGTACAAAGACAGAGGGAGAGAAATGAATCAGGTTGGGATCTCGGTAGACCGCCAGTCTAATAACCCACACTTGGAGGTTCTCAGCCAGTTCTGAGGCTCCGAGTTTGCCGTGTGGCCAGGGCTGCAGGTGGGTCTGCATTGGCTGGCTGCTGAGATGAGCATGTGTTGGAATGGCTTCCCATGAAGCCAGCCCTGCTGCTGGGGAGGAGGGTTCTCCTCTGGACTTCTCAGGAGGAAGCACCACCCTGACTGGGCCCTGGCAGCCAGAGCCACACCTGCCCAGCTCCTCTGCTGGTGCTGACACATGTGGCAGCTGGAGGCAGAGGGCACCGGAAGTGCGGGCTTTCCCAGGGACCGAAGGACCAGTAAGGACTCAGAGTGGCTGCCACAGCCTCACTGGGAAGCTGGAGGCTCCCGAGGTGGCTTCTCCTGTGAGGCGGGCAGTGTGGCCGCTGGCAGTGTCATCATGAGAAGTGGGGCATGTGCGGGGCTCAGTACAGAGCTTCCTGGCGGGGGTCAGGTCCTGCCACAGGCTGCTCGTCCCTGGCCCTGGTTCTCTGTGTTCTCTGTCCGGAAGGTGCAGGGCTTCTTTCTGGCAAAAGGAGTGAGTTAGGGGGATACCTGCTGGCCCAAAGACACAGCCACGGTAAGTTGTAAGTTAAAAAATTGAGGGGTGAGGCCAATACCAGTTCTGGATTTACCACCCAAACCCCAACCAAGTTGCTGGCCACGCTGGCCTCCATGCAGGTGGTGGAGATGTGTGTTCTCATTTGTGGGGGGCCCCCGGGCTCAGGGCTCGGGGCGGGGAGGTCAGCACAGCCCCTCCAGGGCTGCTGAGCTTGGAGGGAAGGGAAACCGTCCACCTTGCCTCATGCATTTCTGTACTCTGCATGCTTTACTCGTAATTTTGTGACACACAAAATTCAATAAGGAGTTGCTTCTGGAGCCTCTTTCCTAAGGTGACTTCCTGTGAGGGGCCTGGGGGTGAATGTGTCCCCGTCCTGTCCCGTGAGACCACGCTGGCAGCTGCCTGGGGCAGCCAGGAGCCCAGCAGAGCCCCTTGGACCTGTAACCCCACAGGCCATGCAGGATGTTTTAGTGCTACCTTCCCCTGAGTCCTGACGTCACACTCCGTCCCATCCATGTCTGTCACCAGATGTCCCAGAGCATGCTGCGGCCTGTCTTCCACTAGCACGCTGTCCCCACATGGATGCACCGAGCAGCAGTTTCCCTCCGGCCTGGGTCCGAGGCCAGAGGTCCGAAGTAGAGGGGTCAGCAGGGCTGGTCCTCCTGGAGCCCCTGAGTGACACTGTGCCCTGGGCCCCTCTCAGCTTTAGGTCCTGACCCTGACAGTCCTCGGTGCCCCCCGGCTTGCGGGAGCCTCGTCCTCCCATGTTCTTGCCTGGTGTCTGCACGTCTGAAAATCCCTCTCCTCGTGAGACGTCATCACTGGGTTTAGGGCTCATCTTAACCTAAACGCGTCTGCAGAGACCCTATTCCGAACGAGGTCACACGCCCGGGTCCCAGGCCCCCGCCATCCCCAGCTCGGGTCTGGTTTGCTTTCTCATGGTGCTAAGATCTGTACAGACAGAGATGTCACGGCCGTCACCTCTGATGATTTAGGGGGACACAAGCTCCGTGGGCTGTGGCCCCTCCCCACCTCTCCGGGCACCATGACAAAGATGTCAGCCCCACCTAACAGCTCCAGAGGCAGCCTCTGTGCCGAGCATGGACCTGCTGAGCGGAGCACGCGGGGCTCCCCACGCCGGGGCTGGCGTCCTGAGCGCGTGCTGGGGCCAGAGCAGGGCTCCCCGCTCCGTCCACGCAGCAGTGCCTCCCGGGCAGAAGCGGCTGACAGACCAGGCTGATGGGACGTGGTCCAGGAGCCAGAGAGGTCAGGACCAGCTCGAGGGGGAGCAGCAGACGCTGCTCGTCATCCGAACCCGGAGCTTTCCGGCAAACGGCGGGAGTTGGGAAAGCTACGTGGTTTCCCTGCGCGCACGGACTTTGCTGATGCCGTCACGAGTGTGTGACGGATGTAATTTGCTCATTTGTGAAATGTGTGGAAGATCTGTTCAACTAAATGAGCCAGTAACTTGCTAACGACCACTGCAGGTGGTCACGAGAGTATGCGTGGGCGAAAGACACACTTGAAGTCCAAGCTGGGCCAGTGGGTCTTTTTTTTTTTTAGATTTAATTTATTTATTTGACAGACAGAGATCACAAGTAAGCAGAGAGGCAGGCAGAGAGAGAGAGAGGGGGAAGCAGGCTCCCTGCCGAGCACAGAGCCCGATGTGGGGCTCGATCCCAGGACACTGGGACCATGACCCAAGCCGAAGGCAGAGGCTTTAACCCACTGAGCCACCCAGGTGCCCCTGGGCCAGTGGGTCTTAGCACGACACACGGAAGGTATCCATAGGGTTTCAGGTTTTATGACTAAGCTGCAGGGTCTCTAACTCGCTGAGTTTTGGTGTAATATCAAAGAAGGATCCGCAGTATCTGAAAACGCTACTAGAATATGCCTTTGCTCTCCAGCCGTGCGTCTGCGTGGGGCTTGGCTGTCCTCGTCCTTCAACCAAAGCCGCGAATCCACAGACGGAGCTGTCAGCGGTCGCTGCTGAGCCAGACGAGAGAGGGGTTCAAAAAGCATAAAACAATCCCTCTCTTTTCACCATTTTTCTTGAAAAATAATTTCAATAAAAGTGTGCTACTTATGATAACACACATGACAGATTTGTTTCTATTTTTAAATAAACTGGTGCGTATTTTGATGTGACCTGTCCTGACTTCCAAAATCACGAAGAGCGTGGATGCAGGCCCCAAAGGAAAGTGTGTTGGTGTCCCTGTGACGCGTCCTGGGGGCAAGGTGCTGGGGCCGCAGCTGTGTGGGCCGCTTCCTCTCCCCGAGTTTCTGCCTTCTCGGTGTCCGGGTGAGGACGCCCCTGTGCGTGCCCGGGAGCGGGCGCCTGGCCACTGCGCGTGGGAGGACAGGAGTGCTCCCTCGGGGGGGCGCAGGCGCTCAGACAGCATGGCCCTCCTCGCAGAAAGGCCGGTGCTGGCCGCTGGCCCGGGGCGCCCGTCGGATCTCACCACGTTCTGTATGAAACGCTTTCTGCTCTGCCAGGTTGTGCTACAGGGGACACGAGAGTGCGCTGAGGGAAGGGGTTCCCCTCGCCGTGTGTCCAGCAGCAGGCGGGGCCCCCGACTCCCGGCTTCTCCTGTCCGCTCCTGACTGGGGCGGCAGCCCCCAGCGTTGCCATCGTCGGGTCAGAAATCAGGAATGCATTCATTTATCTAGTGTGTCGTTAAAATGGAGGCTATGATTCATTTCCCCAAAAGCATTTTCGAATGACCTCGTGGGCCTGGCAGGAAGGTCCAGGCACCGGGCCTGTGTCAGTAACTCTAGTCACTGGGGGATGTCCGCATCCTCGGTCGACGGTGACGCAGGACTTAGCCAAAGAAGGGCGGCCAAGTGCGAGGCCGGGACCGAGAAGCGGTTCTCCCGAGCGGGCGTGACCCCGCTGCCTGGGCTTCCCGCCTCCGGGTGCTGCTGGCGGCACAGAGAAGGCCCCATCCTGCAGGTGTGCGAGCTGAGCGGGTGTTCCCTGCAGCAAAGGGAAGGACCCCTCGAACAGGTGTGTCATGGCCACTTCCCACCGGAGCGCTTCGGACACGCATCCCCGGCCAGCGGCCTGCCGCAGGGAGTGGTGAGTTACTGGTGTGGCCAGGCTGGGTCTCGGGCTCGGGGCCCTGGCTGGCTGTTGGCTGGTACAGGGCGGTCTTGGAGGGTGACCAGGCACCTGGCCCTGTGCCCCATGTCTCCTGCTCCCAGGCCAGTCTGCCGGCTTCAATCTCTGCTCCTTTCCGGATTGAAATTCTCCTCCCGTATGAGCAGGTTAACCACCGACGGGCAGCGGAGGCCCTGGTTTAAACACTCTCCTGGGTGGCCTCCCAGTCATGGCCGGAGGGAAAAGCCGGCCTGACCTGATTTTCCAGAGAATGCACACTGAGGGCCTGATTGCCCAGCTGATGGGGGGCCCCAGTGGGGACAGGTGCGCATGGCCCAGTCCTGTCCACCGCTGTGGGCTTGGGGTGAAGCTGGAGCCTGGTGGAGGGGTGCTCAGGCCGAGCGCTAGGGACCATGGCTTCTCCAGCAGGAGGGCCCCATCCCGGGCTCTGAGGGAACGGGCCGGCGGGTGAGCTGATGGGGAGCCTGGCCCCGGAGCCCTGAGCAAAGGGCCCTGCGGGAACAGAGGCGGCGGGTGAGGGACCGAGGCCCCGCATGTGGGGCTCAGAGCGCTGCCGTGGAGACAGCCTGCTCTTCCCTGCCCCGGCCCCTCCCAGGGTGGCCGGCGATCGGGGCTGATGGAGAGGCCGCATGGGCACGCCCCGAGCCACCGTGGGACCAGGGCACTCGCTCAACGTGAGCGTGGCCTTGCCCTGCCACCTGCACCTGCAGCAGAGCCGCGTTTCCCTCCGCCCCCGGGACACCTGCTCCCCCGCCCGCAGCGTTTACTTGCCAGCTTCTCAGCACGTGGGCGGCCCTGGACACCCGGCGTCCGGCTCGTGAGGGGCTCCCCCTTCCCTGGGTGCAAGTGGGGGCTGCGGAGTGGGGGGATGTGGGTCCCCATCGCTCCGGGCCTCTCCCCCGGGCGGCGGCGAAGGCGCTTTGTTACCCTCGGGGTGTTGTGGTGCTTCTGCTGATTGAGTCTCTCCTGGACCCGGGCGTCTCCCTCTGCCTGCACGTCCGCACCCTCAGGACGAGTCCCGGCGGCTTTGCTGACACGTGGGGCTTGTTCTGCAGCTGGAACACTGGAGGCCGTGAAGGGGGGTGTCCCGGGCATCTGCTGGGTCAGGAGTTTGCACTGGCTGACGCGTTGGTGGGAGTTTCTGAGCAGCAAGAGGCACAGCTGGGACGTCAGCCAGGCTGGTCGTGACCTCACACGACGCCCCCGCGAAGATCTGAAAATCGCAGAAGAGCGTCTCCCCCAGTGCTGCCGTGGCCATGGCCTCCTGGCCCCTCGCTGCCCTGCGCAGAACAGACTTGTCTCTCCACTGCCCCGAGTATGGGAGGAAAACCTGGGGGCTGGACGGTTGTCAGCGACCCTGTGTGTGTGTCTCAGATTCACTGGGAGCCTGTCCCTCAGGGGTCCAGAGGCCCCATCGCCCCCGCCAGCTCAGCCTGCTCCCTGATGGTGGCCCCCATCTCCTTTGTGCAGCATGCACGGGGAGGGAGGTGGCATTGTGAATGTCACAGGCAGGCTGGCCCATCACGCAGCCTGGCCCTGGGTGCCGTGGCCCCAAGCCTCTGCCCTGGCTCTCCTGCGCACCCTCTGCACCCTGCCTGGGGCTGGCGCCCGGCCCGGTCAATCCTGCCCTGGCCCCCGTGGGGCGGTGCTCCGTATGCAGTCCGTGTGGAATGGGGGCTCACCCGCTGAGCCCTGCAGCCCCTCCTGGTTTCTGGGCTCCACTCTGCTCCCCAAGGAGCTCTCCCCGCATGCCTTCCCCAAACAGGGAGGGAGGGCGTGTGCCTAGCCTGAGCGAGGGGGTGGGAGACCCGGAGGCAGGCGGTGGGGCTGGTGTCTGCTCTCAGCTCACCGCCCCCACCCCTGCCCCACACGTCCACACCCCACGCTGGTCGCCATGGTTCCCGGTCCACACGCAGAGCGCGGCTCTCCTTCCAGGTGCTTGTCCTCATCTCTGTCGCGGGTGTTTGTCACCGGGAGGGCCATCTGGCTGTGGGTCCCTGTCCTGACAGCACAGGGTCCCAGACACTGACTTGTCCTCCAGCCGTCAGAGGGGTGGGAATGAACAGCGTCCTGACTGAGGGGCGACGGGCCTCGGAGCCGGACAGACACCGCTCACAGCGGGAGACTCGCAATCACACGCTCACAAAAGGTCACATTTGCAATAAGTAAAAAGGAAATGTAGGTAATTGGTTCTGGAGCCAGTTAATGCCTCTGCTGGCCTGAGAAACAGTCTGACGGACTTGAAACCTTTTTGTTCAGGTAATTAAAAATGAGATTTCATTATATCATTAAAAATGAGGGCCAGCACACGGTATCCTCGGATCCTATAATGTTGTCGGAAGATGGAAGGAAATGCAGTGGGCACCACACACGCGCAGGGTCCCAGGGCCCCAGGCTGGGAAGGAGGCGGGTCCGCAGGTGCTGGGGAGTCAGACCCCACCGTGATGTCTGGGGAGAGCAGCGGAGAGGAGTCATGGGACTGACACCCCGTAAACGAGGGAGATGAGGAAGGCCGCCCACGCCGCGCCTGTCTTGCCCAGACAAAGGCACTGCAGCCGGCTTCTGGAGCAGGGATACGCGGTGGCCCATCTGCAGGGTACGCACTGGCTGCCTCACCCAGACGGCGATGTCACAGGTTTCTGTCCCCACAGCAGGTCCCCCGAAAGTCCAGACAGAATCTGCATCCTGGGACGTGTCGCCGCGTGAGCGCACTGCAGGGAAGGGTCACGTCCGGGATAAAAGGCAGACGTTCACACGCGCTACGGTTTTGTGTCCTTTCTTTCTCCATCCCAGCTGTGAGCTCTTTGCTGGCACCTTCTTCAGACTCCCGGGGCTGCTTTGGGAAGACGGGCAGAACGTCACTGGTGGGAATTAGTGTTTGGAGTTCAGATGGCTTTAATGTTTCCACGATTGTGTTGAAATGATCCCGACGTGGGAGACCGTGGGCTCTGGCCACGCATCACGGGCCAGTGCTCTGACCGCCCGCGTCCCGTGCGAGCCACGGCTGCAGACCCGGAGTCTGCAAGCCCAGCCCACGGCTCTCCCACAAGGAAGGGTCATGAGATTCCGGATCTTTCTTTTTGTGAGGCACGTTACATGGGTCTTCATGAGACCTATTTAGTTTGTAAATAGAACAGTTAGTTTCTGCCCAGATTTTAGGGTTAAGAAAAACACTGTATTAGATGTATTGCGGCCATAACAAAATTATTTACCTAATCCCAGTTTTACGTAAAAATAAAATTACATGGTGGAGAAATTGTGATTTACTCCCTGGTTTATTTTTTTTTTAATATTTTATTTTTTATTTATTTGAGAGAGAGAGAGAGAGACAGTGAGAGAGAGCATGAGCGAGGAGAAGGTCAGAGGGAGAAGCAGACTCCCCGTGGAGCTGGGAGCCCGATGCGGGACTCGATCCCGGGACTCCAGGATCATGACCTGAGCCAAAGGCAGTCGCCCAACCAACTCCCTGGTTTATTTAATGCCCTTCCTAATTTCGATTTCCAGCTTTCAGTCTTATTTTTAGCTATAAGAAATTAACGATTTAAAGTTTTCTCCTTTTATTTGAAGGTTTTCTTTAAGCTGTGAGTCAAACTAGCTGCTGTGTCGAGGAAGATGGCGGACTCCGCCAGGGCGTTTCGTCATAAAACCCGGCACCAAGGACTATGGGTTTCCCAGTGGCTCCCCTTGGCTGTGAGGCGAGTCAGTGGCCCTGGGCCTGGACTGGGCACCTCGTCCTAGCTTGTCCTGTGGTGGGCACTGCTCCCTGTGGAGGCAGAGCACCCACCCCTCCTCCTTCCCAGGGCTCGCTGCTTCTCCCCGGTCCACCCCTGTACTCCTGGGTGAGTTCTGCCTACTTTCCTTGGGGCGGCAGGGGACAACTGACGTCCCGGGCTCCACGTGTGGTAAGAGCCATCTGTCCGCACAGCAGCCACCCTGGCGGGTCAGGCTTCATATAGCTCCCACCCTCTCTGTCCTCTGGGACCCCCCCATGCATTCTTGGGGACGGGGTGTTCTGTCCCTCGGCACTCCCCTTGCTGTCCTCCCCCAGACCTCCTGTGGCCACATCCTGCCGTCACCAGGGCCTTCCAGCTACAGTGGCCGCAGCAGGACACAGCAGCCGTGGGCAATGCCCCAGGGCTGTCCCACGAGACCCATCTCAGCCCTCAAAACCTGAAGGAGCCATCGACGTCCAAGGTCACACCTGAACCATGCCACTTCTGGCCCATGTAATGATCACGGGCAGGAAAGGGGCAACTGGGGCTATGGTCACAGGTGTCCCACCAACTCAAAGTCATGACTGACCCAGTGCTGATACCTGCTTCTGATTGTCCTCGAATTTCTATACGGGGCCAGCGGTTTGCCTGGCACCCCACGTGAGCATGTGATCAGGCCTCACGATCGCTCACATGTCTGCAGGGCCATCTCACATGCCCAGGGCCCAGACACGGGCTCAGAGTCTCCTCAGCAAATGCGTTTAAGCTGTTTGAACGGGGAAAATCCCCTGGTAACCCAACCTTGAATTCTGCAAGAAACAAGTGTTTGTGAATGCGACAACCACTTGCCGGATCACACCCACAGATACATTTAAATGTGGTTTAAGGGGCACCCGGGGGCTCAGTCGGTGAAGCGTCTGCTTCGGCTCAGGTCATGATCCCGGGGTCCTGGGTTCGAGCCCCGCGTCGGGCTCCCTGCTCAGTTGGGAGCCTGCTTCTCCCTCTCCCACTCCCCCTGCCTGTGCTCTCTCGCTCTCTCTCCTCCCGCCCCAAGTGAATAAATAAAATCTTTTTAAAAAAAGAATGATTTTAAAAAATATGATGGAAGATCAACCACCCCTGGAACTCGTCATTGAAAGGAGAAGCGAATGAGTAGAGTGTAATCTACAAAAAGGAATCCCCTTTCCCTAAAATATAGCGATCATTTCTAAATGGACAATGGCCTTTGTGCTAATAAGAGTGAGATTTTAAGGTACAAGAGTCAAGTGAATTTGCTACTTCTATGGGAATGAGCCCAGGGACCCACGTAGAGTTGGTAATGAGCACAGGGCGGCCTCTCTCCTGGCTGGTCTGCGGAGCCCGGCACGAAGCGTGAGGACGCCAGCCCGCACTCGGGGGTCCCTTCCCTGCAACACAGACAGAGCTTCTGTATTAGGTTGACTGTCTTCTTCCGAAGATTTAAGGAAAATCCATATCTTTTTTTTTAAACCAGGGATATTATTTTATTTTACTATAAGTCAGAAAAAGCCAGTCTTCTGGGTTCATGTCCAGGAGCACTCTGGGGACAGGGACATGGCTTCGGGGAGGATCTCGTGTAGGACGCGAACAACTCGAACAGGGCAGCTGCAGGTTCTCCAGGAAGGTGAGGCCTGACTCAGGGGCCCCGTAGCCGTCAGGAGCCCGCAGCTCGTGTCCTAAGGCACAACGACATCCTGCTCCTGACTTTCTGGATGTCAACCATGTGGCCATTTGTCCGTGTGCGCCGGGTTGGAGCTGGGGGTGTCGGTGGCAGCGCCGCTCCACTCCGGGCAGAGAAGAGGAAGGGAGTGCGCGGGCCCGGCGGACACATGCACCCCTGCTGTCCCTGAAAGCGGCCGGGCCGTCCCGCGGCTGCTGAGGGTCTTGGGTCTCCCCTGGGCTTTCCTCTCACCTGGGCCCTCCCACTCCGGTTCGGAGCAAGCGCTTGGGGCAGTGACGGAAAACAATTTCTCAGACGTGAAAGGTGTGATCTGATTGTTCCTGGCGAAGGGAGCACGGAGTCCCGCCCGCTCGAAGAGGCCTCGTCCAGGCGCGGCTCCCAGGGCCCTGTGTCAGCGAGCCGGGCGGCGGGCGGCGGTCCTGAGCGCCACTGCAGTGGTCACAAGTCGTTTTTCCGACGCTGACTTATTTGTAAAGGCTTGGGTGTTCGCCGGTGTCGAATTCGTCCAGATGCCCCTTCTTCCTATTTTGAAACGAAACCGATTCAGAGGACGATCGTGGCTCACCTGGGGTCTGGGTCTGTGGCCCAGGAAGTCGTTTGTCATTTTCTCGTGCCAGCGCGAGGCTGGAAGGGTGAGGGAGAGGCCGGCAATAACTCTGCAGTTGCATTCGAGCCAGAAAAAACGTACTATTGATCGATAAGAAAATGGGACCTCGCTGCTGTCAGCGCCGACTGTGACCTTCTCCGACCCTCCCCTGCCACATCGGTTTTGTTCTTGAACGTTGTGTCCCCATTCCAAAGGCCTGTCCTGTTTCGTGTCCTGTTTAAGTGAGACACGATCGTCTTCACACGCTCTAATGTTGCCACAGGACATTTCCTTGATTTCCTTGTCGCACCGGGGTCCTCGCTCCGTATCCTCTGCCTCTCTGCCCGGTTCACACAGCGCTGGGTCTGTCTGGAGCCCCCGCAGAACTCCGCCAGCCGCCATGTGACGCCTCCGTGGCCCGCGGGTCCTCGGAGCAGATCGCTGCTTCAGACGAGAGAGGCCGTGTCGACGGGCGCTCCGCCAGGAGGCCGAGCCCGTGTGCGCGTGCATCTGCTTGTGTGTGTGTGCGTGTGTGTGCACACGTGCATGCGTGTGCCTGTGTGTGCGTGTGTGTGCGTGCCTGGAGGTGAGCCTCCCTGGAGACCCCAGTGGCCTCCTCTGAGGGCAAGTGGGACGGGAGCGTGTCACCTGCAGGGAGGCCAGAGCGCAGGACCGGCCCAGGAGGACGGAGGTGTGCCCGTAGGGTGCTGTGCTCAGGGGGCCCAGGATTGGAAGCTCAGCACTCGAGGGCTGGTCCACACTGCCAACAGGTTGTCGCACCCGAGTGGGGTTGGATGGTGTCCCCCCGAATGGCTGCTCACCTGGAACCCACGGGCACTGCCTTATTCGGGAATGGTGTTTCCGTGGGCGCGATGGAGTTCAGATGAGGTCACGCGGCTTCAGTCCATGCGACCAGTGTTCTCATGAGAGGGCCGAGCAGACAGGGAGGCCGGGCTTGGAGTGAGGCGTCTGCAGCCACTCGGGCGGACAGAGCTGGGTCGGGGGTCCCAGAGCCTGCAGCAGGAATGGCCCCTGTGGGCACCTCCATCTTGGGCATCAGACCTCCGCCCCACAAGACAACACGCTTCTGTCTGCAGGAAGGGAAGCAGGCCCCGGCTTGCTGCCCACGCGTGGTGCCATGCACTCCCGGGGGGCTCAGGTCCCTCGCAGGAGCTGGGGGTCAGGCCTGCCCCTGGGGTCACCAGGTGGGGCGCAGGCTCCAGGCCCTGCTGGGCAGCTGGGGTGGGCCATTCCACGCTGACGTCCCCGTGTGCCACGCCGGGCTGGGGACGGGCTGGACTTCCAGCAGGAGTGCTCCCTGCCCCCACTGTGGGACAGACCGACCCTGCAGAGACTGGGGGTGCCTACTGGCTCGTTGGCCGCTCCCAGGGAGGCCGCCACCTTGGGTTGGTGCTTCTGTAGGAGTCAAGAATGGTGTGGAGCGTGGGCTTACAAGACACGGGGCTCTTTGGCAGGAGGGCAGCGAGGCCCAGGACCCCAGCGGCCCTTCCCTTCCCCACCATCTCTGCTCTCCTGCAGGGCCCCCTCTGTGTTCTGTCCCTTCTCAGGGGACAGCAGGGGAGGAAGGGCCAAGATAAGGCCTCTCGGGGATGGGGTTATCTGGCTGACCTTTGGAGAGGCTGGAAGGGGAGTGTTGTCACCCAGAGGGCGCAGAGGGGTCGCTGGGTGGGGAGCAGCCACCAGCTGCCAGAACGGTCAAAGGCAGGCCCGGGAAAACAGCCCAACGGCCTGACCCGCTGTCAGCGCCGTCAGCGCCACCGTGGCTCCCAGACGCCCAGACACGTCTGCCGGCACGCATGAGTGGGCGTGTGAGTCCCCCAGGAGGGGCCTGGGCGTGGGGGGTTGGGGAGGCCCACAGGTGGCCTGGGGGGCCTGGGTGGGTGGGGGGAGGTAACACGCTCTGTCTGGGGACGTGGCCTTTAGCGTAATGACGGAGCTGGAAACCTCCCATTGGTGTCCTCTTGGGTTTGGTCCGTCTGTCCTGCGTTCTCCAGGAGGTGACTGTGTCAGAGGCTCTGGCTTTGTTCAGAAGCCCAGGCCTTCCACTTTGGATTCATTTGTAAATAAACAGCGTCCTGCATATGAAAGACAGTGGACCTGCTCCCTTCTCCCGAACAGCCCCACCCTGCCTCCCCTGATGGCTCCTGCAAGGGGAGAGGAGGTCAGGAAAACAGGACTTTCCCTGCAAATGAGCCCGGGTCTCTGGCTCCCTGGGGCTGGCTTCAGAGTCAGTGGGACTGTCCACAGGTCATGTGCTCACTTAATACCACGTTGGGGGGCTGCCAGGTGCGGGGGGGCACTCCTGCCGGAAGACAGGACAGCGCCCACGCTCTGCACCGTGGGCCGCGTTTACCGCGCCCGCATCTGGGGGCGGGGGTTCTGGGGCCACTGAAGAGCCCCTCACCGCAGAAATGCCTGGAGGTCGCTCTTTGGAAGTGCAGTGGTTTTCACAACGTTATAAAGACACCTTGACTGTGTTTTGTGTAAGATACATTTTATTAATCGTACATTATGCGTGTGTTGCCACAGAGAAAATCATTTTTCAGGGCAGAAAAGGTGTGAGTTACAATCTTTTAAAGAGAAGTTTTCTAGATTGTAAATGCCATTCTACCATAAAAACGGATCAAAACGATAAAAATATAAACCCTGATAACCTCATATGTAACTGAGAGGGGAAAAGGTATTTTTAACTAATATAAGTCTTTTCTAAAAAGATTTTATTTATTTATTTGAGAGAGAAGGAGAGATCAAGAGAGAAAGCACTAGTCAGGGGCAGAGGGAGAAGCAGAAGCAGACCCCCAGCTGAGCAGGGAGCCCGATGCGGGTCTTGGTCCCAGGACCCTGGGATCATGACCTGAGCCGGAGGCAGACGCTTAACCAACAGAGCCACCCAGGCCCCTAACCAATATAAATCTTTATTTTCTTTTATTATTTAAATTCAATTGCCGACATATAGTACATCATTACTTTCAGATGGAGTGTTTAATAATTTATCGGTGCCAATATCAGTCTTTACAGGGCATTCTGGCTTGGGTAAGACCGACGCCACAGACACCGCTTCCTCAGCAGAACACTGGGCTGCCTCCGTCTTCTTCATAGTCACCGCAGATCTGAGCCGATTAGGCACTTTCCACACCCAGAAAACCCCTCCATTCGACCAAGCCTCTGTGAAAGCACCAGTCACCGGATCCACCTTGGGGCCGGTCATGATTTCAGAGCATGGGAAGCTTCCTGCCCCGCCGTGGCCTTGCTCCTGCTCTGGCAATGGGGTTTCTCCTTGGGGGGGTGGGAGCCCGGTGATGGACGCGCGCATGGTGCTCAGACCATCCCCAAACACAACATCGGCAGGTACCGCTTTGTCTTCTGCCGCCAGCGGTGACATGGAGGGAGTCTTTTTTCTTTTTTTAAAGATTTTATTTTTTTATCTGACAGACAGAGATCACAAGCAGGCAGAGAGGCAGGCAGAGAGAAAGGGGGAAACAGGCTTCCTGCTGAGCAGAGAGCCCCATGCAGGGCTCGATCCCAGGACCCTGGGATCATGACCTGAGCCGAAGGCAGAGGCTTTAACCCACTGAGCCACCCAGGTGCCCCTGGAGGGAGTCTTCAGGAAGAGGGACTGTCAGACCCCCAGTGTTCCTGGGGTTTCCGTGTTCCTGTGTGGGCCCCAGGTGAGCGCCCATCTGGCCTCAGTGACCCACACCAGCTCGCCAGCGTCCTCTCGAAGGCCCTGCTCTGTTCAGTTTGGACCGAGGTGGGATGTGGTGTGTGGCGCAGGGTCCCAGCTGCAGGACACTCCGTGTGGGGCACTTGCAGGGGCTGTCCCCAGTGTGGGACGCTGCCGTGCCGTCCGCGCACAGGGCTGGGCGCACAGGCCCTGTCTCCCGTCTGTGGATCAGGTGATGCGATCATTCAGATGATGCGTTTGTTTTCCTGTGACTCAAGGTAAGAAACGAGTCGGCAGGGTAACGCATGCCACGAGGCAGGGCCGCAGGGCTGGCGGGAAGGTGCCTCCCACCCCTCGCCCGAGGCTGGGTGCTTCCTTCTTGCGGCTGTTGCTGGTGGACTAAGCTTTCTGAGGACGGAGTGGAGTCTGCTCCGCCTGGGCTGTGACCGGGAGCTGCTCGCCTTGCGGGGGCAAATCCCCGGGTCTGTCGCAGAAAGGGCCGCTCTGTTTCTGGTGCCCAGACCAGAGCCCTGGTGCGGGGGACAGAGGCCGCACTTTGGGTCACCCCGGAGCTGGAGCGCGACAGTGGGCTCTGCCGTGGGCTCTGCTCCAGAAGATGCAGGCGGACGGCGTCTACCGGCCCGGTGTGCGCGGGGCTGTCAGGCCGTCCTGGGGGGAATGCTGCATGCGGCCGTCGGGGCTCAGGGAGGCGGTGTTTGTGAGGTCGGGGGCTCTTTTGTTTCAGCTGTTGCTATGGGTTTACTGCTCCAAAGCCATGTGTCCTTCCCATGCAGCATGGCGGCAGGACCCGGGGCTTTTGGCACAGACTCTGCAGGGTCCCGGGGACCCTCCCGCATTCACACTTCTGTGTTGTCCCGCCCCTCCGAGTGGCTGGGAGCTGGGACAGCGTGTAAGCGCAGCGTGTAAGCGCAAGTCAGCACGTGTGCAATTATGTGCGCGTGACGACACACCTCTGAGCTCATCGTTGTCACACGTGCACGCCGGAGGCCGGGAATTCCGCCCCCTAACACACGCCTGCGCGTGCACACACTCACGCTCCCACAGGCACATGCATGCTCTCACAGTCACACGCACTTGCACACGTGCATCCGCAAGGCCTTAACTCTCAGGACAGTGTCACGGACCCTTGTTGGCGGGGGTCTGGCTGTCCCTGTGTCTCCCCGCGCTGGACCCAAGGGCAGGCTTCCAGCCAGTTCCAGGGGAAGGTGCCCAGGAGCCAAAGGGACGGGTCTACAGAAAGCAGACTGAGCCCCTGGTTGCTTGCGAAGAAACGTGCACATATAGTTATTGTCCACGGACGGTTTTCTCGGGGGGCGGGGGGCAGGTGTCCACCAGCACCTGCATCCCCATGTCTGGACACAGAAAGCCTCCACCGCGGTATCTCCAGCCCTGTTACGGCGCTGCCAACCGTGGGAGTGTGGGAGTGTGTTTGTGCACTGTGTGTGTGAGCCTGTGGGTGTGGGTGCGTACGACCGTGCATGTGCGTGTGGGTGTGCGTGTGCACACGTGTTCGTGTGTGGGTGTGTACTCTGCCTGTCACCAGCTGAGCAGCCTTTCCTTCTTGGGCCCATTTAAAAGCTGACACTTTGTGGCTGACATTTTGTGGCCGTGGACAAAGGCCAGCGACGATGTGAAGTGTGGACTCCAGACATGCTACAAGTTTCTGTGTCCGGCATCCTCCCCGGCCAGCAGGCCCACATCCGTGCCCGGGGGTCGGTCTGGAGCCGGCAGCCTGGGGCCCCTGGAGGCCCTGGCTCTGTAGACGTGGCGGGTGGCCAGGGGTGGGGGCTGCCGTTGTTTGGTCCATTGTTCTGGTAGTTTCTGAATCAGCCCTGGGCCCTGCTTGCCCACAGGGAGGAGATCCGGCTCTCAGGCCGGCTGTCAGCTGATGGTGCAGCAGCCTGTGGTGCCGGCTCCCTTCCCCCACCAGCCACGGCTCCTCCCCGACACCATGGCTGCCACGTCTTGCTTCCCAAGCTGTGTCCCAGAGCGGCCTGGCCTCTAGCCTCCTCTTGTGCCTGTCCTGCAGGGGGCCCGGCACCGAGTGACTCGAGGGAAAGAAGACACGGTCGTCAGCCCCAGGAACGCACCACACCCGGCCAGAGCAGTCACAGTGGAAGGGGGGGGCCCGAGATTCAGGTGCAATGGTCTTTCCCTCCTCGTCTCGTCCCTTTTCTCCTCTCCCTGCCAGTCCCCTTCCTCCTGTCACCTCCCCTCCCCCCTCGCAGTGGCCACATGTTAGCACCTGAACTAGACAAAGCCACACTCGGCCCAGCAGCTACGCCAGCCACGTGGCCCAGGCACAGAGCCAGGTGAGCCGGACACAGCTCCTCCTGTGCCTGCAGACACGTTTGGGGCATCTGTCCACAGGCGGCTGACCTCCCTGTGTACGTGGCTGGGGAGAGCCAGGTGTGTGCAGGGGACACTATGGACCCGGTCCTGACCTCACTGGTGACGTGACCCCAGGGGCGGGCTCCCCGGTCCGGGTGGGGCTGCGAGTGCTCGTGTGATACGTGGAGCCCACGCACGTGCCACGTGTGCCAGGCCCCTTCTTTACAAAGGCCCTGGGGTAGCCGGACGACAGTGCCAGGACATCACAGCATTCATACAAGGAACGGATGGGCCACAACTGTCCACATCGTGGGATGGTATGTATTTACAGAGACTCACCGCACGGTTCCTTGGAGAGCCGCCCCCCCCCGCAGCCACGCACACAGAGTGCACACATGCACACACGTGTGCGAGCACAAGCACACTGGTGACCATGCACACAGGCACACCCGTGGCACAGACGCACGTACATGTAGGTACAGCATGTGAACACACACACGTGTGAGCATACAAACACACCAGTGAGTGCACGTGTGAGCACATACATACACAATGCCACAGCTTCAGTGGCCGGGGCTTTCAGTGCCTTGGGTCTCTTGGAACTTTCTGGAGCTTCATGGAAGGTATGACGTGCTCTTCTCCGACAGCTCTGAGCGGCTCAGGGAGGCTCTGTCTGTCTGCACCACTATGGACTCACCCTCGGCCTCTGCTGAGCAGCCAGTGACAGCTGGAAGGCCGCAAGGTGTCGGCGAGGCATCCTTTCCTCACCTCTGCCTGTCACTTGGACCCTCTGCCACTGTGGTATTTGGAAGCGGTCCCTGCTGCCGTGCTCCTGCCGCAGGACATGAGCCAGTGGCTGCCAGATGACACCCGTCCGCCGGCCGGAGTGGGTGCTCCACCCCGCGGGCACACGCTGCGGGGAACCCACAAGTGGCAGCAGCACTCTGCGGCCATCTGGCACATCCCAGAGGCTCTGGTGACCTGGGGCAGGACAGGCACCCCCTCGCCCCTTCTGAAGCCCGCGCCCCCTGCCAAGAGCAGGAGAACTGGGCGGAGTTGGCCTGGAATAGTCATTCACTTGCCAGACCGGCCGGATCTTGGAAAAGCCCCACATTCCCCTCCCTGCCTCTCCACTCGGGGCAGGAATGTGTGGCGGGAGGCCGGCCTGTCTGGGCCTGCGGCTGCCCCTCCTTGCACCTGGCTCGGGTCCTCTGGGGACTTCTTGGGGCCCCACTCCCCGAGCACCTAACTCTTCACAGCCTGCCTGCGGCCCCGGTCGCCCCGCTGGGGCCTGTCGGGAAGTGTGGCTGCTCGCAGCAGGCCTCGCCCGGTCGGGGGCGTCCGGAACGCTCACTGCCCCAGTCCCTGTTCCTTTCCTTCCTGTGCAAGAGATATGCTTCTTACTTGTATTAACAAAACAAAAAAAAATCCTGAGAAAGAACAAAAAATAAGTTTAAGGCAGCTTTGTCACAGGAAGCACGAGACAATGGGTTTCACCATATTCTTCCTTTCTTCTTATTTTTTTAAATTAACAGACTTTATGTCTTTAAACTCAGGTTCAGGTTCACAGGAAACGGGAATGGGAGCCCCTGCATCTGCCTCACCTGGTAACCGTCTCGCTGATGTGGCGTCCTGCTGGGGTGTCCCTGTCTCCGCTTGTGGTTCAGTCTACACGGCTCACTCTTGGTGTTGTTCCTTCCGTGAGTGTGGACATGCAGCCTACGGAAGCTGCCCACTGGCCCCGCATCCTCCATGCTCCCCCGCCCGCCCCTCCCCACAGCTGCCCGTCCTCCGTCTGCCAGGTATTGTCCTGGACACGTACGTGTGCGTCCTTCTCGTGGCTTCTCCTTCCACTTAGCAGCCTGCCCCGAGGGGCCCTCATGTCCTGTATGTCCACTCCTGCCCCATGGGTTTCTTGTGGGTGACACAGGTTCTGCCCGGGCCTGTCCACGGGCCTCTGTGCTTCCTTGCCCGGCGCACCCGTGGCAGGCCCCGTATTTCCTCCTCAGCCTGGTGGGGCAGGCGGCTTTCCTCGCGGCGTTGGCTGCTGGTCTGCTCCGAGCAGGGATCCGTCCCCCTCCGCCTGGGAGCTCATGGCAGGGGCCACTGGCACACTTAAACTCTTCGGGATTGAGCTGTCTCCAAAACTCAGGCTCGACCACCCACACCAAGGCTGTAGAGCTGCACACGCACACACACGCACACACAGATGTGCTGCACTCTCGCACACACCCACACGTGTGCCCACACGCACACACATGTCGATGCTGTCACGTGGCATCCAGACACCTTCAGAGATAAGGAGTGGCCAAGGGTCTGTGCTGGGCCTTGTCTTCCAACCCTGTGCCCAAGGGGGCCATCCCCCAACTTCACACCCAGGGTCGCCTCAACACAGTGGAAAGGCCGACCCCGCAGGCCGAGGTGCGGAGGGCGCCCGCGCAGTGAGCTGCTGCCTGAGGCCTTCGACCCAGTGAGGCCGACCTCCGCCTGCGACCCCCAGATGTCGAAGAGCTATGTCCCCCCACCTCTCCCCCTCGCCTGCGGGCTGGTTCCTGCTCTGCTCTGTGTCCCTCTGCATCCTGGCCACGAGGAGGGAGCAGCCCCCGTGGCACAAACCTTCCTCATGGTGGCCAGCAGGAATGGGGGCAGGGAGGAAGCTCGCGGGGTCCTCCCACCTTCCTTCTCAAGTGGCTCTCGGGGCCTCTGCCCACGTCCCATTGCTGAGGCAGGTCACGTGGCGGAGCCCGAGTCGGGGTGGGGGGACGCGTGTTCTCCCACGGATGACGAGGCAAGTCACGGGAATCGGGCTTCTTCCCTACAGAGGAACGGCAGCGGGGCTGGACTCTCCTCAAACGCGCTCCTACCAGCCCTGCAGCACTGGGGCTCGGGCTCGGGTGCGTTCGCAGAACGTGCTGGCCACGTGCACGTGCCGCCTGGCAGAGCGTGGCTGTGTGGACAGGTGTCACGCGAAGGCGGCTTCCTGGGGCGTCTGCACGGGCTGAGGAGGCCCACTTGCGTCTCACATTCTCGTCCCTGAAGGGCGTGTCTTCAATGTGCAGTAGACACGACGCTGGTTCGCAGACTAGTACCAAACCCTCTTTAGCAGGGGCTTGGACGTGAGTAGCTCGCACAGGTTCGGAGTCTGGTTAAGAAAGCAGCTGGCGTACATTTCCTCAGAAGCTTAAAGCTGAGTTATTAGCTGGAATTGGATCCCAGATCTCCACTCTCGGGAGCAGCAGGAAGGGTTGGTCCCACGTGGGCCCTGCGGGGTGCTGGGGGCGGGGCCTGGTGCTCCCGCCGCCTCGCACCCCCCCGACCCCTGCACAGCCCCCGTCCAGCCCTCTGGCCTCTGGCTGGGCTGCACACGGAGCCAGAACCTTCCGCACACGGCCTTCCCCGGGAGCAGTCACGCTCCGGCCTTGCCCGCCACCGCCCTGCCCGAAAACCACCGAGCCGGTCGCACCTGTTCGCGCCTCAGAAATCTCTCCTTCAGGAAACGTGTGGCCGCGCGACCCCCACAGCTCCGCAGCCCCCCTCGCGCCTGAGCGGGGCCTGAGCCCGGATGCCGCTCGCCAGCCCCCGGCCGGCCCAGCCCAGTTTCCTCCCACACATCCTCCGCTGCCCTTTCGCTCATGGAGGAATGTGCCCAAGGCCCTGGCAGGGACAGACGGCCAGCTGCACACCCCTCGCGTGGAGACGCCCACGGGAGTCTGCAGGCTGTGCCCCCGGGGCTGTGGGCCTGCAGTGGGGTCCGTTCCTCAGGACTCCTCGGTGCTAGAGGCTGAGCTCAGGGACGCAGACCGACACGTGTGCACTTTTCGCCCCAGTGACCCAGCTGCCTGCGGCCCGTGGGAGGCGGCTGACTGCTGCCCTGGGGACAGACTCCCGCGGGGCCCCTCCTCCAGGTACGCTCCCGCGGGTGGCCGGGTGCTTGGCGCGCCCAGAGCCCAGGTGGGAGGCCGTGCACTGCTGGCACCCTTGTCACGGAGCGCATAAATCATGGGCACGTGAGCCCTGCCGCCCGGGGACTCACAGCCACCATGTCACTAAATGGCGCTATTACTGCAGAGCAAATGAACGGCTGCTCCACTTTGCAGATCGCCGGCACTCCTGCCCGCACTGTGTCAAGTTCAGGTTTAATTGGTGTGTAGGCCGCGAGGCATGAATTACGGCGTGTGTGATTTATTTATGCAATAAAACTTACCGTTAACTGAGAGAGGAAAAATAAAGAGAAAAATCATATGTTTCACGCGGTAATTACATAGTAAAGTTTGAATTAGGAACATCGCAGGGACCACGAACTTGCTCTGGACCAGGGAAGACCGGGAAGCAGAGTCATCGCTTTACTCCCTGCCTGGACACGGAGGAGGGCACAGTTCCGAGGTCAAGTGCGGGGGGGACACGTGCGTCTGCGCTGGGTGGCAGAGGCCGCAGCCGGACAAGGACGGGGCTCAGGCCAGGGAGGGAGGCGGAAGACGGATGAGAGTAAGACCCCTGACGATGGCCTTATGTGAAATGGAATCTTTGTGAAAACAGATTATTGGGTAGCAAGGTTTTTCACTCAGAGACGGGAAAAAAAGAAAAGAGAAGTAAAGAAAAGAAAAGAAAAGACAGCAGCGCTGGACCTTCTGCGTTTCTTCTCACCGTCTGTCCCCACGCTAGAGTCTGATCGTGGTCCTCACAGCAGAACGTAAAACAGCAGCCATCTGGCTTCCACGCGACATTTCCAGCAAAGAGAGGCTCTCCGTCCTCATGCATAGACCAGCAGGGACAGGGTGGGAAAGGCCTCTGGGGACAAGGGCCCCGCGGGCAGGGGGATGGAGGGATGCTCAGAGTAGCCCAGGACTCCAGCGATGCCCAAATGACAAGGAGGTCACCAACTGGGTGGGCTCACTGGCTTATAGCCCAGGTCAGGCTCTCCCTGCCGGCTGGACACCTTCATCCTTAGGTTGTGGCTGCCACTGTGCGGGGAGGGGGGGATTCGGGACAGCAGCACCCAGGGCCCTGAGAAGGGGAAGGGTCTAGGAGGACAGCCTATGGGGAGAGGTCCTATGGACTCGGGAGGTCTCTGAGAGTTGCCTTGGTGCTGCCCAGCCCTGCCCGGGACGTTGTTCCGGGTACCTGGGAGGATGACTTGGTTTTATTCTTCCTGTGAAGCTACCTCGACCTACGAAGACCCACTGCTTTCTCCCCCAGGTGGCCCTGATACTCCTGGGCAGACCTCGCCGCCACCTGGGCCTTTACAGAGATGCATCTGTCCCAGGGAGGCTACAGCAGAAATGACCGACACCAAGAGAGAAGAGCTTTCGTACAGCGGAGGAAACCGTCAGCAAAGCGGCCAGACGGCCTGCTGAAGGGGAGAAGGTATTTGCAAATCATATATATGATACGGGGTTAATATCCAAAATACGTAAAGAACCTGTAGACCGAAGATAATAATCCAGTTAAACTGTCAGCAGAGGGTCTGAACAGACGTTCTTCCAAAGACCCCCAGACGGACAGCAGACCCATGAGAAGAGGCTCGGTGTCGCTCCGCGCCGGGAGATGCAGCTCAGACCCACAGCGACACCGCCTCACCCCTGTCCGACGGCTCGTGCCACAAAAACAGTAACAGGTGCTGTGAGGCTGCGGAGAAAGGGCAGGCGTCCTACACGGTTGCTGGGAGTGCCGGCGGGTGCGGCCGCTGTGGGAAACGGTGTGCAGGTCCCTCAGGAAGTTACAAATAGAGCCGCCCCAGGGCCCAGCAATCATACGACTGGGTATTTACCGCCAAAATATAAAGACGCTCACTTGAGAAGATGCACGCGCCCCGATGCCACAGCGGTATTTCAACACCCGGCGCAGTACAGCAGCCGCCTGGCTGTCCATCGAGGACGGCGGGTAGAGAAGGTGTGGGCCAGAGGCACGACGGAACGTGACGCAGCCGTCAGAAAGGGGGGGCATCTCGCCGTTTGCAGCGATATGGAAGGAGCTGGAGGGGGTTATGCGGAGTGAGACGAGCCGAGAGGGACCGACACAGTGTGGTCGCACTCGTATGTGGAGTCTGAGACGAGCAAACACACAAACAGCAGACTTGGACCCTAAACACGGAGAACCACCTGGCAGCTCCCGGAGGGAGGCCAGCGGAATGCGTCTGTCACATGCGGTGACAGGACGGGGCGGCCCCCGCATGGGGCTTGCTGTAACAGAGAAGTCCAGGACGAACGTAAGATAGTGTCAACCGGATTTCAGATAAAAAAAAATAATAAAATATTGCAGTTTCAGAACGTTTGAGACTTAAATAAACAAGATGGATGTATTTGGGCCTACATCACTGTACCTACCTTCGCTAATTAAAAAGCAACCCCAAACAAAGCAAGGGTGCGTCCGTCCCACGAGTGCGTCTGACCCGACGGGGCCCCCTGGCCTTCAGCTCCGAGTCCCTCCTACGGGCAGGACTCAGCACGTTAGCGCGCTCCCAGACAATCGTAGCAACTCACAGGCGTCCCCACCAACGCCCGCAGGGGTGACCGGAAGCCTGCAGCACCCTGCTCTTCGGCTGGGAGAGGGGAGAGTGGGGTCCCGCGCTCAGGTTGGAGGGATTTTTCGGGCTGTGCTGAGAGGGAACCAGGGTCCCCTCTGTTCCCAGGTCACAGGGCAGGTGGACAGAAAGCCAGCGCTTCCGGACCGGACCTGTCAGGCACCCACCCCGCCCGGGGCCCCGTGCTCCCTCGGCGCTCCTGCGGGTGCAGGAGATCGCGCCGATTTTGCCCTAGGCCGCCGACCCATCCCATGAGGTCACCTTGCCGTGGGATTGGGGTGATGCCAGATCCGTGCTGGCCTCTGCTTTCAGCGGCTGGGCAGTCAGCGGCACCAGACGGGTCAGCCGTCCTTTATCTGCTCCTAAATCATCCTGTGCGACGGCTACCCCACTGCTGTGTCAGGAGGGTCAGCACTCCCCTCCTGCTTCTCCGTGCCATTCCCTCTGCGGGGAGCTCGTCAGCAGGAACATTCAGTGACGGCCCTGCCCCCGGGCACCAGGGTCCCCACCTGGGGACAGCCAGCAGCTGGTCTGGAGTGAGAATGCCCTCCTACTGCCTGTCCTTGTGCACGGAGCACCAGCAGTCACAGGCTGGCTCCCAGTCTCCACGGGGAGTGGGGGAGCCGGCAGGGGTGCAGGCAGCGGCTGTGGGGTCCCCATAGAGGCATTGCAGGCCTGGGGAGCTCGGAGGTCAGGCGGCCCTCAGCCCGAGGGTTCCCCCCACACCACGCAGACCAGGGGTGTGGCTGCATCCAGGAGGAGCGTATCCCCTCGGGAGGCAACTCCGTCAGGCCAACCATTGCCAAGCAGAATGGACGCCCGAGGGCAGCCAGTCAGCAGCCTGAAAAATGAGTCGCAGGTGCCCCGGGGAGGTCAGCTCCCACGGGTGGTGACCCCCTGACCGAGCCCTGTGGGAGCGGGCTCTTCCCTGCTTCCTCCCGGTGGCTGTGCCTCACAGCTCATCGGGCTTCTCGGTCCCGGCATCAAAACCCACCTTGCCCCTGGGGGCGGCTATGGGGCTCTGCACAGGCCCGCCTGCCCTACGTGTCCCTGGGATCACTTCTCAAGGAGACCGGCACCTCTGGGCCAGGTTTGGCTGGCCCTTGCCCAGGAGCACGAAGATATGAGTGGCAGACCCCGATCAGCCCTCTCCGGGGTAAACTCGTTTATACACGGGGTTATGCCAAGAGGCAGCTGCTGGTGAGCTCTCTGCGCCCTCAGACCCACCATGGCCAGGGGACGGCTGCCCCTTGCAAATCCCAGGTTCCCTACAGGGGCTGAGTCTCTGGGGCTGCAGCCCCGAGGTCTTGTCAGTTTGACACATGATTTCATCTGGAAAGGGGCCAGGGATGCTGGGGGTTGGCCCCAGGCCTCCAGGAAGCCCTTGGCTCAGGATGGCAGGCTGGTCCTTCTGCATAAAGACAGGACCCTCCCTCCAGCTTACCGTCAAGGGGGCCCTCCCTGCCTGTGCTGCCTGGGCATGAGGGGAAGGGGACATCTCCCAGGCTGAGGGCATTGGTCCACCTCTCCTGGCCTCTGGGGCTCCTGCTCGGGCGCTGCCCAACCCCATGTTCCCGCCACAGGGTCAGTGACGGCTCTTCTCCCTCTGTCCCTCCGTCGCCTCTCAGTCTCTTCTCTCTCCCTCCCTGGGTGTGCCTCCCAGGTGCACGTGCGGGAGCCCGACCGGCGGGAGGAGGCAGCCCAGATTCGGCTCCTGCTCCACTCCTGGCCCAGACCCAGGCCCCTGGCTTCCTGCATCCGCCTGGTTCTGGAACACCTGAGCGGCCAGGAGCGTGTGCTCCACACGGATGGCGGGGGACGGAGGGGGACGGAGGGCACATGCTGGGAGGCGCCTCCTGTCGGGCAAGGCACCCAGACACGCACTCAGAAGGGTGCAGGGAGAGGGGTGCCTCCTCAGGCCCCGGGCAAGAGGGCCGCGGTGGGTGTTAGGACAGAGCTCTTGCTCCCGCAGGCTGGAGAGCTCTAGTGAGCCCGGAGGGTCAGGCTGCTGTGTGCTGAGGGGCCAGGCTGGGGAGATGGTGCCGCTGCTGGCTGGGCCCTGGACGTGATTGCTGGTCGCTCTGCTTAAAGCTGTTCTCTGAAGGCTAAATGTTGGCCGAGGAGCCTGTTTCCTCTGCCGCTGGCCCGGGCGGCCTCCCCACTGTGACCCCTGTGTCCCCTGCAGCCCCGCAGCCCGGCTGGGTCCCAGCCCCGCAGAGCACTCGGCACGGCCCTCGGAGGGAGACCCGGCGGTGCTCGGCCGGGTGCCCAGCCGGGAGCGCAGGGGTGAGGCCGGCACTGACCGCCACCTCCGTGAAATGCTCCACCCGCGGCACCCGGACTCCCGAAAGCTCTCCTCCGACGGGCACCTTGAGGGCGCTGCCTGTGAGAAGCAACCCTCGCCACTGGTTTCTTGCAGTCGTTTTCTGGAAAAGCCTCGTCCGCGTCCCTCGGGCGGAGACTGCAAAGTCGTGTAGAGAAAACAACCTGGAAAGGTCCACTGGGGTCGCGCACGCGCGGACGGAGGGCACCACGCGGGATTTTTATTTTTTCTTCAGCTCCTTTGTGGTTTCCAAACGGCGTCCGTGTCTGGAGTAACCGAAGAGGAGCAGTCCGCACGGAGGGGCGGCCATCACCCCGAGGACACAGGGCTCGGTGAGCATTTACTGCCGGACATTTGTCACAACCCGAGCCATGTAGGAACTTCCCCCACAGCTAGAAACGGAGAGAAACACCGCGAAACAGCAGGCGGGAGGGGAGGGCGATTTATGCGCTATTTCTCTCCGACACAAAAGAGTAATGGGGGGGTCATGTGGGCAAGGTCAAAGGACAATTTGACTTTCGCAGGATGACCCGGGGCCATCTGTCCTTTGCGGAGCTGATGGGCTGTCAGTGTGGGATGAAGGGAGGAGGGGCTGCTTTACTGATGAGAGCCCCCCGCCCCCTGGACGGGTCCGCGTGTGGCTCCTGCCCTCGGCCTGGAAGTCGGGGGAGCACAGCCCGGGCGGGGGACCCCCAAAGGCTCTGGAAGGCATCCCACCCCGGGGACCGGCCTCCGAGGAAGGAAAGCCCTTTTGTCCCTGCAGAGAGCCACGCAAAGCTAGCGCTACCGCTCTTCCGTGAACTGGGAGCCGTTCCCGCAGGGGCTTCCTCTCCAGGGTCCCTTCTCCCGAGTAGAACCCTTTGTTTCTCTCCCTCCAAGATTTCCTACCCTGCGTTCTCTGACCGCTGACCCCAGCTTTGCTCTGGGCCACACGGTGAGGGGCCCCAGACGAGAGCCGCTGGCCCTGACCGAAGGGCCGCCCTGTCAGCTCGTCTCCTGTCCACGGGTCAGGGTCACCTCCTGCTACCGTGACTGGACACCCCGGCCCCTTGCTCAGGTCCTTGGCCTCACCGTCCGACATCTTCCCAGCATCTTGGTGCGAGAAGCAGAGGCTTGCCGGGCCTACGGGGCTGGTTTTAGTAACTGAGAAGCCGGGAGTCGTGGGTGTGTGCCTGGCCCCCCAGGAGGACCCTCACTCTGTGTGTTTGCTGAGAAGCTGTCCCTGGAGAGGACAGAGCCATTCACAGGACCGTCCCCAGCAAGACGGGCTGGGAGATGCGCGACCACATGCTTTCCCTGTCATTCAGACGGCTCTGACCTTACGCACGGACTCGGGGTCCGTGTGCCATCTTGCCCGCATCCACATGGCAAGCGTCCAGGAATCGTCTGGATTACTCTGTGCCTGGGAGCTGCCGGGGTACCCCCTGCTCTAGTCTCCCGGAAGGACACTGGTCCAGGAAGGGAGCAGAGGGCATGGCCTGCGCGTGGCACCCGGGAACAGACCGTTGTTGCCGGCTTGTGCCACCAACAAAGGCGGTTGGTCGTGGGCGCTTCTCCCTGACTCCCTCTTGTTTCATTTACGAGGATTCAGCAAAGATGGACTCAGGAGGGTGTGGTGGACCTTGGGGGTGCTGCCCCCAGCCCTGCACCCGCAGAGAGGTCCGAGGAGGCAGGACGCGTCAGGCCGTCAGGGAGCGAGGCTGACACTGTCCGCGTCTCGGCGACGCGAGGAGTCGCGAACGGTGATGGTGCGGGGCCTTCTCGCACTGTCCCCTTCACAAAGGAAGCGGGCGCCCGGGGTCCCTCTGTGCGGGAGCGGCCCCAGGGGTCCCGTCACGGTGCCACGGACGAGGCCAGAGCACCGGCTTCACGAAGCGTGCGGAACAGGGTCTCGCGGCCACTGTCAAGGCCCGAACGGACCGTGCAGCCGTCCGAGTTCGCACAAAAAGCCGGTCAGCGTCGCGAACGCACTGCCTCGCCCGCCGTATCTGGGGCTCCGTGCTCCACGCAGACGCGTCAGCGGGCGTGTGTGCAAACAGAACGTCCCCGGGAGGCACCTGCAAAGTCCCAGGGGCTGAGCCCGCAGAAGGCCCGCGGGGTCCCCCCGTGAAAGGGAATCTCTGTTCCCGAAATGCCTCGCTGCTTCCTGCGCCGTCAGCGGCCCCGCGCTTCGGCTGGGGGGTTCGTACGGGGCTGTCTGCCCCCGCACGTTGGGCCTGTGGGGACATGGGGTCGCTTGGGGGTGCAGCGGGCACGTGGGACTTTGGCGGGAGTGGGGAGGTGCGGCGGGTATGGGGGCTCATGGCAGGCGTGGGGGGCGCCCGGCTTCCTCCCCGCGCCAGCATCTCCGGGCGGCCGGAGCCAAGTGCTGCAGACCCAGCGAACCCCAGCAACGGACATTTATTTTCTTACATCCCGAAGGCGGGAAGTCCAAGACCCCGACGTGGGCAGGTGGGTTTCTCCTTGGTCTATGGACAGCCGCCTCCTCCCTGTGCGTCTGTGTCCTGAGGCCGGTCAGATGGGTTTGGGGGCCACACTAGTGGCCTCTTTTTAAGCTGATGACCTCTTTAACGACCTTGTCTCCAAGTAAAATCCTGTCTCCCCCAAGCGTACGACTGTAGCTCTTCTCCCGCCGCAGGAGGGAGGGTCTGAAGAGCCCCGAGGTCCTTCTGGACCCAGACATTCTCCTCCCTGCCCCGTCGTGTGGAGGGCTGACCACTTGCCCTCCTATGATCAAGACCAGCCAGCCGGCTCGCTGAAGCGGCCCGCACGTCAGGGGTTGTGCCCTGCAGATCCTATGATGGCCAGAGGCCTTCTGAGTGTGTGCTGACCCCCTGGTGTCCCACACGGTCCAGCTGTCCCCTGCACACAGGTTCCCGGGAGGTCGGTGGGTGTTGATTTGTGGTCACCGGCCCCGAACCTCCCAAGGCTTTGAGCCCAGACTGCATGCACCTGTCCCTATGGTGTCCTGTCCTGACTGTGGGCTGTGGGCCACCGTGGCCCCTGGGCTTGCAGGCATTAGTGTCTGTCCTGAGCTGCTGCGCAGAAGTCCGCAGGAGGCCCGGCTGTGTCTCCCCACGGCGCGCGGGCATGCCGGTAAGGGGCCCCTGGACAGTCCTGTTGGGAAGGCTCGGAAGGACATGGTACTCGGCTCTGGGAGTGCGGCCGTGTCTACCCGGGACCCAGCGTCCTGCCCATGCCAGCGGCCCGGGGCCTCTCAGCAGGCACAGATGGCGAGGAGCCGTTGCTCAAGTCGAATCTTCTCGATCAGACTCAGCAGCTGTTTCACACTGTTTTTATCCGTTTCCAGGTTTCGTGGTTTTGTCCCCTTCATTATACAGATGGAGTAAGATTTGGGCTGGCTGTTCTGGCGTGCTGGGCACGTCACGACTCCCCAGATGCGTCTGTGGGGAGTCCCACACCCCGTCTCTGGAGGTCAGGACCTGGCCGTTGGCTCCTGCCGTCTGGGACACCTTTCCCCGGGGCCTGGGGCCACGCTCCAGCAGCATCGGCCATGCCCACCACTGCCCTTCACGGCCCACAGAGTGGCCACGACGAGTGTCTGGGAACGCAGGCTCTCTCTTCAACCGCACCCTTCTCAAGGCCTGGGAGGGGATGTTCTCTGACCTCTGGACGGAAACAGGCTGACAGGGGCACGGTCAGTCCAGCCACTACACAGTCCGCTCCCCAGGCTTCCGCACCCTTCCCGTCAGCCAGAGTCCCCGTGTCCATCCGCCACTGACGGCCATGCGCAGCGGCTCCAACCCATGCTGTGAAGCCACCGCACCACATCGGGCAGCCTGACCGCCCAGCCCGTCCTACAAGTTCCTCGTGTTTCTGTCCATAAAGAGGGCACAGTCTTGCCGTTCTCCTAGAGGGCCTGGTCTGCCTCTTGGGTCACAGGTCATGCCTGAGCCCTGGGCCCCTGGGATCTCAGCTGGGTTTTCAGTTTCAAAGCTGTGAGAGGTCCTGGGGACAGAGGGCCTTGCAGACCAGGAGCAGGTGGAGGGGGCAGGGCAGTGCGAGATGCCTGGAGGGTCATTGCTCCTCCTTACTGGACGCTGCCCCCGTCTTCCCCAAGGCTGCCCCTTTCACCCGCCCAGGTCACACTGGGCTGAGACCCCAGCGGCACTGCCAGCGGGGCTGAGAAGCTGGTTTGCAGGAACCGTGAGCCTCTGGCTGCTGGGGAGAAACGCTCCTCGGTCCGGCACAGAAGCTCTTCAGTCCTGACGGGGTCCCGGCGGGGGTTCACAGCCCTGGGGTTCTTGGGGGTCCAGGCCCCGGCTCTGGCAAGTTTTCCACCCTGGTGCATGGGGCAGTCTCCTGGTCATCAGAGCCCCCTGTACACGGGCACCAGGCTCCAGGGGACCCCAGGTGGCCCCTGGGGAGAGCTCTTGCTGTGTCTAGGAACCATGACACCCAGGGTCATTCGTGCCCCTGGCCCTCACGGGGTCCGCAGACTCGATCTACACTTCTGTCCTGAGCTTCTGCTCCCGGGACCACACGCACAAGGCTTGATCGGTGGGGATGGTTAAGGGGACGCAGGGCGTGGGGGGGCTGTGGTGGGTCTTCTGGAAGGAAACACCCTGAGTGTCTTGGAGAGAGCTGGAGAGCCCCGAGTGTGGGACGCCCGCACACCACGGTGGTCTTGGCCCGGCTGGGGTCCGGCAGTCTGCTGGCTCTCTCCCTGTCTCCCAGACTTCGAAGCTTCCTTGTTTCTGATTCCCCAGCCTCTCGCGAGCCGCTCTCCATGGCAGGCCGACCTGGGTCCCTGCAGAGGGCAGAGGACAGGCGCGGGTGAAGGAGCCTGGTCACCGCAGCCCAAGGGCCTTCTCCCTCGTTCCTGTCCCCTGTGGCATATGCGCAGCGGACCGTCCCTACATCTGTCAAGGACTTACTCTCCTAAACGCTCCCACAGTCCCAGAGCCCTGCCCCGTGTGCTGGGGGACGCGGTGGTCACTCAGCCGGGTGCACGGGGGCTCCGCGGGCGCGGCGGACCCCAGCGTGGGCCGCACGTGCTTCGGGCTGCCGTCTCCTCCCGGGTTCTGGAGGGATCGAGGAGTCGGACAAATGTGTAAAATGAAAGCAAAGCTGTGATGAGAGACTAGAACCCGATCTTCGAGGAACCTCCGCAGCCCCGTGTCTGACGCGTCCCGTGTGTGTAAGTGACACGCTGCTTTAATTCATTTTTATTTAAAAAGATTTTTAAAATTTGTTTTAGAGCGAGAGAGTGTGGGGGGGAGGGGCAGAGGGCGAGAACCTCCCGTAGACCCCTGCTGAGTGCGAAGTCGCACCGACCTTGAGATGGTGACCTGAGCCGAGACCAGGCAGCCCAAGCCCAGCGCCCGCCCCTCCTGCTCCCTGGACCCACGTCGGTTTCCACAGCCTGAAACAGGTCAGGGTCTGGGGGGCGGGCTTGTAACGGACGGGGTGAGGACCGGCGAGACCCACAGACCCTCCCCACCCCCTGCGGCCTGGGACGGGGACTTCCGTTGACTCCAGCTTGGAGCACGTCCAATCTGTTCCCTCCAAGGACCGGGTTTCCAAATGCACTTCCTGTACCCTGAGGAGGGGGCAGAAGACGCCCGTCCCGGCCTCCCTGCCCCACGGATGCTCACAGCGCGAGCGGGCAGGCTCCTGCTGGACCCTCCATGAGGCAGGGAGAAGGTGAGTGTGTGAGATAATCACTTATTTTGCACTTAAACTTGAGGAATAAAAAGAATGATTTCTGATTTCCAGAAGCACGGGAACCAGCCCCGAATGGGGGTGCGACGGGGGCCTGGAATCCACTGTCCCCACGCATGACCACTTTTCACAGCACAAGGACCAGGTGGGAAGGGCCTGGTGTGGCTCCCAAATTTTGATGTTCTCCCCCAGGCCTGAGTGTCCCACACCCGCTTTCGGGACGTGTGGTCACAAGGATGGGACCCACAGAAAGGCTCCATCCTAGCCTTCTGGACGGGTGGGAGTGTCCTCTAGACACCCCCAGACCAACAGAAGCGGAGAGGAGCCCACGGCCGCCCGCGGTGCACTGTGAGGCCCGGAGAGGTGCCAATGGCAACGTGGGAGTGCACCCTCCACAGATGGCCGCCCAGTGCCGGGAGTGTGCTGAGCCTGGAGGGGCCGCGGGCCGCCACCCCGGAACAAGGGAACAAGGGCACCTGCGGCCCCAACGAAAATGATGCTATCGCCCCAGGAGAGGGCTGCGGCAAAGCTGGAGATTGCGTTCACGCTGGTTATCTTGAATTTGGGCTAATGTCCCATGAAAACAGAGTCTCTATCACCAAATTCATTAATTAAGGTCCCATTTGCAGACTGACTGTGACTCAGAGTTGCTTGTGGACGGGACAGGCTGTGCTCCCCGCCGGTGAGGCCGTTGTGACTGGGTGGGTGGGTCTGTCTCGGAGGCGCAGGGTGGGACAGAGCGGGAAAGCCCAGAGGGGCCTCAGGTGGCTGACACACTCTTCAGTTCAAGGTCAGGTTCTGAGGGGGTGTGCTCCAAGCTCAGGCTGGAGCGTGGGGTGGCGGTCCTGTGCCCAAGAGGGACTGTACACACCCCCCATTTGCTGCCCGCTGCAAAGGGAGGCGTCCCTGACTGTGGTGGATAACGGCGCCAAGCCCCGGGCCCACAGCTTTTCTGTCCGGTGACACGGGGCCCAGCTCTGCTGCCTCCTCTTCCCCGCCTCCCAGTGGCCCGGAGGCCGAGACCCTCCCGGGACAATTCTCCGGCTGCCACCCCGACTCCTCATCCACAAGCTCTCTCCCGTGGCAGCCGCCCCTTCAGATGTAGGCAGCCTTGCTGGGTACAGTACCAGCCCCTTAGCTCAAGCCGCTGGGACCTCCCCTCTCCCCCGCACGCCCACTGGCTCGTACTTCTCCCCACCTTGCCCCTGCCTGGGGGAGGCCACGGCTGCCACTGGCTGTGCCTAAGCCCCCCGACACGCATGCCGAGGCCTTCCAGCACAGGCAGTCCCCAGAGAAGCTCCGAGCCTGCGGTCCCTCGGGGCAGGTGCCCCCTCGGTCAGGTCAGGATGCCCGTGAGGGGCACAGTGGCCATTGCACTGTGTGCTGGGTGCTGGGTGGTCAAAGGCTGGGGCCGTTCTCTGCTGCTGAACCGGCTGCAGAGTGAGGTCGGTCCCGTGGCACCCACATATCTCTGTGCACCCACTGGTTCCCTGTGTCTCCAGAAATGCCCCTTGTTTCGTTAGCCTGAGTCTTCCTGACACAGTGTTGTCCCCACTGTGTCCAGACAGGCCACTAACTGATGAGAAAGCGTCCCCTGATGAGAAAACCACCTTTCCTCCTGTGCTGGGCTTGACCCTGCTGCCTGTGTTCTGCTGGGTTCTGGGTATCTTCCCTCATCCCTGGCCATCCCATGGCCGGAGAACCAGGCGTGAGTAGTGTCACCTGGCCACCTGCCTATCCCCAGCCACCAGGACTTCAACACTTCCTGCCCCTGGCAGGGCGCGGGGAGGTGCTTCAGGGACCCAAGCCACCGCCCCGCTGCCCCATCCAGGTTTCCAGGGTCTTGCTCCAGGACTCCCTCCCCCAAGTCTCGGGGGCTAAAAGGGGCACCTTCCCTTCTGGTGCCCAGCTTCGGCACCGGCCCCTCCCCCCACCAAGAATGCTCTTCTCGTCCTGCTCCGTCTGCCAACATCTTGGGTGCTCACTGAGACCGGAGCCCACGACAGCCGCGGATCCCCCGGCTCACCGTGGTCAGGAGATCAGTTCAGCAGGACGAGGGCAAAGACAGACCTCGTAGGTTGGTTCTGCTGGAGCAGCTTCCAGGGCCCAGTACGGGCCCCTCCCACTCCCCAGCCTCTCCCCACCCAGCCTGGTGTGTGGCTGGAAGGCCCAGGGTGAAGAACACACGCGTTATGCATTTAAAACAGTGCGGCGGCCAGAGAGCACAGCACAGGAGAGCGGGCCTCGCACCCCTACCCTGTGCACCCCCTGCCCTGCCACACCTCCGCCCTGCCTCAGCCCCCGTAGTGCTACTAGTACCATCACCGCTATCTCCCGGGAGGGAATGGGGTCCCTAAACCGCAAGGCAGTTCTGCTCAGTCCAGGCCACGGCCCCATCCAGCCGTGGACACAGGGGATCCTGCGGAAACTCAGCTTGTCTGCTGGGAGCCCCATCCCTGGAATGACCACGTTGCTCTAATGAAACAGGATGACCATGGGGTGCTGGGAACAGTGGTGCTGGCCCCCACTTGGACCCCACAAAGCTTGGAAAACATCTCCTGGTCTAATTCCCACTCTGGGTGCTCGGGGTTCGTTTCAAGACCTCAAGGCACTTCTGAATTCCAGCGTTGGTGTTTGGGCTGCTTTATACGTGGCAGCAAGTGCCCGGGGACCTGCGTCCTCCCTGCTCCCTGGCTGCTGAGGGAGCCAGGTCTCTTCCAGTCCAGAGTGGGCTGGGCCGATGTCTGAGGAACTCCGAGGCGTCCACGCATCCTTCCCCAACACCAGCAAGGGGGCCCCATAGGCTCAGGGCTCCCCCAGGTGCATGTGCAGAGGCCTGTCCGGTCCTGGGATTCAGATAAACCCTTCATCCCAGAGCCAGAGTCCTCCGGGGAAAAGGCATTTTTTTCCACAATCATTTCTTCAAGAAGCTGATGCCACACATGCTGGGAGGCAGTTTCCCTCCCCCTTTCTGCTCCCCTCCTCCCTACCCCCTCTCCCCCTTTCCCCCTCCCCTGCCTTCTCATCCTGTGGCCCCTCTGCTTCAGCTCCTTCCAGTGGGGCCCGAGACAGGGCCAGATTGAAAGGCCAAGGTGTTCCTTCCCTGGGTTTTACTGGCTTCCCAGGACCGGATCCCGACTGAGGGGCTTTCTGGCTTCTTCCACTTAGGGGCACTAAGGGAACAGATACTTTGGCCAGCATCCCCGGTGAGGGAGGAGACAGGAGCTGGGCTTTCTTTCACCTTCCTGACACCCCAGGCCAGAGGACAGCTGGGTGGGGCAAGCATGCACAGGGCTTCGGCCTCCTGCCCTGAGAGTGCGGCCTCCAAGGGGTCAGTTCAGCTCGACACCCCCTGCCAACCCCCCACGGCTGTCCCGGCCTGGGCTGTCCCTCCACGTGGAGGCCTGCCCGCGGGAGCCAGGCTGACCTCATAGGCCTGCTGCCTGGACACCCACACCCCACTAGAGGGAATGTGTCTGGGCACCCAGCCGCCAGGACCACCACGGGGCCAGCTTGCTGCCTCCGGGACCACACGGGGCCAGCTTCCTGCTTCCAGGAGGCTCCAGCCTTAGTTTCCCTTCATCCTCTATTATCTGTCTTAGGGGACAGAAGGCTGCAAGCATCCTTCCACCAGGAGGGACTGGAGCATTGGAAGACCTTGCTTCCCGTTCTTCTCTTATTCTATGCCGGGAGAGAGAGAGAGGGAGGACGGAAGAGGGGGAGAGGCAGAGCGGAGACCAGGCTGCCTGCAGCCAGCAGGCCAGCCTGCCCAGGGAGAGGCGGGGTGGGGGGTGGGGGGAGGTGGGATAAACCGCAGGCATCATCTCAGGAGGCCGCTGCTTTAAGTCTTAATTGGTTGCCTTTTAAATATCATTTAAGGGCGGGCTTCCCTGCCCCTCTCTCTAGTTAAGAAGGTGTTGTGTCAAACTCTATTACCTGCTGGACGTCTCTCCCTTAAGTTGGAAAAAGGGAGGGGGGAGGAAAGGAAGAGAAAAACAAAGACACAGAGGCATCATGGGCGAATGGAGGGTCGATAAAGCTTTTAGATTTGGAGACGTTTTCCGGGAGCCCATTTCCCGCGGCTAAGAGTTGTTAATGGAGCTTAAGGAATTATCTCGGGCTGGGCGGCCGGGAGCGCCGTATATTTCCCGCGCCTGTTCCCCTGTCGGCTCTGGATATGCTGCTGTCAGACTCGCTTAATGAAAAGTAACGCGCCGCTGATTACAGTTTTATTTGGGCTCTATGTAAAGAGCGCCCGTTAATTCAGCCCTTCCCGGTGTGTTTGAATCCGCCACGCCTGAGTGGCTGAGAGCGGTCCTGGCGCCTGCCGCTGCTTCCCTGACAGCCTCCCGGGGAGGGATTGGGGCCCCTGCCCCCGACCGCGGGGCTTTCCCCCCAGAAGCACCAACTCCTACAGACCAGGGCCCCATCCCAGCCCAGTCCTTGCAGGCGCCCCAGGGCACAGAGGCCCGAGGAGGGGTGAGGGTGCCCAAGGGCGAGACTTCCCGTTTACCCCCCACCCAAGGTAAGGACGAGGTGGGGGTGACAGCCCCCAGCCGGCCCGAAGTCTTCATTTCACACAGTTTTGCGGGTTAGCCAAATGAATCTCTCTGGTTGGTGCCACCAAGATCCGGGGGCTCCTGCAATGCGAGGCTCTGGCCCGGGTCTGCTGGCAGAGCACAGGCCCTGCCCAGGGTGTGAGGTCCCGAGGGCAAAAGGCCTGGGCGGCAGCGGGGTGGCGGGGGGGTGGTCCAGACTCAGCGGGCGCACACCCGCCCCTGCCCGGGGCAGCCGAGGGCCCAGGCCGGTCCGCACAGCGCCCACCCCGCCCGCCGCGCCGCCTGCGTCAGAGAAGCCTCATTTTTGCCGCAAACGTCTGGCTTTGTCTGCGGCTGGGGTGGGGGGCCCGGGCGGCCGGCCTCAGCCGCATTAAAATTCCTGGCGCCCCAGCCGCGGCCGCACGCGTCTCCCGCGAGACCGCACTTTCGCTATTACTGTCAAGTACCCTTGACTCTTTATTTTTGCCCTTTTATCTATTACAACTAATTCGAGTTCTTTTGCCCTTTTCAGTCTAAGACGCGGGCTTTCTGCAAAGCCTCCCCTGCCAGCGAGCTCTCGGAGCGCGGAGCCGTTAGAAATTGAGGGGTTTACTGTCAGAATGAAAATTTCACTTCAAATTATCTCGGCTGATGCTCGCTCGCAGGCCGGGGGCTCTCGCCGCAGCCTTTTGACAGGCGCATCAGCCGCGCGCTTCCGACTCCGATAATATCATCCAAGAGAGCGAAAGTCAATACGGTGACAGCGCCGGGCGGATACAATCCAATTACCGCGCCGCCCGGACAGGCCTCGGGCTCCGGCCCGCCCGCTCCGCCCCGCGCTGCGGCTCCAGGTCCCGGCCGGCGCGCCCGGGGCCCGGCACTCAGGGGGACCCGGCGCTCAGGGGGGCCCGGCGCTCAGGGGGACCCGGCACTCAGGGGACCCGGCGCTCAGGGGGGCCCGGCGCCCGCCCGCGACCGGTTGCTCGCGCTTCGCTCTCCCCGCACCGACTCGCCCCGCCGCGCGCCGTCCCCCACCCCCGCCCGCCAGGCCCGGCGCATCCCGACTGCCCCGAGCCTCTTCCCGGGGTTGCGGGACCCCTCAGGGCCCCAGGCCAGCTCCGACCCTCGCAGAAAAAGGTCCCGCCTCGCGTGTCCCTCCGAGGCTGGCCGCCGCCCGCGAGAAGACGTGCGTTTCCAGCCGCGCTCGCCTCGCCGCTGCCCCCTCGGAGGCGCGCGGACTTGGCGATCGGTCCCTCTGGGAACGCCGGCGGCTTCAAGGAGGCCCAGTAGGACCCGAGGCCGAGCGCGGGCAGGCGAGGGCGCGCCCGGAGTCCGGAGCGCGCAGCGGTCGCCCGAAGCCCTCGAGGGGCCCTCGCGGGGGTCCAGGCGCCTGCGGGGCGGGGGGACGCGGCGCGGAGTCGGCGGAATCCGGGGAACCGCGACTTTCCTTCAGTTCAGGGGTGCGGGCCGCTCCTGGGCTCGGCTCCGAGAGTGTGGGGGTCCGTGTTTCAGAGCGAACCCCGGGGTCTACAATGCGCAGGAACCCAGGCGAGGGGGGAAGCCCGCGGCCACTCGCCCCCGCCGGAGGCCTTGACTCCCAGCCTCGCTTCCTCCCTGCAGCCTACTACGCGCTCCCGCCTCCCCCTTCCCACCGAGGCGTGGCCCAGGGCTTTCCCAGTGCGGACGCTTGAGGCCTGCGGCAGGTCCCTGCGGGGAAGGGAAGCGGGTTTAGGCGCTGGGACCCGCCGCCGAAGGGTCCTCACCGTCGCAAAGGACCGTCTGAAAGGAGTCCACAGCGGGAGGGCCTCAGGGCAGGGATGGCCCCTCCCCTGCTCTCCCCAGGTCGCAGTTCCAGGGAATTGAGGAAGTTTAAAAGTTATTCTAATCTAGCAAGAGGGACTCTCCTATTTTCTCAAAATTTTGGAGGCTGCTGTACTGGGGGAGAGTTTACCAGTCCTGACCCTCTCATTGCCAACTCTTCTTTCCAAGAACTGGCTGTACACGGCGTCTGGCGCCCAGCCAGCAACTTCACCCAGGACCCTGGCCCAAAGACCCCTCTCCCACTTGTTCCCTTCGGGATTAGAGCCTTTCCTCTGGCGAGAGCTCTAATCCCCGGGTTTGAAACGTGTTCATTTTGCAATGCAAACACCACCACTCGGTTTATTGGTTTTCTTATATTAGCCTCTGAAGCAGGCAATTATTGGTGTGAACATACATTTAAAAAAAACATAATTTTATCGCGTTAAGAGTGTGCAATAGTGTGAACGAGGTGGAGTGCTGTTGGCCAGTGTGCAGAGGACGCGATCAGGTTCATGGGCTGATGAGTCTTCAGGAGGAGCTCAGGCAAGCCTCAAACCCGAAGGAAGACAGGCAAACCGACAGCGCCTTGGAAGGGAAATGTCTTCTCCATGTAAACTTTCGCTCGTAAACTTTATGCCTCAGGGTGGCTCCCTTCTGCTCCGAGCGCGGCCCTGCCTGAGGGCTCTCGGAGTCTGGGAATGGCCTGAACTAGCGAATGTTTGAGTGGGGTCGGTGGCCCTGGTCTGTGGCCTGGCCCGGCCGAGCTCGGCTCCTCCCTCCACAGTGGGTTCGCTGCCTGAACCTTGCCACGTTCTCGTTCTGCTTTGGAAACTTGGTAGAAAAAAGAGTCTGTGACCCACCGGCCTGCAGCCGAGCCTGGGCTCCTCCTCCGCTCAGGGGCGGGCCGGTCAGGCGCAGAAGGGCTTGCCTCCCGCCTTCGGAAGGGCCAGCGGCTCCTTGGCTGCCCCTGAGGTGGGGGCGTCATGGGGTGCGGCGGGCGGGAAAGCGCGCGCCAGGGGCGTCGTCAGCACGTTGGCGCCTGCCCCCAACGAGCGTCCCAGCGGTCCTGGGTCCAGGAGGGCGCCCTTGGCGGTGGCCCAGGCCTGGTTCAAAGTGCTGTGCCTGAGGATGGGATCGTGAAAGACCCCATCCACCCAGTTTCTGAGACTGGTTACCGGGGAGTCCTGGTGCCTGTCCAGGGCACCAGTGGGGGCCGAGGCCGCAGGCGAGGACGAGGCAGGAGCCAAGGAGGTGGCGGCAGGGGCCGCCGGGCCTTGACGCTTGAGCATGCATGACGGAAACTCAGTCTGGCTCAGGGCCGTGGCAGCAGCGGTCGCCGTGTGAGCCAGGGACCAGATGCGCGGCTTGGCCTCGAGGCCCGCCGTTGCCCCAGCGGGCGCGAAGCCCAGCTTGGCCTCGCAAGCCTTCAAGACGCCCCCGACACTGGACTGGTGCTCCGGCCCTGCCGCTGTGGTCCGGAGGCAGCTCCTGGCCCTCTCTAGGTCCTGGTCCAGGGGGGCCCCACCACCGGCAGCCAGGGGCATCCGGAGGGTGCCAGAGGCCTCCTTTCCCGGGGCGCTTGGAGCATCCGGTGCGGCAGGAATGCGCTCCAGACCGCCATCCAGGGGCTGGAAGGGCGGTTTCAGCTCGCACTCAGGGGGCTCCGCCTCCAGCGGGTCGAAGTCCTCCAGGTCAGTGAGCTCCAGATCCTTTTCCTCTTTGCCCACGGGCTCTGCGCAGAACAGAAGGAGAGACCAGTGCAGGGACAGAGGCGGGAGCTAATCAGAACCGTGCACTTCCTTCCTAGCTCTGCACCCATGCTTCTAGGGCCCGACCCTGAGCTCAGAAAAGCACCCAGAGCCGTTCTCTGCACCTCCCACCTGCTCCGGAAGCTCCCCATCCCCCAAGTGGCAACAACAAGGGCGATTTCCTCCTCAAATCAATAGGGGTCGGGTTAGGGTGGGTGTGTCCATGTTTTAAACGTTGTTTTGGGTTTCTTTAAGCCTGTCCCCGTTGGCACCGGGGCCCCCTGGGCTCAGGGCCTCTGGGGCCAGCTCATTCATTTGCTGCGCAGGCCCTTGAAGTTTGCTTTCACTACCTCAGGTTCGATGTCTTTAGAGGTCCTAGAACCCCGACAGAAGGCACTGGGAGTCCCCGAGCTTGGTGCCCCAGCACCAGCACCGCCCACCTCCCTCGCACCTTCGTTCTTGGTGCTCCTGAGGGGCTCCGCCCGGGCTTCCTCCTCCGCCCCTTCTTCCTCCTCGCCCTCCGCGTAGGTGCGCTTCTCATCTGCGCATTTGTTCCGCGGAGGCCACGTCATCTTGTTCTCCTTCTTGAGGCGGCGGCGCGCGTTGGCGAACCAGGTGGACACCTGCGTGAGGGTCATCTTGGTGATGATGGCCAGCATGATCTTCTCGCCCTTGGTGGGGTATGGGTTCTTGCGGTGCTCCTGCAGCCAGGCCTTGAGCGTGCTGGTGGTCTCCCGCGTGGCGTTCTTCCGCCGCGTGCCGCTGTCCATGGTCCCGTACCTGCAGACAGGCTGGGCAATGGGGTGCCCGCCCGGACCCCTGCCTGCGCCGGCAGCCAGAACCAGGCCCCTGCAGGCTTTCGGTACCGTCGTGGGGGTGCGCTTATGGTGGTAAGACCGGGTGGGACCCAGGCCTCCACCCCTTGCCACTGCCCACAGGCACTGCCCTTCCTGCCTGCATCTATCACACTTACAGGGAACCCGGGCTCCTGCTCAGCCAGAGCGGTCAGGGTGGAGTGCTCAAGGCCCGGCTAGGTCTCGCTCACTCCACCTAGGCCTCTCTTCTTCGAGTTCCTTAGATCCACAAACCAGGAAAGCCCCTCACAGAAGTGCAAGCCTGACTGTATGACGCCCATGGGCGGGAACGGCCATCAGTTCCCGTGGGGAGAAAGCGCCCGGACGGCCTTCCGCAGCCTTCCTGCAGTTACGATTACGACTGTTGCCCTCCTCTCGCCCAGATGGGTTATGCTGTCTTAGACTGGGTTCCACTGGACTCCCCCTTCCAGTTCCCACCACAGGGGAAGGTGGACTGGGTCCCACACACCGCAGAGGCTGCACCTTTTGGGGGTGGGCAGGCATCCGAAGCCCAAGCACCAACTCTTGGCGGCCAGGAAGACCGCGTCCAGCAAGGGCTTTGGGCGTGCGGACAGCGTGGGGAGCGGGAGAGGGGAGGCTGGGGATGCATTTGTCTCTGTGGGGCTTGGCTTGCCTAGGAGATGGGACTTGGACTAACCCAAGGTCAGCAGGAGCCCAACCCTGAGACTGTCCCTCCTCCCATCTCCCCAGCTTTCACAGGGGACGTGGGTTGCGGAGTTTGATGGCAGAATGGAGCGCAGGGGGCCGTGTGGTGCGGTGAGGAGGGGTTCCGGCCCTCACCTGTCATAGGGATACTGGCCCAACGCTGGCTCGTAGGGGTAGTAAGCAGCAGCCGCTGCAGGCGCGAGGCCCGCATGCGCAGATCCAGGCCCGTCCTTGGAGTCGAAGCCATTCTGTAGGATCCCAGGAGCCTGGGGTCACAGCTTCTGGGGGGTGACCCAGCTCGACCCCGCCCCCCACGCACCTCGGCTCCTGCACGCTTTGCACAGACCCCGGGGCAGCCTCACCAGCCATCCCGTCCCCAGACTGTCTCTCCTGCCCAGGGAGCAAGGAACCTCCAAAGGGGGAGGGAGAATGAGCAGAACTGGGGGAGTAGGAGAGAGGAGAATGAGATTGGCGGAAGAAAGGGGTAGAGAAGAGGGGTGGGGCGCTGGGAGACAGCAGAGGAGAGGAGGGTGAGCGGGACACAGAGGATCAAAGGGAGGAGGGGAGGAGAGAAGTGGGGATGGAGCAAGATGGTGGGCATGGAGGGGGCAAGGGAGGGAGAGGCCGGGAGAGGGCTACGTGGTGGGGGTTGCTTAGAGAGGAAGAGGGAGGCTGGGGAGCGAGGGAAGCGGGGCTCTGTGGGGGAACGCGCAGGAGATGGGGAGAAGGGGCGGGCACTGGACCGGTGATGTGGTCAGAGCTGCGAGGTCCCCAAACCCGGGGGCTGGAGGTGTGCCGGGGAGCCGGACTAGGAGCGGCAAAGCGGAAGGAGCCGCTAAGGTGTGCCTGTCCCGCCCCCTCCAATCTGGGGTCCAGGGCACCGGCGCCCCCGACTCCAGAGTTCAGGGAGGAGGCTTGGCAATTCCGGGGGGAGGGGCGAGGCGTCGCGGGGGAGGCGGAAGGTTTCGGATAGTTCCCTCCCCTTACCAGCGAGTAGAAGGCGGACGCCTCGGAGCCGTAGGTCACGTAGTTGCCGTAGCCCTGCGAGCCGCCATAGGGGCCCCCGTAGACGCCGAGCGCTGCGGCGGAGTTGAGCTCGTGGCGCGCGGTGGCCAGCAGCCGGCTCTCGTAGACCGGGCAGTAGACAGGCGCCTGGGCCGAGGCGGCGGGCCCGGAGTCGGCCAGCGTGCGGCCCCCCGACTCACAGCACGTGCTCAGGGAGTTGGTGGTCATCAGGAACTGGAGGAGAGAGGGGCCGCGAGGAAGGGCCGGCACCCCGGCTCAAGGCTGGGGCTCTAGGCCTCCACCTGCCCGGCGCGCGGCCCAGAAGGGCGTGCCCCGTGGCCTCGGGCGTACGGCTGTCCAAGGGGCCGCGCGTTCCTTCGTGCTGCGAGTCTGCTTGGCTGGGCCTCCTCTGGAGGCTTGGGGCCCAGCCCGGCCAGCCCCCTGACCTTTCGCACCCTCCCCGGGGTGTCTGTGTGTGTGGGGGGGATTCCAAGGCCGCGCACGCCCTCCTGTGCCACATCTCTCCTGGGTCCCCGGGTTCCTCTCGGCAAAGAAGCCTCAGAGCCCGGGGTTGGGGCGTGCTGGGGGTCAAACAAAGCCGGAGAAATGGAGCCCCCCCCGCAGGACAGATGCTCTCAGTACCCCTACTGCCCGCGGGGCTGGGTACACGGAGCGAGTGGTACAGGCCCTGCTCTCTGGGAAGCGACACCGGTCGCTGGACAGCCGCCCACCCGCCAGTGTGTAACGCCGCATTCCCCGCATCCTCCTGAGGTCCCTTACCTGGGGTGCGGAGGAATAGGGGTATCCAAACTGCGGGTAGGACATGGCGGGCGCCGCCCGGGGCCGGCGGGCGGGGCCGGCGGTGTCCTGCGCGCGGTGGCCGGCGTGGCGCGGCCACTGCTCCGGGGCCGCCGGCTCCTAGGCGCTGGGAGGGCGAAGCAGAAGAGCGGGTTAATTCATCCACGTGCCCCGCAAACTTTTCTAACCCGGTGGGAAAGGGAGCCGCAGCGGCCGCAGCGAGCCTTTTAGCTTCACATTCCCGAGCCTCGAGGGGGCTCTGGGACCAACTGGCCTCGCAGCGGCGACACAAATACATATTTTGCAAAAATGGAAAAAAAAAACGAGTTGCGCGAACCCGTCAAGTCAGATGTGCTTGGCTTTAAGCGGCGGAGGCGCTGACGTCAGCCCACGCCGCGCAGCTCTGCCCGGCCGCAGACGTGCGGGTCACTCGCGGCGGCCGGGCGGCGGGGCGGGGACGGGCTGGGGGCGCCGCGCGGGGCGAAGGGGCCAACAGGCTCTAACAAATGAATTTCATCCGTGGAGTCAATATCGCCCCGACGAATTGCTGTTTCTCCTTAGTCACCGAGGACGGGAAGCACTTTTAATTAGAAATTAATTAATGAGCACCTGCTCCTTCCCGCCCCACTGTAATCATTAGTCTCAATTACAAATGAGACATGTGAAGGGACACACGACTGAGTCTTCACCGAAGATGTAATCAACAGTTAAAATTAGCCGGCGCCGGCGCAGGCGGCCAGCCGCCGGGGCCTCCGCGCCCCGCTCCAGGTGGAGGACGGCAGCTCCGCTGGCCCGCGCGCAGCTCCGACCGCTGTTCTGCGGGTCAGCCGCTCCGCTCCCGCCGGCTCGAACCCTGCTCCGGGGCGGAGTTCCAGGCCCCAGTGCGGCTGCGAGTGTCCGCGTCTGGAGGTCAACATGCCCTCACGCGTGTGGGTCCTGAGCCCCTTCCCAGAGCCATCTCCTCCAGGGGTGGGTGGCCCAAGTGCTGGGGGGCTTTGCGACTCCCCGCAGCCCTGTCCCCAGGGAACACCCCCTCCTTGGTCCCACCCCAGGTCCTGCGGGTTGCTGCGCAGCGAACGGCCCTCCCTTTCCTCTTCCACCGCCTTGCGCAGGCCGCCCTCCCTCAGCCTCCCCCTGCCCCTCGCGGCTAAACCCGGGACTGCCAGACACCCCTGCGCGCTCGAAGAGCAGGTTTCCCGACTCAGCTCCGGGGCCCCTCCCGCTACGCTCGCTCCTCCCGGCGACCCTCCGGGTTAGGTACCGAGGAGGGAGCGCCGGGACGCCCTTCCCCGCCCCTTTTGCATAGCTCCGTGCCCGGGGCTAATGGAACAGGCTGGAAATACGGCCGAGTACCCACCCCAGGACTTCCCCATTCAGCCCGTGTCTTGGGACCTTGCCCGAATCCAAAACAGAGGCGAGCGCGCAGGCGGCAAAGGGGCGCCCAGGCACCCGGAACTCGCTCCCCGCCTTTTATGCCGCGGCCCTCCGGGGGCCTGGCTCGCCTCTGCTGCTCTCGCCCCGCTGGGCCTCTCGCGGTCGGCCGGGAGGGGAGCTATGCGCGGCGGCGCTGTGCAGACTTGCTCGGAAAGATTCCTGGGTTCAGACCTGTGAATCGCCCCAGGGTCACCCTCTAATTAATGATGACGTTCTCGCCCTCTCCCCAGCTGCAAACCTGCCTCCCAGAAACGAAATCTGCCTGCTCTGACAGCTCGGTTGAAGGTGATTGATGACTATCTGGAGACCACAGTACGCATCATATGATATCTGCTGCGTAATTGCTTTAATTTACAGATGAAAATACGAACTCTCCGATCGCGTTGAACCACAGCCGGCCACGTCCGAGCTGCTTGCGAAGGAAAATCATCGGAAATAATGAATAGCCATTCCATGCAAATTATTCAGACAGTTTAAGCGTCTGTAGCCGGGAGAGATATATAAAAAACACGAGTCAAATGACATTAATAACTGTTTCTGAATTCTGTATTGATCTCATGGCGGCCGTGTTTATTTCTTTCTCACCTGAATTGCTAATATCACCTCCTGTAAATAATCAGAAACTAGCCACCGGGGCTTCTCCACCAGAAATGAATCTCTCAATCTCTCTCCCTCTTCCTCCTCTGCTCCTCCCCTCCCCCACCCTCCCTCCTCCCACCTCCCACCTCCAGTTTGCCAGCGAGAAGCCGGCGGAGGCTCTTCTGATCATCCCCTACTTTCCATTATTTATTGTTTACAAACAGCTCGCTCTCTCCTGGTAATGAGGCTGGGGCGAGGGAGGGGCAGGAGCCAACGTTGGTCGGGGGTTCAGGGAGCAGTAATGGCGAGAGAAGGATGAATTCAGCATCTTTCCCTCACCCCACTCCCCAAGGCCCAACCCCGGCATTGCGAGCGAGCGCTCAGGCTTCGGCGGACAGCCAGCGCCCAGTCCCAGCAGCCCCGCGGCTCGGGGCTCCACAGCCTGCACAGAGCAGTGCACCCAGGCCCTTTCCTTACCGGCCACAGCTCACGGGGAACGGCGCCCCCTGAACACAGGACCCTTTATTTTCTGAGCAGAAGTGCCAGCCTTCCAGCGCAGCCTTCTCCGGGGGCCTCTGGGGGAGGGGTGCCCAGGGCCTCCTTTGACCATCACTGCCGCGATTTCCTTTCCAGCCCGCCCGCCTAAATAGGAGCTCCCAGTTCCCACCCACCTAGCCTGGTTCTCCAGGCAACCTTTTCTTCTAATCAGAAATCAAGCTCACCGGCTACTTTCCAAGGCCGTTGCACACCGACCCCCGCTTCACGCTGCCCCAGGCCTGTGACACGGGGGCCTGGATGACCGCCCTGTTTGGGGAAGCTCTGTGCTGCCGGAGGGGTCTAGGCCCTGCTATCCAGTGCTGGATTCAGGGTCCGTCAGGCCTGTCTCCCATCTGGAGCACCCCAGAACATCCCGCTGACAACCAGCGCCCTGCCTGAGGCCGGCCCCCTGGAACCGGGATACTTTCTGGGTTCGCTTTGTCCCGGGGAAGATACTGGAATAATATCCGAGTGCCCTTTCCTGAAAGGCCCAGCCTTGAGCTGAGGCCCCGAGGTTTCCCTCTAAGAGAGGACAGAGCAAGACTGTGAACATCTCAGGTATCAGCAGCTAAATGTGCCTGCATAGACTCGCAAGCTGAACCCACGTCTCTGCAGGGACCCTGGGTTCTGAATACACCCAGGAGAGGTTCCCCTCCAACAGGGCAGCGGCACAGCTTCCCGGACATGCGCCTACTGGCCTGGAGTGCTAAAGGAGCCACGGGCCGAAGGGGCCTGAGGAGAGCCAGCGCCGAAGGTTAGAGGCCTGCGCTAGCCCTTCTGGCCGGGAGGTGCTGTAGGCCGCGGAGGGCCTCTGGGAGCTAGGCCGCGCCCTGATATTCTCCGCCCTCCCCCCTGAGACCGACTGAGGCCAGGCGCTCCCGGTCTGTTCCCGAGTCGTCCCCCAGGGCCACTGGCTTCTCCGCACCGAGAGCCGCCAGGGGCTCTCTCTGCCCCAACAAAGTTGACCCCAGGCAGAGGGCGGAGGCTAGAGCGCGCAGAGCCAGGCAGGGGCCTCGACAGAGGCGCAGACCAGCCCCTGGGGCGCCTGTGCCCGCCCACCGCTCGCGGACACCCGGGCGGGGTGCGGGGCTGGAAGGCGTTCTGGAGAGCGGGGACGCGGCACTCGCGAGCCCCGAGGTCGGCAGGTCACTCCTCCGCGGCCGGTCCTGCGGGTCTCACGCGAAGTCAGGCTGTCGAGCTGCGGGCAAGCGCTCTGAATCCGGCTCCCGAGACGCCTCCATTCCAGGTCGGCGGGCACCGGCTCTCCCGCCGCGCCCCCGCCGCTCGCCCGCAGGGCGCCGCCCGAGCGGGAAAGGCGCGCAGTCGGGGCGTCCGGGAGCAGGCCCGGCTGCCCCGCGTTGCCCCCGGGCCCCGCGCCGCCCCCGCCCCCCCCCCCCCCGTTTCCACAACTTGCAGCGAACGCGGCGGCCTCTGGAGACCCCAGCGGCTGGCAGCAAACTTTGCGCCCTGCGGCGCAGGAGCGATCCTGGCAAAGTTTGTGCGGCCGAGCCCACTCCCTACCTGCGCTGGGGACGCGCCCGCCCGCGCCGCTTCGGCGCCGGGGCCGCGGGGAGCAGCGCGCAGCCCGGGACGCACCGGGGAGTCGCCGCAGTCGCCGCCGCCCGCGCCCCTCGGCGGCCGCGCCGAGCCTCCGCCTCCCCGGAAGGGGGGAGGGGTCTCGGAGCCCCGGGGCGGGGGCGGGCGCGGGGACCTCGCCTACCTGCGGTGGCGCCCGGCCACTACCGGCCGCCCGCGAGGGCTCTGTGCGGCCGCTCGGCGCGCGCGCTCCGGCGGGGAGCAGGCGACAACTAATGGAGACATTTCCAGGCGGAGCACCTGGCGAGCGGAGCGCGCCGGCGTCCCCAGGCGCCGCGGTCGTCAGCCGAGCCCGCACCGGCGTGACGTGGGCGAGCGAGCGCGCTGCTCCCACCCGGCCGCGCATTAACGCTTTCCCCCGCGGGCGCCGCGCGCTCGCCAACTTTCCCCTCCGCCTGGCCCGCGCGCGGGGTGCGTGGGGCGTCTGAGCTGGCATGGAGGGCGCCCTGGGGTGGGGGCAGGGATGCCGGCTCAGAGGAGACAGCCCCCCAACAACAGACAGCAGGAAGGCGGGCTGCCTTGATTTGGGCCAACTCTTGACGGCCTAGGGCTCTTCAGGGGCGGTCAGGCTGCCCCCTGCCAGCCGCGCCCCGCTGTCTTGGGCCAGTGGAACGGCGCTGGGGACAGCTTCACTGGTTCTTGGCCCCAGTTCTCCTGCGTTTCCCTTTGGTCATGGTCTCCTCCAGGTCTGGAGAGCTGGGCGGGGGTCCGGCAGCGCCCCGACCTCCTCTGGTAGACCAGGCAACCAGGCCTTGGCTTTCTTCCCTGCACTCCCCGCCCCAACATGGCCCCTCGGCACTAAGGAAGGCCAACTTCACAGCTACCGCGCACACTGGCCCCTGCCCGCTGGGGCTGTCTAGGCAGGAGTGGTTGCCTTGGTGCAGGTGGAGGGCTTGGGCAGCTGGAGGTGGGCACACAAAGTTGACAGAAACTGCTGGGGGCGGGCAGGCTGTAAGCCTGTGAGCTGCCTGGGACCCGGTGGCTCCATAGGGGAGCTTTCTAAGGGCAGCCCAGAGCCCTGCGAGGCTGTCCCCGCCGGTGCACCCTAGCAGCCTGTGGGGTCTGCAGCCTGAGTCCAGGGGGGAAGTCAGCCCGGGCGGGTCCCAGGTCACTCCACCAGGGGCGCCTCTCGCCCTGCCCGCCACCCCTGTCATTTCAGAGAACCATGAAGTTGTTCTCCTTACGATATGTGGCCTTAGAATGACGGTTGAGATTTGTTGATTGGATAATGTCTGAAAAAGTGATTTGCTGTCCCACCCCGCCCCCTTTTCTTCAGAGCTCTGCCGCAGCCGGGGGTGGGGGGCAAGCACATCTCCCGGCTTCCACAGTAGCCTGCTGGGGTGGTGGTGGTCTCCAGGCCTCATACACGTCCGTCTCCTCCACAGGGCAGAAAGAAGAGAGTCAGCTGTCCCCGGCTTCCCCGGGGCTGAGTCCAGATCTTCTGCTGGCTTCTCTGGGAAGAACACTGCTGAGGTCTCCGGGTCGGGTCTGCTCTGAAGATGCAAAGGGCTTCCTGCAGGCCCCAGGCTCCAGGCAGCCGTCCAGGGGGGCACGTGCGTGGACCCTCCAGTGCAGCCTGGACTGACGGAGGAGGGTCGTGGGAAGGGTGCCCTCTGTGGGTGCAGGTCTGCAGACAGTCTCCAGGGCAAGGCAGGGATCTGAGTCCCACCAGAAGGAAGTGGAGGAAGGACACAGAGCACCGTGGGGAGGGGACTGGCTGCTGTCCCTGCCCTGCTGTCAGTTTCCTCCTCCCTCTCCGTGCCACAGGACGATGCCTGGCAGGGTTCTGGGGCCAGCAGGGACAGCTCACCTCCTCCCTCCTGCTGAGCTCACTTGGGACGCAGATTCTTTTCATGCTGCAGATAAGCAAGGCCTGTTTGTGACTAAAGCCTTGATTGGGAAATATACTCCTGCCTTCGCCTGGGCCTTTTAACGACGACAACAGCCAGAGAGACCTGTGAGGAGCACCCAGGCCCCCAGGAGCTCCGGCTACGTCCTCTGTCCTCTGGCGTTTCCGTAGCTGGAGGCAGCACCTCTCTGGAAGGCAGGCCACCCATTGCCTTTCCCTGGGAGGCAGGACCTCCTTTCCCTGGACTCCCCAAAAGCCCGTGCTCTGGTCACTGCCAGGCCTGACCTTGCCCCGATCGTTGGCCTCACTGGCCGTCCTCTGCCCTGCGGCCCTTGGCTGTCCTGCCCTGGGAGGGCCTCGCGGGTTGGTGCCCCAGGGAAAGGAGGGACATGTCCCAGGACTTGCCCAGGGGGCCTGGCAGGTCACAGCTCTCAGGGGCATCAGCGTGAATGTTAGGTCCAGAAAGCCAGGGTGCAGCCGTGGCCACCTGGGAAGGCCTGCCCTGCTCCCAGGCCTGGCTGAGGGCGGGCGCCGGCACGTTCCCTGCTCTGTGACAAGGCTGCGGGCTGTGCCCACCGCTGTGCCCCCACCTCTCCGGTCAGGACTTGCTCCTGATGGATCCCTTGTCTCTCAATCTGGCTTTTGTTCTGGCTGCTGGCAGAGCAACCCAGTGCAGTGTGGAACAGAAGTCTCCATGCCCCGGGGCTTGGCCCTGCCGCGTGCGCCGCCCCCCCCCCCCCCCCCCCCCCCCCGGCTGGTCACCGCAGCATCTTGCAGAGGTGTCTGGTATCGAGAAAGCCGAGCCGGCCTGGCCGTGGCCTGCTGCCTGCTGTCGGCGAGCAACCCACAGCCTCAGCCCCCTTTCCTGGGGACCTGGGAGGTCCCAGGGGAGGCTGCGAGAGGATGGCCTGTGAAGGATCACTTGGTGCCCCTGGGCACGGTGTCCCAAAGATGCCGCCATCCTTGGAAGGGCCGGCCTGCTAGCGGCTCCGTGGCCCAACTTAGCAGCCGGGCCATGTTCGGGGCCAGATCCTAGGGGAGCACCCGGCCTCAGAATGTGGGTCTCTCACCTTTGAATGGGCCTGTTCCTCATGGGCCCTGGGGCTGCTTGGGGGCGAGGGTCTCTCTCTTCCCAGTCCCGATTCACAGTGCAGAGCCAGACAGAAGTATTTAAAGCAGAAAATCAGAGTAGTTTCTTTTCCGAGCAGAGTGGTGCCTGGGTTTGGGACAGCAACGGGCTCTTGGGCACGAGTCAGACAGAGGTGCCCGCAGTCGCGGCTCCAGAGTGTCCCCGCGTGCGCTGAGGGCTGTACCGCCGGTGTCGGTTTCCTCAGTTTCCTCTCCTGCTGCCCCCCTGCCCGCCCCCCTTGAGCTGGAAGAAGGCCAGGAGAGCCGAAGTTGGAAAGTTGTCCTTTCCCCTCATTTCAGAAATACGATGTCATGTCTGTAATGCTGAAATGCACCAGCAGACTTTAGGGAGGTTTCTATTATTAAAAGCAAGAGGCTGTTAATTCAAACAATGTCTGTCGTCTGTATGGTTCATGTTGAAACGTTTGCCTGCCGCAGACCGGCACCGGCGACGTTCGGGCCGGAGACTCCGTGCAAACCAGAGGAAGCGAGTGTCATTGTCCAAAGAGAGAGGGCGGACAGCCTGGCTGCCTGGGGTTCCAGTGCTGCTGTGAACTGGGGTTCACAGTGGGGTGTGAACCCCATGTTCATGGGGTTCACACCCCACCATGGGGTGGGGTGGCGGGGGCGGCCAGAGAAGATGGCCTTAGAGAAAGGAAGTGTTGGGAGGGGCCCTAAACGCAGGAGCCAGCACCGGTGTCCGGACCTACAAGATACGGATCATCCAGGGTCGGGGTGGGGGGTGCTCCAAGGAGGAGCCTGGCCAGGGGCCTGCCCGGGGTTCGCTGGGGGAAAGCAGGGGGGCCGGGCACAGTGCTCCTGAGCAATCGCACACAAACGACACTGTCACGAATGGAAGGCGACGAGGCACCAGACGGCATTTGCCTGGGCCAAGAGCAGATAAGATGGACGTGTGGGAGCGCGAGCAGCGGACTCAGCGGTACTGTGGGTCTCCGGAGAGTGGGTCCCGCCGTGGCCTCCCCTGCTCCCACAGGCGCTGCTCTCGCCCCGGGCGGCCCCTGAGCTTCGGCATCCTGACCAGCCAGCGCTCGGGAGGTCTGCGGGGACTCCATCCGCAGTGCTCTCAGGCGGAACCCCCGCAGCTGGGGACACTTCAGCCCCGGGGACTGGTCTGTAAGGGAGGCGCCAGCCAGCCTCGAGTTTGGTCGTCTGTGAACACCGCTGTGTCCACATCAGGGGGGACTGGGGACTGCGTGCCGCCCCCCGGGGCAGTGCTAGAGCCCAGGGTGCGTCCCCCGCCAGGCCGGGCGCGCTCCAGACCCCACGGTCAGCCTCCGTGCGGCGGGCAGCGCGGCCCTGACCCGTGTAACCCCGGCTTTCCATTAGGGCGGCAGTAAGTCATGCGGGAACGTCCTCCAGGAGGTAGCTGATGTCTGTGTAAAAAACCATTTCAGAGCATTTCTGAAATTCAATTAATTGGAGGCCCCAGATAAAAGGAACATTCTTAATGGCTATAACATAACTAACATAACCCCGAGGGAGGAGAGGGAACCGCACGGCCCGACTTCAAAGTGTGACAGAAATACTTACTGTTTTACTCTGAAAGTCTCTGGATCAATGACTCAGTCAAAATTACTTAAACATTTAGCAACCTTTTCATTTTCTGTTTAAAAATGGCAGAAAGAGACATTCTTCTTGCCCGAGACACAAGCTCCGGAAAGGAAGCGCGGACCCCACGCTCGCGTACAGGCCACACCGGCTCCCTTCGTGGGGAGCCTGTGCTTCCGCTCTCCTGAGTGGGAGGTGTGTCGGTGTCCTGGGCTGCGTGACCAAGTGCCACATGGTGCGTGTCGCTCTCCGGTCTGGAGGGGAGAAGTCTGAGACCGGCAGGGCTGGTCCCCCAGAGGCGGGAGGCGGGAGCTGCTCTGGGCCTCTGTCCGGCCTCTGGTGGCTGCTGGCCATCTTGGGGCTCCTGACCCCTCACTCAGATCTCTGTCTTTATGCTGTCCCTCTGTGGGTGTGGGTCTCATTTTTAATCAGGACACAGTCATCCCTCACTCCAGCACCGCCTCCCCTTAACTAATGACATCTGTGATGTTCCTGTTTCCAAATGAGGACATGTTCTGGGGACCTGGGGTTGAAGCCACAAAGTGTGCATTCTGAGGGGACACAGTTCAACCCAGATCAGAGGAGTCTGGGAATGCCACAGCTGGGCCTGAGTTTATTTCTTTAGATTGATCCCCTGACACCACTAACTCATCACGACTGTTGGGTTCGCAGAGGGTGGGAGCCCGCCCCAGACTGTACGACCGTAGTGACAAGGGCACCCTTCATCCCCAGCTGCCCGGGGCCTCTCAGGCACCCCCAGCCCCTGTGCAGCTGTGGGGGGACGCGAGAACCAGCCTTTTTCTTCCCCTTTATCAGCACCGGACACACCAGATCATTGCGTCCTCGTTCCCTCCCCTCCCGCACTAGAACGAATGCTTCGGCAGGGCTGGGCATTTCTGTACACAGTAGGTGCACACTAACACACAGCAGGGGCTTAGCGAGCGTTGGGCGAAGGAGGACGTGTGCGTGGCACTGTCCGTAAAGGACAGTGGAACCAGGAGGAGGCGTCGGAGGGGTCTTGCCTTGCGGGGACTGAAATGGCTCCTGCAGGATGCACGGGGGCGCCTCCCGTGTCCCAGCCCCTGGGGCGGTTTCTGGGTACGCCAGCGCACAGAGGAAAGAAGAGCCTCGGCCCTGGTGGTGCGTCCCCGTCCTCGGAGGGAGGCAGAGGAGGAGTGAGAGCCTCGCCGAAGGAGCCCGCGGGGTGAGTCAGTGGGCTCCCGCCCTGGTGGTCTGTGGCCGCACGACCACGCTTCTGCAGACTGACCATGCCGCTCCGTTCCTGCCCGAACTTTGGGCGCCCACGACCTTCTCTCCCTGTGTTCTCTCCTCGTCTGTGGGCAGCACGGTTGCAGGTCTCAGGCACGGTGGGGTCTTCTGCAACCTCCCTGGGAGCCCGAGCCCTGTGTGACCCCCTGCTCTGACTTCTGACCTGCTCAAGGTTTGAGCAAAAGGTTGCATAGCCCTGAAGGTGCGGAGCACTCTTCCGGGCACGACTGCTCTGACTTTCGTGGTTCCCAGCCTGCTCCAATTTGCCCCGGCCAAGGGTTGTGGTGAGATGGTGATGAGGGGCGGGGAGTCAGTGCTGGCGGCCAGCGCCAGGGGCTTCTTAATGCCACCTGGAGGTGCGGGACCCCATGACTCTTGGGCTCACGCTTCACCCTGTCCTCTTGCACCTGCCGCAGCGGACGGCAGCATGTCTGACGGTGGAGGCTCAGCTGGGCTCCGTGGGTAAGCCAGTGCACTGGCCCGGGCCGACACTGTGAGAGCCCGAATCAGCCACAGGGTGTGGGGATTGCTCGTTACGGCAGCACGGCCTGCCCTAGCCGACAGCTACAGTGACTCTTAGCAAGTCAGAGTCACGATATTGTAATATAATTGTATATTATTATGTGATTATGCTGTAATTGTAAGTTACATAATTATAAATTGTGAGTATGTTATTATGTAATTATATATTACAATTTCATTTTCAATACAGAAAGAGTAACTCAAGAGAAAGAAACACTATCTTAAAAGGAGAATACAATGTAAAAGCAGCACAGACAGTGCCACAAAGGCTTAAGCCAGAGGTGATGTGTCTTGTCATTGCTGCCATGGTCAGGAAAAAATACTGTTTTCAAGAAGGTTTCTTAACTTCGACATGAATGCTTTCTATTTATGAACATTTCGAGCACCTGCTGGCCCACTCCCCTGCCCTGGGGGCTCTCCATAGGACTGCCTAGATGTCTGCACGGCCGGCTGCTCGGATAAGCGTGTCTGGGGACTCACTGACCACTGGTCACAGAGATCGTGAAGACTGGGGGGAGGGAGCACTGTTTTGACAAGTCTGCAGAACTTACAGAAAAATAATGATGCAAGCGCATTCTAATTAAAGTTTTAAACGGGCAATCCAAAGAACAAAGAAGCAGAGATGGTTCCGTGTGGGCCTAAAAAAAATCAAAACCTTGTTTCCGGGGCACCTCCATGGATCAGTCATTAAGCCTTTGACTCAGGTCACGATCCCGGGGTCCTGGGATTGAGCCCCGCTTTGGGCTCCCTGCTCAGCGAGGAGCCTGCTTCTCAAGCTGCCCCCTCCCCTGCTTGTGTTTCCTCTCTCACTGTGTCTCTCTCTGTCAAATAAATACATAAAATCTTTAAGAACAAGTCTTTAAAAACCTTATTTTTTGTACTTAGGGAGATAATGATATTTAATATTATAATATTAATAGTAAATAATATTAAATAATATGTATCATTATTTTATCTAATTTTTAAAAAATTTCATTTCTCTCTTTTTTTTTTATTTATTTGACAGACAGAGATCACAAGTAGGCAGAGGCAGGCAGAGAGAGAGGAAGGGAAACAGGCTCCCTGCTGAGCAGAGAGCCCGATGCGGGACTCGATCCCAGGACCCCGGGATCATGACCTGAGCCGAAGGCAGAGGCTTAACCCACTGAGCCACCCAGGCGCCCCTATTTTATCTAATTTTAATCATTCAATATTAAATAATGATATTTCATATTATCAATAGTATTTCGACCTAAAGGAAGTATGTTATTTTGACACAGTCATTTACTCCCCTATCCGTTGTTGGTGGCTGTGCTCCCACCAGTCCTCTCTCTAGGCTCGATCTTCACCTCCAGGCCTCCGGCCCTTCTGTTGTGTGGTATATGGTGTGAGGCAGGGAGCAGCATTTTTTTTCTTTCCTTTGTAAGAGTAGCCACTTTCTTCATTACTATTCAAGAAATAACACACATCACTCATCAAGTAATAAGTATTGTGCATTTTATCTAATCTTAATACTTGATTAAAATATTTAAATAATTAAAATTTGATTCTACTTATTTTGTTAATTAAACTATTAATTTTGCTACATAGATTTGAAACTCAGTCTTATGTTCATGGACGGTAGCTCTTTACTGAGGACAGACTATTGTTAGGAAAGGACGGGCTCTGCCTGGTGAGCGTGTGGGTGCTGTCACTCTCAGTGGCCTCGTGAAGGCTCACGTTACACACCAGGAAGGCAGCAGATGGAGGGCACGGACAGCGGACTGGCAGACATGACGACGGCCACTGGGCAGCAGGGGTGGGCGGGTGGACAGGTCATGAGTGCCCATCCTCGCCTCCGTCCTGCAGCGGCAGACCGCTGGTACCGCACGGCCGGCCTCCCTTGCAGCGATGTGTGGGACACGGACAAGTCTTCTGTCCCTGGGACGTGGGAGGCTGTGCATGTGGCTTCCACGTCCCTGACAGAAGAGGAAACGGCTTCCCCACTACTTCCCCCCAACCTTGGCTGGGAAGGGGTAAAAATCCGTCCCTCTGAACTCAGAACGGCGAGCCGTGTCCTGAGCTTGTCAGTCCTGCCCCTGCGGGACCACCACCTGTCTTTGGTCTCTTTGAACGTGTGTGTTCAGGCTGCCATCCCTGTGCTGGTCCTGCGATGGCAGCTCAACCTGCACTCAGGGAAGGACAGGGGCCTGACCCGGGGCAGTGCAGTTGGACCAATGGAGGAGGGGACAAGCCCTGGGGGGCTTCCCAGCTGGTTATGCGTGTGGGGCCCAGATAGGCAGGCGTCCGAGAGAATGTGGGGGAATGCAGTGCTGCCGCTTGTCACCCGCGGCCTGGGAGGCGGGGCTGGCTGGGAGCCCTCAGGCGTGGTTCAGCTGCCCGCCTCCCCCTGGTGCCCACCCTGCCTGTGGTTTTCTGTGCATTAGACTTCCTGGAGAAGAGGTGGGTGGGGGACGGACTCGAGAAACAGACGAGACACTTGTCAAATTGTCAGGTTCTCCAAGTGGATTTCTCTGTATTTTCTGTAACAACTGACACAACGTGGTTAAACGGTTACAGTGTCGGACAGTCCGCAGACGAGGTCTCCTCCCCCGTACTTCCTTTCCAGTGTCTCCCTTAACCCCGGGCTCTTTGTGCCCCGCAGACTTCCCTGGTGGCCATCACCTCCCCCTCCCCTCTGTACACGCGGCTGGCACGGGAGCACGTGTACGCTCAGCTTTCCTGGAAACGCACCAGATGGGCTGGCTTTGCCTGGGGCTTGGGGTTCTTGCCTTGGAGAACGCAGCCTGCTCCCTCAGACCCGCAGCCTCACAGCCTGGCATCCCGAGGACCCCTCTGCAGGCCCGTGGGGGCTGGCTGCTTCCCCAGAAATGCCAGAGGCTCCTGATTGCCGGAACCGAAATGGTCTCCCAGGGTTTGCATGCTCTTTCCATTCCAACTCCCCAAAACGTGTCGCCACCGTATTGAAGAACCCTACATCCCAGGACTTGTTTCATCACATGTGCAACGTTATCCTGGAGTCTGGGTGGGCCTAGATGGGTTGCTCTGCTCCCCAGTCCAAGGACAGCTCAACTCAGACCCACCTGTCTTCTCGGGGTGACTGTCGGGCAGGTGTCGTGGCCAGGGCCCTGGGTCCTCCATCCGAACCAGCACACGTGGCTCGTAGCCTTCCCCCCAACCTGACAGGGCTCTCCTGCTGTTGGCAGAAGCTGTGGTGTCCTGTCTGGGGGACGTTCTGTTATAAGGAGGACGCTAGAGATGAAGTCATGAGAGATCTCATGAGAGATCTAGTGCACTGTGACAATCTGCAGGTTCTCTGGGGTCCCGGATGCTGGGACCGCGGGCTTGAAGCTTGCCCCGTGGTGTGGGGGCAGACCTGTGTCGGTGCCATGTGGGGTCTGCTCACTCCTGTCTGCCCCGCCCCCCATGACACTGCTGACTCTTGGTGACCTTCTTATGCTTGCTGCAACGGCAAGGGATGGGGAGGGTCATCGGCCCAAAATAGAAGCCCTTCAAACTTGGGGAGCCTCTGCCTGGCCGCCCGCAGCTCCTGGGGAGGTGGGTCTCATTTTCAGTAACAATTCAGGTGAGCGCCTCCTGCAACATTGAGAAAAGGTTGCGGGTTTTCTCTGGAATTCTTAGCCGTTGTTTGGGGTCTGGGGGATGGGCTGAGCGCCCTGGAAGTCGTGAGCTCAGAGGAGTTTTCTGTGCTGCACAGATTCCAGAACGCATTGAGCTGGGAGTTCGAAAATGCGCTTTTTGCTCAGATTTCTCTTTGTGGCCACCATTAGACAGAGATGCACAGGGACGGAGACCGTGATGGTCGGCCTCGGCCCGCAGCCAAACGCTCCCTGGAAAACAGCCGGCACGCCTCACGGGAGGCAGTGTTTTCCTAAGAAACCCAGAGAGAGCCAGCTTGTGTTCAGTCCGGTAACAGTTTCCAGGGTTTTCCTGTGACTCGTGGCAGCAGGCTCGGTGCCGTGCACGCCGGACAGCAGGCGTCAGGCAGGGGGCGAGGCCTCTCTACCGGCCGCCGGTCCTCTAGGCACGCGCTCAGCAGCCATCAACACGCATCTTCCTGGCCTCGCTGACTGCAAAGCTCCTTTCTGTCCCGGGTTCATGTATTTGCCTCGGATGCACGTCTTCAGGTCTGACACTGTTCTTGTGTGGCCTCTTCCAACCCGGACCGTGGTCTTCTGGGGTCCCGGTGCATGGGCGACAAGCTGGGGGCTGTGCTCCTGGCTGCTCTGTTCGGCCGCCCACGGAGTCACCTCTGCTCTCCCGGGCTACGGCACCTCCCGTGGGCAGCCAAGCCTCAGGGCAGTCAGACGCGGGGAGGCCTGGCCAGCTGGCTCTCGGGGCTGGCTGACGGTGGTGCAGGGCCATGTCCCCAGAGGGTGGTTCCCAGAGGGGTGACGACAGAGGAGCCAGAGCTGATCCTGCTTCCAGGGTCTCGAGGGTCCCTGGCACCACGGAGCGCGGGTCTCCAACAGCTCGCAGGGAGAGATGACCCGGCTGCCTGGGCCGACGTGGTGGGCGTAGCTGCCCCGGGGAGGGCCCTGTGTGGGCCGACAGCCGGTCCTGCTGTTTCCCTCTGTTTCCCCATCCTGTTCGCCGTGAAGCGACCTGAGAGCATCCATCTGTGAATATTTCAGTGCGTGTCTGTACACCGGAGACATAGGAGACATGTCCGGACACACATCACACCTAAAATAGTCAATAATTCTCTGAGTGCCCCAGATGTGTGGTCCATGTTCCCCCTTCCTCGTCCACACCATTTGTTTTAGGCTCAGGGTTCAGTCGGGTCCCGTGTCGCTCAGGTGATGTCCCTCTCACATCTCGTGAAGTCACTCATGTCCCCTCTGCCATTTATCTTCCGTCTGACCTTTTGTTGTCGAAGAGGAGATGGGGCTTTGGTTCGAGAGCACCTGTGTCCCTGCTGCTGCTGACCCCAGGCTCGCAGAGCTCCTTGGTCCCCTGCCTGTCCCGCACACTGGCAGGGGCCCTGATGCGGGGCACGGACAGTGTGTGTCTCCACGAGGCGTTGCTTCCTGTCCGCGGTGCTGGGGACGCCGCTGGTCCTGCAGTGTCGGCAAACGTCTTTCCTTGGACGCTTCCTAAGGGCCATGGCCCTGGGGCTCTGTGGGGTCGCGCGGCAGGGAGATGGACCGTTTGCAAGCGGGTTCTCGGGGCCCCGCACAGGGGGAGTAGGGCTGTGGTTCTCGGACTTCCACACGGTCCCTGTGCGCTGATCTGCTCAGCTACTCTCCTCATCGCCTCCTCTGGGCTGCAGGAGCCTCCCCAGTCCCTCTGACGCGGCCCTGCGGTCTCGGGCGGCTTTTCTGGCGCGACCACGTGTCCTAGTCCCCGTGTGTCCGGCCGTCACGGTGGAGGTGGCCGCCGGCACAGAAGCTGTTGGGGACAGGGCGGGAGCATGCAGCGTCCCCGAAGACCCCGCTCACAGCCGGTGATGGGCCCGTGGGCTGCGCCGCTGGAAGGGCCGCTGGAGCGGGAGGGAAAGGGTTTGGCGCGGGCCGGTCAAGCCCGAGGCTCACCTACGTCAGAAGCTCGTCCCCGCGCGGCCTGGGCCGGCCCAGACCCACCTCCATGTTGGCGCTGAGAGGCCTTTGTTGGTTTCTGCTCTGTTCGCTCATTCCCTGGGTCTCTGTTCTGATTTTCCAGCGATGTTTCCTGGAACAGTTGCTTTCTCTTACGAACACGCTGGGTTACGGGTGGCGGAACGTTTTCGTGAGCACCTTCCAGGAGCACCGTCCGTCAGCGCGTCCGCCCGCAGGCTGACGTCAGAAGCAGCTGACCTCCTCGCCCGCGTTCCCACGGGCCTGTCGCCCCGTGTCTGAGGCCCTGTCTCAGCTGAGACAGACCCCGGTCCCGCTGGCCGAGGATGCAGACGCCATGCGCTCCCCGGGTGCAGACACACCGGGTCCCTGGGGAACCTGTGACTGTCACTCAAGCCCCTGCTCGGGCCCAGAAGGGAAGCAGCTTCTCAGCCAGCATGTCTAAGAGAAGGGGTGAAGAAATCTGTCCCCAGGCTCCCTTGCGTGGCCAGTCCCCTCTGGTGACCACATCCACAGCTCCAGGGACCAGCCCCGACGGGCCCGGACCAGTGGCTCCCTCTCCCTCACGTCCTGAGATGGCCCGAAGCCCGCATGGGGCCTGGACTTCAGAGTCTCCTGTGAGGCTGTGGAGCGGCAGTCAGCCCTGCGGCATCCTCTGAAGGAGCCAGGGTAGAGACGTCTGTGCCCAGTCCCTCCCACAGCTGTGGTCAGAATTTAGCCCCTGGAGGAATTCTAGACGACCAGCCGCGGCCCCTGTTGTGAGGACAGAGGGTGAGAAGACTGGTTGCTGAGGTGACAGGACACCGCTGGCTGCAAGTGAGTCTCCAGGTCCTGCCCGCATTCAGGGGTGGGCCGCGCCGCCGCGGGGAGGACCTCGGACAGCAGGACAGCCGCGGGCCTGTGCCTGTGAGCGGCACTGGCCGCTGTGACATGCAGGGGAGTTCGGCCCAGGGGTGTGCAAAGGCCTCTTTATGATGAAAGGAAATAGGAAGCGACGGCGCGTCTCTCCGCAGGACACACGGCATCTGGAGTGGCCTCTGCATAGGGCGGTGTCGTTGCCGACCCGCGGTGGAGCCCAGCGCAGGCAGGGAGGTGGGATGTGGGCTGCCTTGCCACTGGCCGCTGGACTTCCCGTCGTGGGCAGTGACGAGCCCATGTGGACTGAGGCCAGCTCAGGTCAAGGCCGTCCGTTGCCGGGCGTCCAAACGGCCCAAACTCCCACCTCCCGCGGCCACGCTCCCAAGCCTGCTCCCTGCGTGCGGGTCTGGTGGCTCGGGTGTCCCCTGAACCGCTCAGCCTCCCGGCGTCCCACGGAGGAGAGCCTCGGTCATTGCCACTTGGCCAAGGGAGTCAAGAATGGAATAGAGTCATTCTACACCCGGTTATACATTATACCGGACACAGCCCAGTGATTAGGGTTAGGTCCTAGACTCAGTTTTGCGTCTGGACTCAGTGGGTTTGCCTTCTGGGGACTGGAGACTGGGCTGCTAGAAAGCCCAGGCTGGGGGGTGGATGGAGCGTGGTGCCGCCAGGCCTGTCAGTCCTGCACGGAACAGTGCGCCATTGGACCGTATGACGGGGGAGCCGTGCCTTGAGGACGGCCGAGAGCCCTCGGGGGTGAGCCAGGCACGCGCAAACCCACACACCGTTCCATGAGTGGGGGGATGCGAGTGCCGCTTGCTCGGTCCAGTCGCCCTCCTGGAGGAGGCTTCGGGCCGGGGGCCGCTTCCTCACCAGCGGGGCCTGCTGAAGGGTTATGGCCTGTAGGAGGCAAGTCCAGCAGAACCCAAAGCCCTTCCCTCGGCTCCGGCTACAGTACTTGGAGCCCTGCCTGCCCACCCGCCTTTCTTTTCTCCAGACAAACGAGTCTCCGAGAAGTCGGCTCATGGGGTCAGTTGCCTGGTTTAATGACAGCATTTCCCCAGGTTGTGTTCCCCCCAGTCCCCAATGGTTCCGACTCGCTGCCCCATACTCGGTGTTTTCGATGTTTGTTGGGACCCCCCAGGGCCCATCCCTCCTGCTCTGTCTAGGGCCCTCTCCTACAGCGGGTGGTGGCTCTGGGCTCGTGGGAGCCAGTGTGTCGTCTGCACGTTGCTGCATGGGGGACACAGACCGTCCCGCACCCCCGCCCAGGCAGACTGTGGAGGGACTGTCGGTGCCCACATGCGCTGTCCCTCTAGCCCTGCCCAGTGGACCATGGGAGCTTGTGCCCAAGATACCCTACCGGTGACAGGCTTGGGGATGGCCCCAGACTACCTTCCATCCTCATCCCTGGGTCTCCCCACGCCCGACTTCTGCTCCCTGGAGCCGTGTCCCCCAGACAGCCAGCTTTGTCCTACATTCCACCTTTTTTGGGATGAGGCCTCACTCAGGTGAGCTGCCATCCAGGCCCAGCAGTGACTCTTGGAAGGTGCTCATCCGTGTGCGGGTGAGATGACGGACGCAGGAAGTCAAACCCCTGGAGAGAGTCCCTCGATGGTGAGAAAGTAGGGTCAGGACCCCACAGTTTGCCAGCAGAGCCCTGTTCTGCTGCTTCCCTTGCTGCGGTGGCCCATGGTGCAGACGAGACCCACGCCAGGTACCGCACGGAAGAGATGAGCCGCCGGGGCCGGGGCACCACCAGCGTCCGCGCCGTCTGCAAACGCCTCCCATGCACGTGGCCTGTGCGGGTGGGCACTGTGGGAGTGGAGAGTCCGTCCGTATTGTGCCCAGCACATCCAGAACACAGTAAGGGAGAAACGCACAATTTCTGGGCATGTGAATTAACGAAACAAAGGAGAGAAACAGCTGTCACCGTCCAGACTCCACTGTAAACAGAGTCCAGGCTTTGCCGTGCGTCTGTGACCCAGGCAGCCCTGACTCCCTGGTGCAGATGCCGGCTCTGTGGCTGTAGATGGGCCATCCTTGGGGGGCTGCAGGTTCTCTCCCTGTGGGCCTGGCGAGCGGCAGTGCGGTGTAGACCTCAGGGAGATCCAGGGCCCAGACTCAACAGGCTGGTGCCCCAAGGGTGGGCCCATTTCCAAGGCTCATACCGCATGTGACAAGACTGAGGACACCCCCAAGAGCATCATGGTTAGACCCGGCTGCCACAGGATTTTATAGATGAAGTTTCGCAGGCCCTCGGCCCGGCGCGCACATTCATGGAGCAGCTAGGGCTGCTTTGCAGCACAAGGAAGAGGCGGGTGCTGGTCAGATAGAACGCACGGCCCACGGAATTGAAGACACGTCCTGTCTGACAAATGGCCCACCGTGCGCATGAGTGGGTGTCCCAGAGAGAAAAGAGACAGCAAGGGAGGAGAAATGTTCAAAACCATTAGTCAGAGTTTCCCCCGGATTTGATAAAAGATCCGAAAGGGACGGTGAGCCCCAAGCAAGAAAAATCTGAAAAAAAAACAACAAATGGGAAGGGTACAAAGTGCTGATCCCTCAGAAGGGGAAGAAAACCAAGCGCAGCCGGAGGGCAGCGACACACATTCAAGGGGACAGCGGCACGAGGGACGATTGCTGAATCATCAGACACTGGACGTCAGGACAAAAGTAAAAGGTTTTCTACGAGAGCACTCCATGACCACTGAAAACGTGGCACATCTGGGACCAAGGGCTCGTGCATGCGCGAGTGGACACGGGGCCACGAGCGCCTCTCCTCTGTGCAAGTGGGTGAAGGATGGCGGTGGCCGGCAGGCCTTTGCAGTGCTTGGCAGGTCGGGGCCAGGTCAGGGTGAGGTCAGGGCCAGGTCGGGGTCAGACAGCATGTCCCCCGACCAGTCTGTCCCCAAGGCTGGCCCAGGCCCTCTCCGCTCCTAGAGACCCGGCACCGAGCCCCACCGGTGTCTTAGCTGCCCTGCCCCATGGCACCCCCAAGCTCCCTGTCGGGGCTGGAAGCCCGCTGTCTCCCAAGGCCAGGCCACAGGTACTGCCCGAGGCTGGACGAGGTGCCCTGGGGTGTCGTCCCCAGGGCAATGCTCTCAGGGTGACCCCGTGGGCCTCTGGGGCGGGGCGTGGCCGGGCCATGGCACCGCCAGGATACCTGCCCCTGGGATTGCGCTGTGGAGTGCGGTCTGGGCATCCCCAGCCAGGAGCCGGCTGGTTCCGTGTGGGCCTGGTAGGGGTCCTTTCCTGACTTTGCTCCCCGAAGGACCAACACTCCTTGCTTCAGCCTCAGTTTCCACTCCTGTGACATGGGCCCCAGGGCACCATCCAGGTGGGCTGTCCTCTGCAGAGACGTGGGAGAGGCCGTGGGTCCCGCGCGGAGCAGGCTGCGTGCAGGCAGCCCACGCTCAGTTCCGCGGTGCCCCTCCCTCCAGCTCTCAGGCCTGGGGTGGGGAGGGGCACCTGCTCGCCTGCTTCCCGGCCCGCTGAAGCTGCCTCCCTCACTGCAGAGGACAAGCGTCTTCGGGTTGGGGGGGGGCAGTGTCGAGGTGACTCTCCCGCCTCTAGAGCCACAACCGGGGAGGGGCCCTGGGGGCACAGCTCCCTCCAGGGTCCACGCCTTTGTCTGAACGGAGGGCCACGGACAAGGGCCGCTTCCCGACAGCTCCGAGCCAGCCCGGCCACCCGCTCAGTGCTGGCGGCCGCCCGCACGCCGCGTCTACAGCTCCTGAGAGGATGTCTTGCCTCTGTCTGCTCTGTTTTCTTATTTTTTAAAAAAAATCTCACATTTCAGACAACCCGTTTGGGTAGAGCTTGGAGATGTGTTAAACTTTTAGTTTCCTTCAAAAAAAGGGATTTACAGTAAACAGAAGACATATGATTTTAAAAGTGCATTTACTTTAATCCCAAGGGTTTCAATTATCCCGCAGAATATTAAGTCCCGGCTGGCGCGGTCCGGGTGCGGGTGGCGCTGCCCGCTGGTGGGCGACTCGGGCACAGATCAGTCACCCCCCGGCGGGCAGCAGGGTTTCCACATCGCAGACACGCTGGGATCGTTTCCCTGCTGCACGCTCCAGGGATGTTTTAAAACGGAGATTTCTCCACAGTTACCCCGAACATAAAGATGATATATGCGTGGCATAAAGCATTTTCATTAAGTATGGGCTTATTTTATAAAAAGGAAATTCAGACAAATTAGGTTTTCTTTTCTCCCATCTCTTTCCCGAGGAAGATTATTTACAGCAGATTCTTTATCCCTATCCCTTCTGCTCCTCCAAAGGCAACGAAAACCAATTCTGAGAGCAGAGCAGAAAATCAGTTTTTAATCAAGGAAAACAACGAGGGGGAAGTAGCGATGTGCGCCTCACCTCAGACGCTTCTGCTGCGGCGGGCCGTGTGCCCCTGACGGCACGGGGCCTGCTGCTGGGGCTCCGGGGGGGTGTCTCTGGCCCTGGGAGGGCCAGGGAGCGGCAGGCGGCGGGGGGCGGCCCCTGGCTGGGGTGGGCAGGGTCGGGGTCTCCCTTACACATAAACCTGCCATGGGGACACGGTGGCCAGCGGACTCTAGGTCTTAATAACTAGCCTCTCTGTACCACATTTGCTCTCTGGTATTTTCCTGAAATAAATGCAAGTATTTTCATTTCATCATGAGGGAACCTTTGTTGACTTTGAGAAAAACATGTCATGTTCCTGAGAAGGGGAGTCTGGGAGAAGCCGAGGTCACTGGCTTCCAGGAAGCCCACACCGGGACCCACGCGGGGACACGTCGCACGCAGGATCCCTGCAGCTCCCCCTGCACGCGGCGGATTACCCGTCTGGAACCCGTGTGCCCCTGCCTTGAGGCAAGACCAGGTGTGGACGCCGACCCGCTGTGGAGGAGGGTGGCTGGCCCGCTGGGGACAAAGCCTCCTCACCCCGTGTGTCTCCCTTCTCTTACCTGGCCCCTCCCCACGTGGGAGGGACCAGGGCAGCCACACACCCCGCTACCCTGCCCCCCGCGAGCCCTGGGTAAGTCAGCAAACGCCCCTTGTGGGGAGAGTGGCAGGTGTGTGGCTGCGCACCCTGCGTGGGGCGGGAACCTGAGGACCACCATCCTCCCCCGGGAGCCCTGCACGCTCAGCCCTGGCCCCCTGCCTCCCACCCCTGCTCGCTCTGGGTCCTGGGCCGTCGGGTGCGTCTCACCCTCTGTCCAGCTCTCCTCTGGTTCCCTGCTCTCCCTGCCGCTGCCCCCGGAGGTCCGGGCCTCTGACCCATGGACGGTGCGGCGTGGGCTTGGTCGACAGGACCGCTTTCATAACAAAGCGGGTTTTTAAGTAACAGTTACAAGGCTCATTGTGGAAAGTTTGGAAAACACAGAAAAGATTATAGAAACAACTACAAATGCCTGGACTTCATGGAGCTCAGAGATAAGCCAAGAGCTGTGTTCCGATGCGGTAGAGCCACGCCGCCCCTGACCCTCCGCCCCGCGGTGCCTGTGCCCGTGGCCCCTACGTCCGCCCACTCCATCGCGGGCCCAGCGGGCTTTCCCCGGGCAGGGTCCGCAGGTGAGTGGTCCGGCCCGCGAGGGCCGCGCGGCCCCTGTCATGCCCATGTGGCTCCACGTCCCAGTGAAGCAGCCCTGTGACCATGAGCGTCCGAGCCCGTGGGCTGCATGCGTGGGCCGCAGGCTCGCACCGAGCACGCTCATGGGCCGTGTGCTTGCACTGAGCACACGTGCGTGTGGGTCCTGTGCTATAGCCTCACCCAGGAAAACAGGTGGCAGGCCAGTTACCCAGCGCGTGTTCGAAGAGTAAATAAAATCCCTTAAATCGAATGTGTTCAAATAAAAAAAAACCTACTGTTTAAGGGACTTTCTCTATCCTCCCCACATTCTTGTCTGCTTGCGTGTGCTTTGTGAAAATATCAGAATGCCACTTGCTTCCCCCAGGACCTGTTCCCCGTGAGGGAGACGCGACCTTTCCAAAGCTCTCTGTGCACTGTGGACGCGGGGTCGGGCGGCGCTGGCACTCCCCCAGCTGGATCTTCATCTCCAGGAGGTGAACTGTTTTAAAACTCATTACTTTTCATGAGAAAAATAATGAACCATGGAAACGTTAGCCTAGCGGGCATCTGTGTTTGGGGAAAGGGCATCGAGCAGGGCTACCCGGGAAACCGTCTCAGCCGGCGCTGCTCCTGAGAACACCCTGGGCAGGGGAGCCTGAGGGGGGGTCACACCGGGAGCCAGGCTCTGCGCTGGGAGTTCACCAAGTGGGGTCACCAGCCCCTGCTGCTGGATGCTCTGTCCTTGTTCCCTTGGAGGGGCCAGGCCCGCAGCAGAGGCCCGCCCCACCCTTCACCTCTGGGGCCCAGACACAGGGGCAAATTTGCAACACCCTGGTCAGGGGTAGGAAGGGAGCCTCTGGTGACACAGGAGAGTCCTGGTGGATAGGGCTTGGTGATACGGGGCTGTGTGTCCTGAACGTGTCCCGGGGTTGGGGGGATGTGAGAGGAGGGGTGCGTCAGTGTCCTGAGGCAGGGAGGGGTGTGTGAGGAGGGGGTAACAAATGTCACGGACTGGGGGTTCAGGACCACAGGAACTGAGGCTCTCCAGTCCTGGAGGCACGTGTGCTCTAGAGGAGGGACCTTCCGGCCTCTTGCCCTGCTGGAGCCTCCAGGGGTGTCTGGGCTTGTGTCCACGGCCTCCAGTCCCTGCTCCGCGTTCACAAGTCTTCTCCTCCGGGTGAGTCTGCGTCTCTCCTCTGTGCCTCTGATAAGGACACTTGTCCCTGGTTTTCGGCCACTCACATAGTCCGGATAAGCTCTTATCTGGGATCCTGGACTACTTCCATCTGCAATGTCTCTCTTCCGGATACGGCTGTACCCCCAGGCCTGGGGATGAAGATGTGGGTGTGTCCTTTGGGGGCCACCACCCAGCCCACTGTGAGTATCACCCTTGTGCCCGAGAGCTAGGAGCAGGCCTGGGCACCTGTCGTGTCCGCAGAGATGGGACCGCCTGGTCAGACAGAGTTGCAGCCGGACATCTTTGGTGCACAGCTGCTTCTGAGAGCCTTCCAGAAAGTGCCTCCAATACTCACTCCCATCTCACGGGTCCAGGCGGACACCGCTGTAGGCACGCAGTAGCTCAGTCTAGTGTGATTCTGAGTGTGAGTGAGATGGGGCACCATCGGCTTAAGGACAGAATTGGGATGGTGGACGGAACTGCTGGGGAGAGGCCTGCAGATGAATATTCAGAAAAACTTCCCAAGGAGGTGATCTGAAGTCAGAGCGGGCTGCCGCGGGAAGCAAGTTCCAGCTCTCCGCTCCTTCCTGCGGACATGCTCGTTGTTGAAGGAACAGCTTCGCTGGGGAATGTGCACAGGGAGAGGTTAGGGGCCCCTCAGCGAGAGTAGAAAGAGGGGTCTGCCCAGCCAGATCCTCAAAGGATTGAGCTTGGACGCAACTAAAAGACATCGGGCACGACAGCAGCTTAAATAAAGCAGAACCCGGCTTCCCCATCGCAGAGGGGCTGGAGGCAGGCAGCCTGTGCTGTCGTCGGAGCGCCCACCTCCTCAGGGACCAGGGCTGGCCCCATCCTTCGGCTCCACCACATCGGCCTCCACCCTGAGTTTGCTTCCTAGTCCTGCTGTGGCCGCGGATGCTTCAGCTACCCCACCTGCGTTCTAGGTGAGAATCAGCAAAAGAGGGAGAAAACTAAAAAGAGCCTTTCCTGGAAGCCTAACGTGACAATGTCCTCTTCCATCTCAGGGTCCACTTTCTTTGATGACGCTGCTGATCCCGGATGACCGCTAGACCACGAGGAAATCTTCATTCATCTGCAACAAAATGATGCAGTTGAGAAAAAGAAATGAGTATTTCTTTGAACTAATTCTTTTTTAAAAAAAGACTTTTTTAATTATTTGAGAGAGAGAGGAGAGGTGTGATTGGAGGGAGGGGCAGAGGGAGAGGGACGAAGAGAATCTCCAAGCGAACTGAGCGTGGCGCCCCTTGTGGGGCTCAGCCCCAGGACCCCGAGATCGTGACCTGAGCTGAAACCAAGAGTAGGCTACCTAGTGGCCTGAGCCACCCCTTTCTTTGAACTAATTTAATTTTTGTTCTTCCAACTTTTTTTTTTTTTTTGGCACAAAATACACTTTCCACGTGGTGGAGGGAGTAGATGGTAATGATTTATTTTGTTCAGTGTCCTTGCTTTTCAGAATGGTCCTATTATTTCAAAAGATAATTTGAACATTGTTTAAAATCAAAGAAGACTGAAAGTTTATGAAGACATGCCGTGCAGCCCCGCCACTCTGAAATGTTTCTCCTCAGAGCATTCCCCGTTTCTGTGACCTATTCAGCGACCTGTCTCTGTGTTTATAGTGACACAGTTGTCCTGCTGGTGTGGATCTCTGCCCTCCCTACATGTCTTTTCTAGCATGATCCGTCTCTCCTCCGAACACACTCTTCGTGCTAGTTTTGGGTAGCTACGTTGTACTGCCGAGGCAGGTGATGCCCAGGTCTGTCTTTCCCTCACTGCGTTACTTTACCTTTTCCCTGGAGTTAATATTTGCGTGATCGTTTTCATGGCATGATTTTCTATGACACTGGTACTGTGTTTTCCACACGTTCTCGTTCTCTGTCAAATACCTCGTAGTAATGTTTCTAGATGTCCCACCACACCAAGTAATGTGATAGCCCCCCAAACCCAAGTCCAGCCCAGTGCCAAGCAACTACTGGTCTGCTTCTGAAGTTCTCTGCTTGTAGCTATTTTTGTCCTTTTCTAGAAACTTTACATAAACGGAATAATTCAATATATGCTTTTACAGGTCTGGCATTTTCAGCATAATGTTTTAATTTTTTTCATCACGGTTTTGAGGTTCATCAACATGGAGCATGAGTCAGTGGTTTGCTCCTGTCATTGCCAGCAGGATTCTGCGGGTGCTACGCTGCACTTTGCGCACAGATTCCCCAGTAGATGGACACACAGTGGTTTTTCTCTGTTATGACTGAGGGGTCACTGGAGTCTGTGTTGATGTGTATTTTCATTGACAGGTGTATACTCATGGGCTCAAAAAGTTCGTGTGCGTATCACTTTTAGAAACCTCGAAATTCATAAAGAAAAGAGGAATCCTGGGACACCTGCGTGGCTCGTCGCTGAGGCATCTGCCTTCCACTCAGCTCATGATCCCGGGGTCCTCGGATCGAGCCCTGCACCGGGCTCCCGGCTTCTCCCTCTGCCTGCCAACCCTCATGCTTGTGCGTGTGCACTCTCTCTGACAAATAAATAAGTAAATCTTTAAAAAAGTAATGAAATTCTCCTTCTCTCCTGGTACAGAGAGGAAGACAGGCTTATAAAATGTAGGCTTTTTTTTTTTAAAGATTTTATTTATTTATCTGACACAGAGAGATCACAAGTAGGCAGAGAGGCAGGCAGAGAGAGAGGAGGAAGCAGTCTCCCCGCTGAGCAGAGAGCCCGATGCGGGGCTTGATTCTAGGACCCTGAGATCATGACCTGAGCCAAAGGCAGAGGCTTAACCCACTGAGCCACCCAGGCGCCCCATGTAGTTTAAGGAAAAAAAAAGGCGAATCTTTACGGAAGGGCCTTCAGAGCCTCTCTGATTGCTCCTAGGATTCTTGGGTATTTGTTTTACGGGAGCTCGGTGAGATGCGGTCACCGACCCAGGTGACCCCAGCTCAGGTGAGAGGCCAGTGCAGGTAATGACACACGCTGTCTAGAAAACGAACCAAGAGTCAGCTGGGAAATATGCTTGCCTTTTTTTTTTTTTTAAGAAAATACTAAAGTTGTACCCAAAGAAGGACTTTCTCCGAAGTAAAGACAAACGCGGCCGGAAGTTCCTACCTAGAGGGACTTGGCTCGACGGGCTCTTCCATTAGCGCACCTGGACCCGCCACTCAAGGTGATAAAATCCTGTTACTTCCGTCCTAGCGGGCGCGCTGGGCCGTGGCCCTCAGAGGACTGGCCTCTGCTGCTCGAGGACACTCTTCTCTTTCTGGAAGCGTCCGCAGACTGTCCACAGGCCCCGAGCCGTCACGTGGTCTCCGGAGTTGCACATTTCCTCGCTGGGGCCCGCGGGGGCTTGGCCGGTGGCAAGGCAGTGGCGCGGCCACCGCAGGCATCAAAACGCTGCTTCTCCTTCCCCTCGGCGGAACAGGGGCTCCCGAGGAGGGGTCCGCTCGCTGCTGGTGCCGGCCTCGCCCCCTCGGGGTCCAGGTCCCAGGCCCGCCACCGGGGCCTCTGAGAAACCTCCGCCTGTCCTTCCGCTGGGCCTTCCTGTCTCCTGTCCGCAGAGGCCGCAGAGGACACCTTTCCCTTGGGCCTGTGTGGAGATGGAACCTGAATTAGGTCTGCATTGTACTAAGCTTAAGTGAGTTTGAAGGTTTTCTTCTGCCTGCAAATTTAGGGCGAGGGCTTCCGGTTCATTTCCTCCCTCTGGAGAATCACCTTTCCGCGTGTTTGCCGACACGGAGGTTGTCCCTGCGCGACTGAAGGAAGCTGCCTGAGCCAGGCATGTGTGGGAGTAGACGAGCCGTGTCTCCCGGAGTCACTTCTGCCTCTTCCTTACTCCCCCTCGCTCCTAGACGGCGCTCTCCCCGTGCCCCAGATCAGGAGAACCGAGCCAGTGTGCCACCTGCCCCATGGCACCGAGCTCTGCGCCGGTGGTCCTGGTGTCCATCGTACTTCGGTCCCACGGGGCAGGACCCTGTCCATCCCACTGACCTTCTGCCCCTGCTTGGTGGCTGGCACGAGGTTGGCGTGTGGAAGGTATTTCTGATCGGTTGGATAAATTCATGAATAATTTAAGTTAACAAGTGAGAAGCAAAAGAATAACCACTTTGAGGTTCATGTGACCATGTTCTAACATTTTTGTCTTTGTTCTTTTGTGAGAATTTTGGAAATTTGGCTAGGATTTTTTGAATGAGTTTGAACATGGAGGGGGCAATCAGGCCTCGCTTTGCCGTCTGGCCGTCTCTTCCCTCCTACGCCAGAATGCGTCCTGACAAGTTGTTGGTAACTGAGACTGTGCTCACCCCGAGTCCGGATTCTGCCTCTGGGACTCTGGAGAGCAGAGCGGTCTGGAGAGCGCCCGCCCCCACACCATCAAACCGCCCCGGACGTGGATTCAGCTAGAAACTGTCATGCAGATTACCACAGCCAAGAATCCCCACTAAGCTCTCCAAAATCGGCTGTAGGTTCCGCGAAACCAGACAGGTGGGCCATCCAGGTAACGTGGACAGAACATAAGACGGCACGCGTGTGGGTCCTGGCAGGACGCGGTGTGCACCCCGCCAAGGGCCAGGCTCCTGAAGACTCTCCGCAGATGCTCAGGCCCGTCCTCAGACCGCCAGCCCCCTTGCAGCAGGAGTCTGGATAAGCTGGGTGTGCAGGTTCCCTCGGCCCTGTCGTCACTCAGGCTCCCCCTGCCCCTGGACACCCCACACGCCACTGTCACCCGTGAAAGTCCCTGCCTGCCCTGTGTGTCTGGACTTGGGTCCTGGCTTTCCCTGTTTCAATCGTCTTAGGTCACGTCTTGTTTTTAACGGGGCTGGTGCACAATCTTTCACACCTGGGGGTGCTGAGGACTGCGTGCAGAAGGGCAGGCGGGGAACAGGCCACAGTGGCTGCTGCCTCACTGAGGATGACACCTGCAGGGCCCGGTCACGGGTCCCTTGCCACCCTGGCTTAGCCGGGCCGTCCAGAGCAGCCCGCTTGTCGATGGAGCCCATGGTGGCCACAGGGTTTGGGAGACGCCTGTTCCCATATGCACATACTCGGGATGGACAAGCGGCGTGCTTTGGGGCCTTTTCACTAAAAACCCAGGAGCTACCCTTTCTAACGTGCCCGTCACACGACAGGCAGATGTGCACTGATTTCTAGCACAAATGTGGTGGCAGACTATTTGCCCAAAAAGTTCTTAATGGCTTTTTTGTCTTTGCAAAAGACACGTCAGGCATACGGAGAAGCAACAATGGTGAGAGCGGGTCCCACGCCGGGGCCGGTGCTGTGGCTTGGTCTAGACGTGCGCATCTTCGCCGTCTCACCCCTGCCAAGTTATCTGAGCAAAACGCGTTCCCACCGAACTGTCCTTCAAACCCGATGTTTCCTTAGCGTCTCAGTTTCTCTCCTTCCCTCCCAAGACCTTCCGAGCAGGGATCCTATCCCTGGAGACTGACGGACTCTTCCCAAATCCCCGTGCAGAGCCGGTTCTCACGCAGGGCCGGTGGAGCTGGACGGAAGGGGCAGTGTCTCCACCCCACTGGGATCCATCCATGCGGCGGACGTGGGGTGCAAGGAACAGTGCACCCAGACTTTCCGGGAAGCAGGAGCGAGCATAGGGCGGACCTACACTGAGCCCCGGGTCTCAGGCTGAGTTAACAACGCACACTTCTTTCTGAGTCTCCACGTCCCTGCTTCTCACGAGCGCTGCACGTGGCCTCGGTCCCTCGTGCCGCAGGTGGGACGCTGTCCGTGGAGACCCGCCTCGGTAAGGCCGCGGGGCTCGAGGTTTGAATGGAGTCATTTACAGATCGAGAAAAACAAGTTTCCTGCTTTCGAGGTCCTTTGAGCACCTAGGGGAGGGCCGCGCGGCTGTGGGTAGCTCCTGGCTTCAAAGCCCGTCCCTGACCAGCCCCCAGCAGCGCTGGTGTGCGGGAGCCCCTGCGAGGAACCTGCGGGTCCAAAGCCCCTCGCCGCGGCTTTAATGGCTTTAAAATTTCCCTCCACATAAACTCAGCTAACAGAAAGGTGGCAATTCCCAGTATTTGCGTATTTTCTTCACGGTCCTGTCCCTTCCACCTAGAGGGACGTGTGGGCGAGTGCGGTCGAGCGCTCCCCCGGATGTCTGTGGCCGGCCTTCTTCCTTGCAGACCCCGAGCCCGCAGGGAAAGGGCGCGGGAGCAGAAGGGCGGAGGGGGGGTCTCCTGCCGACGGGCCAGGCTTCCTTCATCTTCATGAAAACGTAATGCCTGATCCTTACCCTTCATTTTATGGTCAATCAACCGTTTTGAAATCTGACTGAGAAGTACAGAATAATCAGCAAATAATTCAGGTTTTAACTTTGTATCGTTATCTAGTGAGTTCAAGTGCGATGCCTCACTTTCTTCACAGTGTGACTCTGCCAAGTTGGGGTTTGGCAGGGGTGCACGGTTCCAAGACGCCACGGTCGGGGACAGGGGAGGGGGAGGCTGTCTTCCCGCGGGCTGTGCTGTTCTCTGCTTCCCCGAGCTGCACAAATAACTGAGGAGCAAGCATCAGGCTCTGGAGCTGGGGAACCCGTCCAAGGACCAAGTTACTGCCTAAACCCTTTCAACAAATGACGTCCCCGCGCCGGAAGCTATGAAGCCCCCCACGGTCAGGAGTGCCGGAGGGTCAGAACGAGAAGGGGAGACATGCGTCCTCCTCACAGGCTGGACATCAGCGCTCGAGCACACAGTCACTGGTGACAGCACCCACATTTGTGGACGAGCCTGCCACGAGGCGAGCGAGGCTGCCCACTGCCTCTGCACGGGCTGCTCTCCATGAGGAGAGCCCTGGGAGCCCTGTGCCATGGGCGTCTGCCAGTCCATCCGCTTCTGAAGGAGCTTCCTGTGCCCACGGGCTCTAGAGCACCCCCACCCCACCGTGGCCTCCCACGTGGCCTGGCTGGGAACGTGGACTGTGTATTGTAAGAGGTCTCGTGGGTACCATGAAGTTGTGGTGGCCGGTGTTTGCTGAACCCGTCCAGAAGCCTCAGAGGGGGATGGGTCACACCATCGGGCCGTGGAAACTTCCAGAAGTTTGAGCCCCCATTCTATCAGCCTTAAGTATTGCCACCTTAGGCTGAGTGAACAGAGCCCATCCCAGGTTCAGCCTGTCCTGGGATTCCCGCAGAGACCCAGGCTGGACGGGCATCCGGCAAGAAACTGGGGTCGTGTCACAGAATGCCGGTAGGCAAGGAGGCTCCTCTCCCGTCATTCCCGAAACCCTGGTCCTGGAATTCCAAACCACACCCAGCACAGCCCGCCTGCCCGCAGGAGCCCTTCCCTGCCTGGTGCCTCGGTGCACGACCCCCCAGGCCCTCCCTGAGCAGGGCTGGTTCTCACTGCAGGTACCACACGTGCTTCCCAAAGGCCCAAGGAGAAGGTCAGTGAGCAGACTGCGCCTTGGCACAGACACGTGGGCACTGATGCCCTGGGCGCCCCAGACCAGCAGACCCATGCACAGGCCGAGTGCTCTCCGGGGGGTCTGTCCCCACCAGCAAGCCCCCAGCTGCCCTCCGTCAGTCCCCCAGGGTCACCCCCTGTCCTGACGCTCCCCTTCCCCATGTCTACGCCGTGTGCTGCCTGCTGGCTGTGGTCAAGGCGGCAGCCGACGCCTGTGGCTCACGGGGCCACTCCCAGCCGGGTTGCGGGGCTGGTCGGCCTGCGGAGAATCCGGCTCCCGTGGGACAGGGCCTCGTGGACGTCAGCACCGCTTCTGTGCCCACAGCTTTGTCTGTGAGCCTCAGGGCCTCCGCCGCCTTCCCAGAGCCCGTCTCCCTGTCTCAGGATCGGAGGCCTCTCCTGCCTCCCTTCCACGTGCGCCGTCTCCTCCGCTGGGACTTCCTCCCGCCGTCCCTCGGCCATGCGGTGCCCCACGTGCCCTTCGCAGGACGGGGCAGGCTTCTGTTTTGCGTGTGCTGTCTTCACCCCCTCCTGCCCGGCTCAGGTCCCGTGGCCTTCCTGAAGCGCCGGGGGTGGGTGCCAGAAGTTCAGGGTCACACCGAGGGTCCTAGACCATGATTGGCCCCTGCCACCTGCCAAGGGGCGGTGCCGTCCCAGGGATTCTGCCGGGAACACAAGACCTCCAGGCTCCTGCGGACTGGCCTTGTGGGGTGGATGGGGGCCGTTTCTCCCACCGACTGGCCCTGCGGGCTGCAGCCCCGGAGAGGGCCCGGGAGGCCGGGATCCCACCTGCCCGTGAGGTGTCAGCGTTGGAAGGGACCTCAAGCGCTGTGAGAAATCAATGGCAAGAAGAGAGAAAAAGGAAAATTTCTTTTAAATGCCTCAAATCTCCTGGGTTGTGTTGTACAGTGAAATGAATACACGAGTCTCACAGAAAATATATCTTTCAATTTCTCGGCACTGTTGTTTACGGAGAGCACAGCTCTAATCGACCGGGATTTTAGAACCTCGGCGGTTCAAGTGAACTAAGGCTGAAGGTATTTTTCAAGTTTCCAAGTCCTGCAAGTAAAAGTCAAAGAAATTCAAAATCCACAATATTATTTTCTAAGTAATTGTATTGTGGTGGGTTCCGTGTTTCTAGCATAAGCCACATGGGGAATATTGGTGCATTATTCCAAAATCCTCGTGTCATTCGTAAGTAAATCTATCTTTTCTATGCCGTGCTTTACAGATTTAGTAAATGACGCTTACTGAGCAGAATGCCAGTTTTTGGGGAGGGGCAGACCATACACACAGTTTTCCACTGGCTCATGTTCGAGGAGGTGCTGCTCCGTGTGTTTGCTGATGTTGTCATGAGGACGTGCGTGTCCCCAGAGCACGCCCACCCTGGGTCGCGCCACACGCCCATTTTACGGAGAGCGTGCTGGTTGGAGGGTGGCAGGGGCTGCTGGTGAGAAACACGAGTTTTCCGCTGTCCCCGTGGGTCCCAGAGCCGACTGCAGCTGAGGACACGGACCTTTATCAGGTGGGATGCTGAGCTCAGCCACAAACGTTCCAGCATTCACCTCCCCAACGCCCGAGATCCCGGGGACCCTCTTTGTCCCAAGACCTTGAGCAGTGTGGCGGGAGGGCATTCAGATGTTGGGAGAACCCACTGCTCGCGCCTCGGTTCTGGCTCGTCACCGGACATGGCGCTTGCGGGGTTGGAAGGGTGCGCACGCGGACACCGTGCGGGCGTTACCGCTCCATGTAAGGACAGCGAGCTCGCACCCCTGCTGGCGTCACTGCTGTCGGCACAAGGAGTCCTGACCCCAGTTCAGAAGCGACTCTCCCCTGACGAGCAGATGCAGCCCTGAGTCTGCAGAGTGGCCCCCGGCCCTCCTCCCACCACAGCGTGTTTTCTGACCCGGGAAAGGACAGCTGCACACAAGGTAAGTGAGAAAGAAAGCAGCTCTGGAAAGCCAAGGTTTCTGAACATGCAGGGTTAGAGGAGCAGCGAGCGAACTAAAGCCTCGGTCTTTCGTGAGGCCACTGCCCTCTGATCCTGGACGTGGCTCAAGTCCTGCTGGCCTTGCCAGTGAGGTGACCAGACGCACAGAACTGCGGAGCACGTGTCTGCTCAAAGGGGGACAAGGGACGGCAGCTGCAGTTACCGGCTCCTGGCAGCTGTGCTGTCCAGGGAGGCTCATGTTGCCGATCACTCTGTCGGGGGCCCTGCTCCCTGGCCTCACGGCTCTGCCCTGTTCCCCGAGAAATGCCAGTGTTTCCAGATCAGAAGTCTTCTCTGCATGGTTTACACGCCTGTGAAAGGCCGGGGGGAGTCAGAGACCTGTTTGTACATCTCAGCCTCGTGTCCCAGCTGATACCTGCTCCTTAACACCCTGAGGGCTTCCTGTGGGTCGGACTGTCAAACCTTCTGTCCCAGCAGAGATGAGCCTGCACCCCGTGTTTTGTTGGCTGATATGTTCAGCCTGAATTCCACCATTTAATTATTTTTTTTTTCATATTAACGTTATCTACGTTTTTATGAAAACTGAAAATGTGGCATCATTGAAAGAACTTTGTGATTTCATAGTAAATGGACGTAGGCTGGCGTCCTCGGGCCCTCCCTGCCCTGTCCCGCACCTGCACACATTCTCGCAGGCGGCTCGTTCCTGATGCCTGTCTGGGTGAGCAGGGACGAGAGGACGTGTCCTCCCCGTGTCGGTGGCTGTGACTCCTGAGCTCAGTATCTGTTACGGCGTCTTTGTTGTGGACGTGCATGTGACACGTATTTGTGAAATAAGGAAAACCTCCAAACCTCAATGAACCCCTGGAGTTTGGACAAACGTGAGTACCTGGGAAACCCAAACGTCTGAGAAGTCCGAGTGCTGCCCCCGGCTTCCGTGTCCCCTGGGCCACAGGCGGCCTCTGCGTTCCCCATCTGCACAATTTTTCCGGCGCGAGTCAAGTTGCCTCACCCAGAACGCATGAGTGAGGGGGTCGCGGGGCCAGTGCCGCTGGGCGGGACTTCCCTCGGAGGCCGGGCTGCCTCCCGCTGGTCGCAGGAGCGAGGCCCATCACCCCGGGAGCCTCTTTCTGTCTCCGCTCCTCCACCGAGTGGCCCCGTCTCGCAGGACCCTGGCTTTGGAGAGTGACGTGCCACGAGCGTTCGCACCAGACACCGGGTGGACGGCTGGGGACACACAGCGGGGAGAGGGTTTGCTGGGGAGATGGTGCGTGCGCGTCTCATTTTGAGAGGCTTCCGGACGCTTCGGTCGGAAGTGCTGGTGTCCTTTGCCACTTCTACGACCGCACTGAGATTGCGCGGCCGGTTACTTTGCATTTTGCTGGTGACCAATGGTGCCGGCCACGCTCGGTGGTGCTCAGGCCTGCAGCGCGTCCTCCTTCACGAAGCGCGGCTGCCGCGGGCCTGGGTCAGGCTGTTTGGCCTTGCGCTGCCGTGGTTCCGCGACTCTCCGCGCATCTGGCATCGGCTCCTGCTTCTCGGGCGTGTGGGGCGGCCCGTGTTCCTCGCCGCGGCTCATACTCACGGGCTCTCCGTCCAGTCCCGTCCTGCTCTTCGCGCCGGTGCAGGCTGCTGCGGGACGGTCCCAGGAAGCCCACGCCAGGCCGAGAGCCTCATGCTGCCGTTGCCTTTCACTGCCTGTTTGCGTGGTTTGCTGCCCCCATCCCACGCATGCTCCTGTCTTAGCGCAGCGTTCCTTACCTCTGTGAACTGGCCGGAGCCGCCCGGCGTCCTCGGTGGCCGGAGCTGCCCGGGGTCCTCGGTGGCCGGAGCTGCCCGGGGTCCTCGGTGGCCGGAGCCGCCCGGGGTCCTCGGTGGCCGGAGCCGCCCGGGGTCCTCGTGGCGTCCGGCTCCCGGCCTGGTGCCCGCACTTGGCGGCCTAGTGAGTTGGTTCCGTCTGGATATTCCCCGACGTCTCCGCGAGCCTGATGCCGTCCGGCTCACGCGCCTCGTCGCCTCTCTGCCCTTCTCAGGAGCTCATTTTTCGGGCCGAGGCAGTTCCTTCGCCGGGTGCATGGACAAGCCGCCCTGAGCTGTCTGTCACCTGCCCTTCAGTTGGGGGCCTCCCTGGCTGCCACGTGGACGGTCAGGTCCCCTTAGCACTGGAGAGGCCGTCCCGCGGTCCCCAGGAGCTGCGGTGTCTGTGACAAGTCCGTGGCAGCCCGGCGGGTGCCGCTCTGTGGACAGAGCTCCCCGCGGCCGTGGGCGCTAACGGCCAAGGGCTTCTCCCCACGGCCACGCCTGCCTTCTCCTTAGGTGTTTGACACCGTTTTTACATAAAAGAAATTTTGTTTTTCTTCTACATTCTTATTTTATTGTCTTTGATGATACTTAATTAACTCTTGTAATCAAATAACAAATGTACGTGCAGTTCTCGAGTTTGGAAGTAGACACAACTGGCCTGATGCATGACTGGGGGGGCAGGACCAGGCAGCAAACATGGACATCGGGCGCTCCGGCCACCGCTCCCCAGTCCGGCGAGGGGTCCCGGGCTCAGGCGGGCTGGCTGGAGACAGTAGCTGAGCCCTTACCCTGTAGTCTCTGTCCAGTGGTTCGGTTTTCCTGCCGTCGATGGCGTCCTCCTCTCTCCCCGCACGGCTGCACTGGCTGGGGCTCCCCTGGAAGGACAGCGGGCTTCTTGGGGCTTCTGGGCTTGGCCTCTTCCTCCCTACAATCCCGCAGGAGTCTGCCAGGGTGTTTGCAGGTTTACTGACTCAAGATCACTTTCTAGTCTCATCTCTCCCGAAGGATTACACATGAGGCCGGGGTGTCCATCCAGGCCCTGCCCTCATGTGTGGCCAAGCCCCGGGTGGGGGCAGGGACCCTTGGTGCTTCCAGGGTGGGGTGGGAGCTTTCCCAGCCCCCTGAGGGGTCAGTCTGGACCGTTTCCAGAAACTGGGTCTCTCAATCCCTGCCCCCAGTCCTGTGCGCACTTGTCACTGACTTGAGTCCTGTGCTCGTGTCTCTGTCCTGCGGTGTCGCTCATGGTCGGGCATGGGTGCACACTGGCGCCGCAGGAGAGACATCTCTCAGGCACGGCTGTGTGTTGAGAGCACCGGAGGCCCTTCCAGGGCAGCTCACTGTGCACACCTGACGTTCCCCCCGCAGCGGGTCTGGCTCTGCCCCGTGTGCACAGCGGACACGTTCCTGCCCCGTGCACATCACCATCTGGAGCGGGAACAGAATGTGCGCTAACATTCACAAACAAGCTTTTCCTTGGAGGTGGCTGCGTCTGTGGAGGGAAGTCAGGAGGGAAGGAAAAGACGTGGCATGGACGAGGGCTGCCGTGCAGGCGGGGAAGGTGTCCCGGCTCACACTGGCGCAGGGGAGGGCTGGTAGGCCTGTGCCAGGAGCGGAAGCCCCTGCGTGCGTGGGCGGGGAGGGGAGAGCTCTCTGAGCTGCAGCCCTAACGTGTGTGGACCTCAGGACAAATGTCATTTTGCACCAGAGAATGAAATACGAGGATGGGTATTTGCAAAGTGTGGGTGGGGCCACCGTGCTGAGTCCCCACAGTGGCCCGGTGGCCAACGACGGGCACTGTCCTCCCGACTCTGGCAGGGCCGCTGGGTCTGTGGCATGCAGGGTAGCCACACGGGGCACGTGGTGACCTCGCCTCCCCCATTCTTACAGGAAGAGTGCATGTTGGGTTATTATTCCTGTTTTCAGATGAGCAAGCGCACGTGCTCGAGGGCCCGACGTGGGTGATCAGCCCAAGATGGTGCGGCCTGGGGCCACCGTGCTCTGACACGGCTGAAAGTGGGCCTGGAACAGCGCGGAGGGCACCGGCTGCTCCCTCCTGCGGTGGTCCCGGAACCCCCTCGTGGGAACGCAGGTCCCCCTTCCCCCCACAGAGGAGGTGAGGCCGCCAGGCCCCTGCCCACACCTGCCTCCTCGCCGCCCGGAGTGGAAACCGAGAGAGCCGGTGAGCGGCCCGGAAGCGAGGCTCCCGTGAGGGCTCCGGCTGCCTGTGGAACGAACAGGCTGCGGGACTCGCCTGCGGTTCCCGGACGTGGAGACGGGCCCGCCGGGTTTGCTGCCCTCGCCGCTCTGGAGAAGCCGCGTCCTGGCTCTGCGGGATCCTTGGGCGCTCCATGCCGCTGTGCGGGAAGCAGGGTCTGCTGTGTATGCGGGAAAAACGGGAGAGCCAGGCGTCCATAGTCTCTTCTCAATGAACAACGTACACGTCACGGTGTCGGCTACACCTGGTCTGTGGGACGTGTGGAGGCCGGGCGGGAGGAAGCCTCACTTCCCCACGGCGACGTGGGCTGTCGTCCCAGGCTCCGCGCTACACGGTCTCACCTGGCTGCGAGCTGTCTTTGCTTACCCGTCCCGGGTGTCGGCAGGCGGATCCCGGGAGGCCCAGGGAACAGACGGATCACTGGTTTGGTTGCTAGTCTGATGCAGGGGGTGACGTGCTTTCCTCCTCCGGAGTTTCCTGCTGTTCACACACAGATCTGGACAGTGGGATGGAGCCGTGGTCAGTGCTCTGTGTAGGCCCAGAGGCCACGTCCTAGTTGTTGACTCAAACACTCATCCAGGTCTTGTAGTCAAGACACCATGTAGATGGGACTAAACTCCATAGTTCAGTGACTGAATAAAGCAGATTATCCGGGATAATCTGGGCGAGCCTGATCTAATCAGTTGAAGGGACTTCCGAACAGAGTGGAGGCTCTACCGTAGTATCCCGCCTACGACGGGCAGCGTCAGTGTGCGCCCTTCCTGGTGGCCTGCTCAGGGATGTCACCCATGCCTGACCACACCCCGGTCTCGTCAGCCAGCGCCTTACTGCAAATCCTGCCGACCCTGAACACGTATCTCCCCCAGAGGAGCCCCGAGCAGCCCAGATGGGGGGCAGAGCCAATGCTGTCAGGCGCCGTCCGCTGAGAGGGGCCCCTTCTGGTGGCTCAGACCCAGACGTCTCAGCGTGATGTCTCTTTCTCTCTGTCTCTGAATTTGGTGGCATGATGGCCTGTGGGGCCAGGGGGCCTCTCTGGGCACATGGACGGACGTCTTTTTGGCTCCCCGAGATGGGCTCTCCCTCTTCCCGTTCGCCGGGCTCGGATCCGCCACGTCCACTGAGCACTGTGTGTGGGGTCCGGTCGGACGGATGGGGCTGCCCGCACGCAGCGGGCTCCGAGACCCGGGGAGGGTCACTGTTCCCACGGACGGGACAGCCGTGCTTTCGTACAAGACGAGCCGCATCTGAGGGGCAAATGCCCTTGGCTGTGCCGTCAGCTGTGGGACGTTTAAGCGGTGAAGATGAGGAACCACAGCTAATTACTCGGACTCTTTGAGAAGCTCCCGCCAGCACACCTTCGCCGCACTCGCGTGTGACACCCCATCCTGACGGCTCCCTTTCAAGTCGCCGGGGGTGTGGTGGGGCCCTGTCTCTGCAGAGCCCGCTCGCGGCGCTTGTGACGGGAACGCTGGCAGGTCCGGGGCCTTTTGTTTCCGCTCAGCCAGACAAGCCCGCCCTCCACGCGGTGTTTCTGGGGTTTTCCGGAGGCTGTCCTTGCACGCCCTGCCGTCCTGCACCCCAGCACCTGGGTGCCGCCTGGGGCAGGGGCCGCCGTCGCAGGCCTGGGCGCTCCTGCCTCTCGTCTGTCATCACCGGTTCCAGCTGCTCCCCGCTTCCCAGCGCCCTGCCTGCTCCCTGGCGGGTGCGCTCCTCCAACAGACCCACCCCGCCCCCCACCTGCCTTTCCCTTGCCCTGCACCCCTCCCCACTTGCGCGGGCCGCCCCGATGTCCTCACGGAGTCCAGACGGCTCCAAACAAGAGCAGACAAACAGCCCCGCTCCCCCTCCCCCGCGGCCAATCGACCCCTTCCGCCACCGTCACCATGGGATTGGATGCAATTTCTTTCTTTCTTTCTTTTTATTTTAAATTTTATTTATTTGACAGAGAGAGACACAGCAGAGAGGGAACACAAGCAGGGGGAGTGAGAGAGGGGGAAGCAGGCTCAACGCTGAGCAGAGAGCCCGATATGGGGCTCAATCCCAGGACTCTGGGACCATGACCTGAGCCGAAGGCAGAGGCTTAACTAACGACTGAGCCCCCATAGGCACCCTGGATGTGTTTTCTTTTTAAACGCTGGGCGATGATTGGGATCCTAGAGAAAAGACATTTCTGAACGCTTTCCCACAGAGGGACCTCCGTCTGTACTTGTTATAACCCGGGAGGACTTCTCTGTGCCCGTGGTGGACCCCCGACGCGGACGGGCCTTGCCGAGTGCCTTCCCTCCAGCGCCACAGGGACACTGGCATGTGTCCGGAGGTCACTTTTTTCCCCTTATAATTCAGTTCTAATTTTTCTGGGACAATTTCAGGTTTCACGTATCCTTACTTAAGAGCAGTTTCTGCTGTGATGGTCTTTTTTGTTGTTGTTGTTTGGTAGAAGCTTTAACCTGGGTCATCACCTCATAATTTGCCAACCCGAAGCCTCCCTCTAATCAGGACCCCAGATGTTTCTCAGGTGGCCTCATCACTTTCAGGCTGTCCTGGGGGACACACTTGCGTCACTGTTTTGAAGGGGAAACTCCAATTTTTGTGAAACATTTTACTTGGTTACGTTTTGGGGAATAGATAACCCCACACGGTCCCCTCTCCAGGGTCTGCTCCGATCATGGACCGGTCCTCCGGGGGTCTGTGCCCCTAAGGGAATGGGTCTCGGGCCAGAGTGCCCCGCAGCCCCACCCGCGTTTCCCTCCGTAAATCAGCTGTTCCGGTGACAGTCTCAGTGCGCCGCTCGGTGTAATTACGCCCCCACAGGCCACTTGAAGGTTATTAATCACGTACCGGAAAGGAAACCCGGAAGACGATCACTGATAAGACGCTCAGAAGAGTCTGGGGGCCCCGCAGCTCAGTGTGAGAGCAGGAGTTACTGTTTCACAGGAATTCCTTCATTTCTCACATGCAGCTTCCGGCTCCAGATGTCAGGGCACACGACGGGTCACTTTACACCAACACGGGACCTTGGCCCCGCTTCAGAACCGTCGTTGCGACGCCCTTGCTAGCGTCTGGCTCATCGGCCTGACTCTGTAACGGGAAAACGGTACCAAGAAAAATGGAGCCCACGTGCCCTGCTAAGTTCAAGGCCGTCTGCCCGAGGGACAGGGCGTTGTCAAACAGACTCCCAGGGGAGTCCTGATAGGTCCCAGAGTACGTGGTTGAGCCCCCAGCCCCCAACAGGCCCGGTTCCCACCCAACGGTGAGGGGGCACAGGCTTAGTGGGCACAGGAACTGTGCGACTGGTCACCCTGGCTGGGTGTGGACACCAGTGGTTTGACCTCCTGCATCCATCATCTCACTGGCATAGCAGATGGATACCCTCCATTAGGCGCTGCTGGGCCTGGATGGCACCTTACCTGAGTGAGGCTTCTCACTTCTCTGCCCTCGGCTTCCCTGCAGAGGTCAGCGGGACTTGAGAGAGGCTCTGCTCCCCCACCCCTGGGGGTTAGTTTGTTTCTTTAAAGATTTTATTTGTTTATTTGACAGAGAGAGATCACAAGTAGGCAGAGAGGCAGGCAGAGAGAGAGAGGGAAGCAGGCTTCCTGCTGAGCAGAGAGCCCGACGCGGGACTCGATCCCAGGACCCTGAGATCATGACCTGAGCCGAAGGCAGAGGCTTAACCCACTGAGCCACCCAGGCGCCCCAGTTTGTTTCTTTAAACAAAAGAAGGCAGTGCGAGGCCATCCCGCAGCCTGTCACTGGTAGGGGGTCTCAGGCACAAGCTCCCACGGCCAGCTGGGTGGAGCTAGAGGGACAGAGCGTGTGGGCACCAACAGTCTGTCCAGAGCCAGAGCAAGTGAGCAGCTTTCCCACAGACGTGTGTCCTCGCTCCCTCCAAGGAAGGAACACAGGACTGAAATCACAGCAGGTTCAAAGGAGTGTTTTCCAGGGTCTCTCTTTCATGGAGATGCATCTCAATTTCCAGGGCCAGCCATGTGTGGCTCAGTGGTCACGTGGTGCACGTGATGGGGCAAGTGAGGTGCCCGGGGGGAGCCCACCGTGGAGGCCACCACCAGCCAGCACTCACCGACCTGGTCCCTGGTGCAGTGACGACAGGTGCCGTGTGCACCCCGGGGCGGAGCAGTCTGGAAATCAGGCTTCCTGCAGAAATAGGGTTTCCCAGTACTTGTCCTAGCCTTGCCCTCCTAACGTCCGGCACGCATCATTCTGGTGTCCTGTGAGCTCAGCTCCATTGGTGAAGGGGTCTGGGCCTCGGTGGGGGGCTAGTGCCTGCCCTCTGCTTGCTGGGGGGAGGCCGAACGTAGCGGAACCCCTCATTTTCAGCACGTGCTGTACCAGGACACGTGTGGGGTACTCGTTTATGAAACCGTGATTAGAGCCCACTTGGGAATCATTTCTTATCAAGACACACCTAGCTGTTTAGAAATGTGGTGCTCTAAGTTAGAGATAATTTCTGTGCAGTCCAGTGAGCAGGTCCCTCCACCTGACCCATCTTCCCGCCCTTCTCTCATCATTGTCCGTCTGTCCTCTGTTCCCCTGGGAGACCCATGGAGACTCCTCCGTGGACACAGTCCTGGCTTCTTGGGTCTGCCAGCCTCCCTTTGGGCTCTGAACGCACACAGCACTCTGTGGTCAACTGGTCATTTTCTGTATCCAAGTGGACTGGGCCTTGCCGTGGTCTCCCGCCCATGTCTTCTCACAACCCAACACACGCTTGTACCCAGGAGAGGCTCGTTCACCTGCTCCCTGAGAGCCCAGGTGACTCAGTGGGGTCTTGGAGTCTCTGGACACCCATGTGCCCACCCCCCCCCCCGGCTCTCCTGCCACAGCAGGTGTCCTGCTCGTGGTCTGCTTAGAAACATGTTTTCCACATTTTTGTTCTTCTCGTTGGTGATGTCCTGCTTCAAATGTCCCCTGAACGTGTGCAGAGATGCTGCCTTGTGTTCAGGAGCACAAGAGGACTGGGAGTGGCCCACGGGGAACACGCATGTGCAGGGGCTGCCCCGGTCTGGCCTGACGTCCCGCTGTGGGCTGTGCGGTCCAAGTCCACGAGTCCGAGTTATGTACTAACCGGGTGTCGTGATGCAGACACATTCGTAAAACAAAGCTTGTACTGACCAGATGGGAGGCTGTCCGAGCATCCCCTGTGCCTCCTGGGGTCAGGGGTCTGCAGTCTCGAACTCACTGTTCCCACTGATGTCATAGGGACATAGCACCGTGAATGACGAGAGTCGGAGAACCCGTCACCCGTCTCTGCTGTGGGGCGCGTCACACGCCCACCTCACGCCCATCCTGCGTGCCCACAGTATTCACCCTACGGAGCAGAAGAAATTTGTGGAGGGTGAACTTTAATAAGAACCTGGAGTCAGCAGCACAGCTGTGGCCGTGGGGAGCCCATGGACCCCGCCGTCTCCCTATCATGCCCCGGCGCTCAGTGCCTGGATGGATGGATGGGTGTTCCCATGCTCGTTGCCGGGACGGATGGACGGGGCCCACAGAGCCTGCTGCTCCCCTACAGGCAGGGGGAGAGCGGGGGTGGGGGTTTGCACAGCCCAATGTGGCAGAAGCGTGGTGGGGACGGCAGGACGGTGGCTGGAGCCCGGGGGCCCGGGCAGCACAAGGGGAGCCACTGGGGACAGTGAGTACAGTAGGGGGCTGTGTGTCCAGCCGTGTGCTGTGGGAGCCCCTGGACGGATGGAGCAGGATGGAAGGGCCTTCAAGAGAAGCTGTCTGGGTTCCCTCTGGTGGACGGGGATGCCACAAGCATGGCAGCAGGGTCCACACTGTTTCTCAAGATAACTGTTCATCACGGAAGAGATAATGGGGTGGGCGATGTGGGCAAGGGCATGCCCTCCCTGTCAGTGGGCACCCCGGTCAGCTGGCCGTCCCCGTGCAGAGCCAAGGGGGGCCTGGGGCAGCGGCTGAGAGTGAGGAGAGGTGGTACAGGTCCTAGAGACCTTCCTGCGTGGGAAGGCGGTGAGGCACCTCCGTGTGAACACTGAGGCATTGCCATGTTTGGGGAAATGAGACTTGAGTCGGGAGACATGGTGCGGAGCATCTGGAGGTCATGAGAAGGGGACAGCATGACCTTGAAGGAGGTCCTGGCAGAGGATGATGGTTCAGAGCCGTCAGCAGACTCCTTGATCCGGGTTTCTCGGTGAGCACGAAGACTGTCCTTCCCACGCACAGTGCAGACCCTCCTCCCCCGGGAGTGCCCTCAGGGAGCACAGGGTCCTCTGCGCTCCCTGAGCTGAACCTCTCCAGCAGTTTTGGAGCAAAGGGTATGATCCGCGGCCGTCGAGGGCACTGGTTTCCTGTTACATTCCTACGGGTTAAGTTTGTGCCTTGATATCCCTTACTTACACGCCTGAACCCGGGAAGGTTCCACAACTTCTTTTATCACCTCTGAAAGCTACAGACACGAAGACACTGACCCTGCAGTCTGTCTTAGCTCAGCAGCTGTCATTGTCCACCTAAGGCACAAGTCAGCTCACTGTTTGCCCCAGACCTCGCTGTGGTCCTCCTGGCTTGCTCTGGCCCCTTTCCCACAGTCCTCTCCAGCCTCGCTCTGCTGCGTATGCGCCCCCCCACACCGTGTCCCTCCTCAGTGCTTGAGAATGGAAGACTCCGTGGGGATGGGAACATGTGCGGCTCCAACAGACGCGTGTGCTGGCCCAGAGTTCCGTCCGATCGTCGGGGTGAAGCTCTTTCCCACAGCTGTCCCCCGAGCGGCTCTCCCTCCGTCTGTGGCTGTCCCGCCCCCGGACCCTCTGCTGGACCCTCAGGAGCTGCTTTACGGGCTAGCTTGGCGGGCATCCACCCCTCGTCTGCCCTCCTGTCCCCGGGGCGTGGCCACAGCCGGGCCAGTGCTCGGAGCTAACGCATCAGCCCATCCCGTCCCGGCAGCACACCCAGCCCACGTGCTGCACGGAAGCGTGGAGTTAGGTGGGGTGGGGGTCAGGGCCATCCGTGTCCAGGAAGGATGGCAGCAGGCTTCCTGCCCCCCGATCCCACCCTGTCCCCACCGGCCATTCCGCACTGTCCCTCCACTCATCTTCGCACCCCGTCATACCCTCTGCTCAGCTCGGACGGTCCCTCTGCCACACGCCCAGCCCTCCGCAGCTCTCCCCTGCATTTCTTCCCAGTTCTTTGCGGCACGGATCACGGAGACAGTTCGGTCCTTCCAGATTGTCGCCTGTTTGTGCCCACACTGAATGTAAGCCGCGTTCGGGCTGGACTGTTTCCCTGGGGTGACACACCACACAAGCCACCCGGAAAATGGCGGGGGTGGGGGAGGGCGCTGGTTTTACAACCAAGTTCCCAGAAAGGATCCTTTTTCTGAAGACACAGAGCCCTTATCCGTGGCGTCCTAGAGCCTAACTCTGTCATCCTGCCAGGTTACTAATTGGTAACACAGGAAAACCAATGCTACATTTTGGCAATTTGCTCAAACATGCCGTGGAATTAAAATCATTTCTCTGCTGGCCACGAGCGACTTTGTATCCTCTTCAATCAACGCAGACCGGAGCGGCACCCAGCCAGCCACGGAACGTGTCCCCAGCCATGCCCTTGCTTGGGGAGAACGTTTTCCTTTCCTTTCCTTCCTTCCTTTCTTTTTAAAACGAAACACATTTGGTTTTTAGGAGCTCTGCCTTGGAAACTTGGGAAGTGTTTTGGCTGTCGATAAACACATTTGTGTAACTGGGGTGTGGGACGGAGGTTATTTCTTCCAGGATTTTCCAAGTGGTGTGGTGGTGTGTTTTGTACTTGTGTTTCTAGGCTCGAGTTCTTGATGGTGTGGAGTTTTCGTTGAGGGACACGCAGGACGATTGGGTCAATATGAAGGTGCCCGTCAGCCCAGCCTCATGGAAACAGAATGTGAGCCGCAGGCGGAATTTGCAATTTTCTAGCACTCACAGTGAAAGAAGTAAAAGCACAGAGAGGACATTGATTTTAATGTGTATTTTCTTTACCATGGAACATCCAAGATATCGTCATTTCAACATGGACCTAATACGACAGCATCGCGAGGTCGTTCACATCACCCTTTTGTACGAATCCCTCAAAGTCCAGTGCGTATTTCGTCCGCACACCTTCCATGTGACCAGTGGCCACACGGCGCTGGCAGCCATGGAACTGGGTGGCTCGGCCACAGCTCAGGGACCCGATCAGGCTGTCGTCTTGTAAAGTAAAGAACTTTCCAGTAAAGAACATTTTTAGGTGCTTCAAAAAGCAAACACGGAAGATGCAACAGGGATCCTAAGTTATGATGTGTCGATTTATTACAGTTACTTTTTAAGGACTAACATGCATATTTAATTTTTCCGCAGTTTTCCCCTCAGTTTTGACTCTAACAGCAGAAGAGGTGGATACAACTCATGTAAACAAAGCTCTCGGGCCGTTTGAGAACCGCAGGCCTGTTTGGACCCCAGGCTAGGGGACAGTCTGCTCCGGAAGGCGCTCGACAATGAAGGCAACACCGCCTGGGGCCACACCAGCTGATTCCACGTCACCTGGGGCCACATTGCCTGGTGCCACGTCACCTGGGGGCCACATCACTCTGGCCTTTGTGTTCCCCAGCACCCCCTCTGGGCCCCCTCTTGTCCACCACATCTCTTGTTTGCAAAGGTCAAGTTACTTTACTTCATTTTTCACTTAAAATCGTTGCAGACGGTGTTTTCTGTTTGGTCACGTGGGGCGGCTGTCCTCGCCTCTCTAATAGGCTTCCGTTTAGCCTGAGAAATCCTCCAAGATGAAATGGGCTGATGGTTCCCTTTAAAGAGGTTTCCCACACTCAGCAAGGAAGCATTGTCTCCGTCTTCATTTCACAAGACTACCGGTTGTTATCGCTTGTGTCTTAGGTGATCTAATTTGGAAACCTTAGTTTTCTCTTAAAGTAATGCTGGCAGGACGTGAGGATGTGTGCCCAGCACTTGCAGCAGGAGGGCAGACCAGGCGGCCTTCGGCAGAGCTGGGCAGGTTCTGATCTGAAGAGATCTCCGCCCAGTCGGGGGGGACTTAACCTGGAGAATCCTAACCCCGCTGAGCCTCCTGGTTCGGGCATCCTGATGGCTGCTCTGAAGCCCCCTGACGCGTCCCCGAGGGGAAGCCTGGTCTTTCTCCTGATGGCTGTGGGCATTAGCCTCTCGTGTGCCTCCTTCCCCCAGCGACCCCACACTGCCCGAAGCCCCTGGTTTCCCTTCACCCAGAACATTGTTCCCAGCACCCCAGCATCGGTCAGAGTCCCTGCTAAGACCATGGAGGGCCCCAGGGAGCCTGGGGACATCCTCAAAGTCCCACACTTGGGTGGGTGGTGGGCGTGCTTCTTCGCACTGGCCCATCTCCACATGCTATGTGAGAATTTGGAGGCACCGGGCCACGGGGCACTTCATCTTAGCGCTCTTCTCCCTGACTGGGGGCTCAACACGTGGGCAGGTGGCCGGAGCCAAGAGCAGGCAGGTGAAATCCGTCCGTTGTAGGAGCCGAGTTGTCTCAGGGCAGCCCGTTGGCGGCCTCCATCGACGGAGCTGTGGGTGTCACAGGTGGGCGGGTGTCCCGTCCAGGTCCCTTCTCCCCGCTGACGTGCCCGGTCCCCTGGGCAGGGAGGGCCCTGCTGACAGTGTGGCTGTCTGCTTCCACTGACGTTACAGCTTCCTCTGAGCCACTGGGAGCCACGCAGCGCCACGCACAGAGTCAGGTGCACAGATCTGACCCCGTGACTCCAGGTGGGCTCTGCTCTGTGATGCTCTGAATGTGCAGACCAGAGCTGGTTCCCAAAGCAAATCCGACCTGCCGCCTTGGGATTGACGCACCACCTGGAAACTTGCTGGAGATGCAAATTCTCACCCCACCCAGACCTACGGCTCGGGCGGCATTAGGGCGGGGCCCAGAGGCCTGTGTGTGACCGGCCTCGGGGCTGCAGGGCTCCGCAGGGTCAGGGTGGGTCTCTCTGCCGACGGGCCCCGCCTCGCTCAGCTTTATCCCCGGCCCATCCCGCTTCCCTCACCCCTCCCTCGAGCATCTCTCCGGGATGTCACCTGTGCAAGCATCCCCGCCCCAGGCTCTGCTTCCGGGAAGCGAGGTGGTGCTTCTCATGGTACCAGGCAATCTCCAGATCAGAGGAGTTGCTAAAACCCTGCCCCCAACACATACCTTTTACCTTTAAAAATTCAGTAAAGTCAAAGGAAAAAATCCCAGAAGGAAATAAATCTGTTAATTGGGAGACTTTTTTCAGATCATGTAAATATCAATTTTCTGCTAGAAATGAGATCGCATCAGGGCATCCCGACGTTGCGCAGAGCTAGCTGTCCGATGTGGCAGCCACTGGCCATGCACGGCTGCCGAACACCGAAGGTGTCACTGTGTGGACCTGAGACGCGCCCCACAGACGGGCTCCGTGATAACAGGCTCAGCGCACACAAAGAATGCAAAGCCTGTCGTTAATAATCATTCTGCGTTGATTATGCGTTGGAATGACAGTGACTTGAATATTGGGTTAAATGAAACACGTCATTGAAACCACTTCCACCTGTTTCTTTTTATTTTCTGCAACACGGCCGTGGAAAATTGACAAATACACACATGGCTCGTGCTGGATTCCTGTACCCTCGGCTGGTCTGGCGGACCCTGAGAGCAGCGTCCTCGGGCCAGAGGAGGTGGGGTGAGAGGAGGCTTGAAAGCCAGAACGGACCAGACCCCATTGGCCTTGGCAGGGGCGGGCATGCGTGAGCAGGGGCGCGGGAACGAAGGTTCTGGGATGGGTTTGCCGGCTGAGCTCCTCTGAGGCTTCTTCTCACTGTCTCCGGCAAGCCAGGGCGTTTCTAACCCCACGCGACGCACATCTGGAAGCTGTGGCTTGGGGACCGTCCCCTCCGCCCACACCGTGGCGGATCTCCGCGGGAGGAAATTCCACACGGCCCCGCAGGGACAGGACTGTAATTCTCCACAGCCCCGTTGGCAGGAAACTCCTCTTCGTGTCTGCGGTTTGAACGGTTTCTTCCCGATCGTTCCCGAAAGCGGAGGAAGAGCAGTTAGCCGCAGCACTGAGCGTCAGTCCTTGGGGCAAGTCAGAGGCGAAGCTTGTGTTTCTGTTCCACGAGCTGGATGACCTGAGTTCTTTGACTGAAGACGGCGCTGTTTTTCCTGTAACAGTCAGAACAGAGGCGACCTGTACGTGTCCATCTGGTGACGTCTGTAGGTAAATCCCGAGGCTTGGCCGTCGGAGGAACTCTGAAGCCACCACATTGCACGTCTGTGCTGTCTGCGAGCTCCAGCGCTCCAGGGAGCGACGTCTCCAGGAGTTCTCTGCCACCATCACTCTCGGAGCCCTCATATTTGCCCAAGAACACCCCGTGTGGGAACGACTGGTGTCGAACGGAGAGTTTGGGAGACTGTGAGGTCTCCTTGGGAAAGGAGACCTTGGGAAAGCGGTGGTGTCCTTGGGGTCACCGTGCCAGGCTTTCTGCCCACCTTAGTAGCCGGTGCGCGTGGGCAGGCTGGCATCTTGGTCTAACCGCGGGGCCCCTGTGTTTGTGCCAGAGCCGACCCGTCCCTTTGTGGCGTTGGAAACGACCAGCATGCGGATCCTGGGCCCAGGAGAGGCCCAGCCTCCCATGAGACCAGCTGTGGAATTTGTAGGGCCCAGCGAGCACCGAAAACTTGGGACTCCTTGTTCAAGCTTGGTTAAGAACTGGAAGTCTGGGTGGCTCAGTGTGTTAAAGCCTCTGCCTTCGGCTCGGGTCATGATCCCAGGGTCCTGGGATCGAGCCCCGCATCGGGCTCTCTGCTCAGCGGGGAGCCTGCTTCCTCCTCTCTCTCTGTCTGCCTCTCTGCCTACTTGTGATCTCTGTCAAATAAATAAATAAAATCTTTAAAAAAAGCACCCCCTTTGCCCCACTGAAATTATAAAATATTAAGAATACTATTATATTTGGCCCCTGAACAAGGCGGGGCTCAGGGCACTGACCCCGCACACAGTCCGAAGTCCGCGCGTAACCTTGGAGTCCCTCGGAGCTCAGCCGCCCACAGCCCGCTGGTGCCTGGAACCTTCCCGCAGCGTGAGCGGCCGACTCCCCCCAACCTTGTGCCGTTGGGGACTGTGTTCCCACAGCAAAGGAAGCTCTGGGAAAAATGTCACCAGGAAACCGTGAGGAAGAGAAAATACACTTATGTCCTGTCCTGTATTTATGAAAACCACCCGCCTGGGCGGGCGAAGCCATGTGCTCGCATCGGATGCCATCGGCTGCTTCCCTCCCTGTCCCCTCGACGGCGTGTTTCTCCGGTGCGCTGGTGGCTCTGTCCTCTTCCAGCCACCACCACGCTGTGGGGAGCTGGCGTACACACGAGCCAACCAGGGGCTCAGTCCAGACAGGCTGGGGATTTTAAACAAGCCCAGGCGCTCGCAGTCTGAAAGAGCCACGGGCTGGTTTTATGCGTTCAGACATCATCAATGTCTTCTGGGTTATCTTGGTTTTGACTCAGGCTGAGGACAGACGTTATCTGATTCACGTCAGGCTCCCTGGGGATAGGCTCTGCCCGTCATATGTGGGTGATGGCTCCGTTGGCTTCTGGATTTTTCTGCACGGGGACTCTGCCCACTTGGTGTCTTGGCACCTGAGAGTGTCCAGGAGCGATTGTCTGAGGCAGTGGCCTCCGAGCCAGATGCTGGTGATTCACCCCTTCTCCCTGCAAATCAATTCATGAAGCTTCCTCTGGGCTGAGCGGGGCGGAAGGGTATATTTAAAAGTGGCTTGGCAGGAGTCGTGTGATTTTTACAACCGGGGTGCGGGGGACGCGATTTAGTTGTGACTTGAACACCTGTCCTCAGCAGCCAAGGAACGCGGCTCACGTCCACCTCCGGCCGAGGGGTGTGCAGTGCCCAGATCGTGTAATTTTCAAAATTAGGTTTGTAATTAACTGCACAGTATCTCCAGGGAATTCTGGAAGGACAGCTGGAGAAAAGCTTGTCCTGTCCTATCAGATGTCACGAGGCATCTCATGACATTTTCCAAAGAGAAAAAAATCTCCCTGCGGGGAAGATGCTGGTTCTTGTCCGCTCTCCGGCCGGGCTGGGTCCGGGCGCCTTCTTGCCCCCGACGCCCCCGCACGGTCTTCGTCCCACTTCTTCCAGTGTCGGGTTTGTCCTCCTGAAACACCGTCTTCATCAACTGTGAAGTCCATGAGAATTTTTGAGGAAAATCTGATGCACAATATTTTGTGAGAACCGCCTGAAAGTTAGCACTCGTTTTACGGAGGCTTCCTCCTTAGAATCGTGTCTGGGTGTGTTAAGAAAACAGCGATAGAAACGATAACCTGCGGAGGGACCTGGGGCCCCGCGACAAACGCCATGGGCTGCGCTAAGAATGAGGCCCTCGGGGCTTGAGGTTGCCTGTCGGATGTGGCTGTGGGGCACACGCGGAGAGAAGACGGCGGGAGCCCACCAGCCGATTCCCGGCCGCGGAAGCCCGCATGAGCGCCGCAGGGGACGGATGACACCTGACGTGTCCGGGGAGCGGAGCAGAGCCGGGCACCGTCATGGACAGGCCGGGACGGCCCCCAAGCCTGCGCCCTGCACACCCATTAACCGCTGATGTGCTGGGGGCGCAGCCCCGGGACCTGCCAGCCTGGGGCGCGGCCCCTGCTCGCCAACAGCTTTCAGTCGGGGCTGGGGGCTCCAGCCGTCGTTTCCCACCGTGGCCCCGGGGCCCCGGCCCCACCGGCTCCAGGAAGCCTGCCGCAGCACACGCAATCAGACTTGCTCTGCAGACCTAAGGCCAGGGCGCATCCCGGGAAGAACCGTAAGAACCAATGCGCACTCTCGCGGGCCGGAAGGGCAGTGGGGGAAGGGCGGTGGACCGTGCAAGCAGAGAACCCCCGCAGCGGCCATGGAAGGAGTCATTGCTGGGGCTTCCCCCTCAGACGGGGTCTCCCCAATCCTCACAGGAGGAAGGGGGGAGGCTGGGATGACCGGGCCGGGCGTTCCCAGGTTTCTACCTTATGTAGGGATGCCTGGCGGCTTCCGACGGCGCTACCCAGAAGATGGCACGGCCCCCGCCCTCCTACAGCTGGGATAAGATGAGGCCCTGCAGGACCCTCTCCCTCCAGGGTGCCCAGCTGGACTGCAGCTCCCGGTCCACTTGCACCCACCTGTCCCCGACCTGCCCTATAGTTTGGGGTGCAGAGAGGGTGCCCCTAGCAGCTCTGGGCCATGAAAGAAGCCCGTCTCCCTCTCCTGCACCAGATCGGGCCTCGTGTCACCGCTGTTGCGGCCACGGACGTGCAGAGCCACTCCGCCCTGTGGCTTGAGAGGAGTGCGCTTCTGTGTTGTCGAAGGACTAGAGGCTTGTGTCTGTCGGTCCCTGACTGTCACCTCCCCGAGGCACAGGAGATGGGGGCGGGGGAAGAAAATGTCTTCCTGAAACACTTGGTCACCAGGACTGAGTGGGTGCACGGAGTGGGTCTGTCCGGCGAGCAGCCACACAGCAAACAGCAGGACTAAGGTGTAAGGAAGGTCTTGGCACCGACAACGTGCTTGCTGTGGCAACGTCTCCTGTCCTGGCCTTGTGCACTGGGCTAATCCAAAGACCTCCTGGTCCCTCCTGTCCCGGGCGAGGCTGCAGGCGTCTGTGGGTTTGGCTGGATGACAGCAGGGGCCCTGGGATGGTGCTCGTCCCAGGAACTGGCTTTAGACCTTTAGAAGCCCAAAGGAGAGAAAAGAATAATCCATGTGTCATCCAACCAATAAATGCTTCTACCTTTGGAAATACAGAAGAGGGCAAATTCCGTGACCAAAAGGAATCCAAGAGGTCTTAAAATAAACTGCACACCTGAGACAGAACTGGGAAGATAGAAAGAACTCTGGGCTTTACTCCTAGCGCCCGCCATGCCCCATAGCTGTGCCCGTGGTGCCAACCGGAGACGCCCGGTGCCCACTCGCCGGCTGGGACCTGTTCTGTTTCCAGTGTGCGGGGAGGTGGGTGCCTCAGGGTCGTCGTGCTCCTGACAGTGGACCGGGGAGGTGTGACTGCCTCTAGGTCCTGCCCTTCGCGGCTTCCCTCGCCATGATGGCCACGTGCAAACGCAGCCTCGCCAGGGGAGGGCTCCCCGAGGGACGCGAGGGCTGGGGGCTGGCAGCCGCTGTGGAGCTGCCGGCTTCCCTGGGGTGAGTCTGCCCTGTTTTCTGATTTCCAGTTTCTTGTCTGCGAAGTGGAGGTGTTGCCCCAGCTCTGCAGGCCGGCGGGATGTCGTGAGGCCAGGTCCCACTGCCCAGCAGCTTAGCCTCACGTCTTCTGAGGGGCTGTGAGCAGCACTTTCCCAGACACATCCCTAGCACGACGTTGCTGGAGCCCCACTACCCGGAGGCCTCCAGCTCCGCAGTCTGCGAACACCCACGCCTTCCTCCAGCAAGCTCTTCACAGCAGCTCGCTCGTCTGTGTCTGTGCTCCGTGAATAGTGGGTGCAGTGCCTTCCTCTGCCACCCACCCCCATCCCAGCAGTGCTCACTGAGTGAAGGAAGAAATGGGAGACGGGGATGAATGCCAGCCTGAGCACTCTTCCTCTGGAAGTGTTGGCACATCATGGCGGCCATGCTGCCCCGGCTGACTTGGGCTCCTCCTGGTCAAGAGCACAGAGCAACCTGGGAGCGGGCTGTGGGACTCAGTTTACCTCGTCTGGACCCCACGTGTCCAGACAGTGCTCAGAGCGGGACAAAGCTTGGTCAGAGGGGTGCATGAACGGGCTGTCCATTCAGCTTGGGAGCCTGGGGTTGTACGTCTACACCACCCTCTGAAGCCATCTTGCTCCAGTAAACCATCTTTCCAAGATAACCAGTAGCCCTGGGCACGCCCTGCCTCTGAAGTCTCTGACGGCCATACCACGAGCGGCGGCCCCTGTTGACAAGCAGCGTGGGGATCCTCCGAAGCCCCTCTGAAGGTGGCAAAGGTCGAGACACCGAGATCGTTTTTTTCTTTTTAATTATTTTTATTAATATATAATGTATCATTTGCTCCAGGGGTACAGGTCTGTGAATCGCCAGGTTTACACACTTCACAGCACTCACCATAGCACATACCCTCCCCAATATCCATAACCCCACCCCCCCTCCTAACCGCCCTCCCCCCAGCAACCCTCAGTTTGTTTTGTGAGATTAAGAGTCACTTATGGTTTCTCTCCCTCCCAATCCCATCTTGTTTCATTTACTCTTCTCCTACCCCCTTAACCCCCCATGTTGCATCTCCTCTCCCTCATATCAGGGAGATCATATGATAGTTGTCTTTCTCCGGTTGACTTATTTCGCTAAGCATGATACCCTCTAGTTCCATCCACGTCGTCGCAAATGGCAAGATTTCATTTCTTTTGATGGCTGCATAGTATTCCATTGTGTATATATACCACATCTTCTTTATCCATTCGTCTGTTGATGGACATCTAGGTTCTTTCCATAGTTTGGCTATTGTAGACATTGCTGCTATAAACATTCGGGTGCACGTGCCCCTTCGGATCACTACGTTTGTATCTTTAGGGTAAATACCCAGCAGTGCAATTGCACGGTCATAGGGTAGTTCTATTTTCAACATTTTGAGGAACCTCCATGCTGTTTTCCAGAGTGGTGGCACCAGCTTGCATTCCCACCAACAGTGTAGGAGGCTCCCCTTTCTCCGCATCCTCGCCAGCATCTGTCATTTCCTGACTTGTTAATTTTAGCCATTCGGACTGGTGTGAGGTGGGATCTCACTGTGGTTTTGATTTGTATTTCCCTGATCCCGAGTGTCCTCACTAAGATCTAAATCTTGTGCAGAAGCTTCCTTCCCTGTTAATGTCATATTGACAATTAAAGCACAATCCTGCTCTTGAAGAGTTTAGACCACGGTTTGCTGGAGACTAAGATCGAGGGAGTGTTTCCTTCACCCCCATCTTGGGAGTTTGATTTGATGACATGTTTCTGGCTGCCTGTGGTGGATCACAGTGTTTTCATTGAGTGAAAGATGGAAAGATGGGGGGCAGTGGCATGAACTCAGTCCGATAGCTCAGAGCGTCCCCTGAGCAAACGCTCGCCCGTGGCTGGAGCCTGCCTCCCAGCATCACAGGAGTGTGTAGATCGGAGGTGGAAGAAAACCCAGTTCCGTGATGTTCCGGTGACCCAGAAGCTTAAAAGAGGCAAGACTGTGGATTCTGCCAGGGTCTCTGGAGCAAGTCCCCGTGGAGGACAGAGGTGCTGCCATGATAGGGATCCTGGGGTTCCTGAGAGCCCGCCTGCGGCACCAAGCATGCTTTCTGCTGAGCCAGCAGCATGAAGAGACTAGGGCCACCTGGCTGGGTAGTTCTACAGGGAAACGTCCCCACAAGAGCACCTGGGGCCCCTAAAGTCACCAGGACCCATGTCTACTGGGACACTGTTCTGTCTCTGAACTGACCAGCTGAGGCACCTCTTCTGACTGGGCAGGTCTCTGGTGCTACCTTGCCCGGTGGCAGGAGAGGCAGTCCTCTGGCTGGGGGAGGGGAGAATCAGGAGAAACCTGTCCAGAGGCCAGGACTCCCTGCTAGGACCACCACTGAGCAAGAATGCCAAAGCCTGCATTCCTCAGGCTCCCTTGTAGCCAGCCCGTAGGCGCTGGGTCCACCTGTCGGGCGTACCTGCCCGAGACCTGTGGTAGCAGCAAGGGCGGGACCTGCTCTGCTCAGACAAGCCTCCTCAGCCTTTCCATCAGTTCTGAAGGCTAGCCAAACCCCAGTAATGCTCAGTCTTCCCAACATATTCCCTGAAAAATAAGCCCTGCCCAGATAAGCCACATGGTAGCTAAAACAGAAAAAAAATTAAATTCACAAAAGCCCAGCAGGGCTGTGCCTTGTGATAATGAGGCTGGAAGCAACAGAGAGGGTCAGTGCTACTGATTCGGTCTCCAAACTGTTGGTGTTTCATTCATCATCAATTATTGGCATTAACTTTTATTTCTTTAGAAGATTGAACCACAATATTGTCTATTAGATTACTGGATCTTATGATGTCCCCAGAACTTCTGAGCCCAGGCCTGCACCTCATCAGCCTCACAGAATCACTGTGCTGGCCGTGGGAACCATCAAGTGCTAGGAGCAAACCCCAGGCAGAAGTCTGTAGGGCCGAGAAGACTAGAAACTCGACCTAGGCACACAAACATGACTTGAATACATCAAGAGGAACACCATTTTTCAGTTTTTGTCCTTCCTAATATATGTGTTCAAGGTTTTGACTATCTCCTTGTACATCAATTAGCTGTGTGCTGTGCATTTTAATATATAAGAGGCTTGTCATGTTCAGTTAAAACTATTGCAAAGTATGGCTGCATTTCCGTTGTGGTTTCTTTTTTGACCCATTGGCTACTTAGGACTCTAATCCTTGATTTCCAAACCTATGGGAATGTTCCAGTTGTCTTACTGTCATTGTTTTCCAGGCTGATCGCATTGGGATAAGACAACACTCTTTGGATGATTTCAGTCCTTTGAAATTTGTTGCGACCTGGCTTGTAACCTGATCTATGAAGGATCACGGAACATGCAGTCCTGTGCTTGTAAGAGATGCATATTCTACAGGGTTGGGTGGGTTCTTCTCTGCGCGTCAGTCAGGCCACGTGGCGTATCACATCGTTCTGATTTTCTGTATCCGTATGCCTTCTGGCATCACTGAGCATGTTGTGTTAAAATTGCTCATGAAAATTGTGGATTTGATTATTTATGCTTTTTAATTTTTTCAACTTTGACTTTATGCATTTGAAGCTGCAGGAGGAGTAGCATAGTACTTTGGAATATTATATCGTTTTAGTGGACTGACAATTTTATCATTCTAATGGGTGTAACAGGACCACATGTTAAGCCATAAAACAAGTCTTAATACATTTAAAAAGATTGAAATTCTACAAAGTATCTTCTCCAACCATAATGCAATAAAATGGCAAATCAATAACTGAAGGAAATCTAGAAAGCTCAGAATATGTGGAAGTTAAGCAACATTCTCTCAAGCAACCAATGAGTCAATAAAGAAACCAGGAGGGAATTTAGAAAATACATTGTGATGAATGAAAGTGGAAACAATGTAGCAAGACTTTGGGACACAGGAAAGCAGTGCTCAGAGGGACTTCCTGGCTGTGAGTGCCTGCAAGAGAGAAGATCTCAGATAAACAAACTTACCTTCCACCTAAAGGAATTAGAAAAAGAAGAGCAAATCAAACCTAAAGCAAGGGAATGAGGAAATAATAAAGATTAACCCAGAGATAAAGGTGCTGTGGAGTTAAAAGCAGCAGAGAAAATCAATGAAAGCAGGAGTTTTTCTTTAAGAGGATACACACATTGACAAACTTTTAGTTAGGTTAACTTAGAAAAAATAGAGGGACAACTATAATTACTAAAATCAGGAATGAAGGAGATAACTGACTTTACAGAAATAAGAACAATTATAAGAGAATACTGAGAACAATTTAATGCTGACAAACTAGGTGACCTAAATGACACAGACAGATGCCCAGACACACCCATAGTACCGAATGCCACTTCAGAAGGAAGAGTAAATCTTGATAGATCTCTACAAATGAAGAGATTGAATCAATAATAAAACCCTCCCGTGAATAAAATCTCCGGATCAGATGACATCACTGTTGAATTTCATCAAACATTTAAAGAAAAAATGAGCACTAATCATCTTTAAATTTTTCCAAAAATGGGAAAAAAGGGAACAGCAACCAATAATAGTGGCTCATTGCATGGAGCCACTATTATTATGATACCAAAGTCAGACAAAGACATCAGAAGGAAAGAAAACTACAGGTTTGTATCCCTTATGAATATAGATGTAAAAATCCTCCACAAAATCCTGGCAACCCCAATCCAGCAGCATTTTAAGAAGATTAAACACCAAGACTAAATGGGATTTATCCCATGAATACAAGGATGTTTCAATATACAAAAATCAAACAGTGTAATACATCACATTGATAGAATGAAAGGGAAACATAATTTCAACTGATGCAGAAAAAGCATTTGATAAAATCCAACACTTCTTCATGATAAAAACACCTAATAACTAGAAAAGGAAACTTTCTCAGCTAGAGAGTACCTATGAAAACCCGTAGCTAACATCTCACTCAATGATGAAGGCTGAAATCTTAGTTCCTAAGATCAAAAACAAGACAATAATGCCCGTCCTCACTGCTTCTCTTCAAATTTGTACTGGAAATTCTAGCCAAATCAATCAGGCAAGGAAAAGACAGGCACCCACAATGGAAAGAAGAAGCAAAACTATGCCTCCTCGTAGATTACATAGTCTTATAGAAACTCTGAAAGAGTCCACAAAAAAAGCTATGAGAGCTAATAAATGAGTCAGCCAAGTTGCAGGGTACAAGATCAACATACACAAATCAGTTATATTTCTACTTATAAGCAATGGACAATCCAAAAATGAAATTATAAATAGAGTTCTATTTATAATAGCACCAATAAAGAATACAATACTTAGGAATAAATTTAACTAAGGAGATGCAAGATGCATATACCAAAAATCATAAGACATTGGTGAAAGGCACTTTTCAAAAGAACGAAGTAAACGGAAAGACATCTCATGCTCATGAACTGAAAGACTTAATATCGTAAAGCTGACAACATTCTCCAAAGCAATCAAGTCAATCCCTATCAAAATCCCAATGGCCTTCTTTTTTTTTCCTGTAAATGAAAAACCTGATCCTAAAATGCATATGGAGTTGTAAGGAACACCGAATCTCGAAAACAGTCTTGAAAAAGAAGAACAAAGGGACATTAAAAATATACAGATTAGGAAGATAGAAATAAAACTATCTTTGTTTGCAGGTGACATGATAATCTGTATAGAAAATCTGAGAGAATCAACAACATGAAACTCCTGGAATTAATAAGTGATCACAGCAAGGCTGCAGCACAAAGTTAATCTACGAAAGTCAATTGCTTTCATGTATAACCTCAATGAAGAAGAGGAATTTGATATTGAGAATATATTATCATTAATATTAGCATCCTCACAAATGAAATACTTAGCAATAAATCAAAGAAATACATACAAGACACATACAAGGAAAACTACAAAAGTCCCGTGAATGGAATTTAAGGACTAAGTAAATGGAGGAGTATCCCATGTTCATGGATAGGGAAGTCAGTATTGTCGTCAGCTTTGCACAAATTGATTTATAGATTCAGTTAACACAAATTAAAATCACAGAAAATTATTTTGTACATATGGATGAGCTGATTCTGAAGATGAAAAACACAGTATTGAAAGAGAAGAGCAAAGTTGGAGAAGGGACACCACTCAACTTTAAGACTTACTGTAAATCGACAGTAATCAAGACAGTGTGTTATTGGTGAAAAGAAGGACAAATGTGTCAACAGAACAAATGGAGAGGCCAGAAAAATACCCCCGTAAATACAGTCAACAAATGATTGACAAAGGAGCAAAGACAAAATGATGGCTTTAAAACAAATGGTGCTATGTGCATGCTATGAAATTGGGCAAATTTATAATGCAATGTATCCACCATTATATTATGATTATTATTACTGTATCAAGTTAAGCATAGACTAGCCATATGATCCCGCAATTCCACGCCTTAGGTGCGTGTGTGCATGTGTGTGGCAGCATCATTCATAGTAGACAAAAGGTGGAAGTAACCCCAATACTCATCAGAGATGAATGGATAAGGAACTGTGACATGTGACATGTGTCTCTTGGTCACAAAAAGGAATAAAGTGCTGACTCCTACTAGGGCACGGAGGAACCTTGGAAGCATTTTGTTGAGTGAAAGGAGCCAGGCACTAGAGACACACATTGTATGGTTCCACTGATAAAAATGTCCTGAAAAGGTAACCCCTTTGAGGCAAAAAGCAGATGAGTGGTGGTGAGGGTCTGGGAGCAGGGAAGGAGGTGTGACTGCCTAATGGATACGGGGTTCCTCCTTGGGTGGCGAAATGTTCTGTAAGTAGATGGTGGTGATGGTTGTGGCACACTGTGAATGTACTAAAAGCCACTGGATTATATACTTTAAAATGGTTAACATGGTAAATTTAATGTTATGTGAATTTTATAAAAGACTGACTTAACAATCATCCCATGTGCAAAAATTAACTGGAATGTTATTTTAAACAGTGAACAACTAGAAACAACTTAAATACCCAATAATCACATGTGGTTGAAACACTGTGGAACTATACTCCGTGAGTATTATACAGACATTTTAAAGATTATTATAAATATGTAGCAGAATGTAGTAATTTTTGTTAGAAAAAAAGAAACAAAGTTGCATATATTCCATAAGAGCAACTTTTGAAACTGTATATACATAAGCAAAGACTGAAAAGGAAAAGATGAAATTAGTTCTGTGCAGTTATAGGTGATTTTAAACTTTAATTCAATTTTATTTTGTGATAGAAAAGGTGTTGCAGCCCCTCAATAAACACTTAACATTTATTTGTGCCATCGGACAACTTAAGTTTGAGTTCAAAAACAAACAATACTAGCTGATAAAGCTATATCAAAACATTTGGCTGTACACATTTTGAATTGTTGCCAAATGCTGAATAAGACTTTGATTTCCTTGGGATTCATAGTTACAGCAGATTTTAAAATCTTTCGTTTTAATGACTATTTTAATGAGGAAAGAAACTTATTTATTTTGATTTATCTTAAGATTTCTAAGATTACCAGTATTATAGAGTAAGATGTCTTAAAGAGACCACGTCTCTTCATTCATTCATTCCTTTGCTTATTCATAAATATATTTATTTATCATCAACACTATGTTGGAAAATTTGGGGAAGAAAAATAAGCAAAAGGGAAATATTTCCCTCAAGAACTTTGGTTTAATAAAGGAACTAGCATGTACGGAGAACCAGGTCTTTTAAAACAGGTGTTTCCTTTGAATTCCAACACTGATATAGAGAACATTTGTTCCAGATAAGTACATTAAAGGAAATGGAACTATGTTTGTGGATTTCCTTCTAGTTCAGGATAATCAGACTTTATCCTTAGCCAAAATTCTGTCAATCCTCATTTTAATAACTTTGAAAAAAACCTGATAACTTTACTGTGTGGCTGCCGTGCTCACTTGAGTATGTTAGTTTTGTGGCATTATTGAAATCTACTTTAAACAGTTATTTAATGGGGATCATCACTGACATTAGGAAAAGAGGAATCCTTGTTGCTTACAGAACATCAGATCTGACGGCAAGCAGACCCCTGGAAGTAGAGTCCTTTATGGGCAGACGCAATTCTGCCTTGAAGGCTGTGCTGGGCAAGGTGTGCGAAGAGTCAGCCTCTGTCTCTTTCCTCCAATCGTGCGAATCCAAACCTTCTGTTTCATGTCCCTGATCTTGGCTTGTGGTTGTCGCAAAAGGGGTGGCAAACGTGAGCCCAAACTCTGGTGACAGCATTCCTCCAGAAGGGCCCAGGCTGATGTCCTGAAGTGGACTCCAGGGGGATGTCGCACCAGCCCCGGAGATGCATACCCCTGTGCGGAGCCCCATACCGTCCACCAGCGCCCGGGTTCAGTCATGGTGCGCGCTCCGTGGACACGTGAATGTGGGTGGGAAAGTGTCTGTGCTGCTGTGAAAGAAGACAAACCAATCAAAACAAATTTCAGGGAAAAATGAAAATCTTTACTCCCAAAGATTTATTTATTTATTTTGGAGAGAGAGAGGTAGGGGAGAGGCAGGGAGAGAGAATCTCAAGCAGACCCCCCACCGAGCGTGGAACCCAATGCAGGGCTTGATCCCGTGACCCTTAGAACAGGACCTGAGCTGAAACCAAGAGCCGGCCGCTTAACCAATGGGGCCACCCAGGCGCCCCAATACTAAAATCTTTGTTCCATTTAAATTGTTAGGGACCTTAGAGATTTCAGATCCATTTTTAATTTATTAATTTAACTTATTTATATGTAATTTGTTATATTTCTGAATGTGATTTTGGTAGCTTAAAAAGCTGTATTCTAGTAACAGTTAAAAATTAGTAAGTGTCATTTCTACATAAAAGGTGAGCTATCCTAGGTGTGGGCTTCAGCTGTTTGCCAGTATTTCAAAATATTATAAAAATTGATGTGAAAAATATTAATATAATGTATTGTAGAAAAAGAGGAAACTAGGTTTTTTGTAACAATGTTCGTCACATGATGAAACAGAAGCAGAAATCTCTTGGACACCTGGGAAGCTCAGTGAGCTGAGTGTTGGACTCTGGGTTTCGGCTCAGGTCGTGATCTCGGGGTCGTGGGATCGAGCCCCGCACTGGACTCCCCACTTAGCACAGAGTCTGCTTGAGAGTCTCTCCCTCTGCCCCTCCCCCCACTTGCATGCACTCTCTCTCAAATAAATAAATAAGTTCAAAAAATAAAAGAACTCTCTCAATTTAGAAAATAAATAGGGAGAAACGTGGAAAATATCAGACTGACTGAATAGGTAAGTGCAGCCATGGGAATACTTCCCAGTAAGTTCGGCTGTGAAGGGCTTGTCCCACAGTCCCCAGCAGAGAACTACAGTTGTGGGAAAGTCAATGTCCTGGGGTAGCTTGTTCTGCTGGGGAGTCTGAAGCACTTCCAGTGTGTGATTCCCGCACCTTGATGACAGGGCCCAGATCGCCTGACCTCGTGCAGGACCCCGCGGGCATGTGGGCCAACATTGCAGGTTTCCTCTGACTGTGGTGGGAGAACACAGCTCCTTCCTTCTCAGCGTTGTCCTCGACGTTCAATTATACTGACCGCCCACGACCCCTCCTCGTCCAGGGGTGTTCACTGCACATCACAGTGGCAGTTTCGGTCAAGAAACCACCTCCGGTCAGCGGGCACCATGTTTTCCTTCCTGCTCTTTGTCCTTTGGAGTCTCAGGTGTTAGAGTCAATTTCCAGCTTCGCTCCCCATGGGGAACCCCCCGATCTGCCCAGCATCATGTCCGTCCTGAGGCGTTGAGCAAACAGGGCATTGTGTGTCCTGTCCTGGTCACTCCTGAATAATGGCCCTCAGCATTGTCCTCTTCCGCCTGGTCGCCAGAGAGGCCATCTCCATAAACAGGACCTCCAGCTGGCAGATGCCACAGTCTGTCCTGAAAACTCTTCGTGGTTGCCCTGGGCGGCACTGACAGGATTTCCATGAAAGGTTCGTTACTATGACGTTCCTATAGATCATTCTTTTCCAAATATTCCGTCTTTGCTGGAAGCAGTAGTTGGTGATGGCGTCACAGGGGACAGACCCTCGGGCAGGAATGGGCGGACACAAGATGGTAACATTTTGACGATGTGGATGCGAGGAGAAGGTGTTTACAAATCGTCCTCAATCATATTGTTTGAGGGGGGAGAAGCCACAGGGAACTAAATATTCATACACTCACCCTGCTGGTAACCTGAATTTTGATCATTACAGATTAAAATCCTAAAATATAGAACACAAGCATCTTTTGGATTTTAGTGACCAACAAGCAAAACCCAAATTGTTGTTGGGACTGTGGTCTAGTCAAGACCTTGGGGGTGGGGGCACTCGTCCAGCGGAGGTGAGGTCATGTCTTTGTCTTTATTGTTGCGTAAAAATACAGAGTGAGTGACAAGAGGACCTAGCATCAGCTCTAAGGAAGGACAGGACCCTTAGACATGGGCGAGCCAGTGGGCTCATGCTGCCCTCCTACCTTGGCGGCCACCCTCCGGCCGTGGGTGGAGCCCGCGAGTGACCACCGGGTCCTCTCGTCACCTCTTGTGTGGCTAACCGCCGTCCTCGACTGGAACTCACCCAGGGGTGGAGAGGAAACGGTTGCTATTGTGAACACGTGGTGCTTGTCACAGCGGGCTCCCATGTGTCGTGACTGCCTCCAGTGAGAGCAGCCAGCATCCAACCCCGGTCACGAGGTGATGCCACGTGTGGGCGCTGATGTCATTCACGCTGTCCATCCAGGTTGGCCCACGGGGTGCTTCCTTCCCCTTCATCTCGCACAGTCGAGCTGCCATGCACCACGTCTTCACCACGTTTCAGGCTCTGACACGCAGCGGGCGTGGGTCTGCACTGCTACTGACATGGGCATCAGGCAGACCCTCGGCCCGCACGGCAGGGCAGTGGAGCTCTGAGGACTGGCCTTTTCCCTTCTGTCCCCCTGTCGCAGACGGCTGCTCCATGTGGATGTCCCCCATTGCTGCCGTTCGTTTTCTGCGACACTCTGAGCTTTCCTCCAGTTCCACTAACTAGGCATGTGGCGGGCAGTGGGCACACTTGCGGTGTCCTCTCCCTGTCCTTGGGTGACTCTGGTGTCCTCCCCTGGGAGGACGGCATCTTGCTTTCAGCTGCTCCCGCCCTGCTGGGGGCTGGTCACCCACCGAGGTCGGATGCCGGACTCTCCCTCCTGCACTAAATCCTTCAGTCCTTTTCCTGCAGCTGTTGTCAGAGGAAAGTCCTTTAAAGAGGTATTTTCTACAGAAAAAACCCTGCCCAATTTGTATGATTAGAGTGGCCAATGTTTTAATAAAAAGATGAATGTTTTAATAAGATAATGTATGTTTAATAGAATCAGAGTTTTATTGAAATTGTCGAAACCCAACCATGCCCATTGACTAAAGCAAGGTAGAAAGATGAGTTTATTGCCAACCTTTGTCCTAGAAGCCTGGAAGCTCAGGGCCATGGGAGCAAGGAGTTCTGCGTTGCTCACAGACTAAGGGGTCTTTGTGGGTAAATGGGGAAGTCACTTGGCTTTTCTGGCCGACCGATTGCCCAAGGGTCTTCTTTCCTGTTTGGATCAGGAGGGCTGGCTGAGTCTGGGGTACGGAACTGCTGATTTCTGAGAGCAGCCATAAATTCCTGGACGGAGAGGCTGGTCCCCCACTCACCTGTGTTGACTGTGTCCATCTTGTCCCCGACATAAGTGGCTCCATCTTAGGGTTGTTTTGTAAGATGTGTGCACTGATTTAATCTGTGTTAATACGATGCTGTTGTTGAAGTGTACCCCCGCCTTGAGAAAAGACATGTTGTTCCCTCTGGAGAGTTTGTAACGAAGGTGGCCATCACACCGTGGGGACGCCACGCCGGCCAGCACTCTGGGTTGGTCTGTGTCGAATACGGTCACTGCGGTGACTTGCGTGGTACAGGGGTAGGCTGCCATTAGCTCATTTCTGTGACTTACACTGTAATGAAACATCGACGCTCTGCGTGAAGATTTCTGTCATCGAACGCTGATTCGTCCTCGAGCCCCCTCCTCCCCAGAGGCTGGGGTGGGGACTCAAAGTTCCAGTTCTGGGCTCATGTGGCTGGTTCTCCTGGGGACCATCCTGGGGTGGGGGGTCCCCAAAGCCACCCCATTAACATAACAAAACACATCAAAATTATATATTCTGACCACAGCGAAATTTACCTACAACTTAGTTACCAAAAGATGTTCAGAATATCTCCCAATATTTGGAATTAGATAACACAACCCCCAGATAAGCCCCGGGTCAGATAGGAACTCAGAAGAGGACGTAGGTGTGTGTAAAGCAGCGCTTCCAGGGGACCTTCCGGCGCGGAACCCTGTGGGTTAGAGAAGAAAAGTCTGGAACCAACGACGTCAGAGCAGGTGCAGACGAAGCGCTCAGCCAGAGAGGGCAGGAGTGCGGCCGTCGCGAAGTCACCGTAGGCTCCGCAGACCTCTGCAGTGGAGCTGGCGTCCCAGCAAAGTGACTGAGCCCGTGTCGGTTCTCTAAAGAGCTACGCGCCGTGTGACTTGGCCCTGCAACCCATGGAGGGCGCCGCGCCGGTCTGGAAAGACGCGCGCGTTCGGCGCTGACGAAGCTTCCCCAGGGTTCCCAGCGGCGATGCCCACAGGAGCCAGACCAGGGAAAGAGCCCGGATGCGCACGGACAGACGAACGGATAGGGGAGATGCGGTCCGTAAACCACTCGCGGTGACGTGGAAGGGCCTGGCAGGCGTTACCGTCCACGAAGTCAGTCTGAGAGGGACCGCGAGCCTATGAGCTCACTCGCACGGGGAGTTTGAGAAACAAGACAGGAGCAGGGGATGGGAGGGAAAATGAAACACGATGAAATCAGACAGAGGGAGACAAACCACGAGAGACTCCTAGTCATGGGAAATAAATAGGGTTGCCGGTGGGAGGTGGTGGGGGATGGGGAACCGGGGTGGGCGTGCAGGGGCACGTGATGGAGGGAGCACTGGCCGCTCTGTAAGACCGACAAATCCCTGACCTCTCCCGCTGGAACCAGTAACGCACTATGTGTTTATTAATTGAACTTAAATAAAGCAAAATTTTAAAAAAGTGCCAACGATCACCTGAGCGACGAGCGACCTGACTGCGATCACAGATCCCTGTACAAATACAAGCATAAGGAAAGAGTCTGGGATTTGGGAGAATGACCAGAACGTGACGCAGATACACAAGGTGAGCAGTTCTGTAGGAAGAAGGGTGCCAGGCTCCCCCGATGCGGGGCTGCTGCAAACCCGCCAGCGGCGACCAGCGCCTGGGCGGGAGGCGCCGAGCGGAAGCCAGCCCGGCGGGCTGCCTGCACGAGTCCCGGAGCAGAGCTCAGTGTCGCGGAGCAAGCCACGGCCGTGAGGGAGGCCACGGAACCCCAAGAGGTTCTCGGAGAGGGCCAGGGAGCTTGAGAAACCCCAAGTCTGCAGGGGAAGGAGAGAGCGCGTGTGCACCAGCGTCAGGGACGATAGACACGGCATCCAGCAGGTCCCCTAGACGTTCCAGTTATAACAAGGAAGTTGTGTGAATACACTTTACGCTGATAATTTTAAGGATGTGGATTCAACGGACACGTTCCCTGAGAGGCAGAACTTGCGCCGCTCCCTCCAGAAGAGGGAGATCAGCTGACGAGCCTTCGCTGTACCGACCTCTGCACGTGCGTAAGACTGTCCCCACAGGCGTTCGGGTTCAGGGGGCGTCTCTGCGGCCACACGCCCAGAGAAGACGCAGCCATGGCGCATGGGGCACTTGGTGGTGGAAGACTGAATGCAGCCCTGTGAGACCGGGGCACCATGTCCCCTCTTAGTGCATCCACTCAACCCTGCGGGAGGCCCCGGCCAGGGGAACACATCACTCAAGAAGACTATGGGACACATCCAGATGGTTCCATATCTGTCCCCAGCCAGCACCCCCAGGAAAGCCCAGGAGCCCCAGAGGGCCTGGAGCGCGCAGTGTGGCCCCAGGGGTGTCTACACCGCCAGGAGACTCTCGCTGTTTCCGGCCGGGTGTTGTGCGTTTGCTAGTGACACGTCACATCTGCTCCCACGGTGAGAGCCGTCCCTCTTCACAGTATGGTTTTCTGGAACTCCTTCCCGGCTTGTCCCTTGGTGTTGGCTGTGCTGGGCTCCCCGTGCGTGTCCGCACTTGCAGGGGACTGAGAGCAAAGGCGGGTGGACGGGAGCAACTCAGCGGCCCGGACCCGGGCTGGGACGGCTGGTCTCAGTCATCTCTGTGTCCCGTAACCGCGCTGCTCTGTAGGTTAGAACTAACTTCTGTTCCACCAGGAAACTGCTTTCTATCAGGTCTGTATTGAAATCCCCCTTATTTTGTGTACTTGTCCGTGGATTCCTAAAGTGTGGCCGTGGTTCCCCAAGGGCTGTGGGTCTGTCCACTTCTTGTACTTGTAACAGTCCTGCCATATGTCTGGGGGCACAGCTCTGTTCTGAGAGGAGTCAAGATCACGGCTCCCACGTTCTTCAAGGGCGAGACCTAACATTCAGGGATGCCCGTCTGCTCCCACGGTTTCCAGCTCGGTTTCTCCTCACCCACATTCACAGGGTCTCTGTTCTCATGTGCACTGGTCTCTTGAATTTTCCCCGTGTCTTTATATTCTGCCATTTAATTTTTGGAAAAACACACGTAAGTGAATTCTATCTTAAATGATATCTAGGAGACTCCTTTGGCAGCTAAATTCATCCTAGAAAACCCTTATGTTGACCATCTTCACGGTTTACTTTGATGTCTGCTCTTGTAGCTCGACTGTGGCAGCTGGGGCCTCTGACGGCTGTATTTCCACCACCAAAGACATGGTGTGTTGAAGGGGGCCGTCCTGCCCAGGATGGGACACGGGTCTTCCCACCCACCAGCCTGTCTCAGGGGCTTGTGGCTGTGGACACCACCACGTCCCCCGACGAAAGGCTGGGAACTGAGTCCCTTGGGGGCGGAGGTCCCGGTGCCAGGCCGGTCTGGAGGTCCCTCCCCTTGTTCCAGAGCGCGGAACCTCTGGCTGCGGGCAGCAGCTGGGGTTGGTCCCCTCAAGGGACCCAGACACCAGCTTGCTAGGAATCCACCAGAGCCGTCCGGGAGTCCAGCGGCTGGACTGGATTTTTACTGCAAAAGTAGGAAACTTCACGTCCGCTTGGAATATGTGGCCAAGGGCCGGGCTGCGGGGGCCTGTCAGGGAGGACAGATGTTCCAACCGTCGCGTGTGTGTTAAGGACTGCGTGACTTTTTAAAGACCCATTTTGAAATCCACTCTAATGTCTGGAACCTGAGTAAACTTTTTGGGTTTCCAGGGGAAGAAATTGAAACAACGTCTTTTCTGTGAGCTTCAAGGTCTCGGGCAAGCGAGTAATTTCCTAACATTAAAGAAATGCTTTATGTGTTCTGAACGTCGCTTCTCACCATTTAAGTAATGACGGGAAAGGGTTTGGCTGCTGTGGTGCTGCCTAACGCCGGAGCCCGGAGGGACGCTCCCATTCTGTGAAGGGTCCGTGTTCTCTCCCGTCCCGGAGCCCGCTCAGGCACACCAGATGGGCCAGTGACGGCGCTGAAAATACATGCGGAGCGTTTAAGGTCGTATGAATTGAATGCATTCAAGCAATTACGAATCCCTGTGTCAGGCCGGGGCTGCCAGTGCCCGCTGTCCCTGAGTGGTTTGGGTGGCGGCTGTGGGACGGCTGAGCCCTCTCTCCTCTTGCGTTCCTAACGCATCCGAGCACGGAGCGGCCGTCCTCCGTGGCACCGTGGCACCCTCCTCACACACGGGCCCCGGGGGCTGGGGCACAGCGAGGGTGGGGGTGAATGCTGGGCCTCACCCCATGGGGGGCTCGTCATAGGGCCCACCGGGCAGGACAGCTGTTCTCCGCTCAGCCGGCTCCATTAGCCTGGCATTCACGCTCTCGGAAGCCGTGACCTAAAACCACGGCCCACTTCCCCGGGCTGGCCTCCACCCCGCCTCCCACCCCCAGGGAGCAGCGTCCCAGAGGGAACGAGGCACGTCGGGGAGTGGATGAGACCGCCCGGCTGATCGGTGAGCCACATCGGCCGCACCCGGCGCGCACACACAGGTGAGTCTCACGACAGCCCTGGGAGTCAGCCCTGAGCGTGGTCGTCTGGTTACCAGGCCAGCGGCTGAGCCGACACCAGGGGCCTGTCCCTGCCCCCAGCAGGTGGTCTGTGGTTCTGTCATGTGGTTCTGTGTGAGGTCTTCCCTTACGGTCGGCCCCCCAGCACCCCACTGCACAACCAGCTGAAGGGTCCGGGCGGTGGAGACACTCGGCCCCGGCCGGTCCCTGTAGGCCTCTGGCTCTCTTTCTGTGAGTGCAGTTTCCCTGGGAAAACTGGCCTGGGCTGGGAGGGTCAGTCGGTGTGCAAGGTGCACCCACCGCTCGGCATGTGCTCTGGTCTCTCGGAAGACTAAGGAGGCCGGAGCCGTGGCTGGGGCCGCACGTCCCGTGGGTGAGCTGCTCCAAGCTTCCCTGTTGTTCGGGACGGTCCTGCAGCCTGGAGGGGCCAGCAGGGCCGGCAGTGGCTGTCTTGGGGACAGCAGTCCGCGTGCGCCCCTCCGCAGCCCCGTCGGCCTCTGGCCTGACAAGCTGTCCTCCGGAGGCGTCCGGAGGGGCGATCTGTGTGGGGCCGCGCGTGGGGGATGACTCAGCGTGAGGCCCCGAGTCTCCGCCAGAGTGCCGTCTGCGGACGGACAGGCCGACCCCAGACCCAGCTCGCTCGGGGCCGGCGAGCACCTCGGAGGGAACAAAGGGAAGGTTGTTTGATTTTCAGGGGAAGGAATTCCACGGGGGAAATAGAGCGACTTGTGTAGCCGACAGTATCAGTTCTAAAAAGGCAATTTCCGGATTAATAACAAAGGCGCTGTTGTAGCTCGCGAGCTCCTTCAGGACGCGCGCCGGTGACCCACCGAACATATTGTGCCCCGCGGCTCCCGGCTGAGTCGTGACTCGACAGTCCTCCCGCTTTAATGCGTGATGTCTATTAAAACGAGCCGCCACTCGCCCGCCCCGGAGAGGAAAGATGCACCACAGCGGACGGCGCTGGTTGAATATTATGGCTCGAATCTTGGATGCGTGCGTGTCTCTGCGCCGCACCACGGGAGAGGAAGACTCGTACGTGAGGTCTCCAATATCAGGCAGTTTCGACTTATTTTCCCTCCTTAGGTAAACTTCCTACACCAAGGGACCCTCTGGACACAAGACAGACACGGGAACCCCCCACATTACCGGGGTGCGTGTGGGTCTCCGCACCCGTCTGCACGCGGGTCTACTTACGCACGCACGGAAGTGTGTGTTTCTGAACATTCCACTGTTTATGTCTCACCAGCCCCCCTCCAGCCAGGCAGACGAGAAGCTGGTGCTTCGGGGGACGAGGAGGGCAGACCTCGCCTCGGAGAGCGGCTGTTCGGGGGACGAGGAGGACGGACCTCGCCTCGGAGAGCGCTGCTGAAATCTAAAGACAAGGTGGACGTTGTCCGTCTGCCAGAGTTTGTTGTGGTCCTGAGTGGATAGAAACCCAGTCCCTGCGCTTTAAAACGGACAAAACACGTACAAATATTTGTCGAGACCACTGCCCTCTTTACGCTGGCCAAGGTGGCTCTGTGGGTGTAGGTCCCACATTTCCCTGTGCTCTAGGTCAGGCAGGGCGTGCAGATGAATAAGTAGCATTTCTCGGGAAACTCGTGTTGTGGACGGCACCTAATTTGCTTAAGGAAAATGCAAAACAGATTCTGAATTTCACAGTGAACTGAACCAAATCTTCCGAAATGCTGTGCTCAGGGAGGGTTTTTGTGCTCAGCCTCCTGTCTGCTCCACTGGCCGGACCCTCGCACACCTAGGCAGGGCCACCTCACTGGCGGTGGCACAGCCTCTGCACCTGGCCCTCCGGGGGCGTCCAGCAGCTGCCAGGGCGCGAGAGGAGAGCAGGCGTCTATGCAGGTGGCCGGGTCACCTTCCAAACCAGGTCTGAGGTCTGTGACCGGGCGCAGGTGAAGTGTTTGCATCGATTTTCTCTCCAAGAACAATGGCGTCCTGGATCGCAACTCTGTCGTGTCCTGGACTCTGTCCCTGGAACCACTCGGAGTTCCGCGATTCTGCGGTCTGGGCCCATGCTCACGGATGAGTGGTGGGACGTCGTGGTGAGGGTCGTGGGCAGTGGCTGGAAGTGAAGGTCAGAGGCCACTGTCAAGGTCACGGCGTTCATGGAGAAAGGTTGTGGGGACGCCTTGAGAGAAAGGCAGGAAGGGGCACTGTTGTCTGGATTGTGGGTGGGTCTCTGGTCTCACGCAGGAGCGGTTCCCTTGTGCGGACATCTCCGACGAGTTTCCATCTCAGACTGCGGAACTGTGCAGCACGGAGGCACGTGAGCGTGCCACGGGGCTCCAAGGGCCGTTCGAGGGTCAGTGAGCTGAATCCAGAAAAAAAAAATGGGCTCAGATTTGAATTTCTTCTGTGGTCTCTGTGGGGAAGTTCAGGGAGACAGACCCTGTGCTCTGGTGGCCGCTGTGGAGTCCACGTGCTCCTGTGCGTGTGGGCCCAGGAATGACAGCGTAGAACAGGATTGCGTGAAATACGGAGAGGATGGAGGCTGCGAGCAGGAGGGGCAGGGCCGGCTCGCTCAGGAGGAGCACAGGTGCGGGCTCGTCCACTCTCCCCAGTTCTCCTCGAATCGTGGAGATAAAGTTGGGGCCCCTGAAGGTAAACCCTCACTCGTGAGCCTCCATCCTGGGCTTTCCCGGCACACAGGAAGCCTGGCCGCCGTCTTCAGGCCTCCTACATCTCCTGCCCCCAGAACACGCACATGCCACTCGGTCCCGAGTGAAGCCATCAGAGCGCTGGGCCCGAGGACCGTGTGCCGATCCTCCGATCGTCTGCGAGAGGTCAGTGAACGACGGGATCAGGGGTCAGATAGTGTCCAAAACGCACCCGGTCCATAGTTTCCCGTCTGAATCTGGACCCGACCGCACCTGGACCGCAGGAAGGACTTGCGGGGGGACTGCGAGCTGGTGTTTCCTTACTTCCCGCAGATTCTTTGCTCCTGTCTTGCGTAACAGCCAAGCAGACGCGCGGTTTCCCCGAGACTTTCCTAACAGACTCACCTGTGTGCTGAGGTGATTACGGAAAATTTCCATCTCGAGTGTTAGCTTTGGAAGTGGAGGCCCAGAAGGCGTTGGACGCCTCCGCGGCTCCCGGGCGCACCTCCCGCACGAGTGCGAGCAGTGTGTCACACGTGTGGACCCGCGGGCTCGCCGGCCGCTTCCACAGCCCACATGCCTTCCGTGGGCCGGAGACCGGAGCGCGCGGGCAGAGTGCGGCTGCTGAAGCCCGGCGACGAAACGGTGTTTGGGACTCGGTGGACGGGGTCTGCCCGGCGGGAAGCCAGACGCGCTCCGGAGGCGGGAGCCCAGACCTCCCGCTTGGAAGGGCAGAACCTCGGTCAGCGGGATACGGAGCCCAGCAGGCATTTCTCCAAATTCCACGGTTCTCTTGGGTCATCCTTCTTCCCATTTGAGAGGGTGTTGAGGTGGGTTCCAGGCCTGGGGGCTGGCCACAGGGTGGCGGGGGTCCTCACGTCCGCGGGCCCTGAGTGGCTGTGGCCCCAGATGGGAGGGGACAGCCTGTCAGTCCTGGCTGTCCTCAGGGGCCTTTGTTGGTGGAATCAAAGGAGCAAACTCAGTCACAGCAGATGGCTGGGGTCTCGGAGAGCGCGAGAGCCCAGGGCCGTTCCTGGCCATGCCGCAGCATCTGGGTGGAGGTCCACAATGACCACCCTCTCACCAGAGTGGGAGCTGCCCAAGGGGTATGTGGGGACACTCTCCTGCTCCCTGGGCCGGCCACGTCCTGCGGCTGCCCCCCACCTGCAGGGCTCTGTGCACAGGCTCCAGGTGCCCCACAGCCACCTTCTGTGGGAGAGGAGGGCCCCAAGCAGGCAACCGCGATGAGTTACCAGATTTCCCCCGTGCTCGCTGGTGGGGGGGTGTGTGTGTGTCCGCTCAGACTTCGCTGCAGGCTCGCCACAGGGGTCACGGCCCTAATGTGGTTTGACGGCCGTGGCAAGGCGGTGTGGGTGCTGGAGTCAGTGACTGCTGCGGCTCACGAGCCCTCGTCCTGGCGACGGTGTGGGGATTAGACAACGGGGTGGTCCAGCTTCGTCATGGAGAAGGGACAGCAAGACGAGAATAAACTTGATGGGATTATTTTTGGGATAAAACACAGAATCTACAAAAGAAAAGAAAAAGCATTGGAGGAGACAGTTGGGACTTAGGGTAGGACAGGGGAGTGGTCCCGGATGTGGGCAAACAAAGGACCCGTTGGGCTGGCCGGGAGTTGGTGGTTTCCAACAAGGGAGGATGGGGGCAGCCTCTCGCCTCCACTGGCCTCTCTGAGCCAGTGGCCATACTGCTGCGACACCGAAGAAAGCCAAAGGTTTTGTGGTCCTGTCTCGGGTCTTGGGGTTCCCTCTTCCCTGAGTGACTGGCCCAAAGCTGCCTTTCCTCTGACAAGCAGAGGTGTCTCCGGCGTCGTGAACCGAGCTGCCTGATGCCTGGAGGGCTTGCAGGGAGAGCCGGGCGGTGGAGGGGAAGGGACGGCATCTCCAGGGGAGCACAGCCGTGGGCTCGGGGCCGGCTGCCGTGAGCCCGTGCGGGAGGAAGTGCTGTCTGGGGCGCCCAGACATCGAGCGTGCCCGCTGCTGCGTGTCAGCCACCCCAACAGGGGTAAGATGACCATCTTTATTTGATGCACAATCCTGTGGGTCAGTGATGCGATGTGGGCTTGGCTGGACCCTCTCGGGAGCCACGGGCAGCTGCCCGCTGCCTGGGGGCCGGTCCCCGGCGCGTCTGGGACACATCGCCTCTGCTCTGGGCTGCGTCCTGGCCTCCAGCTGGCGCTCCTGGAGGGGAGCACGTGTTCCTTCGTTTGGACGCCAAGGCAGCGAACCGGGCCCCCCGGCATGGAAGGGTGGGGACCAAACCCACCCATGGGAGGAGCTGTGAGGTAACGTGGCCAAGCACGTGAACGTGAGGAGGAGGGAAACGTTACGGCCGTTTTTGCAATTACTTGGACACACCTTCTGTCGCAACACAGTGTTCCCTTCCGAGGAGGACTACTCGGTGTTCGATGGGTCAGAGGCTGGACAGGGCATTCTATCACGGAGGACGACCAGGTGGGGAGACGAGGCGGGGCTTTGGCTCCAGCCTCAGACCATGGTTCACTCTGGCGATCCAGACGCTCCCAGCCCCTCGGCCCTGGGGACACCGCGCCCGAGTGAGTGGCCGAGGGAGGACTCTGCGGGAGTGGACGCGCCTACCATAGTCCCGCACACGCCCGGGAGCCTCAGGAGAACCCGGAGGACTCACGTACTAACCCGGAGGAAGCGCGACACACACACGTTTCGAGGTGTGACGCGTGTGCGGGAGGACACCCCGGTGGGGCTATCAACAACCCATGGCCCGTGGCCCCTGCAGAGCCTCACGGCCCTCCAGCCCCCACCCCCGCCCTATTCTTCACCGCGGGGGGACTGGACCTCTGTTTGGGGGACGTTATTGACTTATTCCTTTTCACATTTTCTTCAATTCACCCTTTCCTCATTTAGTCCAAGGTATTAGTTATTGTCATAAAAATCTTTAAGGCAACAATGCAAGGAAAAAGCCAATTTTCAGCTTTTTACTTCCAGAATAGTGATAACATGTCGGATTTTATGGCAGGACAAGCATCTCAAGAACCAGGGATTACCAAGATGAACGAGGAGGGCGTCCCGAACACCAGATGGCCCTCCTCATGGCGGAGGACGGACGTGGACCTGCTCCGTCCCAGGGGTCATCCCTCCGCTGTGGGGAGGCGAGGCCAAAGGCCTGGACGCAGGGCAGGGTGGGTGCTGCTGACGAAGCCCGTCCACCTCTACCGACCTGGCCTCTGCGCATCTGTGCGTGTCAGTGTGCACGAGCGTGCATGGGGGCACCGCGGTGTCGGGGGCTCGGTGCGGGGAGCACCACGGTATGGGGAAGCTGAGCACCGCGGTGTCGGGGGCTGGGGGAGAGCACCGTGGTATTGGGGTGTGGACTCCTGACTGCATTTTGGGTCACAGCAGGATTCTGACAGTCTTCTCCCTGCCCCCACCCCCCTCGCCCCCCCCATGTTCCCTGGGCAGCCCGGCTCCCATGCCCTTCTGCCCAGCGTCTGTCCTGTCCCATCTCCCCTCTGTCCGCACCCAGAAGCTGCGTGCGCTGTGGTTCTGTGTCCTCACCCCAGCACTGAGGGGCGCAGGGCCACGCTGGGAGGCACCCCCCTTCATCCCATTCCCCACGGTCCTCCCTCGCGTTCTGGGGAGGCATCGCTATGCTGTCCACACCTGCCCCCACAGTTCTGCTTCTTCCTCTATCTAAGAAACAATTTCCCGACATTGCATGACAACACCACCCATAGAAAGTTCTGGTGAACAGAAGAAACGTGCTTGTCTTGAACCATTTTTTAAAATAAAGGAAACCTCTCATGGGTTTGCAGAGCCCAGTGAAGACAGAGGCTGATTTCCTGGTTTACTCCATGGAGGCCGAAGCTGGAGATGACCCCTGCAGGTCCAGACGTCCTGTCCCATGAGGACGGGAGCTGGGGCGTGGAACCGCCTGTGCACACACGAACACGGACACGCATGGACACTGCCAGCAAGACGAGATTCCTCGCGTCTCCCTGAAAGTCTCACCGAACACACACGGAGCCGGTGGGCAGCTGGGAGCAGGCGAGGGCAAGGGCAAGCGGAGGATGGGGCAAGTGGAGGACGGCCACAGGGGCTCCTGCCCAGGAGGGTCTTGGGCTCTGTCTAGCCCGGGAAGTGTGAGACCACCATGGGCCACGGCGCTGGCCCAGCTGAGTGGAGCAGGGTCACCTCGAGGGTCCCAGCCCCTCAGCAGCCCCCACCCTGTTTCTCACTCAGGAGGAGCTGTGTGCCACAGGACACCGCCCCAAACCCTGCCGTGTGGCTGAAGGAAGCCCATTGCGAAGAACTCAAAATCACCGTGAAGGTTGGATTTTTCCGTCTTCCGGATGTGAGACTCAACATTCATGACAAAGCAGAAGGAAATCAGCTATGATTTGGATAACTTGTAAAGGCAGAGAGAAAAATCAGCACAAAGAAAGACAAAATTCTCTTGAACACTCAATGGTTCCGTGAAATCGTCCCCATCGAGTGACTTCTCGCACCCGTATGTCCCCCGGCTCGCTGGTCGCTGCTGCCTGCGTCAGGACGTCCTCCCTTTCTGACATGGGATGTGTCCCGTCACACACTCATGCCACGTTCTCCTTGTCCGTTCACCTGACCCTGGGAGCGGTTCACTTCTGTGTCCTGGCCCCGGGAACCCTGTTGTGGTGGACACGGGGGTACAGACTGCGCTACGACATCCTGACTTAGGGCAGCCACAAAAGGACAAACACTGTGTGATTCCACAGACACGCTGTTCCTCAGCCACTCAAACTCACAGAACGGGTGAGCCGAATCGTGGCTGCCAGGGTGGGGCGTGTACCTGGGGACCGCTGTCCACCGGGGATGGAGTCCCACCCCTGCAGGGAGGCCCTGTCCTGGAGACCTGCCATGCGGCGCGGGGTCTGTTTTCAGCAGTACTGCACGAGCACTTAGGGTTTGCAGAGAAGGTGGGTCTCCGGAGAGTGTCCTCACCCAGTAACACGTGTGTCCGCTGGAAGGTTCATGTTCAGTTGAATCTACCCAGGCTCTCCCCCCACATGATGACCGAGTGGATCCATCCCAAGAACCTGGTGTCCGGAAGGCAGGGGGGTTTGCTTCCTGGTCCGGATTCGGCACGGGCACGTGCCCTTTTGTTCCGGGAGGGACTCATTGACCCAGAAGGTCAGTGGCTCTCGCAGACCCTGCTGCTAGAGCCTTGGGCGTCTGGAGTGCGGGAGAGCCTTCCAATCATAGGATGACCCTCCAAGGAAGTGGGATGCATGAGTGCCTCAGTGCACCCTGAGCCGAGCGGTGAGGGGCGTGGAGGGGTGTGCAGGGGACGGATGGAGCGCAGGCTTCAGGGGAGACAGGGGCTCGGCGGGGGGAGCTTTCCCAGACACGGGGGAAAACAGGATGGGATGTCTAAAATTGGAGCATGGCGGTAATTTTGGGATTCTTTCCAGATGCGTCCAGCCATCCAGCAACAGTTTCCAGCGAAGACAGCCCCTCTCCCAGAGCTGGTGCCCTGGGACGTCTCAGAGCCAGGACTGGGGGCGGGAGGCACAGCTCCCTCTTGGCCCCTGTGCTTCCGGACGGCTGTCATGCTGGATTGCGAGGAAGGTCAAGTGGCCTCTTGGCCAGGCTGTTGGGTGATGACCACAGCGTTTTTCGTGTGAAAGCTCCCAGCCTGGATGGGGGGTGCCCTCTGGATTCTGTGTAACCAGGAAGGGCCAGGCTCTGTCCCGACCCGCGGGCAGCTTCTGGGAGCTCCTTCCTGGGGGGCACTGTCCTCCCTGGTGTCTCCTTGCAGCTCAGGGCACATATTTCCCAGATCCCACCAGGCTCCCTGCTCTCCTGCGGGATCTGTTGCCGCTGGCTCAGCCGGCCGGACGCGTGAACACAGTGGGCTTCCGGGAGGGAGAAAGAGGGAAATGGGGTCTTCCTGCATGGACGAAAAATTCCCCCGGAAAGGGTCACACTGAAATACGACTCGTAGAGCCACAGAGACAAGGTGTGGACTGAACCGTCCACACACGTTTGCCACGGAGAAGGGTTTCCTCACGTCTTGGCCGCTTCTGGACTGTCAGCCGCGACCAGACGGTACTAGGAGGCCTCAGAAGGAATCCCACATGGGAGGCCGTCAGAGGACCTCAAGCTCACGTGTCCCCGCGTCCTCGGGAGTCGGCAGCCTGCGGTGACCTGGAATCACAAGACGCTCTACCAACCGCTCCAAGAACTAATTCCGCATCAACACACATCGAATTCATTATTTATGCAGCAAATTATCTTCCTCCACAGCAAGCAGAAAGGCCATCACTGTGTTTTCCTGATCTTGTTTTTGGAAGGTGGGGGCGGCTGGGAGTTGGACGCGGTGGGCGGAAGCCCTGGGCTGCGGGCGCTCGGCCACTCCCGGTCCTGAGGGCGCGGCCCCTCCGCATACTTGTTTCAGGGCAGGTTCTGCCCTTGGCTCACCCTCTGGGTCCCGGGGGACCTCCCCTCCCCCACGCCCGTCTCCCCCGCCCCAGGCAGGGGAGGTGCTGGCTGTCTTCCGAGAACCAGGGAGATAATGACAGCTGAGAGCTGATGGGCCCCAGGAACACCCTGAGAGAGCGTCTCAGTGCAGAACGTTTCATGATTTGGGAGAAGACACGGATTTAAATCTGTGTTATTGAGCAGCAAAGAATGGTGGGGAGGTGTGTGGGGCTGCAGCTGTGTGGCCAGAGCGGGCAGGAGGGGGGGAACGCCTTGTGCCCGTCTCTGAGGGTGTTTCCAGCTACAGGGTACGGGAAGGAAAGTACTTGCCCCACAGGGGATGTTCATGGGGCTTTGCAAGCTTGGCTTATAAGAAGGACGCCTTGTTGTGGTCAAGTAACTGTCCTCCTGTTCCCACGGCAGCTAATTTACATAATGGCGGCGTGAGCTTCGGCTACTGGCTTGGCCGCTAGTGCCCCTGCTCGCTCTCGCCATCGTCGGGAGGATGCGGGATGCGTCTTCTGTCCGGTTGGCGACTCAGGCTGTTGTAGGGAAAACTGAAGCCAACGAGCTCTCCGCTTGCAGATGTTCTGTAATCGTAAGTCATCTTGGAGACCTCGGCCAGCTTCATGGGGGTAGGTCTGTACGAACAAATTAACACCTGGATGGTTCCCCTCTTTGGTGTCATGATTTTTTCTGCAGATGGACATTCCAAGAAAACCAGGAATGAGTTAACATCTCAGTTAAAATTGCAACAGAAAATGATGTTTTCATTCCTCGAGGCCATCCTGGTACTACTGAAGGGCACTGATGCAGCCCACTCAGCCTTATCTCCAGCCCCACGCTAGAGCCCCCGACTTGGGTGGCAGGTCTCGTGCGGAGGAGGGTGGTTCGGATAGGCAGCCTTGTGCAGCTCAATGGACTGCTGGCAAGGGCCCGGTCGGAGAGGCTTCTTGGGCAGGTGCCGAGATGCAGAGATCCTCGTGCTTCTAGAAAACGCTCTTCCTGAAGGAAGACGGCAGGAAGGTCTCCGGGAAGAGGCTGCGTGAAGCCCGTGCTCACCTCAGCGGGGCTGAGTGCTCATGCTCGCAGGCTGCTATGTGTCCACACCATCCCCTTGGTGGCCGTTCTGTGCTCGATTCTCCAGTCTGCAGGCTCCCCAGGCCCCACTGCCGCTGGTGTTGTGGTTGCTGATTGGGGTCTGCGTTAGCACCCCTGGAGAGGAGGGAGTGGGAGCCATGGGTTCTGGGACAAGGTCCCGGTGACACAACAGTATCTGTCTGGGATGGCTGACTTTGTGGCACTTGGCTGGGCCATGGTGCCCAGCTTTGGGTCAAACATCATTCTAGGACTAGAACAGGGAGCCCAGAAAGTAACCCACAAATACGTGGTCAACTCACTTACCAGCAGGGAGCCAACAATACCCAAAGGGGAAAGGACAGGGTCTCCCGCGGACGCTGGCTGAGAAACTGGACAGCGACGCACAGGAGGACGAAACCGGCCCCCGGTCGTGCACACACAACTGAACTCAAAATGGATGAAAGACCTGAACGTAAGACAGAGTCCGTATCCGTCCCAGAAGAAAACGCAGGCAGTGCGCTCCCCGACGCACGTCTTCACGTTGACTGTTGAAAACCTGACACAAAACGCAAAAGTACAGAAGCACAGGCTATCAGACCACGGTCTTCTGTACCGGGAAGGAAACCACCGACAAACGGAGAAGACAACGTACGGGACGGAAGGAGACGATGGCAAATCAGATGTGCGCAGGGACAACCCCTAAAACATGCGAGGAACCGATGGGACTGGTGGTGAGAACACACAGCTGGAAGGAGGCGGCACCCGCCGGACGTTTCTCCAGAGGAGACGCGCCCACGGCCGACAGACGCATGGAAAGTCACGCAGCATCTCTGATCGTCGGGGGGATGCAGATCAAAACCAGCACGAGGCACGACCCCACACCCGTCAGAACGGCTCAAGTCAACAGCACAAGACGCGGCGGGTGTTGGCAAGGACGCGGGGTGGGGGGGCTTGTGCTCGGGGACACGAACTGGCACAGCCCCTGTGGCAAACAGTGTGGAGGGTCCTTGAAAACGTAAAATTGAATGCCGGACCGTCAGGAGTTGAAGTACTGGTGTTTGCCCCCGAAGAGGGAAACACGACCTCTGGAGGACGCAGGGCGCCTGTGTCTCCGCGGCGTCATCCACGGTCGCGGACACATGGAAACCACCTCCGCGTCCATGGATGGAGGGACTAAAACCTGGACAAGAATCCGTCGCACCAGAATGAAATCCTGCCACTCGTGACAGCACGGTCGGGCCGTGAGGGCGTTGTGCCAAGTGAAACGAGTCAGACGGAGGAAGACGAACACGTAGTCTGTCTTGCATGGGGCGATGGGCGGCGGCGCTGGTGGTGGGGAGAGGCAGCCGTTGCACAGGGAGGTGGCCGCACGCAGCCTCTGCTCGGCCGACTCGCCTTCCTCCGCAGGCCGGGCGGGCCCGGGGCTCAGGGTGTTGCGGGAGTTGCCCCGTCCTCCGGCCACGGTGACACGCACAGAGGAGGAGACGCCGCTGCGTCTCAGCCCGGGAGGCCGGGCGGCCGTGAGCAGGAGCGTCGGGAAGGAAGCTGGGCGGTGGGGGCCTGGGTCTCGCTTGCTCTGTCATGGAACCTATGCCCCCGGGGCTGTGCTCTCCCGCTCCCGCACCAGTGCGGCCAGACCCGGCTCCTTCCTGTGGGCCTTTGCCAGCTGGTCCGAGAGGGCGGCCGTCGCGAGGACGAACCTGCCTGCAGAGCCTAGTGCGGCGGTTCCTCCGACCCGTTCTGCGAGGACTGCGGGCGGGACACACGCCGGTGCCGTGCCATGTGGCTGTGGATCGGCCACAGACGTGCACAGACGGCTGGATCTCTGACCAGAACAGACGAGAAGAACAGGACACGGCCAGGCACAGTTTTACTGTGAAGCCGGAGGAGACAGTTTAAAGAGATGGTCACGGGCTGAGCTGTCTCCCCGAACGTTATGTTGAGTCCTCGCACAAGGACCTCGGCACTGGGCCTCATGGCAAACCAAGGTCACCGCAGATGCCTCCCGGAGCTCTGAATGCGCGTCTGTTGGGCCGTCAGCTGCTCCCGCGGGTCCTTCCTGAGAAAGCGATTCTGGACGCAAGAAGACGATTCTAGACTTCGAGAAGGTGCTGGCCCACAGGCCCAACCTGCAGCATCTAGGGTCCAGTCCAGGTTGCGGCAGGTCGCTGTGCAGGGCACGCCGGGGAGCACGAGACGTCCCAAACGTTTGTACTGCGCGGGGACCGCAGATAACGTGGACACACCCGAGAAGGCTTGGTGTGGTCAACGTGGGCATCACTGTCCAGTTAACAGTAAGTGTCGGTGAGTGTGAGGCACCGGTGAGCTGTCCTTTGTGCTAAAGGGACCCGGGCAGCCGCGGTCTGGGTGTGCAGGCCGCAGAGAGGACGTGAACGGTGCCGATCCCAGGAGCTGTTCCAACACGGCCTGCGTGTACAGGGCTCCAGCCGCCCGCCCAGCGGTGCCTCGGCCTCTGTCTCCATAACACGGAGCTGACGGCCGCCTCTCCTTCTCCGCTGCTGTGAGGGGCTGATGCCCGTGGACGGTCTCCCAGAAACAAAAGAAGAAGGAAAAGAAGTCTGGGTGGGATGACGTCAGATTCACGACGCTCACAAGGTTGGAGTAAGTGCATCAGTTGGGGTTCTCCGGGATGAATCAGCATCAGGAGACTTCCTGTGAGGAACTGCGTCACACAACTGAGGAGACTGAAGTCCACGCGGTCCGCTGCCTGTGAGCAGGTGCGTGGCTCTGGCCTGACCGCCATCCCCCCCCCAGGCAAAGGGTGAATTCCTCCTCCCACCTCTGCTCTATCCGGGCCCTCGGGGATGGGAAGACGTCTGCTCCCCGAGTCCCCAGAAGGAAGTCTGAATGTCACTTGGGGACCCCCTCACAGACACACTGGAGACTGAGGCAGGTTCATACACAAAATTTACCGTTCCAAGGTGGCAGATCATTGCTTTCTCCTCTGTTTTCCTACAGTATTTTCCTTTTATGACAACGAGAAAGAGCCCAAGTTCTGAATTTATGCCCCTGCCATCAATGTCGAACGAGGCTACACCTGGTCCGGGCCCCAGCTTGGTCAGAGCCCCTCCGAGCGAGATAGGCGGGGTCATCTCATCGTTTGGGAAAGTCGCCTGAGGTCTCGGGACCCGTGTCTCCTCTTCTGTAAAGAGGCCACAGGGAACCCTAGGAAAGCCATCTGCCATTTTCAGGAGAAAGGAAGGCGGGAGCGAGTGAGGGGATGTGACCCGAGGCACCGATGACCCCGTGCGGGGGACGCCTTCTCTGGGTGCGTCCACGTTCGTGCAGCCGGAGTGACAGGAAGGCTTGTGCAGAGAGCGATGCCGGCGTGCTCTGGCGCTGCATGTGCCCAGCCGCAGGAGAAACCCAGCAGAACGCAGGAAATGAAAAATAAACAGCAGAGTTCTCGGGCACAGGGAGCAGCAGCCGGTGTGGGCAGGGGGAGCAGACGACCCACAGGACCCGGCAGAGGCCGTGGCGAAGGCTCTGGTCTCCAGCGGAACGGAAGGGAAGGTCAGAGAAGTGAAGTAAGCGAAAACTAATTTATTAGAGAATAATCGTAGTCGGTCGACCTTGGTTTCTCTTCAGATCTCCTCACACACACCTGCACACGCCTGGCCGGCTCAGCGCAGGGCGGTCCGCAGGGCTGGGCGAGCTGTGCACAGGGCGGCCGGCTCCCCGCACCTGCCGGCCTCGGGCCTTGTTGCTCCGCACCCGCTTCTCCTCGTGGGGAGCCGCCGCCCCAGCACCAAGCGCTGGCACCATCGGGGCCGTGAGAACTGCTGCATTGTCGCTTTTAATCTAAAATACGGGAGGAGAAGGGCGTTGCGGGAGATCGGAGGGGGACGAACCATGAGAGACTGCGGACTCTGAGAAAGACACTGAGGGTTTTGGAGGGGGTGGGGTGGGAGGACGGGTGAGCCTGGTGGTGGGTATTGAGGAGGACGCGGACTGCATGGAGCCCTGGGTGTGGTGCATAAACCATGAATTCTGGAACGCTGAAATACAGATTGAAGAAAATACAGATTGGAAGGGGCACCTGCCCCTTACAGCAGCCGTATGCATGACAGCCCAGCGATGGAAAGAGCCCAGGAGTCCACCGACTGGCGAGCGGAGAAGGAAGACGTGGCTGGTTCGTGTGTACGACGGGATACTACGCAGCCATCAGAGAGGACGAAATCTGGCCCTTTGCAACGACGTGGATGGAAGTAGAGGATGCTACGCTGAGTGAGAGAGACAAGCACCACACGCTTTCACTCGCGCGTGGAATTTAAGAAATAAAACAACTGAACATAGGGGTATGAGGGAGAGAAAGGAGAGAGGGGAACAAGCCATCAGAGACTCCTAATGGTTGAGAGCACATGGAGGGCGGCTGGAGGGAGGCGGTGGGGGATGGGCTGGGTGGGGGATGGGCATCCAGGAGGCCCCTGTTGCGACAAGTACCGGGTGTCGGATGTAAGTGAATCACTCGAGTCTACCCATGAAACCAACACTGCACGATGTTAACTAACTAAAACTTAGTTTTTTTTTTTTAAAGATTTTTTATTTTAGTTTTTATTTTTTAGTTGATGAATTAATTCTTGAGAGAAAGAGGGAGAGCACAAGCAGGGGAGCAGCCGAGAGAGATGCAGACCCCCGCGCAGCAGGGAGCCTGACCTGGGGCTCGAAGCCACCCAGCACCCTGGGACCATGACCTGAGCTGAAGGCAGACACTGACCCGACTGAGTCACCCAGGCGTCCACTAGCCTGGTTTACTTACATGTTTTTGTGCCTCTGTTTCCTTGCCTGTATAACGGGGCAATTAAGGGCCTCAGTCCTCCCCTCGCTGTGGGGACCTGAAGAGCAGGGACGACCTCTGAATTCAGGACTTTGTCCTTACAGGGCGAGGGCTGAGCCAGGGGCGGCCGCCGTCCCGCTGCCAGTCAGCTTCTGGTTAGCTCTTCTCAGAGGCTGACTCCAGACGCCCCCGGAGTGGCCCCAAGAGCCGGGAGCTGCTTCTGAGCATTTGCAAGCATCAGAGGAAACCTTTCCGGAGGCATCTCGGACACAGACTGTCCCACATCCACGGGACTGGGGGCAAAGCAGAGGGCCCACGAGCACCAGCATCTGGAAAGGGCACCTTGACTCCTCTCCAGAAACGGTTATGGAACATCAAAACGTAATTCTCTCCGCGCAAGTTCTGCCTGCGTCTTGTCGCCTGGGCAGCCCATGCAGCAGAGAGGTCAGAGCCGAGGCCACCCGTCTTCGGTCACGCGGTTGCGCTCCCGGGGCCCGGGCCACGCACCTCTCTCTCCGGAGGGACCCGAGGCCACGGGCCAGCGCTTCGTGAGAGCGGACACCTCTGTGGGGACGGTCTGGGGGGCTGTGGAGGGTGGGCGGCGGCCCTGAGAAGCCCCTCCATCCGGGCGGGTGGGGATCTGCATCTGCTTGGGAGACAGAACCCTGCGTGTGGAGCGGGAGCTGCGGAGAGCCGGTCTGCGGGAGATTTCTGGGGTCGTGGAGACTGAAGGTCAGGCTCTTGTGAAAATTGATGACCGGATTTGGAATGAAGACAGAAGGAGATAAAGGATGAGATTGTCAATGTAATTGGCCTGATAATTAATTATTGAGGTCCCCGGGTGGGGGCATCTCACAGGCGAGCGGCAGGACCCCCGTCCCTCGGTCTGTCTGCCTCTGGCTCTGGACTGCGGCTCCGGAGGTTGGCGGGGGAGGGGAGGGGGGTCCGCAGCTCCGGATCCGAAGGAGAGCGAGGAGCCTGCCCTGGCCGTGGGCCCGTGGGCAGCCTGGATGCCACGATACTTGCACACATGCTCTGAGGCCCGTCCTCTCCGGTCTCCACGGCCGTGGCACAGGCCCAGTGAGCCTGTTTCTCCTTCAGCTTCGCTCTCCCCGCCGCTGCCTGGCTCTTCCCGGGCTCCTGCAACCCACCGCAGCTGACCGAGGGCCACCCCAGGCCCGGCGGCGTGATAGGCGCCCGTGGGCACTGACACCACGCTCACTGGTGAGGAGGCCAGGCAGAGGCCTAGGTACTGAGGGGAGCCCGGAGCTTGGCGCGGCCCCCGTGATTTCACGGGTCAGCCGGAGGCTCCCTCTCCCGCGCCCTCCCACCGCCCTCCCCGTGCTCGCAGCCCACTCCCGGGAAGCCCCCAGGCAGCCCCTGACTCAGGGTTGCCGTCAGGCTGGCAGACGCGGCCTTGGGGGTGGGGGAAGGGAGACACGGGTGGAGGGGTCTGGGCTGAGGCTTTTCAGAGGCGACAGCCCTGCTGCTGCAGACGCTCCAAGACCAGCCATCGGCCGGGCCAGCGACGTGCGGGAGGCGTCTGCTCGCTCAGTCCCGAATGCTCTGCCTGCTTCTTTGAAAGAGCTTGGTTCCCTCTCAGCTGTTACTCACGGTAAAAGTCGCGAGCTTTCCGTTACGAAACGACGCCCGAGCACACACTGTGGCCAGCACTTACGCCGAACGGCTTCCCGTGTGTGCCGGCCGAGAAGAATGAGAAAGGCCAGGCGGGGTCTCTCCCGGCCCGTGCGGGATGCGCGGCTCTTCGGCCGGATTTCCTCTGGAAGACGTCACGCAGTCTGTCTCTAATTCAAGCAGTTACGAAGGAATCGGCCAGAATTTCTGGATTTTAAGGAACTCTGGGCTTATCTCTCTCCCCCCAGAAAGAGTTTTTCTGAAGATTCCTGGCGACAGATCTGACCTGTTTGTGACATACGGAAATCACGCACACGCGTGTGAGCCCCGAGCCACGCACGCCTCTTCCTTTCCTTCCTTCCAGCTCAGGGCCCCCAGGTCTTCCTGCAGTTGTTGGCGGATCCAAAGAGCAGTTCCCTCTAGAGAGCTCCTTCAAAGAAATCACTTTGTTTAAAAAAAGATTTTATTTATTTATTTGACAGACAGAGATCACAAGCAGGCAGAGAGGCAGGCAGAGAGAGAGGAGGAAGCAGGCTCCCGGCTGAGCAGAGAGCCCGATGCGGGGCTCGACTCCAGGACCCTGGGATCACGACCCGAGCTGAAGGCAGAGGCTTTAACCCACTGAGCCAGCCAGGCGCCCCCAGAAGTCATGTTTTTAAAAATTGTTGTTTCAAGCTGTTTTTTTCATGCAGTTGTTTCTTCTAATTGGAATCTCATTCTGATCAAATGTCACCAACACTGGTGGTGACAGTAAACTGTCACCAGGGGCACTTGAGCTTGTTACTAAAAAATAAGCCCTTCGCACTAATGGCTGCGTTGTGTTTTAGGTATTTTCAGTAACAGGCACAAGATGGCAAGTAAAAGGCAAAGCCCCAGTTGATACCGGGTCCTGCCTGAGCCCAGCGGCGGGAGTTGGGGGCAGGGGACGCTCCTGTAAGCTGCCCCGTGGGCGTCTGCAGCGGCATCTTTGCCCAGGGCTCCTTCCCATCTCCCGGTACAAGCTAACCTCCTTCCCCTGAGAATCCGCCCTCTTGGCTACAGGCTGGCTCTGCCCACCCGCAGTCATGCTGTGCCCCTGGGCCCGGTGGGTCGCTCTGAGGATGGAGAGCCCAGCCTGTCCCATCGGATTGCCTTTCACTCGGTGTTTTCATGATGAAGCTCGGCCAGAACATTCTCATTTTGCCTACTTATCTGGCCCTTCTGGGCGAGTCAGAGAGACATCATCGGCTGGAACAAAAGCAGTTCTCTGCTGCTGCTGGGACTGGGGAGCCAGGCAGAGCCCGGGCCTGTGGCTGAGGTTGTGCACCGTGCGACGCGGCTGGCGGCTGGGCGGGCAGGTGGAGGAATTGGGCTCTGCGCCGCTCCCGGCCCTGTGAGAGCACCCACAGTGGCCCCCTCCCCGGTGTTACTCCTGTGTGAGCTCCGGCTGGGAGTCCGTCCCCCAAAGCTGGAGGGTTGGGGCGGGATGTCCGTTGGCAGCTAGCCTCGGGGAGGGCGCGTGTCCGGGACCGCGGCCGGTGCGCTCTAGCGTCTGCACATGTGAAGATGGTGAGGGGCACTGGCTCCGTCGCCAGGGGACCGGTGGCGGGGGCGGGCATGTGGGGTGCTCCTCGAGGCTCTTGCCGGTGCGTTTCTTTCTAGACATCCTCCCCGGGGAGCTGCCTGCGTCTGTCGCACCACCAGTTCCCGCTCCCACCTCCGCAGATCCAGAAGGCCCTGCTCGCCCACTTCTGGGGAACCATCCCTTTTTTTTGGAAAGAGAACAGACGTGCTTGCGCCTCAAGCATCAGACAAGCTGCGTCCCCTCCTGGGCCCTCACGTGCTCAGAGTCCGCAGAAACCACCTGCTTTGCTTCCCGCAAGTGCCGTGGTCCTTCTGCCTTAGGCACCGTCCCTTCCCTGCCCAGGAGTTCGCAGGCTCACCTGGACCCTCCGAGGGCAGGGGCTTATCCCTCAAAGGAGGGATGGAGACGTTGGCTAAAGAAAAGAAACCTTCCTGGCTGAGGGAAAGGGACTTGTGTGCATTTCTAAAGAAGCCTCCTGACGCACTTGAAAACCCGTCAATGCACAGAGAGGACGGGCTCGACAGGGCAGCCAGCAGCCAGCACCCCCGGTTTTCGAGAGCCCGGCCCCTCTGCTCGCTGCTGCTTTAAGAGAGCGGCCTGCTTTCCAGAAGAAACCGAACACCCTGGAAATGCAAAGTCCACGGGAAACACAAGGCGTCCACTCCCCAGAACGCTTTAGCAAGGAACCTGGAATTTTATTTCTAACAAGGCAATTAAATTCTAGCGTCTTACTTGCCATTATTAATGGTAACCGTGGTGTTCGTACTTCCCATTTGTGCGGGGTTTTCCTCTTTTCGAGCTGTTTCCCTGAGAGCCCCCTGGGTCACGACAATGTGATGTAAGGCCACGGATGCCTTGCATTTCGTAAAACGTTCTTTATAAAGTGGGAAAACTCAGAAGTTCATTTTGTGAAGTCATCAAATAACACAGGGGAATTACTAATTATTTTAAGGCCACTGTGTAGAGAAACTGCTTAAATATACACTAAATAGATCTTAATAGAGAATTCTAGTAATTTCATAAAACTCCTGCACGTAAATGGAAATTAAAAGTGGGGCTGGATTAATAGCTGTAGAGTTACATGCTCTGGGGCTTTTAATCTTGATTTTCCTTTTTCCTTCTATGTAATTACACAGCCACACGAAGATGAAATATACTTTTGGTTACGATTATGTACCTCAAAGGGAGCCGATACAGTAGCTTCCAGTGTCATCTTCTCCGCACAGATTTCTACTCAGAAGGTTACACGCTGCGCCCTTCCCCACGCGGAAACTTTGCAGAAGCCGGAATCACTCCGGAGACACGGCCTGGGCGCCGTGAGACATGCACGGGTAAGGAGGCCACTTCGGTTCGTTCAACCCTCAACACTTCCTACGGGCACTTTTCATAAAAAAGAGGAGTTTTAAAAAACGACTCTCGTTTAAACCCTGCGTAATAACACGCCTGTCCGGGAGGCGCCCCGAGCCGCGCGCCACCGCAGCGCTGCGAGCATCGGAAATCAATACCGTAATCGCCACCGTGGAATTGGATGCGCGGCGACGGCTACTGACGTTTAGGACAGGTGCGCGCGTTAATCAAGCCGGGTCTGAGCTCGATAAATCGTGCTGCAGGAGGAGGGAGGACGCAGCGCCGGGGCAGGGGCGCGGGGCAGGGGCGCAGGGCAGGCGGCGCGGGGGCGGGAGCCTTCCTGTCACCCCGCCTTCCCGTCCCCGTCACCCCGCCCTGGGGAGAGCTTTCCGGTTTCCACCTCCAAGTTCCTTTTCTAGTCTCTGGTTTGTTGGTTTTCTGTTGGAAACTCCAATATGAGGCGGACACTCCCAAAGGGGTGGGGGGGGGGGCTCCTGGGAGGGGTCGACTGGGATCCTGAGGCTGGGAGGACGGGCCCCGGGGCCATCCGTGCGCAGGGATGCTGACTCTCAGGAGGACTTCTGACGACATGAATCGGGACGCCTGCTCCGGTCTCTGGTGCCGTGCACCCGGTCTCTGAGCTCTGGACGTGGCCAGGCTCGGCGGTGCGTGGTGCGTGGGGGCCCGCGTGTCGCTGCGCGCTCTTATGTCCCCGCTCCGCGGCACAGAAACCCGTGCGTCCTGGCGGAAACCCAGCTGGCCGGAACCTCAACTTTTCCCCAGGCTGTGCGCCCTCAGGAGCCGGGCGCATTTCGTGCTCCAGCGGCAACCTGACTCTAACAGTCCTTTTTCTGGCATTCAAAACCTTGTTTCTCTTTGTGGAATTAATTCACTCTACGTGGAATTAAAAATTGGTAAGCTTGGGTTTTTGTTTTGTTTTGTTTGTCGTTTGGCTTCCCCACCCCTTCAAGTGTCAGTTTACTTTAGCTTCTGAATGATCAGATTGTTACAAATATAACCCAGCACATACAGGTCCTGACTGACAGGTACACAGAAGTTGTGCTTGTTCGTAAAGATGATTCGATTGTGTGAAAAAAAATTAATAATGTTGTTGGAGAGCATAAGACAGGTCAGGTGCCTACAGCCGGAAGTTTTCCTTTATCTGAAGAACCAGCATGTTTTCGAAGCATCTGTGATGACGTGGTGACCTGGTCTCTTGTCTAGACTCTAGACATGGGCTGGCACGACTTTCTCTGAGGACAGCGAGGGGTGCTGGACCCCACATTCCGCGTGACGTGTGCCCAAGCCCTGCGCTGATGAGGTCGACCTCGCGGGGCGGGGCGTTTTCCCCAGGAGGCGGGGAGCTGTCCTCAGCCTGTGGCAGGCTGCCCCTGCTCCGGGGCCACTGGGAGGACAGGCTCCGCCCACCGAGCTGGACCTGCAAAGCCACAGCTAGGGTGGGCCAGGCGGCTCGGACTTGCCCTGTGAGGTGGCCGAGGCTGGTGGAGAGCCCCAGCTGTGCTTTGTACGTCGGCAAAAGCCTCCTGCCCAAAGCAGAAAGTGGCATGTGAGCCAGTCAGACCAACACTGTAAGAGGGCACACAGGCAGGAACGCATCTGGGAGGGGCCGGGTCCTCGGGCAGTAAGGCAGTGAGCCCCCCGCGGCATCGGGCTGGGCAGTAAGGGCAGGGACGGGGCTGACACCCCGGGAAATCCAGCCGGGCTGCAGGAGGAAGGAGGAAGATGGGGGGATGCTGGGAGGAACGGATGGCTGTCCGGAGTCTGGCTCAGCTTACAAACAGAGAGAATAGTCCAGAGAGAGGAAATGGAGCAGAGGGACTAGGAGCTACAGGAAAGATGGGAAAATGCCTTCCCAGTCCAGCCTGGGTGGGGGAGCCTGTCTGAGGATGAGCGGTGTCCTGCTGCCTGGCCTGCACCGTGTGTTCCCTGCTCGGCCACCACACCCTGCCAGCCGGTGTCCTGGAAACCACTCATCGTGCCGGCCTCGGGCTCTGCATCCTTTTCCAGGAAGCCCCCGTGTCCGCTGCCGGGCACTGGCTTCCCAGCAGCGACAGTTGCTTGGCTGGACTAGGAGAAATTGGTTGCTGGTGATCACATTTGCTGAGCGGTTTTCTACGGGCAATTTCGTAGCTAGGGGACTGCCCTCTGGGGCACACTGTGGCGCCCCGCGAGTATCAGATGCTGCGGGGCTTCTGCATGTGAACTCCAGAGGACTGTGGGGACGTGCTCGTCTGTGCTCGGGTGTTCCCAAGCACCTAGAATTCTCTCTGGGCTAAATATTTATCAAATTAATAGCTAATTATTAGGACAATTTCTTGAGCTGGACTGCAAAATCCTAAATAAGCTGCCGGTCAGGGGCCACAGAACTGTCCGCATTTAGGTGGGACCCCACCACGGATTCCACATGTGGGAATGGGAGAAGGCTCACAGGCTGCTTCCATGCTGGGTCTGCGGCCCCCACGGCTCTCCCTTCTCCCTTTCCCCTCTGCCTCTCCCTTCCTATAGCAAAGCCAAGCAAAAATGTAGGGAACAGAACTTTAAATATGGCGGACTTCCCCTTTGAAGGAACCAGATCTCAGTGGGGTTCTACATACCAAGGCTTTAGCAGAGGCAGATCTGAAACAGAACAAACAGGAGTCTTTACCAATCTCCCAATCAAAAGAGATCAAAAGAGAGACGGCAGCCGGGACACCCATACGTTCAAGGCTAAGGCTCGTTCTCTACCTGCTCACTGGTGCGTGGACGTTTGGGTGGTTTCCAGTGTTTGGTTTTTGTGGCCGTGTGTGGGACGTTTGGGCTGGTGTCACTGTGTGGTCACCGCTTTCGTCTGCTTCGAGTGGTTACCCAGCTGCTGGGTCCCACGGTGAACGTCATACTGTCTTCTGAAGAGCCCAGAGGACAGTTCCCGAGCGGCTGCACCGCTGTGCTCCCCCACTAGCGGCGTGCCCTGATTCCATCTTCCTGGGCCCTGGACACACGTGTCACCGCCCACCTTCCTGGTTGTCTCCATTCTAGTGGGTGTCAGGTGGTGTCTCCCAGTGGCTTGGATTTGCAGTTCCCCAATGACTGATGTGGAGTATCTCTCTGCGAGCTTATTATCAAAGTTCATGTATTTTCTTTGGTGAAAATATCTTTTCTTTGGTGAAATCTCTACTTAAATATTTTGCTCATTTTACTTGAGTTTTTTTCTTGGTCATTCCATTGTGATGGTCCTTTACATGCTCTGGACACAACCCTGCATTGTATATACATCCCTCAGCAGGGGTGACTTTCCATTTCCTCGATAGCGTCTTTCAGTGGGTTTAATTTCCCTAAGTCCAGCTTATCGATATTTTTCTTTTCTATATCATGATTCTGGTGTCAGATCTAAGAACTCCGCCCGGTACATCTCTGTTTTCTTCTAAAAATTTCATAGGTGTAGCTCTTCCATCTAGATCTGTGATCTATTGGTGGTCAATTTTTGTACGCGTGCGAAGTCAGCGTTTAGGTTCATCTCGTTGCATGTGAATATCTAGTAGTCTCGAATCATCTATTAAGTCTGTCATCATTTCCTGAACTATCTTAGCCCCATTGTTGAAATAAATGAGCCGTAACATAAAGGTCTGTTTTTGGATTCTGTTCCATTCATCTGTTCACTTCTATGCAAGTCCCACACTATTTTGATTACCTTTGATTTACAGTAAATTTTGAAATGGAGACATGGAAGTCTCCCAGCTCCACTTTGGCTATTCTGGATGATTTGCATTTCCACATAAAATCCAGGATCAGGTGTCCATTTCTGCATCGATAGTCAGCTGGATTTTATCAGACCTGCAGCCCTCCAGGTTGATTTCGGAGACATGCCTTCCAAATGGGGATGAGCTGTCTACTTCATGGGCATGGAAGGCTTCCCCATGCTTTAAAGATCTTGAGCTTCTCTCAGCAATATTTTGTTATTTTCAGTTTACAAATACACTCCTTTCGTTGAATTTCGTTGTATTTTATTCTTTTTGCTGCAATCATGAAAGGAAATAGTTTCTGAACTTTATTTTTGGTGGGTTCGTGACTAGTGTATGGAAACACAGTTGATTCTCTACATTGATTAAGGATCCTGGTACCATTCTGATCTCATTTACTAGTTCTGTAGACTTTTTGGCGAACTTCGAATTTTCCACGTACAGCATCATGTCATCTGTGAATAAAGATACTTTTTCTTTTTCCTTTCCTGATTAATGTCTTTATTTCCTTTTCTTGCCCGATTCCACTGGCTAGAGCCTCTGCTACAATACTGAATAGTAACGGTGAGAGCGGATGTCCTTGCGCTGCCCCCACTGTAATCTGTCACCACTGAATTCGGTTTAGTGGCCTTAAGTTCGTTGCAGGAGTCTTTTACTAGGTTAAGCGTTTCCTTTCATTTCTAATATGTCGATTATTTTTATCATGATAGGTGCTGAATTTTGTGAAATGTTTCTACATCTATTAAGATGATGAAATGTTTTTTCCTCTTCATGTTATTAATAGAATTTATTAAATTCATTTATTTTGAATAGGAAACCATTTTATATTTCTGGATGAATTCTACTTGCTCCTGGTGTCTAATCCTTTCTATACTGGTGAGTTTGGTATGCTAACATTTTGTTGAAGATCTCTGAGTCTCTCTTCAGGAGAGATGCTGGTCTACAGCTTTCTTTCCTGGTGATGTCTTCACCCAGTTCTGGTTTAAGGTAATACTGCTTTCATAGAATGAGTTGAGAAATTTCCCCCTGTTTTCTATTTTCTGGAAGAATTTGGAAAGCTTGATATTATTTCCTCTTTAATTTTTTGGTCAAGTAAGCCATCTAAGTGGGGAACTTTCTTTATGTGAAAATCCTCAAAAAACTTTTTCTAGAGCAGTTTTAGGTTTATAGCAAAATGAAGGAAAAAAAATACAGAGAGCTCACGTGCCCTGTGATCCTAGTTATGCAGGGCTCCCCCCATCACCACCGCCTCCGGGGGGTACACTTGTCACTGTCAGTGAACCCGCATGGGCCCATCACCACATCCCAAAGTCCGCAGTTTACTTTAGGGTTCAAATGTGATGTTGTACATGTCACAGGTTTGGATTAAAACACAGTGGCCTGTACTTACCGTTACGGTGGGTGTCCCACTGTGCTGTCCGTCATATGTAGTCGCTGCTCTCAGCATCCTCTGTGGTCCACCTCCTCACGTCTCCGCCTCTCGTCCCCCAGCAGCAACTGACCGTTTTCCTGTGGGCAGAGTCCCGCCTCTCCACGTTGGAATCGTACCGTACGTAACCTTTTCCAGGTTGGTTTTCTTCACTGAGTCGTATGCATTTAGGGTTCTTCCGTGCCTTTTCACGGCCTGATAACTCATTTCTCTTTAGGGCTGAATGGAGTTTCCTTGGCTGGACGGACCCGTTTTCTATTCTCCTACTGCAGGACATTTTGGCTGTTTCCAGGTTCTAGCAGCTATGAATTGAGCTGCTGTAAACTTCTGAGTGCAGGTGTTTGTGTAGACGTATGTTTTCACTCCCTGGGGTGAACACCAGGAAGTACGATTGTTGGGTCATATGTTAAGAGTGTCTTTACTTTGGGACAGACTGCCGAGCTCTCTAGTGGCTGCGCCATCTTCCCTTCCCACCGGCCACGAGTAAGAGTTTCTCTTGCTCCACATCCTCATCACCGTCTGGTGTCAGGGCTCCAGATTTTGGTCATTTTAATATGTGCATAGTGGTATCTTATTGTTTTATTATTTGTTTTAAATTTTTACATTCCTTTTTTGCTTTAATCCAAGTTAGCTAACGTACAGTGTGCTTAGTTCCAGGGTTCACTGATGTGTCAGTTGCACGAACACCCGGTGCTCACTCCGTCAAGTGCCCTCCTCAATGCCCATCCCCCAATGTTGTTTTAAAATACATTTCCCTGATGATATACAATGTGCAACAACATTTCACATGCTAACTGTCCAGCTGTATGTCTTCTTTCGTTGGTGTCTGTTAGTGCCCTGGCCCATTTTTAGATCAAGTAGTTTGTTTTCTTATTGTGGAGTCTTGAGTATTCTTTGTATGTCTAGGACAACAGTCCTTTATCAGATGTGCCATTTGCAAATGTTCTCCCAATCTGACTTGTATTCTCGTCCTCTGACATTGTCGTTCAGAGAGCAGGAATTCCCAGTCTCAGCGAGGTCCTGCTTCTCAGGTCCTTCATGGGTCACATCTTTGGTGCCACATCTAAAACGTCACGTCCACATCCCAGGTCTGTGATCCATTTGAGTTTATTTTTGGGCAGGGCATGCTGTCTGTATCTAGGTTCAGATTTTTTGCCTGTGGATATCCAGTTGTTCCAGCACCACTCGCTTTCTTTTTTCCATAAACATTTATTTATTTATTTGCAAGAGGGAAAGCGGGAGAGTGAGCATGCATGAGTCGGGGGGGGGACAGAAAGAGAGAATCTCTCCAGCAGAGCCCCCCTGAGCACGAAGCTGGCCCTGGGGCTCAGTCTCACAGCCCACAAGGTTACGACCTGAGCTGAAACCAAGAGTCGGAAGCTCAACCGACAGAGCCCCGCGGGTCCCCCACAGCACCTGTTGACGAGACAAACTCTGCTCCATGGTGCTGCCTTCGCTCTTTGTCGAAGATCAGTATTTACATGGGTCTGTTTGGGGCTTTCTGATCTGTTCCAGTGATCTGTTTGCCTTTTCTTTCATCAACACTGTATTGTCTTGATTACTGTAGATTTACAGTGAGTCTTTTTTTCAAATTAGCATATAATGTATTATTAACCCCAGGGGTACAGGTCTGTGAATCGTCAGGCTTACACATTTCACAGCACTCACCATAGCACAGTCCCTCCCCAATGTCCATCATCCAACCACCCCTCCCTACCCCCCACCCCCCAGCAATGATTTGTCTCCCTCCCCAGTCCCATCTTGTTTCTTTTTTTTCCCTCCCTATCCCCCATGACCCCCCGCCCTGCGTCTCAAATTTCTCATATCAGGGAGATCATATGATAGTTGTCTTTCTTCGATTGACTTATTTCGCTAAGCATGATACCCTCTAGTTCCATCCACGTCGTCGCAAATGGCAAGATTTCATTTCTTTTGATGGCTGCATAGTATTCCATTGTGTATATATACCACATCTTCTTTATCCATTCATCTGTTGATGGACATCTAGACTCTTGCCATAGTTTGGGTATCGTGGACATTGCTGCTATAAACATTCAGGTGCACGTGCCCCTTCGGATCACTACGTTTGTATCTTTAGGGTAAATACCCAGTAGTGCAATTGCTGGGTCATAGGGTAGTTCTATTTTCAACTTTTTGAGGAACCTCCATGCTGTTTTCCAGAGTGGTTGCACCAGCTTGCATTCCCACCAACAGTGTAGGAGGGTTCCCCTTTCTCCGCATCCTCGCCAGCATCTGTCTTTCCTGACTTGTTCATTTTAGCCATTCTGACTGGTGTTGAGGTGATATCTCATGGTGGTTTTGATTTGTATTTCCCTGGTGCCGAGTGATGTGGAGCACTTTTTCATGTGTCTGTTGGCCATCTGGATGTCTTCTTTGCAGAAATGTCTGTTCATGTCCTCTGCCCATTTCTTGATTGGATTATTTGTTCTTTGGGTGTTGAGTTTGATAAGTTCTTTATAGATTTTGGATACTAACCCTTCATCTGATATGTCATTTGCAAATATCTTCTCCCATTCTGTCAGTTGTCTCTTGGTGTTGTTGACTGTTTCCTTTGCTGTGCAAAAGCTTTTGATCTTGATGAAATCCCAATAGTTCATTTTTGCCCTTGCTTCCCTTGCCTTTGGCGATGTTTCTAGGAAGATGTTGCTGTGGCTGAGGTCGAAGAGGTTGCTGCCTGTGTTCTCCTCAAGGGTTTTGATGGATTCCTTTCTCACATTGAGGTCTTTCATCCATTTTGAGTCTATTTTCATGTATGGTGTAAGGAAATGGTCCAGTTTCATTCCTCTGCATGTGGCTGTCCAATTTTCCCAACACCATTTGTTGAAGAGACATTTTTCCATTGGACATTCTTTCCTGCTTGTTGAAGAATTAGTTGACCATAGAGTTGAGGGTCCATTCTGAGTTCTCTATTCTGTGCCATTGATCTATGTGTCTATTTTTGTGCCATTCTGTCTTGGTGATAACAGCTTTGTTCTTATTTATTTATTTACTTACTTAACAAAGAGGGACACAGAGAGAGAGGGAACACGAAGAGGAGGAGTGGGAGAGGGGGAAGCAGGCTTCCCACCGAGCAGGGAGCCCGATGTGGAACTTGATCCCAGGACACTGGGATCATGACCTGAGCTGAAGGCAGATGCTTAACGACTAAGACACCTAGGCATACCTGATTATAGCTTTGTAATAGAGCTTAAAGTCTGGAATTGTGATGCCAGCAACTTTGGTTTTCTTTTTAATATTCTTCTAGCTATTTGGAGTCTTTTCTGGTTCCATGTAAATTTTGGTATTATTTGTTCCATTTCTTTGAAAAAGAATTGATGGTTTTTTGATAAGGATTGCATTTGATATGTAGATTGCTTTAGGTAGCATACTACAATATGCTACATACTAAAATACTACAATACTATAATACTACATACTACAATACTACAATACTACATACTACAATACTACAACACTACAATGCTACATACTACAATACTACTACAAAAGAACAATACTTGTTCTTTCAATCCATGAGCTTGGAACATTTTTCCATTTCTTTGCATCTTCAACTTCTTTCATGAGTACTTTACAGTTTTCTGAGTACAGATTCTTTGCCTCTTTGGTTAGTTTTATTCCTAAGTATATTATGGTTTTGAGTGCAATTGTAAATGGGATCGACTTCTTAATTTCACTTTCTTCTGTCTTGCTGTTGGTGTATAGAAATGCAATCGATTTCTCTGCATCAATTTTATATCCTGACACTCTACTGAATTCCTGTATGAGTTCTAGCAGATTTGGAGTGGAGTCTTTTGGGTTTTCCACATAAAGTATCATATCATCTGCAATGAGTAAGAGTTTGACTTCTTCTTTGCCAATTTGGATGCCTTTTATTTCTTTTTGTTGTCTGAGGCTCGGACTTCTAGTACTATGTTGAATAGCAGTGGTGATAGTGGACATCCCTGCCATGTTCCTGACCTTAGCAGAAAAGCTCTCAGTTTTTCCCTATTGAGAATGATATTTGCTGTGGGTTTTTCATAGATGGCTTTGATGATATTGAGCAATCCCTACACTGTGAAGAGTTTTGATCAAGAAAGGATGCTGTACTTTGTCAAATGCTTTTTCTGCATCTATTGTATCATATGGTTCTTGTTCTTTCTTTTATAAATGTATTGTATCCCATTGGTTAATTTGTGGATGTTGAACCAACCTTGCAGCCCAGGAATAAATCCCACTTGGTCGTGGCAAATAATCCTTTTAATGTACTGTTGGGTGCTATTGGCTAGTATTTTGGTGAGAAGTTTTGCATCCATGTTCATCAAGGGTATTGGTCTGTAATTATTCTTTTTGATCGGGTCTTTGGTTTTGGGACCAAGATAATGCTGGTTCATGTAATGAGTTTGGAAGTTTTCCTTCCATTTCTATTTTTTGGAACAGTTTCAGGAGAATAGGTATTAACTCTTCTTTAAATGTTTTGGTAGAATTCCCCTGGGAAGCCGTTTGGCCCTGGGGTCTTGTTTGTTGGGAGATTTTTGATGACTGCTTCAATCTCCTTATTAGTTATGGGTCTGTTCAGGTTTTCTATTTCTTCCTGGTTCAGTTTTGGTAGTTTATACATCTCTAGGAATGCATCCATTTCCTCCAGATTGTCAAATTTGCTGGCATATAGTTGCTCATAATATGTTCTTATAATTGTATTTCTTTGATGTTGGTTGTTATCTCTCC